>NC_088840.1:16281000-17599955 GCF_904066995.2 Poecilia reticulata
CTCTCTCATTTACAGAGGGAGGTAAATGAGCGCGGCACCAGTGGTGCAACTAATCATTCTTCTCTTTTCTAGCACACACCTCTACCTCTTCCTTTACATAGTCCCTGCTCTCACTGCACATCATGTCATCTGTAAACATCATAGTCCACAGAGACTCCTGTCTATCTTCATCTGTTAGCCTGCCCATCAACAAAGCAAACAGGAAGGGGCTTAGAGGCGAACCTTGATATAGTCCCACCTTCATCTTGAACTCCCTCTGTCAGTCCTGCAGCCCACCTCACTGCTCTCATACATGTCCTGCACCACTCTTTCATACTTCTCTGCCACTCCAGACCTCCTCGTACAATAACACCGCTCCTCTCTCGGAACCCTGCTACACCGTTTCTCTGAATCTACAGAGTCAGTGCGGCTCCCCTCCTGCCTTCTCCTTTAGCATACTTAAAGCGAAATTTGCACCTGCTGTACCCTTTTTCTTGACATGAAACCACACTGCTGCTCACTATTACATATTTGCATGGCCTTTCAAAAATGAAATGGATGTTTAAGCTACAGTAATTTACATCTCTATTGCTCGTCGTTTTTCAAATTTGCCTCACAATGATAACATTCTCTACCAAAGACGACATTCATTTGGGGTAGACTTTCCCAGTGGACGAAACACTTCATTTGCGTGTGGATCATTTTAGATAATACTCTAAAAGTTCCAGGAGTTTCATCGCCAAGTCAGGATTGTGAGAAGTCAGTTGTGGTATATTGGAGTCCTATTAGCTACACATATTGCATAAATGGAATGACAGCCTTGCTTTTTTTTCTCTCTCCAGTTTTCTGTGGAACATGGATCCTCCAAGCACTAATGAGGTAGCTGATTAATGAGATTTCCAATAATGCTCCTCCATGCTGGAGGGGAAGGAGGGCGGCCGCCACTGACACAATTGAGTGATTCCTGTTTTGCAGCACACACAGACAGATAAATACACTCATGTTCAATATGCAATATTTGTTAATCAGCAGCTGAGTGTGTAAAAAGCAATCTGCCTCGTGGGGTGTGTGTGTGTAGGGGAGTGTGTGTGGAGGTGCAGACTGTGTCAATGGGTGCATGTGCCTCTGCAAATAGAGGGCAGCATACTAGACAAGGGACCATTGCTGACTTCACAACAAGGTGCCCAGTGGCTGTTTCCAAACAGGCACACCCAGAAATACAGACCCGCATGCAGCAGGTTTAAGCTCTGATTAGTTTCACACATGGCCGACAGCACTGCGAGTGTAACCTGTGGTTTTTGTGAGGATAGATACGGATCCCTCTGATTGAAAATAGTAAGCATGGAGGAATTGAATTACAGGAGATGCCCTGCAGAATATCAGTATGTGCAACATTCCATCGGTGATATGGGGTTTCGCAGACAACCAGACAACATTTTTTTTTTATTGTGTTCACATTGGATTGAAGGCTAACACTGTACTTTGTATGCTGACCACAGTACTGATAAAAAATATAGCCGCGTATCCCCCACATACCCCACCCATTCTTCAAAGTTGACTGAGGGGATTTTGCGGTTGTCAGAGCGCCAACACACAGAGACAGGAACCTCAAATGTGAAAACAAGACAACTTTGAGAAGTTTTACATCACACCGTCAGCTGAATTATAGCACTATTCTTCTCACGTTTACTACGACAATTGGAAAACGTGAATATCTAAAGGCACAAATGCGTGCGCAAATGTTCCGTGAAAAGGCTTGAGGGATTTAGCCTCTTTAAAGCAATCCTATGTGCAATGTTTCTACAAAATGATTCATACAATTTAAATACTGTAATTTAGGGTATTATTTTATTATAAGTGGTTTCCAATTACAAATACAATTCAGGGGGATGGGGTTTGATCTCAAACATTTTCAGTTTACAGCTGCTCCAACATCTGCTAAACTGTCTGACATACAGTCAAATCCAATGCAGAGTTATTAGTCACATAGCTACAATTTCCAGTTTAATATTGTGTCTCCTCATTCCACAAAGTTATCATGTCATAGACTGAGGACCTCTCTTACTGGCTCATGGTTCCTGACACAAGGACACTGACAGAAACTCCTCTGCGTCCTGAGGGCCAGAGTTTCTTCGGGATGCACTTGTTCCTGTGCTCCTCGCGGCCTGACGATCACACTCTGGGGAGATCGGAGACCAGACAGAGAAAACCTCCTGGGATCGTCACCGTTTCTAAAACTGTTCTTATTTTTGCATCCTGGCAGTGTCCAGGTGCTCGTAGTTCAGAGACATGTCTTGATGTAAAAATATTTCTTCATTTATAGTTTGCATAAATTATGCTCTCGAGTGGCTAATAACTTCTGCACAAAATACGAAAGATTACTGACTGAGGAGTATTTTGTAAGATAATGATTTAAAGGTTTTTATCTTTAATGTCTATTTTGTGATCAACCGATATCAGTCACTTTACTCGACTTCCAAAGGCTTAGAAACCCTGTCACATGATGACCAAGTGACTGCTGAGCATCTAGGGAAGGTCAAGCTACTTGTGTCCAAGGATCAGAAAAGATTCAACCCTGACCAAGCTTTTTTTCTCTCACAAACTTTGGTCCAGTGCATGCAACTGGTTTCTGTGTTGGACGCTGGTTTTAAGCTGTGGTTGTAAAGATCAATAGTTCAATCATCTTATGAAAAGCATTTTATATTTTTTTGATCTTCATGTCATTCTTTAGGCTGCCTTTATTCCAAAGGAGTGGCACTTTTTTATTCATACTGCTCTTTGAATAAGCTTCTCTTCCATTGCACATTTAAGTTCACTACTGATGTGGCATCTGGTTTTTAAGAGGCAAAGTGGACACTGCCTCCAGCCACAATCTCCCATTACTTTCTCATGGTAGTGATTTGGATGCAATCTACTACACTCTGCCGTGTGTATGTGTGTAGGTGTTGTGTGTGTAATTTCTAATAAAGACATGATAGATTGTGGTGTGCAGCCATTCTGTGTGAGATGGAGTGAATCTAAGAATTGCTGCCCCTGCCTCTTTGATTCTGTCTCTTTGTTTCTACTTCACTCTTCCCATCTCACAAAAGCGCCTGCAGGAAAGGAGGAATCTCCTCAAATGGTTATTTATCTACATCTCATTCTCTCTTTACCGCTACCTTTCTGCTCTCTCGCAAAGCAGGACTTATACACACAACCTCAGCAACACACACTCACACAGGCAAGGTATTTTTGGGTTGTAAATTCAGCACCAACTGAGAGGCTGTCACTTGCCACACCAGATGAATAAAGAGAGCTTGTGTGTGTGCGTGTGTGTGATGCGAGTGTGTAAGTGTGTTTGAAAGCATGTAAACTGGGTGACTGTGTGTGTTCAGGATGATGGGTGTCGAATTTATGGCTTTCAGTTTAATGAAGTGAACAATAAGGTCACACAGAGAAAATTATGAGAGGAGAAGGAGAAGATGCATTCAGTTTATTATATAGAGAGGTTAGTAGACGGGTAACAGTTTCTACCTGTTTGTATTGGAAAGTATGAGAGGGCAGCCTATAAATGGTTTGGGTATTAACTGAAGTCAGTCAGGCTAAATACAGGTAAATGAAAGGCTGAATATTTTTCAGCCTCCCCTACAATTGATGGAGGCAAACCTTTAAATTTAATAATATGTCTGAAACTAAATTCCAATCAAACTCCACTGCACATCATGAATACATGCAATTTAAACACACAAAAAAAATCAGTATTTCTTGTGGACATATAGAGAAAGATGCACCACACAGATGTCTAATGCTACGGATTAAGTGATTTTTTTCAGAATAATTTGAGCTGAGATAAAAGCCATTTTAAAATGATTTCATATAGGCCAAGCAAGCGGTCCACACCAACGTGACCCGATGTGAAAAGAAACTAACCCATAAGCCTAATTCTTGTTGTCACGCATTTGCAATAAGTATTTTCTGCCAAGTAGAAAGAACCAAAAATTCATTCAGACATGTAATTGTGTCAATTCAGTCACATTAAGATTTTTTTGTGTATGTAAAATCTGTTTAGGTCAAGCCACTGCATCAAATCCAAGTACAAACTTTGACTAGGTCATTCAAAAACATTTTCTTACTTACTGATGTGACATTTCTTATTATACACCTGCATAAAGAAAATGCACTTGAAATTTTCTTTATGCAGACATTCTCATTCAGGATTTTCTCATCTACCGCAGAATTGATTGTTCCATCAATTCATTCACGTCTTGAAGCCAGAAAGCTGACCAGGCCATCACACAAACACCACATGTTTATGATGACCTGCAGTGCTATAAATGTTTCATGACAGTGCCTTCATTGTACTCCTCTTCCACATGTCCGTTGGATCTTGAAAAGGCTTAGGGTATTAGTCAAGGTATTTTGCAAGTAGTACTACTTGAGTACACTGTGGGAGAGTGAGGCATCTGGTCCTTGCATAGTCAAAGCATCAGCTTTGTTTGCATTTCTGGCCCAATGTCAAAATTATTCCCAGTGCTGGTTGGACTGGGCCAGTGCTGACACAGAGCTTGTGGTGTTTATGGGCAGGATCTAAAGGCGACGTTGTGGTAAGAAGTTTGTCTGGTTTGGAAACTTGGATGGGAAGATGCCAACAGAACTATACAATCTGAAAAAGGTAGGGGGTGTAGCACGGTAACAGTCACCTCCAAGTCCGATGACATGGTTTTTGATGGAAAAAAGTTGGATCTCTGCATCCAGGTCAAGGGCCGATCTCTGCCTCTAGCAGAGAAGCTTAAATATTGATAAATCTAGCTCATGAGTGACGGCAGGAAGTGAGTCTTGGATAGATTGGGATCTCTGAAGAAAGACACTCCCTCTGATCTCTCATACCGAGGAATGAACTGTGCCAAAAGTGCAGCTTACAATCTTCTGAATTTACCATTCCATCTATGTTCCAACACTCACCTGGAGTCATGAGAAATGGATCATAAGCCAAACAATACAACCCTGAAAAGAAGCAACTATCAAGTTACTTTTGTTGGGTTGCAGGCTTCAGTCTTGGAGAGCAGTCTCCTCTGGTGAGAACAGAGTAGAGCCACTGGTTGTCTGTACTGAAAGAGGTTGGTCAGTCAGACAAACTGACCTTTCAGTGACTGTAACAAACTCCACTTCCCATAGGATCAATCAGAGATTTCACATTTTTGTTTTTTCTACCAAAATGGTAATTTCCAGTTACATCTGACTCAGCTGCCACAGCGCTACCATTTTAAAATATTTTTTGTGAGAAAGTTAACATTCAACTCAAATGGAGGAAAATTCACCAGGAAATCCATAAGGTAACGCTTAAAAAGCAGTTCAGAATAATATGCAAAATTGTCAAATCAAAAAGAGGCCGACAAAAATCAATGCACACCACCTCTGTGCTGAAGCTCTCAAAACGAGTGAATGGAATGTCATTGTTATGACGATCTTCTGAGTATGTGGTTTTTCTCCTCGAAATCTCTTTGCATCATTGTAAAATGTGGCCCCAGCACAAATACCCTCAGAAAAGCAAAAAACAGTATGATTGAGTTTTTTGACAGATGCGCACGTATTTTTGCAAATTCAGTGAAATTTGCTGGCACGAGTTTGGTTTGACCTGCAAAAGCCGGAGTATGCTTGCAACAAGAAATCATATCAGTAATGCTCTTCATCTAAAAAAAACAAAAACAAACCCACTATGCACCTCTAGTCTGGTTGCTGTTTATATGTCCATTTCTCTGCTACCAAACTACTCAAAATTGCTTTTGTGGGGATTCTTATGACAGTATATTTCTTCAGGACTACATTTTGAACACACACCGATACACATATAAACTGAAAGCAATTTAGCCTTTGCCATCTCTGCCAGCAATAATATAGCAATGACAGCTGCACAGGCTGGAGAGTCAACAGGGTTTGGGGGCATCACAGATGGTTTGATCCTCACACAAGATGGTATGGTATTCACTTCACTTTGATTGGAATTACTTAGTATGTAATCTGAGGCAGTTTTTGACATACTAATATTCAAGCCTGAGAGTATTACTGAGGAAAGCTACGCAATTCAGTCTTCAGCAGGTGCTTTAAGACAGTGGATAATAGAGCCATGAACAAATGAATCATCACAGACATGCTTTCATCCATTAAAAATATGACCTTCCATTGTTGACTTTTTTTTAAAATAGGCATGCATATGAGCAAAGATCATAATGTGACAGGGGTAAGCACTGTACATTTATATGAAAAATGCTACTTACTTTTACTCAAAGGCTTAAACCTGTACAGAATTGAGACCTATTCAGCAATTCCATCAATCGGTTTTTGGCAAGATCAGATTTTTATTAAAAATGGTGATTTTTATTTTTTTTGTTTGTTTTTTGTGTGTGTGTGTGTGTGTGTGTGTTGAACTTGAACTAGCTGCAGTTTCATTACAAATGTGTGCAAATTTTGCAATTGCCAGGTTTCCATTAAATAAGAACTCAAATTAAAATCATACTTGAATAAGCTTATTCACATAAGTCATTCAAAATCATGGTGGCCATGGATGTAAATAGTTACATGAGATATATTCATATTTTAGCCATGGCTCTAACTCTCATCCATCAGCTGTCACAGGAGACGTTGGCGTCTTATTCACACATTGCTGCAATAAACCCCTTATACTTGGGAGCGACTGGCATTTTGGGGAAATTGTAGTTGAGAATTTTTCAGAAGATCAAAGGATTACACACAAATAACACACAACGTTTCTATGAACTGTGCAATGCTATGAGCTGCACATTGGGGAAAAAAAAAAAAAAAAAAAAGGACTGGTCGCAGTTATTCAATCCACATTTCAGCTTGACCTGAAATGGTTGTGTTAAATAAAGTTAATGATCAGTGATAGTCTCCTTTAGATCCAATTATTAAATATATTCTGGACCAAGGAGACGGGAAAATAAGCTTCAACAGATTTTCTTTGCTTGAGATTCCAGCATGTCCCTATGTGAGGAAAAATTATATGAATGGTTATTTAAAGGCGCCTCCGCTGATCAAATAATTTGCCTCGGATTTAAAATTGCAGCTAATGACACGGAACCTGGATACATTTCAGTTTCTTTTTCTCTTCCAGCAAAAAAAATTGTGAAGGACCAAATTACCTTCATCAATCAAGTATACACCCTACTAACTCTGAAATAGTTCCCTCCTCTCCATCTTCAGTGCTGTTATTTACAGCTTCTCCACTGGTTCCAGAGCACGCACCTGGATGGTAACTTAATATTTCTAAAATATATCCATAAAGTAAAAAAAGTTTTCATTTACACTGAACATTTTTGAAAATTAAGTATTAAACTCTAAAGCTTATGAATTTTTGGTAACATGAAAAAAATTGGACTTTGCAATTTGGTCCCTGGAAACTGTCCTCTGCCACTTTAAAAAGCCCCTGCTCTTTCCAACATTAAACCTTTAGTACGTCATCACAACAACTATACCTTTCCATCATTCTAAGTGTTAGAGCAAGAAGTAGCTTATATATCAGACTCGCAGTTCCACTGGGTGTTTGCTAATTGCTGCTACTGCTGCTTGTCTGCAGGAGAGGTGCTCTGAGAGCAAGTGTTTAGGCACCAGCTACTTGTCAGACATGTGGGGACACAACTTTTCCAGACAATGTTGGGGGACAGTTTTGGCACTCTGCTCTGCACCATTATAGGGGTAAATTTAATATTTCCATTTTAAAATGCTGTGTATTCATAAGCTGTGTGGAGAAAAATCATCATACCACTTACAAAAGGGATGAAAAGTTCAGTCTGTGTGTAATTGATGCGTTCCGCTTAATTTTTTAAAGTAACACAATTCACTGAGTGTTTATTAAAATTTGTTGAATGGATCTCTATTTTTAAACATTATAGAAATGATCTGTTCATAAAAGTATTGATGTAGCTGAAGGTGAAAATTACGTTTTTTTAAGAGTAGCTGTGGTAATTAGGGGTGCATCATTCATATCATATGGAAAAAATAACTAGATTTCAGTGTTATTCCTGAGGACTGAGTAGTAACTGATCATATAGCATATGAACATGCAGTTAAAATAAAAATGGTAATCAAATGATTTGTTTTCAATTCTATTCAACCAAATTCCAAAAGAGACCAAAAAATGATCTTCAAATGTAGAAACCCTCAAAACACCTTAGAATTTCTTCAAATGACTCTTCAAATGACCCCCTCGTTAACCAGATGCATTCTGATATATTGTCCAGCCAACACATAACTGAAAGGCTCAAACAAAAAAAACATACATATAAAAAAACAGGATGAAATAAAAATTCCTGTGGAAAGAAAACATTATGGGAGGCAATAAAAGTCTTTTTAAAAATCATCATGGTGGCAAGATCTTGAGATACCATCCAATTACTCAAAGGTCACCGGTTTGATCACACAAAAAGCTGCTAAGTCAGTCAGCATCCATGGATCATGTCAAAGGGAAACAGATGCTGAATGTCACCCTGCTCTCTGTTTAATTTCACAGAAGGCACAATACTAGCTCTCGTGAAAAAAAAAACACTTATGTGCCTAAAAAAAGATAATTTTTAAAAAAATAGGCAGAACATTTTGACATACAAAGTGATTGAGCAATAGCTAATTTAGTGTCACAAATATGGCCAAAACTTTGAAAGTGCATTAAGCGACATACGGTGTCTTATCAGAGAGACTGTGCAGACAGGCAGCTGCTCAGCAGAGCAGTGATGTGCTGCTTAGCAGGAGCCGTCGTCAGTCTGAGAGGATCAGGATGGCCTTGTCAGGTCCAACGGAGCTTGTTTTAAAAACAAACATCACATCACATGTTCACTGAATGTGTCCAATTTACCCAATGAGAATTGAAACGCTAATCTTGAATTGCTAGATCAAGCATATCTGGAAGTCAAGTTATTTTTCTCCTTTTCAATCTGGTGACTGATAAAAACCAAGATACTTTTACATTAGTAGATGGATTTCTGAAGGGATTCAAATTCAGGTGTTATACTGTCAGAATTTCACATATTTATATAAAAGATTTAGGCTATACTTTAGGTCTAGCTTATTTATTATGGTAGATTATGTTTTAAACAACAAAAACATCTCATAACAGAGGGGAAAATGTCAAGTTATCCATCATTTTTAGCATTTGTTAGGGAAAAATAAAACTTGGTCAACAAATAATCCCCATTTTACAGATCTACTTGGAAATCAAAATGGACTGCAATTAACATAAAAGCTTGATGGCTAATGAAGCTTAGCCGTACATTTGGACTTTTCCAAACTTACCCGATTGAAACTAAGTTTTTGAACTGAAGATTTGATTCATGTGAGAGAGACTCTGGCAAAATGTTTATTGGTACAACCAATATACCCAACTCTGCTGCTCACCCATAAAATGTACCACCCTTTATTACAGGGGTGCCAAACTGGCAGAACAGTGTACTGCAACATTTAGACACATCCCTTGTCCTACACGGCTGAATCAAATGGTTAAATTGCCTCCACAAGCAAAGTTTTAAAGACTTGTAGTCTTAGGTAAGTTTATTGAGTCATGTGTGTTGAAGTAGATGTCTAAAAGTTGTACAAATCAGCCCCCGAAGATAAGTTTGAATATTTCCTACAGTGAAATGTTGTTGAGATGGAAAACAAAAGCAGCCAAAGACAAATTGAATCACTTTTCATGCCAAGTTTGAGGTAATTATTTATTTTTTTAAAATATCAATTATTTAAATAAACAACGCGTTCAATTATGGTCTAAGCTATTGTGGTGGAGTGTATTCTGGTTCTTTTGAATTACTTTGAAAATGTTGCTCGTGGGAACTTGTAATGCATGTGGAAAGTTAAAAAACCGGGATCGAAAAAAAATGGAGAGTCTCTGCTACTGGCTGTCAAACTAAAAAGAGGTGGCTCTATTGCAACATGTGAGACAGGGGACAGGATGGGTGATGATTATTAATAATCTGGCAGGAGCATCTCCATGGCACCAGCTGGCTGTTTTAAACCAGTACCCTTCTGAGAAAACCCCATAGGAAATCTGTTAAACAAGCAGGCTTACACCTATCAGAACACAGCAAAGGGCAAGGGTTGGCACAGCAGAGAGACTATGTTGCTGATGACAGACTTGTTACTGAGGAGTCAACCTTCTTGAGAATCCTAAACTGTTTGTAAATGTCATCACCTGTTCTGTATGGCTGAGAATGTATTCTACACATGTAATACCAAGGATTTACCAATTACTGATCAAATTATTTATATCCATTATTCTACAACTCAGGTAAGACTGCGTCAGGTTTCATTAGGTTGTTTTTGTCACTGGATGTTATTTAGCTTGAGGATTTACAGCCAATGAAATCCCACAGTTCGGAGTCCCAGAAAATTTGCCAACACCAGTCAATAGTGTGTGAAGTAGCATTTTTATCAGGTATGTTAGCTCTTCAAGCTGCAATTTTGTTACAAAATTTTAGATAATGCTCAATAAAAAATTCTGCACAACGACAAATTTTTTGCAAATAATTTGAAGTTACTTTCTACACAAAAATCCACGACTAAGTGAATCCATGAATACTGAACCGTGACTAGGTGGGGTCCACTGTATGTCAATAATAACCAAGAAAAAATCTCAAAACATCACTTTAGTTAAATTAACTCAGATTAAGACTTCTGTTGTGGGACTTACAATAAGCCTTATATTACAATTAATATTGTAATATAAGATAACATTTGTACAAAGAAATAAAAGTGACCTGCAGACTGGCAGAAAAAGGAGGCAACAGCACGAGCAAGTAAAAGGACATGATTTTAAAATGAAGGACCCTCACATAAATGCATTTTATATTGCTTGTTTTCCTGCTTTACTGGGTTGTTAGTCACACCGTTATGACTGATTGGTATATTTTAAGATTAGAACAAGGTGTCAAGATAGAGACGGTCCATGACGGATGGAGTTCAGAATCAAATCTGCAATTCAAACAACAGACAGCGACACGTCTTGATTTGTTTTTGATCCGAAAGACAGATGGCTAAAATATGAAGACGATATGTAAACGGGAGAAAGATAAATCCTGCCAAGTGTCAAAACTAGAGATTTCGAGGATCTTTTATACAAGTGAAGGTTGGCAGCAGATGCTTGAGAGCGCAGGACGCGACTGAGGTGAAAACAGCTTTTATAAGCAATATATAAATCATATGCAGAAAAAAAATTAGGTGCAATATCATCCAGAAGATATGCAAAGTGGGAAGAATCGTACCATGTGCTGAACTTGTAGAAGCAACATAAAGCACTGCAAAGCATAAGGGTTACCTCTGCACTTTAGTCCAGTTGTAAGAATATCACATTTTTGTCAAATTACTTGTTGTAAAGACATCATCAAAAGTACTAAAATACAATTACAAACATGCATATACAGATTTGCATGATGGTTGATTAGCATGTTTACAAGACCAGCATAAATTGATAAATAAAAGAGGGATGTCAATTGCCCTTTAGTATTGTTGACGAGTCTCATTCTTACAAAAGATATCACTGTAGCTACCAGCATAACTGTACGTAATAAAAAGAAAAAACAGAAAAATATGGAAGCACAAAAACATAGTTTGTGTGCGAAGTAAAAAAATATGCCGCAATGGAAATCATACAATCAGATGTAAAAAGAAAATTGCCTTTTGTGATCAGCTTTTTATGACATCTTTTTTCTTCATGATTTGATAGTTTATTTCTGGTAGTTGTGTTATAACTAAAGCTGCAAAACAACCTTTGGCATTTTCTACTGTGATGATATGAATCTGTTTTTACATGTGTAATCCTTACTTCTCAAATAGATGTCTATAGAGTAAAAAATTACCTTTAACATTAAACTCTGTATCAAGGTTAATAAAGCAAAGACAATCTTATCTTACTGAGTTTACAGTTTACTTTTTTAAGTATTTGAAGAAACAAAAAAAGACAATACTTTTAGAATGTGCCATGAACCGGTTATTTTAAGTGCTGAAACAAGTTTTGGGTTACTTTACTTTAATGAACTGTGTTCTCGTTCTGTACAATTTGAAATAACACCGCTTCTGAAATAAAAATACAATGAATCTGAAAGTGACTCTGTTCTGAAACTGATCTGTTTGGTGCGACCCAACAAAGGAGCTATTGTGGTTAAAATTGCTGAGGAAGTTAGTATTGGTCGAGATGGACCGAGCATCACAAGAATGCTGTGTGTGGGACTCGATGCACACTGAAATGATGGGACGCTGGCAGAGGCAGTGCAAAGCAAAAATTGATTGGAGATGATTTGAGAAGTACACCAATTTTGAGGAGTTAACTTGACCTGCAAAGTCTTCAGATCTCATTCTAATTGAGCAATTGTGAAATGTGTCGGAGAAAAATCTGTCCCACAGAAGCTTCATCTCATAACTTGCATGATTTAAAGGATTAGCTACTAGAATCTTAATGCCAGAAAGGCCAGTTTTTGACTGATGGGAAACCAACACACCATTAGACAGATGGTTATAATGTTAAACCTCATTGGTGTAAACCGCCGTTCTCATTCTTCGTGTTTCCATTGTTATTCATCTGTTGCACTTTAAAATTCTTCATCTGATCTTACTTCTATATGCACAGTGAGGATGCAGGGAGGGTAAGTGCAATCTTTACCAACTACAGAAGGACCAATCTGTCCTGAGGCAAAGGGCCCGACCCTGACTTGCCAACAAAACCTTTCCAATCAATGTCATGAATTTGTTGTGAAATATTAAAGAAATATATTCCACCTTCACTTTCTGAGGCGCTATTTTTTTTTTGAAAAAGGCTATGTTTGAGAGAAGAAGGAAACACCTGAGCACACATTACCCATCAAACTAATTCAGTTTGTTCATATGTAAGAAATCCAAATCATATTTAGTTGCATTTCCTTTATCCTTGCCAGATTCCCATCTCGCACCTAGGATTGTGACTGGGTTCAGTTAGATTTGTGTGTGTGGGTGTGTGTGCGTGTGTGTGTGGTTTAACGGGTGTGTACAAGAGCATCCTTGGGGTACCAATCTATTGGAATTCATTGCTCCAGGCTGCATGTCCTCTACTTGTTCTCCCACACAAACACACCCCCTCATACAAACAGGACCGCTGCGTCTTCCAAACGTGACCAAGCATATCAGCTATTATATGAAGCCAGGGGACCTCCGTCTGTGGCCAGCTATTACGTGTTTGGCATGGCCTCTACTTTCAAACAGATACAATTATGCTTTTTAATAATAATAATAAAAAAGCATTATTCCAGTTTAGTTTTATATTAAAAGGGTTAATTTTGTCTGTCAAAGCTTATGCACTTTCTCCAGCAGGTTGAAGACTAATCATAATATACTTATCCGTGCGGATAATCTTCTTTGTTTTTAACTGTTTAAAACACCAATCTTATGTTATTTATTTTTGTATGGGTGCCAGTAGGAATTAAATCAAGACCCCTGTTTTTTTTTTATTATTATTTACTACTGTCATAGACATAACCTGTGATTTTATGACAATTTTGCTACATGATTTTTTTTTTTTTTTCTGTTTACAGCGGTAATACACAAGTACTTAATAATGCGTTATGCAAAAAGTCCTACAAGGTATGTCTCACCAATCAACAGGGGTCTTTGTAATGCCCAAGGCGGTTGGACAAGGGCGTTAACTTCTTCAATAATTCAAAGCAGCATGTCATATATTTGACAGCAACGGGGAGAATTTGATCCATTCCTCGAGCAAAAACCTTGGCAGTTTGTTGCTTTCTCCCATTTTCCACCGATGAACAATTCGGTGTCTTTAAATTGAGATGTACACCCTTGGGTACCCTGTGGCTTTACATCCAGTCTGGAGTGGTGTTGACAGAATGTTGCAAACATGAATTTACATGTTGTGTATACACACACACATTTCTCAGGAGACTTGTAAATGAAATCAGTATCAATAGACTTTTTAAGCTCACTCCACATTCACCAAAAATGTTCAACAAAAGGTTTGCAATTTTTAGTTAAAGTGAGGATGTTCATTTATTTTTTACTCTAAGCCTTTGTTAGTGACAGTATAGCTAAAAGTAACCCTCTTTGTATCTGTTATTTCTCACTTTAAATAAAAAAAAGATGTTTCAGAAATATGTAGCTGCTTTTTAAACTGTATGCATATTAAAGGTCTGTGTGGCCTCAGGTCTTTACCATGTAATAAGTCAAAGGCAGCATGAGACAACACTCAGCATATTTCATATTGAGGAGTACTGCTGGGATGTTTGTCAAGTAAAAAAAAAGAAAGGACATAAATCAGAACGGTTTCCTCTTTGTTGCCTATGCTTATTTGTTTAGTTACAAAAGGTTTACTTTTTAAGAAGTGCGAATATGTTTGTTCATATCCTTCTGTCCTTATAAGCAGCAATTGGTGAGAACTTGTAAATTCAATTATCACAGCATGATGACATAGGCAATTCAACTTAAGTACCATTACCTATGCATACTGGTGTGCGACATTTAGCTCTAATTTAGTTCCGTAAAATGGAAAGAATCAAGGTTTTACTTAGTTTTTATAATTTAATTTAATAATTTCTTAACATTAATTCTAAGGAAGTTATAACTGGGCTTGAGCGGTGAAAGTACTTCAAAGTCCTGTTATTTTTCAATATATTTTCCTGTAAATGAATAGCCTTTTGGGGGGCTTAAACATACCCCAATTTTGCGGAAATTTCAGACCCTACTAATTTTTGTTTTTGCATTTCAACGAAATTAAAAATGAGCACGGCCAAATGGCTCAACAGTGCCCCCTTAACTCAGTTACGCTGTCCTGTTCAACGTTAGAAAGTCTGTACAAAGATAGATCCCTTTAGAACAGGGGTTCTCAAGTCCAGTCCTCGAGAGCTACCGTCCTGCAACTTTTAGATGAATCCTCACTCCGTGATCAGCTCTGAACAGGTCTTGTAACGAGCCATTGATTTGATTCAGGCGCAAAGAAGCATCTGAAAGTTGCAGGACGGGAACTCTCGAGGATTGGACTTGAGCACCCCTGCTTTAGAACAGGAGAAAGAAAAGTCTGATGGAGTTATGTCCTGAAACCAACAGGAAGTTGTCCATTCTGGACCAAAGGGCAATTTATTTGTAAAATTTTGACAAGAGATTAGAGATTTTGATACATCAACTCCAGATTTGGTCCCAGCACCAATGCACCAACCAATGCTAGCAATTTTTTTTTCATGCAATTGAAGGGTACTTTTTTTCAATCACTGTGTTAAAATCTAAATACATATCAAGTTTCTGCAACTGTCAGATCATCCTACCGTGGCATCAAGAAGTCTCGAAGTCACTTAAATTTTAATTCCCACCCCATTATGATGCTCTTTGTGAACTTCACTCGTCTTCACCACATCTGGGAGCATTAGAAAATGAGTTGCAATTATGTGATTTGCCGACTCCATTTAAACAAGTGATTAAACAGGTTCCTCTAATGTGGCTGCTGAGAGCATATTGAAATACTTTGTCTTGCGTCCTCCCAAAACTCAAATATTTGAAGTACTGTGTGTGCTTGCGGGCTTCATAATTAAGCTCTCAATTATTTGGCAAAACTTACAAATGTGACACAGACAGCATCTTTATTTCAGCAGATTACAATGTATGTATTTTTTGTTTTTGTCTGTCAGCTCCAATTTAATAAAACAAGGTAAAAGAAAAACAAAAACCGAAGTCTAAAAACCATACCAAAATTAGAAAACTGAAAATATTAAACTAAATTTGAGTGCAAAATATCTAAATCATGATCGTTAGATTCGTATATTATTGGAGTATGTAACAATACTCTCATACTTTTAAAAGTCACAAGGTAACAGTCATGTTTATCGCACTTGCATTGTAAATCACTCACACTGAAACTTAGCAGGTGAATATCAAATATTACAAAGTATCTCCTTTCATCTAACCCAGTGGAGTTGGAGGTGATTAACTGTAGGTGATTAACAGAGCTTCAACATATCTTCACTGACATATTGAGTAGCAAAACAACAGTTCTGACTTCATCTATGTAGGTAATTTCAATATTTAATGGCCTATAGAAGTTGGCTTTATAATGGAACAGTTAACACTTTTGCCTTTCTGCAAAATGGCGCCTAGATCATAAGCCAGCTGGGAGCTTTCTGTGTGTTCATGTTTTTGCAGTCCTACTTGCAGTTTGCTTTTGGTAGGATTTACCCTTAATGTTCAAAAACATGCACGTTAAGTCTTGACTTACTTGTCAAACTAGTTGATCCTGTAATACCCCAGTGACCAGTCCAGGTTCCATTTCATTAGGCAGGTACTAAAGTGTGTTACAAAGGGTTTTTGCTTCGCTTTGCATTTGTCTCAATACAACAACAGATTCTGTTGCATTGGGATTTTAAGGGCTTGATGGGAATAATTAGACTTTTATGTGAAATTATTCTCAGGTATTCCTTTTCTGTGGTATCTTGATACCAGTGGAAAGTTTTTTTGTTTTTTTTTTACTCATCTTCATGTGTATATGTTTGTTTTCAGCAAATAAACTGTATGCTTGGTGAAGTTTAGATTAAGAGACAGGCATCAGTGACTCAGTGTCCTTGGAATTCATGCAGCACAGATGATATAACAGATGATGTATGTTTTGGATCAGAATAAATCTTTTTTTTCTGGTTTGATATACGTTTTACTGATAAACAAAGCTTTTTAAGATGATCCTTATTTGCTGGATGTCAGACACAGTGAATGCAAATAACGTACTGGATGTAAAGCTCAGACCTTTTATGTTATGTATTGATGAAAGACGGTAAAGGAATTATCCTCAACCCGTCTAAATCAGCCTGGAAGCAAAACAGGCAAGTATAAATCTAGACAGCGACGTAGAGGCTTTTATATACTGTAAATCTAATGTCTCCCTACAGATTGGATCAAAATATTCAACATTTTAAAGCAGGCAAGTGTTATCAGGCAACATTTTTCAGAACTGTTATTTCAAGGTGTTTTTATTTGATGTGGTCAAACTTAGAAGATTTGACAAGTTAGTTCTTATTTCAACCCAGCACATGTCCCTGTCAATCAATCCGTTATAACCAGCTGGATTTATCTGACCTTTTCCTTGAGTCTTTCCACGTAGTTTTGCTCTACAAGTAACTTTTCACCCATAAAACCCATCTATCAATCTGAATCCCAGCTCTACCTTTCCTCTCTCCGCCATAAATATTTCCATGGTATTTCTAGGACCCTGAAGCAAATTTCAACACAAATTTGCTTATGAATGAAATGTGTTTTCTTATAATGTCAATCAGATGTCCACTCATTTATCAGCAGTCTCGTTTGTTGAGGTCCTTCAATGTCATTTTTCGCTGCTTTCCTAATGCATAGCAGCAGCTGTGGTGACATGCAGCGACATGCAGTGCATGTGCCACCTTACCCTTTCCTAACCTCCCCGCCTACCATAGCTGTTTGTTTACAGAGGGGAATCTGAATGAGTTCATTGTATCCTAATGCAGGGCTTAAAGGTCTTAAGGGCTGCAAGTGCTGAAAAACAAGTAAACACGAGTGCATTAATTAGTTAATGTTTTGATGTGTGAAGAAATGTGATTGAGACATTCTAGGGCATGAAATGGTCATGAACCGAGACATGCAGGTTTATGATCAGAGGGCATACGTAAATGAGAGGCAAATTGCCGAGGGCTTTTAAATTGTCGAGATGAGGATTTCATAATTTTGTTCATGTAATTGGCTATAGCAGTTAGTTGCTTTCGTTCAGTTTTCTCTATCTGAGAAATATACCTTGCAGAGGTTTTCAGATGGAGGGCCACAAAAGAAAATATGTAATATTATAGTTTCAAAATGTTTTATTCTTTGTATTATGTGTATTTTGATTGAAATAAGTAGACAATTGATGAACCAAACATAGCTTAATTAATACAGAACTAACTTTATATCTACAAAGTGTTGCTAACTTGGTTTACAAAGAGAAATGGGGGATTGAATGACTCAAAATGTTTTATTCTTTGTATCATGTGTATTTATAATACAAAGAGTATGCTGGCATACTCTTCAGCATGCCATCGAGTTTGGGCATAGACTTCAACTTCTTATGTGTGGCCTTGGACTTTGTTTTGCATTGATTACTTGAACAACTATCTGTCTGCATATTACAAGATACAAGAAAAAAGGTGGGCTTAATTGCGTGTTTGAGATTTTTCTATCAATGTATCAAAATGTTCTCCAAACTCAGTAGCTAACCCTGTAAAATTACATTCCTTGTAGTTGGAACAAAAGAAAAACCAGTGTCAAATCTGTAACATTGTTGTCTATAAAATGTTTTCTGCCCCTCTGGGTGTGTTCACACTGCAGCCTGAAGTGACCCAATTCCAATTTTTTGGCAATTCCCATTTTTTTGCCGGGACAGTTCACACTGCCAGTAAATGCGACCTGTATGTGTTCTGCAGTGTGAACGGGCAAACGACCTGAAAGTGTCCCATATACGCACTAGAGGGGGCAATAGAGTCAGCGTTCACAGTGTTCTGCCAACCGCCATAAAAAGAAGAAATGCTCAGTGTTTGCGGAAGTAAACATGGAGGCTAACGGTGGAGCTTAACTTACATATTTGAAGTTGTTGTCCGGCCAGAGCAGCATATTAACAACTTAATCCTCATATAGTCCGTCATGGTTGTTGTTTTTCTTCCCGCTTGTGCGTATCAGGACACAGAATAGTGAGATTTGTTGAGAATCAGTGACGTTCAGTTCGGATGAATGCGACCTGAACATTAGGTCGCATTTGAATCGGATACACATCGGATATGGGTCGCATTCGAAAAAGAATCCGACTTGTGCTGTTCACACTGCCATGAAAAGATTGGATACAGGTTTTATTATGTCAAAAAAAATCGGAATTGGGCCACTTGAGGCTGCAGTGTGAACGCACCCTCTGTGTCTCACTCACACTTCACAGTTTTCAGAGCGGATTATCATAGCAGTAGAACACTAAGGAGAGCTTCAGAGATGGCGGAGCAGAGTTTTAGACCTACAGTGATGCTACCTTGACTGAACACTTAATATAGATAACATGGCAGAAGAGCAAAAAAAAAAGTAAGTTCGTATGACTCAAGAAACTTGATCCTCCTAAACAGGCAATAACTTTGTGCTGTCAAAATAAGAACATCACATTTTATGTTTTTTGAACAATAACGATATTTGTTATTTGTCTGATGCTAAGAGATGAGCACATTTTCTGGCAACCAAGTGCCACAAAGTATACATGTGATTTCTACTTTTGCAAAATTTACCAACTCTATATGTGTTGTGTCTAAGCAGATAAGCAGTATTTCAAAAGAGATTATGTTTTATAAACAGCATTACTCATCAGTTTGGTGTTAAGAGATGAGCTTTTTTTTTTTCTGGTAACGAACTGCCACAAAGTTAACAGATTTTTACTTGTGTTGAATGTTTTATAATACATTTATCACCAATGACAAAAAAAAAAAAACATTTTCTCTTTTCTGCAAATCAACTTCACCTATTGGAGGATTCTTAGATAGTATAAGATAAGTAGAATTTCAAAAGAGCAGAGGAAATCTTATGTTTTTTGAACAACAACAATATTTGTTGTTAATCTGTTGCTAAGAGATGAGCACAAAGTAAACACATGATTTTTACTTTAGGAAAAGTTTAAATCAGAAGGCAGTGCAATAACATTAGTCCAGACCTTAGTGGGCAGTGCCTTTTCCCTAAAATAAGCTTTTTAGCTATTATTTATTTATTTATTAACTTCGTTTAGCACACTAAATAGAGGTAAATATAAGTCAACATGCTAGTGATGCCTTTGCCACTGGCAGCATTTAGGCTAACATTAGCATTTTAGCTAATTTTAGCTTATACACTAATTTAACATACTAAATGGAGTAAGTCCATGTTACTCAACATGTTTGCGACTATCCACATGCCATTGAGTACACGGCAAGGACACCCTTTGGTAGGCCCCGTTTAAATTTCTTCAGAAATGTTCTAGTTTTCCTCTTACTATTAAGCCCCCATGGCGATAACAAATAATGTTTGAAATGGAGTTCATGTGTTATCACCAAAATGAAGAAAATATTAAAATTTACAGTTTGGAGCAAGAATCTTCTTCTGGAACAATTGAACAGTTTTTCTAGGAGCAACAAGTGGAGTTCTTGTGCAAATCTGGTTCATATTTGAAAAAGATTATGGAAAAAAAACAAAGTAAAACTGAGTGTGGATTGGTAATAAAGTAGCATGCAAGTTTGTATGCAATATTTTATTTTGCTCTACACCAAAATGCATTATTTCAGTTTTTCTTTTTCCATCAACCTGCTGCAGCTTGTGGCAGTTTTGTTGTGCTGACTCCTACCTGACTGCCAACATCAACTAAGAGGACAGAGCCTGGGAAAGACCACAGTAACTGTCTTTGTGACAAAGCCTGGATTGACAGCCTTAGAGGTAGGGATGTTGGCAAAACACTCTTTTAATGGGTAGAAATACCCGCTCTCTCCGTCCCCACACCCATGACAAGCCGTCAGTTCAGTTCAGTAGAGGACCGTCGGTCATGACTCATTTTACGGAGGAATGCCAAAGAGCCCATCAGGCATTAAGTTTGCCAGCTACAAGCTAACCTTAAAATGCCACTTCATAGCAAAAGCAAGAGAATCATTAAATGATGCCAACCAGGAGGCTGTTCATCCACGAATGTTTGAATTTTAGAGTTTAACGCAGTCTAGGAAAGTATAAAATTTCATTATAGGACTTTGAAAGGATGCAAAAAGGATCAGAAAATAGCATATGAAAAAAATTATGTGTACAGATGCTATAAACGTCTATAAACAGACGTTTATAACTACAAATGAGTATCCATATGTGTAGTCATCTATTCACCCATTAAGTTTGGCAAGCGCAGTAATATGTTATATACATTTTCAATCTGGCAAGAGAAGCTTTGTCTTGACGGACTTTAACAAGAAGTGTTTTCCAATACAGTACAGCTCAAAACTAGATGTGTCATGTGGCAGAAATCAAAAGAAATTAGTGCAACACCTGTCATAACAGCCATAACTTTGAGCAGTGACAGGAAATATGTAAAACCTGGAAGTAAATCTTGCCATTTAATGCTGATGGTTTGACACTTGTGAGTGCTCCGATACATACTGCCATCAGCTCATTCCAATGTTTTAGTTAATGTTACATTTTTATGGCTATCACAGCGGTGACCTTGGTTCTTGTTAGAGTCTCACTTGTATAAAAAAATATGAATGCTGACAGAAATAAGACAGATAATAACTTTTCCCTCTTGCAACTTGATGCTTTTATGTTTATCTGCCAGCGTATGACAAATGATATAAGCACCGAATGTCAAAGAAAAGCCTTCTGCCAAGCTTTTATGAAGAAGGGAGTGCATCTCTGAGATTGTCATTAAACAATCTACTGATCAAAGTATCAACCCTTGTGTGACCAAATAATAGGACTTGAAAACGTTAAAATCCTACATAAACAGCAAAAGCTTATAACTTATTCTAAACTTAACCTCCCTAAGGCCGAAGATAACACACAGGGTTTCTACAGTTTGAATAAAAGTAAAAAGTGCTTAGGCCCCTGCTTGTTTAAATCCCATGGGAACTTGTAACACAAAATGTACTCATGCAAAAATGGAAAGTGGATGGTATACATGGTTTCTGACTGAGCTACAAGTCCAGCACAAAGTACCGTACAGAAATTTCAGAGGGTTTGTGCAACTGCAGAGTGGATCAAACTGGTTTAATCAATACAAATTTCATGTAATCTGAAATCATACAGCCACCGCTCTTAGCATCACTCCTGTTTGTGCCATTGATTTTTCAGACGAAGCAAATGGAAGTTTATACTTAACAAAAACCAATGCATGTCAGCTTACGTCTTAATACAGTCCAAAATCAGTCAAGACTGGCTGGTGGAACAAACAAGTGGACCGGTAGGAAACTCCATTCTATGCAGCCCTTGTGGTGTCACAATGCATTACAGTGCCGTCCAACAGGAATGATAATAAAATCAAATCATTTTTTTATCGCAGTAGCAAAATCCAACTACTGTGAACAAGATTGGAAAAACACAAGCTATGAGGACTGGATTTGGCAAAAAAGAAAATGTCTGATTAAGGTCCCTGCCATCCTACCGAGTATTCTTCACCGTGGAAGGCAGCTTTCATCTGGTTACTCCGAAAGCCTCATTCAATGCGCCACAGTAAGCTGCAGAGTTCAGCCTCAAGTTTCCATGTATGTTTTGTTTTATTAACAGTCCTTAGAACAACTTCTCGTCTGGTTTTGTTGAATTGTGTTTACTCAAAGGTTATGCGTTTCTCAATGACATTTCTCATCAACACTTCCTCTGAGTCCTACTCTGCAAACTACCCAGGACACAACTGAATGTCATCAGCCTGATCAAACATTTTTGGATGGTGCATTTGCTGCTGAAGGACATTCCTAGATACAACACATTATACCTCTCAGCCAAAAATAAGCATAGAGTGCTTACAATTGCAACTAACACTAACCTTTGAAAATATATAAGGTAACACTATTTGACGGGATGTGCATAAGACTGACGTGACACTGTCATATACATGACATAACACCCGTCATGAACATGAAGGATGTTATGTTATGAATGTCTATGACTGCTAAGAAATGTCATTTGGTAAATTAATGACACTTTTAATACAAATTTGCTCTAATTAAAAGTGCCAACTTTGGATTATTTTGGAAATATATACACTACAATTGCAAATTTTCTTTAAGGCTTTTTTAACACCTTCTGTCAAGTCCCAACTGAATTCAATGTAATTAAATTAAAAGTGCTATGCAGTTGAACCGTTAGCCATCCAGGCTATCAAGTTCTTGTAGTGTGGAAGGAGAATTAATTGTTATCAAAAAGATATAAAAATGCTCTTTATATGTTTTTATGTTTACAACCCTAAAAATATATCCAGGCATTTGCAAAAGATAAGGATTAAACATAATGTTGTGGTCCTTAAAACCAGCACACAGCACTTATACTTTACAGGACACACTTTTGCAAAAGTTAATTGTTTGAGAGCTAGTTGGGAAGTTTTACTAGTGAGACAAATTTCACAGAGAAAGTCTTCAAAATTAGATTTCTGTGCAGAGGGATCAAAAAAAAAAAAAAACAGAAATGGGGTTTTCCAATAACTTTTGAAATAAGGGCACAATTGTATATAGGTCTTTAATTAGCCAAGACTCTTGGATCAAGGGTAGGTTTATTCGTGAAAAAATTAATTACAGTAACCTCAAAAGCGTTTGTACTACCTAGCCAGTCTTTCATTACATTTCAAGCATTTGTTAGAATCCTTTCATCTCTGATTCAGAAGACCCAGTTTTTTCCTTCTTTATTCAACTTCTGGTGTTCAGACAGTGGGTTTTTTTTTTGCCAAAGGGGAAACGATGTATAATTAAAATAAGGAATATTCCAATTTCATATTAATTTCAGCACATGCTAAAGATCATTACATCATTTAAGATATGGTGTGGTTTTTATTTAACTCCTAAGAAACTGGAGCATTTAAGTTTCTTAGCCTTGCTAAGGTATCCATACCCCCTTAACTTTTCCTTATTTTGTCAATTTGCCACCACAAACGTCAATGCATTTAAGATTTTTACAAAAAGTAGTGCATATGTTTTGGGAAAGGGAAGAAACATGTGCATCATGTTCTCTTATATTCCACTTTTTCAATAAAGATTAGGAAAATAATTACTTTTTAAAATCACTTTTTGCTGCAGTTACATGCGCAAAGATTCCACACATTCAGAGGCTGAAAGTTTTACCCATTCTTATTTCCAAAATACCAAAAAGGCTCAGTAAGTTTAAACAGAGTCTGTGTAAAACTCAGTCATTAGGTTGGGTTACTCTGATACAGGAAATTGCTTTTATCTACAATTTTGCAATATTTTAAAGTTTACATGAAATCCTACTTAAATATAAAAAACATCTAACTATCCTTTGTAATCCTCTCAGAATCCATCCTGAACAGATCATTTTTATACAATAATACTGCTTTTTTTTTTGAGGAAAAGCAAGTCAACAGTTTTTGTTTTCTTTTAACGAGAGTCTGACCTTGAACACATTTTATTCTCCGGCTTGTTCAGTTGTACCGATTTGTTTAAACCACATTACCTTATGCGTTGTGAACAAGTGTTTGATTATTGAAGATATACACAGAGTCACAAAGATGAACATTTCTTTAATACCACTCAATCTCTGATGCAATTTGGGAGTTTCCCGACTGATCCTTGTTTCACATTCTTCTTTTGGCTTCTAAATTGCTTCCTGCCCTTACTTCCATCTTTCAAGCTGCCTGTCTCTGTCTGTGTGCATGTCTTTCCTCATTATATTCAGTCAGTTAACTGAGATGTAGATCAGGGCCATCTGCTCTCCTTGCAGCCAGATCGGGAGAAACAGACAAACAGAGATAAAGTGAGAAACATAGAAAGAGGAAGGTCAGAAGAAGACTGCAGCATGTGTGTAAGTAAAGACATAGAGGGAAATGGCAGAACATGCCACAAGGAGCGAGGGACACATGGCAACAGCAGAGTGAAGAATAAATGTAGATTGAAAAGAGGGAGAAATGAGGATTATAAATTCATTTACCCTTTAGCAGCTGTCTTTTACATACATCACATTGTTTTCCAGTTGTCTTGTGATGTTAAAGTGTGAGAGAGTTGTCAGCTTTTCAAAAATAAATGACACTGCGGCATCACAAAACTGAGAATGCATCTGAAAAGACGCTCATGGTTCTGCCTAACACACACAAATGGTCTCAGTAACATGAACAGTGATCCCTGAAACCTGTATGCGCTGCTAACAGTTCACATCAGCATTATGCAGAGTGTTGGCTG
Source organism: Poecilia reticulata (assembly GCF_904066995.2). Lineage (NCBI taxonomy): Eukaryota > Metazoa > Chordata > Actinopteri > Cyprinodontiformes > Poeciliidae > Poecilia > Poecilia reticulata. The sequence continues at coordinate 16,305,846 of NC_088840.1, forward strand.
TGACTGAACCAAGCATGTGAGCACAATGAACTCCGGCAACACGCCGTTCTACAGTAATTCATCTCAGGAAACATTACCTCTGTAAATTAGTCTTATCTCGCACACTCTGACATTGTTAATTAACACAACTTATTGCACTGGTTCTCAATATTTCAAAACAAAATAAAGTGCAACCCACTGAAAGCCCTAAATTTCCACTACTGCACAATAACATAATGACGAGATGGAGTAAGAGTGTGCCCAAATGCAGCCTTCTCAGGCTTATAGCTTTTGCAATTACTTATCTGAAAAGTCTGGCATGCATCAGAACATAACCTCTTCTACTTTTATTTAGCGAAATAAAATCTAGTTCAACCAATTAAATTTGAGGTCACCCAATTAGCAAAATTTCGCCGGCTGGCAGTAAGTCCAGCTGTTTTGTGAAGGCGTCAGAGGTTTGCTGGAGAACATCAGCCAGCAAACAACATCATAAAGGACAAAGAACATCCCAGAAAGGTCGGGGATTAAGACGTAGAAGTTTTTAAGGAAAATATAAAGTGCAAAACAACCCAAAACAATCCCCTAAGCTTTATGTGGATAATGGAACACCATTCAGTCTGATCTTTTGGAAACAAGAAGTGTAAAAACAACAGCAAAACTATCAAAACATGGATGGCCACCTAAACTGACAGGCAATAAGTAATTCAGTTAAATCAAATTGAGCTTATTTATTTGCTGCCAAATGGACTACAGAGCACATATAACACTATACGTGTTTAGTGATAGCGGGAGAAATGGCTTGTGTTGAACCCATTGCTTTGCGTTTGGCACATTTGCCAAACACAAAAGAGAAATCCTAATACCATTAAAATCTCATGGCAGTCCATTTTTGTTAAAATTTTGTGAAAGAGGAAGCTGAGCTCAGTGTCTTGTTTAGAGGTTTCTGCGTTTGTTTTTTCCTTCAGAGGTTCTTGGTGCAGAACCACCACAGGCAAGAGAGTAAACAACTTGCTCCAGAGGATTGGTTGGTTTGACACAGACCAGTGAAAGTGAACAACAGCCAATAATGAAACAATGTTGCAATTCTGTTGCTCAATCAAGCTGAGTCTACCAGACTATCAGGTGTAAAAACTATAAAGACACTAACAGATTGTATCAGGTTCTTGATCTTCAGCCTTACTCCTTCTGAACGAGCATGTAGCAACAGTTAGCCGCAATGTTTAACCAAGCATGTATATTGGAACAATGGAAAGGAATATGCCTGATAATGTGGGTTAACTCAAAGTTTCCATCACTGTCATACTGTTAATGACATTTACTCTTGCATAAGTTTTTAAAATTTGCAGCCAGTGTTTTTTCATGTTCTGTGGAATCCTCCTTTAACTTACCTCTTGTGATTATCCCTGGTAAAAATGTTGCCGGGTCCCTATGATTTGCCAGTATCCGTTCCCTGCTACCAGTAAATTGTTCCCTCTGCAACTATAAACGAAGCACAGTCTTCTGGTACTAAATTAAATCCATTCTGTAAGTGAAATAATCCCTGTGCGACTGGCTGCAATTTAAGATTAAAGAGATCAGTCGTGTGCTGTTCTCCAAAAATACTTTAAAGACATGTTTCTCCATTTTGTTCCAGCCAAAAATAAATAAAAAAAAGTGTGCTTATTGCTGACAAAGAATGTTACAGCCTTCACTCTAATGTCTCTCTTCTTCCAGTTTATTCCCTTTTTAATTATTGGAGTGGTTAACAGTAGGCTGTGGTCAGCCTCCAGATGTTTATCATCCCTAATCAGCATCTGCTGAAAAGGCTGCTGTCCCTCATCAGCTCTTAATGTATTCCACCCCACCAACTTCATTTTGTTTCAGCCATTATGTTACTGCAACTATGACTCGCACACTCTAATCTGCTCCTCTTTTTCTTAAAGCAATAGACCAGAGCACTTTTTCCTGTCAATCTTGTAATGTCGGACATATAAATAAGCCTGTGGGGCTTTAATCACAGGGTAAAAAATAAAACAAAAATGGAATCCAAATAGATGCAAATTTACATTCAACTACATTAAATGACTAATGTTGATAAACCAACGCATCTGGTTGGTTTTCAAAACTAAATCAGTTTAATGTCTTAATAAAACTCTACTCATCTGGAAAAATGAATTAGACCCTTCCTATTGAGTGTACTGAGGCTTTGGTAGGCAAAATCAGACCAATTTTCCTTCCACAGAGTTATTTATGCGTTTACTCAGTTGGATCTACCTGAATAGCTTTGATATAAATTTGAACAGTTCTTTCCTGAATATCATACTTATTTAAGTCACATAAGAGTCAAATATGTTAACCCTGCTATGAGACACTTGTTGCCTCTAGCCATCAATCTGCTGTATTTTGCTGTTGAAACACTCTGTTCAGTTAAGTTGCAGTGGCCCTCAGTTATTACCCACTTTGCCTACATTACTGCCTACTAGAGGTGTGCCGATCGATCGGTCACCGATCATAATCGGCCGATTTTTGTGAAAAAGTGCATGATTGGTGATCGGCGATCATTGGCTCTTGTTGACGATACCGATCACCTGCATCTCATTTTGCAGCCTGCCTGTGCAGCTGGTCTCCTCTTTCCTTCACACTGCGCAAACGCGCAGCAATAAATCCTAAGCGATGTGGAACTAAAACGCACTGAGTGAATGGGGAAGTTTGCATGTTGCAGCGGAAAATTGAAGCACGTCAAAATGCATCAACACAACGAAGCTAATACGACAAAAACGATGTCATACTTGACCGAGTTTGGCTACATCGAGGCTCACTGCAGTAAAAAAGACATATGGAGGATCAGATAGCAGGTAAAGCAGCGCACAGCTACAAACACTCACCCGGATTAGCATGACAGTCAGAAAGCTAAACAAATAACCCGCAAAATTATTTAAGTCTTCGAGCTGCGATGTAAGACGCTGGTTCTGCTCTCGCTGTTGAACCGCTGCTATGCGCTACAGGTAGTAATATTTCACAGACGGAGCGCTGCTTCTGCTCCACCTGGTAGTGACTCTCACACCGAACCTCTGTTTAAAGCTGCAGCATGTAACCTAAAAAAATACATTTTTCATGCGTATTAAAACTTTCGCTGTCCTAACATGAGACAGATCCCTAAAAAAAATTATCGATCTCCTCCCTGCTCTGCATAATTACTTCGCTCAGAACTAGCAGTAATCAGCTAGCCGCCATGCTACCAGGAAGTTTTCATTCAGTAACTCTGGATTGTTTATTGTAATGGAACCTGTATTTGCCTTTGAATGTTAAGTTTTATACTTGAATTTCTTTGGCAATGTTGAGAGGTTTGATTTTGGCTCTTTGCATTATTTAGCCTCTTCAGAGCCTTAATATGTCATCAGTCTGTTAAAGATATTACCGATAGCAGTACAATTTGCACAATGCCTGTTTTGTTTAGTTTTCTTCTTGGAAAAAGTTATTAAAAACAAGATTTTGTCTAAATTAAGGTGAATTCATGGTTCCTTTTTCCACATAATGTAACCGGTAGTGTTTATGATAAAAAAAATAAATAAATAATTATGTGATCGGTATCGGTGATCAGCCCTCATGGGTGATCGGTATCGATATCAGCAGAAAAAAACCTGATCGGCACATCTCTACTGCCTATCACTTGTACAACATCAACTTTTCCCTAAACTGGTACTAAGGTCTTTGACTCACCAGTATCAGGCAAAATTATAATTTTAACTAACACAACATTGTCTTAGTTTTCAACTAAATCTGTTTTGTAAACTTTTGTGAACACCAGAAGGTTACTTTTTTAACGTCGTTTTTATTCACATATTAATAGCCTTAGATGTTTATTTTCAAAATAAATAATTTTTAATGCTTTTTTTTATATATATATACATTTAAATTCTTGAAAAGCTTTCTTTTTTATATATCTGAAACACATTTCTTTCTGTCCTTACTGGATGAATACTTTAATATTTTCAAAACCTGAACCAAATCTTTTAATCACAGCATCCAAGGTTTACTTAAGACTAGAAATGCTGTCAGATGGAATGTAAAGTTAAAGTGGTTGACTTTTTTATACCACTTTTTATTTTTAAAGTTAACTACGATAACGCATATTAGTATATATGGACTTTCACCTAACAGACATACCGTACGTCTTTGTTTTCAAAACAGCAATGATCATAAACTGTGGGGAAATAGTTTAAAGATTACATGAATTGAAATGCAACCAAGGCCATCAGGTCAGCTGTGGCCACAGCAGATTTCAGACACAACTCAAACATTCCAAGTGTTTGATTGAAGAGTCAGACAATTTTTAGTATTGGATGTGCATTAAAAACAGTTGTAAACTGCACATGTGAATGACTGAACAATAAGGCAGGATGCCTTGCTGAATCTTATTTGGAGGAATAAGTTAAAGTGGTTTGCATGCACTTACAGGCAGTCTAAAACAGATGGAGGTGGACTGGCAAGTCTCAGGAGTGGATGTGACAGACATCAACGTTGCATCCAAAAAAGGGCTGCAAAATCCTTTGGAGGACTTTTGAGTGTGTCTGATAACGTGGCGGAGTAATTTGTAAGTAATAATTTGTAAGTCTTATATCTGTGCCTAGTTTAGGTGAGCATGCTGGGTTGTCCTTACTGTCTGCAAGTTTGCTTGATTTCGTCTCCTCCTGAGAGGGAGACACTGGAGGAGACGGGGGAAAGGCAAGATGCCAGCATCCTTGTTTGACACAATGAGACACTGACAGGTCTCAAGGTCTGCCAATGAAAGGGCCTTCTCCCCCCACCTCCCACACACACATCCACGCACACACACGCGCACACACACAAGGTCTGCCAACTCACATCTGTAAAACTTTTCATGGCCAGAGGCTATTATTGGGGGTGTAGAGTGTGGGGATGAGGGAGAGGGGATAGTTGGTGGAGAGCAGGAAGGAAAAAGCATAGCGTGTACTAAAGATGGACAGCCGAGTGTGTATTCTCAGAGGAAAAACTCTAATAAGGCTTTAAGGGTGGAACTAAAAGGCCGAGGGGATTTTGCTTTGATAGACAAATTGATGGATTTAAAGGAGGCGGAAAGACAGGAAAAAAATGCAATAGAGTTCTAAAAAGAAGAGATAAAGTTACCAAATGACCCTTATTCAGAAATACTTGTTTCAAAAACATTTTTATATATCTTTTTATACCAAAATCTCAAGAAATGAAAGGTAAAACCACTTATTCTGTTGGGACAGGCAACTTTTTATGGCTCTCTAAAGCAAAACGCATCATTTGGGAAATAATACTGGAATAACTGTAAAATTCAGCTTCTATTTAAAGCAGAACTCACAAATACACTCGAGGGGGATATGTCACAGGCATCAGGTAAAATATGTTACACCAGTAAAATTGACACAAAAATAGTCAACCACTCAGTATGAAATTTTGTTGACTTTTAGCCACAATGATTTATTACAAAAACCACAAACTAAGAAAATGGTGATAGTTATGCTGATAAATAAATCAGTAACCAAAAATCCCTCACAAATGAGTTTAGGTTAGATTTAATTCACTCAGTTCATGTCAGTAAAGAAACCCAAACGGATAAATGTCCAAATATTCCCGTTCCTTTTTAATGCAAATATTGTCCACTAAAGCGTTCCATATATTGGGAGAATTTCTCCCTTTTAATCCAAAGTCCCAATTCAAAACGAAAAATCAAAAGCGTCAAACCCCCCTCCCCAAAAAAAATGAGAAAAAAAGAGTGGTACCACCAAAATCCCCAAAAAGAAACGTAAAGTCCAGATCTCACCGGAAATGTCTTTCTTTTCCCCCCCGGTGGAGTCTTCTCGCACCGTCTTGCCTCTTGCCAATTGGCGAGCCTCTTGCACCTGGCGGCGTTTTTTGGGTGCAAGCTCCAATCCAGCTCCTAAAGCGCACGATCCGCGGCGCTGGGGCGAACTTTGATTGCTGTTTTATCTCTTTTCTTTAATTTATTACTTGTTCTAAACTTTCAGTCTATTCAAGTCTCCCGCTGCACAGATCTGACGGTGAGCGTCTTCATATTTGATTGCGCCGCGCCGCCCCGCGCCGACGCACACGCCCCTTTTTATACACTAACATCAGCCACACCTAAAAACCAGCATGACCTGCCCAACAATCAGTTTTAAAAGTGGAAATTCGGAATAATTTCACAATGAAATGACAGCAACTGTTATACAAACCAGATGATACATTTACTCTTCAACATAGTGGTTATGTTACAATCGGACAAAGTAATAAAATCAGTTTAGGCAGAGAGTAATTCTGTCTCTGTACTAAAAGCCAAACAAGAGTCAATACATGGAAACAGCATTTGAAATGTTTTTTGTAATAACAAAATTCTTCTGTGTTACTTTAATCAAGATAATCTAATGTATCTATACTTAATGTTGCAAAACACTTCAGCATTTGAAAACTGAAATTTATTCATTTACTTTTTTTTTTTCCTTGTTTGATGTTTGAATTAAGCAGCCCCGCTTTTCGTAAGACTGTCAATTTTCTCCTTCTTAAACAGTAAGAATCTACGTGATTTCATCACATTTTAAGTTTCATTTCAAACTTATTTTCATATCTCTGATGGCTGATTACGATCAGTTGGTTTTCCTGGAGTCCGTTCAGTCCTCTGCCATTTAAATCGTCCCTTTAAATATTTGCAAAACAAAATTATACGACTCTTTTCATGGCAGTTTAAAATGTGCTTGAGGCAGATGCGTTTGCATCTGCTAAAAAATATATTATTTTAGTTAATGTGTCGAGTATATTTCAATTTTACGGTTGCTGAAGCCGTTGCCTAATATCACCAATTAATCACCGGCAAAAAAAACAAAAAAAAAAAACATTTTCTGTAGCTGTGCATCATGATATCATTGTTAATAGGACGGCAAGCTTTAGAAAAAAATAAAAAGCAAACCAATTTCATTTTGACATTGACTAAGGGTGTAATGAGATCTCACAGCTACGGACATTGCAAAATGAAAATGCAACACTATTTTTGGTCAAAGTGGAGTCTAAGTTTAAGTCAAAACTAATTTATGATTTTTTTTGTCTGAATGTGAGTGCTTTGAGCCGGGTACAGTTTATCTATACCTGGAACTTTCTTTCCAAAACAAAAAAGAAGAGCTTCTTCAGTTACAATGTTGTACTGACTGAGCTGACCAATCAATTGCAAAAGCATCAATGTAGTGTCCACTTTAGCTGACGGTATTTAGGAAAGTAATGTAAAAAAGTAAATTTGACAGTTCAGATGCAAACATGGAGCAGTTAAAAACTGTAATCATACAGTGCAATCCATTCAGATGCAGCATTTGCATCTTTACATGCATTTACAGACTTTTGTACAGTTGTTAAAGTAAAAGGACTATTTCACAGTTTCCAAGAATTTTGCATTTTCTCAAATTTCACCTCTTCAATTTAATAAATAAAAACATAATATTTGGACAACTTTAGATGTAAACTGCAATATATAGGTTGTTAAAAACTGAACTGAAAAATAAATTACAAATGACAGATTACTTAAAACACAGTTTGCGTTTTATGTATCTTTGCATTCATTTTTTATTTTTTTAGTCTTTCCCAAAACATTTAAAAATCTCATTTTGTTTTCATGATCCAAATATGCATTTTCTGTACTGTTACACTCTTACAGCTGAAGTGTCTGAAATAAATGACATTCTATCTGCCTGGATGTGCCAAATTTTCCTGCTTTCTTTATGCTTGATGATGTAATTAATCTTTCGCGTGTTTTTAGTTTTGATTGTGAAGCAGTTATTCCTACTTTGGTGCTTTTGTTTGTGGTTTTTTTCTGTTTTTTGTTTTCATCAGCCGGCTGTTGGATCTGACAGCCAACAGTTCTTAAGTCTGATTTTGCCAGAGTTTTTTCTTTCTATTATTAGTAATAACGTGTGCTTTGCATAGAGGGCTAAATAAAAGACAAGATTTATTGCAAATCGTTAGCTTCCTTGTTATTTTTTTTATTTAATTTTTTTATTATTTCTTACATAAATTGGAATTTTTCAAATACTAAGCCACAGAAACTGGCTGTATTGAGTTGCATCAAATGATAATTGGATTATATTAGTCTGTGCCGATTTATATTAAATTAAATGGATTTAAATGGACCGTGGGAAATTGGATTTGCAATGGACTGGTGTATGTTTTATTCTTGTATTGTGCCCTAAGATGAATTCTATGGTGAATTTCCTCAACACAAATAAACTGAATTAAACCAAATTATAAGCGTGCCTTTGTGTGGGAATTACTTGCACACGTGCCTCTGTATGTAAAGGCCTCCATTTCACCTATCCTGCTTATGAAGCACTATCTAAATGTCATTCTGGCCCCTGCAGGGCTTAGCTTCCTGGTACCGAAGGATTATGGGAAAAATGTCAGGGAGGTGCTGACGAGAGCAAATGAGAGCAAAACTGTAAGAAACGGATAGGAGAGATGAGGAGGCAAATAAAGAGGCAGACACCGAAAAACTGGGATTTTGGATATAGGGATGAATGTCAGGAATTAATCAGAATCATTTGTAATGTGCACACACAGGCGCATAAATACTGACACACAGGTAACATCACATAGCCCCTGGTGAAATGACTCAGAGGGTTCCTTCTACATCCTATCTATGTCTGGGTCCACATGCATGCGTGCGCGCGCGTGTGTGTGTGGGTGGGAGTGTGGGGTTTGTGTGGTATACTCAGATTACCATATGCTGCATTCTGAGACAGATATTAATTTACTTAGTTAACACTGCACTGTTTGATTATATCAATAAGCGAACAGAAACAACAGAGGACAAAGACGATTTAATTAAGAAAAAAAGAGCCAGCATAGGACAGAGACAAAATTGCTGCTGAACGTTTACCGAACATGACAACCCCTTGAGAGGCTGCAATTAGCTGGAAGGCACATTAACACTTTGCCTCGATTTAGACACTGTCACATCAAGACCGGTTTTGTACCTACGCTAAACCTTGGGTGGCTTGCTGGAGGCTGATATAAATAAAAGCTCCCCTTCTTAAGTTGGTTGATTTATGATTACGTTACAGTTACCAAAGAACAAGCCATCCTATCAGGAGTGACAGCACCGGGATGCCGGTTTACTCCAGTCGGTGATGTGTCAGAAATTAACAGCGACTGAAAATAAAATGTTAAAAATAAATAAATTGCTCAAGAAAACATTAACCATGACGGGAAAAAAAAAAAAAAAAAAAAAAGGACCATGTTCAAAGTTGCTAGAAAGACAAATTGGGGAATGTGAGCAAAATGAGGAGGCAGATGGAAAATAAATATGCCAGGATGTGAATTTCGGCACAGCATCCACAGTAGCCAGGGCAACTGGTGAATCTTCTGCTGGTGAAGAGCACTGTCAGGCAGGACTTTAGCCAGGGCTAACATCTGTGTTGTGATACTAATCAGATCCACTTGGACACAGCAGTGCAGATTTGTATCCAACAAAGAAAAAGGACTAACAAACAGACACATAAATAACAGAGAGCTTTATCTGGGAGGCTGCAGTGGAGTGTGTTGCTTGTTCTACGCAAAGTCTGCATGCTCTTCAAGTTTGCATGGTGGTTTTTATTGGGTTTACGTCAGTTTCCTTCTACAACCTGAAAATAAAAACAGTGGTAGCTCTGGGTTGGTTGTCACATTATTTATTCTTGACTAAATTTCTAATATGAATATATTACCAGACAATGAAAACCAATTCCTTTTATTGTAATTTATTAAATGACAACTGAAGCCAGCTAAATACAAGCTTTGTAAAAAGAAAAGAGAACCTTTTTTACCCTTTTAGGTGCCACAATAAACCCCACTAAACCTCTCCCATTTTAGGTCTTCTAGGATTACCATGAATATTTCTATTTGCTGAATGGCAGAATAGGGAGGTAGAGAATGTGTTTAAAGTTTTTAACAAACCAACTAAAATTATTAGTTTTTATAATAAAAATGAATGTCTTTCCTATGTAATTTTTTGATAGACAATACCTCAAACACATTGCTTTCTTGGGTGACATCAAGAAATAATGATTTCCTTCAATGTTGTAATTATTGGTTAGACCGTGTTGCTCTATTCAAGAAAAAAAAAATCCCACTTCATTCTGTGGGTCTAACATGACCTCACAAAGTGTGAAAAAATTTAACAGCAAAAAAAAAAAAAAGAAAAAAAATCTGAGTTATAAACTTCCACAAAAATACATTCTCTATATGTTTTAGTTCAAAAACTGTGAGACACACCGCTTCCGGCATTCTGCAGAAGTCACGCTGTGCTGCTGCGCTGTGAATCACAGGCCTGTCTATGTGAAGAATTCCACCATCACATTTACAAAGATCCCTGTTCAAAAACACGGTACAGATCAATGGTAATTCAGGAAACACAGCGTTGCAGCCATCAGTCAATGGTTTTCCGTAATTCAAACTGTGGTTCCTCCAACTCCCACAGCAGCTTGCATTAATCGCATTAGGCTTGCTGTTCCCTTGCGCTTGTTGTACTGAGGTGACCCTATTTCTCTTGAAAGACCACAATGTGTAAAAGGTTAAAACCATCAAAAGAGCACAGTTGTACTGAACATGTGAGCGATGTAGTTCCAATTTCAGCACGTACGATGTGTGTAGAGTGTTTTTAAATTACTGACTTCGGCACTGCAATTATTTAATCTGACCTGGACAAAGTGATGTGGTTCAGTTTGAGGTGTAATGCTGCTAATGGCACATCAGATGGACACTCTGCTTTAAGCTCAAAACATTTACAAAATTGAGACTTTTTGGCGTGTTTTTCTTTTTTTTTTTTTTGCAAATGGGTCATTTAAACGTATCCATTTGAAAATGTTCAACTTTATTATGAAACTGAAGATTGTCTTACAGTTTTGGCTCCGGCTTGGTGCTGAAAAGAAAATACTTATTTTATCTTCAAACAAAATTAACAGGACAGCAATCCTTATTCTTTATCTGCCAAATTTCCCTCTATGTGTTGTGTTACCCAAGTTTTTTGGCGGAATAAGAAAGTAGATGGAAAAACATAAAAGGTCTATGGAAGAACTTGAAAGAATGTTTTTTTTTATTTATTTTTTTATGTTGTAGCGGAAAGATAATTCCAAGCTAGGTGCTACTATAGTTGATGCCGTTTCAGATATGATGAGTGTCAAAAAAGTAAATAAATAAAATTCACAATTGGTTTCATATGTAGTTGTGCATCAACCAGTGTGCCCATATTGATCCCTGTATACTGTTGGAGCAGCGAACAATAGGCAAGTCGGCACTGGAACTGGACCACGAAACAGTGTGGAATGGTGGCCTGATGTGATTAATTATATTTATTTTTCACATCATGTTGACGGCTGAATGCAAATTTCTGAGGAGCATGTGGCACCATAAGACAATATAAGAAAAAGGCAAGGAATAGAAATTAGGCCCAGCGACCCATTTGGATGTTTCATGGAGACATATCTAAGCACTGCTGCAAACCATGTCTCCTGTTCTAAATAATTACTGCAGAAGAACAATATATTGAGCGTGCTTATTTTGTGTTTTTTTTCTTTTAAGAAAAGCATTAATCCACTAAAATTAATGCCAAAAAACAAAAAATTCTGATTGCTGCATCTCAACCTACAAACCGTTATTGAAAATCTATGCATGAGTCATCACTGCCCACACATTTGTTAATTAATCTCTGTACCAATTTACAGCCAATCTCATTTGGGAAAAATCTGAATAAGTTAATCTTTGCAGGTTGATCAGTGCTACTATAAGAAAAAAAAAAGAAACTAATGTGATTAATGTCTTTCCATGTCGCTACTGGTAACTTGGCATAGAATAATTTTTTAAATAAAGGAGTAGCTCTAGTTTTGATTTCAAGAGAAACTGTATAAGGCCAGTTTTTTTTTAGTTTTTTTATCCGATATATTCCCAAAAACCATTGAAGTGACATGAACTGAGGAAACCTGACAGCTGCAAGTTGTCAGGTTTCTCTTCACTAAGATGTAAGGTTTTAGAACCTCTTTGAAAAACAACTGAAAAACATTAAGTGTCAAATTATAATTAAAGTTTATAAACTGAATGTTGTCAAGTCCGACAGAAGCAAAGCCAAGTGACAGTAAGAGGCAGGGAGAAAATAACTGCAGAAACGTTAAATGCAGAAGTTGGCATGCAGTGGCGAGACTTAAGTGTCATTTTTTTCTCTGGACAGCAGATACCATCCAACCTTTAGCCTAATGGTGCTGTAGAGCTCTCACCACATTATGTGAGTGCTTCAACCAGGCAATAAAGACCTCCAATAAAGTAGGTGGAAGGACTGATTATCTTTTTCTTATGCCTACGTTGTTCAGAGTATGGAAGAGTAATGATTTTTATTTATTTATTTATTTTTAAGTATCCTCCTGGAATAACCTTCAGATTTCACTTAAAAGTTTTCCTCAACATCGGCTAAGGTAAATACATTAATTGAGCATATGCCAGACAAATCAATAGAAATGACTACATGACAATGATAATTTCCAGTTTTCAATTTCCCAGGAGTCAAGTAAGACTTTTGCTATAAGCTATAAAGTCAGTATATTCTGTGAAAATATAAACCTTTTTTTTCCAGGAGAGAAAAACAGTTTTTACTGTGGGCTTGGTGGTTTTGTTGGTTAGATTTGGATGATGCCTCCTGAGATAGATGAGGGAATTGTTTTCTTTTGCGTTCCCTCACAAAAGTATTGCATTGTCCCGCAAAAGTATTGCATTCCCCCTGTAATGATGTCAGTCCTTGCAGCACCTTGGATACAGAAAGTATTCCTGCTTTCAAGAGAACGTTTTTGTACACCTTTTATATGTTGTTTGTGAGAAATCTTGGGTTTTACATCTTTTTCTTTAGGACACAAACACACCACAAATTATGTACAAAATGTCAAACATGGGCTTTCCATCCCTGCTCCAGAACATAAATATGACAAAAACTCTGAAGGAATAAAAGAAGGAATGAAAGAAAAAAAAAAGTATTTTGAGGAAGCAGAGCACTGGCATTCAGGACCAATGTGCAAACTGGGAAACTGTTTACCCGAAGACAACCAGTAAACGGTTTTTGTGTCAGGGAAGTCAAGAAATGAGATGCAGTAGGCCTGATTACCTCTGTCAACTAACAAAATCTGGCCTCTGGCTTGTGAAATCCACATTTCTAAGCTCCTCCTGATTAAGCAAGACAAGCTCCAACTATGAAGACACATCCACAGTCAGCGAGGGCCGGAGACGCACACCAACCTGCATATGTGTTGGTTATCAGCACATATGCTGATAACCAACACATAAGTTATCAGCATGTGTCGTTTAAGAGCCATATTTTGTTTCCATTGCAGAAAAAAAAAATCCTGAATCTAGATAGATGTACAGAAAATATTCTTGTACTTCATTTTTGTGCAAAGCTGCCTGCCTCTTCGCTGCCACTGCTGATGTAATAAACCTTGAATATTAGATTTTTGTTGTGACTGATGAATCATTACTGAATTTTTCTACTGACTTTTATGATTGGAGCTCCAATATAAACTTGTTTTCAGTCGTCGTAAGAGACTACTGGAACTCTGTTTCATGGTTAACTGGGACCTTGCCACTTGCGCACATTGCTGCTTCTTTTGTGGAACCAATGTAGGCACTACAGACAGACCTTGCCTTCAGTTACATGCCGGCATTGTGTCTTCTAGTGGTGTAGTTTTGCTCAGAATGCTCCCTCTGGAAGTCTAACTTTTCTTTCCAATTCATTTGAAGAAATATAATACTTTCATCTGTGATTTTATTGTTGAAAAATCTTTAAAAGTAAAAACTACAACTGAGACTGATGGGGGTTCATCAATGGGGTTTCTAGTGATACTGGATGAAACACTCGTCTTTTAGAGGTTTCACTACTTTGATGATTTAGACAGAATTTTCAAAATTCTGCATTTGAACAAAATGTATCATAATTGACAACTCATGCAGAACTTACCAGGCAGTTCAAGCTGAAGTCCTAAAGCTTACACTGCAGCTTGTAATAGCGTGCATTCAAAGCGTCCCCGATTGCTTTTGTATGTTTCTTTGTGTGTTCCATTGTTTCAAAGCGGTGGGCCATCTATCACCATTAGGCTCAAACAGAGAGCTCCACTCACACCCAGGAACAATCTAATTCTGTTAAAAACACCTCTTGCCACCACTCTTTCCTCCTCACTTTTTATGTTGGTGGGTTTCTCTGCATCACTTTCTTGTTTTCTCCCCCTCCTCTCTCTTCCTCCGTAGGATTTAAGGAACAGACTTCAACAGATGAAAACCTCCCAAGCATGCCTGAAGTAATACCTCAGACTCACAAATGCCAAGCCAGCCAGACACAAACACACACACCATGACTTTCCATCTTCACAAGGACTTTGCACCAACTTCCATTCATTTGTCATTCAAATCTATAGCCTAACCCTGACAGATACCCTAAACCTAACCATGACTAAAACAACACTGACTCTAAACCTAACCTAAACTCAACTCACATCTCAGTTCTAAATCAAACCAGTAAACCAAAAACAGAACTTTTTCTCATGGAGCTTTGGGGTCCATAAAAGACCCCTTACGATGTATCAAATACAAGAACACACACACAAATACAGGCAGCCAGTATATTGTACCGACTTAGCTTTGGAGTGAGTGTGTAAGGTTAGATGTGAATGTATTTATTATTCTGCAAGAGAAACCAAGTGTGAGACAAGAGCCACTTTAACTTTTTCAGTATAGAAGAGCAATGCAAGTTACTGCAACACAACTGAGTGTGCAAGCTGAACATTATCTAGGAGCATGTCATTAAGAATGTTAAAGATAGTTGTATAGCAAAAAGAAAGTGTAATAGTTTAATGCCTCTTTGGTTTGGCAAAGAACAAACAGTTTAGTGAAAATGAGTCAGGAAAGGACTGTGGTCAAAATAAAATAGAATCGTTTGGTGGTAGAGTAGAAAGAGGTTCATCAAGTCAAAATTCAGCAGTGGGACTATTTCACAAGGGCAAGAGATAATCCTTTGCTGTCTGTAGTGTCCATTTAATAAAGAACAAACAAAAGGCTGAGATAGATGTAAAAAAAAAAAAATCTATTTATGCAAAGAATGAAAAACAACATAAAACAGGGTGGTTGGCCTCAGATCCCATCTTTCTAACACTCGCAGTTCAGCCTCGTTTGCAGGGAAAATTTAAAATCTTTCAGACCCTGCAACATGCGACCAAAACACCTCGCATGTTGTTTGTGGGTCAGTGACTCATTTGACCTTTTTTAGCCCCATTTGTGTGATGGATGGATGGATGGATGGATCATTCATCCTCCCTTCCTCCCTCACTGCCTGCCACCTAACTTTTAGATTTAAATTATTGCAGGGAAATTCTTTGAAGCAAATAAGGTTTTGATGAGTTTATCGAATGCCTGATACTTTTTTCAAATTAGGTCAACGCCCTTTTTCATAGCCCCCGTCATCATTGATCTAACTGAACTTATGATTCATATTGTGGATTAGTAGGTTCAAACAGAGGTCTTACCCCCAGGCTGTTCTTCTCTAATCGATGGCATAGTTGATCTGACAAGGTGCATTTAACATCACTTCACACATGAAATGGATTAAAAAGAAAGTCTTTTTGGAACATATATTATGTATTCTCTCCTCCCACACTTACTAAATGAAGTGCATGAGAATGAAGTCATTTTTCAAATTAGATGTGCCAAACAATCTGTTTTTGACAACCCAATCACCTGAGATAAATGCTGCGTATCGCATGAGATGAGAAGGAATTGTACTCGGTGCGCAGAGCCGAAAAAGCATGAAAGGAACTTCTCAGAAGATGGGGGGGGGGGAAGTGGAGGGAAAAAGGCTGAAGAGGGTGGAATTTTATGTAAGCTGGGAGTAGGAGAAGAACAGGACGAGTCATTTATTTTTCAGTTCACATATTAATAGTTCTCCCAAGAAACATGTGGGAGTCAACCTGAGCTGTCAAATGTAGCTGAAAAACAAAAGATAAAAGGTAACCTCTGGAAAGAGTGATAAGACACTGGAAAGCCAATGATGAAACCTTAAAGATTCTGTTTATGAGTGCAATGCAGGTATTCACTGGTGGAGTTTGCTCAGTCAGTGATGGGCTTAGCTAGTTATCATTTCAAAATATCACATTTTAAAAAGGACAATGACTGTGTGTGTGTGTGCGTGTGTGTGTGTGTGTGTCATCTAACTCCAAAAATACATAGTGATAACAGAAAATACTGATAGGTGCATATGAAGGTCATTTTCTCAGAAAGATGCTGGGGGAAAAGAATAGATATACATTTTTAAAGTCTTGAGACATACTTTCACTTAGTCCTATAACCTTTGTGAATTAAAATTTGCAGTCTTAGCTTTTCCTTTCCTTTAACCTCTTATCCCATTTCATACCACCAAGTCAAAATAATGGCCATAAAATTAATTTTAGCTTAGAGGACTCCAAAAATGTTACTGAGTAAATTCAATTATGTCCTGTAAATCTAGAAAGGATAGAGTGTTTGGATAAAACTTGGTCAGTGTCACACATTTAGAGTAAATTGTCACATGACTGTTCACTTTTCAGTTTTTACTCAGTGTGTTGATAAGCAATGGAACAATGTTCCTTTGACCAAGTCTGACAACCACACTGCATCAAGCAATATAATGGCTCAGGAGACAGGAGTTTGTCTTGTAACAGGTTGGAGTCAGAGAGCTCAGTGATGTCGATGTATGGCAGCCTTGCTTCTGTCAGATTCCCCCAGGACTGCTGTGGCTCACCAACGTCACCATAGGAGAATAACTTAATGTGGTATAAAGCGCTTTGGGGTTCTCTGGATTTGATAAAGCGTGATATAATTACAGGCCATTTACCATCTAGCTATTATTTTTATAAGTGTGTAATAGGAGGAGCGACTGATTTGCTCAACTTCTCATGGACTGTGAAATATTTTCTCATGCAAAGGTTTGACATAGAGGTCATCGAGCCTTGTAAAGAGATCTCAATTGGACACTTATCTTCAAGATATGCGACCAAGACACTTGATGGACAATCAACACGGGGAGTCAGATCCTGAGATGTTGTTTTTGAAATTCAGTGCTTCATTGTACATAGAGTGCTTCAAGAGGTATCATCAAAAGTAGAGAGGGGATGTAATCACCCTAAAGTGAAGAATATCAAAGTCACCAAACAGTGTAAAAGAGGCTGTACAACAGACTAGGCCGGAGGGTTTCAACTCGAGGCCTTAAGGGCCGATATCCCTTAAGGCCCTTAAGGCCAGGGACATTTTAGATATGTCCCTGGTCCAACATTCAGGAATCAAATGGCTGAATTACTCCCCCAGTATGTAGTCAAGGTGTCCAGAGTCCTACTCATGTCCTGAGAAACCCAAGCCTAAAATTAGTACACCGTGTAAAACTACACCCCCTCAAAAGCTACACAGGAAGTCCAAAATTATGCAAAATATTTTTTTTATTTAGCTCCCTACAAAAAATAAAAAGAGCCTTGTAGATATTTTAGAGAGAACTGAATTGCCTTTGTGTCTAAGAAGTTACCAATAACATTGTCAGGATAAGCTGGTGGCTCAGCAGATTTCTAAAAAGTCCCCAAGACATTGTTACATAAAGCGCCCCATGGTGCAGTGCATCACCCTTATGGTGCTTTGCCAAGGTGTTTCAATTAGTCAGTATTCACATTATAAAATACCTGCTCCAAGTATAGTTTATTGTATGTGTTGTCTCAGCAAGCACTATGCGTATGTTAACTTGTATCCAGCACAAAAGAGTACTGTCAGTGAAATGTATTGATGTTTTGGCAAATGAGTCTTTTCTATTAGTTACGAAGTTAAGTGAGAGAGTGTAGAGGTGAGAAAAACCTACAGACACACTTCAACTTCCCATCTTACATGTTTGTCCTCTGCTGTCCTTTTTATATCCATCCGTCTCTCCAGCTAACATCTCCAGCCAACGTTCCGGGCGAGACCAATCCGTCTCTCCTATTTTTTTTTTTTTTTTTGTTTTACCATGGAGAGTGCAAGAGGCAATGGAGCTGGATCAGTGTAGGCTCCTGCGTGTAAGAATAAATGTTGGTGTATGTGTGTACAGTTCAAGAGGATTCTGAATACAGGTGCTTAAGCACATCTGGGCTTACAGAGATGAAGACCCAAGGCAGACCTAGCGCTAAAACACATCCTGTGATTGGATCTCAAGTGGACACTCATGTGGTCCCACACAGGACGGGTTGAGGAAGCTATAAGATTCAGTCACTTGGGCCATATGCAAAGGCAGACTACGACATGTGTGGCCAAATCCAAATAAAGTGACAATACATCTATGCTCTGTGCAGTACAAACATGTTTCTACCAGTTAGTTATTTTGTTTTCCATATTCTTATGATTTTTTTGTTTTTTTGCAAAACTTTAGCATTCAAAGTTAAATATTGTCACAGAAAACTCATCCTGATATTTTTATTCTAATTTATGTACAGACTAGTGGGAGCAGCTGAGAACACAACACTGAGATCCTAGATCTTCTCTTTTTGGTTATATTTTTTGTAGGTTAATAAACTGCAACAGTTTAAATTGAACCACACGTCTTATTTGTCCCCAGTTTGGTTTCTTTGAACTTAACATATTACACACAACACAATTCTGGGGCTTATGGCGGCTTGTGGATTAGCTTTTCTGTACTTAGCACTACTTATGGTCTATGTTCTCTGTGGTATTTTTATTTTGGGTTTTGGGTTTTATTGATGAAGAATAAAGGTTTCATCTTTGCACATCTCTCATGGAAGTTAAACTTCTGCAGTCTCGTCCTGATTGTATTAACATAACAATTCACATAAACATTTTTGTTCCATTTTGTTATATAGAATCACCTCAACAGTTTTAGTATTAATATCAAAAAGTTACTTCTATCCTCCGACAGATTTTCAGGCAAATAGCACTTATTTTGTACTGGTGGAATTCTTGTTATGGTGACCATCACTTGCCAATATGGAATCAGTGTCCTCAGCATCAACATATTATGTCAATAACTTAGTTAAAATGAGGAAAAAATAGTAAGTAAGGTTTTGTAAGTTAGGATGTGAAATGAAAATATTTGGAGACACATAGGCAAATTAGGATGGTGAGATAAACACCAATAAAAACACAAAAATAGCAGAGAAAAAGAAAAGAAACGTGAAGAGAATAAAATCATCCTATTGCTGGGTTTGGCTTGTTTTTTTTTGTGTTTTTTTTTTTTTTTACATCTTAAGCACACAACCCACCTCTGCCTCCACAAGACTGGCAGGTCGAAATATAATTGGTTGGTCAATTTGTCTTGCCATACACCATGGTCCATTAATGTATAAAACTGGTCTATGGCCTGAATATTACCCCAGTGACCTAAACACTTATACACCCATAAACAGACAGACTGACATTGTTATCATGCTCTGTTGTGGACCATGAAAGCCACAACTCTGTAAAGTCACAACAATACGCTTCAGTGTTTGGATTCAGCCAGCAGGCGCAGTGGGATTATGTGTATGTGTATCATTTCAAACAAAGTGTGCAGCCATGTCTCAAAGGGAGTTTTTTTTTTCCCAGAGACTGTGTGTATCTGTGAGTACATGTGTATGTTTAAAGCTATTGTTGTGCTTCTCCTCCCAGCTGAAGCCAATTAACTTCACTACTCGGCAGGTGATAAAACACACACACACACACACACACACACACACACACACACACACACACGCACACACACACACACACACACACACACACACACACACATTAGTGCATGTGCCTGCTTATACAAAGTAATATGGAGAGATAGATATTACCACACTGACATACTTCTAGAGCAAAGAAGCTCTTCATTAGGTAGCAGTTATAAGTTGAGAAGACGACGTTTCAGGGTTTGGAGTGAAAAAGAAATGACAGACTAATCAGTTGCTTGGTTACAGTAAGTTGTGTGATGACATTTCTGAACAATTAGTTTAAAGGTATGTCATAAGATGGGGCTACATATTTACACACATATTTTTACACCTTTCTATGAGAACTAATTGCTTCTTTAGACATTGAAATGTACAAGTAAGTCAATAAAAATATACTGTCCATGACTTTCTAATGTTCAAGCTGACCAGCAGAATAGGATTGAAAGCAAACTGAGGGGACTATGGCATAGTTGTTTGTATACTAGTTCTGGTCAGAAGAAGCATCTCAAACCAGCACACTGGTTCGATGACCCTGCTCTGATCAAGTTTTATGCCTCCGACATCAAGGGGACTCCAGCTGTGGCTCCTCCTTCCTGGGAACTGACTGTGCATGAAAATGGGTAACACTATGGAACCAGGGATTCAGAGTGGCTAGTAGTATCGTTTGTTCTATATGTATAGTCCAGTCCATTTTGTTCCTCCCATAGCTGCAGCCTAACAAAGCAAAGCATGGGAAACTCTTGTTCAACCAAGGTCACTTTCACATCCCTGCATCTCTTTATTCAAAACTGTAATTTCCTGAAGCAGAGAATAACGTAACGAAATGAACTTTTCCCAGCGTAATATAGAATAAAACTATGCTTGACTCAGCTAAATTCAAATGTACAGCCAGAAAAAAAAATGTAGAAGCATTTATCTGTCCTATGGAAATAAAAGCAGGCAGAAGTGTGTGTAACCCCTTTGGCAGTGCCAACGGCAATTCTGCCATTTACGTCTTACTCGCCCGACTGGAAAAGGCAAACATATCCCGCTGACATATACTTATTCATACATGAAGTAGATTGCGTTTCTGAGTAAGAAAAAAAATTCAGCTACATTAAATCCAACAAAAATGATAATTATTGGATCATTATTCGAGTATGCTCATGTAAAAAATTGTTTCAAGCTGCATATTGCTGTATTTTAATCTCTCGCTGAGGACTTTGCGGACTTTACTTAAGATGAGATGATAAACATCTGTAATTTTATATTTTTACAATTTGTTATTTATAATGTTTTTTTATTTAATTTATTTATGCTAAAGCAAATTGTGTTTTTTCATAAACTACCACTTCTGAAAGTCCATCTGTGTATGAGTTGCACACCGTCAGTGTCTGAATGGTTTAGCGTCACGCTGTCTAAATATTTCAGTGTCAAAAATAAACATTTAGACAACAAAGAGAAAAAAAAATCCAAAGAAAATTGTGAAGTGAAGCCGTTGCCCTTTCCCGTTTAATTTTTTGCTTCTCTTTCTGCTATTGTTTGATGATGAAATTCAGCATTTAAACCTGAAAATCACTGAAACCAAACATAAAAACAGGTGTTACAAGGCATACCTGATAATGGTTTTTCCAACTGGGCTGAATAATATATCCAACATAGAGTGGCTGCTCAACATGAAAACATCTCCAGAAGAATTCGAGTTGCTGTGGTGGCTAGGATGATTTTTAGACTGGATGGAAGAACATAGGAAACAAAACTGGCCATATCGGATTTTCTAATACAAATAACCTGTGACAATGTAAAACAAGAAAATGGTTGCCACTGGTACAGATATTATTCTGACCAAGTTGGCTGGATGTTAAATCAGTTCAGTCTTTAAAAAGTGTGCTGCCTTGCTCAAAGGCACTTTGATTTTTTTCTATATTTTTGTATGTCCTATGGGTATCCAATCAACTTTTGTAGTTTTGGGTCAAATTTCAAAGTCTGTCATCTCTTGTATCACGTTAGTTCAAGGAATCTGACCAAAAAGCATAATACATGTACTGTATTCAGAGGGGGAGAGACTACTGGGGAAAATGGAAAGGTTGGGGACGAGAAGAAGGAACATTTCTTAATGCATGCATTCTCATGTGAGTGAGAAGGGGGTGGTGGGAAGGAAGTGTGGACGTGTCTGGGAAAAAAAAAAAGGAAGAGAGGACGAGATTGTGTGTAAAAGAGACATTTCTGTGACCTTCTGCCTTCCAAAGCCCCATCTGACTAAGAAATGAGGAGGGATGGAGGGATGACGGGAGAAGAGAGGAGACTGCTAATGAGAGGGAGAATTGATGAACAGAGAGAGACAGGGAGATGAAAGGAGTGTTTTTCAGCCATAAGTGTTGAATATTTGATTTTTTTTTTTCCCCCCCAACGATATCACCAACCCTTGTCTTTTAATTTAGCTGATTTACACAGCTACAACAAAGGAAGCACTGGAGCAGCATTTCAAAATTCAAATGCTGCTTTTGATTTGAAGATGGGCTTAGGTATTACCAGGTATTACAACATATAACTGCAGCTGAAATGTTGTCGGCGTGTAGCGCTCTAAATCTAAGATGTGCCGAAGCTGCCACCTCCTTTTTCCTTGGGGACCGCACTAATTATGATCCCGCAACGTCCGTATACATTCGGCTTCATTAACCACAAGCTCATCAGAGGGTTACTATGGTAACAACACTGACACTGCTTTTGCAAAACCTGACCAAGTGGCAGTAATATTTCATCCCAGGTGCAAACTGTCAATGCAAATACTTCACCAGCCTTAAAGGTAGACTATATATATCTCACTGAAAAACAGTTCACTTCATTTGCAAGGACCATGATATGACAGAGTCAGTCGACTGGTTTAGTTTTTCTAAATGGAAAGGAATAATGGATGATGGCACTGAAAGATGAGAAGGGAAGTCTTGGTCTTTTGGAATTAGATTCAGATCTTTATTCATGCCAAAACAGGCAATTAGTTTTACAGCAAGTAGCAATAAAAACAGAAAACACACCAACAATTAAAACTTAACTAGAGGGCAGGATGCTACTTCAACCCATGGAGTTTAAAAAACACACAGAACGTGTTCATCAAAAACATAAAGTGCTTGTAGGACTAAATGATAAACAATAAATAAATCCTGTTACAGCGACCCAATTCTCTTGGCTGTTCTTCATAATGGGAAAAGACATGCATGCTTGTCCATGTGCAATCAGAGCCATGGTTTCATGTTTAACACAGCTGAAACTCTGACAAACAAGGTTGGACACATACTAAGCACAATGAGGAGGGAGGTTAAGGCAAGGCAAGCACGTTTAGTGTGTAAGTCTAGCGTGTAATCATGAAAAGCATTAGAACTGGGTTTAAAGTTTTGTTCGATAATAATTTGATTTATGAATCCAAATTTAAAAGAATTTTGGTTTGAGATTTCAGTTTGCCGTTTTATTTTATGATTTTGATTTATGATTTATTTATTTATGATTTATGATTTTATTTTATGATCTCATACAATTTGTTTCAGCATAATTCCAAGAGTATTTATTTATTTTTAATCCCCCATTGTATTGACTTCAAAAGTGACGTGAGTATTGGAATTAGAAACTTTAGAGGAAGAAAAACACAAGATAAAATTTCACAGAGAAGCACGCAAGAGCCTCTCTCAAATCAAAGCATAGGCGTTCAAACTGCTTTTAAAAGTGTTTACTTACTCATGAGTTCACCTTAAGAAAAATATTTTTACCAAGTGTACTGCCCTACAAATTCATAAAAGATGAGGTCACTGGAGAAAGCACCTACTTTTAGATAAATGTATGTGGTTGCATGGAGCCAACTGCTCACGGTGTGTGTGGGCGTTGCTTTCGTCAGGCCTGCTGTCATGAGCATTATAGAAAGTAGCCGTGCTTATGGAGCTGAAAGCTCTCCCAAAGAGAAAACGAGTTAAAACCAACAGAGCAAAACAAAGAAGCTCGTTGTCTAAATATTGCAATATGAAAAGGAAAACCAATTTCATTCTCCTTCATTTGCCGACATGTTTCCTCTTTCAGTTTATAAGGAAATTATAAATTTCATTATAAGGCACACGTAATTCCAAAATCTAAATGTGGTTACACTAATAAAACAGGTTCCCTTTACAGATGAAACACCTGGAGAACGCCAGCTTTTTGCTAGCTGCTGCGTCACACGGGCTCATGTTTAACTCAATGTCATGGCAGGGGGTTTAGCTACTATATCAGACTGCTTGCAGAACAGTCTAACAAGTCACCCTGCTGTTTCCGTGGTCACAGGCGGCACTGTGGAAGCAGCATAAGCTTGTTTGATTTCTTCAGGGGTTGCCACCCTTTAGTCACAACCCTAAGAAGCATGTGCATGAATTTAGAATTTAATATGGTTCGCTAATCCAAATAAGGCGCTATTTTTCAGGTTGCAATAAACAAAATGCCTTTACTTCTTTTGTGTTTTTTTCTACAGTACTATTTTATGGTTTAAATGGCAGCACTGTTCTGAAGTGAATAATTTTAGCCTGTGTCAAACGTATTTTACAGTTTCGGAAGCCAATGCTACATTCAAGCTGAAAAACAGCACCCTGAAAAATAAGATGCTATTCTTTAAGCTGCACAGATAAGATAGAGAGGTTTGTCAAATGAAATTGTTAAAATGCTGAACTCATTCTACAAATGATCTATAAATGTTCACACTTTTTATGTATTTTCTATTTATCGGATGATTTTGACATACCAGTTTGCCATTCACCACAACATGGCATGTAGTTAGTTCAGAAAGCATCACTTAGAAGCTGTTCCAGGCAGAATATGTCCAGAATCATAATATCCTTATACATTTTAAGAAAGTAAACACAAACAGAACCCCTAATGGAGTAAGACCAATGCTGGCGTTTTGTCCTCAAGCTCTTCCAGTTTAATGATGGCTACTGTGTTTTGCTTTTCTTTGTGTTTTTTTTTTGTTGTTTGTTTTGTTTAGTTTTTTTTGGCAGCATAAATTAGGAGCTGCTTTGTATTTGAATACAAAGAAGAAGGCGATATTGTGAAGGTTTTTTAAAATCAGTTTAACACATTTTTCAGTTTATTTTAAAATTTCAAGGCCTCCCACTGAATTAGGGGCTGAATATATTGGGGAGCACAATTAATTGAACTCAGCCTGCATGTCTAATGTCTTGTGTGTTCTCAGAGTTCTCCCAAATTTGGGGATGGGTGTAGTTTTGATTCTGGTGTGGGGCTCGGTATGGACTGCTGCTATGGATTATTTAGCAGACAGTAATAGAGAATGTATCACACTGACAGGGTGTTGTCCTTTGTGGAGAAAAACATACAAAAATTTTAAAAAAAGAAAGATGTAAAAGGTCTGTGTGGTTGTAGACATATTTTTCCCCTCAAAAGCCGCACCATATATATTAAAAAGTAACCAAAACCCAACCCGAACTCTGATGTTTCTATATATAATACATGGCCCAACAGCACTGTGATGCTGATAAATTGATAAATACCGTAACGGGTGGCAACTTTGTTTGAGGGATAACTTTAATAAAGCAAAAGGCTCCAAGTCACACGTGGAAAATAGACATCATGAACAATGACAGAATCTTAAAATACAGCAACTTTAGACCGCAATCATCGTCATAGAAACTGTGTTGGTGGTTTTTATGAGACTTTATGAACTGTATTATTGGCTTTTTTTAATTAAGCGAACACAAAGTTATTTATATGATTCTTAAGGAAATTAACCTTTCTTCTACAACATGTTTTTCCATTATATCAGTCAAATCAAATTGTAGTTGATTTGACTGTAGTAATAAATAAATAAAGGACTTGACCAACGAGGTCTGAAATTTTCTTGAATGTAGATAGTTGTCACATAATGAGGACTTAATTTTATCTTTCATAAATGTGAATATGCTGTCAGGTGAACGACTGAGAGGCAGCTGACGGGTTAGTCAGATGCCTGTTAGAACATATGTTTTAACTGGAGCGGAAGGGACCGTGGGTGTAAAACATTTAGGTAGATGATATAACATGTAGACTTCACTGACAGTTACACAGACTAAAAATGACCACAGAGAAAGTCCAGGCTGCATACAATGATGCTATGGATCCAACAGCTATGGATTTGCTTATTTAACAAAATCAACCAAAATGGACGAGTGATTGAGTTTTAACATTACCAAGAAATAAATAAATCACAAAACCTCAAGCAAAAAGGATTAAGTTGCTTGTTTTTGAATTAAATGGAAAGTTTGGTTAAAAAATTAATGAGCAAAGATAACCTTTCCCATTAAGGAGAAGAAATTTGCATTATGAGGTTTGAATAAATCATCAAATTAGCTGAAGGAACAAAGTTACTGAACCATAAAGAGAAAGAAGCTGACTGATATTGATCAAAATCATGGGCAGAGCACTACTGTTATTCCTCGGGGCGCCTCCAGCACTCCAACGGTAAAGAAATGAGTGACACTGAAGATAGTGAAATCTTGGCAACTTCAGGGGAAATTGTGAAGAAAAAAAATGAATTTTAGACTGAAGCATTTCCTAATGCAAGTTCATTTGAACACATGTTCCCATCCTTTTGCTCATCACATTACTGTTACTTTTATACTACTACTTGTTAGAAACTGTGACCACTCACTTTTAACCAAGAAAAGGAATTAGATTAGTCACTCTTTAGCTTTTTTTTTTTTCAGAAACTATAGAGTACTCACTATCTAGATACAGAGACCAGAAGCCCAGCGGACACTTTTGGATCGAGACTACTTTTTAGACTCCTGTTCCAACCCAGAAATGGAATTAGACCAGAGGAAACATAGCAACCCTGAACAGGAGCACTTGGTTTGCATACTTTAGATCAACATTAGATTATTTTTCTCTCTTTTTTGGCTCTTTCCTTTGGTTTATTTTGTTTGCATCTCCTTTTAATTCCTGTAAATCACTTTGTATTGCCTCGTTGCTGAAAATGTGCTACATAAATAAAATTACATTTACACAATTCATAAGCACCGACTGCTTTAGGCAATTTGCACAATTGATATTGAAAGGAGAACTGTTGTGATGCACCTCTCTGGTATTTTACTAAAGGATATCACAGGGAACTGAGAAGCAGTTCAGTTTTCTCTCCTCATTTTACTTGTGAACAAGAATCCAAGTCTGGACCAGTGGTTCTGTGTTTATATTTCTCCTGTATCATCTACTCCTACTTGGTTGTGGTTTCTCATGCAGAGGTTGAATTTTTCCTCTCCACAACACAATTGAATGTATTATTTTGGGTTTCTCTGTGACAGATAAATAAAAAGGCACAACTAAAGAGAATGAAAAAGCATATACAGTTTTAAAAAAAAGAAAATATTCAGTGATATTTCTTTGCAAGTCATTGGTTTGTTAGAAGACATTAGTGAACAAACAGCATTATGTTCAAGAACTCAACAGACGTTTCTGTAGTAGAGGACATCACGAGCAAAGTGCCAAATGTCAAGTCAGAGGAGACCTTTACGTCCAGTACTATTATTTTACTAACTGGCTGGAGGACTACGCCATTCCTGTCCAGGAGGCAGAAACGGCATCAAATGTTTTCGCAACGAATTGATAAGCAGGTTTGGGAAATTTTGAGTCATGGCTGTTTTCTGTCATGTGCAGCCATCTGCATGAGAACAACACCACTACATCCTCAGAGCGGCAGACTGGTGGACGGATTTCACTGCCCTCTGGGACAGCACTCTGGTCATCCTCACAGCAGAGCATCAGCAGGACTCGGATGAGCATCCTCCCCCCCCTGGGTGCTAATTTTATGTACAGGACTCCGTGTCAGGCATGCTGGTATGCAGAAGCCTGGTTGATGCGCCTGCTGTCCAAACTGACCCTAATTATGCCAGGAAGGTTCAGGACAGATTGGAGACAGCACATGCATTTGCCCAAAGACAGCAGGAGTCTGGATGTGGTAAAAGTGGAACCATGATGGAAGAGCTAAGGGCAGACACTTTACACCCGGCGAGTTCATCTGGGTCTACAACCCTCGGAGGAAGAAGGGCCATTGCCTAAGTTGGATAGTCAGTAGTAGGCCTCTGCAAAGTGATGGATGGCTGTTAAAAGTCCTGATTGTGGTCCACATTGTTATGTGCAGTGGAGTGTTATGGTCTGCCTCTGCTGACTGCTACTCACATGAGATAGTGCCCGTCATGTGGGTTGTAAGATGGGTAGAGTGGCAGGACCAGAACCAGAAGAGAAGTCTGCCTGCGATTTGATTGTTGTGTGAAGCTGTTTGGTTGTTAGCGCGTTAGTTTGTTTGAGGCATTAGCTGCACCCTTTAAAACAGCAGCTCATCATTATTCAGAACAGAATTTGTTCAATGAGGCCACCACTGCTGTGTTGCCATCATTACAGTGATTTTATGTACTGTTCTAAACACAAGTGTGAAGACCTGTATGCACTCCAACGAGTACAGAGAAACGTGTCATTTCTCACAAGATAGCGAGAACAAAGTTCTTCGGTTCAGGATACTTCATACTTCACAGGAACTCAAGTGTCAAACTCCTGGTTAGTCTGCATTGTCATCTCCCACTTCAGCACTTTGTGTGAGAACCATGGGCCACTTCAGATTCCTAAAAAACCTCTCACAATATTTATCAGACACCAAACAACAAAAAACATTACTACTCAGCATATAAATGAAGGACATGCTGCAAGAGCTTCCAAACTAGCACTGCTGAAAAAAAAAAATGCTGTCAGTTTATTTAATAAAGAATTACACTTCAGGAAAGCAGTATGACGATTGAAATTATTAATGAATTTGACCAAATTAGAAATCAATAATAAAAAAAGTATCACATTCAATAGTTTAGATTTTTCTTGGAGGTTTAATCACAACACATCCTCATTAAGACAGCAGAACTAACCAAGCACCTGTTGCATGAACACGAACTCTTAGTCCAACATTAAGAGTAAATGTGCATTAAAACTGAGAGCACATACAATATACAGTATGCCAGTGTGGGTGTCTGTTTGCTTCAGCAGGGGCTCCACCAACTCTCTTGGGAACAGAGATAGCTGTGTGTGTGTGTGTGTGTGCGTGTGCGTGTGTGTGCGTGCGTGTGCGTGTGTGTGTGTGTGTGAGGTGCACAGGAATGCTTATGTTCATGTCTTCCCCGAGCATTATGACACTTCATCATTTGTTAATTAGCCAGTTAAGTCAGCTAATTAACATGCCAGCTCCCGACTTCCCCTCCAGACTTTTTTGTTTTCTTTGTCGCCATGAGCTCGAAAGAACAGTTGTTTATGTAAAACTATTTTTACATTTTTATTTTGCATTTTATAGCAGTATGCAAAAATTTGAACAGGTATTCAAGATAAAAACTTTTCCAAATGCATGTGCAATTCACTAAATGAAAAAGATTAATAACACACAATAGATATGCATTCTGTTTTCCTGCTTAAAACCAATAAAAACATGAAGACAACTGAGATCATTTTCCATCAAACTAATAAAAAGAAACATTTTCGATACAGAAATGTCAGCTTAATAAAATTAAAATTTACAATCGAGCCTCATCAGGACACATCCTAATTTATTGAAAATTAATATATTCCATCTATGGATGACATAGCTTCTCTAAGAAAGATATCTGAAATTTTTTTTTCTGTAATAACAGAACTGAGAGGTTTCCTTCAAAACAGAGTTGCTCGAGTTGTATGAGGAGGATTCTCTGCCGAAGCCTCCTTTTGAATGTTTGGGAGATCTAGACAAAATATCTATCCAGAAGAAAAGATGAGAGTTAACAAGATGTATGTCATGCTTCTGTGAGGTGAACTGCATGTGCAGGGTTGCATTTCTTCCCAAGCAGTTGTCTTATTCTCTCCTAAAAACACTGCTATGATTAAAAAGTAGGATCTAAGCATTTTTCAGTTTGTTCGGTAGCTATTTAATGATGATGTGGGTATTCTTCAACCGTCAGAAGCACTATGAGCCTCAAATACATTGGACTTTTGGACTATGCATCCAAGAAACACTCCAGATGTTATGAGCCTCTGGCCAGGCCTCAAAAACCCTTGAGACCCCATCTCAGCCTACTATGAATAGGATCAAGGAGAATGGCCAGACACATGGACCATGATCTCAACTGTCGGTCAGGTTGAATAACCTGAAAATCTCATGGATACTTCTAGTTTTCTTTCTAAAGAATTCCCCAGCTTTGGCGCACAAGTGAAATGTAAACAGACAAAACTAACAACCAGTTAAAGTTTGAAGCCATTCAAGCTGATTTCTTTAATAGGACCAGGACTGTTCCCTTTGGCACTGACCCCATCTGGTCCCTGCAAAAAAAACAAAGGCAAGTATAGTGCATGGGGATCTTACAAGTGTTCCCACTAACTAGCCAAAGTCCCTGCTGTCAACACAAGGCTGAAGTACACTGAGGCAATGTAGGCACTGAAGGAAAGTCAAGAAAGGCAGGTCTGGGTAAAAGATTTTTTGAAGGGCAAGCAAAAGAAAAGACCACAAAAAAAAAGTGGATTTCTGGGAAACACTGTGCAGATCCTCTCAAACACATAATAGGAATTATCAGTTCCCAGATAAGTCCCTACTCATAAAGATATAGATATGTAAAGGTCAACAAACTCCAGCTTTGTTGTTTGTCGTGGATCTATATTACCAGTTATCGTGTCTGTCTGTGTGCAGTCTTTTTATTCCTCTTCCAAATGGACTGACCTTTCACTAAAGGTCAGGCTGTGACACCACTCACATGCACAATACCATCCAGAACAGCCAGAAACACAATCACAGACAAAATTTAAAGATAGAAAAAAGAACTGTTGATTCTGTTCTTCCAATTTTTTAAGAAAACATTATAATGCAGGATTGTACAAACTATAAGTGTTAATTAGTATCTGCCCTAGTGTCAAGATAGTTTCCTCCATGCGCGTCAATGCATCTTAAGGCGTTTGAAGTATTGACATATCGCAGATTTCAGTGATTTAAATGGCGTTGGTCCACTGTACTATCAAGACAGTAATCATATCTAGATTTTTTTTAATTTATCTTTGACAGATTAAATGTCGGGGATCATGTTGTGCTGATGTCAGTATCAATGTTGCCAGGGCCACTGCAACTTCACTCAACATGAACAGGACTCATTTGACCCAAAGTTTTATCACCTTTACGTTTCCCCTGCGAAACAAAAGTTTTACAAAGACCCTGGGAAGGATTTTATTAAAGAAGCTATGAAAACAATTTAACTGGATAACAAAAATGGCAAAAATAAGGATTTGTTTCCCCCTGTGTAAGATTGTTCCGTCCCTCCTGTTGTATCACTTATCATTCAAGAATGCCAGCTTTCAGCAACTCAATGACCCAACATGGCAAACAAGTTAAACCCCGTCCTTGAAATGGAAGTAATTGGAGAAAAGGCCAACTGCGACACAGAATGGGATTGCATTTGAAGGTTTTGTTACACTGATCCAATCAGTGGAGACTGAACAGAACAGAACTGTTCTGCATCTCACCAATTAGGGTTCACCAGTTCACCATAATGTGCAGCTATGACATTTAGTAAGGGGTAAAAAAAACATCACTAGTGCATTGCATGCATGCCACAGCTGGCTGGTGAAGGCTCTATCGGCTCCATGCCAAACAGCAGTACTTTGTATAGTCAAGTGTCACAGCTCCTGAAAACGCAGGTTTTGTGAGTAGTTCTCACACAAAACCTAGTACTTAGACTCAAGTACCAGGTATTTCCTGGTTTTTACAAACATTGCGTGGCCTTTGATTTTGGAAATGAAAAGAAAGAAATGTTTACACCCAGAAAAATGCATTTAATTACACATGGCAATTTCAGCTCGTATGAATGTTATGTACAGATGAAAATCGTGGTGTGGAAAAAGAGGACATGGCCCCTCCAGCCCCCTGCTATTCATGACAGTATCTCCTCCAGAATTCTTATAAGTGCATATTTAAAAGTAAATAAATAAAATAAATAAAAGTATGGTATTGCTAAATAAAGACACAACTCAAGTGATGCAAATAAAGGGGCAGAGGAGCACAGAAGTATGCAGAGTGTGGAAAACGAGAGAATAGGACAAACTGGAGGGTGGAACGCAAGGAGGGAAAAAACAGGTTGACAGGAGATAAAAAGGGAGATTACTGAGGACTAAGAGGAAAAATAAATGAGAGTAAACAGGAGAGGAATTAAAGGGGACAGACTTTTCAGAAACGTCAAGATGTTAATGTCAGATATAAGCCTAATCCATATTTCACTGACTTTTACAACTCAAGTAGTGCTAAGGGTCAGGGAAGGTAACATAAGTGTCAAGATTATGAAATAAGAATGGAAGATGTTTCTTACATGAAACTTCACAAAAAAGAAAGAAATAAAAGACAAGAGGTCCAACTCAAATCAATTAATCAAAAAACCAATAAATGCTCTTCTTAAATTTAGTCGAATGAAAGCACTGAAGATAAATAATAAAGCAAAAACATCTAAACAAAACTGACTACTCCAAAGTAAAAAAAAACACACAAAAAAACTACAAATTACTAGAGATGTTTTAAACACTTTTTGGGCCTCTAGTCTAAGTCAAATGTGATTCAAGAGTACAACCCAGTCTGAAACTCAACACATGTCTATACTTTAAGTTAGAAGCTTTAACACATTCACACATTAATCATATGGTGTTAGTAAGCAACTTGGGATAAAGTGTCTCGCCTAAGGACTTCTTGACATGCGGCAGGAGAAGCAGAATTAAATTCAGACAACTGCTTCTCTCAGTGATCCACATCTGCCTCAGCTGGAAGCATAAGACATTTGAAATTGATTTTTCCCTTCTTTTTCTCTTTTTTTTTGAAGAAATATTAAAAATGTCTTTGGGATTCTGCTTTTCTCATGTCCAGACAAGACGTGTCTGTGTGTCATCTGTCCACCAACCCAAACAAGCACAGTCTTGCTCCGATGGCCAAGTGTGAAGGAAAGAAAGCAGGCTGTCCCTCTGAGATAGTCATACATGCTGCACAAGTCTGCACACCATCAGAAACACATTTCTATTCAAAGACAGAAACAAAAATGCAGAGAAATCTATCCACTGCCCAAAAAAAAAAAAAAACACACAAAAATAATCTGTAATATGCAGCAGACACAGAAGTAGATTCAGTTTCTCCCATTGCTGTACGTAATCACCACCTATGTGTGTTTCTGATTTAATTCCAGCAGCTCAACAAGGCAATATCAAATTTCAGCTTGATCCTTTGTAAGATATGGAAGTGAGTGATGATGCTGCTTAGAAGACAATTTCTTACAAAGTTTCTGATAAGACATCCGCCGCAGGGATTGTCGTAGTCAAAGCACAAAGCAATCCGAAAGCTTTTATCTGAATCGAATTTGGTTTTAGGAAATAAACAGAGCAAACACGCCGATCATTTTTGTGTGTGTGACTTTCATTTAAGGCTGGAACCGTCAGCTATTTGATTCCAAATTATCAACAGAAAATCCATCGGTGTGTAAGATATTTAAAGATATTTTCTTTTTCTAAAAGCTTTTGTCTCTAGGGTTAGGATGAACAAAAAAAATAAATAAATCTGATTAAATTAAATTAGGATGAGAGCATTGCTCCCCTCACTGTTTATTATTCAAGGATAAAAACAAAAGACTCCGGGGTGTTTTTGTGCTACTCCACCTACTTGCATGCAATATTTTCTCACTATATTGCTGATAATATTTACTGTCCCAGGTGCTTGCACCCAATAGCTTATTCAGATGGATTTCAGAATGCCGAGAGTATTGTCAGCACCACTGAACTGTGCACTTATTTCCCAACTGTAAGCCCGGTAGCAACAATTTTTCGACCTGCATGTTGCAGCCAGAGCAACCCCAGCTTCATCTCCTTCTGCCTCTTTACTCCCCCCCCCACTAGCAATTGTACACCAATCAAACAGCTGATTAAACCGGGTGTACAGCTCAATTTGATTTAGCTCTAATCTGAGTAATTTTGAATTAAGTAAAAAAAACCTGTTTCACCGACTGGCTGGGTATATTTAACTCCTTATTTCTGGAGGGCGTCCCAAAACGATTAACAGGTTGATTCCTCTGAACCTCATGGGAACTCATGTGAGTTTTTCAAACATTTATGAAAAACGGCTATAAATGGAGAAAATTCAAAACAATTGTCAACGTGCTCAAGTCTGATCTTTCATTTGTGCCTTTGTAGTGCTTTGTCATTATATTAAATAAAATAAAAAAATTTTAAAAAAGCTACTGCTAAAGCTAAAACTCCTTAAAAATAAAATGGCTGGCAAAACAAACTTAAAAAAAAATTATATGTAAAATTTGATTTTTTTCTGTTTTTATTTTACCAATCTGGAAACATGTTTCATAAAATGTAAACCTTTAAATATGTATATGTTCATTTCTAATTTAGCATTAAACAGGATCTTTCTATTTAGCATTAGGTTTGTATTTTGATTGAGGTCTGGCTTAATGGTCCACAGAAAATGTGCCTTATGATCCATAAAATATCTCCTAACTAAAAATAAATGTACGACCTATTCTCCAAATTTAGGAAGCTAACAATGGGTTAGCTTTTTGGATGTCAATCTTCCAATGTCTTTACAATAAGTCATTTTTTGTGCGTCTTAAATCAGTCTGGAAGGAACAGACCTCAGCTTTTAGCCCAATGTGTGTGAATGAATAAAAAATGAACAATGAATGAAGCTGAGAACGCTCTTCTGTGACCATGTTTATTCAATTCTTCCTTGCAGTGCTTTGAAAAGAGATAAAAGCTAATTAACCAATCATAATGCTTTAATCTAATTACCAAAACATAACTTTGATATCAGACGACTGCAGAGTGGTTGCTAGACAATACACAGAGAAAGCAGTAAAATTTCCTCTTTATTAATTTCCCCCGTCCTGTCAGTCACTCACAGCTCAGTGAATAAGCCTTGTGCCAGAAATGTTCTGATTAGAAAGTGGGTAATCCTCTGCAAAAAAAAAAAAAAAGAAAAAAGAAAAGTGCCTTTTAATTTGGATATTTTAGATACCGCTCTTTGGGTCAAGGTCTGTTCATCACTGTAGCTTCCTGTGTAAATCCATTAAATGATACAGAAGAGAAAGACAAGAAAATCTGATTCTCAAATGACAATAAGCATGCATTACAAATGAATACTTAAAAATAAATTAACATGGACGTAGGTGTAGCAGTATAGTGGCATATTAATAAAAATTACAACGAGAATATCTGTGCCAGCAAATTAGATAAAGTGCAAGTGAAGAAGCACAATTGCAGAATGTTATTAAGATTCTGTAACCTCTCGATTTTACTTGACTGGGACAATTGAGATGATAAATATTAAGAGGCTTAATATTAAAACAGCTCTTGTGGTAACTAACCACAAGAGCTGTTTTAGATGTAAAGGACAAAAGTGATCATTTACATATAATATAAAAAAAGAGATTTGAGACACTTTGCGGAATAACTGATTTGTTTGCAAACTTGTTCAAAAGATAGATATTTATAAATAATCTTATTTGAGATGTGTATATATATATATATATATATATATATATATATTCTACACTGGTCTTAAATTGTGACATTGAGTAATGTTTTAAATCCAGTCACACCTCAAATCAGCTCAGATCTTCAATCATCTGATATCATCTTTTCACCCAGTAAGATAAAACAGATACACTTTACCGGTGCAAATACGACAAAAGACATAAAGGGAGAAGTAACGACAAAGATTTAATGAAATGAAGAGAACTGTTGTGATTGCTATCAATTTGTTTTCCTTCTCAAGTGTTTGAATATAGTATTATTTGCGTTGTGTTTGCAGGGCAATATTTGGAGGTCACTGGGGTTTCTTACAAAGATAACAGAAATGTGTTTGTTGTATTTTTTTGTCTCCTTTTCCTCAGAGGGAAAAGAATTTTCAGCTTCCACTTTTCAAAAACAGAACAGATAGCATGTAAATACAAAAAAGTTAATAGAATATAATAAAATGTTCTAAAAATATGTATAAACCCAGCATTTAGTTGTATGAATAATTGTAAAACCAGCAGTTTGTGAAAGTACAATCATTATTTTCAAATAGAATAACTTTAAAATTCAGCAATTACGAAATATTTTTGACAGCTAACATATTTTTGAGATCCAAGAGAAGACAAATGTGACAGGGCATTAAAAAAATAAAATAAAAAAAACAGAAATAAGCCTACCCGGAGGCGTCTTGAGTTATTTACAGAGTCTGAAAATGTGGATTCTGAGTTTCTAATGAAGTAAAAGGGGGGGAAAAAAACACAAGTTATGATTGTTTGAATGTTGGCACAATGCGAACAAGATTAGCAAGAAAACCAAATTTGAAAAAATATCCTCAGACCTGATCCACTATTTGGCTTTGGTGGTGTTTACAAGGACTTTTCATTGAAATTACTTTGCAATGACCTCACATCCCAGCATCGGCTGTCAACTGGTATGACTGGGAAGGTGTACAGACCAAAGTGAGCTTTTGTCTGGCTTATCTGGTTAGAAATACAGTTTTTATTTTAAAAGTTTTCATCTTTTGTCCCATTTTCCATTAGGCCTGTGAGTTTCTGTCTTGTGAACTTTTGTCAGGAAGTCTGTGGACCCTGAATTTAGGTGGAATTAAACCAGACATACATTTTAAATTTCATTTTAAACAGCACTTTTTTTTCAGCCCAAAGAAATCCTGATA
This sequence comes from Poecilia reticulata, assembly GCF_904066995.2. NCBI lineage: Eukaryota > Metazoa > Chordata > Actinopteri > Cyprinodontiformes > Poeciliidae > Poecilia > Poecilia reticulata. Next base: position 16,342,227 of record NC_088840.1, read on the forward strand.
TAATTATTTTTATTTTAAGTGTTACTAGATGCAGTACCTGCACCACTGCACCCCGGTACGGCACGCTCAGCACAGCTGCAGGTTCGGGCCGGGCCGGATCAGAGCTGCATGTTGGTGTCGTTGTGCAAGTTTGCACAACAGGTGATGCACAGGGAGCTGAAAAACGTGCAACAAGATAAATGAAATCCATCATATTATGTGCGAGTCTTGATTACGTTGCACAAAAAATTCTCAAGTGCCATGTACTGTAATCATCTTCTAAAAATAAAAGTTCAGAAACTCACCTCATGACAAACTGACAAGGTGTCATCATCTCTGAAATAAGGAAAGTCCACTTGTTAGCTTCAAGATGTCTAGTTATTCTCATGTCCTGTCACTCACTCTTCCTGCTGCTAAAGAATCGACCCGTGTTGAAGTAAGGGACTTAAAAGTTGTCACATGTAGGCCTCAATTTTTTTGAAAAAAGGAACCAAGCTCAGTTTATCTTTGAGTCTTGTCCTGAATGAAAGCACATTTCTTTCTGTAATGTTTGCTAGTGTGTTCGCAGGAATTCTGGTAAAATTCTGGATTCCTGATTTTATCTTGACGCTTTCTTCATGTACACAATTCTAAGCTAAATATTCTATGGTGTTCCAGTATTTTAAAACTCGTGCTCTTTTTTTTTGTCTCAATTGGTCAGGCTCACATTTTGGTCTTAAAGCGATGTTTTTGGGCCACCCACTGTTGTGAAGTTGACATTTTCCATTGAGCTCCTCACTGTGGAAAGCTTGGGTTCAAATTTGTTTTAGAAGCGTTGACATTTACAACTCTTTTCTGATCTTTTGAAATCTCCTTTGTCATTGCCATTTTTTTCCTCTAACTTGAGTAGTGAGGTTCTGCCTCTGATTGATCAATTTTATTCACATGAGGCCAGCCAAACACTCGCACCTGATTGTCCTTCCACTGATTGTAAACACTTGACTCTAATTACTGCTTCAATTTAACCACAGGTTTGTTATCTTTTTCCTCTCAGAAACAGACAGTATTTGATTATTTTATATTCCTTTTTTTTTAATCAGTCTTTTTTTGTGGAATTAAACTGGTTTTCCACAGTGTACGCACATCTTAAATGTTCAGTTGAGACCTAAAATAAAAATAATGTCCAGACCTTGACCTTTCATAACATATTCTAATTTATTGCAACATATATCTCGTACAGTTCAACAAGAAAAACAAACAAATCAGTTTGGTTATGGGAGAGGTATGGTTAAAGAGTTGCAATAATCTGGGGAGTTCCTCCTTTTGTTGATTAAGTAGCTTAAACTTACAGAAATTCAAATTAGTTTGAAAGTCTTCAGGTGCTAAAACAAATAACTAGGATTTTTTTTTTCTGCATCATGCAGAAAAAAAAATCCTAGTTATTTGTTTTACCACCTGAAGACTTTCAAACTAATTTGACTTTTGCACTTGCTGTGATTTCATTCAACGAGGCAAAAAAAAAACAAACTCATTGTTATCAGAAGAAATGTAACTGCAGACATTGATGCTGCCATCGAACTGATGTTCCTTTGCTAACATTAAGTGCTGTTTATTTCCCAAACAAAACTTTTGTAATCGTGACCCAAAAAGCTCAAGTTGAATCTCAAACTGTAACATTTCTGTTACAGTTTGGAAGCAACTACACTATTTCTCTTATTTATGGAAGACATTATTATTTCTGATAATAAGTATATTTGTTTTCCAATTTTACAATGTTTTCTGACTCTTGAATCTATTTGGTCCAGGTTTATTTATTAGTACCAGTGGGTGAATTTGTGCTGCAGTTCTACAGAGCAGGCAAAACAAAAAAAAAGACATAACTTTAAAGGCTAGAAGCTCTGGAATAAAACTGATTAAATTAATGTTAAGTCGTATTATAGAAAATTATTGCAGAAAGCAAAAAGCTGTTCCTATACCACCTAGTTTTGGGCTGGAGGACTAAAAGTCTAATACCAGATGGCAAAAGTTTAAAATTGCTGGACGTTATTAGAGTGTTGTTAGTACATATACACCTGGCTGGACGCTTTAACTGTGTGGTATGCAGCAGCTCAACACTCAGCTGTGACTCCCCTGTTACACAGCTTGACCATTTCACAATCTGGTCCAGCGACTTTCTTTCATTAAAAAGCAAGCTGCCAAACCAAGAGGTGGGACAAAAACGACAAAAACCAACTTGATAGAAGCCTTTTAAAAAGTGACACAATAGTAATGTCTGCATAGAGTACAATAACTTGCAGACAGAAACATATGCTCATGTCCCTTTCTGGGCACTGCTTCTAAATTTTCTATTATACATTTTTTTTAAATTTTGAGTCAATAATGGTCCTAACATTTGTATTTGTTTGCACCTGTTCAATTATCTCATCATTTTATGACTGTGGTTTGTGATTGGGTGTCATTTTTCCTAGAATCGTTTGCCATATATCTGATTTTTCCAGCAACATAGTAGTCCTTGGTTGTAATATTCGGATTACTAATTATACTTTAAACTAATCCAGCTTCTCTCTAACTTTAATTTGTTCAGAGTCACGCCATAGTTACCAAGCTTAATTCCTGAGCAATATATTTTAGTGTAAAACAAAGGCACTGCTTTCAGGTAATGAAAAAAAATCCATATTCAACACTGACAAACTTATTTATCTCAAGAATTATACTAAAATGCTACATTATTCTTAATGAGTTTTAAATTCTATTTGCGAACTATTTCAGTGGAGTTCACTTAAGCTTCTTGCACTGCTGTTTCTACAATAATTAATGAAGCTGCATATAATAATTAAAGCCTTATCAAAAGTTAGAGTTAATCACAAAAACATTGTTTAAATAATGATGCACATACAGGGGTGTGAAAAAGTGCATGACTCCTTCCTGGTTTCCTGTTTATTGCATTCTTGATAAGTTCAGAGTTAGAAGTAACTGTGCACACATTTCATAAACAATATAAAAAAAATTTATAAAATAGTTAGTCCTGCACTGTTTTGATCTTGAACAGATGAGATTTTGTTTGAAATAAAATGTCATGGATCATCAATTTTAACTATATATATATATATAAAATAAAAAAAAAATTCCCTTCTCACCCTCCACGGGTGGTCTGTTTCATCCTCTGAGCTCGGGTCCTCTACCAGAGGCCTGGGAGCTTGAGGGTTCTGCGCAGTATCTTGGCTGTACCTAGAACTGCACATTTCTGGACTGAGATGTCTGATGTTGTTCCTGGGATCTGTTTGAGCCACTGCTCCAGTTTGGGGGTGACTGCCCCGAGGGGCCCGATGACCACAGGCACCACTGTGGTCTTCACCTTCCAGGTCTTTTCCAGTTCCTCCCTGAGGCCCTGGTATTTCTCCAATTTCTCATGCTCCTTTTTCCTGATGTTGTAGTCACTTGGTATTGCTACATCCACCACAACGGCTTTCCTCTGTTCTTTATCCACCACCACAATGTCCGGTTGGTTCGCCATTACCATCTTGTCTGTCTGGATCTGGAAGTCCCACAGGATCTTAGCTCGGTCATTCAGGATGAGAGCCTCTGTGCTGTCCTTGAGTCCAGCTTTCTCCAGCCATTGGTAGGTTTTCCTGACATCAGCCACTTCAGTTATTTGTCGGTGGTACATCCCATGTAGGGGCTTGTCCTCCCATGATGGTACTTCCAGCACCTTGTCTTCTGTTCCCCATTGCCTGAGACATTTGCTGAGCACATCGTCCGTTGAGGCTTTGTCCTTGATGTATTTATGGATCTTGGATGTTTCATCCTGGACAGTGGCTCTCACACTCACTAGTCCTCTGCCTCCTTCCTTACGGCTCGTGTACAGTCTCAGGGTGCTGGATTTGGGATGGAACCCTCCATGCATGGTTAGTAGCTTCCTAGTCTTAACATCCGTGGCCTTCATCTCTTCCATTGGCCAGCTAATTATTCCGGCAGGGTATCTGATTACTGGTAAGGCATAGCTGTTTATTGCACGGATCTTGTTCTTGCCATTGAGCTGGCTTCTCAGGACTTGCCTTATTCGTTGGAGGTATTTGGCTGTGGCTCCTTTCCTTGTGACCTCATCGAGGTTGCCATTTGCTTGTGGTATTCCCAGGTACTTGTAGCTGTGCTCTATGTCTGCTATTGTTCCTTCTTATATATATATATATATATCCATCCATCCATCCATCCATTTTCTTGCACCCTTTTTCCCTCAGTGGGGTCGGGAGGGGTGCTGGTGCCCATCTCCAGCCAACGTTTCGGGCGAGAGGCGGGGTACACCCTGGACAGGTCGCCAGTCTGTCGCAGGGCAACACAGAGACACACAGGACACACAACCATGCACACACACACTCATACCTAGGGGCAATTTGGAGAGGCCAATTAACCTGACAGTCATGTTTTTGGACTGTGGGAGGAAACCGGAGTACCCGGAGAAAACCCACGCATACACAGGGAGAACATGCAAACTCCATGCAGAAAGACCCCAGGCCGGGAATCGAACCCAGAACCTTCTTGCTGCAAGGCAACAGCTCTACCAACTGTGCCACTGTGCAGCCCCTTATATATATATATATATATATATATTTTTTTTTTCTTTTTTTCTCAAATTATAATTGACATCATCTGTTCTTGTAGGACACATCTTTCTTGAGGTTTTTCAACTGTTTCTTGCTAAGCTGTTTTCCTCCTCCCTATTATCTATAAACATCTAAACTCACAATGTCTTTCTGTGCTTTGCATCACCTTTTACTTACCTTCTGTTCTTATGTGCTCTGGCTCTCCTGTTATAATTTCCTTCAACTCGGATGCTTACCTCTCTCCCCGGCCATTTGTCTTGCTGTATTTCACCGTCATCTTCTCTTCCATCTACCTCACTTCTCTTTGACTTTGTCAGCTCTGTCTTTTCCTCCACTCTACTAAATCTCTACTCATCCCTTTGTGAGGCTGTCTGCATGTCTTCCTGTCTGATTTTTGTACAATATTACTCCCTGTCTCAAAGCTTTTGGTCTATTGTTCCCTCTTCAATTAACATTGCAAATCTCAGCTTCTCTTTGCTGTAACCTGGATCTAGCCACATGAATCATTTGTCTCCGCTGTTGCTCATATTATCATCCTAACTATGCCATATTTTGAATCTTCTGATTCATGTTGCCGGCACTTTCTTCTTTTGGGGGACGGGGGGTTTCTTCCAAGAATTTATCATCTGCCAGACCATTCATATTCAAGTCTTAGACTGTTGAAAACCAATGATGGAGGAGATATGACTGGATGTGTTCATCAGGCCAAAAGACAATGGCGTGTCCAATTAGATTGTGCTGCAGCTGCACACTCACGCTGCTGTCACTGAGCACTACGCAAATAAAATATACATTACTTCAAGGCCAGTAAGTAAATAAGTTGAAATTAGGGAACATGATTCACCACGCTGAATTTACGTGACCTCTTTTCATCCCCTTTCATTCTCGTTTTATAACTGTGTTTGCGGTCAGCATTTCAAAACTATTCAACTTCAGCTACATGTAAAACTGAAGCTGATCAACTCTTTTTCCATGATTAGACCCATTCTGACAGGAATATGTGATTTATCTCACATACAGCATGTGAGTCAAGTTGAACTGAAGCCCAAACCTAATTTCTAGACCTAAACACAACTAACGAAAGGGATCTCCTCAACATGAAGGTTGCTACCACTATTTCTACAAAGTCTACTAATGGTAAATAAGGACCAAAACGTGTCTCAAATGGCACAGTGAAGGAGTTTGAATACATCTCCATAATCAGTTCCAGTTTGTGTTGATCTAGCGCATAGATGGATAAACAGAGGGAAACAGCAGACCTCTTCAGTTGAAGCCATAAAGCGTGAACCGTTGACTTGGAGTTAAAGAGGTGAAATATTCAGAGACTGATGTTATCAGGATGACAAAAGACAGATAATTGTCCAACTTTCCACTTATAGTGATGCAGATTGCACGACTGACCCCTGGGCAGCAGCTCTTTCAGAGCCATTAGCAGCACTGTGACCAATGAGACAAACTACAGTTCATAAAGCAGCCATAAGAATTTGAATAAGTAAAAAGTGCAGCTTATGGACATCTCCTGATCTCATTTTCTAAACTCTGGGTCAAGACCTAAAATAATCTTACAATCAGTGACATGACAGAGGTACTAATATGCCTTAATGAGCCTTGGTCCAGGGATGACAGGACACATGTGCTCATTGCAGGCTCCCATATGACAGAAGTGCTAGTATGTCGTAATGAGCCAGAATTCCAGAGCATAAAAAAAGAGAACCGCTTCAGCTCAGGTGGGCGTCCCAAAATGACATGAAAGCTAATATGTTTCAACGAGGCAAGAGGGACAACATTTACAGGACAGACTCTCTAGGTGGGAACTGTTGTGGTATCATCTAATGAGCCCAGAGTCCCCGAGGTGTCTGAAGTTTTTGGGTCAAACACGTCACATTGAGCTGGGGAAGTTTTTTCCTTTTTTCTTTTTTTCCCCAGCTCAATATATGGAGAGCTTTAGTACCTTAAAGGAATTTCAACAGGCTTGTTTTAAATGTATTTTTTGTGACAGGAACGACTTTACATTTGAAAGTCAAATCGAAAGAAACGCGACTTATAATTTAATCAGATTTGAGGATTTGTTGAAAAGAAATTCTAATAAAACCTTATGCATCCCTGGATCTAAAGAAATGAAATCAATGCAAAAAAAACAAAAAAAACAAAAAACGAACATTTGAAAAGTGAAACTCCTGTTATCAGCATTTGACTTTGTTCTCACAAAGTGCTCTTGCTTATCAACAATGATTAAGCTCATGCTGGATTAGGTTTGAATGCTTTTGAATGCTACATTGGTTACAGGTTGCATAGGTTCAGATTAAGGCAATATATTTAAAGTTTAGCTTTTTAGTGATTTTATAATTCATTGAGATGCACCTATTCACCTATATCAACAGCACCATTTTGTCGTATCATTTGGGGAACTGAGATCACTGCTGACTTTTAAAGCTATACATGATATGTTAATTTGATTTTGGTCTTGCCAGAAGGGGATTTCCATGCATCCCTGAAATGTGCAAACATCTCCAGCATTTGAACACACGAATGCAAAATGTGACACCATTATTTTTCTGAGAATGCCTGCTTGTCTGCACTTATTAGCCTATCTGTTGGCATTAAGACTCTTTCTATTCATCTATGCAAAATGACTTTTCTTTAAAATACCTCCTCATTTATAATTTATATTGGCCATGTATATTTTATAGATACTAGCATTTCTGCTGGCTATTTAATTTTCATTCCCATGGACATAATTATACACTGCATAGAAATTATGTTTGCCTTACAGAAGTATTTCCCAAGTCGTTGAGAACCACAGCCGTGCAAAGGGGGGGGAAAAAATTAGCTTTTTTGTCAGATAATGCCAATCAAAAAAAAAAAAACTGGTTTGGAACAGTCATGGATAAGACTGTCCATGCAGATGGTCCATGGTCCTTGGTTAAAACTAAATCTCCATACTTGTTTTACTTGCAGAAATTAAAGTAAGAAAATTGTAAGAGAGCCGATTGTAAGACTCAGTAAAAGGGATGTGTGAGATCTATTACAAAATAACAGAATTATGCAAATACAAAGGAAATTTGGAAAATAATATGAATAATCAGAGTAAAAATGAAGTAAGAAGATGAGTAAAGGGTGTTATGCTGCATCATTCCTTAAAGATTTGAACATGACAGGGATTAGAGATTAGAGATTTTCACTCCTATGTATAAACTATAACTAAAGGCTGCACTTTAGTCACCTTAAGTCTTAAACTCAGTTTTACATTTCTTTGTTTTTGCTGTTTCTATTATTATTATTAATATTATTATTTACAACAAGGTTCATTGAGTCTCAAATATCCATTATAGATATGGGCTGTAAAAGTGCTGACAAAGTTTTAAATTAAGTCAAGATTCTCCCCCCGTTTGCCGAGTTGTTTATGAATTTACTGTAAATGCACAAACACAACTTACTTGGGAAATATGTTTGCATTAAAAAAAAGATTATTCCAGGGTGGGTTTGATACCTAAAGTGTCTACAGGTGAAAAATGTGTAAAGGGATCTAAGACACCAATCTGACGTCAAGAACCAGCAGCAGCAGCAGGCCTTCCTGCCGTGTTCCCCCCACACCACCGGAGGATGGGTGTGAAAGAAATGCGCTAGAAATACACAACAAAGACAAACTCCAGCTGCCAACTCTACAGCTTTGGAAAAAAAAGATGAACTTTGTAGAGCAGAAGGGAACAGAAGGAGTGTACACTCTTTTAAATGGGGTCACATATGTGAATTGCATTATGTTTGTAGAACATTAGGTCAGTTTAAATTGACTTTCTTGTACCCAGGATGGTGTCAGCTCAATTAGCATGTTACTTGTTTATAGTAAAAATCCGATGCATCGGTTCAGATTAACTACTCGAACAGAAGGAAATGCATGTGATGCACCGGAGGAATTAAAAACACAAGACCGTGTTGCATTATCGTCACAAACAAGATCCCCGGAAACAGTTTGTATTTTCCCTTTGCATTAAGTTTTATAATCAAAAGAAGCACTAGACACAGTGCAGTGTCCCAGCTACAACTTGAAGATGTTTTCAAATGCTGCGAGTGGATGCTGTTGCCTCCAGGTCAGTGGGGTCGGCCCCTGCCTCGCTCAGAGGAGCTCGAGTATCCTGGTGTCCTGTTCAGAAGTGGTGGGAAGAAGGAGCAGCAGGAGGTGGACAGATGGACTGGAAGCCCTGCTGCGATCCGTCAGGACCGGAGCCAAAAAAGGGAACTCAAAATTTGCCAGTGCATTTATGTTCTAACCCATAACTTTGGTTATGAGATGAAGATGCATGACTAAAAGAACATACATGCGGTTGAAATTTGTTTTCGCTGCAGGATGTCTGCAAAAGTACTAAAGCGGAAAAACTTTTTGGGCCTTGAAGTGGCGAGAGCTGCTGGGAAGAAGGAGAGGTTTGCATTTCTCCTCCCGATCTTCTCGGCCGCTGACCTCTTTGCCTTTTGAATAAGCTAAAGACAGCAAACCAGAGCCCATCTATATGAATAGATTTAGGAGTAGCAGTAGATAACTTTCATAAAAAAATATGTTTTACATATCATTATGTCCTGACAGAATAACATAAAACGGATAATTTGTGAAAAAAATAAATAATCTAACTCCCCTGGTTGCTCCCAGTGATCCTGATGCCATTTGCAGAATTACACCTCTCTCAGCTTCAAACAACCAGAGCCAGGAGGAAAGTCTCACCAGTGTCAGTCATGCTTGTGTATGCACTGCTCACACCTTTCCCCCTACGCCGCTTACTTTGTTCAAACTGAAGACTGAAAGAAAGAAGCTGTGGAGTGAAGACTGCAGCACAGAAGAGAGCAAGCTGGATGGCCTTGTACAACATGTTTGTTCAAATAGTCAGGCTCAGCCCACAGTTTTCTCAAAACTCCTCACAGAAGATTTAAGCTAAGATTTTATTTATGCCTTTAAAACACTCCAAGGTAAAAGGTCCAGAAAGTCTTTAAGCACAACTTTGCACACAAAAGGACTGGTCCTGGAAACAATTTTGGGCTAAAGTGTCAGAGCAACATGAGACGAAAAACAAGAAGAAAAAAAAACAAAAAACTCATTCACCCATGTCAAAATTTGACATTTGTTATTTCATCTTAATTGTATCTCCCTACCTTAAGAATATTCCTACCAATTATGAAAGTATGCTGCATAATATTCAGCGGAGGAAGAGGAGAAAATAGCTTAGCGAAGGTGGCTTTGATTTGAAAACAGTTTTTATTTCAAAAAGCTCTAAAGCATTAATGTGCCTCCTACTGTGTAGGTGTTTGTACTGCTGAATGGTGGCCCTGAAATATATGTGACTAAAGAGAACAACAACAACATATATAAAGCTTGAAAAAGAAGTGGGGGGGGAAAGTTTGTACTGCCTGTGTACTTAAATATTCCTATAACGCACAACAAATATTTTGTGACCCCCAGGAGGACTGGAGCTGCGAGGCTCCAATCTGCTGACTCCGCCTTCCTCTGCTCCAGTTTCTTGTGACTGTAAGTAACTTTGATTTCTTTTGTTTGTATGCTCACCTTTAAGAAAGAAGCTTCTCCCTGGAACACTGGCTGCAGACCCATAAATAACCTTTCAGTATTTTGTAACAAGATTTGCTGGGTGGAAAAAAAGAAAAAAGAAAGCATTAGATGGACAATTTTGAGACGGGTGCATAAATACGACTCATCAGGCCACGGACTGTTCAACCAATGAGACTTAAGAGACGCACCCGACCTTAGTGAAGAACAAAAGAGATGAGATACAGATGCAGCATCAAAGTTCACCCCTTCATTTCCCTAAATGAAAATCTAGTGTGTCTAACACGCATCAGAAGTTCCCCAAGCAGCAAAAAAAGCACACGTTTGCACAATGTCTTGAAAGCATTGCAAAAGCCTGAAAAATTTTTGTCAGAGAAGAATAGTGAGAAAAGAGAATAATTAAGACTGAGGCGTATAAAGCAGATATGTCAGAGGTTTAGTTGTGGGGAGTTTCAAAGCACAGGTAGGCTACACAAAAAAAAAAAAAAAACAAGCACACAATTCATCCCATCCACTGAAATGTATGGAAGCCCATTTCTGCCACTCTTAAAAAATATATATCTCATTATAATAAGGTAGTTTTCTCATAGCAATTGCAACTCTACAAAACTTGATAAAATGCTGAGGTATTTTGATCTGTCTATGGATGTCTGTATCACATTAGCTTTATTTTTGTCGCACTGTAACATGCCACTCAAAGCATAACCTTTGCTACAGCTCATTAGCTCGGAGTCCATCTTTTTCTTTCATCACACCTGTGCAGCTTGATTTTCATTTGCCACAGCTTGACTGAGACATTTGATAATATCACCTTGCTATTTACTCCCGAGTAAAATGTGAACATAAAATATTACACGCTGTTCAATAAACGCTTTAAATCAGACATATGTTTCAAGCGAGACTTTGTGATTATAGGAAGAAAGCGCGAGAACAACTTCTAATCTCATGGCAGCTTTAGTTGGGTTTGTTCAAACTGAACTGCAACACAAGTGAACAATTGTTAAGTCATTTTATCATTAGGCAGTGTGATGTGATAGTGAGATAATGAAGCCCTGCTCGGCTGAACGCGACACAGATGGTCACAACACAGGCAGCGCTAATTAATGTAGACTGTGTTGTGACAGTTGGTTTCTTCTTCAAGGCTTTTTCTACTTGATTAGGGATCCAGAGAAAATGTACGGCCAATTTAAAAATAATACAAAAAATCAATACCTTTAAAAAAAATTATAAAAAATAAAAGTGTTAAAGGGTTAGGGAGGCAGTTATCACTTTGCAAGGATGAACTTAATGAAAAGTTTGCTGATAATTTAGTTTGATCCAGGGCACTAGATGTGAGAATAAGATGAGGCAATATAGACCAGCGCACGCATGAACAGCTCTTATTTAAAGCAAGGGCCAAAATTATTGTTCCGACTGCTTACTGTAAGAAAGAAGATTATTGTACGGATAAAATAAATTCTGTTAACACTAAAGACAGAAGAAGCTTTAGTTCAATGCAGAGATCGTTGTGGTGATTGGGTTCCAAGCCCAAGGAGATGAGCAAACGAGCCATGCAAGGCATGGCTGGCCACCTGCTCCCAGCAGCGAACTGTCCTGCAATCCTGCATGCCTGACTCGGTCAGCATGCTCAGAGACACCAACGCCAGCCTGGTGTGATGCACAGAAAAGAGTTCTTGGGGTGTGAAGATAATTATTTATTTTGCTGATCATTGCACAAAATATTCAGGAAACAAATGTTTTGCAAATATTACAGTGAAATTTGCTTTTCGGTCAAACATCTTATGCACTTAATTTTTTCTTTTGTTCTCTTCTTTATTATTTAAAACAAATCTTTAAAGAGTACAGATGTGCCTTGGGCTGATTGGGAGCTGAGGAGAGAGAGAGAGAGAGAGAGAGAGAGAGAGAGAGAGAGAGGCACAGGGAACTAGGAAATAAATCTAACACTAGAAAAATTAGACCTGAGCAGCATAAGTAAACTAGAGTTACAAGGAATAACTAGAGACAAGAAATAAACTAGAAGGACTAAACTAAAATGAAACAAAAAGAAGACTGATCTAATCAAAGACAGAGACTAAGGAACACAGAATACAACTAGAATCAATAAATCAAATTCCAAAACAACTCAACAACCCATGATCCTAACAAGATCAAGGTTTCTTGAGACTTAGGGGAAAAAAAGTATATATGTTGAAAGTGCAATTATAACTACATTTAAAGTGATTTTGTGAGGTTATGTTACAGGAGAAAAGTATGATTTTTTTTCCCCCTCACACTATTTTAAACATCCTCACCAGAGGTGCCCATAAGCGTGTGATGATATTTTCCTTCCAATGGTCAATTTTAAGCTATTCTACCAGGAGAAAATATCCAACTGCTGCGATTTTAATGAGACACCAATATAGTACCTAGGGCCTGGTGAATACATGGCGCATGCCCTGACCCACAGGGACATTACTCTTCTGCCGCAACAACTCTCATAAAAACATCCGGAGAGTTTCAAATGATTCATGCACTAATATTTTGGCTTGCTGGCATTCCACTGAGGCTCCTTGACATGACCAATATATTCCCAAATTCTCTCTTCAATTCAGACCATTCAGACACACATAAACACACACACACATAGAAACATATAAGTATATATATGTATATAATGTATATAAGCTAAAGAGAGAATGGCACTGGAGCATTGGAGCTAGTTCACTGGACGTCATTCATGTGGCATCCTTGTCAACAGATCAAAAATTCATGTAAATCACTCATGAACATGTTCAGCCTGGCCACACGAAAACAATCCCACGACAGACTTAGAGAGCATCATTCATATTCCTATCACACATGTGCACATGTGCCAAACAATACCACTGACATGTTATGTATTTTCATATTTTCGAGATGCTACGCGACCTGTTTGATAATAGGAATGTCTGTGACTTTGTTTCACGGAGTTCTTGCAGAGTACTTTGTTTCAAAACTGCAACTATGCGGTTGTGTTTGGACAGCAGTTGCTGAATTGAGAGCCCAGTTTCTCCAGTTTTATTGTAAGGGTCACCAGTATGTAGAACAGGGGTGTTAAACTCAATTTCACAGAGGGCCACTTCAGCATATTGGGCTCCCTCAACGGGCCACATTGACGGTACAAATCAGGAGTTCCCAGGTCCAGTCCTCCAGACTGCAACTTTTAGATGCATCCCTGCTAAAACACACTCCAGACTAAAGGTTGACTTCCCTCATTAGCAGCAACTCAGTTCTGTAGAGGCTTATAATGAGTCAATGGTCCAGGTGTGATAGAGAAGGAGCACATCTAAAGTTGCAGAATGGTAGCTCTGGAAAACTAGACGTGGGCAGCCCTGGCATAAATGTATGAAAATAAATGAAACACCTCATATTGTTAAATAACTGATTTTATGTATTGAAGTTTTAAATATTACATTTGAGTTTGTATGGATGTAAAATTACTGCTCAGTTTAAAAATTACAATATTTAAATCAGCGTTTAAAGGTAAGCAAACAAATAATAAAAACAAGTTTTGATGTTCACTCTCAACTTCATTCACAAAACTTTTTTGTTATTACACAACCGACATGTATTTAAAAAAAAACCAATTAAGTGATGTTTGCCTGTCCTTGAACGCAAAGCTGATCCCTCTTCACCCAGACACAGAGGTCACGTTAACCGAATATTTTGACCGGTTATTTTTTTAAACGACCAGAAAATGTAAAGCCCGTCCGTCATTTGACAGGTTCTAATTAACACCCTTGACTGGTGCACATGTACAGACATTATAGACGTTACGCAAAGATTTAATCTCTGAGGCAACTGAAATCAATGAATCAAAAAAATCCTTTCTGAATATCATGGTCTCTGAACTAAAAGCGTCTTTCTGACAGCGTGTTGAAGAGTTATGGACCGGACGCTTTGGAGCGTCTGGTTAGGACGCGCATTCAAAACCTTTGGTTGAAATGGCGCGTTAAATTCAAGTCTCCATTACAGACCAGAGAAAACTAAAGAGAATGCAACGTTGTGTTAATCCATTTGAGGAGCCGGTGTGGCGGTGCGGCGAGAGGTTGGAGAAGGAGTTAGCGGTGGCGGTTAGCCACTCTAACCCAAAACAGCAGGACGCACTTTTGAAGTATTCCACGCTTTCAATTTATTTAACTTCGTCCACATACAGCCAGATCTCCACGGTACTAAGCATTATATTTCCATACATGAGGAAAGTAACGTTAGTTTACCGCTCTGCACCTCATCATCACCTATGTTCTCTTCTACAACAAAATGGAAGACTAGTTCTTCTTCTGTACAATAGTGCAACAACAAAGGAAATAGGCGCCCCCTTGAGGTGATACCTATTCATCTCTAGGAACCAAACAGCATAATGACTGTTACACCGGCAGTTTATCTTGAGGGAATAAATGACGACGCATTAGTTAATTAGACTGTAACATGCGCAGTCCGCTGCTCAACCACTGCGGATTTAAGAAATGGAGCCTTCTTGGTGCACGTAACCCAGGAGAGCGGCGTTCTGGAGGAGCGCTGCAGACGTAACATCTGTCAGTTTCGGAGAAGCGAAACCACGAAAAAAAAAAAAAAAAAAAAAAAAATTCTGGTAAAAGTGCAAACCGGACCCCGCAGGGTAAAACACTCACAGAGTTCAGTTGGTCTGTTTGGATCAGACAGATCCAACTGACTGATGAATTAGGGCAGATTTTTCTGCAGATGGGGACCAGGAGGAAGTGCGTTCAGACCCCAGCGGGTGAAGTGATGCTAATTTAAGTGAAGTTGCTTAATGGGGCCTCAGTCAGTGGTTTTTGTCACCACGGAGAAAAATGTAGATGCATTTATCTGCTTCATTTGTGATGGGATCTGGATTCACGGTGAATATTAACTAAACCGCATAAAATGAGGCTAAGTAGCCGATGTTAATATGATTGTAATTTCACGGATAAAAATAGGACATGACCGATTTTTTTTTTTTTTTATGTTGTCGGTCAAGATGACGGAGAACAAAAAAAGTCTAGCGCGACCTGCCGCCCTGACACCAACTCACACACATCTTCATTCACAGTCTTACTTGTAAATCGATGTTTCTTTTCTTGGACATTTTGATGTTAGCTTGTCGATGTCTCGGTTTTATTCGCTGGGAAAATGAATAAGCAGCTTGAGGTGACTCTGCTGCTCTCTAGTGGCGAGAAGCCGTAATGTTGGCTGGTAACAATCGGAATGCATTATGGGAGATGTCGTTTGTTGTCAATTCGTGCTCAAAACCTATTTTAAGTCAATCATGGGCTCATAAAACGCTGGGGGGCGGGGGAGGGGCACATAAAATGACATGGCGGGCCTTGAGTTTGACACATGTGATGTAGAAAATGGAGTGTATGCTGTTTTACATTATGACCGAATAACAATAGGTTATGTATTTGTCATGATGTATGGTTGTTGTTGGCGGTGAGTAAGACGCTTGCAGGTCTGGGCTGACATATAGAAGATATTTAATGAAAACTCGGGAACACCAGGAACTGGGCAGAGACAAACGACGTGACAGGACAAGGATCCGACGAGGAAAAAAGACAACAGGTGGACTTAAATACACAGGGAGGGCAATCAGGGAACGAGACACAGCTGGGGACAATCAACAGGGAAGACAGGACATCAGAGACTCACAGGGAAACAGGACTAAATAAACACAGAAAACCTCAAAATAAAAAACCTCAAATACTTGAATTATTGTCGATTTTTTGTTTTGTTTTTGTGAAAGATCAACATAAAGTAGTTTAGACAAACCTTGTCACTAGTCAGGTTTTCTTTCAAAAATATATTTTCTCCTTGTATTAAAAACTCGGATGGAAGATATAGGCAGAAAAGCTAAATTAATATCAACGTACGCACTCACAAAAATGCGACTGAGCATAGAGCTGCCGTTCAGTCTCACATCCACAAAATAAATAGCTCCTACCATTTCCCTCTCTCTGACATGCACACTCACACACAAACCCTCAAGACTGTAATAGATTTCCTCATCATCACTGCAGAAAATTGCCTATGGATATACATGCACATCCTTGATACATGATTATTAAACAACAAATAGCAGACTGAGAAGTAGCGGAAATCATTTGGTGCCCAACAAAGAAATGGCTGAAGAGGAAAATCGAGGGACAGAGATAGCTGGGGAGAAATAGGGAAGTGGAGAAGATGATTACAACTCTGTATTGGCAAATGCACAATACGAGAGCTGTTTGCCAAATGACAAGAAGATAGTGTAATATTTACCAAATAGGTCAATGATAGATGCTCAACCAACAGAAGGGTTATGAAAAGTAAGGAGGCAAGATGATAAGATAAAAAAAATACTGTGGGGAGGCAGAGTAAGAAAAATAACAAACCATTTTATAAATGGTTAGTGGAGCAAGTGACAGATATTGTCACCTCTATGAACCTAGAGAAAGGGAGGTTAGGAAAGGAAATGAACCTAGAAGAGTGAAGAAGCAGAGGTAAAAAAAAAAACTGGCACACTAAATCTTATCTTGGTCACAATAGGCAAAAAAAAAACATTTTCAGTGCACATATAATTAATCCACCACAAATTCAATCTCAAAGTATTTTACAAGGCAGTATAGTATCATTCCAGTGAAATCAATTCATGAAGTTAGAGTCAGATTTGATTGCATACACTATAATTGAATCGCTTTTAAACCTTGTTTAAAATGTTTTTTGGTTTTTGTTTTTCTACTTTCAAAGACTGCTTTTTTAATCATGTTAATACTTTAGTATTAATAACAAGAATACTTTAGTTTATTTGGCCATTGGTGTGCCAAATAAACTCTGGTAAGTGGACCAAATGTATGAGCCACATTTCTAGACATACCCACCACTGAAAGTGCTTCACACTGGAGCCACATTCACCAAGCTACACTCAAACACGTCAACATTATACACCAATACGCAGATTAGCAGGCAACTACTTATAGGATTAAGTGCATTGCCCAGAGGCACAGAGTCATGTGGCAGATGGAAATTGGAATCAAACACAACTTTTGAATTGGAAGATGATTCTGCTACCCATTCAACCAATCACCACGATGGTCGTATTTTACTTGTTTTAAAACCACGGTGATCACCATAATTGAAGACTATATGTAGTAATACATTTTTACTGGTATTTCTCATTTTCAATTGAATGACTAAATATCAGTTTCTCATATCATAAATCGACAGATTATCAGAGTAACTCTGAAATATCATGTGTTTCTAGTTTTGTTTTTAAAATACTTATGGCACATTTGCTGAATAGATCTTGTGCTCATCTCTTTTTCAAAAAATGCAAAACCTGAAAACCAACAAATAAAGCTTAAGAACTAAGCTAAGCTCTTTACAGGACTTGTGTAAAGTCACTATAAAATGTCAGCGTGCTTTCTCCTAATTGTAAAGATTCGAAAGTATAAGTGGTCTGGTTGTTACCATCTAAAAATCTATAAAATGTGACATTGTGTACAAAATCAAACATCCCAACATGTTTCTTTTTTAGAATGATAACCAACATGGACAGACTTGTGAGAAAAAAACACCCAAAAACTCTGGACACACAAAGTCAAGGCTCAAGTTTTAAAAATCTGTGTTTCTCTTTAAAACGCCACTTAAATTCAATATATACTTTTCTCCTCTTGATATTACATCTGCCAGGATTTTTATGATGTGTTGATACGTGTCAGGGGATCTAACGTCTAGACCCTTTGCAATGTAGCAATAAAAATGTTAAAATCAAGTTTGAATGAAAAAAAGATGGAAAACCCATTTCAGTTTGTTCTCTTAATGCAATGTATTTGCTCTGTTCATGCAGTCTGTCTAATATGAAGCTGAAGCAATAATAGTTATGTCATTTTTTTCAGCTGAATTTTTTTAGCAATCTTTCTTTGTCTTCCAATGAACATTTTTAAGCTTAATTCTGTATAATTAAACTTAAGCATTTATGCAGACTATGAATCAAGGGTTAAGTTTAATCATGATCATAAATACGTTTTTATTTTCCAGACATAGCCATCAATCTTAAAATTAGCATCCACCTTCTCAAGAGTGATCCATGATCTACTACAATGTGCCATTATTCATCTACTACAGACTGCTTACACTTTTTGCAGAACATAGAAAATGGAAAATCAAAAGGCTTATCAAAAACGTTTCACTAACTGATCAATGACATCTATAACCAGCGCAACTAATCAAACTGGAGTCTATTCTTCAGTCAGTGCTGCTGTCTATCTACTTCAGCTGAGCTGCTGTCAGCAATAACCTCATGTTCTGTCTAGTGAATAGATGATTCACTAGGACCTGTCTTACTATTTTAACCTCATCATTCGGATGGGTGAATCCACTGAAGGAGCCACTGATAACGTAGACTCTGTTTTTCAGCTGATAGACTTCAACGAATCTGTTTAGATGTGTTTCTGTTCTCTCTTAAAATCCACGTGACTGTGAGGGACCAGACTCAAACAAGGACAAAAAAAATGTTCAAAGTATAAAAAAGTTTCAATTTAATCTTTCAAAAAAAAAAATCATTAACAAAGCATAAAGATTTAAAGCAAGAATAAATCAAAGGATAAATAACAAATTTGGATCCAAATTAACTGATGTCAACTGAACTCTAACTGAACACAAACAAAACTGACCTCCAAATAAAGAACAGAAGGCTGCTTAAATAAGGGTGGAGTAACCTAAATCTACCACACGAGGGAGGCACGACATAACAAAAGAACAAATAAATACAAAATTAACTAACGCATCCTATGAAACAAATAAAGCAAAACTAACTTCAACTTGTCACAAACAATAAGGAAATATTTAAGTGACAAAATTAAATAAAAATCAGCTTGAAGTTTCCCCCCCTTCAGTCTTTCAGAAAATGGTAAATGGTTTGACCCAGGTTCCTCGTCCAGTTGATTTCTATCAGCGGCACCTCAAACAAAAACACAAGTGTAAATGAACCATTCAGACAGACATTAACTAAAGTGTGCACCCATTAGAAAATATATGTCGAAATGAAATAACTAACTTAGACTATAAACTACACTAATAAAGAAAAAAATACTAACACGATGTGGTGGTGGTAGGAGCATCCACCACAGTCACACCACTAAATAGTTACTGCTTCCATTGTATCTGTTTTTTTGGGGGGGTTTTCTTTACCACAGAAAGTATTCCTGGATCAGTCGGTCTGGGTTTTCTTCCTACAGTCAGTCACAGTAGATTCTAGTTGAGGGTTTCTTTTTTTCTGGCTTTGCTCCTTTCCACTATCGAAACATAGATAAGTAAAATAGTTTTCAGCAAAATCAACGACTAAATGCAATTAACCATCCACTGTCATCACACAGTGGGGAGGAGCTGCAACAAACTCAACTACTTGTCAAATATTTAGCTTCCTTCACTAGAAAGCATTACAACAATGGCAATCAAATATTGAATTCAGATACATTATGTTATATCGAGTATCAAGTTAGATTGTGTGTAATTTAATATGAATATATGTCATGTTCATCTTATAAAACAGCAGATGATGACAACAATTTGAATGTGTTTTGCAAGTAAATAAATTTTAATGTTTTAATGGGCAGCCTCACTAAGTTAGACTACATTTCTAGATAGATGTTAGTCTGTGTAGCAGTAATAGAAAAAAACTCAGGAGCTTCAGCTAAGACTGCACAGGCCTCAGTCATATGAAACAGTCAAATTTATGGTATCAGAAAAAGACCAAAGAAGGAAAAGTCAAAGCAGCTGTTCTCTCTAAAGTAGGGGTGGGCAATTCTGGGCAGCTCCAGACCTCGAGGGCCGGGGCCCTGCAACTTTTAGATTGTGTCTCTACTTCAACATACATGAGTCAAATAATGAGGTCATTAGCAGGACTATGGAGAACTTGACTCTGCACTTAGGAGGTGATTTGGCTGTTTGATTGAAGTGTGTTGGACCAGGGAGACATCTAAGAGTGGCAGGACATCGACCCTCAAAGGCCAGGATCGTCCACCGCTGCTCTAAAGGGTGGCAGGCTTGACATGTTCAAAAACACATTCAAAAAAAGTTTCTTCTTTATTCAGTGTTTATTGTTCCAACTTGCAGCAAATGTCATCTCAGTTCTTACAAAAGAATCATGTTCAGTTCATTTGTAGCTGCATGAAGTTCTATTCGGTTCAAATTCAATTTGTATAAGTCAGTTTGCTGAAAAAGGCCACTTAGTAAGTGAAAATCTATTGGTCAAACATAACTGTCGTCTCCTTTTTGTGGTTTACGTTAAAAAAAAAGATTTTTAATGTTAAATTACAGGAACCATTAAAGTCGTTCCCAAAGGTTTAATCTACAACCAGCATGTTCCATCTTTGGAATGTTAAATCAGTAAAGCCGGACTGGGTCTGCAGTACAACTCTGATATGTTCTTCTGCACAATTTAAATTAAAAAGAAACACAACACTTATTACACACTCACAAAATAATGCATTCACAGAGCAGAGCCGCTACAAAGCGAAAGCCAATTGCATAATTACTGTAAGCTCCCTTCCTCTCCCATTCTGTCTGATCACCAAAATAACAGTTTCGAGATGGAAGCAGAATGCAAATAACGCCGTTTGCATCTGTGTGTATTTCTGTGTTTGTACGTCTGTGTGTGTGTGACAGAGATAATCAGATGCCAACTGAGCTGTGAAAGTGATTGCTGTGGAAGCCAGTGTAAGAGAGGGGACAATCAAAGAAACACAGTTCTTATCAAAATTTCGCACACACACACACACACACACACACACGCACACACACCGAAAAACTGTACAGTTTGTTAATAAAGCGAGTTTTGATCTAAGGTTGCAGTTTGGGAAGCAATTTGGATTCTTCTGTTCTTCACATGACTACTAGATGTGCATGGGTCTCGTGTGCGAAATATCAACAATATCACAGCAGAAGCGAAAAAGGGAGAAGCAGATTCTGGTGAATCAGCAGCAGTTTCACATTTGCAGATGAGCTGCATCGTTGTGAAAACTCTAATTGAGTCTAACAAAGAAACAAAGCAGCTCACTACAAACACAGCTCTGACTTATGTACCTGTTTTGCCAATGCAAAACACTTTAGTGAAGTTCTTAACGTGAGATTTGCACCATTTTCAGTTCTTTGACTTTTGACAAAGTCCTTTGTAAAAAAAAAACCGTAGCTGTTGCACAATTTACTCTTGATTTTATGCATAAAATAATTGATTTTCTCCACATTTAGTTTTAACTTTGCATGTTTTACTACTTTGTGTACTTATAATTTCTGCAATTTAACATGAAAAACTCTGAATAGAGATACACACTGTACATTCATTTTTGTTTCTTTTCCAAAAATGTTTACATGTTTGCATACTTGGCTGAGTGTGATCATTAAGCACTGGTTTACTGTGCTTAATGATAATAAGCAAGACTAGCTTATTAAGAGGGATAACATGATTGTTGACAAGAAGAAACTGTACAGCATAAGTTCTTATTTTCATTTTTATTTTTATTTTGTGGAGAAACATTGCTTTCGTGTTAGAGAATGATGAATCATGGCCCAAGTCTGCAAATCCAAGGGATGTGTCTGGGTTTGGCAGTCCTCGAATGTAACGTTTGTTGCAAGGATGAGTTTGTTTTGATTAAAAATGAATTTTTTGTATAGACCAAGATAAGTTTCTACTGCCAACTTTCATAGAAAGTTTAGGATATGGACCCTCCTATTCAAAAATTAATGCATACCAGCAACAAGAACGACCAAAGAGAATCCCATTCAGAACAGCTGAAACTGTTATACTGAATTATTATATGGTGTCACTTAAGTTGATATGTCCAAAAGGACATACCTGCACATATGGAGAAGAAAAGTTATGTATAGTACACCTTTAAAGCACATATGAAAGCAAACAAAACTTGGGAAGGCACAAGGAAAAAAAAAAAGAAAATTAAAAGCACTCAAAGCTTAGGTGTTTCCTCTCCTTTCCCATTCTCCCTCCCCTCATTAAATATCAAGTATCTCAGGGAGCAATGGACAGACATTCATAGAGGGAAAAAAACAGCTGCAGAGTGCATATGTGCCATCAAGATTTAAATGTGTTACACCCTTGCATACACAAACATTATTTTAATGCTTCTTACAGAAATCTCAGTCCCCAAGCAGTGTGGCAGTGTGTGTTCAGTTGCAGAGATTGTAACCATGACTTTACTTTAGTGAGTCTCAGATCTGCAGCCCATTGCTCTTCTGTTGCCGTGTGTGTGTGTGTGTGTGTGTGCGTGTGCGTGTGCGTGCGTGTGTGCGTGCGTGCGTGTGTGTGTGCACGTATCCGCGCGTGTTTTTTTTTTTTTTTGACTGCTTCTGCAATGTCCAGCTTAGTTTCACTGTTAAATCACCTGAAAAGTGTCCAACCTCTAAAATGTATGAGTCTAAAAGGGCCTAGAAACCACACCCATGTGTCCTGGCAGAAGGTTAAATGTGAGGAGGGGACATTTTTTCAGTTTTTACGGCAATCAAAGGCCCTAAATCTGAATATTAATTATTTCTGGGATTTGTGATATCTCAACAGCTCCATGGATATGAGAAGACCTGAAATATGGCCTTTTAGCAATACTGGGAATAATTAGGTCTGAAATTCACTGTTTCTAATGTGCAGTGTTAGTTATCTAATGCATGCCGGTCTCAAAGCCTTAGAACTTTTAAATATGAAACTGATAACACCAAAGTTCTTTGGAGGACAATCACTTGGCGGTGGCACATTTTAGAAAGACTGTGAACAATACACCTAAATTAACATATTTAATGCATCTAAATTAACATGTTTGCACCAATGACTAACTTGGTGCACATTTTCTACAGTAGTAAGATATAGAATTCATGATTGTCTATCAGCACCCAGTTAATAAATCCAGTTGTTTTGTAATTTGGACTTAATCATTATGAACAATTGAAGGACAGATTAACAATTTTTGGTGCAATAACGTGAAACGTTTGAGCTGTGAGTGCTGTTGTGGTCCTTTGTGGTGTCTGAGAGATATATAAACTTTTTCTTACGTTTTTTTGGGCAGAGACTCAAACAGAAATTGCATTAACTGTAGAAGGGAAACACTAAAACAGTAGCTGTAAAATCTTCAATTGCTGAAATAACCCCGCACCTGGACATTTCCCAAAAAATACAAGCTTTGTTTGTTCATTTCTACTCTGTTCAACAAACTTCTATCCACTCACTGTTTAGCTGTCTTTTTGGAGAATCGTTAGTGTAAGAAAATGTGTACAAAACTTGGCCTGTGGAAACACGATCGCTACGGAGTAGAGAGGAGCGAGGCCGGGCAAACGAGAAAGAAAAACAAGAAATAAACATTATTCACACAAACCTAACATCAAAACAATAAATGTTACTAAGGCCTGTTTACATCCATAGAAACTATTACAACTAAACAGTCTAAGGTAAATCAAAGAATACATCTAACTTAGAGCGTTACCTCTCCTGACTCACATCGTGAGCTCCGGGAGGTTTTCAGCAGCACCTGGAGCATTTGTCTCTCACTGCTGCTCCACTCTGTGCAGGAGACACAACAGGGAAGGAAAGTGATCATTTCAAACAGTTTCATTCTAGAAAACAAGGATTCTACAAGAACGTTCAACCAAATGCCAAAACACACTTGGAATAAGGAACTGAAACAAGAAACATTTGGTCTGTAAATCAATTACCAATAATCCCATTTCATTAGCGCTGGAATCCCTGGTCTGCACCGTAACCGTAAACCACATATAGACAAAATAGACAACTTGTTGTTTTTTTTGCTTTTAAAGGGTAAGATTGCCTTTTTATTGCTTCACATGATGTCTGAGAAATACTTTAATCTCACACGGCAGCCATCTTTGAGGCCCAACTCCTCCCTGGAGCTGCAGTTTCCAGGCCTTTGAGCTCCAGGCAGCCTCACAGAGCACCCCTCCCCTGCGGCTCCCCCCACTGATCAGCTCTGTCAGATTAGCCAGCAGCAATTGGCAAACACCTGGTAGAGCTGCACATCTGCTGAGCTCATTATGAGCTACTTCTCAGTGCAACACTGGTAAAAATGTTGTTAAAAGGTGAAGAAATATACATTAATACATCTTACCACAAGGGTTTTTTCAAAAAGCCACACCCACAGCTGCAACAGTTTGGATCTTTATCAATTTTTTTTTTTGTTTTGCTAGAATGCAGCTTCCAATGTTTCTGTTGGGGAGATTGTAGGGAGGGAGATTAGGGGAGTTGAAGAGGGGTTGAAGAAATAAAAATCAATGTTTTGATGGCATTAACTTAAAAAGTACAGACTGTCTAGCAAAAAGCCGGCAGATTTATAACCCTGTACACTTATTAACTCTGCACCAAGCGAGATCTGAAAACACACCAACAACTCTGCTAACCCTATTAATGTAGCCTCTGGCATTTAATGCTAGAGCACAAAATGCTCCCATTAAAAATGTGTTACAAAAGTCTTGGCTTTGCTTGTACGGGGCAGATTTAAGGGCAGATTGAAGAGGAAAGAAGGGTCAACACCCAACTAAAATGTGGAACAAAACCATTATTTAACTTCTTCAAAAAAAAAACAAAGCTAAATCCGGGTTTTTTAGGCATTTCCTTTCAAGAAGAACTTCTTTAATAAGTGGTGTAACTTTGTATTTTGCTGATGATGACAAAACAGTTGAACAAGCTGTTTGTTTACTGAAATTTAGGACATTAATAATATTACTCTACCAGTGCTTTTCCTTTTGACATTCTGACCAGAAAAAGAAGCTAGAAGAAATCTGTATAATGTTCAAGCATTTTGGTGTCATAAGAACACTTGATAGATTATCTTTTCAGTCTGTCAAAGGATCTTGTATTTTGAACAATCAAGTGAAAAAATATCCATAGCAGTCAATTGATGTCACTTTAAAATCAGAGGGTGCTTATTTTCAATCTCCACCACTGTAAAAGCTGTGAGTAGACGGTCTTGTTATTTTATCAAACCAAAATAAAAATAATCAAAATTTGGCTGGTAGATGATATAATGGAATCCATGTGTATTTTACAGTGGACTATGAGCAAACCATTAGAAAAGCACTTAAATAAGTCAGCAGTCAACAAAGCAGATCCAGAGCAAAAGGTTCCCAAGCCTTTTCCTATCCCATTTAATAAATATAATGACTATTTAAGCAAACAAGTCAGCTTCTCTCATCACCCACTGGAGTTTTCTTGCTTCCTTGTAGGGATGAAGTTTAAGAAGCCACTATTTACATTGTTGGGTAAAGTAATTATAGCCCCCTAAACCTAATAAATGGCTGGCCCCCCCTTGGCAGCAACATCTGCAAATCAAGCATTTAGACTAACTTGCAATTTTTAGTGATATGGATGAATTTTGGCCCACTCTTCTCTGCAAAAATGTTGTAATTCAGCAACAGTTCCCTTTGGATGTTGTTGTGGGGTTTCTTCTGTGATCTCCTGGCTGAGTCGTCGCTCCTGGGGAGGTTCACTACGTCTTTACTGAGAGAATACGGAGATAGGGCTGCAAATAACGTAATGTATAACCGGATGGACGACACACTGGTTTGTCAAGTCTGTTGCTCATGAGTGCAATAATCTTTTGAGAAAAATAGTTGGTAATTAATGCAGAGTCGCCAAGCTAATATTGAAGAGATAATTTTTGTTGGAAACTCCTGCAGCCCTCCTCGGGCTGATTGTGAAAACCAGAGGATTGTGCAAGCTGCCCAATACAGTAGACAACCCTGCTGATTAAACTGTAATCAAGAAATAAATAGCGCAGGCCCATCTTACCCTCTGCAACATTCTTTAAAATCAGTCCACTGCCTGAGGTCATGATTTTAACCTAATCTTATCTGCCAGATGTCTTTTGACATGTTTCATAAAATGAACAGTACATTTACTAATTTACAATTAATATTCTGAATTCACCCACTTTTTATACCCTAATGTGCATACACAGATTTTGCAATTATTAAAAATCCCTTTTCCTTGCTGGAAACTATATGCTAAGAGAAAGTCTGTAAGGAAAAACAATCAAATTGTTCAGTCATGTGATTGACATTTATACCTGCAGTTGTAGATGACACTTGTTGTCAAATTCCTGTCTGGTTACGTCTTTTATATTGCTTTTTTATTTCTTTCATCCCGCCGCCCGCTGCTCTGAAACATTTTCAGTCCTCTTCGGGCCCCACGCTGGCATCCTAAATGAATATTCTGTTGAACAGAGCAGAGTATCGACTGAAACTGTCCTTTCATCTAAACGCCACTGGTCAGCAGCTGCTTTAACTCGAACCAACAAGAACTGGCACATGAGGCAGTGAGCAAAAAGGCACAATCAAAATGCACCGGACCGTCACTCCGCTTCTAAAAAGGTACTGAGTATCAGTGATTCAATACACCTGGTGGAACTGTACAACAGCCTTTGTTTATTAGGAAACTAAGGCTTTAATCAAGAAGACGTTTAAAACAAGAATACGCTTAAATTGAGTATGCACTAAAGTTACAAATCACATCACAATGCTCCTAGTGAATGCTAAATCTGGTTTAACTACATAGAAAATAAAAAATTTCTTTGTGGCAGCATTTAATAGTGCAGTCAAATAAGGTGTTTTACTTACTGTATACGGTTCAAACAGCCTCTTTTCGAAACAAAGGCCTGAAACTGCAGAGGCATTAGTTAAATGGAAGACATGACGAGGTTTGAGTGGCAATAATGTTAACTTCATAATAGCACATTACTTGATAATAGCGCAATGAATTTTACCTCAAACTTCTACAGTGAATGAAATAATATTGCCTGTTAAACTGACTTCAAACTTTAAGTTAAAATGAAATTACAGTAAATGGCAGGGATATCAAGTTGACCTACACTTTGACCAGCATTAAGGACATTTTCCCCCCACTGCGATATCGAATGCAGAAAGTTATTGCTGCAGCATTTGACCGAGTCACTTACTTTTCATGTGCGCCTATCTGGACCTGCTTCAAATTTCTTCTTGCAAATTATAATTGTATGTTAGTACTCTAGTGTGTTTTTCTTCTTTTAAACTGTAAAACTGTCTTTGACTCGCATTTTTTTAGTGACAATTTTCTTGCATGTTTTGCAAAATGTACCTTTTTGAAAGCCTACTTTCTCAGAGCCAAACCACTTACCAAACTAATGTCCATGTTGAGGTACTGAATTATCTAAAGATATTTAAAACATCCAAACACAATTCACAATGTCTTACCAATGAAATGTAGATCACTCAAGAAAACACCCAGTGATTAAAAATCACTTGGACCAATGTTAGGTTTTTGATCCAATATTTATAAAAGCAAGAATAACAATGTGAAAACAGCAGAGCAGATATAAGTTTGTGTCGGGATTATGCCCAATAATTTGGTTGGTGATTTTTTTTTTTATTCACCAGGACTGCATCACAATGCTGAATCATTGAAACAAGTTCATTTTACAACACTATACACAGAGGCATACTTCTGGTTATTTTCATTTGCTTGACAACACAAGTTATGTAAAATTCTTGTGATTTGATTTGCTTTCAGGGTCCATACAGAGTGTTTTCTGGATACTCAAAAGATCTTAATGGTTCAGAGCCTCTGTAGGTTTTCTATCCCCAGCAACACATGGGATAGCTTCAGTTTAATGATGCAGCGCATTTATCTTGACTGAAACATGACTGAAGCATGTGAGAGCTGTTTAATATGAGCTCTTATGCATGTACTGTAAATGAACTAGCCTAGTGAGGCGATGAATAATTGTGGTTATTTTGGAAATGTTTTAAATATGAGTGATTTGCCCGGTCAAAGGTCTGGGGATTATGAAAAGGTGGATTCTGGCTGCTTTGGTAAAAATGGATGGGAATAGTAAATTCTGAATATGTTACCTGCAGATATAATGATTGTAGATCCAACTCTGACTGATTTAGGAGTATTTTAGCAAATGTTGACGAGTTGATGCTTCTTGTCATCTTCGACACCCTCACTGATCTGGACAAGGTGTAAAATTTGAAGACATCATCAAGTTGATTTGTGTTGCCCACGTTGACTACAAGTCAATTTAAAGTGCTTTACAAGATAACATATGGCCACATTTTAGGTCAGTCAGTCATCGCCTAGAGATAATTAGTTGTTGGATAGAGAAGACCCAACTGTCTTAAGAATGTCTTTTCACTGGCCAAGAAAAATTAGAATAAAAAAATGGCAAAACAACCATGCTCTTCAAAAGTGTGTCTTACTAGTACAAAATTTATAGATAAATGTATTCAACAGTAGATTTCAGTGACTCATTTTACTACAATTCAGTGCATGTATACCAGACATATCAGGAGTCATCCTTGCATGGCTTAGGTGAGCGGCTAAATGCCTCAGTGACATTTCTCCATACCAACTAAGTGATTATTCCAATCACAGCTTGCATACAATCAATAGCAAAAGGTCACAGACAAAACTCCAACATGCAAAGACTGAGCGAGGCACAACAAAACCATGCAAACATGCAAAATGTAAAAATCCCCACACACCATTCACAGCAATATATTTCCTATCATGTAAAACGAATACATACCTTGCCTACATAAAAAAGCCTCGATCACACTGTTGGATCTGCGTGTTGAGCCACAACCCGTGAAATGCTCCATATCGAACATCAATACACTCATTGATCACACAGTCTGAGACCAGCAGGGCTGCTGAATGTTACTTTGAGAGCTTAGGAATCCTTTTTGCAGCTCAGATCAATGTATAGATTGGCCTCCCTAAACCTCAGTAATTTTTTATGTCATACAGCAATTTCATGTCCATGTGCTCAAAGAATCAATCAGTCATACGAACGAGTAGCATCTGCTTTCTTGTGCAGAAGGCTTCCGACATGAATAGGTAACAAAACATTTTATTTTCTCCTAAATTTGAGAAAATAAAATTTTCTCTTTTCTATTTATGGCCCTTGGCAACACACAATAACACACCAAGCCAATAAACTGCCAGGAAAGCAAAGAACGGCCCATTTGTCTATGAGAGCTGTAAACTTTTATCTCACATAAAGATTATAATTAAGACATTGGCACTTCATTACCAATCTGACCCCCGAGGACACAGTAAAATGACCTTGGAAGGTAAAGCAACTCTTTGAGAAAGATTAAAACGAATGGTAAGATTTCACTTTGAAAGGTAATTTTGGTCCTGGTCCCAGTGGTTATTGAAGAGGAAAATAAAGAAGGAACAAGATGTCATTTCCCTAATGAAAGGTTGTTTAAATAAAAGTGGAAGCTAAAGTGTTTTATCGGCTTGCAAATGTTAGTTTTAAATACAGGTATTCAACATGTGCCCGTAGTTAAAGTTAAAACTGGTTTTCATCGCCAAAGTGACTGAGCTTTGGCTCTCTTGAAAAGAAGAAATTGCAAAACATGTCAGTTGCTTGATGAACAAAGCTGCTTGTGACGAACTCCAAAGGATTTGAAACAGCAACTGTGGATTCAAAGAAGTATTGATCTGTGGTGAATAAATCTACATGCCTGTAACACTTTTTATTTTATTTTTTTTGAGAAGCCATTTATCATTGTTTAATATGTTTTAAAGGGCACTGAAATGCCTACTAGTACTAATATGAAACTGGTCAATGTGTTTCTCTTCATTACTCAGACCCTGGATCACTTAAAATATGTAAACTGGAAGAAGGAAAAATACATTATATTATTTTCTGGGTGAAATCGCATTAATTTTAGGTTGTTATCATTCACACATTTTCAGAATAGCCGCCTGTCATCAACAGATTTACTTTGAAGAACTTCGAGATAAGCCCCTTATTTCCTATTTCTTTCCAGTGTGGTAAATGTCAGGCATTGCAGGCCTAATTAAGCCAATCAGAGGTGGACGGCGGGCGGTTTATTATCCGTGAACGTCTTCTCTAATCATTTTATTATCTTTCTTTCAATCATTTTATTTGGTTTCTTTTTTTTTATGGTCCTCTTATATCTTAAAATCTGCCAAAAGCTCAACTATATCATGAACATCAACAAGGTGGCACGTACCCGCAAAACCCATCAACACCTCTTTTGAGCAAACAATCACTCACCCACCTTCAGTCACCAGCTGTTTCCTTCCGAGCATCTTGACCAGGGCCGTGCAGAGGCCACTAAAGGGGGAGGTGCTCAACAACAAAAAAAGGGCACATCTAACTGCATTCTAGGACAGAATATTAACAAAACCACTCAGCTTTCAGAGTTTAATAAACAATGATAAATTACAAAAATGTGACATATGCAATCAAAGCTAACGGACATCTCCATATAGAGCATAACACTATGCCTATGTAAGATATTTTATTAGTAATTTTTTTCTGCAGGTCTGTACAGGTCTACAAAATTACACTATTAAAAATATAAACAAGGGCACAAAGCAACCTTTGAGTGACTGTAATCTATAAACAAAGAGCTGCCTGTTTGCTGCAGTGGAGATGAAGATGGTCCATTCAGGAAAGCAGAGCTGAATCAAACTTTAATGTGGAACGGCAGAAAAAAAAAAAAAAATTTTATTGTTAATGCCACCATGAGAAAAGCCTACTGAGTTTTGCTTAAAAAAAAAAAAAAAAAAAATTAAATCACACATTTTTGACTCATGAAGTTAACTTTCTTTTTTGCAAAACAAACTTATTTGCGCTTGTCAGAAATCTTTTCTTGTTATTCTCAGTTTTTGTGACTCAAAGTTTTGCTTGTGATTCTCACATGACGTTGTGGGGAGGGCCTAAAATCACAAAAAAAGATTTCTGATGTGTGCAAATGTTTGTTTGGTAAAAATTAGTTATTTAATAAACAAAAAAGTCTTTTAAACAAACCTTTTTTTTAAAGGAATCATTACAATTCCAAAAGTTTTGATTACAATTTCATTTTACTTAACTGAGGTTAGTTTTTTTTTTTTTTTTTTTCATCAAATAATTGGGGGGAAAGTTTTTTACTTCATACTCAGCGAACCAGACCGTAAACTTAAAGTCTGGACTGAGTTTTTTCCCCTTCATTAATGTCACTTTTATTACATTCATTATATCCATCATGGTAATTCAGGGTGAGTTATTTTTAATTCTAAATGAATATCCTTGTTGGACTTTTATTTAAGTGTTATTCTCCTTCAAGGTACATTTACCTAACGCTAGAATAAATGAAATGTACGTTATGCAGCAAAGGAAATTAGAAGACATATACCCATTATGGAGATGATCAGTTTTGGACGGGCGATGTGCCCTTATTGCATAAGCTATACTAAAGAATGACTGATATCATTAAAGATACAGGGGAGAAGCTTTTTAGTTATCTAGCTTTGCTAGCAAAGTTGTTAGCTAGCAGCTAGCTAATAGCACAACAACAACAGCCTAATGTCTGTATGATAAAAATACTGAATTGATAGATAAGAACAGTTTTCCTCACCTGGTTGTCTCCTCCCGCTCAGTAGTTCTTCAGAGAAAGGCAAACGCAGAGGCCTGTCAGTGTCTGTTATATTTCATTACCTCTCTGCTTAAACCGGGACTCCGAGCTGAAGCAGAAACGATACGTTCAACGTTTTCTGTCATCTGACAAGCAGCAAGTCTACTCCACTTTATTCACCAAAAACGCTTTTTTTAATTCACCAAAAACTTCTGTAATCTGGAACGTTCGCTACGTTGAGCTCCAGTTAGCCGCTTTATCTCACTGCGCGAGAGGCAACTGCGTCATGCGTCACGGGCAAAAGGTCAAAGGTAACAAGGTGACCGGCTTATTATGTTATACAAAAAAGAAACAAAAAAGCAAAGAATTTTAGCACATGTTTTTATGTGTCAGAAGAGGGCTTAGGAAATAATAATACAAAAAAAAAAAAATTGACCAAAAGGGCACTCTGGGGCAAGGAGCAAAAAGGGCAGGTGCTCAAGCACCCCCAGCTCCCCACTCTGCATGTGCCTGATCTTGACCGAACAACAGTGCATGTTTCTATGGTGACTAAATGCTCCTCACATGATGAGTCTGGTACTAACGCTTCTTGGGGAAAAAAAAAAAAGAGCATTGTTTATTGGTACATCTATGTGCTTGTGTCTTGATTATGACATAAGATGCATCTAGGCAATGCACCCCTCCCTTTGTTCCATCAATGCACTCCCTGATGATGCCTCGCTGACATCGATTTGAAGTGGATTGGTCAGCTGTCACCCTTTAGTGCTGACAAACAAATTGAGGCTTAATGTGCATATTTAGGTCTCCCACTTTCACAGAATCAATCCCCCCTCAGGTCTTCCTGGTTTTTATAGTCTGCTGGGTGGCCCAGGTATTACAGAGACTCCAGTCAAACAAAAGGGCTTGCTGAACAGAAGGTAGTGAAACTATTTTCTGGTCGATAAGTCATAACATTAAATATTAGGGATAACAGTGAACACTGGAGAGCTGTTATATTTTTTGTAGGATCATCAGACCCTAGCCAGTGGAGAACTGCAAAATCAAATTGCAGCGCATACGTTGGCGAGGGCACCAGAAGAACTAATCCGAAGACAGTAGAGGACGTCTGAGGTTGGGAGGAGGCGGACGGAAACTAGGAGATGGAAAACAGCTGTGTGTGGAATTGTGAATTGCCCAATCAGTCAATTTACTGAAGTTCTGATTGACAATCAAAATGAAAAAAAAAAAAACTATGGAGACTAAAGAAAAAATATCAAGTGAGCTGGATTGAGAAAAATGGTTTGGTGATGTCAGAAGTCAGAGTAAAATGGGAAAGGGTTAGGGTTAGGAAAGGCAACTATTAAGGAGATGCTGAAGGTACAAGGACTTTAATTTGTAACACAGTGACATGTGACATGGGTGTATTTTTTTCTGTAGTATCTGGAGGTTTTCAAACAATAGACGTCTTACTAAATATCAGCACAGATTTTTTTTCTGCCTGTTATGTAACATAACCCAAGTTTGTGCCACCTTTGATGACAAATACTGTCTAAAGTAGACCAGCCTCTGCACATGTGCCAACAAGCACTGAAAAACACAAGGCCCCATTTGATGAAAAATGCACTGGAGCATCTCACTGAAGATCACACAAATACAGGTATTCACATTTTGAGTGAGCTGCAGGTGGGACTAATTGTCTCAGCATGGTTACTGTCCCCCAGTTGTTCACCCACGTTGCTTCTCATCAGCTCCTGTCCTTTACTCCTTTCCGTCATCATGCTTCACATCTCCTGAACTCAGGTGTCTTCTCATTTACTCTCTTTCCGGTTCTACTTAACTTTTGGCATTTTAGTCTGTGCTTTTTCTACAATCTGACTGAGACGCTACATCAACACACTCAAAGGCTAGAATTCTTTAATGAGACACCATGGTTGAATCAGGCCCTGCTTAAAAAAACTAACCTCAGTTGTTTTAAGCAGGGCCTGATTCAACCACGGTTGAATCAGAATTCTAGAGCAAAAAAAAAAAAAAATGAATTAGTGGTTTCCTTTACAAGTAAAAAATTTTCAGCAGCAACCATATATGGTTGTGCCACATGTTATTAGTAATGAAAAAGATCCCATAACTTTAATAATTGAACATGCTTTTTGCAGGAGTCTGTTCTCAATGTTCTATTTTTCTACTTTAACACTGTTATTCTCCAAAAAAAAAAAATGTTTTTACCACACTGTGAGTGAGGTTCAGCACTAACAGCCGCCGTTATTAAAGATTAACAAACTGAGCAGTCCTGCAGAAAATTAGCCGGTGGGCAAGCAATGCGTCTCCCCCAAAAACTTCAGAGAGGAAGATGTTACACAAAACGAGCCTGTCATCACGGGGAAAAAAAAAATCCAGATCAAGGTCAGATTTTATTTCCAGAAGAGATTTAATCATGACTGCCTCGCAGGTGGAAGGCCCAGTGAAAAGTGGATTATTAGAGAAGGATAAAGGGGTTCCTAATATCAGTGGGACCACCATAATGAGTAAGGCATGAAGAAGGGTTCATTATCAAGGCAGGAAATTCATTTGTCCAAAGTATCTGTCTCAAACTGAGAGGGTGTGCTGATAGACTGGAGGGCGATGGAGCCTCAGCGGGCAACAAAACAATTATCTCCAGAGTGATGCTGTCTCCGTTGTGATTAAGGACCTCTGACATCTCGCTCAACAGCAGCAGCAGTGAGCACTGATCAACTGACAGAAGCAGCATCGACCAAAGACCAATGGCAGAGACGACAAAGTACAGTCATGCGATGCAATTAACTAGTATATGACTAGCAAGACTTTCCAGAAATGTTTAATGAAAAGTAGTAGAAAATTGCCCAAAGGTTTACTGAACTTCGCCAGATTTCTTTCTCAGATGGAATATGTGAGAATACTGCTGGCAAAGACGACGTGACCTGAAGACAACACTTTAGGAAAAGCTTCTAAAGTATATCGGTTGTTTTAATCAAGTTAAATTAAGGAACAAATGACAATTATACATTCTGTCCTCTTAATTTGTTGTCACAAGGTTGTTCTAAAATGTAAGAGGAGAAAGATGAAGCTCATCTACAATTTCTCCCTCGGCTTTTTCCATCATTTGCACATTTTTCAGCACATCCGAGACGGAAGAAGTGTCAGTGACATGATGTATTGCCAGTGACATTATCAGAAAATGAATATCTGAAACAGAAAAGAGGCAGCAAGAGAGAATAAGAAATGGAGAACAGTCCTAAAGAGAAGATGAGCAGATGAATGACGGAGATTCTAAGGCAATAACAGGGAAACCCTCAAACGGTGGCTGGACGCTGAGTGATAAAGTATTACAAATGATCGAAGAGAGACGGGGAAGAAAGACCTCTACCTTTCTATCTCAGTTGTCATCGTGTCCTCACCATTTATTTTCCTTTGTTTCCTTTTTCTCTGACATTCCCCTCATCTGTCATCCCTCTTCATCTGCTCCCTTTAAAGCTCTCCCGCTAAACTCCTCAGGATCATTATCATCCCCAGCTTTCCTCTTCCCGCTTCATTTATTCATTATTTAACTACTTACATTGCTTTTTAAGCATTTTTTTTTTGTCTTTTTGCAGATTTCCCTTCTCGCCTCTTCTTACTTTTTTCCCTTCCCTCTTTTTACAATCTGCATTTCCTGCCATCTGTTGCATCTCCTCAGGTTTTAGTGAGCAGGGCTCCATTGTCTTAGTTTCTTGTTTTGCCATGCAAACATTTTCTGTTGAATTCCCTTTTTTCTTTCCCCCCCTCTTTCGTCTCGTTGCCCTTCTCCATTAAAACGTCCGTCTTTGCTTTCCAAATTTCAGGGATAAATTGCTCCTACACATCCAGGCCACTACTTCTTGTTTATTAATTCAAGTACTCAATCTCATAGACTTTCAATCAGGCTGTCGTTTTCTATGCCTACTTAAGTGTTACAAGTGAGAAAAGGCAGTGTAGCCCTCACCCCCGCCTCCCAGAACATATTGCAGAGGAGATGTGGAAGAAAAACAACCGAGAAGACAAATTTTTATTTAATTCACAGAACTCAACCAGAGCAGAGCCCACTTGGCTTTCACTTAACAGTGTCAAAGGTTAACAGAGAAATGATTAAAAGGACCTAAAATGATGAACCAAACACTGGAGTCACTCTACCTGGACACTAAGGTAGATCTATCCATCTATTACTTTAATACCCCATTATTCCTGCTCATGAGTGCAGATATTTGGAGTCCAGACTGATGAAAAAATAATATCTTTGCTTATCGGGGTTATTCTAACGGTTCAGGTCAAATGGAAAGAAAAGTGCAGCAGTCAGTGTGGTGCACGGACACTTTTGAACGTGCACATTCATGGGTGAAAGGATGAGCACTTTTTTTTT
Source organism: Poecilia reticulata (assembly GCF_904066995.2). Taxonomy (NCBI): domain Eukaryota; kingdom Metazoa; phylum Chordata; class Actinopteri; order Cyprinodontiformes; family Poeciliidae; genus Poecilia; species Poecilia reticulata. Next base: position 16,378,120 of record NC_088840.1, read on the forward strand.
TTTTTTTTTGCTGCTTGCTCACACAAACAAATCAGTCAAACCCCATGGAAGCAGATCAATACCTTTCGGCCTCTAGAGGTGGTGAAGACAATATGCTAAAGTTCAGAGTATCAGAATAGGGAAGAACAAAAATGTAGGTGATCCTAAGCGTGGCACGGTTCCTGTTGTCAAATGGGCTGATCTGGGTTTTGCAGAAGTTGCTGATCTCCTAGGTTTTTCATGCAAAAACCATGTCTAGGGTTAATAGAGAATAGTACAAATAAAGAGAACGTATCTGATAGTTGTGTGGATAAAAATGCCCTGTTGACGCTGGAAGAATGGGGAGACTGGTTGGAGATGGAAATTCAACAGCAGCTGAAATGATCACTTGTTACAACAAAGGCCTGTGGAAGATTCAACACACTGGCTCTTGAGCAGATGGGCTTCAGCAGAACAAGACAATGCTGGGTGCCACTCCTGCCACTAAATCACAGGAAACCCAGGCTATGAGGCTCACCAATCACAAGTGAGTGTAAATCGATATTATTTGGGACCCATTGTGGATAATGCGAGCTTCTATAATTGCTTAAATGTTCCTGTGCTGACTTAAAGTTGATAGAAATCAATCAAAACATAAATCATACTGATGTGCTGTTGTATCCTGGTTAGGTCGGAGCGTGTTTCAGGCAGGAAGCCTTCAGGTGTGTCTGTGAGAAGAACAGGGAGGAGCAGGAGGCGAAGGAGCAGCTTCAGATGATTTCGTTCTTTCTCTTATCATTTTTGTGTTTTGACCACTGTGAAGCACCGAAACAGTTCATGTTGGATTCCCTTAGTTGAGAATGTAGAACTTTAAACGCAATGAAAAGGATTGCTTTATTTCAGAAATAACGTCTCTGTCCTAGCATTAGATGTCTACGCATTAAGAAATATCAATTTAATTGCTTAAAGCCTGTCTGTGGTTTGTTCCCTGTTTCAATTATACATTTACAGGATCATAAAAAATTGTTGACAACTCTAGTAAAGATGTTCTCACACTTAGAACTTTAAAATAATCCAGCTATTGGTACACTTATATTATTTTTTTTATATTATTTGTATATTTATCTTGCTGAAAGGGCTAGAAAAGACTTGTGTTCACTTGTTTGGCAGAGATTAACCCATTTTTATTTAAAATCTCCCTGTATTTCAAAGACTTTACAGTGCTTTTACTCCCACAAAGTTTCCGGAAAAAAAAAAAAAGAAAAGAGGGCAACAGCATAAAAGATCTTCCACCGTTATTAGCAGTGGGTGTACTTTCACATATTCATTCTTAATTTATTGACACGTTGTGAAATCAAGGTACAACTCTTACCTTTCTTCACCACCCACTGTGAGTGATTGCAAATTAAACTTGCATTCTTGGTCATTTTCCCACCTGTTTTAATCCTTTTAATTATTGATAATTTTAGATAAGTAACTATTATCCTGTAAGCATTTACAGATTAATGAAGACCAGCAAGTGTGCTGTAGTTACAGGACACATTCTCTAGTCTTTCCTATTCTGAATAATGGCCAACATAAAAAAAAGACTTCTGTGTCGCATTTTTTTTACCCAGGCGGAATAGGAACTTAAAGATTGAGTAAAACTTCCTAAAAATGTCAATAAAATAGTGAACAAAAAAGATTCGTTTAATTGGATCTTTTATGAATTATAAGAAGTGTCAGAAACTGAAGCATTAGACATGGGATTTTCCCAACTTACTAAATGTATTCAGAATAAAAGTTATATTAGCCTTTATCAGGACTTTCAAAAGTTGTGGAGCGCAGTGCATATCTGACATTTATTTTTATTCAGAAAAAAATTATTGAAGGTCCTAATTTGCTTCATTAGTTTAAGAATGGGTCATTTTGTATTTTCTGAAAAGAGTAAAAGCAATCTGGAGAGATATCACTGTGATAACGGCTCTTTTTGAATCAAAAAAATGCACAAAAAAAAAAAAAAAAGGTCAAACACTGACTCAGTTGTCACAGATATACCACAAATATGTGAACTTTGCCAGTGACGCAAATGTTCTGCCAAGTATGTGGGCACCAGGATTAAACAGGAAGAGGAGACGAGGAAGTGGCAAGGAACTTTTTCTTTACTGTCAGAAACTCTTACTTTTCAAAGGCTACCCACATATGCCTTTAATTAAAGAAAAAAAAAATATATATATATATATATAGGAAGAAAAGAAACTACATCTATAAAAATTTGATGTTTCACAGCAAGGTTTCCTGTCCCTGAGGTCACATCCGGGGAAAATGAAGGTATGACAGTCACTGAAATGGAGAAGAAGAAACACCCAGAGAGGAGAATGGATCGGGTGATACAGTGGAAGAAATGGGAGAAATGTCAAAAAGACACTGAGAGTTTGACCTCAAGGTATACTGAATAATGGATGCATGAGTGGGAAAGTGGAGGAGAGAGACATGTGTGAGTCACTTTCTCTTTCACCTCTTTCTACTCCTTTGCTTTATTTCTTTTTCCCTCGTGTCTCCTCCTCGCACATTTGTGTTAAGGCAAACACTAAAATGTTTTGATTAAGCTATTCTTGACATTAATACGTTCTACTTACAATCAGGATAGCAATTTTACTCCGATCTTGGTTTACTTTATTAAAAGAAGTGCTCAGATGTCATTCGGATGGATGCCTAAACAGCACAACGATGGCTATAAATGACTCGATGTCCAATTAGTTCTCTGAAAAAGAAAAGAAAAAAAATCTCCAAATGTATTTGGTACTTTCTAGCCATGTTTACTTGAGTCCAGGGGATGAAGAGGATGAAGGTCAATGTTGTAAGACATAAAGAGAAAATCCTGATTCTTGGAAAGAATCCACGTAGGGTTCGGGTTTCCAGGAATTAAACCACGGTGCATCAAGGAAAACCTCAGGAGGTTTGAGAACAAGTTTTTTTGGCATGTCCAGTATTTGAACAGTTTCTTACCAACATTCTATACACAAAAAACAATGATTTCAATTTAATTTAACTTTGCTTGCTCATGTAGTCTAATAGTCGAGAGCGTCAATCACAAGTTCCATCCCAAGACAGGTTACAAGACAAACAGAGCCAGTTATAGAAAGAAACTGTCTACATTATTTACCCAATATTGTAGACAATATCAGATTCAGAAGATTCAAAAGATGTAGCAGATGTAGTTCATTTTTATACAACTGTGGAAAAAAAGACGTAATTATTGAATGGTGTTATTGTCATGTATTTTAGTTAGACATGGTTCTGCGTTCTAAACATAAACTTAAAGCGTTTAAATTGTACAAAATAATTCTCTGGATGAGATATCTAAAGAATCAGTACAGGCAGAGTTAACACATTGTCTGAAGGAAACTTTCATTACGTTTTAAATTGCTTATAAGTAAAAAGGTTTGACTTTCAAATACAACTACCTTCAGTCTGAGTGGCCACTCAGCTGAAAGGTTAAGAGGCACCGACTTAAAATCATTTCCTGATTCCAGTCAGACATATTATCAAGCTTTTCCCCTTCAATTTTATTAATAGACTGATTGAGTTGATTTTATTTCCATATTCAACCTGCAGGGATTATGGTATTACTTCCTGCTTGTTTCTTGGAAAAAAATTTGGGAGTGGATTTTGAACAAAAAAAAAAGAGAGAAATTGTTGAGTCAATTTCTGGTCTGAAATTTGATGGGAATGTAGCAGACCTGAAGCAGGAAAGAAAACTTTATTATAACTACGTTTGATAACAGCTTTATCAAACTATATGAACTATTCAAACATGCATACTTTCTGTAGCACTAGTTTGGTGTCCAAATGGCAGAAAACTATTCTTTCAGCGCCAAAGCCAAGATTTTCAATGCCATTAGAGAGTTCATAAAATAAAATAAAATAAAATAAAATAAAATAAAATAAAATAAAATAAAATAAAATAAAATAAAACTTATTTCATGTGAAAATCTGACCACATTGCTGTGAGACTACAGGTATAAAAGAGACAAACAAAAATAACAAATCTCCTTATAGCATCTTCAGATATATTTGATGAGATAAATCATGTTACGGACCTGAAATATGATGTAAAATAACTCTTCATCATAAAGTTGGAGCGTAATGAAAAAGCTTTCGTTTAGTTAATTTGCATAAGCATCAGTTTAGAAAATAAATAATAAATTGAATTGCGGAACAGAATTGTCTCCGTTTTTAATTCAAAGAACAGTCTAATGTTTTTATGTTAAATGAGGTAATTATGGAAGCACTGAAGCTCATTTCCTTAACATTTTAGAGAATTCGACCAAGTCTCATTATGACTGCCATTTAGCCACTTCCAGGTAATTTTGCTCATTTAGGAACTAATAACTGCTGAGAGCAAATGATGATTCATTCATACAATTTTCTCAACCTATTTTCTTTTTTTTTCTTTTTCTATATCGTGGGGGAAATCCTGGAGCCTGTCCCAGCTGTCACCTGGCTGCTGTGAGGCGGTGTCAGTGGTTCATCCAGGCATGGCACCCAAAGTGAGGCTCTCCTTCAATGGGGCACAACTAACATGTCTATTGTGACTCCAGTTTGATGAATTAATTCAAAGCAAATATCCTTGAAATAATGGAGAAACATTCCTGAATTAATGTTGTGACTCAGACATCATGTTGGGCTTTATAAATTCGGCAAAGTGCACTGTGATGGACCGAGTTAAAAACAGGAGGAGTCGCAGGATATTAATTAGAAAAATAGGTTTTTTTTTTTTTATTTTAACCCAAAGATTATAAAATGATAAAAAGATGAACTGAGCTCATAGAAGAGGTCAAAGAAACAAAACTTGAACTCAGGCAAAAATGTAAACAAACTGGCTGCACAAGCAAACATAACTGACCTAACAAAGAAATGACACTCATGGGTTTATATACTGGCTGATCAGACCAATTAAGACAGAATAGGGGCAACTAAACAGAATACAATTAAAAACACAAAAACAAATAACAGTACAGCTCAGTTTGGCTAAACTAAAGACTCACAAAATGAAAATCAAAAATATTAAAGTTTAATATTTTTAAACTTTAACATTTAAAGTATTTAAGAATACTTTAAATATTAAAGTATAATATTTAAATATTAAAGTATTTAATATCAGTTGGTGAAGTTATGAAAACTCTCATAAGCCACTGTATACTACAGTGAAATTTAATGAGTTTATTAAAACCCTGTGACATCAGATATGGGACAAATTATTTAATGACTGAACCGTTATCCAAATGAGGAAAAAAAAAAAAAAACAGAACTGTCGTCTCCCATTCACTGTCATTTTATGCCTTAAAACTTAAAACTTGGATTTGCCAACTTAAAATTACTTAAAACATTGTTTATTTGTTTCTTGGCGTTAAGTATTTTTTTATTATAAAGTGCTAAAAATTTCCCCTCTGGGCTACAATAAGCATGTTTTCTTCTGTTTCTAAAGGTATTTCATCATAAATTATAGGTAGATGATCTGAACTGGCATAGTGTTTTTCAAGTCCAGAGGATCCCAAAGAGCTCCTTCACTCTACATTCAGTCATTCACCCGTACACACGCTCAGGTATGTGGGAACCACTGAAAAATTAGTCAGGAAAATATATTGCACCTCTTTTTCATTTTTTACAGCCTGATAGTTGAGCAGATTATGTGCTAAACACCCAGTATGAAAAAGCTCATCCTCTTATGTCCAAAAAAAAAGTCATATGACAATCAAACCTGCAACGGTACAAAATGGCAACGAGGCAAAAGGACTGATAACCTGAACACCCCTTCATTTATAATAACTCAGATTTACTTGAATTATTACGCTCTCTGCGTTATTAATGTGCATCAATATGTCACCTAAATCTGTGTTTCTCAGCACCCATCGTCCTTCATGTCTTCGACGCATCTCTGTTCCAACATTACAGAGTTAAATGACTGCGTTATCTCCTCCTCATGCCACCAAGTGCTACAGAAGTCTATTAATCATTTGTTCATTTAAGTCAGGCAGAAGGGCAACACCTAAACTATACTGGAATAGTGGATCAGTTATAAAACCTTGAGCTAAATGTTATCTATGAACACTGATTTCAGTACTAAACAGTTTGTAGCTGTGCTGTATTTCTTAATCTTGAATGAAATGAAAACACTTTGGATTTTAAGTGTCAATCAGATTACCTTCTAGAGACGGTGATGTTTAGCCACGTTAAACCACCGCACGGTTACTGTCGCTTTAAAAGTAGCAGAAACTTCCAGTATTTTTCCAGTTGCAGTGTGAAAGCCCAAAGCTTCAGCTCCATCAGAAATGACAACCTGTGTGGTTTGTCATGTTGGCAAAAAAAACAAACAACAGCCACTGTCCGAGACAAACAACCATGCAGACATGCTCTGAGGTTTAATTTAGAACGAACAGTTAACCTTACAAGATGCATGCCTGTTACTGGAGAAACCCAAACAGAGAACAGTCGAGTGTTACACAGATGACACCTGAGACCTGCTTGCTGAAAGACAACACATCTAACCTGGCATAAATTTAAAGAACAAAAGTGAAAATAATAAATTAATAAAACAAAGACCTTGATACAAACCCTTCCTTTGGCAAAAGGGAAAGATCATAGCCTCCAGCTTTCTGACCCCTTTATATTTTTATTCATGAGTCATTTTAATTTTTAGGATTCCTCGGGCAATTTTAACTTAGATGAGGATATATTAATAAATCTTAATTTACCAGTGAATAATGTTCGTACACTTTGTTAGATTGAATAAATCTCTTGCTGTATGAGTAGTTGTTGATTTGAAACGTCAACAGCCTGAAGCCAAGTTAAGACGTATACGTGCTATTAAGATCATCGCAGTGGGAAGTCAGTGAATTGTAAATTGAAATTGCCTTTGGCTCAAAATTTTTAAACCAGCAGATCTTTCTGTCAGAGCATTTAGGGAGCCTGATAAGCACGAATAGAAAATTAAATAACCCAATGAGTCAGTCATTACAGTATTTAGTGTGCTCTGAAGGCTTTGCACGAAAGAAACCCATAAAATTAAATAAAATAAGCGCTCCACTGGAGCTGTAGGAAGAAATGTTCTCCCCCTTTACCAGTTCTATGTTAATGAGAGGGCAGCAAGTTAAAGAAAGAAAACTTTTCTTTGAGTAAGACATTTTAGACCAGAGTAAGACTTGACTTGAGTGCTGCCTCAAGCAGACCAGCTCTGTTTTGTTCACAAATGACAACAGGATGGAACGTGAGGTGAACAGACAGATTGGGGCTTCGTCTACGGTGATGTGGGCGCCACTCCGGTGTGTTGTGGTGAAGAAAGACTCGAGCCGAGCAAAAACTCTCATCTTTGATCTGACTCTTACTTGTGGTCATGAGATATGGATTAAAACTGAAAGAACAAGATACTGGATACAAGTGGTCAAAATGAGCTGCCTGGCATCAGGGAGGAGTTAATCAGCGTCCTTTACAAATTTAGACATATTACATCCCTAAAGTTGATCAAATTTTCTCCACTATATTTAGAGAAATAACTTTTTTTTTTACACACTACTGTTATGTTTTTTGCTGTGTTTTAGTTGCCTCATGTAATAACATCAGGAATGTTTGAGTTTTCTCCCAGCTTTGCAGCGTTCTAAATCATGTGACGTCTGTTTCAGTTGATAAAAAAAAAAAAAAGGCTCTAATACACGGGTTTGCTCCATAATGGGTTTTTATAACTTTGGCTAAAATAATAAAGATCATACATGGGTGTTTTTTTTTTTTACAAATAGATGATAGAATAATAAATTGAGGATTTAGCTGTTTCCCAATTTTTTCATGGAATAATTGCACTGAATTTCCACAACAGAATGACACTGAAAAATCATCATTCCGCAAATTTTAGCATCACTTTTCACGTAAAGAGCCTTGCAAGCATTAAACACAACTTATACTAATAAAAAGTGGTTTAAAAAGTGTTTGCAACATTTTTGAGAAGGAAATCGGTATCGCATGCATCACTGTTATAAACATTTCTATAAAACTAAGCAACTACAAAAACAAAAACAGCCCAACTCGCGGTCGCTGCGTACTTGTTATGTTAGATTGTGTCCGGCTCAGATTAATTGTGAGCCTCCCTGATGCCTAATTCTGGTTTTGCTGATAGCTGAAGAGAACAGAAATGTTATTGCTTAAACCACAAACATGCATTCAGCACATGGTGAACTTTTTCTTTGAAAACATAGGAGTTAAATACTCCCAGACATATTGAGAACTTATCTAAGCTTTGCAGAATGCATCACCATGAGGAACTATACACTCTGAACAAAATCAGAATTGAACCCAGACAAAAGAAATCTCAACTGAAAAAAAAGTAAAAGAAACATTGCTACGTATAGAAAAATGTTTATAATCAGCTGTATTGTGTTTAATGATGTTACTATCTGGGAAAAAAAGGGTATAACTGGTATATGGAGCAAGAACTATGGAAACTGAAAAGCTGATCTTTTTCAGAGAAACACATATGCACATATGCACACACACACACACACACACACACACACTTATTACTGCTATTGTCAAAAACATTATTAAGGGATTTGTTAAAGAACTCCAAAACCATGAGTGTGAAGGACACATGGCAATGAAAAGATTCACTCAATGCAATGTGGGAGTGAATGTGAAACTTCCTCTGCTTTATTATTTTTAAGTCTACTTTGATTAGCTGCATTAAAGCTACTGAATCTCGACAGGGTAAACAGCTCTGACTGACTGAGTCAGGGAAAGCTTTTGATTGGGTCCCTAGTTCTGTCTTACCACACAGCAGGTGGTTTGGAAATGTACCAAATGGGCAGTTGCCCAGGGCAGCATTAGCATCAGATAAAACAAGGTGCAACTAAGCAACAGAAAACCCTGAACAGGTTTCCTGAGTGGGGGGGGGCGGGGGGGGTCACCTGATTGCTATTCATCTTCCCTCTCTGGAACTTGTTCTTTCCTGATGAGTCATCACTAGGCGCTAATCAACCAATCAGAGGCGGACTTGGAATAAAGACACAGATATGTCATGATAAATAGCAAATAAAAAAAAATCTATTATGCTATGGCTCATCTAAATTTGACTGTTCAGCTTTCATACACGTTTGTGGGAAACACGGTGAATAAACATCATTGCGGTACTTTAATAAAGCCATCTTCAATGATGGAGCTGACAAGATATTCCATATGGACACAATTTATTTATGCTTCATTAAAAATTGTCTCATAACTACTTTCCTTTCCAGCATAATGAAGTTAATGATCTTGCCAACTATACTTCAAAAGAGCTGCTGTTGAGGTGGGATTGCTTTTTAGGAAACAGGAAAGCTGGCCCTCGCAAGGGACCCAACGAAAAGGTGACATAAATACCTAAATGTCTCTCGTATGTGGCAGAGCTATAACATTCCACATCCCCTGCTGATATTATTGCTATTGATAAAAAATTAAAATTCAACAGTCATATTTCTTAGATTTTTTTTTTATATACAAATGCTAATTAGACAAAGAATGACAATATGCTAATTGCAAGCTCAACCTTAGACACAGGCATCCTGAGGGAATATTAGCACTTGAGGTGAACATGTGTACTAAAGCCTTAAAGTGATTTGTTGTTGTGGAAACTGGGGGAGAACGAGATGCCACTTTTTTCCATCGGTTCTCCAGGCTACGAAACCTCACCAAGGTTACGAAGTGACGTTACGTGAGGTTAAAGCTGCTTTTGGAGAACTTAGTGACTAACTAATGTTACTCACCTACACAGTAAAAATGCCAGTGTTGAATTAACACCTGCTGGTGTTTTAACACTTTTGAAAGTGTTAAAAAATCAACGCCCATTTTTTTTGTTAAATTGGTCTATAATACTGAAATGGGTTTAAGTTTAACTTTCTATTTCAGTGTATTGTTTTGAATATTTTCCACTGGATTTGATTCATATTGACACCTTGTGGGTCAATTATTTAACTTTTTAACACGACATTATGTTTTGTGATCAACACTTTACTGGTGTTACTTTTAATATATTTTAACACCAGCACTGTTGTAAATGTTAATGTGACACTTTGTATTGTTGAATTTAACACCAGCTGACTTGGACACATATAGATACTTTTGGGTGTTAATTCAACACCGGCATTTTTACTGTGTAGTAACCTTATTTAGTTTAAGGCTACTTTTGGAGAACTCCTGCAAGAAGTGTCATCTTGTGGTCACCCAGTTTCCAAAACAGCAATTTAGTTAAAGGTTAAAAGTGAATAACCTTAACTTTATTCACAGCAAATGAGTTGATGTTTCCACCACAGCAATTCACTTTAAGGTTAAAGTGATTTTCTGTCGTGGAAACTGGGTGACCACAAGATGACGCTTTTTGTAGAAGTTCTCCAAAAAGTAACCTGTGTCCTTTCTAAATTGCACAAAAAAAAAAAAGTTAGTCATTAGGAGTTGCTAGGTATGCCGTAAGTTGTGTCAGACCCACGTAAGGTCTTCCTAAGAGGTGGACACTTACACATGAACCACGTCTTTTAGAGCAACATCAATTAACTCGCTTTCTTTCTCAACTCCAGCGAGACTCAAGCTTGGTTTCTTGTGTTCCAGGTTCTGTGACATACTGCTGCTTACCAATTTGCAAACTTCTATTGAAAATCTTTAAAGCAGCGATCTCAAACTGCAGTTTTTTGAGTGCCGGAGTCCTGCAACTTTTACATGCGTCCTTTGTCCTACACATGAATGAAATGGTGCAACTGCCTCGAGATAACAACAGCCAAGCTCTACAGAACCTCTGCTAATGAGCTCATCTTGGAGCCAGGTGTGCCGAAGAGGAGACGCATCTGAAAGTTGCAGGAGCCCGGCCTCTTAGGACCGTAGTTTGGGACCACTGCTTTACAGGAAAGGTTCTACAATAACACGCACAGACTTTTTGTCATATCTCAATTTATGTTGCTAACAATAATCCAGAAACATCACAATATCACTGTTTCACTTGTACCACATGCAAGCACCATTAAAAATAATAAAATATTTGCTTGCTCATTGTATGGGTCAGCGATCTAGACGTTGCAGTGACTCTGATTCAAACTATAGTGTCTACTTTCCTCCAAAAGGGGGCACAAGTGTCAAGCAACCTGACGTTTGAATCTGCCTAGTTATGTCAAGTAAATAAAAATATATACTTTGAGGAAGCTTGTGTGTCAGAATAAAAGTGCCTTTGAAAATAAACAACCTTTAAGCAGGTATTGGACATGTGTTTCATTTCACTCACTCTTGCATAATAACATTTTTATTTTTAGTCTTTTTTGGACTGACATATTTGAATCTCGTCTTGATTTCATGATAATTAACCAAAGTAGAGGCTTGACAACACGATCTGTGTGTAATTAATCTATATGATGCGTTTCACTTTGTGAAGTGAGTTGCTGAAGTAACCAAACTTACTATATTCTAATTTATTAAACCTGGATTTTTGAAGGTTGGAAAGGGGTGTATGTGATGTCATCGTAAATCAGAATAAAAGTAATTCATAGCATCGTTTGCTTCTTCTTTTGAAAGTGAGATTCCTTGTTAGGGTCATTTTAATTCAAATTTAAATTTGTCACCTGCCTCAAAATGTTCACGTTTGCTTGTTATTTATAGGTTGTGCAGACCGCAAAAAATCAATCAAAAAAACAAAAACGGGAACATGACAAGTCACAAAGAACACATCAAGAAGTCGACATTGATGACAGGGGACACCTTTCAATCCATATTTATGACTGGAAATCATTTAAATGATGATGGCAATACGCCATTGTTTGACCAACATGTTATCCTGGCACCAAAAAGCCTCACAAACCGTTTTATTACCAAAACACATCAGAAGTTGCTTTCCTTGTCAAACTCTGAACTAAAAAAAATAAAATGGCAGAGGAACATTATTCATATGTGTCGGTTTGATTTATAGACATGAACGGTGCATTTATTTTGCAATAGCACAAATATTCCATTATCCATGGTGCTTCTGCTGCTCACTCCAAAAGGCAACCTTTGACAGACCATTGTGATACATTCCTAAGTTTACACAGCAGTGGAGAACTGCAAAAATCACTTTTCCCTCCACATACGAGTGCCACCGCTGTGGTCAGGGACTCTGACAATGCTCTGTAGGCCAATTATGTCCCTGCTGCTCTTTTTCCTCCTTGTCAAATTGAACCTCCAAATGTATTCATGAGGTCTCTCCATGGAATCCAATCCAAACACTTTCTGCATGTAAAAATAGACACATCGACAGTAGGAGTTTTGCAAAAGAAAATTTTTTGTACGTTTCCAATTTGCATTCATAATATGATGTTCTGCTCTGTGGTTGCATTGTACAGTAGTGCTGTACATGTTATGCGTCTCTTTTGCGCTACGCCTTCAGTAACAGGAGTTTCTGTTTCAGCCATGGACACTCTGTTAGAACGAAGGACGTAATAAACGTTGGAGAAGCTGATTGTGTTGATTGACTCAGTGTTGAGATTGTCCTTCAAAGTGCCTGTTGAGTTTTTCCATGCAGTCAAATGACTTTATTTTCAGAGACTGTGACAGAAATGACAACTCTTTCATTAGAGACGGCAAAAGAGGTTTTCAGCCGTCACGTCTTCCAAGTAAAAAGATAAGCATTCTCCATAAGCAGCCATGGATGGACTTTAACCTTCCAGTTTCCTTCTATTGTTGGAAATACTAAATTATTTGTTCACAAGTCTTCACTGAAGAAAAACCCAGAACAGAAGTGTAATCTGCTTTCCTTTGTAAATGACTTAAAAGCAGTTTCCTTTGCTTCCTAGGATAGAAATCCTTTCACAAACTGGAATAATAAACTGACATGAATGTGGTCATTTATTAGTCGGACTGAACTGGAATGTATGCAAGTGATTTAATTCGTCTTTTTTACGATCAAATTATTCATATTTCTGTGAATCATTTGGATATTTCTCAGTGGGTCGAGAAACGACTGCTTGCTGGAGGCATGAGCTCTGTTTTAGTTTTAAATGATTGAATCTGATTTTACCCAGTTTCTTACGTTTGGCCATGATATGTGTAATGCGCAAGCTCAGAGATGAAGGAGCTCACGCAACGAAGCTGACCAAAAATCACGCGCACCGGACAAAACCGTCCCCCACTGCGAAGGAGTGCCGAGCTGAGCGATATCTTTACCATTTCTTACATTAACTTTGCTCCGGCTTTTGTTGTTCAATATTTGGAAGTGTGGCCAACGCGGACTGAATGGCTTTGTTCAAGTCCAGACCAGGAAGTCAATGGCCTAGTTAAGCATTTTCTTAATAAAGTGCCTTGAGACTGCATTTGTTCTGAATTGCTTCAATGCAATTAAAACTGAATTAACACCGAGTTTAATTTTATTAGATCAGGGATTATAATTCATTTTGTCTAATAAAGCCATCATGTCATTTCAAACTTTGCTCTCTATAAAGTAACACAACCTACAGGTTCCTGGTAACCAAAGAGTGATATTCAGCTCATCCTCAAGTAAAAACGAGTGTGCTTTATGTAAACAACCGATGCACATTTTTGCTTGCAAAACTAGAGTGCTACAGTTGTCAGAAGAACTCTCGCAATGGGCATGACTCCTATATTTATGGTATTTAATGAATATCTGAGCCGTCTTCTTTTTTTTATGATGCAATGACTACCCACATACATTGCATTCATTCCCCATCCGTCCGTCTGTCTGCTACCCATATGTCAGAATATAAAATCTGAGCTGTTGCAAAATGTCAGCTAGCAGGTTACAGCTCAATCAAGCCTTATGAAAACATGACATCCACTGTGGCAGTGTTTTATTACACGTGTCCCTGCGCAGCCACGCACACACACACACACACACGTTTGCCTGCGGCTCTCTCACGTGCAGACACCCAGTCAAACCTCCCTGTCATCGGTGTTAGTAACTCATACATAAACATGAATTACGATAAACAGAACCGCTGTTGGTGAGATGTTTAAACAGAGAGTCGGGCAGGCTGACAGGCTCACCGTCAGGGGCCAACACCAAACACAGGGGAGAAGACATGCAGGCATCACACTTAGAAAATGTCAACATTCAATCTGAGTGTGCCTCCTTTATCTGGTACGTTGCCGTCCATACATGGTGAAAACATTTGGTTTTACATTTATCGTTTTAGGCAAAAGTTTATTCATTTACCGGTCTTTTTTTTGTGTGTGTGGCTCAAGCAGGTTAATAATTATGTTCTGCTGCATGTGCCTGTGTGCTGACCTCTCTGGCAGAGACCAGGGTGTTTAGTATTCCAGTCTGAAGCCGACTTTCTGTGGCCAATCATCTCACAGTTCTACGCTTTCAACACACACACACACACGCACACACACACACACACGCACACACACACACAGATATAAATGGTATCATGCTGCTACATAATTTCCTTGCAAGTTCAAAGGCAGAGTTAATCAACCCTGATCAATGTTCACTTTATAGCCGCAAAGATAAAATGATAATGCTATACATAATATTACCCAAAGATTAGACGCTTTTTGTCATTTAAAAGATAGCGTCGCTGTGCTGATTAAGTCTGTCAAAGTTCCTGACCCAAAGAGAGCCTGGAGGAAAATAGGTTCTCAAATTACCTCAGTGGGGTGTGTACTGGAGAGGAAACCTGGTGTTATCGTAGTTCAGCAGCGCCGGGGTCATGATATGGTAGACTCTGTGGTAATTGTTGCTGTAATATTCCTCTTGTTTTCAATAAAAGTAATTAAGCGGAATCCGTTTAGGTTTTACGTAATATTCTTATTGCCCTATTTTATATCTGCGTTACTTTTCTATGGTGTAAAAAGATGTACAGTGTTAGGTTAAGAGTGCTACTTATTTTTTTTTTTTTTCAAATAACCTTCTACTTAGATATATTGTAAAACCTGTTTAAAAATTATGTCACTTTTAAATCTTCTGAAAACAAACATAAACTGGAGGACACGAGGAGACAAAGATCCCTTGATGCCACGATGGAAATCAAAACTCAATTTCAGGGATAAACGTGAAAACTAAAAGGGTGCATAAGAATCCTATTGATTTTTATTTTGACATAATTCTTTCTGTTTAAATGTGTAATTTCAAGCAATGCTTTTTTTTCTTCTTTTTTATATGATTCACTCTGGATACACAATTGCTTAAATCAATATTCATCAAGTTGAATGTTAAAAGTTTTGAGAGATGCATCTCCAGGATAGGATCTCTCTGTGGTCACACCTCAATGTTCGATCAAAGATTGCGATTAAGATGACGCATCAACAACATACATTTCCTTTTTTATCACCGTCATTCATTTCTTGTCTTATTTGGTACAGGAAAACCCGGATGCGGAGAAGAAAAAGGCAGATGTGTTGGGAAACAATTACTTATAGGAGGTTTGATTCAGGAAAAACAAACAGGAAGGAAAATAGGACAGACATCTGTGCACAGGAACCAGCATGAGCACACCGGAAGGACAAACCAGAGTGAATGAACACTGCATGCCTAAATAATGAGGAGACAAGAAAACTCATGCAGAATCCAGGTGAGTCCAATTATGCAAAATGCATGGCAGCTGTGTGGGAAGCAAGACTAAGGAGCTTGGAGGAAGGTGTGAATGATACACACAGGGGTACATTAGATGCTACAATATATCACTAAAACAACTGGATGCCAAGAAAACATAGCTATCCATCCATCTTCTTACACCCTTGTCCCTCAATGAGGTCAGGAGGGTTGCTGGTGCCTATCTCCAGCTAGCGTACTGGGCGAGAGGTGGGGTCACCCTGGACAGGTCGCCAGCCTGTCGCAGAGCAACACAGAGACACACAGGACAAACAACCACACACACACACACACACACTCACACCTAGGGGCAATTTGGAGAGACCAATTAACCTAATAGTCATGTTTTTGGACTGTGGGAGGAAACCGGAGTACCTGGAGAAAACCCACACATGCACAGGGAGAACATTCAAACTCGATGCAGAAAGACCGGGGCTGGGAATCGAACCCAGAACCTTCTTGCTGCAAGGCAACAGCTCTACCAACTGCGCCACTGTGCAGCCCGAAAACATAGCTAAATATCAAAAGAACACTAACCACTCAAAATAAAAATAAAAAAAAACTGATTCCAAAACTCTGATAAAACCAAACTTAAAATCTACACATTTAAAACTTAAAATGTGAGTTGTGGGGTAAAGTTACCTAACTTGTTAGAACATGCAATAAAAAAAATATTTTCACTGAATAGAAAACGATACTTGCATCTAGTGGAAACATTTTTTAAATTGGATTTCCTCACCAGCTAAGGAAAACAAACCCAAACATGCAATTGCAATAGCAGTGTATGTTTTTAACTAATTAATTTTGATTAAAAGTTAGTAGCACAAAAGACTTGGAAGCAATACAGGTGTTTTGTTTCCTTTAAAAGAGAAGAGCGGAAGGCAAAAAAAAAACAAAACATGAAAGATACAAGATACAAAACCTGGATTAACTACATGCCATTTGCATAAGCAAAAGCAATAATATGCAGAATAAAATAGAAAGATAAACCCCTTCTTCTATTTAATTATTTTGTGTTTGCAGCTAGAGAGAGATCAATTTCAACCTTTATAACTTTTGTTCACAATATATTGCTTCATGTTGATATAAATCGACCTCGACAGGCTTGAAAAGAAGCTTATAAATAAAATTTATTTTTGTTAAACTATGTGCAAATGGCTCTACTGAGTCTGCAGGTTTCCCATTTGTTTTGCAATTCCGCCATTGAATATGTATTATTATAATTTTTTGGTGATAGCCCAAATGAGCACTACATTAAACTTTGTAACTACAATCAAGTATAATCACAGAGGATAAAAACACGAGAGATATCTCATTTTCCATGTGATCCACCAGTGTAGAAATAGCAGTAGCAACAAAGTTATCAAAAAAAGATGATTGCTCTGTTTTGTGAATTGCCTCCATAAGATTTTTAAAATTGTTTTCCCAATGTAAATGTAAAAAAAATAAAAAATGTGGATGGTGTGTACTGGACATCAAGAGTTCAGAAATATTGACAGAAACTTACCGTCGCTTCCTTTTTGTTTTTAAACCACAACAGTGGAGTTCTTCCACATATGTGTGATTTTTGTTAAACAGGCTGAAGAGTGTCAAAGAGAACATCAGCACTACTTACGTGTTTTGGGATACGAGTAGTCTTCAGCCCAACACCCAATTAATCCCATAAACCATGCAGGCAGATTTTTGTAGACAGGACAAATATTTTTAAAATGTGTATGAAGGCTTTGTTATACCGCAGTATGCAAACACTCTGTGTAGAGATGAATATCTACTCACCTCAGCATACCAAATCCTTGGAGAGACTGAAATGGCAGGAGATCTGGCCTGATTGTTTTATTAATTCAGGTAATGTTATCATTTGAGACACTCAGACTGTATTTACCGTGCAACTTTTTGTTCAATTGAAATTGAACATTTATAGGGGGAAATTCACAATAGGAATACATTTACATTTAAGTCGTACCAAATATCTTTAAAGACAAGACTGCAAGCTGATCTCACAGAAACTTTTGACTTCGTGGATCAGCAGTTCAAACAACTTCAGTAATTTAATTTAAAAGGAATTACGTTTATGAAACATGTTCTTACACTGCCATTCATTTCTACCTAAATGAAAATACAAAATAAAGATAGATATTGGTATCAAGAGGTGCAGGAGGCATCAAACAGAAATAGATTAAAAGATTAATGTAGTGGCTTCATTTAGAAACCACAGTTTGAGGTCAGCAGGCTTAAGATTCAGGCTTCAAAAAATATATATCTGGTTTGGAATAAAATCCTTTATGAGCATCTTGATAATACAAAGATGTAGAAAAAAATACTAGGTTTATAATATGTGATACGTTTTTATAAAACACTTGCATTCTTCTTCATCTAGAGACCATGTCAAAATAAAACACACATTGTCCTTTTTTGAGAATGTTTGTTATAACTTTTATTATTTATTATTATCATAATCGTCATCACTATTCTTCAAGTTTAGCTGTGTAACAAACTTTTCTTGGCTGTCAAAATATGTTGCTGAAATATCATTTTTGCATGACACAAAACAAAAAAAAAACAACAAACAATAACATACAGAAAGGTAGCAGAATAAAATAACATGAGAGAAAACATGACCTAAAAATGAAGAAACAACCTTCCCTACAAAAGCCATTCAACATAGAAGAGACAAACTCCTAATATAATAAACTGATTAAACATAAACACGTACTGTGTGTGAGTGTGGTGTGTATTGTCAGCCAGTATTAGACCAGCCTTAGTTAACACTGTTCACCCCAAAATCTACGCTCACTATGTACCTATGTGTGTGTGTGTGTGTGTGTGTGTGTTGTCCCTTCCTTGGCAATAAGAACATAATAAATGGAGTGCAAGCAATAGCATCAAATCCTAGAACACATTCTGACAAAGACAAAACACGTGATAAGGCCTCCCAATGTAAACGCTGATTCAAAATGCCATTAAACCAAAAAGCATATAGTCATCACTGAAGTAAAACAAGACCATGTATTCTCCAGACCCTAACTTTTTTTTTTTAATATATATATGTGTATTTTTTATTTATTTTTTTTTAGCATATTTGCATAATCGATACCATGATCTACAAGTTAAAATCCCAACATTCATAAAGACACAAGTGTATTTATGGTTTAGTACAGTTTCCTTAAATGGGTGCGACATTGTCAAAAAGTGGGTGAGAAAACAAAAACGCATCGTCAAATGGGACCGGATTTCAGAGGGCTTTAACAAACTCAAAAGTGCGCAAGAACAAAGTTTTTGCTGTCAAGGCAGTTTTTTTTTGTTTGTTTTCGACTTAACAGAGAAAATATTTTCCTTCAAAAGTTAAGACACTGAAACATCATGGCATAAAAACAAAAAAAAGAAATATTTGGCCCCCAGCCTACCGGGAAATCTCTCTGGTTCATCAAAATAACTTTTCACACCAGAATTAGCCAAAATAATTCAGACAGCCCTTTTTTCAGTCCCCTAGAAATGTTTCTAATAAGTCCATAAAACATAATAATACAGGAGAGAACTTATGTTGTATTCCTGTTTAATGTTAGCTCTCTTGATATGAACCATCTTGAAATTCATGACAAAACCCAGTAAATATCGTTGAACCAACCAGAGCCATGTTGAAGTCAAAGCTTAAATTAGTTTGATAGGTCAGCATTTAAACACTTGAGTAGCTATTACTGTGTTCAAATTGTCCACTCTTTCACTACAGAGTTCATTTTAAATTTTAACATTTTAAAATAGGCATTTACGGAGAGCCACGTGGCGTAGGTGTAGATCTTGCACCTCATAGATAAAAGCTATTCATTCCCACAGGAACCTTTGCTGCAGATCTGCCCCCTTCCTTCCATCTCTCCCATGAGCTCTATCCATCTAAGCTGTTAACTATCTAAGAGTTTGTGTTTGGTTTAAGGGAATTTTTAATAAAACTGTTGTATTTTTGTACAGATTATGGAATATTTTATTTACTACTATTTGTTCTTATTTATTGCTTTGTGATATTGCTAAGTTTTTAGTTTCACAGGGGGGATGGCCAGAAACCTAATTTGAATTCCTTGTATGTCGGGTAAACATGATGAATTGACAATAAAGAAGACTTTAATGGCCCTTTTCCGTCAAAACACTGCAGAACCAGTCAGTAGCTTATAAATAAAACAAACACAAAAAAAACCTATCGTTATGGTGTGGTCTAAACAAATAATTTTCAATCTAATACTAATGTTCACCTACATTGTTAGCATTCCATAACATTAGCTTCACACTAATGACAACATGTACAGTAATGGCCAGATCAACTCTAACGTTAGGGTACTAACAATATCAGTTGGGTAAACATTAAGTTTGTATGCTAGCACCAAGGGTTAGCTCAATACTAATGTTGCCCAGCTAACGCTAACGGTCATGTTAGCGCTAGACTGCTATCGCTAATGAGTCTAGATTATGGCAAGGATGCAATCACTAAAAATTAGCTTAATGCTATCTAGCTAACAATTACAGCGAGCTCAGTGCTAATGCCCACAACTTAATTACTCTGGTGTTCAGACTTGTTTAAGGTGCAACCAGATGCTCTTTGAAAGCAAAAACTCCACCCCTGACAAATAATGAAAATTTCCAAAAGTGGGCGGTGTGGAGAGACACTGAAGGGAACAGCCAAGCGGACGGGGTTGAGCAGAGCTGTGGTTCGGATGAAAGATGCACTGTTGCCCTCTCGCAACTAGTAACGAAACTAGCTTCTTTTTCTTTGTTATTGGGACCTTTTATGACAAAACAGAGCTGTGCTGCCGTACGTCCGTCCTGCTTCCAAAGCACTGCAGTCAGTCTTACTGCAGCATACCACCACCAGTGGTCAGCGAAGAAAGAAGACCACTCTCTGTCCACAGTTGTTGAGTTTCGGAGATAAATATCTGTACAATAAGTTAGTAATAATAAAGACTATAGATACTATTTTGCACATTTGAACTAACGGGTACAAATAAAAAAAAAATGTCTCTGTAATGTATTGATTGAATATCTGTCTGTCAATGAGGGTATACAATATTCATGAGATGGATATGAACTGAGGTGTGATCTGTACGACACTGCCTTATTTTGTCAGTTCAAAGTCAGGTACAAAACAACCAAAGCTTCAAAGGCATCAACTCTCGACTCTTCCAGTTAAATTTAGTACGAGTTTGTCAGTAAATGAGTGAACATTTTGAAGACAGCGCAAGACTCTGATTCAAAACCTTGAGAAACGTGTTCACTATGCTTTGTAAATCACTGAAAACACGGAATGCTGAGAGAAGGCAGGCTATAGAAAGGACAATAAGGAGAGGACTGAGATGTACTGTTACACCTAGATTCAAATCAGCACGTGAAATCAATGCAATGATGCTGAAATACAGTCAAAGGAAAAACCAAGAAAACATTTCTATCAGCTACTGTACGTCTCATTTTCTCCCAGAAATTCTTCAGATGCTCCTATCCTTCCATCTCAGCCAACATCCTTCCATCCACTCCATCGTTGTCTTAAAAACAGTGCATTGTTTGTTTTGTTTTGCTACAAAAACAGATGTAAACATTCTTTATGTACTAGAAGTCCCTTAACAGATCAAAAGTTTTAAAGTTCACAAAAATTAAAAATGAAAACAAAATAAAAAACAGGACAAAATATTGCCAAAAATAATGGCAATAAAGTTTGAATGATAAGTTTGCTGAACATCCCCAGACATTGCATATTGGGTAACATTTTTAGTAAAAGTAGATTTAAATGACACAGTTAATGGAGATCATGCGTCTTTCTTTGAAATAAGGACAAAAAGAATAAAAAACAGCCAACTCCTTGACCTACGCTTCAACTACTTCGGTAATTATATTGCACAAACAACCTGCAGCTTTATTTGAGAATCTTATGAGAAATAGATAGCTGGCTTGTCAGTTTAAATTAATCTACGTATAGATTAATGATTAAACAGATCTACTGAATGTAAAGGTTTATTTTTGCAGTTACTGGCAATGTTTTTTATTCTCCACCATAATTGCATCACTTTTTACTTCTCTTCAAAATCGTACATTTCACTGAATATGTTTTATGTTCAATTTCTCAGTTTCAACATGAAATCCAATGTTGGTCCTAATTTCAAACCAGTTTTATTGGAGGTACCGTATCTAGTCGTATTATTATTTATGACATCAATTACACAATATGTAATGCCTCGAATGAAGACCAAAGCACTTGTAGTCTGTTCCTTGAGATGTGTGGCTCATCATTTGTAAAAGGTAGTGTGCATACATGGAAAATAAGCTGACAAGTTTGATAATACAGAACCACAGAGAAGCATGGTTCCTTCTTTGGAGACTAAAATTGAAAAGTTATTGCATGATGCCTAATATCAGTCACGTGTTTATACAAACTCTTGTCTTCTTACACAAAACTCGGATTTTTAAAGGATTGCCACGGGCCAGTAGGAGATTCTCTTGACTGGACGACCTTGAGTAAAAATATTCAAAAATAAATTCAGTACTCTAACCCCATCGCTTGAAAATCTGCAGTCTTAATTTTATGGAACGTATTATAATAATATGCATTGTCAGTTTCAGGCTAAAATACCAGACCTCATCATTTTGTATGATATAATAAATCATACAAAATATTGATTTATTATATTTATTTTCTGAATTATTTATTTGAATCAGCAATGCCAACTGTAAATTTGAGATGAAGGATTTATTAGTTTTATTTTCTGGATTCTTTATTTGAACCTGTGATGCTAATTGTACCTTTGAATAGAGGGAGCGAGAAAAAAAGCACAACTACTTTGAGAGCAAGTAAATTATTTGACTTCATAATTTAGACTAAAACACAGCTGACTGACAAAAGGGGGAAGAAGGTGTTGTGGTATTTTATACGCATGGAGGAAACCCCACACTGTCTTTGCCTGTGGGAACCGTGGGAACAAAACGACACCGTTTTTGAAACTGCGACATTTCGATTCTGTAGCATTCCTTGAAACTAGGAACATGAGAATCATGGAGAAGATCAATGTATCAATGTCTTCAAAAAAATGTATAATTAGCAGGCACCAAGTGGGTATTTTTTTTTCTTTTACATCTTTTGAATAAATATAAAAAATAGTTATTTCCTGATCCTTATCTTGTTCCTCTCTCTCTCTTTGATATCCAGCGAAGGATTCTCTTTTTTGTTTTCTAGCATCTAAGGCAGCGAGGCTGAAGAAGTCTCCATCAGTTTTGACAACAGGTAAGATAACCAACATCTCGTTCAACTGATTGAGGGGGTCTCGGAGAAAAAGAAACAAAAAAAAGGGGGAAAAAATACCTTTGAGAACTTTTTCTTAACTTCAGGATTTAAAATCTAATTATACTTCTTTTCTTATGAAGGTTTTCTGTAATATTTATGGTAAAAAAAATGTAACAGTTTCCATCCATTATAAAGGCAACAGATGTTCCAAAATTATGAAGATGCTATAATGTGCTACGTAAAGGTAACTTAAAAAAACAAAACTGAGCAATAAGACATAAAACACTGTAGGCAAGAATCTCTTAAGACTAGTTTATACAGTTAACCCAAAAAAGTTGATCAGTTTGATAAAAATGTTGGGTTTTGCTCCCTAATTTCTGAAGTCTCTCTAATACACTTAGTAACTTAAACACATGTAGACATTAAGAAAAGTTATAACCGAAAAAATAAAAAATAAAAGAAACACTTTGGCCTATTGCCAAACAAAAAAACAACACGCAATAAAAACATATATAGGAAGAACCAAAGAAAACAAGACACAACATGCTAAAAACACTTATCTCACCAAGCCTTTGATGTGTACAAATGATGTGTCACATGCTGTGATGAAGGCAGGTTGGTGTGCACGTGTGACCCCTGAGGACTAAGAAACTGAGCATTAGCATTCATTGTGTTTACATCATCATTTAGGGACGGAAAACCTTCGATCCTCACACACACACACACACACACACACACTGTAAATGCAGTAAAACAAACGCACATGTGCGCACGCAACCCCCTCCTCTGCTGTACCAGTTTTCGTTCTTGTTAGACGGCTTTTATCAACGTAACAAATCTCATTGAAGACACAAAAACAGGAGAAAAAAAAAGAACTAAAATAGACTAATTTTTATAGTACCATTTCCTTTAAAAAACAAAACATTGTTTTTTTTACCTTTACAAAACGACAAATAAGAAAATGTAGCAAATTGCATTTTCGATTAATGACGCCATCATGGTTCTTCTTCTTATTTCCATTATTATTATTATTCATATCATTAATATAAATGTCAAGCAGGTTAATAAATGGTTGTTCTATTTAGGCAGGCAGCCAGGCACATAGCTAGTATCATGGCACAGTGGAAAGTAAAAAATAAAGTCTTTTAGTTTGTTTTTCATCCAAACAGATGAAGACTTTAGACCAGTTTTAACAGTTTGACCTGGATTCAAGCAGTTTCAAAAAGGGGTTAGGACTAGTTTTCAGCCACCGTGTAGATTTTGCATTGATCCAGGATCAGTTTGAGAAACAGCATGGGATAAAGTGAAGGAAACTGGTCAATTTCGTACCAACTGAACCGCAGATAAGCCCTAGCTGGTTTCAAGCAAACCAGTTTGAAAATACTCAAAACAGAGTGTTTTTTTTTCTTCTTTTTTTTTTGGTTTTTGAGATCCACTTGAGAGGAAAAATAAACATGTTCTGGGCAAAAGCGCAGCAGTTCACACCAGATCTCATCTGGCTGTTCTGAAATAAGAAGGGTAAATGCAGCAGATGAAATCAACGCAGCAAAGTTCAAGTGTTATACTTTGAGTTGTTTTTTTTGTTTTGTTTTTGCTCTTGTTTGATGGCTATGTTAGTCCAGCCTCCGATCCTCCTATGTGAATGCGCGCAGATCGGCTGTTTCTGAAAAGTGATTTCAGCTGGATGCCAGCACCCTGTTGACTCCCTGCCACAAATCTGTCAGGTAAGCCGTAACTCACCGGAGGATTCAGGCCGTTTCTCCCCTTGCCCAGCCGTAGTTCACCTGGGTCCTGCAATATATTTCTCTGAGCCTTTGACAGTGGGAGTGCTTTGTAAGGTACGCCCATTAGGAAATGAGCATACCTTCAGGAACATAGAGCCTAATACTCCAATAACATGTTATTAATGTTTTGCGAGTCATTTAATTTCCATCAGTGA
This sequence comes from Poecilia reticulata, assembly GCF_904066995.2. Classification (NCBI taxonomy): domain Eukaryota; kingdom Metazoa; phylum Chordata; class Actinopteri; order Cyprinodontiformes; family Poeciliidae; genus Poecilia; species Poecilia reticulata. The sequence continues at coordinate 16,402,840 of NC_088840.1, forward strand.
GCCCATCTAGCTTTGCAGATTCTGCCACAGTTGTTATCTCCGGGGATTTCTGATCATCCAACGACGCTTTCCCACATAATTCCTTACTTTTTTCTTGCTCTTTTTCAACTTCTTGCATACTTCCACTGTCTGTATCTTTCTTTTCTTGGCCATCGTGATCTGTACTCATGACTTCATCATCTTCGCTTGTGATCCCTCCATCTTTCGGTGCAGGTGTCTGACTTTGACACTCCGGTGCTGCCATTACATGGAGACTTTTGCCGTCTGGTGTGTGATCCTTCTGTTGCTGCTGCGGCGGCGGCAGCGTTTTGTGTAAGCCCCTCTGTATGTGCGTGGTGAAGTCATAGCGGTCCGCGCATACGTGGAGGCAAAACCCGCACTGGTATGGTTCCTTGTCGCCATGGCAGCTCATGTGCAGGGCGTACATGACCTCGTCCAGGAAGTAGATGCCACAGTGAGTGCAGCGGTTGGCGAGGTCGTCCTGTGTGGCTGCGTCTGCCTTCGAGCAGTTCGACACGATACTCGACTCACGTTTTCCTTCCTCCGCCATCTCTTCGCGCTCCTTCTCACCTTTCCAGTTTCCCATCGAGGTCTCACTTTGGGGCGACTCCTTCCTTTTTCTTTCTGAACCGTTCGACACATACATATTTGCGCTGCTCGTGTCTCGTTGCCTTATCGCGAGATCCAAAGGAGTGTCGTTCTCCGGTGACACAGAAGATAACGTTTGGGCGTGATGAGGAGGCGGAGGAGGGTAGTGAGAAGGGGCTGGGGGAGGCGGCAGAGGGGAGTAAGGGGAAGCACAGTAAGGCACCGTGTAGCTTTGCTGGTGATACTGTACAGGGGTCACCATGGTTCCGAGATGATGGGCGTTATTTCCAATCCCACTGGGGCTACTCAGATTACTGATGCTACCAGGGACCCCAGAGGTGGCTGCCATCTTATACTTGGTCCAAAATCTGAGCCAATCAGATTCAGGTGTCAAATCAGGTGACAGGGTCAATGGAAGAGGTAATGGCAAAAGCGGATATTGATATTTTTCAATTGGCGAACCTGGAGGAGAGTAGCTAGAGGGTTTAGACGGACGCATGTACTTTTCAATTGGGCTTCCCCTCTCTGATCCTCCTCCTTTCCCCACTTCTAGCTTTGACGTTAATCCCCCATCTGTGATGCCCCCGTTGCTCTCGGCCACCATGGCTGGGGTAGGATGCGAGGGAAGGAGGAGGGGAGGCATGCGCCTGTGGATCTCAAGAGTCTGATTGGCTAAGAAGGCTTGAGTGGACCGCGGGGAGCGTGAGCGCGGAGAAGGCTGCTGGCTTTTCACTGACGGGCAGCTCCTGGTGTCCAACTCCTCACCGTTCAGGCGCTCCTCGCTGGTGATTCGCTGCTGTTTTGGGGCCGGGTTCTCGGACGACAAAGTGTCGGGGTTCAAGCGCTTTCGGGTCCGCCGTCGAATGATTTGCTCGCCATTGTTCTGCTTGATGATGTTCAGGGGCCTCGGAGTCTACAAATAAAGAGAGACACACAGGAATATTACTGAGTCCCCCTGCTCTGTCATGCGAGTAATGCTGCTGATTTGACTAATACATGTCAAGTGTACATACACCAGCTATACTTGACTATAATAACATTTAATAAATAACTTATTCAATGATTGAGAGGCTTCTGTGAGTGTCGATGGTGTAATCAAATCAAACTGATCAATCAAGACAGCATATCTTTTTCGTTGTTGAAAATGTCATTAGATGTTAGAAACCTGTAATTTTGTTTTACATAATTCTTTCAGACCAACATAACCACCGCCTCTGAAAGCTGTACTTCTTGCCCTAAACACAAGGGGGCACACTCACATCTTCTGTCATCTCAGTTTGCCCCCAGGACACAAGCTTAACTCTACTTTGAGAAGTGCATCCCACACTCATAAGGGTCAAACTGCAAATTACATTAGTCAAGGCAAATTAAAAAAATACATTTACAAAATACAAATTGAGAAAAGGAGAACATCACAGGCGTGCAGAATTTTGTAGAGTAAAAATTGCACAGTTGCTAAGAATTTAATCAGTTCTTTTTCCAGTAGTCAAAAGCATTTCTGAACACATGCTCCTCCATTTTCTCCTCATAAACTGCTGAAGCTAATCATTGGTGCATACTTAGTTATTTATGACAAAAACTACATCAGTGCAACAAACGTCAAAACCTCAGGTTTATTTAAAATTGACTCTTTATAAACTTTTTAAAAAACATGTGCATTGGCATTCTCGCCCGAATCAAGACCTTGAACAAGTATTTTGTAGTATGAATTTTAGTGCGAATTTTATAAATCTACAGACAGAATTATCTTCTATTTTTTCCCCTCACCAAATAACTCAAACTTAGCCGGATTGGATGGGGAACATTTGCGATCAACAGTACTGGCAAATGCTTTTGGTTGATTTTGGGCCTGAACTTTGACTAGGCAATTCTAACTAATGAACATTCTTTGATCTAAGCCATTGCATTGTAACTCGGACTCTATATTTATGGTTGTTTTCCTGGTGGAAGGTGAATCTCTGAAGATGAAGCTCTCAAGTTTTTTTTTCAGCTTCTAACAAGTTTTCTTGTTAGAAAATAATGTGCTAATTGGCATGTCTACACTGTTTTAACAATTTAACTTACTGAAACTTGCAGAAATCCTGATGTGAAAAGCCCTGGATTTGCAAAAGTCTGTCTCACTCAGTTAGTTCAGGGGGAGGGGGGGGATGCATGTTTGGCTTGTAGTCTAGTTGATCTTGCAATTGTTAAAATAAACAATAACTTCAGTCATAAAAAAATGCAAAGGTCCTCAGTTTAATTTTTCTAGTAAAAAGAAGAATATCTTATTAAGCTGTCCTAGCCAAAAGTCCACAATGCCTTTTTGCATTATTTATTTTTTTACAGTGTACTTCAGCAAAATGCAAAGCGTCTCCACTGTTAACAGAGGAACTGTCCCTCTGAAGATTTTATACACAATTTAGAAGTCTGAATCAATATCCTAAACAAGATTACACCACTGGGAGAAGTGGCAGCCTAAACACTGCCTAAATTATAACACAGACATTTCTCTAATTCTCTATAGTTTTCCTGTTTGTTTTTCTTTCACGAGAGACGTAAACAAGGGGGGGAAGATAAATCACAAGTGGGAAGCGGCAAGTTGAGGAACCACAGGAGAAAGAGGCCAGGAACAAAGAGGAAGAAAGAAGAAAGCGAAGCAAGAGAGAACCGCTTCCAGACTGCGGAGCTGGGATTTGAATCAGCTGACAGTAGAAGCTGACAGAAACAACTAATACTGGAAGACTAATCGATTTGTCGGCGGTCTGATGATGGACGCAGTTTTCCCACAATGCGATGCACAGGGGAAATTACAGACGAATTATTCTATGATGGTGCAAGAACTTGATGGCAACAGAGCTTTGTAAGCGTGACAGGTTATAAAAAAATTAAAGCTGCAGTCTGAGTGACAGGTCTATAAGTCAGTATTTGGTATGACATGGTGGTTCAAACTACTGCAACCAAACAGAATTTCATTACATGGGACCACATAATGACAAGAAAGGATCCGTGATGTTGCCAAATATCACATGACTTTCTTCTTTGCTACCTGCTTCACTCCGAAGCTATTTTTTGCCAATTTGCTGACTTTTTTTGTAAAAGTAAATATACACAATAAACATTTAAGTGTATTTTATTGGGACTTTAGGTGAACAGTCAACACAAACTAGTGCATTATATTGAAGTGGACGATATCTGTAGTCACCCCCCATCTTTACTCTAATCTGCAAACTCAAAAGCAAACAAAAACAAACAAACAAACAAAAACTTAATAACTAACCCAATTAGTAAACAGTCCCACCTCAGTGACTTCATATCAGTATAACTCAAGCAATATGGGACAATCCTGGAACAAATCATGTTAGAGTTTCACTTCCAATGGATCAATAGCCCTAAAGGTAAAACTAGAGGTACAGTTAAATTGTTTAAATGTGTTAAAATGGTGCAGTCAAAGTCCCGATCTAGAATGAATTGATCCTCTGTTGCAAGGCGTGGAAAGTAATGAGCACTGATGATCTCTGTTTAATTTGACCGAGTTTGAGCAATTGTACCCAAGTATGATGAATAAAACCTTCAGCATGTACATGTGCAAAGCTGATAGGGATTTATCCCAAAGAACTTCAGCTACAACTGCAGACAACCTTGGTTCAATCCTCCAATGTATTGACTAAAGGGTCTGAGTACAAGCAAGCCACACTTCTCAGATTTTTATTTTAAAAACTAATTTTTGACATAAAGTTGCCCGCAGAATTACATAAATGCAGGCAAGTCACCTCATATGTTTCAGAAAGGAGGGTTACTTTCTGTAACCAACATATATTGTAAGTCTGAATTATTAACCTCATTGGTAAAGAAAGCTTAGTCATCATAGGAACTGCAGTTAAATTAAAGGGACATTTACATAATAAGGAAAATATTCAGTTCAGTTGTTGAGCTACTAATCCTGTAAATGCGAGATGTTCAAATCAAACAAGGCAGTTGTGATGTTTTGCACTTTCGTATAAATAGAGATAGATGGTATAATACCTAGGCTGACTTACTGCCAGTAGGCATAATTCTTGCTCTATTTATCAGTCCTTCCATCTGTTTCCATCTGTTCTTGAAATGTAGGATTCTGCATTTTCGCTTAATCTCTGCGACAGGCTCCATCTCTCACTCTTCAGTCGCCCCCTGCCCCTTCATTATCCTCGTGCTGCCTTTATCTTTTCCTCCATTTTTTCCCCTCCAACTTTATTTATCTTTCCACTCCTATTCTTACTCATCATTTCTCTCCATCTGCCCGTTTCCCCCTCTTTATTCATAACTCTCCCTTCCCCTCTCGGACTCTCAAGTGTTTTACTAGCTGCTATCCTCTCTAATAATGTGTGTAGAGCGTATAAAACTTTTATTATAGGATATAAAATATGGTTGTCGTGAGGACTGCCAAGAGTGGAGGGAGACGGGACGTGATTGGAGCAGCAGATGAGATGAACGGGTTGAACCAAGGACATCTTTGGGGGTAGGAAAGAGGAAACGATGCGGTAGCTTCTTTCCTCAGTGCCCTCTTCAGTGACTCGTCATCCCACTAACAGGCTTGTAGTATGGTCTACCCACTCATTCATTCATTAACAATGTTTATTTTCTTTATTTCGCTTCAAAGCATTTCCAATGTATTTTTACTGGGGATCCTACATGTAAATATTCTGATCCGAAACTCAACGTTTTCAAAGGAAGGAAGGAAGAAAGGAAGCTTCCTTCTTAGGGAAGAAGAATGAAACAAAGAAAACAGGAAGGACAGTCAGATACAGACAAGGGAATGAGCAAGAAAGGAAGGAGTAGTAGTAGGAACAGATGAAAGGACGCAAAGAAAGAAGTAAAGATGGGAAGAAGGGAGGTAGGCCACACAGATCGACGGAGGATACAAGACAGAGAAGGATACAAGACAAAAAGGCAACCCTTGAAGAGCAAAATAAAAGGAAGGTAAAAAGAAGAGCACAATGAAGGAAGGCAGGAAAGAAGAAAGTAAGGACACAAAGAAGGAGGTTAAGTAAAACATGAAAGAGGGAAAGAGGACAGATTATTTTATCTGATTGGGGATTAAGTTTGAAAAAAAAAAAAAAGATTGTCCAGACTCCTATTTTGTATTCACATATTCTTTCAAAGCCAGAAAATTCTTCAGTTCTAGACTTTTCCAACTCTCTAGAAAGCCTGTTTTAAAGTCAGGGCTACACACATTATAAAGTTTGGGGCCCTGTATAACTCTGATATTATTTGTAAAGTGCATAATTAGGCTGAATACCTTGAGAGGATGTCTGAATAAGCTTGATATCCTCAAGTCAACTAAAAATCAAGCTGGCTCTTTATCTCAGCTGAACTTCATGCGGTCTAATTAAATTTGGGATTTCCATCGACTTTCCCCAGGCTTTGATGGTAAACTCCATCCATTCCATCACATTTCCTACGCCGAGGAACTGGCTCGCTGCGACTGCCGAAAGGCTCCCCAAACTCCCGGCACTCGCCAAATTAACAATACATTTTTTTTTTTTCCCCCTCTGCTACAGTATTACTTTTTCACAGTGAGAGTCAAACAGATACTAAGCATTTAACTGCATTATGCACAATTTCATTTGCATCGCATGCTAATTGGCCACACAGGAAGAATAATAATTAGCGGACAAAGCCACCCTGCGTGCGCACTAAAACACAGCAGTCCATAAAATGGCAATGAACAACCTTTCCTTTATGAGTCTCATATGAGTGGATGGCAGTTCAGCCCTTCAAATTAATTTTCATCACTCAGACAAATTTCCTTTTACTTATTGCAAAAACTTTACTCCCGTATGATTTCCTCATAATATAAACTGTTTAGGAAATTTAATTCGTTGCAGTTATTACTTATCAAACAGGCAGTTTAAGCAATATTAGAGGCGGACAGGGGGACATTACAAAAAATGTATTAGGCAAAATGGTTCTTATGTAATTTTTTTTACACCATAGCAACTAAAGAAAATACTATTTCTCATTACAAATCTACGACAATATTTTGAATATGCAAAGAAATTGACTTCAGAGCTCCGAATTTAAACAAAAACAAAGCATATTTACCAAAATACAGCTCGTTGCTAAATTGAACAAATCATTTGGAGAAATTTTAAGGCTCACATTTAAATTTAATTCTTACATGAAATCTAAAGTATAACATTACTTTGATTTCAATCACATTTTTTTTTACTTTGCCTTACTTTGTGTTTTTCAGTTCTAGTATTTGACTAACATGCTAACATGACTAAGATTACTCTGCACATCAAATGAAGGCCTCAGCTGCCATCATGAACACTGCAGACAACGCAGATCAGTGGATTATTTGCACTTTCTTTCAGACATCTTGTCAATGCTCATAGGGACGGATTGCTGACAGTGAAACGAATAATGACACCCAGAGACAACTCTCTGGGGTTTTGAGGGCGTATTTCTTCACTATTTTCCTCTTAGTGGTCGATGACAAGTTTCATCTAAATATTTAAATTGTTTTCAACTTAAAACGCCATAAACCTTTCGTCTCACATTAGTCTGTCTGTGATAGACTAATCTGCACCCAGAAAGTGTTTGTGTCTGACTTACCGAATGCAGTTTTTGGTATAAACCACATGCGTTGCAGACGTAGCCTCCGTTTGCGTTTTTCCTCCAGAGCGACGTCTTGGTGGTCAGGCAGTTTGCACAGAAAACCCCACTGCCTCTGCGTCGCTGCAAAGAGACAGCATGATGTGCAGCATTAGCAACTTGATGTGAAACTTTCAAATGCGGGCAAACAAATATGGGAAGACATTATAAGTTATAACGAGAATGGAAGCGCAAACGGTGCCGACAATTTTTGCCTAATTTGAAATAATTCCCTTTTAATGGGCATGCCACAGATGACTGAACTGGCAGATGAGTTTATGAGACAGGCAGAGAGAACGACCACCTTGGCTTTGGGGCTGAAGAACGATGAGCTCTCTGTTGCCAATTTGACACAATACTGAACACATTCATCTTTTCCGCAAAAATAAACACAGTCTGAAAAGTTAAATAAGCTCATTCAATGGAATATGTTTGTGTCAAAAAAAAAGAAAAAAGAAGTGAATATGTGCGACTCTTGAGATCCTTCTGGGTTTGCTTCTTTTTTTTTTTTTTTCAAAGTGCTGCTTGCAAGATATGCAAATGAATGACTTAGACTTTCACCTTGCAGCAATAGAAAGTGTCGCCGAGAACTGCAGCGGGCCAATATTTGACTTTTGCTGTATGAGCGTATGCTTCTTCATATACACACCTCTGCAGTTCACGGCGCAGCGGTGCATACAAAAGCAGTGTGTGCAAAGAACGGCGTGAAGTGGTGGCGGTGGAGGGGGTGAAAAGGCCAATTGTTGTGGCAATGTGCTCCATCACAGTAATGAGCCAATCACAACGTTTCTCCATCCCATTAAGCCTCTGGCCCCACTCACCACCTTTATGACCCTGCGAGGACAGCATACCTCATCTTTCTCCTCTGTGACTCAGTTCCTCAGTCTCGCAAACCATTTCCTTCTCTCTTTCGGTTATTAAAATAAAATTTCATCATCGCACATCTCTTGTATTTATTTTCTCCTCTCCTCAGTCTTTCAAATCCTGCTCTCAGCCACGGAGAGATCTGCAACTGTTGTGCCAAAACGACACACAATAAAGTATTGCGTTGAAAGCTAACTTCCAATGGCAAACGATTACAAGCGTTTTTGACGCAATATGGTGGAAAATATGAATCAGGCTGGTCCCCATGAATATACAAGTAAACTGGGCTGTGGTGTGACACAAGCAGATGCAGGTAACCTTCAAGGCAGTAGCAAAGAAAGAGAGTAAATGTTAGCAAAATCAAGTATCTTAATCATTGACAGCATGCAGAATGATTTTTTTTAAGCAACAGCAGACCCAAAAAGAAGTTTTCTTCTTTCCCAAAAACTGTTCCTGCTCTCACTAGTGCTAACGTTTTGTCATATGGTGTTCATGACACAGCTGGGAGTTATGCATGACACAGAAAAAAATCTCAGAACATCCAGATATACTAGTTAAAAACACTGATGAGGGTCTCACTTCAACCAGGCTGTTGGTAATCTCAGAGCAGAGCTGCAGATGGAGCCACTTTGATCACCTCCACTTAACATCTGCTTGGTGCTGCCAGCTAAAAGCATAAGAGCCCAGTAGACGCTGCTCTGTTTGGGTTATTTATTTATTGGAATTTTTTTTACTGCGAGTGTCAAAACCCAATAAACCACTTTATGATACTTTTGGGATCCCACACATGCAAACATGCAGAATTACCCAACCGCTTCAGTCCAAAGTCATGTGCAAAACAAATTTCACCACCTAACATGGGACGTCATCTCTTTTGAAAGTACACAACAATTGGGACCACCCAAATTTGTACACACTACAAGCTGGCAAACGGACAAACAGACATGAAGATAATGGAAGTTTTTTTTTTTTTCTTAAGGATTGTTTTTGGCTCTTCATTCAGAGATGGTGAATTGACAGGAAGATGGGTTATGAAAGAGGAGGGAAAACATGCAGCAAAGGTCAAAGGACCAGAACTTGAAACTGTTACGGCTGGGTCGAGGATTAAGGCCTCAATATATGGCTTTGCGCCACACCCCGCAAATAAAAAAATTATTTAACAAAAAGATAAAACAGCACATTTTAAAATGTCAAATTCTAGGCTTAATGAGGCATTAAAATAGCTATATATATATATATATATATATATATATATATATATATATATATATATTTGATTGTGACAGTTTCAGTCCTCAGTAGAAAAATCCTATTTTCTTACCCACAACATAAATGTGGCAGTGATTAGTCACCCAAACTACAGAGAGCTGATTTACGTAGACAAGAATAATTAAAGGCAAACAACCTCAACAAATGTATTGATTTTTCTACACACATATGAACATTGTCTTCAACCCCTTATTTAAATGACAAACAGCCATCACTTAAATTGTATTTGGTTTTGCACATCCAGTTACAAATCTTCCAAGCCTTTTGCGCGCCACACAGGGTGAACATGATGAGGTCGAAAACCCCACGGCTGTGAGAAGATGCTCTCCTAAATACCACACGGCAAGGTTGGAGCGTTTGCGGTAGCTACTTCCTTGATTCTTTTGGCTCTTTTCAGTCTGGATTTGGACGGGAAATTTCTTGATTGCCCAATGACCTAATACATGCAATAAACAGCTGAGCTAATCTAATCAGACTCTTCGTGGAACATGTGCTTTATGACGACCTGAGATTGGACAGAAGGACACCTCCATGACCAAATCCTCGGCAGCACACCGAGCCAGAGCTTGTGTGTTCCTGCGAGTGCATGGGGAGCTCACCATACGGTCACCACATGTAAAGAGACAGAGCCAGGTGATTGATTGATGTATGCTTCCTGTGTGTATGTGCACAAGTGTATGTGTGACTAGTGTTGCAAGCCAAACAGTGCGTCTGTCATCAGAATTCGGTTTCCCTCCGAGTTCCTAAATCACTCGCATATGGCCCCACAGCTGCCCCTCGTTGCAACACACGTACACCTGAAAATATTTGCTTCCACCAGCTAATGAAGCAATGCTCGATTTGGATTTGAGGCCATGATTCAAGAAGTGTGTTAGGGGAAACATTCACTACCCTGAGCCTGGGCCAGAAAGATAGCACAATGTGTATAACTGTGAGGGTATGGTTCAAGTGTCAATTACACAGGAAAGGACAGTTTGCGCACATATTGGGTTCATGGTCTCCCAGCTTCCTTTTCAGTCAGCGGCTGGTTGGCTTGATATTTGTGGAAATGTAAAATGCTCAAATGCCTCAACGCACGTAATATTATGTAAACATGAAGTCTAATGCTCAGAACCGTACACCCTTGTCTTCATACGAGTCGACGAGGTTTCTGGGCAGGATGCACTGGTGCTAACTAGCAAACTGTGTGGGCATCTGTGTGTGTTTTGCTGATTTATTACCGATACCTGGCCTCTCCCACTCACCTCAGCCTCCCCAAAAAGGACTGACGATAATTACAGTTCAGAGGCTTAATGATTTCTATTTATCTGCGCCCTATAATCGTTTACGTGGCACCAACACAACGCCCTCTGACATACACATAAACATAGGGCAAGGTGTGCACACACACACACACGCACACACACCCACCCACACACACACATCCAGAAAGATAGATGCACAGTCAAAACCCAGAGGTGTTCAATGGTGACTAAAAGTACTGGAGTTATTCAAGCTAAAGCAAAGTCCCCAACTGAATCTAGAAAGTTGCTGGAGACAACTGAAGAAAGGACGAGTGATTTATGCAGCACTAAATTGTGGAGTTTCAAACATCTCTTTAAACACGATCCTGCTATTATATGGTGCAAATATAGTTTTTGGGTGTTAGAGTTTGCTCCAAAAGATAGAACAGCATCATCAGCTTTATGATGTGACAAATTAGAACAAGTTGTGGTGCTCAACACCAAGATGGTTGTTTTTTATTATAAAAAAAAAAAAAATCAAATGTTGGATGGGTGGACAAATGAATGGGGATACACATGGTAGGAATACACATTCAAAACATGTATCAATATTTCAAATAGTCATAACAGTTATTTCTCCTGAGGCTACAACACAGGAAAAAAAAAGTACTTTCTGCACTCCAAAAACAAAAAGTATGATTGGTACAGTTACTTTTATTGTTTGAAATAGTTCTTTCCTCTGCTGGTAAAGAAAACATTAACTTTTGGTTTGGAGAGTTATTAGATTTCATCGGGGTAAACAGGAGCTAGAAAGATGGAAGGATAATGGAGAAATAGATGGATGGGAGGATGGCGTGATAATGGAAGAATGAGCAGGCAAACACATGGATGGACAAATAGATGGATGGACGGAAAAAAACCAATGGCTATATCAAATTCCCAATTTTCCAGATTTCTACTGGTACCTTTAAAATCATGTGAGGAAGAGAGTAAACACTGAAAATCACAGATTGACATTACAAATCAAATCAAAATAGACAAGTCGGCAGCTTCTGCAGTTAGAAAACGACTGAAATCAGCCTCAATTAAGAGTACGAGGAGTTGCATATAAAACATTTGGCGGTTTAATAACTCCCAATCAGCTTGGTCAGTTTCTGCTCTAATGCACAAGCAGCTCTTAGCACAGTGGTTCTTAACCTTTTTTGAGGTACCGAACCCCCCAGTTGTATATGCGCATTCACAGAACCCTTCTTATTCCAACCTCTAAATTCTGATTTAGTAATGTAATTATATTAGCTGTGTAACCACCCCCACACCACTAGAGGCAGTACCAACCCCGAAAAGATGCGACTAAGGAGCAGATTTAGATTACAGAATTTGGTAAAAACTGTGAGCTTTGCTGAAGTAATTAAAGACACAAGTTCATATCCATGCTGAGAGGCAGAGGCTCCGCCGAACCCCTGAGACCGACTCACCCAACCCCTGGGGTTCGATCGAACCCAGGTTAAGAACCACTGTCTTAGCAGAAAGCCTTTGTGCCCAGTATGGTGTTCGATTTAATAAGCTACATGACCTTACTGGTGTTAGTCGGAGAAAATACGCTCACTGAAAAACGGGCTAGATTTCATCATTTCATATATCAAAACTTTTCTGATTTAACTTTTTTTTTTTTTTAAGAGTTTTGTGGTTCTGCTGGACTTGCTCAACTTTCTATGAAATGAGCATCTGCCCAAATTATTATTTTTTTATTCTCACCACATTTTGGGGCTGTTTGATGCGTCTTGATGGCTGTCCTCTTAAAATACTGCAATAAATTATGGAAATACCGTCATAAATAACTTAATTTGGAATGTTTATTCAGCACCAAACATATGGCACGACCGCACAGCGACTAAACACTTCAGCTGCGGCTCTGAGTCCACTTTAAGTTTCTCCCGAAGCCAAAAATTTACAGATGCTGAACCAAGTGTTTATACCGCTCGCTTTTTTTGGATCGTCACGCTGGAGCTGGCTGAAACAGATAAGCATCCGAGGGTTTAGGTCCTGTAGTAGAGTTGAGCCCTTCTAATGCATTTCACCATCTGCAAGGGATGTGTGGTAACGTCTTCAAGCAGTGCCAGTGCAGCTTCACTTGAAATAATTCATTAAAGAACAGCTATGCATGAGCTGCTTTACCTCTTAAGAGTTTATATCCTTTTAACTTTATGAACACTTTTAAAAGTATGTCAAGGTAGGAGTACGCATGAAAAAGGAAAATTTAATCCTTAAAGTTACGTGGCATAACATCGAGAGACAGAAGGAGAGAAAATGGTACTGGAGTCTAAATACATTTCTGAACAAAGTTTCCAAAATGAAATTACATTTAATTCGCTTACAGAGCAAGTCATCCCCTGCTTTTAACATACACAAACACACGCAAACACACTTGCACAGACACACTCATTAAATCAGCGATTATTTAATCAACCTAGAAGAGTAGCTGGAGGAATTAACTGAATTCCATTCTGCCAGGACCAATATCCTATACAATGGATCACACGCGCGCACTCGTCCCGTCTTACATTCAGGTGGAAATGTGAACAAGAAATAGAGCTGCGCAGGAGGATACAAGGATCATTTCAGATAAAGATTCAACAAATTAATCCTGTCTGTAACCTACACACACACACACACACGCACAGAGAGAGAGACACACCGAAAACCGACTGCAGTTAATGTAACAAGGACTCAGTCTGTCCACTTTCTGCGTTCCTGTGTGTCAGTCTATGTCTGCTTGCATATCATGCACACAGCTGCAGGAACCCACCCCGGCAATTCTTTTGTGCTCATTTAAGTGTCTTCTCCTTAATACCGTAATTGAGTTAAAGTTGAATGAATTCAAAAAGAAATGACTCCGAATTAATTTTGGTTGTCATTTTATCCAACGAGAAGCCAACAGGGAAAATACAAAAAACAAAAAGTAGATAAACTGTTCAAGATTCTCTTCAACTGCATCCTCCTTGAGGTGCTGATCATTTTAATTCTGCTGTAAAAGCTGTGATATTTCTTCACCGACGCATCTTTCAGTGAAGCAGCAATCAGGTGTAATCCAGATGTCGAATGGAGCAATCAGGTGCAACTTATTGCTCAGATTGTGTAAATATGACTCTGAAATGTGACTTTCCTGCTGCTCACTTCAAACAGTGCAGCAGTGATAATGAGACGCATCAAACATTACTTAAAGAGGGAAAATCATATTTTGGGAAGAAGAAGAATAAAAAAAAAAGACGCAAAAACAAACAGATTTATTGCTCTGAGCAAAGCAACCACTGAATTTAAATCTAAATTCAACTACTACCTCCTTTAAATTTGCTTTTCCAATATCAGGACAAGATTTCAAGCCAAAACAGTCATACTGAACAAGTTAGTAAACAAGGACCCCAGATTCCTGATTATTCCACATTAGGTCCAGCTTTTAAAGCATGTGGTCAAAGAACTTAGACCATAAAATTAATCACAAGACAATAAACAAGCCGAGTCGTATTTATGATCCATTTAAAATAATAGGAGGAAAGGACCACCCTTGTCATGAATAAACTTTTTTTTCTTTCTAAAACAATCTAGATTGCATAGTTACCATAGAGTTTTTTAAGGTCATCCTCAGTGATCATTACCAGCTGCAAGAAATGTGGAAAAGTAACAAGAGAAAGAGTTACAGCCTTGATAATCAGCTACTAACACTACCCGCTTCGGTCCTCAACGTCACGGTGCCAAAGAGAGGTGATGAAAACCCCCATCGTTGTCTTTTGAAAATGAGAATTGTAACATTTTCTTTCCAGACGGGTGCTTAAAGTCTGTATTTGCTGCTTAGTTTAGCAAATTATTTCGTTTTCTAATTAATGCGAAACCAGTAGAGTAATAAAAAGAACGGCCTTTGGAATACAGGTAATAGATTTGGTAAATGGACTGAATTCCAGCCACTCAACGCGCTTTGCACTAGAGACACATTCACCAAACCCCACGCCTAAATACACTCACATTCATACTTCCTACCCAGATTGATAGGCTAGAAATGAATCCACAACATTAGGATTTGCATGATGACTTTTCCACCCCCTCGGCCACAGTAATAGTAAATCTAAAACTGTGGCCACACCGTTTCCTTTGTCACTGGCTTATTTAAAAACACATCTAGAACCAAACATTAAGAAATGAAGTTCATTTTGTCAAACGTCAATCCCTTTCAGGTTAATGAGGCACATATCATTTTGATGAGTCTTTGTGTTATATGTTGCACATGTAAAACGATTAAGTGTGTAAAATTGCTGTGCCAGGACGGAGCATGAGTAAGTTTCTTTGACGTGAATTCAACTTTTTTTTAAATTTATTTATTTTTTATTCTCATAATTAACGATTGCCAAACCATCTCAGGTTGAAAATGTAACGGTCTGTACAAAGTCTAAGAGTTCCGCCTAGTGGTCCGGTGCTATTTTTAAACATACAGTATTTGTATTTTGTGCCTACACTGAGAAAACTAGTGTTGCCTTGATTCTTTCATGCACTTTTGAGAAATCCTTCAATCTCCCATGGCAACCATTCAGCTGTCCAAAATGCCTGGTTGGACCTGGCGCCACCTTCAAGGCGCAGCTCCTCCTCTGAGCGGCAGTGTCCAAGCCACCAAGCTTCCACCTCCCTCGCGGCTTCCCTCTCTCAGCTCCGTCCGATTCGCCAGCAGAAATTAGCAAACACCTGGTGAAACAGCGCATCTGCTGCGCTCCTTGTATGAGCTACTGCTCAGTGCAGTGCTGCTTAAAAACGCTGCTAAAAGGTTATTAGAGTAGCGATGTGATGCATTTCTGAAGGCGGAGATTCAGTAAGAGCAGAAATTTGTTAAAGAGACAGAAGCCCAATTTAAATAAGTGTTAAATGAGGAAGTATAATTTCTTTTACGTCATATTTGACATATTTTTATAACTGACCGTAACATAGTGACTTGATCAGACTGTAAAATGGCACTGTGTGCCTGGAAAACATAAGGAAAGCCATCTCTGTATTACAGAAAATGGCTTTACATTGTCAGTGATCAGTGTGAGTATGAAACAGGTGCAATATGAACTGAAGCATGGATGGTACAAAATGTCCCATGGCAAATGGATTCTTTTCACACACCCCAAAAAAATCCAGGTAGAAAAAGACCAAAGCTGAGTAAGAGAGACAGAAAAAAACTAGAATCAGGTGACAAAAAACCAGAATAACAAACAGGAATAATGAACAAATGATGATATTGAGGTATACACAAACAAATACAATTGTCAAGTGAAACTAGTGCGATGCACCACAGGACTGTCACACTGAGTGTTGTTCTATGAACATGTGTAAATGTTTAAAGTATATTTAAAAAAATAAATTTTTTTTTTAAAAAAACACCAGAAAAGGGTGATACCACCACACACACACAAAGTTTACACAAAAGGAGAGTAAGGTCAGTGCCCCTCACTTTCTCTCACTCACACAGTAATGTGGGCCACAGTGTGTGGCCTGCTTCCTTCTTTTCTTTCTTTGTGATCTCTCCTTTCCGGAGCTTGCCTCCCCCCCTCCAATTGCTGCCTTTCTTTTCCATCCTTCCTGTGCTTGGTTAATACAGTAGAAGCTACCTTTTGTGGCACAGTGAGGTCCTCTCTGTTTCTGTGACCTCAGCCAAGAGCCTTAAACAGACCGGGCCACACATACACAAGCACACATACCCATACAAAGAAGGAAAATCCTATTTTCAGTCAACTAATTTTGATAAACGATTGCAGATGCATCGACGTCACGGTGAGGCGGTGTGGGCTTGAGCCTGATAACCGGGTGAACAATGGGAAGGGGCCAGGAGAGAGGTGAAGAACCAGCAGAGAATAAAAGGAATTGGTTCCACATAGATCTCAGTTTTGATAAACTCTATCCATGCATGCATGTTATGAGTCCAGAGAGCCGGGCGCCACAAGCTGTGGTGTATGTTCTGCGCTGGTGTTCATGCAGGCATCTCTTCTGTGCAGTTGGATTTAACCAACTGATAACATATGCGTGCTTCTGTTTATCAAAAGATTTTTTTTTTTGCACTTTAAAGCTACCTTTCTGATAAGATAGGACGTGTTATACTGTGCATTTTTTCTCAAACAGAAGTCATGCTTGGAGTAGGGGGGATTTTTTTTCATTCTAATTCTACTCTTCTTTTTTCTTTAGTGGTTATCAACCTGTATTTACCAGTTTTGCTGGACAAAATGCATTTGATTTCTTCTCCCACTTCAAAAAAATACATTTCCTTCCTCTTGGATTCTGAAGAGCAGTAACCTAGTTCATGCTGACCAGTAAAAGCACCATGTCAGTGTTTGTATCTTTAAGCGTTTGCCTTTGAAATGGATGCCTGATTGTCAGCACGAGCACAAGTGTTTGTGTGTTAGTGACTAAGAGAGGAAGCGAAGAATCATGTGCGTTGCCATGGGAAGGCCCTGTAGGTTCAAATTAACCAACTTAGCTGCAGCACACACACACACACACACACGTAATAAACACTACCACACACATACAAGAGCACATAATTCAGTGTGGAAACCAGGACAGTGAGACCTTAAATCACCCCTCTGAAAAGGAGTGGAGAAGAGGAAAAAGGATACAGAGTGAAAGCAGAAGTTATCATAATGTGCATCCTTAATACCTGCTGTTTATCCAGAGGCTTTAAGTGCATTATTAGGTGTATTAGACTCTATTTTGTCGTTTATCTGAGAATGAGGCAGTGGGTTGATTCCCACACCATTCAGAGAGATGCACATGACACATTCAGATAATCCGTGCACAGAAAAAGCTGCATATTACCAACTGAAAATAAAACATACTGTCACTAGTTACAGTCACTCACATCAGGATTCATATGAAACTGATTTGTATTTACGCCTCTCTGCATTTTCATGATTTCATGCATTTTAAGTAAAGATCTGGCCCATTTCTCTTATCTGTCTTTCAGGAGAAAAAGACAAAAAAAACCTAAGGAAAATGTGTGTTTATCTTCATTAGTAAGGAAATAGATGCTCACCAAAACCTTCCTGTACGTGCAGCCAGAGAAAAAAATATATAATAAAAGGTTTAAAATCAACAGTGCAGCAAGAAAGACATAAAAGAAAACTAAAAGGAGGCATCCATGTTGTATTCTAATTTGCTTAGTTTTTCACTCAAGACGAGTGGACCGCTTGCAGTCATAAGCAGGTATAGATGATGAATTGACTAAAAAGTGTATAAACTGTCAAACAGATTCGTGGTTTGTCTGTGTAGCAGCCAGAAGTGTTTATGTAAAAATGCATATAGCAAGTTTAGTCTGAAATAATAATAAATAAAAAAAAAAATGTTTAGTCAAAGACAACAAGGCTGAAAAGTTTATTCATCTAGACCAATTTCTGTGTCTGTCTGGCTCAGTCCGGTGGCAAATTGCATATTTTTCTGCTTTAGATAATCGTGTGTGTGTGTGTGTGTGCGCGTGTGTGTGCGTATGCGTGCGTGTGTGAGTGCAGGGGTCAGAGGTCATAGCAGTGAGAAATGAGCAACACTTAATGGGCACAAGGTTCAAGGTGAACACTGAGCGGAGAGAAGCACAGCGAAACACACAGAGCAGGATCCGCTGCCAGTTTGGTCAGACCTGGTGCTGAATTCAGTAACAAGTCTCGCAGCTCGAGTCCAGGTGTTGAAATTTAAGGTGAACGACTGAACTGAATGCAGAACAAAATGTCGGATACGGCAAGAATCATCTGACCCCAGCGGGAAATGTGTGTACAAGTGGTGATCCAACAAATATGTTTAGTATTTGTAGAAAAAAAAAAAAACAGGCAAATACATGTTTAGAAATAGCTGTGTAATTGCCTTCTTAACGGAGGGAGCAGTTCCCCTCCGTCTGAGTATTTATCACAGCTGATATGCTCCAGGCTGGATCAGTAGGTGCCGCTGAGCGTACACGAGTCCACGAGACATTCTCCTGTGATGGTTAACGAGGGAAAACACTCATCATTTGCTAAGACACAAGATAATAGGAGAAAATTAGGACCACACTTAGCTGGGTCCTCACATGTTTTTTTTTTTTTCGTCCCTCCCTCAAAAAATTGTTAAAGTAACAAAACGAGATAGTGATAACACATAAGTTAAAGTGATATGAGGATTGGAAAGTCCATAAAGTTTCCCGCTTACAACGCACGGTGTTTCAAAGCCCTCCGCTGGATTTTCAGTTCGAAACAGGTTTTCACAAAACAGATGATGAAATTTACTCGCAGCATCATGGCTGTTAGACTGCCGGAACCGTGGCTCCTTGAAGCTAAAATGAAATAATAATTTTTCACCCTGTTCACCCCTGTTCAGACATCGCCAACATCTGTCTGTTCTCTGACAGCTCAATCTTAATCTATCCATCGAGTTTTTGATCCATACTTTAGACGCCTGCTGGATGAAATTGTTGCTAGGAGGACAAGTGCCAATAATAAAGTGTGTCTGAAATTACTAAAATACCATGTGACCTTTAAGCATCATTAGTGTGGAACTGACGAGCCTTTCCTTAAGCAACAACGAACATGAGGCAACTCTCAGCAACCCTCCGGTATATTTCACGGTGCTGCCAACTGTACTCCGACATTGTCCCTCAGCATATCAATAATGGAAAAGTGTGTTTGTTGAAACCTTTATACGATGCATTACATTTGAGGCAGCAAAGTGAGCTTGCAATGCTCCGGACAAAACCGCTTTAGTATTTATAGTGGGGGGAGACAAGGAGCTGGCACAGCCGCACTTGTTGCTGTGAGGAAAACAACGGCTGCTTATAAAATGTTCACCATCTGTGAGTCTATAAACATAAACACACAGAAAAAGTAGCTATGCGCCATAAAAGTAGCAGTTGTGCATCATTTTGCTAAATAAAAGCTGGTTGTAAGTCTCTTGCTGAACACAGGTGTGCTGTGTTCGCTTCTGACAAACAGGAAGTGCAACCAACCGAGGAAATCCAATGTCTGACAACAAAATGGACAACGTGATCTAAAAAGCTAGGAAGCTCGAGTTGGTGCAATTTGTTTTTTTGTTTTTTTTACTTTAACTTTGGACTGCTGAGTAGGTAAACTTACTGGTAGAAAATGGAAAACAACCTGGAAGAAACAACAAGCTGTATTTGTTGCGTCTGCATTTGTTCCAGATCACATCCTATTTAGCGTTAGACATGTGGATTTTACTGCCACCTATTGGCTCGCAAAAGGGTCCTGATGTGTATTTTTTTTTTTTTTTTTACCAGATTACAAAAATTATATCCAAGATAGTGTATGTTTACGTAATATTGTTAGCAGCATTTTATAGTGGCTTTTAAGCTGTCGCTGTTTTTGTACTTAAGAGGCAAACAAGTCTTACACAAAAAACACGGAGGAATCCATCTAGTATGAATGAAAAGCTATTCTACCCACTCAGTTGATTTCTTTTAAGACACAGTCATGCAAATCCCTTTCCCTTACCTGCATTTTTTTTCAAGGATTGTATAGCTTTTCTACTCAGTAGTAAAGCCTAGAAAGATTATGCAGTGAGGTTGAAAAAATAATCAGTCGAAATTTTACTCCAAATCCGAGTCCAATTTAGGGGTTCATGTTGTTCCAGGAACAGAAGAGTTATATTTTGGAGCGGTGGTCCTCAACTGGGTTTGAATTATTCATTTTTACACTGACAAGCTCAATTTATTGAAAACAAAAACACTTCCAAAAGTCAGAAATCTTTTAAAACAGACTTAATTATTTTACGCTAAGACATGACAAATATGTCAAGCTCCTGACTATTGCAAAATTTATTAAGAATAAGACTATATATATGAATCTATGCTTTTTTATATATATATATATATATATTAATACAGCTTTTTTTATTTTGTCATATCAGAACAAAAACACGCTTTTTATTCAAAGGTTTCTTGCAGCAGAAGCCTAACGTAGCATTTTCCCGTTTCAACTTTTCAGTGTAGCCTGTTAACATGATGCAATAAAAAAAAAAAATGAGCCAGGCTTTCTAATAACGTTACAAATATAGAAGTTATAAAAACAGCGTGAACAAAAACAAAACAGAACGGCAAACCGACCATAATTTGTTACTTTAATGGGTTAATCATAAGAATTTTTGTGTTTCTATTTAAAGCCAGGGTTTCTATGAAAACCTTTACACCGAGAACATTTTTCAGGTTGAGTGAAAATGTTTACCGACTGTTCAACACTGGGGGTCCCAAAGGTCTGAAAAATGGGTCTTCTGGGCACAGTGAATGCCTGCAGCAAATTTCACAGTAATCTTTTCCCCGGCTACAGCCAAAATAACTCAGCCCAGGTCATTTCGCCGCGATCTGCAGATGCAAAGTGCAGCTGGTTTGAAGTGCATATCCATTGTGTTAGCTTGGGCTTCATGCAAACTATAATTTAAGAAGTTTTGTGCCGCCGTGTGTGTGTGTGTTCTGTGTTACCACTGAGGCGTCGCCACTGCTAAGTGGTGCCGTCAGCCTATGTGGCCCATTTGACATTTTCACCTAGACAGGCCCTTAGGGTGGAGTTAGAGACTAAAACATCAATATCTGAATTACTTCAACCCTTTTTCTCCAGCTTTGTCTGCCTTCATTCCGTTTTTTCTTTTTTGCTTCTCTAAGTTATTTCGCTGCACAGGGGCCACTCACAAACACCACTGAAAATAAAGAGATGTGCTCACACACACACACCCTCTTTAAGGGGTGTTGATGGCCATGCTCCAGCTGTCAAGGAGAACGGAACAGATCAGCCATCCTGCAAGCATGCATGCGTGCGTGCGTGTGTGTAATCAATGCCTCATCTCTGTTCCATTTGCTCCAGACAGCATCACGTATGATAACCTTCACGTTATCAGAGAGACAAGAGAGAGAAATGGCTGCTTAGGGAATATCACCTGACACCCTATTTGTTGAGCAATTTTCATACTGCGATTCATGCGGCCCTTCCGTCTGCCGAGAGAACGACGTCGACGCATGGAGAAAAGCTACTCGGCAACAAAAAAAAAAAAAAAAAACAGACGTCACTTTTTTGAGGCCTAATTGGACTTTAAACCCAAGGGCTGAGACATCTTCCAAATAATGAGATTCATCAGCAAGTTTTTAAACTCGGCTTTGAATCAAACCCGGCCCCGACACCTTCACAGGTGGCTTGTTAAAGCTACGTCAAGGGATCAACTAGAACTTTTAAAAGAGCATGACTTAACTCTGTTTCACTGTTCGATACTCTACAACACTAGACTCTGCCTCACAGATCTTTTGTGATGTGCTTTGCAGCTCCAGTGAGTCTTTCTTCTCATCTCCTATAATTTTAAATGCCTTTAACTGGTGATTTTATGGGTTAGTAAAGCTTAATGTGGTATGTGAAAAAAGGCTGCCTTGGAAGACAAAGGGCATAGAGTCCATAAAGAAGTATTAATCAGGAAATGCATAGTTAAATATGCAAAGACACAAATATATACGCTGGATTTAAAGTTGTTTTACATGCATGTCTGCAAACTCAAAATGATCAAACCCAGTAGGATCCTACCCAAGGGCGAATAATTGTAGTAGTAGTGTATAGAGTTGGGTTGTTACATTTTTAAAAAAAATTTTTATTGTTTGTACCAACTCACTCTATTGAGTTGAAAAGCTGGTAATTCTATCCAGTATGGCATGTAGCTGAATCCAGGTGTATTGATGCATCAAACACAAAGTTTGAGAGTAAAAACCGTTGCAACTTGATTTTATTTTGATCTATTTGACGTATGAACAAAGGTTTTTCGGTAAGCACAGTTTTAAGTAACTTGATGGTATAATAATTAGTGCCGTCAATCAATTGAAAAAAAAAACGAAAAAAAAAACTAAATAATCACACTCTGGTGCTGTGATTAATCACGATTAATCTCTATGCCTATGATCTTGAAATATAAAAATGCACACATTTGTGTAAGCCCCTCCAGCCTCACTCCACCCAATTAAAATACAAAATTATCAGATGTTTTTTGCTTTTTTTTGTAGCAGCAAGTAGGTGATGTAGCCCCATGACACACTGCTGTGAAATAGTCGGCAGAGATTAATCTGCGTTATGTAATGTTAATGTATTTAAGATTTGAATCACATGCGTTAACGTTGATCTCTCTAGTTATAATATGAAAAGTTTAAGCCCACAGAACAATCCTGCATTGATAATGGAGCAAATAATTTTGTAGTTCTCCTCCTGAACAATGGGTGAAACTACAGATAAAATGAAACGTGGCACACAGCAAGGGATCCAGACAGGACTACACTTTTTTTAGTCTATATTATAAACTCTTAGTATAAAACCATTGTTTTATTAGAGCTACTTTAATTTGTGTTTCTTGTTATGTTGCTTGATCTGTACAGCGTCTTTGATTTGTGTGAAAGCTGCTTCTGAATGAAATGTATAATTAATACTATTGTTACAATGGCAACCTACAAATTAATATCAGTATGTTGCCACTGAGTTTTCAAGAAACTCTAGTAAGAAAGCTTGCTTATTTGCAGAATATATAAATTTCTTTTCATGCTATCCATTCAAGGGCAAAGTGTTGAATTACTTACTTTTTTTTTTTGTTCAAAAATAATTTTATTCTCTACTTTTCAAAGTCCACACTGGCACTAAGCAAAATTGCCTCCATTTGGTTGGAATGAGTGAAAACAGGGAGAGGGATGGCTGAAAAACAAGTCAAGGACCGTACGTTTTCTATGAGATGCCTTGCTGCTCATGAAGAAAAAACTCTGCAAAGCACAAGTGAAATTTCTTGTAACCAGAAACAATTTTTTTTTTAAAAAGAACATAGCAAATTTTTGTCAAAGTTTTTATTGAAATTCACGGAGAGAGTGGGAGGAAAAGTGGGTCACTCAAGGACAAGGAATCTCAGTTTATTTCTGTAACTGTACTCGCGCGCCACCCCTGCAACAAAAAAAAATTAAAATCAAGCGGAGGAGAACAGAGATATGAAGAGAGCAAGAACAGGGAGTAAATGGCGAGAGCAGCCTGTGGAAAAGGAGAGAGCAAATTACTACTGGTGGTACCAACATCTTGATACCATAAATCCCTTTCCCCACACACACACATACACACACACACACACACGCTTTTCTCCTCACACTGCTACATGCACTCTCATAATGAGACACCCCATCTTGTAGGCTCACTAAAGACACCTACAGCTGGCAAACACCCAGATCTTCAAAGTGATAGTTAGCATCTAGTCATTACCGAGAAGAAGAAAGAAGACAGAGGACAGAAGGAGGAGAGAGAGGGGGGCAATAAAATAATACAGAAAAGGGATAGAGTCACAGTGGATGGTTTCCTTTTCCAATCATCATCCCATTTGATCTGAAGCTGCATCTACTCTCAGATCTTGTGCAGAAAATAAACTAAAACGGCAAGGAACTCAAAGGTTGAAGTGGAGTAAACAAAGTTGATGGGGATGAGCGCCACTGATCTTATCCAACATCAGACGTGACACAAGGACATCTTTGAAGGCTGTGACTTATTTTTCCTCGTGCGGAAATTAGGAGCAGTTGGTCGATCTCCACGCGTCCGTTTGTTTGTTAGAAAACAGAACAGACCGGAGGCGGCGTCAAAGAATACGACATGATACAAAAAATGCTTGAGTGCTTGTTATGTAGCAGCAAAAAAAATGTTTTATACTTCTTCTAGTGAGTTATAATAATACTACTGAGCATATTAAATAAATAGCTGCTTTCCCTCTTTGGCATCTTCACCAACCTTTAACGATACGAGAAGAATCAAAGAATTCGAGCTGATGTTCACACAATGCACCCTGAGGCACTGTTTCCTGGTAAAACTATATTCTTCCTGTGGGTGTCGTGCGTCAGGTGACTGACAGTAAGCAGAGTCGCAAAAGGGAAGGAACAGAACCAAGAAAACCACATCAAGGCTCTGCATTCAAGATACCGAGTCATTAAAACCGCTCGTTTCACATTGAAAACGAATGCTGCACGCTTTTCTGAAAGATAGTTGTGACTTTAGCTGTGCTGACTGTGGGAAGACATGTGTGACTGAGAACAAAACACCTGGTATTAATTTGACGAGAATTTTTATATTGTAAAACTATCCCGTGGCCATATATTTAGGTTCATATTTCCAGAAAATCACAGCACACAACAAAGGCCAAAATTTTTCGTATGCCTGCCAAATTTAAATTTAAAGTGACATCTTATGTGTTCGACATGTTTCTTTTGACTGGAAGTGTTATAAACGTCCTGCAGTGGCCCAGCCAAAGTCCTTTACTAAATCTGACACAGAATCTGTGAAGGAAGCTTAAGATTAGGGTGATTTAAGGAGACCTTTGAACCGTAAAGACTCGGAACTTGTCGCAAGATGAATAATCAAAATATCAGTGGAAACAAACAAAAAGATTGTCTGCAATTACAAGAAAGATTTTGTTGTAGTAGTCATATAACAGATTTTTAAACTGGTTATTGAAAACCATAAAAATATATATAATTTTTAAATAAATATCTTATTTTTAAAAGATATTTTACATCGATTTGTCGCATCTGTTGAGAGACATCCGTTTCATTTTCTATCCAAAGCAAAAATCTTAGCTGAATAAAACATGTACATCTAAATCTGCCATTTGTATGAATATTTTTTGGCCTTAGCTGTATTCTTATCTTGATCTCTGTCTGAGTCAGCCGACTCCAATAAACAGGACAGGTTATGACACCTGATTGAACCAAATTCCTAATGAGCCGCCTCCCGCTGGTAGATCTTATTTAGTGGAATCGCATAACCACATTTCCTTACAGAAGGAAATGTGGACTCTCAGTAGATTATGGAAAATTGCTTTAAGACACACTGTGCAGTTATCGGCTACGTTAGACAAAATCTTTCCTCACAAAAAGAAATTCATACATTGGGTCCTGAAGCTTGAATTTAAGTCTGAGGTCGGACACAGCAACTGATGATTTAACAGCCTCCCAACCAAAAAAGACCTGTGACAAATATGAAGAAGCGTTAGAAGATAACCAAGAACGCGAGCAGTGTTCAACCAACATTTGCTTTTTGTCCACCTTCAGCATTTCCCCAACTGTCTTCGTTCCCCCTTTCTCTAATAATACGGCCCTTGAGATGTGTAACTTGCTGTCCATTTACTGTTGGAAGGATATTTTTGGTCTGATGTGATTCTGCTGCAATAACAAGTTGTGCCGTCTGGAAACTTCAAGTATGCAGTTTCACAAGAATTAATAGTAATTCTTGTGAAATGTCAGTGTCAAGCTCGCAGTGTTCTATATGATTGTTCTTTTTTTAAATCCGGCTGTCTGCCAGGCTTTAAATCAAAGGTCGTCTGAGCAGGTACAAAATGTTCCCACTGTGAAAGGAGCTGATAGTTGATAGATGGTCCGTTTGAAACGTCCCGTGACAAGCCGCTCTGATACCTGAAGCAAAACTGGAGAATGGCAACGGACTAGCATGTTTCCCGTGCTCTCTGCGTTTACCTTAGTTCTTTAGTTTAGGTTGGTTTACTCAGTCTCCAACTGTTGGTGCCCAGCATTTTGGTCGCCCTCTACCGGGATCTGCTTTACTCGCAGCATGTTGTTGCATTTAGCGCGGCTGCAACGTGTTCACAATAAAAGCTGCAATAAAAAATGGCAGGTTTACTATGATGTTAAAGGATAAAGGACTTCTTGGACTTGAAACGGTGGCAGGAAGCAGAATGTTAGTGTCACCCGGATATTCCCCGGTAATGAGAGTGGATCAAAGTGAGACTTTATGCAGACATTTGAACGCAACAACAGATATTAGAAATCAGGGTTTACATTTAGAAGATAAAACCTTCTTAAGTAAAGGCCTCTCACTTCCAGAGCTCAATTTATGCAGTGCTTTGCGTGCTACTTATTTTTAGTCGCCCAAAAGCAAGCTTTTTCATCAACACAGCCACAAAGCAGAGGCTGACGGAGGAGGCCCACTCATTCCAAATCCCCAACTAGTACCTAAGAGACACCGATACAGATGGACAACAGCCAGGAGCTGGACACCCTGGACACAGATGGATTATGGTTGTACTGAGTTAAGCTGCAGAAACCTGACGTGTATTTGTAAAGAAAGTTCGTACATTTGTCTCAAGTGTGTGCTTGTATTGTAGAAGCGTGTCTATGTGTTGTCTCCTCAGCAGCTCAAAAGTAAAGTGTTGAGATGAAGACAGGAAGCAACGCACATACTACACACTCTCATGAATCAATTTCCAAACACACACACACACACACACACACACGCATACACACACAGGGAGCAACAATGTTATGACAATAACTCTGTGTTTTACAGCCCACTGTAGCTGCACATCTGGATAACATCAGGCACAGATACACACACACGTCGAGGAAGAGCCATGGCCAAGTAGACGGGGTGCGCGCACACACTATGAAAAAAAAAAAAAAAGACAAAAATCTTGATGCAGTTCCCTCTTGTTCCTCCACCCTACTCTATCCTCTCCATCTATTGCTCCCTTGTTTTCTCCCTTTCCTTCTTTCCTTCTGTTCTTGTTGTCTCTCCTCTAATCCGATACGACAGAGACACAGAACACAAATCTCCCTGCTGGCAGAGGAAGGACGGCAAGTTTCAAGCTGAAGAGAGGGAAGAAAAAGGGGGTAGAGGGAGAAAAAAGATCGACTGTTGAACACTAGTTGAAGTGATTTATGAGGTTGGAGTCTGTGCTCGAACATATGTAGACACTCCTTGTCTTCCATTCGATCTTTCCAGCAGATAGACACGGAGAATAAACTCTTTGGCGAAGATTAGTGTAAACCAGGATAAATAGATAAATATTTAGTTGTTGTGCAGTCACAAACATCCAACCTATTATTAATGTGGAAGAGCCTCCCCACCCCCAAAAGAGACAAATTAGCGAGTATTTTCATTCTTTTTAAGTTATCGAGTTCGCGTTGTGTTGAAAAAAATATTTTCTGGGTAAGAAGAAGCTCTAAAAGCAGAAAACTGATATCATTACTGTCAGACAAGAAAATCCTATCTTGAAAATTTTACATTTAGATGTTTCTAAATGCAACTTTAGAACACCTTTAAAAGTAGAGGGTTCTTTTTTATGTATTTCTTACTATAAATTTAACTATGAAAACAGACAGATGTGATCCACACATTTTTACAAAAACACAAAACTAAATGAAAAATGTAGATATGAGGTTTTTGACAAACTCTTTTCATTGAAGACACTATTCTATGTAATGTCATTCACTGTTCAGTGTGGAAACTGTGACTGAATTAAGATTCAATGGTCCACGTAGTAATCAAAGGAAAACACTACACAAGTGGGTTTTCAGCTTTGATTTAAAAGAATTCAGTGTTTTGTCAGTTTTATAATTTTCTGGAAGTTTGTTCCAGATTAGTGAAGCATAAATACTGAAACCAAACCCCAAACCAGGTTTGGTTCGGGGGATGAAGAGTAGACTAAAACCAGAAGTGGTCTGAGAGGTTAATATAATTGCAGCAGTATGGCAACACTACAGTGTATCTTGGTGCTAAGCCATTCAGTGATTCATAAACTAACAAGTTTATGAAACTTATAAAACATATAAAGCCTCCTCTCTGAGCTACGGGGAGCCAGTGTAAGGAGCGATGTGTTCCATCTTCCTAGCTTTAGTGAGAACGCGAGCAGCAGCGCTCTACATCAGCTGCAGCAGGAGTATTTATTTTTTAGGGACTCTGGTGAAGAAACTATTGCAGTAATCAATGTGACTAAAGATCAACACATCCTGCCGAGAGGAGTTATTAGATTCCGACTGGTCAACAAAGCACATAATGATTTTGTGCAATGGCAGGATCTATTTTCATTTAATTGGCAATGTTGTCATAAAAACTAACAGAATAATGTGATATTGTGCAGAAAAAAAAATAACACATGGATGGTGAATTTATGAATATTGAAAATCCTTTGGAGGTTTGATATGGAACTTTTTTTTTCCTTTGATTTTTATTGATTCAAGTGAATAAGGGGAATACAAGCATGAAGGAAATAATCCAAAGATTATGTCTTTAAATATTAACGATGCATACTTAAAAGTTTCTTAATCTTTGACAGTTCAGTACGAAAGGATGGACGTTTCCTTAGAGTATTACTGAAAATATTTTAAAATCAAAGCTGTAATTAATGACCTTTTCACAGGAGCACAGAGTAAAATGTGAATATTGACAGAAAAGAAGCAGAGTAGAAAACATGTACTTGGACAAATAAAAGGAAGATAAGTACAAAGAGATGAGGGATTAGGGGCACTCATCCTACAGAAACAAATAAGGATCACAGAAAACCACATTTCAGATAAGTTGCTGGGAATTATAAGCAGTTAAAAATTAATCGATTCTGTAATCTGACTTATTTTTTTCCTCTCCCTCTCAGTGACTGTCCCGGGTCCCCTTAGTAATCACTCCATCCTGATTGCTCTGATCCCTCCATTCTACTTGTCATTAAACACAAGGCACACACACACACACACGCACACAAACACACATTACCACACATAGTCACACATACAAGCCAAGAGACAGAAAACAAATGCCATTTAATCAAGTTGTATAAATAAATAAAAAGTTTGTATTTCCCATAAGTCCATCTGGTCCCCTGCTTCTCATCACACACACACACACACACGCACGCACGCACACGCGCACACACACGCGTGTTCCAAGCTTTCATCTGCTGGTCAATAAAGCTCACACACACTCTAAATGAAAGGCACGGATGACCACACACATTGGCCGGTGAATCTAAATGTAGATGAGTTCAGTCTGCTAGAACGACTGGCGGCAAGAAGAAACCTTTATCAAGCAAATCTATTTGTTTTCTGTTGTTTCACTCGGCGCCGTTTGACCATCCTATCAATCGGTTTAACAAAATGTTATCGACATGTGCTGGTTCGCTTTCATTTCGCAGCACTGTGCAATTTTGCTAAAGTGTAACTACAGTTCTGATCCAGTGGATCTGTTGCATGGCAATTTCAAATAACAGAAGGAAGAAAAAAAACAAAAACACTGAGCTAAACTGTGGGCACTGCATAAACACAGGCTGATGAAAGAAAAAAAAAAAGAAAAAAAAGAAAAACGTAGACTTTGATTTGCAGAGTCTTTGATGAATTATATCTTCCAAACCTGAAGCAGGCTCTTATTTATTTTTAATGGTGTTAACAAAATTGGGCGATGAAGTCTGATGCCACACAGATCAGTGTATAAAATATGAGTGACTTGAAATTGTCTGTATTGCAAAAACCTGAGCCAGAAAATTTGGTCCCTAAGCCTAACCAACATGAGAAATGTAGTGCCTAAAAGAGGCCAAAACCAAACTGTGCCCTACCACATAACTCTGAGTCTTAAATAAGACCGAAAAATAAATTATTGTTTAGACGGATTCCAATCAGTTTGGTGCCGAAACCTAATCAAGTGAATGTTGTCCCTTAACCTGATGAAGTAACGTCTGTGCCTAAACCAGTACCAGTAAATTTGGTGGCTCGGCATGATCAAGCAATGGTGTAGTCCTGATACATAAAACATGTCAAATAGTGTATTCAGCTTTTAAATAAAAAACTTATATAGCTTTAGTATTAACATAGCTTTTTATCACACAAAGCCACCACTTGGCAAGAAGCACCTGGACCAAGAAGCTTTCAATCCTTAACCTGAGAAATGTTACCCTGGCAGCTGTTTTTCATACAAAGTCTTGGTCTTTTAACCCTGGAAAGTAGTTTTAGAGCAAAACGATTTATAAGTTGTATTTTCTCTTTTTACAAAAAGCTTTTAGATGAATAAACATATTCTGAATTGTCTGGGACATCCAGCAACTTGAGGGAGAACATATAATAAATATTAGCCAAGTCATTAAGTTGTCCATAACTAAGAAACCTGAGCAAGCAGGTAACCAATTCACTTGTTTTTTCACCTCCCCAGATACTAAACTTTCAAATATTCTTACACAAAATACGGAACCCCAACTTGTTTTTAGATAAGACTCCCAAAATGACAGCAGTTTTTTTTTTCAGTCAACATCTCACCCTAATATATCTGTGGTTTAGAGAGATTAAGTGTTTTATCCAGTAATGATACTCAGGACTTCAAACATGACGCCAACAGATTCTGAACCGTCTAGGACATCCAGTAATTTAAGGGAGAACATATTATTAAAATGCACCAATACAATCATTGAAAATACAATTATTTAATTATTAAAATCAAATTGCTTTGGTAAAACTGAAGGGTGGGGGGGTTATTATTTTTTATATATATATAATTACAACACACCCATCTTCACCTACACACTACCACAGAGCCAAACTACCATTCTCCACTTCCCAGTCTGAATGAATCGTTCCTTGTCTCTGAACTGATGGAGCGATAAAGTTGGTTTAAACAGCCATAGACACACCGGCACACACTGTTGAGACAGAAACATGTGTTTTACATCAAGAGCTCCCAGCTATACAAGAGCTAATGTTACCGTCTTTGTGCTAGTGAGCGCGTGCGTGTGTCAGAACAGGGGTGGAACATGTCTTTGCAATCTCCTATCAGCTTTTAATCTCCCTTTGGCAGAAAGGGGGAGACAGAAAGAGAGAAAGAAACCACTCAAAGAGAGAAAGTGATAACCACACAGTGAAAGGGGGGAACAAATGTATCCCCAATCTCTAAAACCTCCCATTATTCATTTTGTTTTGCAAGGCTACTTTGCTTTTTCCTTGCCTCAGGCACAACGAGAGCAAGCAGGCAGAAGTTGCCTACTTTGGTTTACTTGTGTGTGGGTGTTTATGTGTGATTTAATTCTTATTGTCTGAATACTGTGGGAGTTGACAATTTTCATTTTGGCTTCTTGGGTTACTTAGGAGGGCTGTGTTGCAGGGAGAAATGTCAACATTCATTCCTCGCTTAGTGCTTGTAAGGGACTCAACAGTTATTATTTAGCTTGGAGTGGTTGGCTTGTTGAGTTTGTTTAGGCCCTCTACTGTGTTGCTGCGGTCCAATTTGCAAAGCTGTGGCCTCTGTAATGTCCAGGAAACAGCAAATGTCCCGCAGACATCGAAGTCCTGTAATATCTTCTCATCCCATGATCTGTGCTAGCTAAGCTGAAAACTAAGACGGGGTTATGAGCAAAATCTTTTCATCTTAGTTGTTTATTAAACAGTCTAAATTAAAGTGTATTCCCTCTCTGTTTGGTAAATGCCAAACGTGAATATAAAAGAGACAGAAGTGAAACCTTCATCTGTTCTATTTCAACCAAAACATTGCTCAATAATTGGAAAATATAAATATACTTTTTTGCTCATGTTTTATTCAAGTGATGCTGTCACTTTTTAAAGATCAGACAGGGATAACTGTATTGTGACAATCAACATTTCTTTATCCAATCAACCCCTAGTGGTTGAAGAAAAATCCACAGAAAAGTTGCACTGGGGTAAAAGCCTCATGGTTCAAAGTGTGGGGAAAAAGTAGCGGCATAAAGTCCGAAAAATACGGTAATGAGTTTTAATATCGAATTCTAAACAACTATCGATTTGGAAAGTTATACAGAAAACAGTCTCTTATTGTTGCCATTTATGATGCTCCACTTACAAATGTGTCTTATATCAGAGTAAGCAAGATTAATTTTTTTTTTAATTATGTTACAACTATGAAATATGTGTGTGGCTTTTGATGTTATGACTGCCCCCAGGTGGCCAAGTTATTTTGGTTCCATTCTCTCCCTTTTGGCTGGTTTTTTTCTGTTTAGCAGCCACATATTTTATTTCATTATGCAAAGAACGGCATATGCCATCACATTCTGACAACATTACACTACTTGATCACATACTCTCCAAGTAAATTAATACAAACATCCATGATACACACATAATACTTTGTGAACTAAACAAATTGGCTTGAAAATTGCATAGAATCTCAGCACCAGAAGGAATGAAATTACTGCAAGCTGCCCGACCCAGGGGTCCAAACAAGTATACAGCATAATTTTTCACACATTAAATATAAACTGTTTCTTCCACGGAAGAACCAATTTCTCCAATGAGGACATAAACAACAACATTATTACAAAATGTATAGGCCAACTGCACAAAGTGGAAATAAGACGGAGCCTGTCGACACAGTAAATCGTGCAGACAGGATTTGGGCTTGCATCACAGCATATTGTCACGACCGTGTTCATTTGCAGATATTAAATCTAACACTGTGGAAAAATCACCACTTTTTGCGGTTGCGTACATTTTGTTAAACAGGTGTTACATGTCATCTGAACAGGTCCGGCTAAGAGCGTTTCTGACCAACAGTATCTACTTGACTTGTAAATGAGTCTACAACCAGAAAACTTTCAAATGAAACACTCTAAGGTCAGCACAGAAGGGGGAAAAAAAACCTCCTCCACAAGACTTCAGTGTTATGCATCAAAACTATATCCAGCCTCAGAGGCTCTGGGGGCAAATGTGATTTACTGCTTAGTCTTGTTTACTGCAGAAACACTAGTCTTTACATTGGCCAAGTCGGCGTATGTGTGTGTGTGTGTGTGTGTGCACACACTTTCAGACCTTATTAGGTTGTACTTGTGGCAATGCTTAACCCCACTCAGAGTTTGGCAGCTGCTCTCCTTTCTTGTTCTGTCTGCTTTTATTTTCTCTCAGTGTCTTCGCTCTCTTCCTCCCCTTCTCCTATCTTTGCCATCTCACTGCGCTTTATCTATTTGTAGCTTTTACTCTTGTCTCCACTGGTTCTCTACTTCTCTTCACTCTTTTTTTTTTGCTTATGACAGCTACGATCTTTTGTGGTAGGGTTCGGGATTAATTACTGTTATACGAAACAAAACTTGTACTAATGTCTTTTATCAGCTTAAGAGATTCCTAGTTGTTTGCATCAATTTTGCTTTAGAAGAGAAGAATATTTACCACTGTGTTAAGTCATGCTTTCCTTTAATGATATGGGAACTGAGAATATTAATTGTTACAGTTCCTGCTGAACACAAGATTTAGGCTGTTTAACAAGCCATGGTCGTCATCTCTCTCTGCTTGCCCTCTTTATGATATGCTGCACAATTTTAATTGAGGTTGATCCAGACTGCAAGCAGATTATACAGGCATGCATATTCTTGTAGATGAACCCAACTTGTACAGGCGAAGAGCCCCTTTGGCCCATGAAGAATAGGTTAACTGTTTAAAAAAAATCTAATGTATTAAATTGCGTCAGTGGTACCTTCATGAATATGCACATTACCCATTTCACAATCCCCAATCCATATCACACAACACCCAAACCTCCTCCAGAAGCTGGTTTAGCCACCTTTTTGATATAAGCCTGGATGGCTGGGACTGTGTCTTTGGCAAGCAGGACGTGACATCTGCTTTGTTTGCTTTTCTCCTTAAAAATCAAGCTGTTCAGCGGACTCATCTGATCACAGAACATGTGTCATTTGTCCATTTGAGATGAGCCCAGGCCCACAGAAGTAGACAACATTTCATGCAGAGATGTTCCATGGTACCATTTTTGGATGAAGTGGCACATGGAGCTGAATGTCAGTGGTTTTTCAAGGTGCCCCAGAACTCATGTGGCTCCACTGGTCATGACGGTTTCTGATTCGGCAAAACGACGCGTGAAATGTGCTCAACACGGGCCTCGGCCCCATCTGAGCGTTATTCGAGATTGATTTAAACGCTCTAAAAATACTGAGATTCTTTTCTTCTTTAAATAGGTTAATTAGCATGTTTAAGTTTTGTGCTACACATATAGAAAAAGAAACTTACACAACATTTGGTTGATAGATTATCAGTGACTGATAAAGTTGACCTTTTTCAATTATCCCAATAAGAGTGGTCAATATTCAGCAAGAAATATACCAGATGCTTATTGATGGCTATTAAAAGTGTGTGGTCAAGAGAGAAGTTGCTAACATTTCATTCAACATTAGTGGGAGTAAATGTGTTTATCTGGCTGTGTATAATTTTGACCATCCGTAATAAATTAAAGGGTAATCAAACTACTAATAACAGACATATTACATTGAAAAAAATCCAGTATTTATTTCACTGTCAGTTATAGATTTACTGTCACCAGTACTGATAAAAATCACTGGCAGCATGGTGACACTCAGGGCTGATGCTGATAGAGAGGAAGACTTGTTCTTAATCAGTGAGCCAGAGAAGATCAAAGCAACAACACCGGTCCAATTTCAGTGGAGACTTCTCCTCTAAAGCGGCTCTGATTATCTCCTGGACCTGAACCCAAAATGCATGAATTAGCGCTGGACTGGAAGTGGATCCTATCAGACTTGGCTAAGAATTAGGGAAAGTATTTTGTTACAGCTGGAGAGATGGATCCTGGCTCCAACATTCCTGGGACAAGGGGAGATAACAGTGGTGCAGTTGTGTTGATCTAGTGCGAATGGACATATGTGGCCAGTTTCTGTGCTTCTCTGAAACAAGAAACATAAACACAGACTACAGTTACAGTCAGATGCTGGGTAAGTAGAACTATGTGCACTTTGTGGTATCTGATTAAAGCAAAGTTGTAAAGATAAAAAAAAACACACAAAAATAAAAAAACTCAAGGACATTTAAGCCCATTGGTCACTGATGGTGACAAGCACACACACAGAGATGCTCACAAATCATGCACTCATGCATCTATTGTTTGGCTGCACCTGGTTTATAAGGAAACAGGATAGATGGGATTCTGGGACCTAACTTTGGGAATGTTTTTATCAGTGTGATTGAATGAGTGCGGACATCCATGTGACTGCTCGTCCACAGAAGCCAAACATCTGCAATAGTAATACAGCTGAACTAAAACGTAAAAAGCCCCGTTTGTTTTTAATGCAGTTATTAATGGAGTCATTTGTACATTTTAAACTTTTGATTCCTTTTCCTGCATTGTATCATTTGCCTTATGTAAAATTGTTTTCAGCATTACATTAAATGTACGCTTGACTGATTTCTTCTGGGTGCCTTTGCAGTCAAAAAATTATCACTTTTGAACTGCAAGTTGCTCGCAAACATGTTTGATCCTAAAATAACACTAATAATGTCAACTATTATCATTAAGTAGATAATGTCATTGAATTTCACACATCATGTTGTATCTTCAATGTAAAAAAAAGCTTAATCTTTTCTTCTCTTGCTGTTTTGGTTGCATTTAAGAAAAAAAAAAAAACAATAACAAATGAACACCACCAATGAATTAATTATGATTATCCACATTTGGTTAAAGCTCGGCCTACAAAATCAAGAAATATCTGTAATATAACCTGACTGACAACATGAAGTAGGCTAAAGGGTAAAAAAAAACAAAAAAAAAACAGGTCAAGGTCATTCTGAACAAATTAAAGAATAGGAGAGAAATAATCTGTACACCTATCAGTATGGAAAGATTTATTAGGTAATTTCCAAGACTTTGAGGTTCAGTGAACTTCATATACTAAAAGAGAGCAGTGGCTTGCCAGGAGGGATTGCTCATCCAGATGGACACAAAAGACGCCAGTTTGAGCTTTACACCATGTTATCCCCTCATTAAAAACATACCTGGAGTGCTACTAACAAAGAAACTCGTCACTCTTGACTAAAAGCATCATGGTGATATGTTCACTTTTGCGCAAATATTCTGTGGACTTTCAAGACAGTTTTTGTGAAGGCATGCATTATATTACTTACTTTTGCTGTAAAACTAACATGTCATCTAAAAAATATATACATGATACCAACAATCAAACACAGTGTAAAGTTCTGCTGTTTTGTTGCTTTGAGACTCGAAAGGAGAATGTCAGTTTGCAACTTTTTTTAATGATCCTTAAGAGAAATTGAATTTGTATCATATGGATGGATGGATGGATGGATGGATGGATGGATGGATGGATGGATGGATGGATGGATGGATGGATCTGAACTGGTCTTGAACAGTTGAAGCTGTGGTAAGTTGGTGCCGCTGTGCTGCACAGTCAGGCAGACACGGAGAATGGGAACAAAAGAGGAATGGTCTTGAGGGAAATTGAGTGTACAAGATGCATCATGCTAGTGGAGCAGAATCCTTAAATACGCTCGCACACACAGCAGCACACACTACTGTAGAATGCCTAATGAGTGAAGAGCCCACAGGGAACGAGCAGGGGGAGACAAGCGGAGAAAAGGGGAGGGGCTAAGTGTTGAGACAAACGGAAGGAGAGAACGCAATGCATCTTTCTCGAGCTTTCAACACTTATCAAGCATGCATGGCATTATGTTTGGGTGGGTGTTTGTGTGTGTGTGCGTGTGTGTGTGTCTGCTATAGATTTGGGGCAGAATTTATGTGTCCACAGAGAGGACTGGAGAAGGAAAATCACACATGCACTAACATACCCTGGCAAAAAGTGATGAAGCTGAGCTGCATGTACTCATGCCCAGGGCAGAATTCCAACTTCACCACGAAGCCCTTCGGGCCACAAAGGTTGCCATGGCGCCGTTTCCTCCCAAACAAACTATCTCCCTCTCTCACACACATCAGAGCGGGGCGTGGCAAGACGTCCTCAGGTGAAGTGGATTAAAGCGTTATAATGACTTTAACTAAACAGATTAACTAAAAGTTTAAATTCAAATATGATCTTATGTGTATTTAACCCGAATATGGAAAGCTTATACCGTTTTTAAAATGTACTGCAAGGGGAAATTACATTTCTGAGTGATGTCGCAATTCCTGTTAGTCCATTTTACATAATTTGCACATTTTAGTGGCTCTTTAGGTTTTCATGACAATGTCTGAATTAAAATTAAGAAAATGAGGATTACTTTGAAGCACAAAGTGGTGAAGGATCACGCTATGGTTGGTTATGTTAGTCCTAACTTGCCATGTTTAAACAATTGCAGACTTTTCCAGAATCTTAATTTTCCCATATTTAAGGGAGGACAGCAAATGCATAAAAACAAAGCATTCTGTTTATAAATCCAATTTTTCTCCTATGATATGGCTCTTGAGTAAAAGAAAAGTACGCAGCAGGTCAGACCACAAAGCAAACTGGCCTCAGCCAGGAAAAGACTGATTGATGCAAAGGATAGATAGACGGGCAAAACAGTTATAACACATTCACAAAATGTATTCTTGTAATGATTTAATAGTTTTAATCAAGTGTTTTACATCTTACTTAAAACTGCTCCAGCTGAAAAAGTTGTAGGTGTGGAGCTTCAATAATCAAACAAAAACTATGTATTTGTTTGATATTTCCAGTCATTTTATTTTTCCACAAACTCACTGAGATAGGACATCATACTTCTCGAAGCAAGGGAACCTATTACTAACAATATTTTTCTCAGAATATCACTTTCAATGATCCAAAATAACAGTTTATGGAAACTTCAGAACTGATGATCAGAATTAGACATTAGCGGCACAGCAAAAAAAAAAAAAAAAAAAATCTAATTAAATAAACTGACAGATACAACGGCTTGGAAGAAACGGCTCCCTGTAAAGATTTGGGCAGTTTATTAAACGTCATCGTTCCAAACCTGGAACAAATTTTGAGTTGTTTATGGTTACAGACATTCATTTTTATCCGGAGCATTTGAAAAAGTGACAGCCTATTGAATTTATATGAACCAAGACAGTTTTTTTTCCCCCTATTACACACTGACAGATAAAGACGGAGAAAATGTGACCTGGAGCTATTTGTCAATCCATTTCCATCCATTTACTGGAAGCAGTTTTCCTTGAACTATTTACCATAGTTTTCTCCAACTGTTTCGGTCGTATTTGTCAAATTACATCAGTTACCATAACTGCCTGATTGTGTGAAAAAGTCAGAGATCAAAAGCAGAGATGCAGGAAGGAAAGGCCAGGAGACAGAGGAAAAGGGGAAGGGAGGCAGGGTTTTCAAATTGACTATTGGTCAGGGGTCAGATGGACATTTAATCTAACCAATCAGCTTCCTAATTACACAAGTGCTGCCAGATTGGTGTCTTTTATAAGTGTGTGTGTGTGCGCGCGTGTGCGTGTGTGTGGGTGTATGTGTGGCTGGCTGGCGTTGCGTGTAGAGGTCTTGTTGTAGCAAAACGAACATCTGGCCTCAATATTGATTCCATGTGTGATCACACACACTAAGTCTGTACGCATGTAAATGTGCGCGCAAACACACACGCGTGCGCACACGCATACACAGGTTGCAGTGAATGGCTCCTGCCTTACACAGCCACACAGAGAGCAAGAGATGGAAAAAGAAAAAGAAATATCCAAGGACTCAGCGACTCGATGTGCAAGTCAGGCCAGAAAAACACAAATACAAAAAAAAAAAACATTAAAAAAAATAAAACACATAAATGCATACATGCATACACACACTTTCAATAGTGCGTGTGTGCGTGTGCGTGCGTGTGTGTGGAAGATGATTATAACAGTAATTGATGTAAACGTTTAAATTACAGCTAGGAGCTAAAATAACCACTGTGTTTTAGCGTTGCCATGTCGACATGATGAAAAACAGCTGGTCTTTTCGCTGGAGGGGAGGGTGGAACGTATGTGTCACTGCCGCACAGACGAGCCAATGAAACACAGTGTTTGTAAGTGACATGTGTCTGAACAAATGAAATACTGTAAAAATAGAGATGTAATTTAACGGCTTGTTAGGCTGAAGCCAAAGTCATTACATGACATTACAAGGTAATACAGAATAAATAAGACTCAAAAGGTCTATTTCAACTGCTTTTTTTTGTTAAAGCATTTCAGTGCTTTAAATGTCTGAAAACTCCATCTGAATACTCTGTCTGAAAACTTTTAAAGGTTTTCTTTAATTTCTCCAAGCAGAGAATCAGCCAAATACGATTCCACAACCTGACAGGAAGAGTTAGTGGACAAGACAGCAATCAGTTCTGCTCCTCACAAATCTGACCTGAACGGAAGAGAGGGCGACTGACGAAACGTAAATGTAGGTGCTCTCTTCTGATGAGAATAAACTTACATTTTTTGGTCTAGATGCAAAATGCATTATGTGTGGAGGAAAACTAGTACTGCACATCAACCTGAACACTCCACCCTTATAATAAAACATGGTGATGGCAACATTAGGCTGTGGGAATGTTGCGGTTTGCATGGTAACACCACCTTTAAATTATTTAATTAGTAAAAATAAATAAAAAAATATCTGAAACTATTCATAATTGTTCTTCCTGGTCACAGTTATGCACTACTTTGCTTTGGTTTGTCCAATAAAATATCTAAAGAAAATTCAGGGAAGTTTGATGTTGTCGGGAGATACCCAACATTTTACAGGGCAATGTACATTCACAATGATGCAGACAAATATTACATAAAGTCACAGAATAAAGACAGAAATATACAGATATTCGTCAGACAACCAGATTCTGCCCTCAAGAGAAAATACTATCTGAACATTTCAGCACAAACTACCTAAAGTTCATTCAAACAATTTCATTTTGTAGCAGCTGTTGTCTGCCTTCCCCCCCTCAGAAAAAAAAAGAAAATCAAAGTAAGCCATTGTCAAATAAGGTTCTTTAGGTAAGAATTAGCTTTAGTTGAGTTCAATATTGTCAGAAAATACTAAACTAAATCTTTGATTCGCAGACTGAAATTCTTTCCTGGAAACCCAAGCGTCTACGTACATCTTCAAGGTTCCAAGTTGTAACGATCTAGGCTGAAAGTGCCATCACACTCAGATTTTAAGAAGTTTGTCTGAAGCTGGAGATGCATAAGGACTGCCCCGCCCTGCTTCCACAGAGTAACCCAAAATAAGAACCACACTGCCAAATCCCAGGATTTCAAAGTCAATTTTATGCACTTTTTTTTAAATTTTATTTTATGTGTGATCCCACGCTTTACACTTTTAGAAGTGGGATGATGTGGCTAAAATGTTACTCAGACATGACCAGAAGTCTCCAGGTCAGCTAATCTGGCAGTTCAAAGCATATGTCAATGGAGAATTGTCATCATGAGCAAACAGGGGAAAGGAAAATAAACCTACCTTTAAGTTTTGTGAGACAAAGATGCCAAGCTGTCACCTTCCACGTATGCCTGTTTTGCATGTGTGGACTACCCGGAATTAGCCTAGATGTGGTTAAAATGGTGTAATTTATTTTCCAAGCCAAGCGTAATGTTCCTTGCAGACAATCAGACTTCTGTGGACTGTCACACGGCGTAAAGCCACACTGTCATGACAAACGCTCTCTGATCTAGCAGATACACATAAAACTCTTCTACAAAGACAACACACACACACACACACACACACACACACTGCACAAGAATTGCAGCAACCAGGTTTTCTATGACATTAAAAACAGGCCAATTCTGTTTTAGACACAAAAACACACCAAGACTGGGAAAAACATACATAAACTTTTTCTTTCTTTTTTTTTCCACCATGGCTGTGTTTATTTGAGTCTGTGTCATGATGGGAAATGTGACTACTACACAAACAAACTGAAAGGTCTGCAGCATACATCTTTGTCTCAGAGACTTTGAATATGTGTGCTTAAGAGGAACAGGGCGAAAACCACCGTGCATCCCATTGCCACGCAGACTCCGACAGTCTAACAAGATGAGGTAAATAAAGTGCTCATATTTTTTTTCTCTGTAATAGATGGGAATCATCATCTATAGTGTTCAGGAAATCAGTATTTAAACTCAGGCTGATCTCACTTATAAAGCTGTTTTGGTGCTTAATAGCTGGAGAGCAATTTGATGAATAGAAACGCGTGGTTCTGATGGAGTCGCATCGTGCATGGTATTTCTTTATGCAAATATGGCC
Organism: Poecilia reticulata; assembly: GCF_904066995.2. Classification (NCBI taxonomy): domain Eukaryota; kingdom Metazoa; phylum Chordata; class Actinopteri; order Cyprinodontiformes; family Poeciliidae; genus Poecilia; species Poecilia reticulata. The sequence continues at coordinate 16,444,152 of NC_088840.1, forward strand.
AATATGAAAGGACACTACTTAAAAATGAAAAAAAGTAAAGAAACCACAAAGTCAAACGGTATGTGTTAACGTAACAGGTCTGGACTGAACTGAAAATGACACAGTTAGGCGTTTTAAAAGCTCCAGAATTTAAGTAAAATGATTCCACCATTGCTACTAAAATATTTTCTTGTCTTAATTGCTACAAAAAATATAACTATAGGCACTAATGCATAAAAAAATACATGATTCTCCCTTTAAGGCAGTCTTTGTCAATTGAAACATTTTGTTGTTGTTGAACCATCATGACTACAGCAGCTCGATTGTGTTTAAATATTATGATCCATTCTCATCTTTTTATGGACTTTGTTGTTGAATAAAACAACAGAAATCTTAGCAATCTCTCAGCATGAATTATTAAATACATAGTACTGTTTAAGAGCCTCAAGCCACCCACTGTTTCCTTAGACTTGTTTGCACAAAACCAAAACTTTCTCGCAAGTTATAAAAAAAAATATTTATGGTTAAGTACATAACCCAAGATGGTGAGCAGTATTCATAAATAAATAAATTTAAGGAAAAAAAAAAGATAATCTGGTAAATGCATATTTCTTTAGCTGATCACCTAATTAAAATGCTGATCAGAGCATCTCTACTCTCTGTAGTGATTATCTTACATTTTCTTCAACAAAAAACAGACAAAATCACAGATATAAAGGTAATTTGAGGTGTTTAGTATTTAAATTTTAGGTTTACAAAGAAGACGGCACCGACATTTTCACCTTTATTAAACTTATCATGATGTGGTTAGATAGCATAAACATCATCAGATGACATTGCACTGCATCTTTCATATACATATACAAAAAAAAATAAAAAAACAAACATACACACATATAGAGACAAATTAAAACATAAGCTCTAATTTCCTGTAGCGGATATAAAGTGATGCCAAATTATCAGTACAGCAAATAAGCTAAGTTTATACTTTAATTTCCTCCTCAAATACGCAGCCTCAGATGCGCTCACACACACTCAAATGCAAATGCACACAAATTGCATGCAATTAGGTGAAGAAGCAGCAGAGTGAGAAACACATTCAGTTATCCAGAAGCATGTGCACCGTAAAGAAGGAAAATAGGAAGCATCTGAATTAGAACTGAAAGGAACAGTCGCTGTCCACTAAACAAGGTTTAGCGGGATATTACATGTGTTTCTTAATTTCTTCCAAGTGTCCGCTCCTTCTCACTTTCTTCCTTGTGTTTTTCTTGCTTATTTGCATTTTCCATTCCTTTTGCCATACTTTAGTTCGTTATGATCTTCACTGTCCTTTCTTTCAGAAGGAATCATCAGAAAGAGTCTTGTGTGATTTTTTTTTCTGTAGCCTTCCTTCTTTTCCCTTTCCTTTCTTTTTTCCCTTTGATTCTTCCTCCCCTAGTTCTGTCCTTATTTGTGTTCTTCCTTCCATACATCCTTTTTATTCTCTCTCCTTTCCTGTCCATTTTTAATGTGAATGTCTTTACTCTCAGTCTATGATATCTGGCTACATTAGGAACACATTACTAGAAGAAGTTCATACAGTAATATCCTGAAATTCATCCTCCTTGCCAACATCCATTCCGCTTACCTGCTGTCTCAGGAAATCTGGAATGTATCAGATAAACTCAATCTAATGTCGACTCACAGATGGTTTGGTACATCTGCACGTCTTCACATGTGTTTCCTTTCTATCGCCTCGCGGCTCTTAACCCTAAAGTCCACTGTGGCTCAAATGCCCGTCTCATTTCATTTATAAACTAAAAGGTTTCATTTGAACTTATTTTCTAAATCTGGCATGGTCTCAACTCTTCTCTCAGTCAAACAACGAGAAAGCAAAATTTCACAAAGACAAAACACTGTCCACGTAATAAATCACTGGGACAACAAAGCCAGCAGCAGGCCATTGCCTCAGCAAGGCAACAGTGTGCAGCGTTTAAACATCACACCTTTCAAAGAAAGTATTTCCCTCCCTCTGCAAAGCAAAACGCTGCACGTACCAGCATACTAAAGACTCCCGTTCTCCATGTGGACATACGTATGCATTTGCACGCCTGCACATTGGTGGTGTGCGCGCGTGCAGCCGAGCGCTTTAATGTCTGCGAGGTGCGCATCGATCCCCGTGTATCGGGCAAGTTGTCCTTTGAGGAAAGACAGGAAATGAAAGAAAAAGAATGAAACGGGGAAGGGGAGAGGCGGATCGATGCGGCGGAGAGCGTGAGTGGGGATTGAGGGAAAACACTCCGCAAAGGCAAGCGGAGCGCCGCACAGGTGAAGAAACGCACACACATATCTACAAACACGCACCCGCGCACGCAGGTGAAGATTAAATCCGACTTGGGGTATTTGTTTCCACTTTTGTCTCTTTTTAATCTTTTACCACCCCAGTGGTAACCCCCCCATGCATGGAGATATCGCATTACATTTCCAAATGTCATTTTATATTTTGGACAGATTCACTTACATCGCATCAATTTCTTCTCTCTTGGGCCTCATTCAACCGGCTTTCTCCTCCGTGTCTGTGTGTATTAAGCTGCATACAGGATCAAACTTTTACTTACAATCCTTTATTCTTCTCTCATTTTGAGTAGCAATGATTCAACTCCAGCCTATTGTGACGTCTAGAATGAATTGTGTCTGCATGAGAAAATCTGTGAAAACGTAGCATCGATATCTCTTGCTTCTCTTATTAAAATGTACATCTTTTTTTTTTTTTACTTCTCGGCTAAACAAATCAGAGGTCTGCGATAATCTCTAATTAAATAAATTGAATCTTCTAGACGTGAAGCGCTCGGCAAGGACAGATGCAAGATAAGGATGTTGATTAAACTTGCACGTCTTTGTTGCACAGTCTGAATCAACCCCATCACTCATTCATTGCACTGACTTGAAGCTGTACTGGTGCTGCAGGTAAAGATATGGGGAAAACACCAATTTCATCTTTCCTCACAGTAGTAAAATCTCACAAAGAAACATTTAGAAGAAAATCCACCTATAATCTGAGTGCATGGCATGCATAGGTTAAAATCCCATGTGTAAAAAAACCCCCATCTAACTCCACACACTAATTTGCACTCCAAACGGTTTCCATAAAAGAAGAGTCACTGAACAATTTGAACTTTTTTTTTTTTTTTTAAGTCCGCGACTCTTGTATAGAGGACGAAATTGCAGAAAACAACAAAACAATAAAGAGTGGCATTTTGCACTCAAGAGGTGTCCATTAAAACTATCATATGCCAATAAAGTTTGCAAGAGATGCCACTTTCACAATCACAAATAATGAATATATGAATCTTCTGCATGCTACTGGGTCTTCAACACAAACTGTGTGCTTTGAAATAAGTGTTCCAATTGGACCCAGCGTGAAACAAAAGATGAGTGTGTGGAAAAAAATCCCTCATTCCCAGACTGAACTGCAGCGGAGGATCTGTGATGCTGTGGGCCATTTTCTCTCCCAAAGGCCCTCAGAACTTTGTCAGACTGCATTGCATCACAAAGTCTTTGACACAACAGGAAATTTAAAACCAAAAAAAATCCCCTTACCTCAGCTAGATAATTAAAAATGAGTCGTGGCCGTGTTATTTAGCAGAATAATGATCCAAAACGCAGTTCCCACTTCCAAGACTCTGGATGATGCAACAAAGATTGTGCCCAGAAGAACGGTTAAGCACTCGTCTGTTTTATGCACAAAACCTGGTGAAGATTAAACGCAACCAAAGGGGTTCATGCACGTTACGAACAGCAGGGTTTATTAACATTTTCTGCAATAATTCATTTTGTTTTTACTTCACACATAACATCGAGGAGTGTCAGTAAATGCAGCGGCTGCTGTATTATTCTAGAAAGTGCCACAAACGGATTGCTAGTTAATTAGTGCGCTCTCAGTATCTTTATCTCGGCCCTCCCTTTCATTCTCATGCATCTCTCTTCTATTTCAGTGTCACTCTCCCACTTCTTTGCAGGGACACACGGCCCCACCCACAGTAATGAGTAAACCTCCTGCTGCCCCACCCTGCCAAGTTGCTGCCAACACCTCAGACACACAAATACACATTTGCAGCAGGCCCCACCACAGCTTGTACAAAGAAGTCATAGACTCAACTGTCGCGCTCGTATGCATATCCACACACACCGGTTCCACCCGTCTCCCACTTAATACTGCCAGTATCAGTGCCCTGACACCACAAATGCACACACATGCACGTATGCGCGCACACACACACACATAGAGAGAGAGAGAGAGAGAATAGTCTTTTCTGATCTAATGTGATCAGTGCAAATAAGCTCTGTGGCGCTGGTGAACCACAAGCTACGCCTGCCAGTCCATGACATCACTGCAGAGTGAAAAGCATTATGGTCCACAGAGTTGGGCAAAGGAAAGTGAGTGACAGGTGGGATTCATGGGAACAGTCGGTTAGCCACCCTCAGTTGCCAGGACGACGGGAAAGTTTCCCTGTGTTGTGAAGTTTAAAATTTGATTCAGAAGAGGAAGATGAATGTGGCTGATGGGAACGGGAAATGATGTCATGAAGGCATGTGCACAACAGATATGAGCGCATTCGTGCGAGAGGCTTTGCTGGCAAACATATTTTGCATAAACTGCAAATATGATTAGAGGCAAACAGATTAGGTTGTAGCAGCTCGCCACATGAGATCGACTCCACACACTGGAATCAAAGGGAAGATGATTTGAGGATGAAAGTGTATTAAAAGAGGCATTTTGATAACTAGCATTCCCAGCAGGAAGAATCCCAGAGTCGGGGCGGAACTCTGCAAAGTCCCAGAGTGAACGAGACAAAGCTGACCTGTGAGCTTCCATCACAAAGAAATCAGTACTCACAATGACTTACACAAGTATTCCTACCCCTTTAACACTTTGACACCACATAGCAATAGACTGGAATGGGATTTTGTGTGATAGAAATACTTAAAAATAGTGTATAATTACGAAGTGGTAGGAAAAGCATACGTTTTTTCTGTGGGTTTTCTTTTTACATACAAAAATCTGAAAGGTGTGTTTATGTTTAGCTCATCTCAGTCACTACTTTATAAAACCAGCCTTCATTTCAGTTACCGTCTTCAGACCTTTAGAGTACGTCTCCACCAGCTTTGTACATGTGAACATTTCTTTGGCTTTTTCTTCAGCTTATGCGCTAAAAACGTTCCACGTTAGGACGGTCACTTGCTGCATGTCTCCCAGTTATTCATCTCTGCCCTTCGTCATGTCCAGCTGCTAACGAATAAAAACCTTAAAAAAAGCTTCTCTGTCAGAAAAAAGCCTCTGCACACCATGGTGTTCCCACTTCCATGTTTTAGAGTGATTTTTGCAGATAGTTTGCCACCAAATATAACGTTTTGCATCTACACCAGATAGTTACATTTTGATCTCATCTGACCACTTTCATCTACACGTTTGCTGTGTTCATGACACCAAAATGTACGTGAGATGTTTTTTGTATCTCGCTTGCCACAATGTCTTTCTTCTCTCCAGAGTCAGAATTTGGGAAGCAAATAATTAGTAGCTGTCCCGTCAACCAATTCTACATGAGTTGTTGATCTCTGTTGGGTGCCTCCATTGTTGCCATCTTGGCTTTTCTCTTGCCTGGCCTGCCAGTATATATAGTACACATGCATCTATGGTGAGATTAAATTACACACAAGGGGAATCCATTTACTTACGAAATGACTTGTGAAATCAATTGTATTTAGGGGTTTCAGAGAACAGAATAGCCAACACACTGTGCAGATTTTTCTTTTGTAGAAATCATGCAAAATGTGAATAATTTTCCTTCCACCTCTGATTTCTGGATTACTTTGTGTTGCTCTGTACCATAAACCCCCCACATAACTCTTTTTTTTCATTCAGGTTTGAAAAAAACAGGAAAAGATTTAGCAAGGGACTCTGATAACGTGTGTGGTGCATGTTCTGCTTACTCTTAGCAGAGACTGGGATTCTTCTTTTGTGGTTCCGCCTTTCCCCTCCTGTACTCCTGCACCTCCACTTCCTCCTCCTCCACCTGGATACTGTTGTGAAGGTATCTGGCTCTGCTTCTCCCCACCTCCTCCTCCACCTGCAGTAGCTCCCCCTGGTCTCCCTCCTCCCAAAAACGACTTGGTATCTCCCAAAAACGGCTTGGTGTCTGCCAGGTAAACCATGCCAGGCGAAGCCATGCCTCTCTTCTGCTGCGAGCCCTCGTGATTGGCTGAAACGAAAGAGAGGGAGAGCGGGGAGGGGAAAAGAGAGGGGCTCCCACCTCCTGCTACTCTTTCTGCTACTCTCTCGGGCCCCATCCGCTCCTTGGGTACCCAGAGTAATCCGTGGGCCTGCTCACCTCCTCTTTCTCCCGGCCCTCTTGTCTCTCCGAGAACCCAACCCTTCTCCCGTTCTCTTTCTTTCTCCTCCACTCCCTCGCTTTTTACTACACCGCCGGGCTCCTCTCTGCCGCCCTCCGCCAATCGTCCCTCAGGTGGAGCCAGAGAGTACAGAAGTCGTAGATCCCCCTTGCTCTCCTCTTTAATGGCCAAAGTCGAGGGAGCTGAGCAGCCATTGGCCGAAAGCGCCAGCGACGGTGTCATTAAGGTGGGCTGGGAGCCTAACGAGGGAGAGGCGTCTTGACAGTGGGCAGAATTAAAATGGTCGAGGAGGGCCGATGAATCAGGAGCGGTGAAGTCGCAGTGTCGGCAGCGGCAACACGCGTGGACACGCCTGGTAAGAAAGAAAAAGTACAAATCTTCATTTTCGGTTTGAATCAGAAAACCAGATCGTGACATTGGGAGTCATCGAAACTAGTAATGAGTCATCACAGAAATACAATAATGTGACTGAAGGCAGCTCTGCAGACTTTGTTTTGTTTTCAGTTCAGACTCGGCTCATCTTTATGTCTACCCTTTTAAATAAGTAAAAGTCCCCCATTCACGCAGCTCCACGCCAGAATCGCTCACGGAGCGAAGAAAATCCGCCCCCCGGAAATGAATAAATCAAAAGTGCATTTGGCCCTGCTTGATTTCCTCAGAGCACTCAGGTCTTGACTTTCAGGGAACTTGTGGCCAAAAAGTGACTCAGAGTTCCACTAAATCACCACGAATTACTCGAAAATGGTGAGGAGCATAAATGAATCTGAGCATCAAGCACTGAATCAACTGACAACAAGCCACCTTCGTTTCCTGCTGGGCCAACCCCTGAATGCTTCGCTATATTTCCAGAGCAAGACATCAGGGTACGTTTTCTTCCTGGCACAGAAAAAAAAAACAAAAAAAACATGTTGGGTGCTTCATGTGTGGGCCAGCAAGAAAAAAAAAAAAAAAAAAAAAAAAAAAAAAATCAATGAATCACCTTTAACACATACCTACACCCACACAAACTCAGACCATGGGCAGCTAATTTACATTTACTTGACACGAGCCGTACTACCCAATAACCTTTATGTACTGTATGTTTTTTTATAGAAAGGGAATATTGTGAATGTTTATGCATTACTTCGATTATTCACCTCTTTGTTTTTTACGAAATTGTTTTCATATTAATTCTGAATGTTTTGACAATATAAACATTTACACAACATCACACTTAATTTTTATTTTGTTGCAGTTTTTGAGATGGACCAACATAAAAGCAGAACATTTATGAGGTCGAAAAACTCTACACGATTTTTACAGTTTTACAAATAAAATCTGAAAAGTGTGACTGGATTTGCATTTAGAACCTTTCAATCTATAATGTTTTCCCAACGTTACAGGTGCAGAAATTTGGAAGTATCTGTTAAAACTGTTCTGCACACATTGAGACAAAAAAAAAAGCCCTATTCCAGCTTAAACTCAGTCAGACTGAATGCAGATCATCTAAACATCAATTTTCCAGTCTGGCCAAAGATTCTCTATGACATGAGCATTTAAACTTTGACTGGTCTATTCAAACGCAAAGATGCTTTATTGTCCTACCAGGAGCCAAACATCAGCTGAAGTCTGACTGTTTCAGTACTCTGAATGAGTTTTCTTGAAGGAATGATCCCGTATTTAGATCATGCTTTTCTTTAAATACTATCAACACTAGATGGTTGGGACGTCTCTCTCTAACCGAATCCCTGATTAGTCTGCTGTGTTCATGAAACTGTGTGTTCACTAACACCTCAGAGGCTTTCACAGAGCATTTGGAGACTGTTTACTAAGTGACTTTTAAAGACAATTAGTTGTGCTGGGTTTTATTTAAAACCCAGCAAATAAAACCCAACCCCTTCCCAGAAAATGCCATCATTTTCCTTCCACTTCACTATTCGGCACTTCTATCTCCTGAAATTTCTGAAAATTACACAGGAGCTTGTTAAGCCAACATAAAACTTTTTAAAAAATCAATGGTACGAGTACTTTTTGAAAGGCTTTTAAAGTACTCTGAAAATATCTTGTGCTATGTTGTCGAGGGCTATTGTTTTGGCAGTCAAGTCATGTTGAACCAAAGCCTCACTTGCTCAGGTCGTCACCCAGCAGCAGTAATCTGCTAAACACTGGCTATTGCATTCACTTGACTTTTTCTCAACAGCAGCTTCTTATTGATGCCTCGCAGTGTGAGTATTTTACAACAGCAGGATATACAGTAAGTATGCCAAAAATGTCAATGTGAGCAGACATGTATGTAGAGAAGACACACAGCAATAAATAAATCAATGAAATTATACACAAAAAAAAGAAAAGAAAAAGCACAAATAAGAGGAGTAAATAGATTTTCTTTTCCTTCTCATAAGCTATAAGCTGATTCTCCAGCAGGTTAAAGAATGTCTAGTTCGGAGAGGCCATCTAAAACCCAATGGGTTTAGAGAGTGTCTTCACACTTGACAGGTTTGGTTTGATTAAAAGTAACTCTGGTGTGATTATTCTGTTAGTGCAGATCATTTGAAGCGATGTGACTGCCGTCATCCGGACCCTGGAGATGCAACTGGAGATGCCAAACAACTGCACCAGAACCATTTAGGTACGACAGCCACTGAACTAAAACAAAATATGTGAAAATATAGCATAAATCATCAAATATCAACTAAAGATTTATACTGCACTTTATTTCAAGATTACGTTGAAATCCTAATATTAGGTTTTATGTTATGCTTGTAGCACTGTAAGGCTTTCTAATGCGTTGCTAAAAATTACAACTTGTATCACAATGTCTTGTGTCACAGTCTTAGGGCAGTGAAGCAAAATGTTCACTGAGTGGTGATTTCCTGTTCAATTAAAATTGTGACATGATTAAGAATTTTTTTTTTTTAAGGCTGACACTTAAAAAGTCTGTGCTCGGTTTTGGAATCCATAGATTACTTGTAGCCAGTTAACGAAGACGATAAAATAAGCTAAATTAATAAATGCAATCTCAAAAAGAAAATTAAGATGCCTTTTCTGGCTGCTCTACCAAGAGGAGGGAACACCACTTGAGCGGCGTTTCTGTGTTTTTGTACATAAAATCTAATAATTAGCTTAGAAGCTAGGAGCACTGATTATACAATGCACTTTTTCATTTATATGTCTGGGTGATCACTCTTTCGGCAGGTAACCTTTTTTCTCATTACACCACAGCCCTTTGTGTTTCAAACACCACTGAATTAAATCCCGAATTTGTTCTCTAAAACTTTAGAATCCTTTTAGCTCTGATTGATTTTACTGGGGGTATGAAACTGTGGCTTTAGCTCACTTTTATTTGATCACAGCGGCGAGTTTCAGAGTATACGGGCATTTTGTTTGAAATGCGACTGGACCGTAAAAAAACATCTCATAACTGATTTCTCACCTTTCTCTCCTTTCTTTTTATTTCCCTACCATGCTTCACCCCGCAGCAATCTTTCTTTTGCAGACCTTTTGAAAATATATCTGTTTTATTATTTCTCTGGGATCCCACTAAAATCTTTGTCACATGCTAAATAGAAGTACAGAATCATAGATTATTTAATACTCAATATAAAAGAAAAATTACTGTCTTTTGTATTCTTGAATATTTTTATCCAAGTCAGGTAATCTCATTTAAAGTTATCTGTGTGTGAAGACCTAATTTTACTTCAGGGATGTATTGTAAAGTCATGCTTTGATTTCTTCTTCAATTTTCGCCAAGAATTGCAGAGCACAAACTGGCGAAATGACTGGTGAGCTTCAGAGAATGAAGACTGCCATCAAGAACCAACCTAACTTGCATCAGGTAAAGACAAAACTGAGCAAGTGAGGTTTATTACTGTTTCAGGTTTCTCGCGGCTTTTCCAACATCTAGAGTGAACTTCAGAGGTAAATTGTCCTCGAATGTCAAATGGCTTGTTCTGTCAAAGAAAAAAAATGTAGGGATGACTGAAGGACCACTGTGTTTAGAATGGAGCATGCAAACAACATCAATCCATAATTGATTAACAGGTTTTTTTGTTTGATTGTTCTATCGGTTTGTTGTATGGTTAGCTGGTTTGTTATGCAGTGAACCACCAGTATTCACGAGAGTTTGCAGATTTTACCACAATTAGGTAAAATCTGCAAACATTTAGATTCGTCTTTGTAATAGTTTCAACACCAACTATACCTCAACAGGCACTGATACACACAATATAAATCATCGTCGCACAACCACAGAAACTAATCTCTGCACACTAATTTGAAGATCGAGTACATTTCACAAAAAAATATGCAATCAGGTAAATTCGCAAAAAGGCAAAGGTTTGCTGTTCTTGTGGGTAATTGGTTGGTGAGCTGACTGAATGCGAGCGAGCTGGTTGTGGTTGGAACGGTGAGCTGGTCAGATGAGTAATAAACGGTCTTTTTTATTTTAGCGGCTAGTAGCTTGGTTGGATATATTCATTACTCACTAGATGGTGAGTTGATTGGTTACGGAGCTGGTTAATTAATTGCCAGGCTAGTCTGCTGGTTGGATAATTTGTGAATTAGTTGGTTGAAGGAATTGATTAGTTGGGTAGTTGACTGTTAAAAAGGATATTCCAACCTGTCTCATCCAAGAGTAAGTTATAATAAAAAAAAATAGACACAAAAACACAGGAAGCACTCCTTTCCTGTTTAATCCTCTGTTCCGCATGAAGAAAATTCAAACAGTGCATTGGTAGGCATGTTTAAAGACATGCATATGACCTGGAAAATCAAACATTTTCTCAAGGACCACTCAACTCTTGCACCTGGCTGGAAACGGGTATGAATGGTATCAAAAATGGTCTCAAAAATAGTTTCACGAAGGGGTTGTTGCTGAAATGTGATCACCCAGGTAATCACATTTCCTGGGTGAAAAAAAGTGGTAGGGCCATCCAAGCACAGAAAATGCTTGGTGGCGTACTTGACTTTTGAATGAAATGTTTTAAGCAGCTGCTTTCAATACTTAGGTGTGTAGAATCCGGTATGGAATATTTTCTCTTCAGATGAGCCAATATGATTGGCATCGTAGTGAAACATATGGAGGATTTTCTTATTCACTACATATTGTCCAAAAACAATTATCAATTAGTTATTTGTGAGATGTCCTGCTCACCTGTAGTGTCTAAAAAGTTCTTCTTCCACTTGTGTGACAAAGCTACACTTCGTACAACTGTGCTCGGCCTCTCCTGCGCCTCCTCTGCCTCCCTCCTTGTCTCCTTCAGTCTCCTCTTCAGCCTTGACTTGTGGAGGTGCCCCCTTTAGTTTGATCATGCTGTGACAGCTCTCATAGTGTTGCAGCAACACATCGATGTCCGTAGTGGCAAACGCACACTGGTCGCACAAGTGAGTGACACCTAGAGAGAAGAACAGTATTAAGACAAAAAGAAAAACCTGAAAGATGGAAGTTTAAAATGTTCACATGAAGAAAATGATCAGCAAATGGAAATGGTTTGCTGCACCTATGCCTTTAAATACCTTGTGCAACAACAGGATGTGCCTGGTTAGAGGGGTGAAAGGTGGAACCAGAAATCACACTGGGGTCACCTCTCGGGTTAGGAGGGGTCACGCTGGGTGAGGTGGCAGCAGTGGGTTTTGAACCAATGGCGTCCTGCTGCTTAGCAGGCTGAGGAAACTTTGAACAGCATTTAGAACAGGTTGGCTTGCGGCAAGCAAAAGGGTGGGATACCTATCGAGAGAAATACTTTGTCAAACAGTTGTTTTCATGTTTGCATGCTACAGTTATTTGTCAGAATTGGGTTGATGAGTTTGAAGCACATCATAAAAAAAAAAAAAAAGTGGAAGTCAGCAGCAGTAAAATTAGTGTGCATTATTAATAAAAGCCTAAAATATTAACTATCCTTTTTTGTATTTTTAGCAGCTGCAACAGCACTGTTTGGCAGCTGGCACAAAGGAGGCTAGGCAGTGTGCGTGGGCAGACTCAGAGAAGCTAGGGAATTTTAACTAAGCAGGAAATCGGAACAATTAACTCTACACCTGTTCATGGATTCCAATTCATTTTCATGCGCTTGCAGAAAAACGCATATATATATATATATATATATATATATATATATATATATATATATATATATACACACATACATACATACATACATACATACACTGCTCAAAGAAATAACGGGAACACTTTAACAACACAATATAACTCCAAGTAAATCAAACTTCTGTGAAATCAAACTGTCCACTTAGGAAGCAACACTGATTGACCCGACGAGGGTCCCCGTTGTCAATCAGTGTTGCTTCCTAAGTGGACAGTTTAATTTCACAGAAGTTTGATTTACTTGGAGTTATATTGTGTTGTTTAAGTGTTCCCTTTATTTTTTTGAGCAGTATATATATATATATATATATATATATATATCCCCCCCCCTAGTAATTACAGAGCAAACATCAAATGTTTCAGCTTTTCAAGCAGCTCACCTCTCCCAGGTGTTTCTGGGGTTGGCAGAGCCCCTGAGGACAATACATGCAGTGCTGAATGCAACAGCGGTGGATGGAGTGGTTGTGCTGGTAGTGCAGCAGCAACGGAGCGACGATGATCACGTCCGCACTGTGGGCCATCGAGTAACGGAAATCGCACAACTGACAGTTGTAGCTGGTCACGACGGCTTCCGAATCACCACTTTTTGGGTCTCCTGGGAGCAGAACACAAAAACCTTCTGTAAAACCTTTTGCAAGGGGCTCAAATGCACAGTGCCCTCCAAAAATATTCACACTTAAATGAACTTTTCCTACATTTTCCTCTACAGAATCACAGACCGAGACTATTTTGCATGGCCGACGAACACAAAGTAGTGCATTATTGTCATGTGATGATAAAACGATATGTGGTTTTTAAAAGGTTTTTACAAACATTTGCTCTTTTATAAGTCTCTGAGTCAACACTTTATAGAATCACCTAACATTGCAAATCCAGCAGCAAGTATGTTTCCAATAGCTTTGTAAATGTAAAGATGAAAATTTTTATCTCATCTTTTTGCATTAAAGTTTCAACTTGGTCACTGCTTGGACGGAAAGTGTCTGAAGAAATCGATTTTCAAGCTACAAATTCTTAATTAGATTTAGGTCTGGATTTTGACTGGGTCGTTCTATGTGATTTTATGTAAACCATCTGACTGTAGCTCTAGCTTTACGCTTGATGTCCTGATGGAAGGTGAACCTCGGCTGCAGTCTCCTTTTGGAGCCTCTAACAGGTTGTTTTTATATAGATCTCTCCTGTATTTACCTCCACTCCCCTTCCCATAATCTGACCAGCTTCTTTGTCACTGCTGAAAAAAATAAAAGGCATCCTGAAAGAATGATCACCACATTTCACTACAGAGAAAATATTTCCAATGATGTCAAATGTTGATTTTCTGCCGCAGACAGCAGTTTGAACGCATGCCAAGAGTTCAATTAAAAGTTCAGCTTTGTTCTCTTCCAAACGTCTTGCTGTGTCCCCGACATCGCTTGTGGAAAATCACAAGCGAAGCTCCTTGTGCCTCTCATTCTGTCTCTCTGAGTTATCATCAGCCTGTTGGCTGCTTCTCTGATTAATGCTTTCCTTGACCGGCCTATCAATTTAGCTAGATGGCAATGTCATGGGTTCACAGTTGTGTCATACCCTTTTCATTTTTAGAGGATGGATTAAACAGAGCTCTGTGAGTTGTTCACAGCTTTGGGTATTGTTTTACAACCTAACCCTGCCGTAAAGTTTTTGGGGGTTTTTGCCACAACTTTATCTATGAACCATCTTTATGATGTTGTTTGCTAATGTTCTCTAACAGATGTTCCACTTTATTAAAAATGTGCACTACTTTGTGTTGGTTTATCACAGACAATCTCAATAAGATACATAAAAGTTTAAGACTGTAGCGTGAAAAAATATTTAAAAGTTCAAGAAGTCAGAATCGTTTTTCAAGGTGGATAATTGTCCAAAGCAATATCACAGCTCTGATTAAAATTATAGTAAACATAAAGAAGCAATGTTGCAGTAGTTGCATAACATTTGCACCCAAGTTCCACCACACTTACTTCACACTTCTTTCATTACCTTGGCTGGAGGTGAAGTGATCTTTGCAGCTTTTGGATGCCATATGATCTTGCTCTCCTCTATCTTTTCTTCCTCCCCTCTCCCTCTCTCTGTCAATCCCAGAGCTGTTAGGGCTCGTAGCGCCACCAGCAGGAGCCTTATGCCTTTGTTCATAGTGCTCTAGAAGCTTAGCTGAACCTTCTGACCACTCGCAACTCCAGCTGCAGAGTTTACACCAATAACACGCCTGTATGGCCCCTCGACCAGCCTCCCCCGTCCAGCCCGACGAGTCGGAACCCGCTCTGACCGGGATGAAGTACCCGACCACGGAGTCGTCTTCGGCTCGCACCGCCACCCGCTCGCCGGCGTCCAGCATCACGCTCCTCCCTTTTAGCTGGCTGTCGTGCGTCGCCAGGCTGTTGGTGGCCAGCAGGGGCGTGGTCGGGGGAGATTTTACTTTGTTAGGATGCGAGGACAAAAAGTGTTGTTCAAGTTCCGAGGAATTGCTGCCCATGTACGTGAAGTTGCAAAACTTGCAGCGGAAGTACTTAGTGTTCCCTTGGCAGTCGGACGTCTTGCGGCCAATCCCGATTAAGGTGCCGCCCAACGTCACCTGGTGAGGAGGAGAAAAGAGAAGATAAAAAAAAACGTTAGAGTAGAGATTAAGCTGTTGGAGTTGGACTTGAATGCAAATTTAAAAAAAATATATGTACTTAGAATCACATAAAATATCCCAATAAAATACAATAAATTGCCGACTGTCTGCCTACTGTCTGGTTTACTGCTAAACTGCACAGACGCTGAGGCTGACCTTCATGCTGTTGGCTGAGTCACATACAGGAGACACATTCAAGCACAACTTACTTTTGAAACCTATCATTTAAAGCCAGGGGACAAATGTAATTAACAACTTTAAGATCTAATATTAACCTGTGATTTGCTCCACATACATTTAGAATAAAACTAATGATCTGATACTAAATCAGAAAATCAGATGGATTAGTGACTTTACCTTTACCTTAATTCAAATTAGCATGACTGTTCTGGGAAATATTGCACTTCTAAAAACTAAAAACATAATAGGGAGCTGATAAAAACATAATGTAACTGAGTCTTAGCTGCATTTTATACATTTTTCGCAAACGTTTGTAAATTGTTTTATATACAATTAACGTTATTTCAGAGGACTGGAACGAGCTTAAAATACGTTAATCCCTGCATTTGTGCTAATGTTCATATTAAAGTTTGGATGCCTTTTATATTTAGTGCTTATAGTGCCATCTGCGTAAAATATTGTTTTTGTGCCTTCATGTCTTTGTGCCTAAAGAAAACACCAGAAGGTTTAGAATCAAACAATGCAAAGGGCAAATAGGACGTGTTGAGGAAAAGAGTACGAAACTAGAAACTGGGGTGGCGGGAAAGAAGGAGGTGAAAGATGGATTAAAAACAAATTGAGCACTTAGAAAAACCGATTTAATACTCAGAAAGAGCGAGCAAGGGGAAAAAAAAGTGACAACAGAGATATGAAGGAGAGACGAAGACGTATAAAATAATGGTGAATGGAGGAAAAAGAGAGGGTTAAATATGTCTGACAGCTGTTTCATTAGACTCCCTCACAGTCGATTAGAAGTACAGCTTCACCGTCTGTCTCTTTCGCTACCTTCTCTCCTTTCCTCTTCCATCTCCATTTCTTATTCATTTCTCCTTTGCACTATTCCTTTCCTCGATTATTGTTTTTTATTTTTTGGTACAATTATTTTTCATTGGTTGACAGAGATCCTGGTCTTAGTAAATGACAAGATGGAATTTTCCAAACGTGGGCTGAAAGCAGAAAAATTAAGTGAGAGGCAGAGAGAATAGAGATCCCTTTCATTCCCCCTTTTTTCCCCTAATACTTTCACTTTTTCTTCATAATGATGATATAACCCGCTGGATTTTCTATTTCGGACTCGTAGGTCTGCATGCGGACTGCTGTGCCTTTTTTTGAGTCCATTATACAACTGAGCAAAATTACTGGAAGTTGGAATAAATGAAATGAAACTCATCAAGTTTTCCTCTCAACTACATTTATAAAATCACCTTACTAAACTTTTTAGTACAAAACCTTGTGGTTTCTGTTTGCGCAGACTCACAGTTCTAATCCTTGACTCGTAATTGTCCCAATACGCAAAAATAGCAATTAAATAAATCATTATCAATGATTCTAGATATCAGATAGACTGGCAGAACAAAGCAAAAAGCTTTATTAGACATATCACAAAATATCTGTGTGCAAATTAAGATATGGTGTAAGTGAAAACAAAAAAATTGCTAAATAACACAGATTGAGCCTCTATAGGAGGCACTACATACTTGATGTAAAGTTTTTTCTTTCCTCCTTCCAGACACTTTAATGTTTATCATTAGCAGCCACAGCAAATCAATGTTGAGTGGAGGGCGTTGCATTCTTTTTGTTTTTCTTTTTCGGACCAAGTCTGCAGCTGTTGATTTCCCTGATTAGGACCCTCTTGATTTAAAGCGGAGCTGAACACAACAAAATCAACTTTTCTAACCTCCAGAGGATTGAGATCCAGGCTTGACACTAAAATTACTCTCAACTAGAATTCCCAGGGAAGCTTACTTTCACCTTGTACGTGGATTTTCTTCTTCCTCAAATCTACATTGATGTATATTTTCTTTTCAAAGCAAGTCTGAGCAGATACCATCGTCATATTAGAGCTAGATGGAAAATACCTTGTTTTTGACTCCCCTACTGTACAAGAAATGTTGAAAAAATAAATGACGTTATACTTCAACAATGCCCGTTACAAAATAACTATGACTTTGTTAAAAAAAACGTTTTCATCTGTAACTTTTGGGCGACACGTACCTGTATGTCGTACGCTCCGTTCATCATAACCGTCCTCTGCTGCTGATTCTGTCCATCAGTTCTCGTCTTCCCCAGCTCTTTGGTTTGACTTCTCGCTCCCTGTCCTGTTTGTAAATCTGACATCAGAACAGCAAAATGAGTTGGAAAATAAAGACACATAAGACAACTCAAGGTGCTTCAAGCAGAACATGTTTAAATAGTAAATTAATCAGTTGCATTGATCAGAAATGATGTTAAACTGCCCTATGAGTTGGACCAGTTTGTCTTTCAAAAGAGTGGCGAGTTAAAATTAAGAAAGCCTTAAAATAGGATTATTTAAACCAAAAATTTAACTTTCATTGAAGCAGGAATTACCTAAGTTTGTATGCTGGGGCACCATGTTGTGGAGGGCCAGGATCTGGGTGTCAAGAGCAGCATCCTGTCGTGTGCGGTTGTGCAGACCCAGGTGATACTTCCTAAAGTGCTTCACCAGGTCAGCAGGGTCGTTGCCATAGTAGCCGTAACCACACACATTGCACTTGAAGTCCTGGAGTTTGGGAGAAGGGCTGGACGAGAGTGCCGGGGTGTCACTGGTTGACTCCTCCCTCCCTTCCTGCCTGGAAAGGACCCGAGGTGCTGAAGGGAGAGGAGGAGTGAGGTGGTCATACTCCCCTCCTTCTGCTCCCCTCTCCCCGTCCTCGGCTTCCGACTGGCTCTCGGGTCTCTCACACTGTGCCGCTAATACTTGTTTTGCCCTCGCCCCTCCGCCTGCGGTCCTCCCCCCTCGCTCCTCATTAATGTAGAGCTCACCGACGGAGGAGGTGCACTCACTCTCTGCTTCATCCTCCTCGTCTTGCTCCTCGTTCCCTCGGATCCGTTCAGAGGACTCCGGTTCGGAGGGTCGGTTTATCCGATCTGCTTCCGCTGCCACTCTCTCCTCCTCGTCTCCTTCATCTTCTTCCTCTCCTGTTGGCTTCCTCCCCTCTTCTTCCTCTTCCTCCTCACCTCCCACACTCCGGATAGGGGGATTCTTCTTCCTCACCATCTCTAAAGATGCAAAAAAAAAAAAATAGAAAGGGAGAGAAACAAAATTTTTTTAATTATGTGTCTTAAATTGCTTGGACTCAGTTAACCCAAAACTCTTCAAAAAACTGACTCAATGTGCAGGTAAAATCTCAGCATTGAAGCAATTCGTTTCTGGTGGGTAGTTTTTTTCTTTTCCTAACTCTATATGTGAAGTACATTTCTTTTATCATGATGGGAACCATCCATGAAAATCTTCAGCATGTGACCACATGAGAACAAAAACCATATCAGAGAGCCCGAGACAGCGAGAGCGAGGAGGGTGAGATGAAGCGAGACATGGGAGGGAGACACCATCGGCGGGCCTATGGCCACTGTGTGACCACATCAAACCAAACATCCGGTATCACAGAGATGGATGATTGAGCCTGCGGATGGCAACTCATCCTCTTCAGCAATCCAAAGTTCTCTGCTTCTCCTCTGTTTCTGCCCGTCTTTCATTCACTTTACAGCTGCAACACTATCCTGTCCTTTTGTCTCTGTTTTGGTCTCTAAAAAACTGCATTTGTATTTAACCCCTCTACTTTGATGTTTCTAAATAAAATCTATCAAAGAAGTAATTTAGCTCGTAAGTAAAGGCCACCTGTGTGTAATTTAAATTCCATTGAAAATGAAGCTGCTTTGTGTAAGCCTTAAAGGCTTTTTTTTTTTTTTTTTTTTTTTGAAGAGCACGAGGGAGCCAACAGCATCGCGAAGAGCAAGGATTACAGCAGAAAGGTCAGGGATAAAGTTGTCGAGAAATTTAAAGCAGGGTTATAAATCTAAATCCCATCTACTAGGCTGGGCAGGGAGCACATTACCAATCAAATCAGCCAACGAGTTCATGCAAACTCTGGAGGAGCTGAAGAGAGTCCCAGCTCGGGTGGAAAGATCTCTCCAACAAACAACTTCTCTTTAAGGATTATAAAATTTGGGTCTTCATGAAAAAGTAAGAAAGGGAAAGCTATTGCTAAAAAAAAAAAAAAGCCACTATAACTCATGTTCACAGTTTTCCTCAAGCCACGTATGAGATGCAGTAAACACGTTAAAGGACAAAAAAAAAACAAAAATGGTGGAAACTAACCTTGCACATTAACCTGAATACACAGTCGCTACATTGAAACTTATGGTGATTTTTTTTTATTTTTTTCCCCCAACAGTTGCAGAGAAGCTGGTCAGTGTTCATGGGATGATGAATGAAGTGAAATATAGGATAATCCTGAAATAAAATCTACAACAACCTGCAACAAATTGGTTGCTGTGATGGAGATTTACCTTCCAGCAGAACATCAACCCTAGATATGCAGCCAGAGATTCAACGGAATAAGTTAAATGAAGGCATATTTGGGTGTTGGAAAGGTCCTGACCCAAAACCAAATGAGAAACAGTGGGAAGACTTTGAAACAGCTGTTCACTGGCAGTCTCCACACACTCAACTATTTTGAGAATAAAAGGCCTTAAAGTCAGTCAACCATTTAGTGGCCAGACGTACACCGGTCAAACACAACCGAAAACGAACAAGGGGCGTGAAAACATTTACAAGTCATATTATCGGATTAAAATGCTGCTCTGAAACACTTTCCGGGTCCGTTTCCTTTTGTTTCCACGACATTTTGATCCTCCGTATTCCTTTCTTCCACACGCAAGAATAATTGTTAATATAATTGAAGTAATTTCATCAATAATATTTTTCTTTCAGTTCTTACCCACCCTGTTTTTTTCCTCCTCTCCTCTACCATTCGTCCCTTTTTCCCTCTTATAATCACTTTACAAAAGCCACCAAATAACCAGACATGTGTTTTATGTTAAACCATAATCTTTCTTTTGTTTGAAAAGAGAACAATTGTGGTTGCACTGTTCACAACAGTCGTGACAGAGAGATATTGCGTGTTTTGGGGGTTTTTTGTGTGCAAGTGTGTTTATTTGTGGTTATCCTCTTCATATTGGCTCATAAACACAGCAAACCCATTGACCCATGTTTGTATGCGTTTGTTTGATCGCAAACATGCCGAGACGCCCGATAGACGCCAAAACTGATCACTTTTAGATCAATGCAGTATGACAGAGGAAAGGAAAGAGAGAGTGAATAATGCATATTTGATGATCCATCTGGAGGAGAGATAGCGTGTACAATGAGAACGACTCCTGTGATCAATCCGAGGCTGAAAATGCTTGTTATTTATTTAAAGACAGCAACCTGCTAACTTTCTCTGTTTTACACATAAAGGATAAACACTTCTAGACGAAAGACGTTCAGGGAATGTAGTCGAAAGCTCCTTTTGGAATGATTGAAAACAAAAGTATGCAAACGCACATACAATCAGGACAAAATTTTAAAACCCTTGTAATGCCACCAAGGGGGCTCAAGAGGAAAAATGGGGGGGAAAAAATGGACTGCTGAATTCCATTTTCTCTTTGCGGCCTTTGTAGCATTTTACAATTTCAGCCTCCAGTCTTTGCCCCCTCTGCACAACTATTAAAATAAAAGCAATTTATGTCTGCGAGGGCCCACGCCTAGACCAGCCCTGGCACTCACTTCTTGCGTGTGTGTGTGGGTGACACAGGCAGAGAGTGCAGGGAGCGAAGGAAAATCTCATCTGATGTTCACCACACCCAGTCAGAATTCATCATTCACTTACACACACACACATACACAGTGGAAAACTACAGATCGTTGTGGTGAAGCAATGAAGCTGAAATCCCGACCTAAAAGGCTCTGACTGACCTAAGTGTGTTTCCATCTGCCCTATGTGCGCGCTGAGATGTTTTAGAAAGTTCATAAAAGCACTAATGATGACAATAATTACACTTATGAGTAATTTTTTAGGAGAAAGTAAAATCAATAGGACGAAAAATATTGCCATTATCCAACACTTGTTTGAAATTGCAGTCTGGCCTTTTTTTTTTTTTTTTTTCCTATAAAAGGCCAGAAAGTTCACACAGAGTCTGAGCATCTGTACGTCGAAGCTCGACCTCTCTGTGCTGCGGGCTGTATTCACAGACTGGAACGATTACTATCAGCTACAATTAGGTATAACCCACTACAAAATGCCGCATAACAACTCCTGCTACTAGCTACAATTAGCCCTCACACACCACAATAGCCCAGATACCACAACGAAGACAAATGTGACAGTTAATCATTTCCATCAGCAGCAATTAGTTCCAACACAAGTGAGGCTTTTATCTGAAATTGCCAATAATCGTCTCAGGACAGCTGCTAAAGGACCCAGCAACAAGCGGTGGAGCGAGGATCGGTGAAATATGGCCGACATAGCCATCTGGGGAAAACCTCACTGGTGAATTTAAATGTTACTACGTATGGTATATAAGGTCATCACAGGTTATATCAGAGGCATTCCATGATGCACTGATTAGCTCTGTAAAAATATCTTCCTTAATTGGCAAACTTGCTTCATCTGTAACTTAAGCTTTTTCTTTACTTGTTAGAGTCTGCATTGTATCCAATGTTGCATGTTGCTGTTCTGCAGCTACTGACTTATCAACCTGCCCAGAGTTAGCACTTGTTGTAGCTACATTCAGCATTTGCATTTCTTAGGTCTACTAAGTCGAGACAGATAGCAGCTCATCTTTTCAAGTTCTGATATAGAATTTCTTTCTTTGTAAATTATCTTCACAAAGACACAGAGGAATGTTAGAGCTATATAGCAATGCATCTATTATAGCTCTACGGAGTGGTTATAGCATTTGGTAGCACTGTTTTCTTACAGCAAGAAAGTCCTGGGTTCCAATCCCAGCCTGGGGTCTTTTAGTCTAAACATGAATAAAATGAGCAATTTGTCCTTAGGCAGCCCTGCAAAACCAAGCTGATGTATAATGCCTAAAGACACATTTTTATTTTTATTTATTTTTACAGTTAATTGGTATTAAACATGTTTGAAAAGCATATTCTCTGTTTCCCAAAACACAGAACAAGTAAAATCAAAAATTACCATTATTCCTGCAATTTGTCACCCATTTTCAGGGCTTGTTTGCTTTGTGTAGCTTTAAAAACACTCAACTCCAATCCAACTGCACAGTATATGCAGAATCATTAGTGAACCCAGCTCACCATCAACATTCATGTAGCCTTTAAGTTATCAAAGAAGGTTTTTCTCTTTCGAACTACGTTGTATGTCACTAATGAAGAAAAACAGATTACCTGCACTTCTCTACCACTTCACCCAATGACTCCAAGCTAATTCTCTAAATGCGTATTATTGAGTTGCGGTAATGGATGGGTCTGATAGCGACTCTCAGCACATCCACGTACTCCCTCTGCCTCCAGATATTCCCCTCCCCGTGGGACCGCTGCTGTTAGCATCTCTTTCTTTCATAAACAAAGGATTAATTAGCAACATATGAAGAAATAATGCTTAAGGCACGGTCTGGTTTTTCCTAATGTTTCTTGATTTGTGTCATTCTTTGTAGTGGGGGGTTTATATCTCCCTCTTTTTACTACTCTCACTGTGGCGTAATCTTTTTCTCTCCCTTTCTTGTCCATTTGTTATCTGTTTTGAAAGATTTTATTTTTTAAGATCGACGGAGAATAAAAGTTATTGATGCAAAGAATAGAGAATGAAAACTTAATTCCAATAAAATCTTAACGCTATTTCTGGAAGGATGAAGTTAATAGGTCTAGAGGTTCCAAACAAGAAAAGCTAAATATATAAAAAAGAAATTGTCCCTTTGTTTTTTGGTAAATGATAGTTTGAAGTGCCAAAGAAGGGAGTAGAAGAAGAAGGGTAGAAGATAAGGAAAGGTAATTTTATTTATATAACACATTTTCAGCAACAAGGTAATTCAAAGTGCTTTCCATGAGTTAAAAGGAAATACAAACAAAATAAAAAACCTAAGGAAAGAAAAAAAGAGGAAAGAAAACTAATCTAATGTTGTTCTAAAGTATGTAAACTAAGTGCTCCTGTTTAGGGTTGCCAAGTATCTAATTCCATTTCTAAATAGTGAGTACTCTACAGTTTCTGATAAAATAAGCTAAAGAGTGACTGATCTAATTCCTTTTCTGGGTTAAAGTGAGTCCTCCACAATTCTAAGTTTGTTCTAAATCCTTTTCAGGGTTAAAAGTAATATAAACTAAGCAGTGACTGTTCCTGTTAAGTATTTCTGGATTCCAAGTTCGTAGTTACTCTAATTCTAATTCTGATTCCATTTCTGGGCTGTAAAACATTGATCTAAATAGTGCGTACTCCACAATTGCTGAAATTACTAATAAACTAAAATAAGCCTTTTCTGGGTTAAATAGGGAGTACTCCACCATTTCTAACAAACTCAAACAAAAAAGAGGAAAGAATACATTAAGGCAAATGGCAACATTCAGACAAAACAACGGGTAAACCAAAGACACGAGTGAAGGCGATGACGTCAAAGGGCCATGAAACCACGTTACTGAGCCTCCCGGGAAGTCCAATACAGGTGTCGTTTATCCAGGAATGTCCTTAAGAGCGCTCAGCTTTGCAACTCCATGGATACAAGAGGGGGTGAGAAGGGAAGAGTGTTGTCTTTACATATCTTCAAGGAGATTGGAAATATGCAGCCCTTCCAAGGCCACATGGGGAAAGCCAATTCTTAGGTCAGGAAGATTATAAATTGCAATCTTCCCTAAAGTCTCTCCAATACATCTCAGTTCCCAATCATCCAAATTAGTTTGGTCGTTCCACTGAACCGAAACTAGCAACTTCTCCAAGATCGATTCCATCCCATTAGTGAGTTTTAGAGTCCTTGTCTCTGTCCACATCAACAGTCCAAGTGTTCGCTATTTCGGCCAAGTCTGTCACAAATGTGTCGATAATCCAGGAATCCACAAACTCCAAACAGCAGAAATCTTGTTATCATGAATAAATCCAGGGTAAATCCCGCCGGGTGTGTCCTTGCAGGACAAGAGGGCTCTCCTGTGCCCAGACTTCTCGTCGAAAATTTTATCAATTGCATTGAAAGATCGGCTGACCAGATCCAAAATTTGTAGATTTGGATGATGTGCAAAGAAAGGCTCCAAAAATATAGAAAAAGACAGGACAAAAACAGAGCAAGCAAGGTAGGCATGGGCAGGGAGGGAGCAGAGGAAAAAAGTGTCCGCCTTCATCGAGAGCAAGAGAGAAAATGTAGGACAAGATTATATGAGAACAAAAAAAAAAAAAATCAAACCTCCTCTAATTTGAAGTGTTTATTATGACTAATAAGAGCATGTCTTAAACCACAACTCATCATACTTCAAAGTTACTCTTGAACAATAGAAAATAAACAAATCAACTATTTATTTGTGAAACGTTTTGGGCTTAATTTGTCCAACAGAGATGAGACCAGTGTATCTGGTCAAGTTTATAGAAACAGCGTGCGATTTCTGTACTTCTGAACTGTGTGATGCTGATGGCGGTTATAGGTGGTCTAAAGTAGCACAATTATATTTTTACACCTCCAGTTCCGACATCTAAATAATGACATGGACAAAGAAAGCCTCTGACAGCAAGTGATTGTGTGAGGACACTTGAAGAGAGGACAAGCTGTAATTGTGATTTGTTTTTGTTTCCTGGTGAGATTCAACCATTGATTAAATGTAGAGGTTTTTCAGACTGATTTTAATTTAAAGATCTGGGGGAAAAAGAATGAAAGTAAAGCGTGTTTCAAATGCAAGCTTTAGGATAATGTAAGAAATTATTTCTAATAATCCATGATAATAACAATAAATTCTGAAAATATGTTTGGATTTTGTACTTTTGTCCGACCTTTTTTTTTTCCCAATTCTTGGTTAAAGAGTAAAGTCAAGTTGATACCTGATTATATGCAAGAATAAACACCATTGGACTGTCCAGTTCTCGTTCAGGAAGGAGGCGGATTCTGTGTCACAGATATAAAGTGAAAAATATGCAAAACAAGTCCAGAAAATAAGAAAAAAGACCTGATAAGGAGTGTAATTAAAGAGTAAAACCAGTAAAAAGAGTTGCATATTGACAAAGGCCGCTCAGGCCATTTCGGACGGACGAATGGATTTGAACAAAAGTAATAGGCGATTTTCATTGTAATAAATTTATTTAAATTTAAATATTACAACCAAGAAATTGACCGTTTTTTGTTAATATTGTACTTTTCTGCCAAAAGATAAAAAAAAAAAAAATCTGTATTTAAAATTTTTGTCTTGATAAACATCCCATCATTAGTTACCATGATGCGCAAATTCATCCTCTCTTGTAAGCTAACCGTACAAAGCAGCACCAAGCGGTTGCTCGTTTGCATGCGACGGTCACAAAATTTCTCCAGAGGGTCCTAAATTCATAAAATGAAGTGAAAGAGCTTGTAGCTTTACGTCGGCTTGCAGAAAATGAAAGCAGCTGCAGAAAATATTAGCTAAAGAGTTCACATGACCCACACAGACAAAACAGATTAGTCTGTGAAACTGCACCTATTCAGAGCACTCGGATAATAATAGAAAACCACCTCAACTACATGCTGATTAGTTGTGCTTAGCGCGTGACCCGGGTCTCTGGCCTTTCTCAGAAATACAGGGAAAAGTTGGCTGAGAGAGAAGTATTTTTTTTGATGAAACTAGTTAAAGCTTGGAAAATGGTAATATAGAGGCATGGCTCTTATTGGGACTGCAGAATGAGCTTTTAGGGAGAAACAGAAGGAAGAAAAAGTCCACCTGCCATCTCAAGTCTTGAAGTTTTCAGTTGACTAGCGGGGCCCCTAATCAATGCCAGAATCCCGACTTACACTCACTGTACCAGAGGCCCAATTCATTCCCGCCATGCATCACGCAAATTGCACACATACAATTATGGTGAGTCATGTTCATGCAGGCACACTCTTCAAAAATGTAGGACTCATTTGTTATGGGCTAACAGCATGCAAAACATGGCATCTTAAATGTCAAGCTTAATCAGACGTTCATATTTCAATGCCTTTCTCTCATTATGAGCCTCCCTCCCTCTTCTTCCTCACCCTCTAAATGGCTCTCAGTCAGACACAGGCACACACACACACAGGCTAAGAACACACCTCACTCCCCAGCTCTCTATCTGTCCGTCTTTCTTCTAGCACTCTCTCAATTAATCTTTTATCCTCTTCCCGCCCTCATGGCTGTCTTCTCCCCCAGTCCCAGTTTCTATGCTCCACTCACTTCCAGACTTTCCCAACATGCGATTCCATCTGTGTCTGCATTGCTTGTCTGTGTCAAGACATTTCCACATCATCCCATTAATCTGACGGCTACAGAACGTGCCAGTGTCATGTGTGAAATATCCTCCAGGTGCGTTCTTATAATTAATTTGACACATGATCAGCTGTTCCGAGGAGTCCGACAGATTGCACAACAAGACAGATAGTCTGCTGTTATCAACATCTGTACAGTTAATCACTGAGGAACAAAAAGAACACAAGAGTCGTGTTGACTTCTTGATGGAAAAACTGCACAAACTTTGTTTAAAAAATACAAATAAAAAATATCGTTGAGTTATCACCAGCTGTTGAACTGTGGTATTAAAAAGTCGAACCATATGTCAAACGATGCTGCAGTAGACAAAAAAAATAGCATAATTATGAATGTGCGAACGCTGTGACATTAGAGTAGCTTTTGAGGACGTAGGAATGAAATAAATCAGGAACGTTTTGTTTCACTCATTCACTCATTCTATAATAAAACAAAAAGCTAAGATTTTTTTGCCATCCACTATCCCATCAAATGATAGAAATTCTGAAGTCCATCCATTGACTCCACCCGGGGGATATCTGTCTCCAGCAGTAATTGGGCCAGAAGCGGGATGCACCCTGGACAGACCGCCAGTCCATCACAGGGCAGAATTCTTAAGTCCATACAACGCATTGTTATTTGGACAAAGAAACACATATAGATGTGAAGGAAAGATTTTCCAGTCAATACAAAACTTTGAGAGTAGTTTTGCATGTACACTACAGCTATTTCCAGTTTTTTACACGTACACCTAAATGATATATTAATATGAAAAAAAAAGAGATAAACCTGTTAACGTCTGATCGATAAAGGTCAAATTATTAACAATTCCTTTGTCAAGTCCAGCTAATTGAGAAATATCACAAATCTACATATTAAAGAAGAGTATTTTAAAAAGATTGACTGAATTCACTCTTTCACCTGTTCTACTTTACTTCAAGGTAAACTTGACCTTAGATGCTGAATGTTCATTTCATATGCATACAGTTTACATAAACATTTTCTGAAGCTCAAATCACAGGTTCAGTGCATTTTTGAATTTTTAAAAAATGAACAAAGTGTCACAGAATGCTTGCAAATTCTTATACAAGATAGAAGTAAAAACAATCTAAAGCTACATGAAGTTTTGCCAGTTTTATATTTTCCCATTAACAAAACCCCCGTTTTTTTCATAGTTAATACATCTTCCACCTTTGAGAATGATTCAATATTCAATACATCTCACCGGTGTTGGACGTAATATGACCAGTGTGTGGTCCATTGATGTAATTACAGGAGGCTAGGCTTAGAAGGTAGAATGACATGACCACAAAACACAGATCAGCAGGTTTGGTCCCAGCTTTTCCATCTCGGACAAGTGAGTGAACGTTAATGTCCTTCAAAGACAAAAAAATTACTAAATTAATATTAGAAATCCACTGATTACCATCTTTAAAGTCAATTCAGATTATAAATGCTAGTAAAAGTCTGACAAAGACTTTGGATGAACAAGATTTTATTCTTTTAATGTTAGTATTGACAGCATGAAAAATTATGTGTCTGACTTGAGGTAGAACTTGAATTTGAAGGAATATTTTTGTTTTTCTCTCAGGTAATCTTAAAAATAATGAAACAGCAACATAGAGATTGTTCTACAAATATAGCCAATCTAAAAGAAATTGCAACAAAACATTTTGTTGAGCTCGAAAACAAACTTCTTGCTTTATATGGTTTAGACAAATAAGAAAAAAACATGAAGTGCTTAAAATTCAGAATCAAATAAATTTAGGAAAAAAGAACAGAAAAAGTAACTGAAATGTTTGTTTTTGTACAATCACGTTCCAATTAAAAAAACTTACATAAAAACATGATTGTGCACAAAATAACATCACTTGTCTTTCACCCTGCCTTTAATGAATAAAAAAATTTTTAAAAAAGCAGCAGTTCCTCACAAAATGTCTGGAGGAAAATGTGGTACTTTCTGCCATTAACGCAGGCTAATTAGCATCTTGTATCGAATCAGCTATTCATTTCCTTTAGTATTTACAAATACAACACGATATGAATGGTGGCACCAGAGGGAGGTTTGGTGGGGATCAACACATCTCTAAAAAGTACTACATTTTATGCAACATTACCATATATGAATGCCATTCACCAATTTCCATGCATGCATAAGTCATGTTTAGCTTTGATCTGCCGGCCGTAGATCGTCAGTGGTCCTGTTCTGGTCATGTGTCAGTTAACTTTTCCAAGCCGCCCCTAGAAATGGCCCCAAATGTTTCCTTATTCATCCAAAAGATAGGTGGGTGGATGGGCTGGTCCGTCACCACAAAAACATTATTAAAAGTATATGAGAGCAGTCTGACCTTCAATAATGACTACAGATTACTGCACCACCCAGGGTCTGGTAAGCACTGTCCCGTGAGTGTCTGATACGCTCTAGGAGGGCTATCTGTCCTTTCTGGAGAAAAAAGTGAGCACTGGGTAAAAACCACAATAAGGACACACGCACACGCAGTATTGTATAATAGAATAAGGAGTCTTTGTGTGAGAAATCTGCATTCAGACCATTCAGGTACTCTGGGGGGAAGAAAACAGGGAGACAATCTCTCAACAAATCTCCCTTAACTGGCTTAGAAAACAAAAGCACAACATGGTCTGGATTCATACTTTCACGCTCAATTAACAACTCATACAGGAAGCTAAACAGTAAAACGTTACCAGTGACAGAAACCTGACCCAGCCAGGAAGCCTACCCCACTGTGATGCAGGCAGCATGACACAAACTAGCTGTTTTCATCTGCGAAGGCTAAAATGACAACGCTACACGACAGCATCATGCTCTATAAAACTTTACTTTGAAGACGGTGTGTTGGGCCACAGGTGGGAAACGTAGGGCCATAAAACAGTAACTTCTGCAGGAATGTGAAGAAATTTACAGCCACATCTAAATGTGTCTGCATGACGGGGCCACCACTATGTTTTAACCGGAGCGGCAGCGTTCATTTTTCGTCATGTTTTGCGTGCAGGGTGTGTTCGCTACATGGCTTGAGAAGACATAAAAAGGTACAATAGGAATGAATACAGCAGTATTCAACACTACGTACAGACGTGTTAATGCATAAGTTGTTGTTTTACACACAATTATCCAGTCAGTCAGGTATATTCTTACAATTGTGTGAAAGATTTATGTTCACATTTCTTTAGCTTCTTGGCAGTTCCCGATACTGTAGTTGTACAATACGTACGCAAACACACACAAGCAAAGACTTTATATCTCCTCTGTTATTTTAATAATCTGTGACCTGAGAGTTATAAGACTCAATAGTCTGGTCTCTGGAAAGGCCGTCTGGATTTTAACTTTAAGCACACACACACAGAAACAGACAGAGCTCCCCTGCTATGGTCTTTAGAGCATATTTTGTCTGAGTGTGAATGTGTGTGGGGAGCATACCATGTGTGTGTGGTCATGTCTAAGAGCGCTCCTTTAAAAAGGCATTTCTCTGCATGTCTCTGTCTCATCATGGCTGATGATATCACTGAAACCATCCTCGCAGCAGGCAAACTGTGGCGAGGAGCGCCCTATATTGCGTGTTTCTGTGTGCAAAATCTAATTTATCCGTTCAGCAATAAATCATAAGACTGTCGCGAGGCCTAGCTCAGACGTTGCACATAAAACACACACACACACGCACGCACACACACGCGCGGACAGACAGACTGCCAGGAGTGCGTGCAATTAATTATTGTTAACCGGCTGCCAGAATGTAAAGTCTGGCACTGCGAGAGACAAAAAAAGAAGGACATAAAGGGAAAACACATGTCAACACATAGAATTGGACTTTATAGGGTTTGTCTTAGCGGGAAAGAGCTTCACAGAGATTCAAAGCGTCACTTAAAAGAACAAGAACAACAAATCTTCCGGGCTAGAGGTAAGACAATAAATGCAGACATACAGAGTCCTTTTACAATATTACGCAAATAAAGGTAAAATACCTCATAATGAATAGTTTGCCTATGTAAATAAGCTAGGAGTACATTTACAAGCTATACAGGTTTAAGAACCGATTGTAAAATATATAAATGTTCCCAGAAATCAGCTTGTAATGGGAGTCAGACAATTTTCCCCTTCACAGATCCTGACTAGTCACTCATCAGTAAATGAGCTGTGTAGAAGCACAACCAGGTGATTTTAATCATGCTTTTTAGTGTGAAAATTGTTAATGAAGTAAGAAGGCTCCAAGTTAGCCACTTTTTAGGATCACTGAGGTAACAGAGAAAGCACATCAGCTTTCTGTAAAAAAGATGCTGGCAGAAAATTCAGAGATAAGCAAATCGAGGTCAACACTCTGCACCGCATCTGAACAAATGCAGGTTTTAAAAACCCAGCTCATTGTCACAGCATGCAAATTGCAACCAAAGGACAAATGCGCATTAAGATTTAATAGTGTACTTATTATTAATATCAAGCTTTTATTAATCCTTGTGTATAGTTACAATAACATGAATAATTGATGTACCATCTGGCTTCGCTGTCCTTTAACCTGCTGGTTATGTGCAGATTTCTGGAGACATAAGGAGAATGAACTGTGACCTTGTCCTATGATGTGATGTTTATTATAGTTCACCGAGAAAACTGTCAAAAAGCAACAGGGGATACAACTGATTAATTCTAAATTAATTTTTGACTTCCAGCAGTCATTGTCCATATTTTGGAACACCATTTACCACAGCAGTTATTCAAATTTGGTTTACCAGTGAGTCAAAAGTAGACAGCAGTTTGAGCTGCTTACAAACTCCTGTTGTGGTATTGCATAAAGCTCAAAATGTTACTGTTTCTGAGTAACATGGGTAAAGACATCAAATAGAAAAGAAATTGAGAAGTACGAGCGTAAAAATACTGGGAAATATTCAAAGCTGCAGACAAAAAAACAAAAAAAACAAAAAAAAGTTGGAGTGGTCTAGGCAACGTCTGGACATAAATCTGAATGAGATCTTGCAACCTGACCCTATGCTCAAAAATCCTCCATTGTGGCTGAATTAAAACAATTATGGAAATAAGAGTGGGACTAAGTTCCTCTCCAGTGAAAATATATATTACCAGTTACTGCCTGATAGCAGCTGTAGTTGCCAAGGGTGGAACAATTATTTGGTTAGTTTTATCTTTCAATAAGTTATCCCATAATACAAAAATGGAATCATCATTTGGAAACTGCTTTTTGTATTTACTTCAGCTGTCATTGTCTGACACTAATCTTGAATTACGACTAAAACACTGATGCATTTAAGGATTTATTAGGCAATCTCTAAAGCAGAAATAACTTAAAATTTAACTTAAAAAACTCTGAGGTGTGAGTACCCTTGTAAGATGGCATAACTAAAACTCTGAGGTTTTAATGTTTTTATCTTTTTTGTTTTTATTTGTTTTAATATTTTTCTAAATCTTTTTCTATTTCTCTCTGTTTATTCCTGTCTTTATTTTAATTATGTAAAGCACTGGGAGCGGGAGATCGACAGGCGGATTGGGGCAGCGTCTGTCGTGAAGCGGGTTCTGTACCGGTCCGTCGTGGTGAAAAGAGAGCTGAGCCAAAAACCGAAGCTCTCGATTTACCGGTCGATCTACGTTCCCACCCTCATCTATGGTCATGAGATTTGGGTCATGACCGAAAGAACGAGATCACGGATACAAGCGGCCAAAATGGGTTTCCTCCGCAGGGTGGCTGGGCTCTCCCTTAGAGATAGGGTGAGAAGCTCGGTCATCCGGGAGGGACTCAGAGTAGAGCCGCTGCTCCTCCATTTCGAGAGGAGCCAGTTGAGGTGGCTCGGGATGCCTCCTGGACGCCTCCCTGGTGAGGTGTTCCGGGCACGTCCCACCGGGAGGAGGCCTCAGGGAAGACCCAGGACACGCTGGAGGAACTATGTCTCTCAGCTGGCCTGGGAACGCCTTGGGGTTCCCCCGGAGGAG
The DNA here is from genome assembly GCF_904066995.2 of Poecilia reticulata. Lineage (NCBI taxonomy): Eukaryota > Metazoa > Chordata > Actinopteri > Cyprinodontiformes > Poeciliidae > Poecilia > Poecilia reticulata. The sequence goes on from NC_088840.1 coordinate 16,476,625, forward strand.
CTGGAAGAAGTGGCTGGGGAGAGGGAAGTCTGGGCCTCCCTTCTGAAGCTGCTGCCCCTGCGACCCGACCCCGGATAAGCGTAAGAAAATGGATGGATGGATGGATGGATGGATGGATGGATGGATGGATGGATGGATGGATGGATGGATGGATGGATGGATGGATGGATGGATGGATGGATGGATGGATGGATGGATGGATGGATGGATGGATGGATGGATGGATGGATGGATGGATGGATGGAAAGCACTTTGAAATGCCTTGCTGCTGAAATGTGCTATACAAATAAAATGTGATTGATTGATTGATTGATTCTATGTGTTGTGTCTGCCTCTCAAAACCTATTCAGAGTAAAAATAAAATCATGTTGGTGTACTAAAGTAATGTGAGTAAAAAGACGAAAAAATTTGTTTCTGGTGAAACAGGTTGAAACTCAATTCCTAAAACTTAACAGAAAAACAATTTACTCAAAGATAAAAGTATTAAATCATGGGCTTAAGCACTGAAGGTAACTCACTGACAGTACAAAGAAAGCATATTAACAGCAACAACAGAAAAAAACATCAAACAGTCTTTGCTATACAACTGAGGGGGATCTGCTAAATGGTCAAAACTTTAATAGAGTTTTGCTTTCAAGGCATTTTTAACTGAAGACAGTTCAAAATAAAACCAAAGAGGCAATTCACAGAAGTTCACTCAGAAGTTTACAAACATGGGCAGGATTTCTTTCATCCTCACTCGTTCCAAGATGGACTCGTCCTTACAACTAATAACTTTAATAATTCACCAACAATAAAAGAATCTGACATTATTCTGGTTTGGCTATTGATCACAGTTTCTGGAATGATTGGCAGCCCGACTATGTCCAAGTTTCTACTATTTCTCTTTGGATCGCTTAATTTGAAATATTTGAGGAAAGTTCTGGGTTTTCTGGCAAATGTAAAGAAAAGGTTCCAAAGTATACAGATGCCAACACTATGCTCGACAACACATTCACTAACGCTACTCACTGATGGAAAAATCAAGTATTCTGACGTGTCTTATAACAGCAGTTATGATTTATCTAAATCCCCAGAAAGCCGTTTGGTAGTAATTTGACTTTTTTTCAAAGTCGTCTATGTCAGTCATCACTGACACAAAGATGGTTTCATATTGATAAGGTTTTACAATGAAATCTGTCAACCAAACTCACTGCAGAGACATTTCAAAAGTGATCTGAAACACTAGTTTATACTTTTGGTATGGGCTTTCTCACTCTATTGTTTGATTTTATAAAGATTAAGGATGCGCCGATCCACTTTTTTCACTTCCAATACGACACAAATATTGGCTGATGCTGTATCGGATCAGTATCGGCTGACACTGATCCGATACAGAAAAATAATGCTGAGTGTACTTAAAATTTTTCCTTTTTTTAAACAGACATAAAAGTACTGAATAGCAAATTTATTTGATGGCTCTACACCATTACAGTTCACTTAAAGTCACCAATAGCTTCACAAGCTTGGTCAAACATATAGAAACAGCACAATTTAACAAAGAAGGTTTGTGGACCTTCTTTTAAATGGCTCAAAAAGTGCAATTAGGAATTCTAAATATAATGTAAAATAAATAATAAGGCATGGCTTTGTTCAAAACACAAAGCACAGAATTAGATTGACTAGATGTGCCCTTCTCGATAAGGGAACACTGTCACCAATACCCAGTCTAGAAATGTTTTCAATACCAGAACCGATACAGATATTAATATTGGATCTGTGTATCTCTACTAAAATAGGATTCATCTAGCCTGGAAGGATTTAATGTTTTTAAATATGAGATTACGTCTGTATCCATCTCATTGCACTGCTGTTACATATAATTATCTGGTCTTTCTTGGTGTGTTATAGCACAACTGGCAACCCGTTTAGACATTATGGTACAAGCATTTAAAGCAGGTAACTCCAATAGCAGTCCAGCTTTGTTATCCAGGTTTTCATTTCACTAGTCTTCCTTGACAAGCATTTCAAGGCATCAGGCTGTCACAGAGAGCAGACAAAGAATGAAATACTCTCTTCCTTTGCTTGCTGGAGAGTGGCAGATTCTTCTGTCAGAAGAGGGCAGAGCCAAAACAGAGCAGATGAAAAAGTGAGACAAGCTGGTGTTGACATAGGCAGGTTTTTCACACTTTATACAGAAAACGAGAAAAAAAGACCATCACACCTGAACACCGTCTCCTCCCTTTCTTTCCTTCTTTCTTCCTCCCCCCTCTCACCCCTTTTTTTCTCCTCTAACAAGTGTGAAAGCGTGGGTGAAGGCAGCTGTGTCGGTGTGGGTGGGTGGGTTGGTTGTTGGGTGAGTGTGTGTTTGTGTAACACAGACACGATAACTTCCTCTAAACTTCCTGTGATTAGAGCTTAGGGGTTGCTGGGGACAAGCAGGAAATTAGAAACACACACACACTCACACAATCTCATTAAAGGGGCAAATATCATCATACTTTAGAGTCATTAAAGCTATAAACATAAAAAAGCATGAAACAAATAAAACACAATTGACCTTTTCAGTGTTTTTCAAAGCAAACAACTCATTTTAAAATCCTCTTTTGACAAAAAAATAAAGAAATAAAAAGAAAGCCTCTGTAGCTATGCTCTTGAAAACAGGAACTGAGTACCATAGATGGATGGTGAATACTTAGCGTTTTGATCCCCTGTGTAATGAGCTATTGATGTACATAAAACAAAGACCGCATTCATGATAAAAATACTTTCATAAAGGAAATATGTTGAATATTTGTGTGCTCACAGCAGTTGCTTTGAGCACAAATTAGACAAATGCTTCTGTTAACATCAGATATTACTTTTTAAAATCTGTTAAAATGTTGCAAATGAATCTGCAAGCTTATCTTGATTGCTTAGTTTCCATTCATGTGTCACACTCAAATGGAAAAAAAAGAGTGTTTTGCTGCATCTGCAATCTAATTTTCTATCAGTACCTTTGCATGGATTTTTAGGGTCCAACAAAATGGGGACAGAAAACTGTTAGTGGACTTCTAGAGTTTGACTTGTGTCACAAACTGTGTCCTCACTACAGTTGTGTTATTGTAGTACAGGTTAACTCTCAAGTTTAGCAAAGATTATGTGTAAAAAAGTGAAACATGCACAACCATCTACATGGTTCCCTAATATAAAGCAAGCTGTTATGGTGACAGTTGTAAGGAGGAACATGCTAATTAATGCCTGCGCATATCAACACTGGGCCAAACAAAGGCAGAAATCACATGTGCATGATTGCTATGAGAATTTTTATTGCGCTAACAGTTATTGCATTAAGCTCAGTTCATAATTCAAATTAGTTTTAAAAGCTTTCCGTCTAAGAATTGTATGGAGTCACTGATTTGCAACATTCAGCACTTTTAAGTTCCTGGGTAGGGTTCTGGTTTGTCAAGTCTCTGAACTAGAGCCCTCAGATATTTCTCAATTGGCAAAATCACAATATAAATAATCACTTTAGAAACTTTTTGAGCAGGAAACTTTACCATCTACTACTTTTGTTTTGAGTCAGATATGTATTGAACATTGATTTCTAAGTTAAACTTCAGACTTTCAGGCTGTCTCATGCCGGTTCTCGTGTCTTCCTGTTTTACATAGCTATCAATTTTTGAAAGAACATTGTTCACAACACCCCCTAAGTCATTTTCAAACAGACACAAATTCTAACAAAAAAGGGGAAGGAGGAAGAACTTTTGCCCAATATTTCACAATTATAAAGCTGAGATTTAATCACTTCCTGACAATGTGTGCATATGGTTACACGCAAATGTGGCCGTGTGTCTCAGGGTGGAAACAAATGTTCATGTGAGCATGAATGAGAGAATTAAAAAAAGAAGTGTATTTTCTCCTTATCTGCACAATAACTTGCAGACTTTCTCACACACTTGGAGCACACGCAAACACATCCTCGCACACACAGAGACATGCAATGCTAATGCATGTGAAGGACGCTAGGACAGCTCTGAATGCCTCAGGGCTACGTCTGAGCTTTCATTTCCTCTATCCTGCACAACAACTGACAGAAGCGAACACATTCACACAACCCACAAACAGAAAGCACAATGTTATGAAACTCTTCACCTGCCCACAGGGACTCCAGCTGTAGACAAACTTTAATTTTCCAACTAAAGATTCTACCAACATTAGTCTACGTTGTAATAAAATAATCAAAGAAATAAAAGGTTGGGGGTTTTTTTGACAAAAAGGAAAAAAGAAAAAAAAACACGCTAAAATATCTTCCAGTCACATTGACAAGCATGCACCAGACATCCAAAAATGCAGACAATGAGTTTATAGGCAACATCTGAGGCTTTAAACTTTAACTAGTTAAACCAAAAAACACTGTGTAAAAATTTGAGTTTAAGTGACTAATAAAGAAGCAGATGTTACACTTTCAAAGGGTGGATACATTGTCAAGCTTAAGGGAAAGTCTTCTCCTTAAAAGGTCTGACTAAAAAAAAAAAAAGCAACAGGAGTCTAACTGTATAGATTATCGGTCTAATTTTACCACGCTGTAATAACTAAAGGCTAAACTCGCTTAGCTTCCTTACTCAGATGAAGTCTGCATTTGACGTCCAATGATTTGCACCAAAAGGACACCCCTACCCCTCAACCACACACAGATGCAAACATCAGTAAAAACATGCAGACTGTGTGCTTTCCTGTGCTAGGGGGGAAGTTGCAGGTCATTGCGACATCAGTACTTTAGATAAGAGCTCCTTCACTCACCGTGGATTCAGCTGAATGGGTTTAGTTTAGATTTAATGCAGATGGGCTTTAAAGAGTACAATAAATACAGTATGATTACTTTAGTTGTAGAAGAAGTGTCGCTCGTGCACAGCAGGAGTCAAATCCGTTCTTGTAGTCTGCAATGCAGTCATCCTGCAGCACCAAGGAATCTGAATTGAAACTGAATGCAACAGTCATGTGGCTGCATGCACAAGAAAGATTAGCAGGTGGTCTTAAATCAATTTTGATAATAATCCTCTAATCAAAGCACTGAGAAGCCATGGGGTTCACCCCTTAATTGAAGACAAAATGTGAAACACATTACATGAGTTTACTAAAAGTTTCTATTTTTATTTACACACTTAACCACAGACAATAGTGTCAGCAATTTGATTAGGTATGGTGTTTTAATACTTTAATCAGTACCTGCATCTTAGACTTATCCGCGATTACAAACTAGCCTGCTGAGAAGAAAGTGAGCATGGTGGGAGTTAAACTGATGGCTAAACTAACTGAATAAGACGTCTAACCCAACAGCCACAACAAGTAGAAGTAAATGAAGTATGGACACGTCACTAGGTATGAAACTCGACAGGCTTTTTACCGTAAATGACTGATGCATTTTACCGTAAATGACTGATGCAACATTCCCATAAATATTGCACCATTAAGCTCAAAGCGGTGATTTCAAACTGCAGTCGTCCAGGGCCAGACTCAGGCAACTTTTAGATGTGTTCCTTGTCCCACACACTTAAATTAAATAGTGACACTGCCTTGCGAGCATGCAGTCAAGCTCTACAGAGCTCTGCTAATGAGCTTATATTGGAGCCAGGTGTGCTGAAGAAGCAGAGACATCTAAAAGTCGACCTGCAGCTAAGTCTCAGTCAGATGTGATGGAATCGCTCCATCACAGATTGTCACTTGGAATGAGGTCTGGATGTACGTTCAGGGTCATACTGCTAAAAGTGAACCTCCGCCCCAGTCTCAAGCATTGTGCCGCCTTTCACGGGATTGTCTTGAATTATATTCCAAACATCCTATGGGAATGAATCCCCATATCATGATGTCACCACCACAATGCTCAACCATGGTAATGCGTTATTGCTTTTATTTCACACATAGCGTTTCGCATGCAAGTCAACAACCTGATCACTTTGTTCTGCCTGTTGCTGCAACTCCAACATCTATAAGTAGGACTCCTTATGTTTCTCTGTTAACAATAGTGTTCTTACCGTCACTATAGATTTATAGACTGCACATCTAATTAAACATTTTTGTACCTGAGATGTGGATTCTCCACAGCTCCAGAGTTACCATAGGCCTCTCTTAGCTTCTTCTCTGATTAATGCTCTTCTTGGCAGGCCTAGAGATGCTTGATTTATAATCTAATCCTGCTTTAAACTTCTCTCCTGTCCTTAATGGCGCTGTCTGATCACTTACCTGCAATAAACCAGTGAGGCCTTCACAAAACAGCTGGTTTTACACTAAGAATAAATTATGCACAGCTCTGTCAGGATCTTGGGTTGTTTTGAGTTGCTTTGGGGTTTTCAGGGTTCTGATGTGTTATCCTTATTCTGATTTTGATTAGAGCAACTTTCTGTTTGATCGGTCACTTGTTAGTTAGTCCTTGTGCAATTAAATTCATGTTTTCTAGTTCCTATGTCTGTGTACTTTCCCTCGCCCCGTGTGCCATTGTCTCTCTCTCTCGTCTCACACCTGCAATCCATTAGCTAATCATCCCAATCTTTAGTCCCAGCATTCACTAATCGAGTATATATGCACCTCTACTGCTCTCACTTCTTGCTGGTTCCTCCTGTTATTCCCTGTTACCTGTTCATTTTGTTCCCTGGCTCCCTGCATCTTCTTCCCAGTAATTTTTAAGTTGTTTTTTTGGATTCTTTTTCATCCTGGATCCTGGCTCACACCGGTTTGCATTTTGGTCCAACCTCAACCACACATCATGACAAGCTTGAGTATTTAGGTGAAGGCATTTGCTTTCCATTCATTTAGGTGCATCAGAGTACATGAGACTTAACATATATTTACGGCACGTTTTGGATTCCATCCATCCATCCATTTTCTTGCACCCTTGTCCCTTGGTGGGGTCAGGAGGGTTGCTGGTGCCCATCTCCAGCTAACGTTTCGGGCGAGAGGCGGGATCACCCTGGACAGGTCGCCAGTCTGTCGCAGGGCAACACAGAGACACACAGGACACACAACCATGCACACACACACTCACACCTAGGGGCAATTTAGACAGACCAATTAACCTGACAGTCATGTTTTTGGATTGTGGGAGGAAACCGGAGTACCCGGAGAAAACCCACGCATGCACAGGGAGAACATGCAAACTCAATGCAGAAAGACCGGGGCCGGGAATTGAACCCAGAACCTTCTTGCTGCAAGGCAACAGCTCTACCAACTGCGCCACTGTGCAGCCCATACGTTTTGGATTCATTTTCCAAAAAAAAGTTACCTCATTTTCTTTCCACTTCACAAGTATCCACTGCTTCGAGAGTGGTGGAGTGAAAAAAAGCAAAAAAGTCAAAACGGGTGTGAGTAGTTTTACAAGGCACTATATCTGTATTTTAGTAGAATAGTCTAAAGACTACTTTAAATTACATTACATTACCGTTGGCAAACATTACTCGGTAAGCGCAGCCTTAAAGTAAACTGCACAGCTATACACACACCACACGGTGGGCTGTGATGTACTCGTTTTGATCTAATTCTGCATTCCCAACATGATTAACTGAAATCGATCAGCTGTGACGATCCGTCTCAGAATTCTCTGGATGATTTTATGGAAGAGCGAGGAGCAGATGCTCTGCGAGCAGGATGAAGGTAGCAATTATTCAACGGGGGGTGCTGTCTTGACACGAGTCTTCTGACTGAAATATCGACAGAACGGCATCGACCATTAATCGCGTATTGTGGACCAGGCGCCAGTTCCCCACCGCTGATGCACTTTGGATAATAACTTAAATAAGAGCAAGTAATGCCAGGTAAACAGAGGCCCTTGTAAATACCTGCTGTGGAAATTCACTTTGGCTTGAGTCTGCTATTTGTCATGTTCTTGCCTGAGGGTAAAAACATTATACCTGGATTGTTTAAATCACGCAACGTGCTCATCAAGGAGAACCACTGCAGTGGATGAAGATACATATCTTTGACAAGCCTGACAGCTAGCTGTACACATGCAGCCAAAATGAAGATTTATTGTTTAACATTTGATGTCCCTTTGCTTTGAGCAAATAAAAAAAAGATAGCAGAAAACTGCAAAGGTCCAAATGTGGAAAATGAATTATACCTGATGCCTGACGGTTGCACTCGCTGCATAAAAATGCACGCAACATTTTCTCTCTCTCTCTCTCTCTCTCTCTCTCTCTCTCTCTAGTTTGACAATAAATCAGACAAAACCTTTTATGTTTTTGGTCAGTTAGATAATGAATCAGTTAATAATCCTAACTAATTATTCTGTCTCAGGGCCAGAATGAATTTTCAGATCTGTCAAAATCAGAAATTTGTCACATTCCATTAAGTTGTGGTAGATTTCTCTATTAGACTGTACGACTGAAGTCAAATGTTACAGGTGTCCTTTCACAAGCTTCATGCAGAAGTTCGCTTGAATTTCAACCAGATTTTCCCTACTGAACTTGTATAACTGATTCAGATCTGAACGCAGTCTGTCTTGCACACACCTTTTTAGCTTAGACCAAAAATTGGTAGGTCTCATAGCAAGGCTTTGGGATTTGGAACAAATTTTATTGAAGCTCAACACTTCAATTCTGCTTTCATCAGACCACAGGAAACTGGAATGATACTTTTTTTCAGTTTTGTTTTGTTTGGATTGATTGCTTCTTCCTCTGCATGTAGACTTCCAGCTCACGTGCAGCTCAAGACTCACTTCATTGTGAATAATGACACTCAGTAACAGTTACAAGTAGAAAATTTAAAGTGCGATATTGTGCATTTTATGCCATTTTAGAATATAATCAATTAACTCTGTTATGAAAAATGTCGCGTATATCAAAAACAACTCAAAAGAAAGTTGACTTTCCGTCACAGTAGTTGGAACTGGCCTCCAGCACGTCATCCCAACGATGTCTCTCGGTGTTGTCTATTAATGCCATTTACAGCTGTTCTTAGGAGAGTTGCAGTTTGTAAGATAAGTTCAGCATTCGTGAGGTTCCACCAGATGTTTTCTAATTGCTACTGCCGCTAGTCTGGAGGAGTTGTGTGGGGCAAAGGTGCTGTGTGGGGTGAGAACTTGACTGATGACTGAAGCTCCAAGGCAGAGCTTTGGGAAATAAAGGCTTGTGTGAGCAGGTGTTGAGGCATCCCGAATGGCTGCCGTGGGAGATTTAAGGAATCCTCAAACATGCCTGAGTGAGTCAACACTCCGGGCATGAGGGAATGACATTATAACATTATATAAAGCATATAACTAATATATTCTGCATAATCCCCCTTTTAAAACATTATCTTGCTTTTGTTAGGAGCTTCATGCATGTATTTTGTAGCAAATCATGTTTGTCTAAGAGAGACAGAACCATTCTCCTTCTCAAATGGTATAAAGGTTTGCACATTCCCATAGTATTTATGGTTTCATTTATAGTTTAAACAGATACACATGGCATTGTCAGACATTGTAACTGAGGAGGAATCAGAGTTGTGAAGATCGATTATTCTCCTCCAGATATTTTGACTGATTTCATTTGATTTTCAGGGAGGACTTTGACATGTTGCCTTAAACTACATTTCCTCATTTCCAGTTGTGCCGCTGTTACTTAATGTTGTGAATTAACCTCCTAAAGGCATATGAAGCCATGACATCATCACACCTTCCCCAAATTGTTTAAAAGCATGTACTGTAAAAAAAAAAAAAATAATAAAAAGATAAATGGACTCATTTTATATAGAACCGTTCCAGTATGACTGGACTTTACAGTACAGACCCATTCTCACTCGTAAATACGTGCACATTTATACACTAAAAAGCAGATCATTTGGCAACATGTTGCCAAATGATCTGTGTTTTGCCCAGAGATACATTGACATGAGGCAGGAAGAAGCTGGAATCAAACCTACAACCTTCCAAATGCAAAACAACAACTCCAAACCTGCAATGTAGCAGATATGAATAATTTTAGCAGTCGTAGCTGTCCTAAAAAAGGAAATGCTAAGCTTAATTTAATGTCCGTAGTAAAAAAGGTATTTTCTTTTTCAGGCAGCACATGTAAAAATCTGTTTTCCACTGTACTCTCTTTTATATGCATGATGGTGGCGAGTTGCCGGTTTGATCCTCGCTCCACAGGACGCGTGCATCTGCCCGGTGATGCCAATGCACGGCAGCCTCGCCTCCGTCAGTGTGCCTCAGGGCAGCTGTGGCTACTATCCAGTAGCTTCCCACCATCAGCATGTGAATGTGTACTTGAAAGACAGACTGTGACACGCTTTGGACTTCACAGAGAGCTATACAAGCACAAGCCATTTACCATAAGTAAATAAACTCCAAAGACGTTATCAAGGATCTCGATCTTACCCAGACATGCCTGTTTTACGAGGGGTGTAGCAGAGAGAAAGGATTCACTATCATCAGCCCTCGAATTAATGACGTAGTCAAAGAAAGATACTCAACACACCCAATCTACCCTTTTCATTAGAGCTGTCAGATCAACGTCTTTCAAGTGTTTGAGGTGGATTATTCATGCCATCTCAAGCCAGATTAGAGCTCTTTAAATAGGTCAAAGATTTACAAGAAATTCAGGTGTGGATCAGTAGAAGAAGAAAAAGTATGTAACGTTTCACACCCATCTAACTGCTGATCCACCCTTTAAAAAAAAAAAAAAAAAAAAACACACGCCATCCACTTGCGTACATGCATGGACGTGCATTCGCAAAGAGTTAAGTTCTTAAAGTTATCTAACTGATACTGCGCCTTAAATCCTGTCATGTCACATTTTATATCCAACTCCTCCCTTCTTTCTTACCTTCTTTTCATCTCTTCTTATTCTTCCTTCTAATCTCTGTCTGATCTATTCTGATGAGTGGTATAAAACAACATCCTAGCCTTGGTGAGTGGATGAAGGTATTTTTCAACTGTGTGCATTTTTACTGCAAATACCATCTGGAGTTGTCCACCATGTCATATACAAAGCTTCACAGTACTTGGGTCAAACCACAAGTAGGCTCTTGTGGCATGTTTTTTTATGCATGAGTATCAATAGAACATGAGCTAGATACAGCAACAGCTTGTTTTGTAAAGATTCAACGTAAAGAGTGCTAAATTGCACAAGCAATAATAAAAAATGCACACGCAATAAGAGGGCTTATTGCACACGATCAACAAAGATTGTGCATGCACTTGATTGAATGTGCAAAAGTAGGGTGAGTGTACTATTTTCCTTAATTGGTTGTTTGGTGTATTTTGGTTATTTTGGGTTATTTGGTTCCCAGGATGGACAGACCAAAGGTTGCATACTCAAGTTATTTTGTTTTTTTAATGACAAATTGCTTGGATGAGAGGAAACATAAAATACTTGATTGATATGCAGCATAAACTGCCTTTGATACACAAGGTCTTAGTGGCACACATGTCTATGTACAAAGGGTACAATGGCGCATGCTCAGTCATCCAACCCTAGGGACATGCTTAGATCAAAGGCAACTGGACTTCTACTTTCTTGAAGATATTTCACAACTTTTCATCATCCTATGCACCAAAGCTGAGGATTTTGATTGTTTCATCCTCTTTAAGATTTGGTTTCCAGTTGCCATTCTCTGAGTTTGCTGAAGCCAAGTTCAAGTAAACCTTCACATCAACTTTCAAGCAATAAAATGTTACACTGTCCCTTTCCTCCTAAACAGCCAGCTAAAATTTGCATATTGTGCATTTTTAGGTTTTGGAACATTTAGGTTTTGGAAATCAAACAAATGTAAATGACAGCTTGAAAAAGAAAAGAAAAAGACTGAGATGTGGACACACATCCATAAAAGCAGTGGTGAGTAAAATAGCTCAATATAAATCACACATCACATGCTCAACTGCCTGCACAGTCTTATGCTTGCAGGATTTATAGAAATTTGCTTTGAACTTCTTTAAACCAATATGCAGATACGAAATGTTAAATTACCATTTAATTACAGTGTGTATGTAGGTGTGTGTGTGTATGCGTGAAAGTGTGCAGGAAAATAAAGCCAGCATGAGACAGGAGGAGGGATAAGATTCTTTCCACCTATGTGTCATTTCCTTTCTCAGTCTTGCTCACTGCATTACCCCCTTTATATGCTAGCACCATAATTCTTGCCTTACAAGACTTTTTATTACTCAGTGTCTTTCTGTATAAGCCTACTGTTTATCTATCACTCTGACACTGCATATCTATGTCTCCGACAAGAAAAGGAACCATCCTCATGCGAAAGAAAGTAGAATAATGATGCCAAATGGAGATAATTCAGAATACATTGTCAGAAACTGACCATAGTAAAAGGGAACTTGAAGGATGTGTTAATACTTGTACACATATAACGTAACCTTTATGTTCGTCTTGCCTTGAAAGAAATGGTGAGAATTAATTTTAAGAAAAAATATTCAGTAATTAGACAAGTTTTTGGGTATGTTGTAGGGGTGCACTAATTTATTAGCCAGTCGAATTATCAATGCCAATTTCCTTAATTTTGGGAGATCTGTGATTGGCTGATATTTACCCCCTGATCTCAACTACCTCAGCAAAGGTTTAAAAGTTCATCGCTGTCCTCTTCTGCTCTCCCATGAGACGCCTCTGTTGCCAACTCAGTGACTTTCTTGCTATATTTAGCGACATTTCAAACAAAAAACTTGGTATTGGCCAAAATCAGAATAGGCATGTTAGACCTTTTACATATAAGTAATCTGCAATTGGTCAGAAAACTGTAATTGGTTCACCCCTAGTATTTTGTTGGTTAAGGTGACAGATCAGGCCAACTGGAGGAAACACACTAGGTTTGAGGTGGCTTGCCAACAGGAAGTTAGTCTAACACTGCAAGAGTGATATTGACACACAGGGGTTTAAAATCAGACAGGGGATTAATATTCCTGTTTCATTGGATGTTATGTCATACTAAATAACGGGGGGGGGGAAAAGGTCTCACAGCCACCAATTGGACAGCGTTTGAACTGAGCCAGATGAGTCTGAACTGATTTTGAACAGCATCACATCAGGCTAAAAAGAGCCAGACGTTGCATATCTAACGTGCCTGTGTTTCCGAAGACTTTGCTTGGTCCACTTCTACAACAGAGCTGGAAATGTAACAACATTGGTCCACTGAACCAAGAAGTACAAGAAACACAACAGAAAGGGTGTACACTAAACTGCTGGGGTAGACTTTTTTTGCAGATGCTACTGAACCTCTATTGTTCTGAAAACTCAGTTTGTCCAAAGAAATGTATCAAGTTTTTCCTGTCAATTTATGCAAAATAAAGCCAGTCGATTTTTATCAAACTTTGCTCTGCTAGCTGAATTTTTCACTAAGCTTTACAGTTAAGTTTGCTCTACTTTCAGTTTTTTCATGCGAAAGCATGAAAAAACATGTTTTCGCATGTTTTCTCAGCACCAATGGTATATTGGTGCTGGGAGTTCAGCATCAATATACCATCCACTTTTAATGTCAAGTAGTCCATACACAGAAATCAAACACAAACAAAAGAAAGAAGCTACAAACAAGAACTTGAGTATTTAAAAAAAACATTAATCCTTTCTATTAACAAGATCATTTGGTTTAGTGCTAACTAATGACCTATAAAAATGATTTTTTTTATAACCAAGGTAATAGACAAGAAGCATGTGTTAAGGGGTAAAAGAAAAGAGAAAGAAAGAAACACCAGTAACAGAAAGCTTCAGAAGTGGAATTACCGTGCAAGTTTTTCGTGAAAACAAGAAAAACTGACTCAACCGCTAAGACTCCACTACTTACGATAAGATATAATATGTAAGACATAATATTCTTATTTGGGTCAGATGTAATGTAGTGGTAAAGTTTTAATCAGAATCTGGAGCCAAGTGGCTAGTACACCGTTACTTTCATGGATTTTTAGGACAGACAATGGACGACGATAGAAACCCACAAGGTTTTAAAGAAAGAAAATCAAGCAGTTAGAATGGCCCAGTTAATCACTTGGCTTTAAACCGAATCTATGTAAGCAAATAAAGATCAGAGTTTATAGATGATGCTATCAGAATCTTTGGTTTATGAAGTCAGTTTTTTTAGGAGCACGGGTGAAAACTGATGAATGTTTTTCCATACAGAAGACGCCTTACTATTGTAAGAAATTTAACCAAAGTAGATAAAATGATTACTCAGTCTACACGTAAAATCTAGGAGATTTTACATGTCTATTAGATTTTATGTGTACAGCAGTTTGCCATGCGATGTGATCGAAACTGGATCATTTTGTTTGCCCAGGGGCCCCTAAGGGGTTACTCCTACTTTGCCAACACCCATCAATGGGGATCCAATGTAAAAAGTAGCAACCGAAATAAAAAAGGAGAACAGCAGTGAAAATTTGATTGCCTAGCCCTTAAATCTATATTTACAATGGAAAAGCCAATGCCCTGTAAACGCAGAAACTTCTAAAATTCCAAAGTGCTAACTTCAAATGATTTATTTGGTCTGTGCAGTTGACCACACTATAAAAAAGGTACAAATTGTTCTTTAGAAGCATTTAAATGATACCACATTCATGAGCATTTTATTCTTTCCGTTGTTTTGTTTTTGCAATGTTTGTCCAACTGATTTTCTTAGAAATCTGGGAGTCTAATGCTTTATCTTCTTCCCCAGCCAGAACAACATATAGTCTCTTGTCTTCCCCCTGCTGAGTAAAGATGAAGGAAACTGATCCCCGAGGTTGATTTTCCATCTTTAAGAGTTTATCAAGATAAGGTAGCGTTTGAGTTCCCAAGCAAAGGGTAGCGGGGTAGGGTGGCAGAGTGACTCAAAGTAAGTACCGAGACCCAAGTTGTCCTCTATAAACTCCTAAAGTACCCTTGAGCAAGACATGTAATGGCCAACCTGTCTCTGGGGTGCTGTAGTGTTGCGGGGGCAGCAATCTAAAGAGCTGAGGTGAAAAAAAAAAGAAATTTCCCTACTGAGGATCAGAGAAATACAAAAAAGCCTGTGTGCTAAAGTCACCAAAGTTCCACGCCTCACCTCACCACAAAACACTCTGGTGGCAAATTATCTGCCTTGCCCTCCCTCCTCCTTCTGTCTATGTGGCACTCTTCGTTTTTTTCTGCTTTATGCTTCCTCTCTTCTCCTGTCCTATTATGGACATAGCAACAGTGTTGCTGTCAGGGCGACTAAAGATTTGATTCACTATCTGTCCCCGTCTCAGTGTGCGTGTGTGTTAGATAGCAGATAAGGGCCATATATAAACAGCACTTGAAAGCAGAAATGTAAATGTTTAGAAGTCACTGCTGAACACAGACCATATCAAGATACCGGCGAGCGAGACTGAGAAGAGGAGAGCAGATTAAAGCAGAGTTCACACCGGGAGAAGGAGCTCGCTGCAGACAGGACTAGAGTTAGATTCCAGCCATCAATACGGCTTAGTGGAATTTAACATCTCAAAGCTATGCTTCCACAGTCCTTAATCTGTTGCTGAATGTGCCAATTTTTTGATAAGGACGTATTAGATACCTGTGTGCCTTGGCCTATGCATGTTAACTCCTTAATGATAATTTGGTGTTAACAGACGTAGAACGGCATATTTATTAGTGAGTGCGTAAAGTGAAAAACCATGTTTTCAAACACTGGTGATGTTCTTTGCTCATAACAATTGATGGAACAGTGAATGGAGACGGTCGATTTTCAGCTTGACCTACTTGACCCTTGACTAGCCAATCTGATACTCAAAAGGAATGTCGTTTTGTTTGTTTTTTTTTTAAATCAAAATTGTGTTTACAAAATTCCCTTTCTTGTTATTTATCTTTTAGCCTGGATACACTGTAGGCTAATTGTGTACGACCTCAGATTTAGAGTAACTGTTTTTAGCTGGATGCTGTGGGGATAATTGCTGTCTAAAGTTTTCTACACTGCCCCCCTCAATTATTGGCACAAAGCATTAGTCTCTGTCCAATTATCAAGGCGCACCAAGATTTTATAGTGTTATAGTTTCATACTACAAAGGGAGTCATTTGAATGTTTTTAGGTGTATGGAGTGTGGAGTAACGCAGCACTGCACCTCCCCCACCTGTTTCTGACCACTGTCATTCATGTTTATGTATTAGATGTGACAAGGTAATTACAAAGGCGCATGTGCAAGCAGGTTTTAAAAGATCTTTTGCAGTCAAATATTTCTAAAGGTAGAGGGGATTTTTTAATTTTTTTTTTTAATTTGGAACTATATTGGCCACAAATTGTGTGCACATGGATATGAACGCCTTCTCGCGAGTGTGTGCTCAGTTGCACAACTGTGTGTATTTTTGCATGTGTGAGCATGCAAGTGAGGGAGTGAGTGATTGTTAGCAGAAGCTCGTTAACCTCAGAAGTCATTACCGCAGCTCAGAGGTTTATACCAATTAGAAAAAAAATAAACGACAAGCGAAAAACAAAACAGACAAATGAAAAACAAGAGGAGAGGAGAAAGTGATTACTGGAGACAAAATTTAAGTGATTATTTTCTCCACGTTGAAAACAATATTCTGCCCCCAAGACAGATTTAAATGGCGAGAGAGCGGCAGGAGTGATTGCTGAGAAGAAAGCCATAATTGGAGAAAAATAGGAAGTGATCATCGGCGTAAGATATCAAATTACGGCTGGTAATTCCTTGCACAAGTAAGGACAAGAAAAAAGACACAATTGGTAAGTGACAAGAGGAATTAAAGAAATAACTGGGATCAAAATAGAGAAATAAGATAAAAGATAAGAAGATGGAATGTGGAAGCGGAGAGGACAGACGTCGTCGCTCCTATAACATTTTTTTTTTCTTTTTCAATATATATTTTTGTTTTTCAGCCTCACTTTGGGCAACCCACATTCTGGCTTGTTCCATTTGTCTCTGACACACACACACACGCACACGCACACACACACACACACACACACACACACACACACACACACACACGCGCGCGCACGCACACACACACGCACGCACACATGCATGCGTGCACGCATTCTTACACACAAACCCCTAAAGGGGCCTTTTTTTCCACATTGGGCCATGTGGTGCAGACAGGCGTACGGAAACAATTCCCTAAAAACACACAGTCTACTCATAGAAAGCTGCAACACAACCTCACACACACATCAACAGTTAAACCTGCTGGATGAATTGCTGCCTTGTTCAGTGGTGCACTAATAGCAAGGAACTGCTCTGGAGATTAACACAGACGTACATATCAACATACACATGGAAAAGCCTAAGCATTAGGCATTCTAGGCCACATGTGCATTAAAGTCAAGTTATTTTCCTCTGTCCAGAAGTACGTAGATTTTCAACAAAATAACCAAGAGAAGCTGAGATAAGTCAGCTTCATTAGACAGCAGGGAAACATGTCATGGATGTATCCTGCATCAAACGTTATTTTTGCCTATTTAGAAAGCTATATCTCACTTGTTTGCCGTTGGAGAACTGTGCTATCGAGATGTTATCTATCACCAACTGGCTACTTTTGACCAAATTCATTTTGTAAAATAGCAAAAATTTGTAGAACCTCTTAGTTACACAAAAATTTCAGAGAAAATGAATGTGGAGTTTGAAGATACCTGCTGTCGTCAACAGAAAATAGTGATTGGGAATAAATCAGATGGATTGGACCATGGATGGATTTATAGTTTGTGAGATGGTGAATTGAGTTTAGCTGAACTTATTTTACTCAAACTCATCCTGACTACTTACGGAATAACCCTGAAAATCAGACAGCTGAAGGATGAATGTTCATTTTCCCTGAATTGAAAATACGTTTTGCCGAACAGCATCCGACTTACAAAGTCTGGAGAGTTCCTAAAGTCCTCCTTCACATCAAAACATGAATATATATTCAGGTTTGTATATCATTCTTTCTGTGTCTTCACTGTTGAGTAATTGCTGTCTTTTCTTTCCGTTTAAAAGAAAAGGACACTGTTGTATTTCTGCCTGACAGTAGTTAATTATATTTTACCACCAATCTCTCAATTTGCTTTTCTCCCCTTGCAGAAAATGGCGCAGCGTGTCTTCCAATATTCTCAACAATATGGAACGTTTCATGTTCCATTACAGACAATTGGCCCTGAAAGAAGTCAGGATTAAAATTCAACAGTGTTTGTTATTGCAGTCAAACGGATCCGAGGGAGTCAAAGCAGCTGGAGACAGAAACGTCCGATTTTTTTCAGGTCGACTTACTCAGCATTGATTTGTTAAGACCAAACAAGTGGCTTCTGTAAGATATGATGCCATGAGAAAGAGCTGTGGGAGAGCTGACTCATCTTGCTGAAAAGGAAACTTCCTTTCATATGAAAACGGAAGAAACTGCACATATTATTCTCCGGCTTATCAAATACATAAAACTCTGTTTCCCGTAAAAGGTGGTTTCTACTTTATTTTCTTATTTTGTGTGCGATGCGGAAAATGCTTTTCACCACTTCTTTAAAAATTATGAAACCTTACAAAAAAATAAAGAGTCATAGAAAAAAAAGCATATAGTTAAAAGCAGAAGTTTACATACACTGAGTAAAAACAGACAAAAATGTCAGTATGCTGTAAATATTTAGAAAAACATATATCCACACATGTGGAGCTTGTCACATGTTTGAGAGCCACTGGTCTAATTCGCATAAGAGAAAACTAACCTCTGCATATTCCTTTGTTCTATCAGAGTGCACTTAACTTGTAGATGACTGGACTAAGTACAGTATGTGTGGAACATGCATGCCAACTTCAGCAAACACACAACTTTTTTGACTCTTGGCGCGAACCACATTGGTGTTATCATTGGCCTCATTTGTGCAATTTTGGAGAGCATATACATTAAAGTTTATGACACAAATGAGCTTTTATAGTATGACATGTTGCAAGTAGGGCAATCATCACCTCTTCGTCGTTATCAAATACAAAAGACTAGTATGACAATAAATTCTGGTTCACAATGTTTGACACCACCCAAACCAGGGAGTACATTTGATACCAACTGATGATATTTTAGCTCGTCATCAAAACTACCACAAAATATGGTGGGAAAATATTAAGCTCATCTACTCCTAAACACAAGACAAGAAACAGTGTGACAGCAGCTTTAAAAATCATATCATCAACAGAAAATATTAGGTATGCTCTCTACAAACACTGCACACATTTCAACTAAGAACTGAGTAAAGACTTGCCTTTATAGTCAGTTTTTTCT
Organism: Poecilia reticulata; assembly: GCF_904066995.2. Lineage (NCBI taxonomy): Eukaryota > Metazoa > Chordata > Actinopteri > Cyprinodontiformes > Poeciliidae > Poecilia > Poecilia reticulata. The sequence goes on from NC_088840.1 coordinate 16,495,746, forward strand.
TTATCAATTTTGAATTTTGTTTTCCCTTCCTTCTTTCTTCCTTTCTTTCTACTGTCACTGCCTTGCTACTGCAAACACAGTCAAATAAGCTCAGTGTGGCATGGCGACCGACTCGGTTGCATTTGGCTTTGGTTAGCACCTGAATGTGAGCAAACTACCAATTGGAACTATCTTATGGCTCCCAACTACTGTCGCTTTGGCAGGATGTTCTGCTGCTGCCTGAGCTGCCTGGCTGCTGTAACTGGTCGTGCTACAGTCCCAGTTGTCTGGAGTGACTCTGGTCCTGCCAGAGTCTGGGTCTCTTCAAATCAACTACATAGAAACTGTAAAACCTATAGTGTACAATTCAAATTCTGTTGACAGATCTTCCACAGCTTCAGTTTAGGCTTTCCTGTATTATAAATGTATACAGACAAAGGTTGGCTATAGCGATACAGAATAAATCTGCACAGGTACAATCATTTAGATTTCAGAAAAAAAAAAAAAGAAGAAGAAGCTTTTGGTCAGTATAAGCAGTCACATTCAAGCTGACTTTGCAGTAGTTTTCTAGCATGCACAACACCGCAAGTGCAGAGTGATTTTTCCTCCCAGACACACCAGGAGCAGCTCACAGCTGTATACATCACCGGCATATGGATTAAATAAATGCAGTCTGTGCAGAGCTTGTTAACACTTGTTCTCTTGGCTACAACACAAGTTTTGGGCAAACCAAACAAAAATAAGAGCACACACCCAAATCTGCGCACACCCAGACAAGAGCGTACATGCAGACTGCATGTGTGCAAACACAGACACAAAGATCGCATCCAAGCAATTTTCAAGAAGCGAACGTTAAACTAAGCCAAACATGTACGTGTGCATACGTGTGTGCTATGTACGATAAAAGCTCATTTGCGTCATAAACTTTAATGTATATTCTCTCCAAAATCGCACAAATGAGGCAAATGATAAAAAACTAGGCTCAGTCCATCACTCTTGTTTTGCCTGTAAGTCATCTGAATCTGAGCAATTTTTTTTTCATAGAGAAAAATTAAGCAAAGACAGATGCCCTTTTTCTTCAACTTTTAAAAGTCTGTAATCTAATAAACATAATTCAATATTAGTTTTGAGAAGTTGTCCCCAACACTTACAAAGCAGTAAACAACATAATCAGAAAACTGACTCAACTCTCTACTAGTGTGATGCTTACTTTGCAGTTTTGTTTTTTTTTTTTTCCAGAAGTTCATCATTTTCACAAGCACTGCATAATTAATCAGTCAATAATTAACATTAGTGAAACAAAAATAAAACTGGATTTAAAAATGTAATTTTACATTTTTAGAACTAAAGAGGTGGGAAAAGGACAAAATACCCATCCATCCATTTTCTTTACACTCTTGTCCCTTAGTGGGGTCAGGAGGGTTGCTGGTGTCTATCTCCAGCTAATGTTCTGGGCGAGAGGCGGAGTCACGCTGGACATGTCGCAAGTCTGTCCCAAGGGAACACAGAGACACACAGGACACACAACCATGCACACACACACTCACACCTAGGGAGAATTTGGAGAGGCCAATTAACCTGGCAGTCATGTTTTGGACTGTGGGAAGAAACCAGAGTAGGACAAAATATGATTTTTGGTATTGTGAATATTTACGGGGAAGACTTGCCTTCAGTCTGGAGCATCAGTACCAATTAGTAAAGTCAAACTGATTTATATTGGAAGAATGTTTTGAACAAAAAATGGAGCAGAGCCTCTCTGCTGGGTAGAAAGAATGAGGTAAAACAGTGTGAAGACACTAACCTCGACCAATCCCACATCGGTTTCTTACAAACAGACTGACTGTGGTTCGCTCCCATCTGCCACTGATCTCTGATTGATTCTGTGTCCTTTAACTGAGTCTACAAACTAACAAATGAAGTCATTAATTGCAATGACGAATGGTGACACCGTCTTTATAAATCTTTGCCTGCATAATTAATAACCTTTAATTGTAATTAATTAGAACTATTTGCCATTCAGTATTTTGGAAAACAGACCGGATTCAAAGTGTTGTGTGTGCCTTTCGTACAAAATGATAAACGGTCACGGCTTTGTCTCACACACCGTGACACGCTGACAAAATATGTGGTCGTGGGAGAACTAGAAGTGATATCCCCGACTGCAGAGCTGTGAAAAGATGAGATCACCCAGCACACAATGAGCTATCCTCTGACATATTTTGTGCAAATGGGTCAACAGGTAGTTGACGTTTGCAAGCTGACACATTTTCGTAACTCCGGGCTCCGTTATGAATGTGCTTCACAAACGATGGTATGAAAATTAGAAAGACTGAGGGAAAAAAAAAAAAGCAATTGTGGCTCAACTTACACAGAAGGGCAGAACTTATTTCTAGGCAAATACATCACAGACACAAACTGCTTTGTGAGCAGCGAACATGCTAATGTGTTTGTGTGTAGTACGACTGTCAAACTGCTTTGTGGGAATGACTGAATTATCTCTGTTCGACATTCCGAAGTTATAAGCAAGTCTTAAAGGAGCAGGCATATCAAAGAGCATTCAATACCACAAGACACACACACACACACACACAAACAAATGCGCATCAGCGAACATCTGTATATACAGTCCACATCTAAAGGCATGCATATTCACATGCAGAGACATAGTTGGACACACACAATCAAAACCACGTCTAAAAGCATCAAGCAGCTCAAAGCAATCCGCCCTACTGAAAAACATCACCAAGCAAAGCCACCGTACCACATAATGAAAAACATACAAGCACTAACTCCATCATAGGCGCACACATGCTTCCACTCAGGGGCGCAAAACAGGCACCGTGTTTACTCAAACTTTAAACACTAATAATTTATCATGACATTAATTCAGAAAAAGATCTACAAACTGTTAATTCAGACAGTTTTAAAGAAACAGAAGATAAATAATCGAATCTTCACATGAATCGATCACCTAGCGGATTGTTTTGCAAACTAAAAAGTCGTGCAACGCCTCACCAATAGGACAAATTAAATAGGGGTCAAGCTGCATGAAAACTCATAATAAAACATTTAATTGTGGAAATGCTGTCTTTTTCTGCCCGATGCCAAATTCTGGTCTTCCAATAGGTCTGACCGGCCAAGTTACTTTTTTTTCCCCCCCATTTATATTCATATATTCTAAAATCAATAACACTAAAGAGAAAACATTTACTGCCCATTCTTTGATGAAGGTAATGATTCTGAATTCATCAGAAAATGATCTTAGTTTTGATGCAGTGTAGGAACTGAAAAAGAATTCAGATTTTGTGGTTTTTGATCTGCTAATCGATCTCTGGTCAATCGATTGGATCGTCTAGTTATTAATTTAAACTGCCAAGTCGGGGGGGAAAGAAAACGATGAGAGTGTGAGAAACGCAGGACTCCGCTGGTTTGAGACATGAGCTCTCTTAGGTGTCTGCATAAATATTAAAGGGAAATGAACAAACAGGAAAAAAAAAAAAAAGATCTTCAACCATTTGACTTATTGATCACCAGTCAGAGGCAGTCAAGTAAAGGTTGGCAATTTTGTTGCATCCTGGCTGAGTGGTGCATCAATAACAATTATGTTCAAAGAAAAACTGAAAACCAAAACTGTGAATGTAAAGCTAATGTGAGATAATTTCTTTTAGTCTAAAACACCTGAAACATCTGGTCTGACTGCGTTTCATTTTGATAGACATTTTTGATAGAGCCAGTAGACCGTTTAACGGCTCTTTTAAGGCAGAGTCCTATTTCACCACTTGCCCCTCATGTTCAGCCCTTAGCCTTAGGTTCTGAAGCAGTGGGGCATCACAACGCTTTCTGTGGGGTTGAAGAAGGGTAAATAGGAGCAGTTTCTACACTTGCAAACAAAGGGGTAGGAACTAAGCTTAAAAATACACTCATAAATGTAAATATTATTATCTTAGTGTATTTTTATAGCACAATATAGTGGTTACACAATAACCACTATGGCGTCCATCTCAAAACCCAGGTGGGTTGTGGCAGATGGCCTCTCATACCAAACCTGATTAATGAGGAGTTGTTTCCCTTTCTACTGCTGACACATGCATGTTTATATAGTAAACAAGAGATTAACAAAGTGTCTATACACCATTTCTAAAATATGTAATTTCAAGTCCAACAAAGTAAAGTTGTGTTGGTATAAAATATATATTAGATTTGGTATGAAAAGACAATATATACGTCTACAAACTCACCCATTTATAACTCACATAAAATAAAGGTTTACTAAGTATTTAGAAATATCAGAATAACTTCACATGAAATTTGCAGAAGACGCTGCAATAATTACGTACTCCTCTTCACAAACCACTGCAGCCTTGTGATCACACTTACATAATAACCTCTCCACTGTATGCATTTGCATTTCCTGTAGTGTAACAGCGTGCAAATGTGTCAGCGCATTGAAAGCGGCAAAATGAACGTAAACAGGGTTTAAAATGTCACCAAACAACACAACATGTTACATGATTATTTTATAAGCTTACCATCACATAACTATGTTATAAAATATGACATAGTTCATCATCAAAAAATGTTGCTAGCAATCTGTATCATCAAACAGATTTAGTCTACTTCACACTCATAACCTGTACTTACAGATTTAGCGTCGGCCAAGCAGCTGATAAAGATATCCCCTCTAATTTTCACTGTGAGGAACTAATGAGCTCTGCTAATGGGGCTTACTGAACTGGAATACACCAGCATGGACATGATGGAGGAGCAGGGAACGTTTGACTATGAGTCAGTTATTCTGACATTTAATGTCAGAGACATTCTTCAACTATTCATGGACGTGAACTCTACTCATTCAAGCCGTACAGTAACAGATTTCCCTCATCATGGGCAAATATTATTACTGAAACCCAGAGCACAGGGAGCATTTAGAGGCAATGCACAGTCACTTCCCCCAACGGTATGAGTATGACAGGTTTGTCATCATGCTTTGCTACTCTGCATAAAAAAAACGTAGCTGATGTGAACAAACAGCTGAGGTTGCTGAGCAGGAAGCAATGTAGGTCCACAAATCAATAAAGCTCTTTTTTTTTTTATAAATTATCTAAATAGTTGTGTTTTTTTTGTAAAGCTTTAAAAAAAAAAAAACTTGCATTTGACAAATCAAAAATAAAAATTGCAATGGAAAAATGCTTACACAACACAAACAGATTCTAGATCCCTGTTGCTAATAAATATGTTTATTTTAATTGAGTCTAAACTGATATTTTCATACAAATATAAGACATAGAAAACTAAAGTTTACAGAAACATGTCCCTTTAACAGTTTAAACTGAAATAATATGTAAGCTGGTTTTATACATAACATGTATAAATGCACAGAATTTGACAAAATAGTAACTTTGTATTTAAAAAAAAAGTTCTGTATTATTTTTTAATTGCAAAACAAAACATCTGAAAGAGTCAGCAGAGTGTGAGATGTGCAAAGAGTTCTGAAATAATTTTGTTTATTGCAGTGGAATATTTTCACACACAAAAAAAGTTGCAACTCTGTAGACATATTTCTGTTCCCTTATATTTTCTTTCTTAATATATCTAATGAACTGTACATATAAGGTTTGATGCAGCAGCTACTTCCGGACTCAGAAACGTTAACATAAATCTGACCAAAATAAATGACATGTTCTCCAGTCTTTCCCAATTTGAAGACCGTCAAAAATAACTAAGACTCCATGCCCCAAAAATCAGGAATAGTGTGTTATTAACTTCGGAAAAATTATTTCTTAATGTCGAATATGCTTTTTCAATAAATAAGCATACTTAAATTGATGACAGTATTTTCCTATATTTTTCAGTTTTGCTGCTACAATAAACATTGTTTTGTTTTAGAATTTTTTACCCTTTTATCTTTATCAGGGGTGTCAATAAAATATGTAGGTGTTTCTGTATCTTGTGGTAAAATAACTCCTTTCGGTTTTAGCTGTGGACGGCTTTTGAGTAAATTTAACGGAGCTGAATTAAACAAATCTTACCTGTGCTGGTCATCAGGTTATCAAAACATCATGGCTGACTCCTGGCTTTGGCATCAGTTTTGTTCAACCAGCTTGATTACGCGAGTCCGTCCGGTAGCACAGCTCTTCTGCACGGTTCCTCTGTTACTCCAAAACAAAGTAATGGAAAGCAGAAACCAGACGTCGGACCCAAACTGGTATCACTCCATCTCTTCTGGCCCCTGCGAGTCCTCAGAGGTCCACAACTGTCAGAGTAAAAATGGTTCAGCTTCTTTGCCGTGTGTTTAAAAAGGTCCTTCACTGGGACAAGCATCGGCTAGGTTTGGTCCAGAGCTGCAGCACCTCTTCTGCTCAGCTGCGCACCATCACAGTTTTGTTCCCGGTCAGCTCGAGTCCGGGTGACAAATGCTGTCCTGCTTTTAGGTCTTCAGTCACAGTTGTTGCCTTAACCTGGAAAAGTATAAGACAAAACTTTTTAGAGAAAATTTGACAAGTGTAAACTAAGGCTGAGGCCCTTAATTTATTTCATTCTGACATTTAAGACCTAGAAATGTACTAACTTCAGTTTAGATAGAATCTTTATTATTTAAATGATAAAATGTGAATTTACTTAAGTGTAGCTGTATAAATACACTGGGAATGTTCCAGCAAATACACTAATTACATGCACAATCAGGTAAAGCACTTTGGAAAAAAAAAAACACAACATTCAGGATAGAGAGTGGTGCAGAAAAATTGATGGGGGACGAAACAAACAGCCTGCAGCAGCATTCAGTCGCAACAGGATCCAGCGTCTCACTTTCTCTACAAGTATTACCAACTCCATTTCAATATTGATTGTTCCATGAGTCTGAACAAGAAGGTCATTAATGAGTAATTTCCTGGGATTTCCATATCAAATTTCCAGTGGCCGTGACCGCTGACAATTACATTCCCTTTATTCTGTAATTCTAGCATTAAAAACACAGACTCTTCGATTCTCGGCTCCCGTCTTTTGTTGCCCCAACCGCAAAAAAAAAAAAAATAATAATAATCTAATCATCCCACCCTCTCCGTTTGCGCCACTCCCCTCCCTCTCCTCTTCTCAGTCCCACCTCACTCTTCGGCGCCTGCTGGTTTCCATCCATCCAACTTCAATCGTCAGCCAATTTTTTATTGTTTTTGGACTGTTGGAGATGGCGTGTGTAAAGGTGTGCATCGTTCAATTACCACCACAAATAAAACCGTAAAAATATGGAGACTGAGTGTGTGTGTACCAATCTTGCCAAAAATGTTTCTTTGGGATTTACATCAGGACTTTGACTAGGACATTCCCAGTGAATGTACTTTGAATTAAGCTAATGCATTGTAGCTCTTGCAGTATGGTTAAGATCCCAAAGTTAAAAGAACAGGTCTCAGAGCTGCAGACTCGATGATTTCCTTCTAATATCAGCATCCTGCTGAAGGTAAGCATGGTGCTGCCACCACCGTCTTTCACAGTAGACATAGTGCATTAGGGTGCTCTGCATTGTTTTTGCTATGGCATTTTAACATCACCTGGCCAGGTCATTTCTCACAATTTCAGTTTTTTACTTGCAAACTCTTCCTTCAAGGCCAGATGTTTTAATTTTTTTAAAAACCCTGCTTTGAACTTATCCACAACTTTCTCCTTGACCACTCTGTTGTTTTCCTTGCTCTTGGTGTTGCTATTTATTCACTAATGTTCCCTAACAATTCACAGAACATCTGCACTTGATTTTATTTAAGTGCGTCCAAGTAAAGGGACTACATATTCTTTTCCATCCACTTCACAATTATGTGCTACTTTGGTTTGGTCTAGAAAATAAAAGTCCAATACATTGAAAGTTATGGTTGTAAAATGTTTTACTTTTTGCATTGCAGCGTACTGGATATCACCGGTGGGTCAGACATATTTTTTAAACATACGCACATGCAGAATTAAAGAGCCCTGTCTATTGTTTGAAGCTTACTATACATGAATTATGCAACACTAGCTCTGAAAGAGATGAGAATGAATAGCGTTCTCATCCTGCAATCCCCACTCCGAGGGTTACCTTTGCTCCTTGCCACTTCCGCATGTAGCTCTAACTTTGTTTGCACCACAAATAGAAAATGAACACACTGACTGTTTTCACGTGAAAAAGGGAAATCTGCACATTATGACTCATAACTGGAATTATGAGTCATCTTTATACCCTCCCATCTTAAAAACAGTCATATTTTAAGAGGAGTTAAAAAAAAAAACCATGGTTTTGGAATAAGTAAAAATTTCTGTAAATGTCCCGTGTCCTCGGATAACCTTTCAGCAATTTAAGCAAATCAAACATCAGCTTATAAATACAAAACTATAACCACAAAGGATTACATTCTGCCGATTTCTCCAGGCTGCAATATCCCGACTCTGAAGCTACACACGCGCACATCCACACACATACATGCTTCCTGTTGTTTCAAGTCTGACCACATAATAGTATTAGCTATTAGAGTTGCGAGAAAGTAGGAATGTTTTTATTTTTGGCTGTGAGGGAAAGCAGAGAGAGCGAGAGAGAAGAAAACAGGCCAGCTACTTACTGATTAGTAGAACAACAGGAAAAGAGAGGAGAGAGAAAGGTTTTCTTTATTGGAAGGAGGGAGCGTAACTAAATATTTTTCCTTGCGGAGTTCTGACTCAATCGAGCTCCTGCTTAGTCATTTGATTTAATCACTGTCATTCGCTGCCTCACTGTGCTTTATTCCACATTGTGTGTTTTCTTTATTTTCTCCACAAAGACTTCTCGCCGTTTTGTTTTTTTTTCTTTTCATCCCCAGCTACTTTAACCTCCCTCCCAGTGTAACTCCTACTTTTCTGTCTCAGTTTTCCACTCGAGCCGTCTGTCGTATCAATCCATCAGCGGAGCTCCCTGTCATTTTCAAATGCTTCTTCTGTCTGCTTTCCCAACTGTCACTGCGGCTAAGACCCCCCCCCTCCGACCACCACCCACCATCACCACCTCCGACCCCCCCCACCTTGAAGGACGTGTGTGGTCCGGTCTGACTATAGAACATTACATTGTTCCAGACAGGTTGGACTGCGCCACTAGGCAGCAGACGGAGGCAGGCGGGGGTAGGTGGAGAGCAGGGGTTCCTGGGGAATGTTTGTTTTTCTGTTTCCAATTTGGTCCAGCCCAAGGAACTCCACACTCCGCTCTGTCTCAAACACACCATTCATGACGGCCTGACGTAGATGATTACACACAAACACCCACTCAGCAAGTCTCGGCTAGCTCACAGCACACACACACACACACGCACAGATGTGTATATAAGCACATACCCACACATGCTGAGCTACCTCGCTGCCCGTGAAATACACATATGTACATATATGAGAACTGAGAACGATACACACATGGCTTAGATTCGTTCTCAGTCGCTTTAACCATGAAACGTAATACGTTTAATTTATCTTTGTTCTCATCTTTTATTGTTTTCTGATTTGTTATTGCTAATGCCATTTCAAATGACATGGTGGTCAAACTAATTATGCTTGTTTTTTTCCTCGTCTTTCCGATCCCCCCTCCGCTCTGTACTTGGGAAAATGATCGTTTCTGAAAGGGCTTTTTGATGTGTCTTGCTGAGTTTTTAGATGTTATGTAGACAAAGTTTAAGCTCCATGTTCCACCAATTAAAGCACAGAGGGCACATTGTTTCATACTCAACTATTCCATCTGAAACGGATTACTTTAGTAATTTCCTTGTTTGGATTTGCTTTTATTTTTTCTTTTCTTTCTATTTATCAAGTTTATTTGTAAGGAAAGAGCTCAGATCAGCTCTGGCAGCTGGGAAAAAGTAGCAGATGTACCATACATGTGTTCATAGCTCACATGTATTTAAAAAGCAACTTCCTTAATGAGATCTGAGGGATCAAGAAGTATTGCTAAAGATTAAAAACATTCCATGTACACGTGGATTTGCCAGCAAACAGGTGTAACACTAGCACCTGTTTTTCCAACTAGTGTTCTTCATTTCATCAGTTACAATAATTTGCCTGGAGGAGAAACTATTTCAGACAGAGATGCACAGAGAAATCAACTGTTAAACAAAACAATTTAAAGTTGTAACAAACTGACCAGTCACCAGGCAACCTGAAACCCAAAATTCCTATATTTTCAGGTCAATGAATACACCCTACCAAAGTAATGACAGATCAAACTACCATACTTTTCACTGAGGTTGTTTCTTAAGGAAAAAGGAAACAGACATAAGGGCCTACGGTCACACAAACACACTGGCTGTTTGCAATTACTAATGCTAAAATACTCACTTTTGATATGAAATTATGTCAGCAAATTTGTTTAAATTTAATATCAAAACCCTGTTTTACAGTAGTCATTTCTCCACACACAGTAAAATGTTGCCTCTGCTTTTAATATAATTAATTAGTCAAGGGCCGATCATGTCAGGAAAGCTCAGACCAAAATATCTTTGAAGGATTTTATTTATAGTTCTTCAAGAGAAATTCAGAAAGCTTTGCAAACTCAGGAAAAAATTCAGATGCCAAGTGAGTAGGTTAAAATGATTTTAAAAAACAAAAACAACATAATGGTTAGATCATAATATATCTCATTAAAAACAATTGAAACAATTTACCAGACAAATTTTAGAGCGATTCGAGTTTTCTCCGGCTGCACGAATCACAGAGTAAATCAATAATTTTCTTGTTGTTGCTGAGCACTGCAGGCGAGCTGGCTGATAGGTGGCTACTATGCTCCCCAAGCTTGTAAGAAAAGCACATTTGCATGTTTTGAAAATCTTTTAGATAGCCAACTGCCATTTGACTACTGGAGCAGGTAGCCCAGCTAATTAATCAGCAGATTGTTATAATCCACATGTCAAAAATGTATATCTGCACTATAAACATGTTTACTTAAAAACTACTACTAAATTTAGTGGATATCTAATATTTTTGTACAAGTCAGAATAGCAGCAATAACCATGATGGTTAATTTTTTATTGTTGTAAATACAAGTGATCACCACATACCTTTAATATAGTTATAAGTACTAAATACTGTGAAACTGTTCAAACTCAACAAAAGGATCTCATATCATGACAATCTAAAAATGGCCTGTGACTATTTCGCAGGAGCTAGAAGCGCCTTGTAAATACAATGAAAAACTTCAATACATTTCGTAAATTGCATATTAAATGCTAACAAAAATATAAATCTTAAAGGCATACACAAGCCTTAGTACAAGTCTTAAAAAGGAAAGCTATGAAAATCTGTCCCAATGTCTGCTCATCAAAAAGTACATTCATATTTATCAAACTAACCAAACTTCTGATCTACATCTACCTTGCCACGTCCAATGCCAATCTGAATATACAAGTGAAAACTCAATTGAAGCAATTTCCTGCCAGAGAGATTGATGGAATAGGAAAACAATGAAGGAATATAGTTTTACCTCTGATAGAAAATACTAATGGTTCCCAGAGGATGAGATGTCAGAAAAATGGACCCCGCTGAGTGTATTTGAAGAGCAGTCGACATTAACTGCTGATGTCCACGTCAAAACCATTTACCACTCACTTTCTTACAAAATGAGCAGAGTAATTCCAATTCCTAGTAGGTTTGTTTCAGCTGTGAAATCAAAGTACACCAAAACACCGATCAGGTTACCCGGCCGCTCAAGCGTGAGGGATATCAGCTGCTTTGATCAGATTAATGCGAGAGAATTATGGAAGTTTCTGTCATGCAAAAGCAATATTGGTAAAATTATTAGTTTTATTTTAACATAAACTCAAAATAGACTGCATAGCTCCTTATGAGTAAAAAAACAGGCATGTCAGCAGAAAATACTACTATAAAAACTAAGAAGCATAACCAGAATTTGAAGAAATGTTTTTCAGCATAATTCTTTAAACTTCACACTGTGCAAACTGGTTTGCTGATAAGGAGCTCCACCTGGTAAAAATCCACTTGCAGAGATAAACAATGGATCAAAACAGAAACTCCTTTATCATGTTTGTTGTGAGGAAAGAAAGCATTGTGTCGGGGCTGCTTTGCTCTTCTGTATGCGTCTTTCAGCGACCTTGATCAACCAGATCTTTCAGCTGCTTAAGTGAAAGCTGAGGGAGTGGTCTCTATTCACTGCTGCAAGCAACACCCAGAGCTTTTAAGTGGTGTTCTGACAGTGAGACACGTGCGTGTTACGGAGACACTGACTTTTTCCCATAATGTGTGTCTTCGGAGTGTCTCGATGTGCTTTACATGATTTTCTTTTTCCTGTGGGCTGTGACTACGGGGATTATTCTCAGGAATGCTTTCTTTCAAATACTTGTGAGAACACATATAGCCGAGATATTTTTGAGACTCATCTGGGCAGAATTATTTCACAAGCGCAGAGAGGTGCCAAGATAAGAGACAACGAAAAACATTCAACGTGTATTTTAATCAAGAATTTAAATATATTTTATTAATTAGATATTTGGCACAGTCGGGTTTCAATGTTACTGACCAAAACGAACAAAGAACAATTTCAAATTTTCCCCCCCCAAAAAAAATCTTGATAATCTCCAGGGCTTTGGGGTAATCACCTTTTCATAGCACTGTATGTTCCTTGGTAATACAAATCAGTCCATTTGAGTTGATTCAAATTCAGTGCTATTGTGTACAAGTAACATCAGCAGAATGTATTCTGTTGTAAATGTTGCCTTTTAGAAGCATAAAAAAGTATTGTGACAAACATACAGGTGCAAGACTAATCCCTGTGAAGCCCCATAATCAAGTCTGATTTACATGAGAATTTGAATTTGAAAGACAAATACGACTTCATCTTGAACAACTTTTTTTTCCATGAAGAAAAATAATTTGAAAACGTTAGTTCCTCATTTACTGCTAAATATTTGCTGCCAGAAAATATTTGTGCAGCAGGGAACAGAATTAAACTTGCTGTCACAATCGCTAAAATGAGAAATGAAATTCTTTGAGAATGTATTCACTGAAACAAGTTGCACACGCACACACACACACGAGCATTAATCGAAGATTTACAGTTTGTGACCTACAAATGGGAGGTCTTGACGTTGCCTGCCAAAAGTTGCTGCTACACTTCAGAAGTCACTGGAAGACAATAATCAACAGTTGCTGTGGCTGGTAGAGGGGACAAAACTCACCAACCACAGTCAAGAGAGTAGCCACTTTTGCCTTGTGAACAGTGTTAATATCCTGCCCTGATGTACGATAGTAGTAGGGAACCAAGAGCTGCATAAATCAACTCTTGACTGTTGATTCTGACCTTGCGCTACACAGCTAAGGCTCTCATACATCAAAAATAATGGAGAACAAACTCTGCTTCCGTGGTGGTGGTAGGCGTAATGGAAAGAACTAGTAGCTGCATAAATCAACATGTTGATTGTTGACTCTTGCTTTGCTTGTCTTTTCCTCCCCAAAAGAAACGGAAAACAAACTGAGACACACATCAAACCGGCTGCCAGAAATCACTGATGATTTTCAGGACACGTGCACACACAACACTGTACGTGTGTGTGTGTGTGTTATTTGTCACGGTGTGGTTTGTCAATGTCTGGGTAAGCTCAAACATTACGTCAGTCAAAGACGAGCACACACACACACTTGCACACAAGTGGACATTCACACATCCAAACAGATTTATACACCAAAACAGGCTCTACACTTACTGACCAACACACAAGTTCCACTCCTTATACCAAAGACGTTTCCTGCAAGAGCAAGGCCCTACGGGAAAATAGTCTGGATAAACTTCAGATGCACATACACACCTGCAAACACGCCCGCGTGCACACACACACACACACACACAACGGAACATTTCAAACCCACAATGTTGACATTATGCTGCTTTCCAAAGCCGGTCTATCTGCACGCCGGCCAAGGGAAGCACTATCGGGAATCAGCATGGAGAAAGTTGTCGGACTTTGTACAAAAACTGGATTTGAATCAAAATTTCAAGCCAAATATGATCATATTTTCAGGGTGACTCACCTTAAGTTTTAATGCAGCATTTCATAGCCTGAAAGCAGGGGGAATCACTGATACCATTCTCCTTTCACGTATATATCTTTAATAAAAGTATGCACGGCCTTTTATAGACAGTTTCTCACCGTTCATAAATCAGTTCACGATCATTAATAAATTGAGTTGCTTCTGTTAGTAAATCAGTGACAACGTCCAAATTATATCACAATTCTATCAGAGCTAAACTGATTACAATAATTGTGTTGGTATTATTTTTTTGCATTACATTTACCATAATTTCAAATACCCATTTCTAGCATTATTTATACTGTTCTATGTAAGATAGGAAACCCATAGACAAAACATAAATAGCAACAGGAGTTAACAATTCATTTTAGTTTAGGAGTAAGAGTGACTAATATTACTAAAACTGCAGTTTGTATGTAATTCTAAGAGGATGAAGAACTTTTTGATTTCCAAACCAGAGGCTGAAAGCTTGCAAGGACAAAACAGAGCAACTTTGTTCCTTTGTGCCCTTTAGCCTTTCAGCTGCCTGCAAAAAGTCTTGCTCACTCTTGTTCCTTCGTACCATGAATATACAGCAAATCTGTCTTGCCATTTCACAGAAAGCAGTTTAGTTTTAAATGGCTTCTTACACTTCTGTGCTTCTTCTAAGTTAATTTGATGCACCTGACACTAAAAATAGTCAACTTTGAGTTGCCTTCTCTCTGTAGCAGCATCCATACTGAAGAGTGTTGCTGTGAGAATAACTTGGTGCAGGATTTTAAGCTTCTAAAGAGCCTGTCTTCAGTCAGTATTGATCAAGTAAAAATCGGCCCAATCTGGTAACCAGCTGATTTTTCTGAACACTTGTAAACACAGTGGTGAACATCAAGAAGATTGTGAGCCGTTAGTGACTGTTACATGGAGTACATCACAGTGCTAAACTGAAGATAATCTACAAGATTATCTCTAGTGAGTTTGCATACAATTGCAGAAGCTTATACTATCACTTTATTAATCAATGGTTTAAGGTCATCTAACTTACTCTACATTTCATGCCAGCCATAAAATGTACCACTGGTGCCGCCTCGGTAATTTTCAAGATAATGTTTAGATTCTATAGAACTCCTGCTGTATGTATTTTTAAGGGAAATTGTTGTTCCATACTGCTGTTGTAAATGATTATTTTAGTAATGAAGTAATCTACTGATTTTTCTGATGACTAATTGAGTAATCAAATGAAGAAAAAAAATAAAAAGGATAAAATATTGGTAATACCAGTAGTAGATATTTACATATTTAGACATTTCCATATCTGTTCATCCTTAGCAATTACGCTTCTTTTAGAAATCAATATGTAACAATAATGTTTTAAGTCAACCTGGACAAAAAAATATATATACAAAGCCTGGAATGATATTCGATGTAATAATAAAAATAAAAAGCAGAGATATTTTTAAATAAAAGAATACTCCAGTTTTTATTCGTATTCTGCAGTCAGTTTAGTAGACAAGGTCTCACTTTGCATAGCCATTTATAGCGTGTGCGTCCATGTAAGAGAAGAAATCTTTGTCACCTTTTTCATAACACAGAAACGCATATCCCAGCTATGTACACACCACAGTGTATTCGCCACCCATTTGTTGTGACCGGGGTGCTAGAAAATTTATTTTACGTTTCGTTCATGAAGCTACACCTGCGCTAAACATGTGTAGCGCAGGTGTAGCAATGCCCGCTGTGGTCCATTTCTGTGTCTCCGCTTCACCTGTGTACATACACCCGCCACGCACTTTGCCGCTATTCATTCAAAAACACCCTCTAGGCAGGCGCTCTGGGAGAGAGGCTCTTGCTTTCCATTCATTGCACATCAATTTAATGATCCATTTTGATCCCTTAAAAAATGATAAAACCCTGGAAACTTTTATCAATCAGTGAAATCTCCTTGGATGCCTCAGACAGAACATGGAAAGTGGACATGTTCAGGGAAAAGAGGACGTTTGGTCACCCTACGTTATGCCAATAGCGCGTAGCAGTTGTCAACTCTAGCGGAAGTGAGAGCGTTGCGCAACACAAATAATTATCTGGTGGGAACACAGTGTGCTAAATAGTAAAACTAAATTTAATGGATCCTCAAGGCAGATAATTTGCCTCGAGGAATTTTAATAATTGAGGTACTTGAATCAATTGATGAATTGTTATTGCTTTATATACTGTCATACAACTGTAGTGTAATTCAATTTTTAAAAAAAGTTCAAGAACATTTTGATTTCAACATTCCTAACAAAGCAGCTTCCTGGTGAAATAATTTCAATAATTTCACTTCAAGAAAAATTACTCCTGCAGATGTCCTTAAAAACAAAACAAATAATGCTTTTATCAATTTATGCAATGTACATGTTCCTGAACCTCTACAAACTCAAAATGTTTCATGACTTTCTAGAAAACGGTGAACATAGTCAAATAAAAGTTAATTCACTTTGCTTAACCAAATCTAAAATAAGAGAGAATACTCTTCATATTAGATTAAATCAGCCTCTAAATAAAGGGAAGAAGACAACGTGTGTGTAAAGCAATAAAAAAGCGCAAAAGCCATGTTGTTGAACAAATGCCATGCCCCCCACTGGGCTTTCTCACCCAGTGCAACACACACTCCCACACACACACACACACACACACACACACACACAAACACACACACATTGAGCTGAGGTAAATTTAACTGTCAGCCGTAAAGTTTTCAACCATAGCAAGTGATCTTTTGCTCCTTTTTCTCGCCCCACTTTCCCTCCTCCTCCTCCTCTTTATGCAAATAGGTGTATCCTTCTGTTGCGCATCCATCGCTCCAGCCATTATTTTCTCACCCTATTTCCACTCTGATTTTCCTTCACATGTAATCCATCCTCATGTCCATTCCAGCTTCTTGTTTCACTTAATGCGCTTTCGTACCATTTTCTTTTTCCGCACTCAATCGGTCCCTCCATTCCTCGCAGCCGTACGCTGACCCAGAATCCCTCTGGAGGCTTTTTTTTTTCTTATCTCCGCCTTCCTACCTTCCAAGAGATGAAAAGATATCCTTTCCTCTTCTGTCTATCTGTCCATTCTTCCCCCACCAATACCCTCCCAACCAACCCACACACACTTCTGACTGTGGGCCTCTGACACCCACCTCTTCGTCTCTTGCCACAAAGGTCTGAAAGACCCCCAGATGTGTGTCCCCCTTCAATTTCCATTTAAAAAAAAAAAAAAAAGAACCACCTCTCTTCCCCCATCATTCATCTATCCCTGTATCCACTTTTTTCCACACACACACATAGGGGAAACAATTAAAACGTGGGGTTAGTAACTTATTGGGAAAAACACCATTACATTTTCTCAAAAAACACATGAATATCACTCATAAGGTCCAATGAATGAGAGTGCTGGAGTGTTAAGCAATTGTACTATTTATGATGGAGGAAAACTTCCTCTTTAAAATGTTATTCTTAAAAAAAAACATGCTGACCATCAAAATCTTTCATATCTCACAAGAGGAAACATGCTGATGCCAACACATTTTACTGATCTTTAAAAGTCTCTCAGATGTTCCTTGAATGAATTCTGATGAATCAGCTCCATAAAATTACTTGGGGAAGTTTTTAAAGAGAATTGTAGATAAATAAGGCAGGAGTACATCTTTATAGTTAAAGGTTGAACAATGCTGTAACATTCAGACTTTTACAAGACTATTTAATAGTCACAAATCTAAACAGTTTGAGCATATTGCCACTACTATTACAAAAATAAAAAGTAGTGGAAGATATTACCTCTGATGCATATAATAATTGTTGCAGTATTTGATCGGTGAATTACTGATCGGAGCCAAGCAACAAAATTTGCTATTGTCTCTGGCCATCAGACTGGTGTGTCTTTAAAAAAAAATAAAGTAGCTTCCTTGTTTTGGATTAATTAAAAAAAAATGTAATTTACAGATAGAAATGTCATCAACAGAGTTATTCCAGTTCCAGTCAAAGTATCCAGATTTTAAGACCATTTTTAATGTCTACATTAAAAAAGTTTTTAAAAGTTTGTAATTATATTTTTAGCATCCTCAAGCTTTTTGAAAACAAAACTAAGAGCATAAAGTGAAGGTCTTCTTAAAAAGAATAATGTGTTCTAAAGATTTTATGTTGTAAAAATCACAGGGTTGAACTTTATTCTAACCTGAGTAACGCATCCATAATTTAGATCACTAAAGCAGACTTTTTTCATTGTTTTTTTTTCCATGGGAAGGTATTTTTATTGTTTTATTGTCAAATCAAACCTACAAAAAGAAAGAATAATGTCAAAGATTCTCACGACACTGACAGCATTTTATTTGGTGGTTCTCAACATCTACGGTCTGCCTGTGCAAAAAGTTGGCAACTCAACTTTTTGAGTTGCAAAAACTAGCACCAGTTGGTTTTGGCTGAACCAAAACTAACTGGTGCTACTCGTAAGCACAGTTGCCATATGTTCAACAGCAACTCTGGTTGTTCAAGCAATTTATTCTTTAGAAAACCAGATTTTTATCTTCTCAAGCTCATTTCTTTGTTTTCTCTTTTTTATATTCTCTGGTCCGTGAAAACACTAATGCTGCTTCCGTTGATATCCAAGACTTTTCAAGACTAGTAGTTTTTCAACGAAGGAAAATCTATTTTATACGTTTCTGATTTTCTTTTTTTTTTTTCCTAGACTGGCTACAATTAACTGGTCAAAAGTTGAAAATCCTATCATTTTTCATACAAGTAAATCTCCCATATTGAAGTACTAAAAGGTCTCACTGACGGGACTTATTGTTGTGGAAGCTTTAGAAGTTATTAAAGGGTCTACTTACTCTACAGCGAATACAAACAGAATCTGATGCTTACATGTAATCAATCAAAACAATTGAACAGCATATCTGAGATCCTCAGAAATATTACAAATTGCAAAGCAGTTATTTTGAAAAATTATTTCACAAACAAAATCCAATAAATAGTTATGATGTATGCTGTAATGAAGCAACACTCCTTAGAAATCAAAAGTTGCTCAAATTGATATTGGCAAGCCAAGACAGTGGTGGCTTTGAAACAAAATACAGAATCTTGAGAAAAATAAAAATGAGACCAAAAAAGGTCTCACCAACTATTTTTGAGAAAAAAAAAGTAAGTCTATTCAAAAGTCTTGAGGCTGAGTAGATTAAAATTATTATCCATTTGCCAGAAATGTGGTTGTGTATGTATCACATTTATGGCACCATAATCGTTTCCTGGTTCTCTGAAGATTTAATTCGAAAATAAATGAACTTTAAAACTCCTTAATGTTATTTCAATCAAGATTTATCAATGCAAGCACAATTCCCGACATTCATTTTATTTTCTCTGACCCGATGTTTTGTTCTGCTTGAGCAGCATTAAAAAATAAAGCTGTAAACATTAAGTTTTCAAGCATGAAGCCTCAGAAAGATGAAGACAACACCATTAAAATTTTTAAATTAAAAAAAGACATTTTCACTGAGGATTTACAAATGATAAGCTAGCACAAATCTGTTTTAGTTTAGTGTCAAAGCATAAGCAACAACAAATAACTTCCTGTGACTTTAGCCAACTATAGTTAAAAAACCTTTTCATCATTTAAACAGCACAGCACTAATACCCACAGTGGTAGTCCAATGATGGCAGCTTAACGCACAAAGAACTCTATACTGCTCTAACAGAAGACGAGTCCAGGCCCTTTTAAAGTTTGTGTGGTTTGAAGTGAAGTCCTAAGGGCATCAGCTCAAACCGTCTTCAGGGCGGCAGCCCCTTAAGCCCAAAGCTGCTCCTGCAGAATTATTTTGCAGTATCAAAAAGGAAAAAAACTAAGCCATCCCAGCGTCATCCTGCAGAGCACAGGTGAAAGAGTCCGCTGTGCTTTTGCACTTGGGTAAAGCTGTCTCGCTGACTCCTTCAGATTTGGGTAATAATGTCAGGCAAGAGCACAGCCAACTTAAAAAAGGTGTCATATCTCCCTGCGCTTTCTTCTTTTTATTCCTCCAGGTTATAGAGCAGCCAGCAAAGGCTACATGAAATGGATAGCATAAACAACAATCCAGACTGGCTATTTGTGAACTTTTCTTTTTTTTTTTTTTTGCAATGCATGCAGACAGAAGCAGACACAAAAATACATTAAAAAGCAGAGACAACAGTGGTTAGTTTCTTAAAGGAATAAAAGAAAATAGCTTGAATCAAAGTATTAATTTGGTGGGGCACAATAAAAGCGCGCACGCACGCACGCACACACACACACACACGCACACACACACACACACACACACAGAGGAAACCACACTTTGACAGACAGATGCGTGCTCAGACTGAGGACAAAGACTACTTTGAAAAGTTACTCAGCCACCAGATGTTTCAGCCTGATCCCAGACTACAATACTAATAGGGCTGCAGCTATGTGTGTGTGTGTGTGTGTGTGTGTGTGTGTGTGTGTGCGTGTGTGGGTGACCATGTGTGTGTAGGCTAAAGTTTTAAAAAGCTCCAAAAAAAATGAGACCCTTTGTAAAAGAAATGCGGTCATGATAAAATTGCTTCTGTACTCTTAACAATGCAACAGCATGCAGAAGATTCTTGAACTGAACACATTCCAACAATTCAACGACAACTGATCATCTACTGTTGTTTGACGACAATCTTTGACCTACAGATTCAGATTTTGTCTAGTTTCATTTTTTTTTTCAAGAATAGAAAAACTAAAATACAATTGAAAGCTAACTTCTGGGGGTAAAAACTTGCATAGTTCTGTCTCTCACTGGAACTCAAATATTTTTCTCCAGCTTGCTGCACAAGCAAATTTGTGTGCAAATTAAATCAAACTGATAAAGAAGTGCAAAATTTCTTCTTCATAAGCCACAAAGACCTTAGTGGTAAGAGATGAGGTGTCAGAGGGCCTGTTATAACTAACTATAATCTTTTTCATGCACAGATTAAAAACACAATAGTGCATAACATGACATTTGTTTCTATGAGGTTTAAATTTAAAAGCAACTACAACTGTGTTACATTGTCATTGGATGTATTAGGCATAGGCCCAAATAAGAACTTTACAGTATATTCTGAGTACAAATACCATAATTTCATGGTGTATGCATTATAGTTTTAAACAAAATACCAACAGCATTACTGATTTTAAAACCATTGCTTTATTTCTTTGAGGAAACATTTCAAACAGGTGAATTTTTTTTTCTAGTAAGCCGAAAAGTAGAAACCTTATTTCAGCCAGCTGACCATCAGTGGTCTTGTAATGGCGCAGCTTTTGAAATCACCAAACTGAAAGTCAAAGATCAAGCTGATAAAGCGGAAAGTTTCCAGGTTCAGACCCAGTAAGTGAATTGGCAAAGACTACTGGGAATGGGTCAGTATTAAAGTGCACCTACATTTTGAAAAAGTCAACCCCTCCCCCCCGCCTCCCTTACTCTTCCTGTGATTTAAAGTGTTTTTTATATGATGTCAGAGAAAGTGCCAGAGTGACCAGAGTTTTCTGCAAACGGATCATAAAAATGACTCAGTGCTGCCCCTCCCGCGCTAGTTGCTAGGCAGATTGAAAGAAAGCTCTTAGCCTTTGACCTGCCTTACAACAAAGACGACTGTTTAGAAATATTTCTGGTTGTGAAAAACGCAGGCAGTCATGACATGGAAACAAAAAGTTTTCACCCCCCCTTTCACTATTACTGAGGCAATTGTTTTAAAACTACAGCTGCCAACCTCGGAGCAGCATGACAGATAAGCAGCAGACTGCAGGCTAGTTACCTGACCAGAGAGCCTCTAATTAACTGGGTGATATCAGTTTGTTGTTCTTGTGTTGGCCGTTAAAGATAAGAGCAGCAAAGTATCATTGCGTACCATGGAACATGGAAAAAGCACTATTGCTCATTTTAGAAGTTGTTTTCTTAGGTTGTTTTGCCTACTAATTTAACGAAAAACAGATATTTCAAATAACATTATCATAACTGTAAAAATAAATGTTAGTTTTGCCAATTGAACAGCTAGAAGGTTAATCTGTTGAAAAATGTATGATCAAAAAGCTAATTCATATTCGCAACTGAAAAAAATAATTGGTTTTTCTATTGTACATCAAAGCAATTGTTTCATATAGTTTTTGTTTAAAATCTTTGTGAAGGTAATTATTTTTATTACACTCTCATTCCTAATCTTTATTATTATTATTTGTAAGTGAATACACCGGGTGTGTCTATGCGTGCGTGCGTGCGTGCGTGCGTGCGTGCGTGCGTGCGGAAGGCCATCTCACACATAGCAAACAAAAGCTATAAAATAAAAAACATTAAAAAATCCATAAAAATTGTATTAGCCACCAACAATGCATCACAGTTGTAAGGCCTGCCCAGAATAAAATGCGTGATTGCTGGAAAATTGGAGAAAACGTGTTCGTGACTGAGAAAGAGCACAATAGCAAACAAATGTCAGCAACTATTTACACACTCAACATTAAAGTTAAATGCAATCTTGGAGCAAGTAAACTCCTTTTCCTGGCAGTGATTACAGGACAGTCAAGGGCATACGACAGTCAAAAAAAAAAAAAGAAAAAAAAAGAAGAAGCCAGAAATTTGAATGCAAAGATTCAGAACATTTGAGAACACAAAGGAAAAAGTGAAGCAGAGAATTGTCTGATAAGAAATCTGAGCATGTGCAGAGGAGGTAGTTAACCTTCAGTTCAGAAATAAACCATCAGCAAGTCTATTTGTTCAAAACCAAACTGTAAATGAGATAGATTTGAAGTCAGCAGCTGCAGATAAAAAATCATCCGACTCTTAGAATAACTGATTGGAATCTATCAACAAAGCCGAACCGTCTGGAGATAAACGTTGACTAATACTGCTACCGCCAAGCATGTGATGTTGGGTGAAGATATGCAATAGCAGCAGATGCCAAATAATGAAATAGGCAGGGGCAAAAGGGGAGTGAAATCACCTGTGTTCAGGCGACTGGCCACATCAAAAATGCCCAGCGGAAAACTCTGATGGAGGTAAACCGAAAGCTGATGTTAGGCAAGCTGCAGTCGGTTACGCACTAATCTGCTGCAAAGATCTTAGTAAATGAGACAAACGACAAGTGGATTTCTTGATTCACAGTGGTTGTTTCCAAAAAAAAAACAGTAAATCAGATGGAAATTACCAGATTACATTTTCCAAGCTGAATCACTATTTAAAATGAAAAGAAACTTTGTGAAAAACACTAGAAAAGAAAGCAAACAGCTTCACCTGAAAGAATAAGAAAACTCTACATGGTTTTTTTTTTGTTTGTATGGCACCAATTATAAAAACAAGCAGGATGACATCACATTCATGTCACTCACATTATTTTTATTTTACGCTTACCAACAGGTGTGAAAAATGAGCTTGAGAAGTCAAAAGAAATAAACGTTAGTTCAGTTTGGCAGTCTGCAATAAATGCCAAAGTATCTGAGACCGTCTAAAAACTATGACCTGCAGTAACATAAAAGTAGCAAACCAGGGGTGCTGTGGTGGCGCAGGGGCAAAGCACAACCCACGTATTGAGGCCCTAGTCCTCATGCAGGTGGTCGCAGGCTCGATTCCCGGCCTGATGACACTCGCTGCATGCCCTCCCCCTCCCTGATTACCCTCCCTCCTGTCAAACTACCTTCAAATAAAGGCCACTAGAGCCAAATTAAAAATAAAAAAAAGTAGCAAACCAAATTTATTGAGACACATTAGCAACTAGCAAAATGGGGACAGGAAGAGTAATCTAATTCTAAATCTTTTTTTTTTAGAAAAATACAACGCTTAATTTGATTAGATTTATTGAAAATGGAACAATTTTCCTGCTGTGATCACTGGAATACACCCAGATAAAGGAATAAAACTTTTTTAATTGAAAGTCTGACTTTCAATTAATTTGGCTGACATGAATGCCATATCTAGTAGAGCAGATGTGTCCTGATCTTTACAAGTCAGGAAGTGACAAAAGAAAATTATGTACTCACCTAAAAATCACTCATCTACATTAAGAGCAATAATGAAATGCTGAAGAGGAACTTTAAATGTGACAAAAAAAAAAAATCCAGGTGTTGCATATTTACCATCTGTGCCAACAAACATGTAAGGTGCTGTACGTTACATGTGCAGGGCCAAATTATAGTTAGATAATCTCTCGAACTTTGAAGACCATCTATAGCTATAGATCTAAATTAAAACTTAACCCATTATAAAAACCCAAAACAGGCATCTTAAGTACAAAATAAGTACTCTGTGATATTTACACAAAAAGCCTTCATTGTTAAACAGTTAAAAAAATAAAATAAAATAAGCACCACATCAGTTCATTATCAATTAACCGGGAGCTCCTTTTGTAATTATATTTTGACAAATTTCATCAAGCACACAGCTGGAACTTCACCTCCAGGTGTTTTACACAAGGTCAAAATTCATCTGAGGCGTGATTGATAACTGAAGGTCTGGGTGCACAGGAAGCATCAAACCTGCTCGTACCGCTGAGTCAAAGCAGCCGGGACTTCAAAACTCAGAGCGCTGACATCAGAAGCCAGCAGGTTTCATTTACCAGCTGCCTCACGAGCCAAAGCTGCAAAAGGCTGTGAATAAATTCCTAATTATTTTGACATTGTGAAACTCAGATGCACATGTTTGCAACTGGGGCTATCTGTTGCATGTTTTTTTTTTTTTTTTAGAGCTTTAACTGGCAGTCATACAAAGAAAAGTATGAGTAGTAAGCAGGTCTGAACATTACAAACTTTCGGTAACAGAACAGACCACAAGGCTGTACTGCTGCCTGCACCACCCCACTCTTTTTGTACCCGTTTAAATCAACTCAACCACCGCCTATCAGTTTCCACTGTGTCATGACAGAAAGATTTTTACCCTCTCGCATTAAAGAAAATCTCCCAAATTTAGGATTTCTCAGAAAAACGGTAAAAAACAAAAAAAGACTCATCTCACCCTAAACCAAGAACATGTGCTCGTTATCTGAAGACAGACTTTTAAGTCTAAAAAAGAACAAAGACATTAAAAGACAAACTTGAGCCTAAACAAGGCTGCACAGACCACAGACGCAGTGGGGATGACAAGTTTTGGGGGGGCCTTTGTAGCAGAGACCGACTTGCAGCAAGAAGCAAGAAGAATAAAAGATCAAAATCCGTGCACTGCCACCAACTACGGGCAACTAATACAAAGTCACGATATGCTGGGACAGTAGGAAGAAGGAGAAGAAAAAACAAATAGCTATAAAGATTGCGTCCTTGAGATATGAGCAAAAGCAGGGCACCGGGTAGTAAAACAAAGGTGCGATCAGAGAGTCACAAGCAAGCCAGGAGCCTTGAAAAAAGTTTTTTTTTTGCTTCAAATAAACTATCCGTGACAAATGGGTGTTTTCCTTTATCTGAACTGCAAGCAGGGCTGGGATGAATAACAGCTGATTGCACTAATAGATGAAATCTTTTTCCTGCTTATTAGAAACAATGGGAGTTAAAGTGGTCGCAAATGTAAATGAAAGTGATTAGAAATTAAATAAATAGATACTGCGATGCCAGATGACAGAAATGTTCTTTAGGTCTCCCTGTGGAACTTGTCGTCAGACAGTTCATTCCAGAAGGACACGGCGGTGTGGCACTGACACGCTCGACAAGCGTCAGCTGAGCACACTTATGAGAAACAGCTCCGGAAAGGCTTCCCACATTTCTAATTACTTAACATATAACGTTACACAAAAGCAAAGGGTAAAAGTAAAAATTTTACTTTAAAAACATATGTTATTTTATCATATACGGTATAAATACGTATTTGTACTAGTTCTCAAGGGAGAGAGAATTTGGCATCTGGTCCTAGTCTAATACGAAAAACAGCATTAGTCTGAACTAGCAGACGAATTATTACAACAAGGTAAGTAGTAGAATTGAAGAGCTCAAACTTCACATGGAATCTCATGTATAGAATAAAAGATCAAAATCCGTGCACTGCCGCCAAAAGGGAACTGGTGCAAACTTCTTATCAGTCACGAGTCGGTACTAGTGTTTCTGTCATACTGTTCCTGTGGTTTCAATTCATTTTAATGAGGGTCTGCAGAAAATAACCAGATTTTTCTTTGACTGTTTAGTACTCAGCTCTGTACCCTTGCCTACTTTTTGCTGTGCACTGCCAGTCAGCTGGGTGAGAGAAGGTTCCCACACATTTCCTTTCTTACAAGAACCCATCTGTTTGTAAATATTCCAAATCATAAAGAACACAAACAGCCATGGTGTAAAACCCAAAGGAGTGTAACCAACGACTTCAGTTGTTTTGAAACTATATAGTCTGACAGCCTCGAGCAGTACGTCCGTTTAGCAGCCAACTGCGAGTGGGATAAGGAGCAGATAGTCTGACTAATAGTACCAGACTATCAGGTTGTTTTACTCCAAGATTCACTTTGTTAGAGAACAAATTGGCAAACAAAAAATAAAAATTCTGCACAATGAGAGCTACTAAATACATTCCATTCTATTTTTCTGCACTAGATTATTTTTCCAAATAACAATAAAACATGTAATGTTATTTATTACATTATTTTAACAGAAGTAAGAATGACAGCTTATTCTTCTGATTTAAATAACCGCAATTTGCAATTGTGTAAATACCGTAATGGGTAAAGTACCGTGGGAATCTGATACCAGCTGATGCCTAGTTGCATGTGGTGTAAAAATATAGTGTGCTGTCTTTGCACTCAAAAGTTGAAATTTAACAAGATTGTCCCCTGAAGTCAGGATTCTGACCGGGAAGTCCAGCGTTCAAAATTAGTATGCCAGAATACGCAGTGCATTATAACTTGCAGGAATAGACTATTATTAGCCTTTCTGATGGTTTGCATATTACTCAGCAGTTGGCTCAGATAGGGTTATATTTCTTTTAGTGAACATGTTGCTTTAGTGTTTGACCACAAAAATATATCACCAGCTTCTTTTGCTACTAATTAGCGCCGTAGCAATTACCAAATTGTACTGGCTTTCAAATTCGGCAGTGACACCATTCCCAGATCCGAGCTCTGACTTCCAAGACAAATCGAATGCAGCGATAGTACAACCCCTGCCCAAGCTGTTGCTCCACAGAGTCAGCTAGCTGGCAGAGTAAAGTAAAGTAAACTGATAGCATTATTTTAAGAAATGTTGCAGTTTTGACTCGTTTTAAAACTGCAACATTTTCCCCTTATGCAAAAAATAAGGGAAGTTTGGGTTTGGGCAAAGCACTAAACCAAGTTTTCTTTTTTGTTGATGTTGCTTTAAAAAGCAAATGTTTGAAATAAGCTATTAGCTACTATGACTACTAAAGGAATAAACAACCTACTGCAGTAGGGACAATAGTCGCTTTCTATTAAAAAAAAAAAAAAGCCCTTACACCATGGTAGAGATTTTTGGTTTTAATTTTTGTGTTAATATTGTGTTGCTGTTAAACGTGAGTTTTAATCTCATTCCGGCCCATGCCTAATCCTGTAAACTTGTTTGAGTTTTTGTCCATCTTTTGGGTTTTGTCTAACAGGACCCCATCCACGTCATTGCGAGCCCGTACTTTAATCCTTACAGGCAACCAGGCAAAACAAATGATGTCTCCAAGGGTGGAATCGCTGCTACTTTCCCTCAAAAAGCTACTCAGACTGGCCTCGACTTCTTACGCTCCGTCTCAAACCGGCCTTTCCTCCCCACTTCGAAGCAATGTAAGGGCTGCTCCGAAACAACCAGATACAAATAACATGGCAGCCCGCAAAATCACTACAGTTGTTCCTCATGTCTTCCAGAACATCAAACCATCAATAAAACACGGGAGATACATTCCAGCTATAGTCGAGCAGGACATTCCTGACTTTCCCTCACTCTGTGCATTCCCATCGCAGCTCTCTCTCTCCCTCTCTCTCAAAACTTTCTCTCTCCTCCGAGTTTCACCACAAGTAAGAGCGGCTTCACATATTGCAGCCATATGAGTGAGCCATGGCTCGTCTCCGCTGCCCATACAGACACACACAGAAAAGGGAATAAGCGCTTTGCTGTCTCCCACTCTCACCCATACATCCACAAATGAGTTTTACAAGCAATAGGCTCGCTTTAGGAAGTTGTCAACTGTTTTGACGTTTAATAGGTGCTATGAACAAGCCCGTAAGAAACAATGGTATCCAGTGTCCTGAAAGAAAGTTTTTTTTTTGTTTCTTTACCATAGTGACTATACACATTTTGGGTGACTTTAGTCATTTTAAAGAGATTTGTTCAAGTTGTAAAAGTTTGACAGGCCTGATTATAAAAGCGATTAGAATTTATTTAATCTAGTTAAAGCTGAAACGTTGAAGAGGGTGACGGGCAACATTAATTGCAAGTTTTATGAGATTTGGAAGTTGATCAAAAGTACATGATTTTCATTTAATTCAAGCCCTAAGAATAACGCCGCTCATCCATGTCAGCTTATATTTTTTTTAAATAAGAATTACAAGAAAAGAAAAAGACAGACATGGAGATTTGAGGAACTGTTGAGAAATTTGTCATTATTACATGTGCAGACCACTGGAAAGCAGATGTGAAAACAGTCAAAGAAAAAAAATAAATCTATATATGGAGCTGCATTTTTATTACAAACTTTACGTGGGGGTAAATAAGAGGTTCTGTAATTTGATTTAGCTGTAAGAACATGCCGTAAATTCTTCTGGCCATAAAGTCTAAAAGAAATACAGAAATTAAATGTGATTAACTAAAAATCTGTAGCTTTACATTTAGGCAGGAAAGCTAATGCTTCAAGTTACAGCCGTCATCTTTCATTTCACTGGGAGTTAAAACTCTGGATTGACGGACGCCGCAGGAATCTTCCCAACTTTCTTTGACTCCATTTCTTTGCTTAGGGAGCCCTTCATCAGTCGGAACTTAAACCATTTAAATCTAAAGCTGCTAATTTAAAAAAAAGATTTTTAGAGTGTAATCTAAATCAACTTTGAAACTAAGCGTATATCTTTGTTGGATGAATTTTTAGTATTAAAAGAGTAAGAAAAATGTTTCTTACTCTTTGGGGAGGATTAAAGAGAGACTAAACAGGCCTGAGATTTGTTTTAAAATTCAAAATTAAAGGTTATCTGCTGAAAAGAAGCAAAGCAAGTTGTTGTTAGGCTTTTAGGGGAGGCTCTGATTTGAAGAGATCTTGTGAAAAACTGAGATGAAAAGAGATAAATAAAGTTTCCACGCAGCACCTCTAATGACATCAAAAAGCCAACCTGAGACTGACTCTTAAAGTCTTATCCAACTTACTTTCACAGGGAATGCTAAACTGAATCAACGTGAATTAAACAAGAAGAGGAGATTCTAAGTGCGTCACAGAGAAGTGGAGGCTATGTGGAGAGCAAAGCTGTGCAACGACTCGGCCGAATTAAAGGGAGTTATACTGTATATGCAGTTAAACACTAATCTTAGTGTGGGATTATGCACAATTCAGCATTTTAAAATACGAAAAGTCCTTACTCTTTAACAGTCTCCATGCTTAATAGTTTTGCAAAGTTTCTATACAAAATGTGATTGACTTGCCTTCTCTCTTACTGAAGAATCTTTTCTGAAAAATATACTGCACTTGCACACTGTAACCTTCTTATAAGAACTGCAAAGGTCAATAATAAAAAGAAAAAAAAAAACATAAAAGCTTTCTCCTTCACCTAATTAGAGTTCCTATACTGGATGGTTGTCCGATAAATCTTTTTATGATATTAGAAAGTTTTCATCATCATCAGTGCCTCCTCCAGGCTCTATCTTGGTTACCCTTGGGTTTTGTTTTGGAGATATCTCTGAGGTAACTTTCTGAGTCAGAGAAAAAAAAAAACATTAGGGAAAATTTGACAGTCAAAGCCTAACATTTTAAGATGCAAAAAATGCACATTTTACAGTATATTTGGAGTGAATTACAAGTTAATTTTTTAGCCTAGGCATGCATTGTTAATTTAAAACAATTTACAATTTAGATCTCCTGAAGGATACGCATGGAAACTTGCACACTTGTAGTTTTAATCTATTCATTAAAAAAAATTAGACCTCAGATGCAAATTTGAATATATGTCTACATCACAAAAGTTTTTTACCAAACTTTCCCGGATCATTAAAGAAACATTTTCACTCAATAGGTTCAAAAATGCTAATTTTAATGAACAATTTAGCATGTAGTTAAAGTCTCACCTTAAAACTATACATGCGTCTTAAGAAATGTATAAATATGCAGAGGAAAGACTAATGGATGGTTAAATAGTACTGAATTGCCTAAAATAAAAACTAGATCACCTCGAGCAAATTTACAAATTGGAATACAAATATTTGATCTCATTTTCAGCTGCCACTCTCACTCTTCAGTAATTTTGGATATTTTCTTAAGAATATAAGCACTGATTTCAACTTTTAAACGAGTGAGGATAATTGTGTGGGGTAACTTAAACAGAAGCTCAATAGGCCCGCATTGCTTTTTAAAATACATTACTGCTGGTTATCTGCTTAATAAAAGCAAGGCACGTTGTTTTGTGGAGTTTTTGGGGGGCTCCGATTTGGAAAACTCTGGTGGAGGACTGTGTTAAAAAAGCTTCCTTGCCTCATTGTGCTGCCTTCACATACCCTGCTGTCCCCACAGAGTTGTCATGCCTACCCAGCACCCTTATCTCAAAGGAACATCACAGTTTGTTACGACGAGCGGAGGGGAGGTGGAAGGAAGGGGGGGGCGGGGTACTTTCTAAAAGTTGAGTAAAATGCAACTCGGAACATGAAGCGTTCAGCCAAAACAAAACAAAAAAAACACGAAATAGGTAAATAAGAGTTGAGTTTAGCTCGCGTGCACTTGTTTGCTTTAAGGTTGATAAGGGAGGATGTGTCGACAACTCAACATCCACCACGCCGCTCTTCAACAATGAAAACAGCGCCATATCGAATAAACAACGCTTCTTTGATGTGCAAATCCCACTTTTTTTGTCGCTTTTCAGCCCCAATAAGCATCAGGGAACTGAAGAGTGACGTTTGCTGTTTGTTTTTGTTTGGCTTGCAACACTTTCCGTTTAATTCCGCGACGTGCGTCAGAAATCTGAACTTGAGTATCAAGTTTGCGGCGTGAAAAGTTATCAATGAAACAACAAACACAGCAGACTCGTAGTTACACGGGAGCTCCTTTGCAGTAACAGAAATCACTCCGGAGTTTAGCTGACTGCAATCAGAATCAATCAGGACGCCACTTATCGCCAACTTACAACCCAGAACTTAAAAAAAAAAAGAGGAAAAGCACAAACCTACTTGAGGCGACTCCACGTTCCCCCCTTTGCTTGCTTTCTGCTTGTTGTTGGCTTCAAACTTAAATCAAAGCAGTAGCTTGTCCCCGGTAGCAGCAGCAGCAGTTACAGCAGAAACAGCCCCCCCACAATTCGCATTAGTGTGGCGTTTGGGTGTCCTAAGCTAAATGTAAATTGCCATGTGAATTCAAAGCGGTGCTCCCTCCTCTCTTCTTCATTCAGCAGCAGATTTCCCCCCCACACCCCACCCCTTCGCCGCCACCGCCACCACCACCTCCCCTCCGCCCCCCTTTCTCTCTCTCTCGCTCGCTCTGTCTCTCTTCCCCTTCACACCGACGCTGCTGCTGCTACTCAGGCCGTTAGTTACATAAGACGCAAACCGACCGCTGCCCGTCGTAAAACTACAAACGGCTACATTTTGTCTCCCCCTTCAAAATCGCTTCCTTTTCGGACGAACACGTCTCATCGGCTGACTCGTCTGAGAAGCTCATCTCTCGCCGTCTACGACTCCAAACCTGCATCGCTTGGTTTATATATTTAAATAATTGTAATTTAATAAAAAAAAAAAGAAAAAGAAAAAGGAGAGAAGGTCTTGCAGAGATAGTTGTATGTATGGATGCTTACCTGTTGATCAAAATAAGCATTAGGTTCTTTTCTCTTTCAGATTGTGTCTCTTTCAGCAGCCTGTAAAGATGGTGGCTGGCTGGATGGCTGTCTGGCTGGTTCGTCTCTTTGTGGGCTTTTTTTTTTTTGTTTGTTGATGATGTCGGACGGGGTGACTGTGTCTTGGCTGTCTCTTTTTTTCTCTTTGGTCAGAGCGGGGGGGGTGGGGGGAAGCGAGATAGTTAAAGGCTTCGCGGCAGCACATAAACTAGGCTAATACCGACTGATTAGTGGGTGAGTTTGGCTCTGGTGTTGATATATTCCCGACGCTATAGTTAGTTTGTTATTCATGGAGTTGGTGGTCACAGCAAACCAAAGCAGGTCAGCTCGTTATCGTTCCTTTTTTTTTCTTTCTTTTCTTTTCTTTCAGACTAGTGTTATCGCTTTGCTGTGACAGGACCTCTCCGCTTGTCTCTCTGTAGGCATTACGTCAGAGGAGGAAGACACAGCGGCTCTATTAATATCAAGAAGCCACCCGAAGACTCGCTCTTAAAGTGACACACACTGTTATCTCTCCCTGATTTACACAGGTAATGAAGATCTTAATCAGAAACTAAGAATAAAGTTAGAAGTTATCGGAGCAAAGTAGCCACTCAGCCAAACAAGACGGACTGCAGCTGCACTTTAAATAAGAGTTAGGGAACCTGTGCAACAAATAAATAAGCGCGTATTAATCTCTTATTCACCAACATGTGGTGAAGGGTCTAACTCACCTTTTTTTCTGTTATAGTATGATTTTTATTTTTTTTTTTTCATTGTTAACAGTGCCTATTAGTTCTTATCTCGGGTTGCATTTCCCAACTTTCTTACAACAAAATTAGTCTTGACTGCTAGTGGATTAATATTTGGAGTTTAGTCAATAAATCACAATGTTTGCTTCCGTTAGGAACTGGCAAATACTAAAAAACAATAAGTCTATGTACAAGGGGTATTAAAAAAAATCACTATTCATTTACATTTTTATTTTAAAAATGGCATATCTATTTATTGATTAGTCAGTAAATAAATAAATCGTATTTTGTTGAAAGTCAGAAAACTGTTTTGGACCTTCTGGCAAAACCCTTGTGACATCCTTAAACGCCATGTGATGTTTGATAAGAAGACTGTTTGCACTTTGTTGTAAAGAGTTTTTAATCGTAAACATTTCTGAGATAAAATGTCAATGTAAAGTCTGTATTTATATGGATTTGACGAAAGTTATTACGGCATTAATTATAATTCAGGGCTATAGTGATTCATTGTAAATAGTCTCTTTTATGCTGTCTGCACCTGTTAGAAAATTCTACTCCCAGACTTTACTTAATCATGAATAGCCTTGATCGTACTATTAGTAATTATAATAAATTATAAATAATTTTGTCAGCTATTCTAAAAATTAAAATAGAAAAACTTGATGAATGCCCCACTGAATCCAATATTCAACTAATATATATATCGCGATAAACTATAAATCAATTAATCGCACGATAAATTAAACCTATTGACCTCATTTTAATTATCGGCTTTATGTCTCCTCCTGCCCGTTTTCTTTCTGTTGATGACACTGAATGAAAAAAAGCTCAGCTACGGTGCTCTCCACTGACCTTCCCTTCCTCATTTCCTCGGTGTAATGTCCAGCTCACACTGCACGAGTTGTCGGCCGACTGTCGGCCCATTTTCAAAACCTGAGAGACCACACATTAGCCGACAGAAATCCTAGGTATAACGGTTCAATCGGGTGCGATTGTGCCGTGTGGTGTCCAGCCACATGGGCACAAAATAATGGCTACAAGTCCAGTTAACTAATTTTAAAATCAGGCATTAATCAATACTTTACTAGAATCTACCTGTGATGCATGTGGCTAGAGTCAGCATAAAGTCCTGACTGAATGAAATCTAAGATTGTTATAAGAAGAAAATAGGAGCAAAAATCGTGTAGTATGAACTACTGCATTAGGTAGTGGGATGTGCCCATCTTATCCATTTAAATCTAGTGATTACTGAAGGGGAATATAGTATACAGACTTCATAATCTGCACTCTTTTGGTTGAATGCAGTATTTGTTTCCACTTTGGCTTTACGTTATTTAGTTTTTATTCAAGTACGTTTTTTGTTAATGGAGACTGAGAATCCATTTTATTTTTGTTTTTGGTTGTTTTATTTATTTAGTTTATCAGTTCCAGTGTTATGTGTTCTTTTGAAAATAAAGTGCATCTATCTATGGCAGGAAATTGCATGCGTTATTAGTCATTTCCATTAAATCGGTGTCAAAAGGTCTTGAAACAATATTATCGTTTATCGCAATAATTCTTTAGACAATCGTCCAGCAAACTTTGTTATCGTGACAGGCCTATATATATATAATCAGAGATATGAAATCAGTACTGTAGGCCTTTAAAAGCTCAAATACCAAATCTTGTG
Organism: Poecilia reticulata; assembly: GCF_904066995.2. Lineage (NCBI taxonomy): Eukaryota > Metazoa > Chordata > Actinopteri > Cyprinodontiformes > Poeciliidae > Poecilia > Poecilia reticulata. The sequence goes on from NC_088840.1 coordinate 16,530,059, forward strand.
TCAGTACTACCTTTTTAAGTAATTTCCGTTGATAGTGTGTCTTTTAATCATACAGACTTCTGGTTGTGATTCTTTTACTAACTTATTTTTACTTTATCTTCATCACTTTGCATACTTTCAAACTGCAAGGGAAACTACTGCCAACATGTACCCTTTTTGATGTAGCTCCTCTCATAGGGTTTTGAGCCTGGTAAAGATGTTATTCACCAAGAGGCAAGGAACACTCTGTAGATTCACAGTCCTTCACTGGGCGCACAAAGAAACACATTTCTATACCCTTTCACTAACACCTATGGGAATTTAGAATTAGGTTTCTTTATCTGGATGGTGGGAATAAGCTGGAGCACATGGAGACACTCATGTAAACCTCTGGTCCAAAGCTCCTGGGAATAGATGATGCTGTATTAATATTACTGTCTTTATTAGTATTTGGCTCCACTGTGTTTAGAATTTGAAGTGATTATTTATATTCAGGATTGTTCTGTTCTAAAAAGTCGTAAAAAATTCTTCACTCTCAATTTTAGGCTTCAAAAAGTCTTAAGTTAACCAATGCGTTATATATTTATTTAGATTTTAACCACGTTAAATACAAGCATGTTTTTCTTGTAAGTCATTCTTATGGATGTGCTCCAACTGGACTAGACTAAACTATAGATTTCATAAATGTTCTTAGCAAAGAGGGTGAATTTGTATGACAGTGCTGTGCACATTTTTTAAAAAATACATATTTTTCTATTCAATTGGAATTTCTTGTACATTTTATGTTTTTCTTTTTGCCATTTGTTGTTTAACAGTAACAGGAGTGGGAAGTTACAGTATTTTTATTTTTTTTGCCACAATTTTATCATAAGTCTTAAAAAGACCGAAAATAAATCTTGGATATATTTCTAGCAATGTTTTTTGGGAATCTGAAAAACAAGCCGTTTCAAAAAGTTCAGATTATTAAGTCACAATCTCCCGGATACTGCCGTTACCTAGCAACCCCAGCTGAGCCCAGCTTCTTACCCAGACCCTTAAACAGCTCATTCTAGAACTAAGCAGGTGACGTTATCCAAGAAAAAATGTAATAAACATGTTTTGTGCATCCCACAGAATTATTCTTACCTGTTCAAGGAAGCATAATTGGTCCCCTCTAAAATTTCAACCACCTTCTCACTATAAATCGTTTTATTGAATTAGTTGTAAATGCTACTTTAAAAAATATAAGACTATGATTGTCAAACACATTCCCTGTTGTAACAGTTATGTAACATTAAAGGGCTTCATGCTACATGACTGCAACAGCTTATGCATTACTCAGTCTAAATGCTACTCTATAGCGCACCCTCTGTTGAAAACAGGGACTTTATCTACCTGTTGGAAGATTTAATCAGATGCAAGATTTATAAAGGTACACACTGTGAATCAGAATTTTATTTATTTTTATTTATTTACTTATTTGTGAAATTATGTCAGTAATGTATAGGTGTTTCAGGAAGCCCTATAAATAATTGAATCTGACCTTGTAAGCTCTCTGGAAAAACCAACCTGTCTGTTTTCCAGTGAGCTTTCCTTCATTCCCTTCAAAAGCTTCCTCACCTCGTTACTCCCTGAAGGAGGAAGCTACAGTGAACTTTTTACTTTTTTTCCTCTACACACTGGCCTTCAGAAGTCAAAGGTAAGAGGTTTTCTTTTTTTTTTTTGCTTGTTTTCTTCTTTTGCCCACAGAGTAGGTTCTGAAGCCTGCAGGCATACATGCAGCTACTGCTGCTGCTGCTGGTGGATCCAACACTATGAAAGCAGTGAAGGTTCTACAAATCCCAAAGGGAAAAATTAAAATAAGAAAAGTCACTCTGGAGAAATATAGCACCCATATGTGGCTGCAGGTCTGCTGTGCAGATATCCATATACAATTTCCAATTTTCGTTCTTGTCCTTTCTTTATCTTTTGCTGTTTTGTTGAGGCTACCATTTCACTTTAAGTAACACATCATGTATTCCTGTTATTTTTTTCCATTCTTCAGACGTACAGAGGCAAATAAATAAATCAATAAATTCATGGATTTGACACCTCAGAGAAGTGGTTTGCTTTGTTTATTATACTTTGGAAAAAAATGTTCCTATCCAATCTTAAGTTTGAGGGATGCTGTCATGTTTTGTTTTTTTGTTTTTTTATGACAAACTTCACTCCTCTTTACCAAACACATTTGGAGTTCAATATAAATTCTGACATTTACTAGATTATCAGTACTTATAAGATATTGTTCACTTTTTCGTTTGCAATTTTTTTTCTCTAGCTCTGTAAATGAGATTGAGACACCATGAAGTTTGCTGCTTGAATTGAAGCCAAATCTTGATTCTACAAAGTATTGAATGAGAAGTTCAGAAAAATAAAGCACAATATAAATTTTTAGATTAAAACTTGGATTATTTTCCTTAACGTTTATCATTCTATACTCTTTGGTGTTGGTCTACTAAAGACGCATTTGATGTGAATGAAATGTAAAGCAACAAACTGAAAAGCTAAAGGGTGGTGAATACTTTTCCAAGATGCTGAAAACCTTTTGTCCATATTCATTTTTATAGCAGCAGCTTGCGGATTTGTTCCAGTAGGTCACTGACTGGCTGCTCTCTAGGGTTTCATTCTCCGGAGACTGCCTGGTGATCTGGATTGTTTTGGAAACCACTTTCCTGTATTTCTCATTTGAAAATGATTTTGCAAATCAAAGTTATTAAACATGTTCTGCTTTTACAGAATAGCTGCAGGAAAAAATGACACTTCCAAAGCTTTTTGGTTTCTGAAAGGCCCAGCACCTTAACTCTGAGTCACCAACGAGTTCCACCCTGCTTTTTATGCTTTCCATTATACAATTTTCATTCTTGTAAGTTTTAAAAGTCCTTCATATTTGTGCTTTCCAAAGTAAATTGAATTTTCATACCCATGACCCTCATGTTTGTAACAGCATGAAATAACTCATTCAAAATATTTTTGATTTACTAATGAACCAATTACTGCACAGTCTAACCTTTTGAAATACCAGATAACTCAATAATGCATACCAAAAACATCACAAAAATGTTATGTATCTGAATAATCTGTCAATTTAGCATAAATTTGTCACAAAAGTCACATCAAGACAGTTTATAAGACAAGTCTTACAAACTTATAAACTCAGTCAGTCCAACTGTACTGAATCCAATATGGGCAAAATGTGCTTCTAACGACACAATTTGTTAAGACTACGATCCAATTAGGGTCACTTTCCAATCCAAACACATATAATCCAACTCAACCCAAATAATGATGCTAAACAATCCATTTCAGAAACTGAGCTAATGCAAGTTGGAAAACGACGTCTATTCTCTGTATCATTTATCTGATCAGTTTCAAATCTATCAATGATCAATTAGAGGGAATACATTATTTTTCAAGAAACAAACAGAGCAAAATGAAACATCCTCAAGGGAATTGATTAGAAAAGATTAAAATAATATCAGCCCATTTCAGATCTAACTTTTGCTCTGAAATTTAAAGATATAGTTTTTGTGCTTAATTTGAAGTTCGAAATACCTTGCTTGCGTCTACAGTTGAAAGAAGAAAATCGAGAATTCAATAGAAGAATAGTGTTTTGAGTTACCACAGGTTCAGATGGAATTAAAAGCAGCTTCAGTTCTGGCTTCAGTCTGGTTTCACTTTCAGCTGCTGAAAATGTGCTGTATGAATAAAATGACCTTACCTCCAGACCTCTTGACCTGAATATCCAGTTTCTCAGCTCAGTGGCAGAATCCCAGCAGAGCTGTTGGTTGAAACTAAATCTTGATCAAGTTGATCAGAACTGGTTAATCAGTTTGGGCCAAATCTCTTCAATGCTGTTTCTCAAGTCACCCTGATGAGATTTCCCTACCCCATTATTTAAGTTGTCAGAGAGAGATGGAGAGACGGTTCCAGATTTCTAGATCCGTCTAGATGTCGCATTTGGTGTAGAAGCTATCTCAGAGTTTTAAAATATCAAATCATACTTTACAGAGTATAATTTGACATATGTCCATAAATAAATATTTGTTTATAATAACATAGGAAGGCCAGTAAAGATGATGTCTTGCATGTTTCAGGAACATCATCTGTGGGGATTATTATTTCAGCCAAATTAAATATCACGATGGAGTTCTGACGCTACAGAGTTGGTCAGAGTGTGAAATACACAAAAGTCAGTTTTCTGATTCATTTCAGTCATTACAAAAATATATGACATTATGCAGAATAACACCCAAGGATTTTCAAGGCTTTCTCTACTATCTTTGGCCTTAGCTCATATAATGGGAGATGTTTATCTTGCTGTCGACTAACTGCAAGAAAAGAATGGTCTTTTTCATTAAAAGTCTCACTTAAGTGAAGTATGTCTTCAACAAATGTAGTCGTGGAAACCTTTTCACAGCTATGACTCTTGTTCAGATGATTAACATGAAATGTGGATTAAAAAAACGCTTACAAAATGCAAAGCTGTTGTTCTGGCAGTCACTCATTAAGACTGCTCATTGTAAGATGGCTCAATCATGCAGTTTAATTTTTCATAAAACGTTCATACTAATAAATGAGTGATTTCTATTAATGATGGGATAGCACGTGATGTGCATTAATGTATGCAGGTTAGATCGTTGAATAAGAAAGCATCGAAAGGAACTGGTGTAAATTACCTCCAGAAGCCTTGAGAAAATGTAAAATGTGATGCTGCTTCATTAATTCCACTCTGTTTGAGTCCAATTGAAAAGGAAATGAACAGTTTCTGAACAACTGCTTCTTTCATCACTAATTCATGGAGAAATAGGTCTGATCCAAGGACAGCAGTGCTCAGCTAGCTCCATGGTGGTTTTGGCCCCTTCTCTACCTGACCTCATTCTCACTGACAATACAAGAGCACCTTTTAAAAAGGGGCTTAGTTTTGAGGAACTTTTTTGTCAATTTTAAGCAAGACTGAACAACTGTTATTCAACTGCTAGCTTTTATATATATATATATATATATATATATATATATATATATATATATATGGTGGATGTAGCAATACCAAGTGATTACAACATCAGGAAAAAGGAGCATGAGAAATTGGAGAAGTACCAGGGCCTCAGGGAGGAACTGGAAAAGACCTGGAAGGTGAAGACCACAGTGGTGCCTGTGGTCATCGGGGCCCTCGGGGCAGTCACCCCCAAACTGGAGCAGTGGCTACAACAGATCCCAGGAACAACATCAGACATCTCAGTCCAGAAATGTGCAGTTCTAGGCACAGCCAAGATACTGCGCAGAACCCTCAAGCTCCCAGGCCTCTGGTAGAGGACCCGAGCTCAGAGGATGAAACAGACCACCTGAGGAGGGTGAGAAGGGAATTTTTTATATATATATATATATATATATATATATATATATATATATATATCATCTGTGCAGAATATGGACTGGAAGACCCGAGATCAAAGTGGGGAACACCCCCAAAGGTGGTGGAGAATGACAGAGCTAAGATCCTGTGGGACTTCCAGATCCAGACAGACAAGATGGTGATGGCGAACCAACCGGACATTGTGGTGGTGGATAAAGAACAGAGGAAAGCCGTTGTGGTGGATGTAGCAATACCAAGTCACTACAACATCAGGAAAAAGGAGCATGAGAAATTGGAGAAATACCAGGGCCTCAGGGAGGAACTGGAAAAGACCTGGAAGGTGAAGACCACAGTGGTGCCTGTGGTCATCGGGGCCCTCGGGGCAGTCACCCCAAAACTGGAGCAGTGGCTCAAACAGATCCCAGGAACAACATCAGACATCTCAGTCCAGAAATGTGCAGTTCTAGGCACAGCCAAGATACTGCGCAGAACCCTCAATCTCCCAGGCCTCTGGTAGAGGACCCGAGCTCAGAGGATGAAACAGACCACCCGCGGAGGGTGAGAAGGGAATTTTTTTTTTTTTTTATATATATGTAGCTTCATTAGACAGCTGAGTTTCTAAAATCTTTCTGGACCATTTTAATTCTTAATTACATCATCCCAATGGAGTAACCAATTAAAAATCAAAGTGGATTAATTTACAGTCAGAGTGATACTTCTGTCTGTTTACACTGTTGTGCCATAACCGTACAAACATAATGCTTCACATATTTTTTTAACCAAAACTCTGTCGTTCCCCCTTTACTTGACAGCCAGTGCACTATGTCACAGCTGGAACACGTCAGATTAATATCTGTACGTTTAATAAAAGCCTAAAAGTTTTGAAAACTGCATTTTAAATTCTCATCTAATACGATACAAAGAGTCTTTCAGTGTGAGCTTCTGTGCTCCTATTGTACACAAGGGCTTTAGAGACAGCAAACGGTGGGGGGATTCTAGAGCAAAAAAAAAAAAAAAAGGCAGAAAGGCTGTTGATTTGCGAGCCGAAGTCAGTATGTACAATCTATAAATGCTGAACTGACATATGGACGGACCAGCGGCCAGGCAGCATGTAAACCGAAACCAGATTTACTCTTCACAAGTCATGCTTCCCATTAAACAGTATCTCACATTTGTTCCCGTGGCCTCCTTTCCCTCTTAAATGAAATCTACTCCTTTAAAAAAATCTCAAGGCAACTCAGAAATATAAATTCATTTTATGGAAATTGTCCCATTCTCAATTTCAGTGATGTGATTTAAAAACTTTTGATTTTACTTCAGGTGAGCAGAGATTCAGATATTACGATCCTCTGGGGGGGACGGCTTTTATTTGATCGAGCCGTTCGTGATGGATGACGTTGAGCGTGAAACCTCTTGCCACGAAGAGCCAGCAGGAAATTTATCAAGAAAGATGTAATATGTGAATAAAATCTCCATTATACTTTCATGATTTCATAGACTCCACTTCTGATCCAGACACTGGGATTTTATATTAATGACAATAATTTTCATCATCATGACACTGACTTCTTTTTTTCATATTCATGTGGACTTTTGATGGGTCTTAAGTGTTTTGTGATGGATTTATTTGTTTTTATTTCTCAAAGTTAATTTAGACTTATTCAAGTTTTATAAAATGTATCCATATGTAATAAATTATTAGAATGCTAAAAGAAAGAGAGTGCCCCCATGTTGCTATTTATCCACTTGACTTTCCTCCCACAAAATATTGTTTTCAAAAAGTATCTAAAATCTGTTTGTCTGCATAGTGAACGAATACAACCTTCGCAAAAATGTTATCTTTATATATGCCCTAAATTTGACTTATGTAACTTCAATAACTCCACTGAGAATTAATATTAAGAACAAGTTATGTTATGATTTCAAGCAAAGAAACTGTTTAAATACATTCGTGTATCAAGAATGTTCTTTTGCATGTGTCATAAACATAACGCCACACATAAACAAAGATCTAAAAGTAATTGGCGAATGCACAATTAAGATCATATTGTTTTGTCAAAGTATTAATAGCTGTGCAACAACAATGTGAACAGTGCTGCAACGAATTAAAATATAAATATTTTTAGCAGTATGCACACGATCTCGCATAAATTCAACACATAAATAGTAGTTAAGGTCTGAACATTTGAACAGCTTATGCACATATTCATTCCTTTTAAATTATTGGTCACTTTCTTTTAGTTAGATGCCGATGCAAAATACCGAGGACTCAGTTTAAGTTGTTCATTAATTTCTGTAAAAATACATTTTAACACCAAGGAAGGTCACCAAGAACTCTTAACTGGATTAAAGATTAGTTTTGAGTTCTTAAAGGCTACACAACAGGGGCCTGGTAGAGACATCAACTGCAATAGTATAAATAGTATAAATCTTCAAATCCGAACTTGGAAGTCACATGTTTTACACATTTGGTATGTTGGATATTGTGACATAGTAACAGCTACAGTCAGGGTATGGGTGCTTAAATGTAATCCAAAGAAAAAGGGTAGAAGTGCAACATGTTCTGCTCCAAAATGTAAAACCATGATGTCCATCAAGTCAGATTAGGTGTGTCCCTTGTAGCCAGACAGTTTCCACCTCACATTTTCCAATCTCTCCCAGTTGGCATCTTCTTGGCATTTTTGTGTTTTCTGCTTTGGAAACTCAAGAAGAGAAGGAGCATTTATTTAGACAGGGGCCGGCTCTTGTACATTTCCTCTCCAGAATCAGTCAACTTTTCCAAATCTGGAATCATTTTTTCTCACTTTCTTTTCTCTTTGTTGCACCAAGTACAATGTTTTGTTCACAAAAAAAAAGTTGACACAAACGTTGAATTAAAAAAGGAAAGAACTTTATTTCAAAAAAACATGTAATTGCAGTTTTTGTAAAAAAAATGTGTTTGACAATTGATTCACAATATAAAAGGAAATATTTCAAATGGGTAAAAACATCTAACTAGCTCCCTCCCTCCCCCCCAATTCTGTGACGCTCCATATGTGTTTATTGTTCTGGACAAATACTGGACCTGCTTAAGTTAAAGCATATTGTGTAAATAATCACTCACAGCTTGTTTGATTGTGTTTTATCTGGCCTGTGGCTTCATTTATAAAAGTGTTACTAAACAATTTTAATCAAACCAATGCATATACACTGCATCCAAAACTTCTCTCTAACATCAGTTTTGTTGTTTCTGTGGAATAGGTCCAAACCCCAGTTCATTTGAAGCTAAAAAAAAAAAGAGGAGAGGCAAGCATGAAACAATTGAGAACTTTAAGGAAGTGAAATGATCACACTGACTTAATCTGGTGGGAAGATGATTCAGAAGTGATCAGGATCCCTGATTATGCATCTATTCTTATAATACTTATAAACTGTATATTGCCCTGTTGTTTAAATGGAGATGGGCATTTGTCAATTTCTACATATTTGTGTAATTGATCAACTCTATAACACAATAGACTTGATCATTGTGTTATAGATTGGACAATATCCACGAGAAGCTGGATTCTGTCAACATAAGATTTAGTCTTGAAGCGTACACTCTCTAAATGTATTTTATGAGATAAGCATAGATAAACATAAGACTAGTGCAGGTAAATTCTTGTATTTGGATGTTGAACTACATTAGCAGTGGTGAATGCAGGTCCAGTACAAGTACTGAGTTTGGGTTGTGTTAATGTGACTATTTTTAATTAAATAATCTGTCATTGCCAGGACGAAGTGGGGATCCCATATATGGAGGCTGTTCGCTTCATAAATCCCCACTTTCTTGTTGAAACATTGTTATGAAAAGCCATAAAATCTCATCTTAAATGTACGTGTCTGTGGGCTGAAAATATTCAATAAGGGAATCTTTTGATTCGACCAACATGTGGTATGTTCTGACTGAAAGTAACATTTGAAATTCAAATAGAATATGTGGAGGAAAATATTTTTATGTTTCTTTAATAAGTAAAAACTTTCATAAGTGCTACATGTGCTAATTTACAACAGCGTTGAAGCCTCGGGGAGTTCCAAAGCTTGACGTTTTAAAAGAAAACTCTTTAAAAGGTAATTTTGTGTTCTATTCTTGATAATGTTAGGAATGCATTTTGCAACTCACTGGTGGATTAATGAATTAGCATTACGCACATCTGCAGAATGGCAGGTTTTTCCACTGTTGCTCTAGGCTTGGTTTTTCGGAATTGCAAACGCACACATAAAAAGTGCACTAGATTGTCTGGACAACACCCTTTTGTGAAAAAATTGTTTTTAAATTAGGAATATTAAGTTACAATTCCTTCAATATGTGTTTTCATATTGAATGGGATTGAAATATTCCACATCAAGTCAGGCTCTGTTTACCTTAACATTAAGAACTCACACTGCGCTTAGTTAAGAGAGGTAAATCGGATTATCTTGTTGCGTTACGTCTATTTATTTAAAATGCATTGGACAGTGGGCGGCACTGTGCTTGGTATGCTGTCTTGCAGCAAGAACCTGGTCCTAGATTCAAATCCCACCCTGGGGTCAATTTGGATGGAGACTGGATGTTCTGCTGCATGTGTGCATCAGCTCTCTCCAGGTACTCTGACTTCCTCTCACTGTTTGTAAAAGTTACAGTGGGTTGGTCTCTCTAAGTTGTTCTTAGATATGCGTTTGCGTGTGTGTAGGCGTGTGTGTAGGTGTGGGTGTGTCTCTCTGTGTTGCCCTGTGATGGACCACCAACCTGTCCAGGGTGTACCCCACCTCTCACCCCATGCCCCCCTGAAACTCTGGAAGGATGTGAGGCTATGGACAATGGATAAATAGATGAACTGGATATTTGGCAGGTTATCGAGGCACATATTGTATCAATCACAGACCAGATATGCACAATCTAAACAGACACTTTAACAATGATTGCTAAGCAGCAGGAACTAATAAAGCAAATTATGTTTGGCGTGAAATCATTTTAATGTTTCTGAATGTGTGCTGCAAATAAAGTCTTTCAGTTATCTCCTTTTAATATTAAAACTTGAATCTCTGTGCAAATTGTCATAGATTGTGGAAATAAAAAATAAAAAAATCAGGCTATGATTGGGCGTCATGTCGTAATTTAAACTTTTTGTTGTCCCTGGGAGTAACACTGTCTTGTGTGTCAAAGTAGCTCCAAACATTTTCAGTTTTTCCTTTTTCCTCTTTGTGAATGAAGTGGAGTTACAGGGTGAAATCAATATGGTAGAAGGGCTTTAACCTCCATCCACATGGCTTTATGAAAAGACCATCAGCTCATAATAAGCTCTCCAAGCTACAGTCGATGAAGCAAAGCAACATTTTGATTACCATTTCCTCCACATTATGTGATCCAACAAGTCCATCAAACAAATACACAGGCGGATTAATAAATCCAGACCTCCCAAGACATGAATGTATACATACAGAGCATCAGGTTAAAGTGAACATTCTGTAAACCATGTTGATGAGGGGAACAGCGGCATAATTCTTCAACGTGAACACTCACACACACACACACACATACGGTCATGTGCACACCATCACTACATGTAATGCTTCAACCCTTCCTGAAGACACACGGTCACACATGAATGCAAATCCATATAAACACGGGCTAATGCAGATCCGCAAACTATGGCAAATGCATGTATGGAACAAATTTGATTCATAAATGGGAAGGTCTCCCTTTGAATTCTCACCCTCTCATTTCTAATTGGCTGCGAATGCAGAGTTTGGCTTGTAGGGATTTAGAGGGAAGAGAAGTATAAGCGAGGGCTGAGATCACCATTCAAAGTGATTTGAACAATAGTTGGTGTGTGGAGCTCCAAGGTTGGCAGAGGAGGTATGAGGAGAGAGTCAGCAAGGAAAATTTTGCACATGGTTAAATATCTTTTGACACATACTTGTTCGTTGATGCACATTTAAGATTTTGTTTTGTCTTTTTGACTATTAGAGTATGTATATAAAAAAAAAACCACTTTCATAAGAGTTGCTTTTGTTGACTTTTGATCTTAGTCCTGACAGGAAATGCATCACACTAAGCAGAACAGAGTTGAAGTCATACTATTCGGTATGAACTTTTAGCTTGAAAGTTAGATATTTTCAGTATCAGTCGGGTGTTTAAAATGAAAAAGGAAGATGCAATAAGTTGCGTCACAGGAAACTAATTTCTATGACATGTTCAGACAGTAATCAGATGACAGGAAGACTAAGAAAAGCTCAGCAAAGTTTCTCCGTTTTGTACTTTGGAGAAAAGTGTTAGCTGGTAACAAAAAAAAACAGAATTCTGAGATTAAAGTCAGAATTCTGAGATTAAAGTCAGAATGTTGAGATTAAAGTCAGAATTCTGACTTTTTTCTCAGAATTCTGAGATTAAAGTCAGAACTGTTTTACTTTTTTTTCCCAGTGGCCCCAATCCTCTTCCGTAGTTATTGCATTCAAAATCAGCACAAAATTCTATTTTCAAGGACCACTATTTTCTCAAAATTATCCAATCCCTGAATGTCATTCTTCATAACAGCACACATTAATCAGATATGTGGTGCTAAGACAGCTTGGGACAAAACATTTAAATTCCCTCCATTGATGACGTTTACCGTTTTCTGTAAAAAAAAAAAAAAAAATCAAAAACCATGAATACGCCAGGAGATGCAGTTGAAAGATTATCTTGCATGTTTATAGATACAACAACAATGACTGCACTACCTGGATGTGACAGAGGAAACTACCATGGCTGACCTGGGATCCCATTGGAGGCAGCTGGTCAAAAATTCTCCACTGACTACAAAAAATCTTGCAGTGAAACTTATTCAACACAGCCATTGAGGTTTCAGTTTCCACGAGAAGACGCATGCTAAATGTTGATGAGCTTCCTGACTGAACTCCAAAATATAGCACTACTGATCCAAAAATCCAAGAACAAGTTACTATCAATAAGCCAAAGAGTTTTTGGGATTCTGCTCTGAAGAGCGATGAAGCAAAAGTAAAACCTTTTCCCTTCAACCTGAATTCTACATTATCTTTCTGAGCTTTTTTTCTCTACTCCTACAATTCTTCTCTCCAAATCCTAAAATCAAAGATTGTATATTTATTTTTACTTACCTAAATAAACCACTTAAACATTTATCTAGCCTCTTGTCAGTGTTTTAAACAACTGAGTTACTCTGAAAACATGAAATGCTCCAGCACTGCAATCAATAATTCCTGGAAGAATTACAGGTCAATATATTCTCTCCAATAAACTAAATTTCCACTATTGGCTACATAATTTTAGGTGTATTTACTTGTAAGGATATATTTTATGCATACTGGTGGGTCTCATGAAACTCAAACAAATAAGTGAAAAAAAAATAGAAGTTTGGGATTCAGAGAAACACTATTTCTCCAAGCAAATACTGGACAGGAGCGCTCTGTGTTTTCGCTTTAGGTGTGGCTCGACAGACAGGAAACAGTCCCCTCTGCTTTTAGCTGGGGCCTTACAAAGGACGTGCATGTACTGCATATGTCCATATTTGAGTGTGCGCATCAGTGTACTGTACCCACTGTACCCTGTATCCACTGTACAGTTCTTTACTTATCTGTAAGTAAACAAAATGCTTTGTGCTTCCCCAGTCGTGAGTCACATCCAGCTAATAATTCCAAAAAGTTTATTTATTTAACACCTGCAAGGGGAAAAAAACTCAAAATGGAATGAAAATAAGCTTCCCGAGTCTCTATCGGCCAGCTAACACAGAAGAGCCCACCTATTTCCCCTGAAATGTATATTAACACAAAAAGCACAAATGTTTTACTCTGTTATGTTCTTCTTCATCTCTTCTGTGTTTGTGCGTACATTTGTCCAGAAGGACGTCAAAGTGGTCAGTTCATCTTGGCTGCGTTGCCAAGGGCTGGACCACTGTGGTTTTATTCGAGCTTAGTGCCAGTATGCAGTGTGTGTGTGTGTGTGTGTGTGTGTGTGTGTGTGTGTGTGTGTGTGTGTGTGTGCGTGCGTGCGTGTCGACTTGTCCTTAGGCTAAAATGGGCACCGACCACAACAGACAAACAGATTGACTGATAGACAAAAAGAAGAGGAGAAGCTGAGAGACTGACCGCAGAGAGGAGCGAGGGCCTCGCAGTAAAATTTAGCTTCCAAACACAACAACTCACTCCTACACCGGCTTTTTGAACACGGAGGCCTCGGACCTCCACTGGTCTTTTGCTATGCACCTCTGCGGAGATTCGAAACCGTTGTGTCGTTACTCCGTAAACACAAATAGGCTGTAGAGAAAGTTAAACACGTCGATCTGAATTTGCCCAACTTCGCCTCACAACGGCTACAGTACCTTGCAGTAGCGTTTATGTCCAAATATATTTAGATATAAATACTTTCAGTCTTACATAGCAGCCATAAATGTTAGTGAATCTTATTGCATGGAGAAGAAACGCCGTTGTAAAAAAAAAAAAAGAAAAGACATGGCTCTGTGGAAAACTGTGACATGCAACCAATTCCTTTCATTTTTACTTAATTACTGTCATAAACAGACTACAATTCTGTGTAACCTAATCTTAGTCCAAATACTGCGTTCTGTAAAGGCCTCGGGGGTTTAATTAGAGAACAATAGCATTGGGAGGACCAAAGAACAAAGTAGACAGGTCTGGGAGACAGTTGTGAGGACAGTTTAAATTAAAGTTGCGTTTTCTTGACAATATCTTAAGATCTGAACTTATAACAAAGCACTGTTCAAACCATCGTCTGAAAAATGGAAAGCATTTGGGACAATCCCCAAACAGACAGCATTATTCAAAAAAACGGTCAAGAGGACTACAACACAAATTAAAACCAATATACCTCAGGATCACGAGTAGCTTATTGGATTTCACATATTTTTGTGTTGCAAATGGAAAGAGAAGGTCGACACTTGAACTGGTCATTGATCTGAGGTAAATATTCAGCAGCTGATTTAATGAGTTGTAATGTATTTGAGGCCCAACATGTTGCCTTTAATAGTACTTTGGCCTGCATGTTTATTCAATTGTGACGTTAGGAGGCATAGCTAAATTATTACCTTTTACATGGTAATTAGTTACTTAAACATAAAAAAATATATATATAAATTCAATTCCCCAAAACTGATATCATTGGGGGGCGGAGTGAGGGTTCTATTATATTCTCTTGCAATTAATGTCTGTCTCCCAAATATTATCTTATTGTGAAAATATCTCAGAGAAAAATATCTCTGCCCCAACTGGAAAGTGGCTCCAGCCAGCCCAAAAGAAAGTGAGGTCAACAAGTAACTGGGGTCAGGTCCATTATTGTCACTTTTGCAGTGAAGGACTTAGATTATTTTCCTTTTCAGTCCTTAAAAACAGCTAGCTGCCATCACAGCTTGTGGCTTCAGAACTGTCCAGCCACAGGACCAAAACCCGAAAGGCCTCTGTACTGTTAAAGACATTATCTCTTAGAATAACCCTGCAGCAAGTGGGCCCGACAGCATGAGAGAACGAATGGTTGTGTGTGTGTGTGTGTTTATGCATGTGCAGTTGTTTTGACCTGTAGTTAAAGGACTGAACATGCAATCGGCTTTTCTGTGGTGAAGTCTCTGCTTTTCCTCTTTAAGGTTTTGGTGTTGTTTTCAAGCACGACCATCAACCAGGCCTCCACCCCGTCCTCCCTTCCTCTGTCTGATTCGGGGTTTTTTTCTTTTCTTTGTCTCTTCATAAAACTGTTTTTGTACCTAATTTCTGTCCTTTTGATGAGGTTTTATCCACTGTTTTTCTCTCTTTCTTCTCGAGCTCACATTGTCCTAACCATCAACCTCTGTGACCTTGTAGACGGGCCCTCTTTTATTGGGACACCACTCAGCTTCAAGGGAGGACAGCTTCTGCATCTAGAAGAGCTGCTTATACCGGCGATGCTCTGGTTCAACTAGGTCAATCGCAGCGGTGCCAAACAATGCCCACTTTCAGTTAATGTTAGAGTTCAAAACAAGGTCTCGTTTAGTTTTCTGTGAGAAACGTTCTTGGGATTTATTGTACTTCGACAATTCAGAACAGTACTCAACTTTAAATACAGTGTTACATGTCTAAATCTGTATTTTTGCCAAGCATCAGAGGATAGTTTATGGGAGGCTACAGACTCACAGAGAACATAAAAAAAAGTATTCGGTGTAAAGGAACATTTACTTCTGTGGCGCTATAAGCCCATGGTACTTGCTTTAAAAGGACAATTTGGGTGCTTTTTTCATGAACTAGCAATGTGTCTACAGGTTCTAATTGAATAGTATAAATCCCAGCTTTTGCTTTTGGTTTCTTTTTTGAATAAATAAACATGAACATTAAATGAACTCTACGTGTAACGATATAACTAAGTCTTCTACTTTCTGATCTTCAAAAAAAAAGAAAGAAAAAAAAAAAGAGACTCATCTCCCTGTTCCCAGCAACAAGCAGGGGTGCAATACACATGACTAAAGACAACAGAAAACCAGAGTTTTACTGAAAGCTTGTGTTTCTATAATATGGTGCTTGTGCATCCCAGTTTCAAATGCCACCCTGGGAAACGCCCCGATTGCTCATGCCCTTACTTCCCATTAACAGTACTGGTTCTCAGATTGTGTTAATCACTTGGGGTTCCTTTAGGGGATAAACTGCAGCATACTGCTGAAAACCTTTCCACCTATATGTTCCTAACAGGTCTGTGAGCTCTTGTGCTCGGGGTGAGCTGGTTGTGCCACATAAGGGGCTGAAAACTGAAGGCGACTGAGCCTTTCAGTTGTAGCACAAGGACTCTGGAAGTCACATTAAGGTTGGGGACTCTGGATTTTCTGAATTATGCAGATGTGAAATGTTTTGAGTTTTTTTCTTTTTTTTGGAAAGTGCTCTTATACCTGAAAGGAGATGTATAAAAATAAAAGTAATAAAATATTCATAAAATATTACTAATGGTTTTTACTGTATTGTTTGTATGTTAAATTTGAACTTAGTTGTTGTGTGGTGGCTGACAGGGAATAAAGAACAAGCATTGGAGGTTACTGCTGTTAATGCATTGTTCCAAAGGAAAACATCAACTTAATTGTGTTACAGTTTCAAGCCGCAAAACCAGTTAGATTTAGTTAATTAATGTGCTCAATGACCCTGCAAACTACTGTTTGAAATATAAACAGTACCTTTAATACACTCAGTCATTGTCACTGAAATAAGTTGAGCGAAAGATTAAAAGAGACTGCTAGAAGTGCTTTTTTTTTTTTTTTACTGTTGCTCCGTAACTTGTGCATGGAAGGCAGACATGTTGGATTTGGAGGTTGGTTAACAACTTGAGACTTTTCCCACTTCAAGTCCCAACTTCTAGAGAATTTTCTGTCATTCTTTTCATCTTCAGACTTGCAAAAGTTCAAAATATTTGTTAAACTGGAAAAAAAATTACACCATACTCCTAACCAACCAACCAACCAACCAACTAATGGCAATAGACAAGACTTTTATCTCCAAGTCCGGTTGTATTACTCTTTAAAAGCATCAGTTTGTATTGTTTTACCTGGAAAGTAGCAAGTATTTACTGAGGTAATACTTGGTATGAAAGGGATGCTGAAATAGGATTAGCTCCATCTTCGGTTAACTTTATATTAACAGAAAATTGACTTTTCTTGCTAACGTTAAAAAATCTTTGTCTATAAAAACAGACGTTGGGGATTAATTTACTTATTTCATGGAGTCCCCAGATAACGCGCGTCCCATGCGAATAGGGATGTAGTCAAGATATTCCTGCATCATTAAGCTGCAAAATAATAAATCCTCTCCATTTCTTTTCCGCAAAGTAAATAGTCTGAGCGTTTAACCGCGAGCTTGAACACAGAAAGACATTAAAGTGTGTCTACTTTGTAATTTTGGCTCCGCTCATATCTCTTTTTTTTTTTTATCATGCATTAAAGGTGGATGTGTTGCCAAACAGTAATCTGAAAACTCCCCACTGTACAGTGCTTTGGGATCGCCACGTGAGCTTCCAAACCTTTGGCAGGTGACAGCGGAGGAATGCCGCATGAAGCGATGAGGGAGAGAGATGAAGTCATGCAGCGGCTAAATGAAAAACGGGGATTATTAAGATCATAGTCCCAGAAGTAGATGAGGATGAAGCGGAAAGAAATCAGTGATTACAGATGACTGGATCAAAAATGAAGATGAAAAAAACGGTTACAAAAGGCTGAAATGGAAAAATCTGGGAAAGAGAGAAGAGAGTGATTCAAGGGAGGAGAATGGAGATGATGAAATAGGCAGAAGCTCACAAATAAAAACTCCAAAAAGCTTTGAAATCAAACTTGATTTATTTACGCAAGGAGAATGAGTAGCGCCTGTAAACTGGTGACGTTCGTACAAAAAAAAGAAGCAACAGCTGGGAAGGAGCCTACAGGGAAATCAGAGCTCTGACTGACATGCACTCAGATGAATTAAAAGCTGTGCATCAATGTGCAGGTAACTTTGTGCAGCTGTGTGTGTGCATATCCTTCCTAGTAAACAGAATGGAAATTAATGGGGGAGAAAAGAAAAAAAAAAAGTTGAACATTAAAATTCATGGTTACACCAGGAAAGCTTTAGATTTCCCGCTGGTTAAGTGGAAGAAAAGATGTTCTGTCGAACTCGCCGTGTGTACCACAAGCAAGGGATCGGAATAACAAAGAGAGTGTTGTTTACTGTCCCACAAGAAATACAAACTCAAGACTTTCTGCCATAATATATATTCCAATGTAATGGGAAAATAAGAGTTGAAAGACAGAGGAACTAAACGGCACCATCTAAGAACTTGACTTTATTTGTGTAGTTCATATCATGTTTTTTGACTAATTAATTCCTTTGGTGTTCATCAATTTCTTTTGGGACAAAAAATTACAATTACCTATTTGATATTTGCTATCTTAGTGATGTGTTTATGTATTTCAACAATCAGAAACGCTAAGTTTTATCCCCTGGCCTTCGTGATCTTGAAAAAGAGACCTGAGGGTACGATGGGTCGAAGATTACAATTTTTCTACTAAGGCATAATTTTCCTGACATTTCAGGATATTTCTAATTAATTTTTAGATTTTTTTTTGTCCTTCTGTTATGAAATAACAAAACTATTAAGAATCCAGAACATTTTTGTTGCCAATATTTTCTACTCGTTTCCTTGTCTCTGCTGTTTTACTTTACTAATTAATTCTCTGCACAAAGGAGCAAATACAAATTTATAGTTAAGAAAATAAAATCACAAATTAAAACAAGTTTAACAGCAATAAAACATGCCAGACCCAGTAAAAGATGCAAATAGTAAAATTTTTCAACGTTAAATCGGGTTAAAGACACAAATGATTCACTCTTATACAGCTCTTTTCAGTTAATTGCAATATTATTGAAAGATTTATCTATTTCAGTAAGCAGCTCAATTTACTAAGTGGAAAACATTATATTGATTGATTACACAATAATTATGATGATTTTTCACTGACGGCTCATGAAAACCCAACATTTGAGATCAGATTATTACATCAAACCAAAACAATAAAAATTTTTAAGACAGAAATAAGGTCCTAATGAAAACAACGACTTCTTCGTAGAAGAACGAATGATTCCTAGCATCATCAATATTGGATAAATACCTGGACGGCTTTAACAAATATCTTAACTTTTTTTTCTTTTCCAACCTTACATAGTGTTTTATTTCTTCAAACTTAGTCTATCTGTTGAATAACTTCTCTCTATTTATCTTCACATCTTCTCCACCTTGTACTGCAGCATTTCATCCCTGCATGAACATCCATTCATTCATCTGTCCATTATTTCCAGCCAGACATATAATCCTTCAAGCCATGGCCGCAGGGTATTTGCTCGTACACAAGTATTCACAATCTTATTCAGTCATTGCTTGAAGTTCAAAAGCTTAGGAAGGTTAGGGGCATAGATCAACCGATGAATGAAGATCTTAGCCTTGAGGATCAGCTCTCTCTAACAATGCGACTGTAGCTTCATCAGTGCAGAGTGAGAACTCAACGTCTCATAATAACTTTTAGCAGTACCCATGATCAAGTTGCACAGAGCCAGAAAGGGCAGTTTTGCACATTCAAACTGGGTAGAAGGACGTCTCAAATGTGTCTTGTAGGAGGAAGGCAAAGGGCCAAGGCCTTTCAGCCCTTAAAAATGAAACAGTTTAGAAGCAGACTTCTGTCTTAAAAGTATTTTTACTGGCACAAACAGTCCTGTTTGAAAGAGGTTTCATTTGGCATCACGTTCAATTATCCCTAATGCTAATTTACAGAAAGCCTGAGAATCACTTTATGGCGTGACTACAAACATTATGCTCAATTTCACAAAGATCAGTTGATGCTTGATCTATTTGTCTCATAAATATACAGAGGTGGAAACAAACCAAGGATGTATCTGTCACTATTGAAGCGTTACAGTTTACTGTGCAATATATTTGACCCATTCCTAGAACGGGTTATGGTGGGGAATGACGACAAAATGAAAGCCATATATAAGTTTTCTCTCACTCTAGTAATGTGAACTACTTTATAAAATTCTGGTGAAGTAAATTAAGTTGGGGGTCGTGATATGGCAAACGTTCAAGGGGAATGACTTTCTTTGTGCGACACCATAGGTGTAGGAGCATGGGTGAATGAAATACAAGTTTCTCCTCTCAAACTTCACGGATTCCTTTGCAAGTTGGTTCGTCGGCTATAAGAAGATATTTCACCTTGAATGTTTAAATCCACAGCCAAGTTGGGCATTTATTTTGGATTTCGCTCCTTTTTAATGAAAAATACTCCCACAGTTTATTTACTTTTTTTGTTCATCCCTTTCACAATCAGAACTAGAGACTCACTAAACAAACCCATTAGTGCGGAAAGCTTAAAAGCCTCTCTGTCACCTGAGAGGCTGCCGAGTTGCTGGCATTGATCATCAACGTTTGCAAGTCCCTCGCTCGTAAATTAGAGCCACTTTGCACAAAGCCATCAAAATATTACTGATTGCACCTTTAACATCAGCCACCAACCACCATTAGCATGTATGAACCATAAATCCTATCAGCGCAGTACGGGATCATTTAGCACTTTCACATCAGCTAAAGATAGTGTTGCACATTAGAATGAGCTGGGTGGAGAGAGGATGAGAAAATAATGACAGAGATTAAGCTTTAGTCACAGTGTGTTTGTACACACAGGAATTTAGTTATTTAGGTTCAACTCATATGCACACAAATATGCATGTACATTAATGACTAAATGTATTCAGCCACTTACAGATCTCTTCTGCTTCTTTCGTTTTAGGGAGCATTTTTCATAAAACATAAAACAAGTGAAATACAAAATAAATGCCCAACTTCACTGTGGATTTTCAAGATGAAATATCTTTATAGCTGATGAACCAGCTGAAGTTGTACCGAAGAGATCCACGAAGTCTGGATAGAGAAACTCGAGTTCTAGGCTAAATATTTCTGTCACCCATGAACCTATACACCAAGAAAGTCGTACAAAACAAGTCACAGACCCAGAACGTGTCTCACACTTGCATGTTTCAGCTCAAATACATTTTATTATCAGACAAAGATAACTTGAGTAAATAAAAAACAGAATATACAAATGACTACATCATGTACGATAACAAAAATCTTTTCAAATCAGCCTGAAAACGTATTAGTCCCAAGATTTAAGACAAACCCAATTATAGCTTCAGAAAACAACTTGAGAGATTTAAAGGCACTTAAGACATACATACTTAAAAACCTATAATTTTTTTAGAAGGTGTGTGTCCCATTATATCAGATGTAAAACTAGCACAGCGTTTTAGAAGAACATAGTAAATGTCCTGAAATTGTACAGTGATTTATCAAGTCCAGAGGACCTCAAAGTGCTTCACACTGCATTCAGTCATTCACACACACACACATGCACACACGCACGCACACACATTCCCACGCTGTTGGTGCTGAGCTATGCTGTAGCCACAGCTCCCTGGGGCAGACTGACAGAAGCCAGGCTGCCACCAGGCCCTCCAACCACCTTGCCCAAGGATATAATAACTGAGATAGACGACGAAGTGGGGGTTCAAACCGCAACCTGGTTACAGGATAAACTACTACCACCTCAGCCACCTTCGCCCCCCCACCCCTTACTGATCATACTGAAAGTCAAATATGGTTATGATCTGGGGATGCATTCCATCTTCAGAACCTAGACGGCATAAAATCAGCTCTCTATCAGAATATCCTGAAGGGGAATTTAATTTCTGAACATAAGCTCAAGTGTACGTCCCAATGAAAAAGTTCATTGGCAGCAATTTCAGGAGGAACGATTCTACAAGGAAAAGTAGGTAAAAACCCTCAGTGAGGTAAAACAAGTTGCCAGTTATTAGGATGTTTGATGGCAACTGTCGCAATCGGTGGAAGTAGATAAATTTAGGCTCGGTTTAGTCTGAATGCCTCTTTTCCTGTAAATCCAAGTTATTTTTGACAATAAAATTTGTTGGAATATCTAAAACATGCAAATGTGGCAAAAAAAAAAAAGCAGAAAAAAAATTGTATATGGGCACAGTCTATGTTCACACAACATATTTTGTCAGCCAGTTTTTCCCTTTCGTTTTTGTCATTTTCTAGAAGTCACATCATCAAAAATGCTAATGGCTGGCTCACAGACTATCTGATCAAGGATTTCTGTGTACAAATTTTCTCGTACGTTTGCCTGCGTGCATGTCGATAAATCATATGTGATTATGATGATCAGGCAGGCAGAGGAGTGAGCGATGAGAAGGAGGTAGGAACCGAGTCTGAAAAACACACACACACACGCATGCACGCGAACGCGCAGAATGACAGGTGAAGGAAGGATGGAGGGAACCGGAGAGAAAGAGGGGTACAGTGGCATTACAGAGGTCATATTTCATCGCAACAAACCTCCAGCACTCAGCTGAAAAATGATGACTCTTCAGTAACATTAAGTTACTAATCACTCACCCACATGGCTTGTATATGTGTCTGCTTGCTTGCATTTGCTTTTAAAGACTGTATAAACATCAACATCCTAATAACTTATTTCACAGTCGTGTTTGTGTGTGTGTTGGGTTGAGGAGGGAGGTGGTTGTTTCATAGGCTTCAAAATGTTTTTATGGTTATGCATTTGCACCCTCATAAATCTAATCCACAATAAGCAGGTTTGTTTTTCTTTAATTTCACAAAAACTCATATTTTCTGAAAACAAATCACAGTTGCTTTTTATTGGACATATATTACTTGCAAATGTGCAGTTTTGTTATCTTGAATCAACAGCGTGTCGCGACTGTCTGTTGGTTTTCTATCACTCTTCTACAAGCAACATGTGAAAGATGATTTAATTTTCACCCAAAACAATGATCAATCTGATTAGTGATGTTGGACTGCTGCTTTCCTGCTCTGAAGAACTGATATTTTACACTACTTTCAATTATTGCTTTACTTTTTTCAGCCCGTCTTGCAATTTCTGTGTGTGTTTTTTTGAGCAATTAATTTAAATCTAATGGAAAGGATTTTAAGGCGTTCAATAAAAACAGGAGATTTGCAGCTTAAGTCTGTGAATATGAAGGACATAATATTGCAGTGTTTATTGTTAGTGCAGCAAAATACCCATGAAGGTCTTTCAAATATTCCCTCTGAGATTTTGCCGTTTTAAAGAAGCAGGAAACTGCTTAGCTAAGACCAAAGAGAAATCTTCAGCTAATTGCTCTTAATAATTTTTTGTATCCGTCTGTCAAGCTGTAAGTCCTCAGTATTTTTCATCTCTGTGACAAACTGTAGGGAAAAAACCGTCTGAAGATCTAGTCATATTAGATCTTTGTTAAGTTGTCTGTCATGTGCAGATGCAACATTGGTTTCTCCCTTAAATTTGCAGCCTTTTGTGTACGAATAGTTATATATACATACACAAACAAATTATTTACATCTCTGGAGAAAAATGTGTAAACATTTTTGAGATGAAGTCAGAAGTTTTTATTGCAGTAGCAAGACCTTGTTAAAATTTTACAATACCTTAGCACTAAGGAAGCAAAAACTTGTCTTAAATTATAGGTACAGCATTTCTTGGTGTCTTTTCTGTTAATACTACATTCCCATTTTTGCAATAGGATCACATGTACACTGCTTTTGTTCTGACTTATTTTCTCTTCTAAAGAGGTTTCTATTGGATTTATGTCTGAAGAATTGGTTGATTTTGTGTCTGGTGAACAATTGCTGTATTGATTCAGCTCTATGCTTTGAACCGTTTTCCTCCTAAAAGACTCGGTGATAATCCATTTTCATATTTCAGCCACGATGTTCATGAATACGTGTGCTTCAAGAAAGTTTCTGGGACCTTTGGAAGAAAAGCAAACTTCACTTCACTAAACACTGAGAATGACGTGATTAATCATTATTGGATTTTTTTTTTTTATTTGAGGAAAAATGTTATGATTATGTTTGTAATGACAGGAAAGGTTTTCTTTTTGGGGTATTTTATTTTTTTTGCATTCCTCCCAAACAACTTGGCAATTACATAGAAGCCCAAATTTTTTGCGTTTCTGAAATTTTGCTGCCATGTTTCTTCTGATTGGAAGTCATATTAAAGCTTTGGAGTTGCTCAGCCAGATGTCTGAATTTGTTGAAAGTGCAAAACATCGGGGTGATGGCAAGAAGATCTTGTATCCTAACCAAATAAATCTTCAAAATACTAGTCGAAACATGCAATTTGGTACTGATTATTTAGAAGGGTTTAAACAATGTCCAACATTTACTTTTTTTAATAAAATACGAATAACCTTTCAAGTTGTTCAAAATTGATTTTGCAAACAGTGTTGTATATTTTTTTTTGGGAGATTCCCATCTCATTTTCTAATGAACACAAACCTAAATATGCCAGAGGCACGAAAAATGTTGGTCTTTGATGTGAGAGCTTCTAATGGTTTCTCTGGGAATTTAGAAACCCCAAGTTGCCACTTTTTGCTGCAGTTGTCCAAATGTGAGAGTTTGGGTCCACATCCAGCCTTGTTTGTCACAGTTCCAGTTGTTTAAAGTGTTCTTTTCTTTGATAATTTATTTTGTTGAAGCCATTTCGCGACGTATGAAGATGGATACACATGTGTACCTTACCTGAATTACATATTCTCTTATCTCTCCCTTTTACAAATGTCTCCAAGAATAATTGACCACTTTGTCAAGTTACGTTAATACTCCACAGGGAAAAAAAAAATAAAAAATATAGATTACAGATTAGACGCTCACAGAAACTCTGATGAACTTAGAAAAATATTCTGTCCAATGAAAAGGGAATTTGCCCGTTGACATTTTAAGATATTACCACCAGGGGTAAAAGCAGATTTGTGTGCTTGGGTTTTTATTTCTTGATAACTTGCTCTCACCTTCATCAGTGTTAAGCCTCCCCTGGTTCCCCCCCAACAAAGCTCCTCTTAAATCAACTCCAGCAGATGCCGTCGGTTCCCAATTCCAACGGAGTCTTCCAGTCCACAGCTCCAGGGGAGCATTTGTGTTGCAGTTGTGCGGCTCACCCTGAGGTTTGACCTTCCTGTTGAGGAGGTAAGGAGTAAGATAAATACGTCCTCTGGGGATCATTAAAGTAAATATGAAACAAAAGCAGGCAAGGTTGTCTGTGTCCAAAAACACAAACCCCCGCAGAACGTGTTCAAGATGCCGGGGAGGTGCTACGGGGTTACACATTCACACTATGCAGACAGGACTGCATTCTGCTACTTTTTTTTTGTTGTTTTTAGCTTTTTTAAGTTCATCTGCCCAGAACTCTCTGATGACCGAAACTATCTGCTCCAAAGCCGACAAGCACAGATTTCATTCTGCTTAGACTCGACGTATATGTGGATATACGAGTGTGGTTCTCTGTGCATGTTTGTGTGTTTGAAGTCTACATGCGTGCACTTTGGTGATGACAGCTGCTGATCAGGAACCTGTGTGTTGATTGCAGATTAGGTATGTGAGAAGGATGTTGATAGTGTGTCTGTGTGTTGATTGCACACCGTAGATATGCGCGTGTGCTAGCGTGTGCGTATACGTGCGTGTCACCGCATGTGTGTGGCCGCTGATTGCAGAGTAATGCAGATCAGATGAAGCAAGAAATCGGCATTTTGGCTCCATCAATCATCTCTCAGTCCCTCTCCTCTCACCTCCATCTCGCTCTTTCCTTCGTTTCTGGTTCATTCATTTTCTCACCGTTTCATTGCCCGTGCTTCTATCTTTCTTTCTCTTTCCCTTTCTCTGAAACACTCTCATGATCTGCCTTTGTGTTTTTCACACATGCTTTGGCTCCTCTTTTGAATTTGCAGGCATACTGCAGAGATTTCACGGAGCTGCGCCTCACAAGTACAGGTGACATTTTTAACTTTTTCAGCACTTTCTCAGGGAGAAGAAGAGCGCACAACAAACTACACAAAGGTCACTTTTGCAAATATCAGAAGGCTCCAGATAAAATAAGAAGGTGGTGAAATGCATAGATTTGATAATGACTTCAACAAACCTCTAAGTTTAAGATAAACTTAAAGAATGTTGTGAATTTAAATTGTAAAGCAAAATAATATATTTTTTTATTTTATCAGTAATTCTTTAAGGGTATTTCTCATTTCA
This sequence comes from Poecilia reticulata, assembly GCF_904066995.2. Taxonomy (NCBI): domain Eukaryota; kingdom Metazoa; phylum Chordata; class Actinopteri; order Cyprinodontiformes; family Poeciliidae; genus Poecilia; species Poecilia reticulata. Next base: position 16,556,017 of record NC_088840.1, read on the forward strand.
CCAATAATAAAGTCAACCAAACTTTTACATAATTTGCTGACCTTGACTTTAAAGGTTTGATGCAAGAACTCAATGTCACCAAATTATGTAAAGTATAAATCTGAACATGCATAGCTTGTTCTAAATTGCATTTTGACAATTTACAACATATAAAAATGTTACATTCTTATCAAAATTTTGCATTTCATTCAAAAATGAAAATATTTTTTGTCATTTGAAACTGCTATTTTAAGTACAAAGTAAATTAAAGCATCATGAAGAAAACGACCCCCAACACATCAGCAAAGCTACAGCAAGATCAGTGAATTACGGTGTTACAATGGCCCAGTCAAAGTCTGAACCTCAACTGGATCGATGTGTTGTAGTTGGACTTTAGCTATGAATAATGAATGCCAACAAAACTCCATGAAATGAAGTGATGTTGTAAAGAAAACTGGGTCAATAACAATGACAACAGACAGCAATGTTCATCTTTTTACACAAGATCTGTGTTTTTGTTTTGTTTTTTCCCCATCCTTCAAAAGCGCTCGCTGTCAAGCATAATAAATTTGAGAAAATTCAGATGCCTCCCTAATGATGTTTTATGTTGGATAACATCTATAAATCAACATTAGCCCGAACTTTGGGGTAAAATTGTCACCGGCAAACTGGTGCAAGACACAGAAATGAAAACACATTCTCAAGGGAAGAGAGAGAGACACTTATCGCACACAGAGACACACACATGCACACAAAAGGAAAGATAAGGACGGTATAAAGGCAGATAAACAAGGGCAGGCGGAGTAATTGAAAACATTGCCATTTGGTATTTGGGATGATGATACACGAGTACCGCTGCCTGCTGGCCCTTCCAGTGAGTACTTAGAGGTCAATCCGGAACATTGCAGAACATTCCTCCACACTCTGATGGGAATCCCAGATCTTACCAGCACAGCTGTCAATTATATCCAGATTTTTTTCAACTTTTACTGGGGCCTCCATGCCACATCAATGCAGCAATACCATCCCTTCATCTATCTCTGTCCCGTCCCCTGTCCCTCCTTCTTTTCTTTTTTTTCCCTCTTCCCATTCTGGCACAATAGCAAGAACAATGCCAGGGTGCCACCACATCAAACACCATTGAGGGAGACTATTAGAGGGGACAGACAGAGAGCGAGGCAGAGGGAAAGAGAGACAGGGAATTACAGTGCGGGTCGAAATCTGATTGTGCATCAAAGCAGAACTGAGGGGAAAAACTTCCTCCTTAAACTGATTATATATCCATGAGAAGAAAAACCACAATGTCTCTCTCTCTCTCTGTGTGTGTGTGTGTGTGTGGATGTGTCGCTGTTTTTCTGTGTCTGTCTCATGGTGCCAACTGTCTACACGCCACCAGTGTCTACTTTTGCACGTTGCTATCAAAGCCATTTCTGTGGGATCGAGTCTTGCCATCCATTCTGTTTTTGCTTCTTTTTTTCTTAAACACTTTACTGTAAGCCGTGCTTATGAGCAGCTTAATTAGGTTTTCAAAAATGTTCTCTAAGTGAGACTTGACATGTGTTTTTCTTGGCAATTTGAACCATATTTATTGACACAAGCAGTGCCAGTTTAGACGGGTGAAGCCATATTTTCCCCAGAAGAACCGTTGGCGAAACAGCAAATTGTATTTCATGGAAAAGTGCATTTTCTTTTATTTTCATCAGGGGAATAAGCAGCGGACTGCACAGTGGCATAGTTTGTACAACTATCGACTTACAGTGAGAAGGTACTAATCCCAGCCGAGGGTCTTTCTCCATGGAGCTCCCTCAGTCACTATTATGCAAGTAGGTAACTTCATTGCTAACATCCAATCTACTCATCCATCCATGCATCCAATCCATCATCACCTTCTTATCTGAGAGAGCTGTAGAGGGTGGAGGTGAAGCAACAACCCTTGGTTCAGATCCAGTTCTATAAAAGGCCCAGTCAAAGTCTGGAGCTAAATCCAACTGAGAATCTGATGGCATCAAAATCACTGTCCACCGATAGACTCCGTCCACTTTGATTGACTACTGTGAAAAGAATAATTTGGCCCAATTTTTAATCTCTAGATGTATAAAGGTGGGAGAGACAACGCCCAAAAGACTTGCACCTGTAAATACAAATGTATAGAGCTAAAGATAAATACATTCACCACTTTTCAATTATGCCTGTCTTGTATTTTTAAGTCATTCACTATTTTTTGTGGATCTGTCACATAAAATCCTAAATAGTTTTGCAAGTCAGAGAAATACAGATCCATTCAATGAATTCAACTATCATTCCAGTAACTCAATCTATGAAGGAAAACACCTTCCATTGATTATTTCCCTTTATTTATGTTATTTGCAATGATTTTATGCTGACGTCTAATGAAAACAAGACATTTAAGGTTAGAACATAACCCTTAAAAACATTTTAATGGAAAACATGCTTCACACCTGCTTAAAGATTGTAATTTTCAAGTAGTACTTTCAATCCTATAAACCGTCAGCTCTCGCAATCCAATTTAATTAACCTGATCTCCACAAGTTACTCAGTTCAGTTTATTCGTGTTGTACCGGTTCACAGCAATCATTTATCCATCCACTTGTTTCTGTTAACAAACAACATGAGCTGGAAACGGGGTGCCAAACCTAATTCTGTCAATTAAACACAAACAGAAAGCAAACATATTGAGAAGTTCTCAAACACAGAAAGTTGTCAGTTTATCGCAAACATATGGAGACGCACAGAGACGGGCTTTTTGTCTGCAAACCTCCCTCATCCATCATCTTAGCTAATGTCATATGGGTAAGCTGTCTATGACGACACATGATGTTCATTTATCATCCGTCTTCAATGCGCTCAGTGTACGCACTCCATTCTCATCCTTCTTCTTCCTTGTTGATGTGAATCAGTCTTGGCCTCGTCTTTCTTTTTTTTTTATCACATTAGAAAGCCGTGTGAAACACACTTTTCATTTGGTAATTATGTGCATTACTCTTGTTTATCTTAGTGCTCATGCATATATGAATAAAAAATTTTTTTTATAGCTCCGTCGGAAAAGTTTATTAACAAGACAAATGGATTGATTGATCACAGGAATCAGGAGAGAAGAGGAAAACATATATCAAAGAACGCACATGATTCATGCAGAACAAGCAAACAGCCTGGTTTAACTAGCATGTGTGTGTCATTTGGATTTCCTGCCCTTACTCTTTTTTTTTCCCCAAACATCTGAATCAAAGAACTCTTTATTTGTTAATGTTTGTGAATGTTAAAGCCGAACAATTTTAGAGCCGAATAACTAATTTTACTCGTCACTGGAACTTTCCTGCTGAGACGCATATTTTCCTGCCTTTCTTCCCTGATCATTTTAATTAATCGCAGCCTTTGTTCCCAATTTACACATGCTGCAAACATTTGCAACTTAAAAACAAATATGTATAAATGGGGGGCGGTGATAAAAATTCGTTCTTAAGACATTCATCGACAAAATAGTCAGTTTTTCCCCTCATTTTCATTTTTATCAAAATGCTCAAGACGTCGGCTGATAACATTTTGACACCTTAATAGCCTCTTTCGTTGTAATGCTAATGAGATGGCCTTACCATGAGTGCTAAATCTTCAAAATTAGTGCTTTGGTGTTTGACTTGAAGAACAAGAAACAAAGTAATTTCTCAGATCTCTTTTAAGTGGCTTGCTCTCTGCTTTAGTGTTTTTTTTTCTCTCTGACTGAACCATATTTTACTAATTTAGAGGGGGTTTGTTGTTCATGTCATCTCCATCAGCCAAACCCTCCCCATCAAACTCCATCCACTCTTTTGTTTCTTGCAGCCTTTTTGTTTGCCATGTCAGACTTATTTCTCTCTCAACCTTTTGTAGTTGTAGATATCCTTTTTGAAATGCTTTTTAACGGTGCAAAAATATAATTACTAGGCGGATATCTTTAAATGTCTATCAAAATAAATAATTCAAATTAAAAATAAAGTAACGGAATGGCACACTTACAGTGCGGTGCTGGAAATGTGTTATTTTTTTTGCAACTTTACTGCTGAATTTTCTCTAATTTTTAATAAATAAATAAAATGCATCTTGTTTAAGAAGAGATTGTACCAGTTGTCTCTATGTTTTATGTGACAGACCAAAACGAAGCAGTGCAGAGTTGTTGAGTGGGGGGAAACCCAAAATTAAGTAGTTGGGTTTATTTCCTCCCTGGAAATACATCTGCAAATCTTACATGGTATGTCTAAAGTTTTGACCGTCTAGAAACTGACAATTTTACAATTTCTTCTTTTACAGAAAGACTTTAGTTCCATCAGAGAGGATGTAGAATATCTGAACATCCATTTTCCCACCTTTATATTTGCAAGTGGCTTTCTAACACACAAACAAACTGATCGAAATTATTCATTGTGGCTTTGGCTATTAGTTTAAACTGTCCTGTTGGAAGATGAACCTCCACTAGAAGGTCACCCTGAAGGATTGCTCTATATTTAGTTATTTTGTCTCATCAACTATGAACAAATTTACTCTCCCTATAGATAAGTCACCTCCACAGGAAGAAGCTGTCACCACCATGTTTTATGCTGGGAACGTATAGTGTTCGCTGTGTGATCTCTATAAGAAGATTAAATTTCCACCAGATCCCAGACTGAATCAATTTTCCCCAAAAATAAAAAAATAATAATAGTTGAATATTTCTAAATCAAGTAGTGCTCTGATTTAGAGCACTACTAAACCGGAGCCCTTTATTAAAACTAAAATGTGCATCAAAAACGTATTAGCTAAGGAGGGTGAACACTTACTTAAGTTTTCAGTCTTTTCTTTTCTCCTCTTAAACAATTTATGGAGTTTTAATTACAGTAAAACTCTGAAAGGATAGACGTTGGTGTCATTTTTGTGTATCGCTGAATAACAGACCATTTAACATCTGTGTTTAGAGTTTTTCTATCCGCTAAGTGATGATCTCAAGTACATAATGCTTCCATTGAGAATGCCTGGCCAGTCCATGTCTCCTAAAATCAGCTTTAACAGTTGCAGAAACTTTGACAGACTAAACTTTACTTGCAATTCTAACCTGAGGTTTTTGTATGAAACCTCAAATATCCCCTCTGTGTATATCCTGCCTTCCTCCCTTTCATCATTATCTCCATTCTTTTATTTTCTTACCAGCCACCCAACGCTATCATCATCCTCTCTATTGGTCAGAGGAGTGACACCGATATGCAGACTGGGTTTGTGCATGTCAATAGAAAGAGTGCACTATATGTGTGTGTGTGTGTGTGTGTGCGTGTGTGTGCGTGCGGGAGAGAAAAAAAAAGGATGATGATGATGAATAAAGCTCCAGAGAGGAGGGAGAGAATTACCTCTGAGCATAAGGGAGTGAAATAAAGACAGGGAGAAAGGCGGAGAAAAGAGAGACATTGAGCTGGGGAGAGAAGGAGTGATAACACAACGCCAGTTTGGTGAGAAGAAAATGAAATAAAAAGCGACGAAACGAAGGCGAAGAAACGGGGAGGGAGAAACGGGATACGAGATGGGAAGAAAGGAGTTCTCTGGTCTGAGGTGTGAGCACGTTTCATGATTCCCAAGTTGTTCTGGAATCGTGAGGAGAAAAGAAAAAAAAAATTTAAAAAATGGCTGGAAAGAGAGATGGATACTCCTTAATCGCATTTTCTGTGGTGTCTGCACGTTTTCTGAATCCCATGTTGCTGTTTGGCTCTGGGCAACAAATTGAGAGTAAAACTAGCAGCCGAGATGAGGAATGAAAAATTTAAGATAATATTCAGAGCTGCTCCCAGTGGAATGCTATTCTGATTCACAGCATATGCAGAAGGAGGGAGGGAGAAAGAAAGTAAAGTACTGGAGAGGACTGATATATTTCTGGTTGGATGGGGGGGAGGGAGAAAGTAATGGAACAATAAAGAAGAGGAAGATATTTTGTTTAAGACCTATGCTGCTTCTCAGGGAAAGAGTGAGAATAGTTTAAAAGATGGATGACAGAGATTATAGAGACAAAAACCTCCTTTTGATTCCACTTGTGAAGCTCCTGAACACAATTCTTCGGCACGAGCCCACGTCTCATGAATTCTCCCCACCACCCAAGTAAAATTGGTGAAATTTTGCCAGGTGGGATACAAAATGGCTGCCATAAAAATGGCTCCAGATGGAGTTGTGACATCCAGGCCAATATGGTGAGGGACACGTTTCCCCAACTTGAGGGGGGTTTATGGGGACCTGGCCAAGTCTCCATTAGACTGTAATGAGCTCCAAAGCCCTCCAGTCTCATAAATAATACATGTGTAGATTGAAGGCTGCTCATGTTCAATTCAGCTTTCACACAGAAACTTTTACATATTAGTGGAAGTATGTAATCATTCTTTTGCAGGGTGGGGGAGTTAAATTATATTTAAGGATACAGGGCACCTTGTATAAATCATCTTGCAGTATATACCGATGGTTGGCAAGCACCTGCTTGTATAAACCTGTTTCATACCTCGATGCTGGCCAAAACTGGTGATAAAGTTTGAATAGCACAACGCAAGTCCCAAGTCATTGACAGGGTAGTCATTAGGTGATTCCCACTCCCATTTGTATTTCCATTTTCCTTAGTATCCTTCATTATTTCTGGTAATCCTGGCAGAAAACAAAAGAGTCTTAAAATCAGTTATTAGGAAGGCGTCCCGAGTCCAGCATGTCACTCTCTGATGAAGTTGTTAATCAGGGAAGTCTGGAGATTTTTGTGTGCACCTCCATCGTCCTCAACATGCATGATCAAGACATCACCCTGGGCCCTCATTCAGGCTCGTCAGTCATGGTGCTAGTTATTTTAATCTTTGCTTATTATTGATCTGACTGGATATCAACAGTTTCAGGCGAGTAGCTACTTTCTTGTAACTTTCGCTTTTTTAATACATTTATGTTTTACGTGTCTTTCTTGAGAGCAGCCAAAATCAAATTCAGAGTTTTTGCCCACAAACTTTGATTTGTCCATTTTTATTCTGAAACACGACATTATAGAATCCCTATTTGAAAAGTCCCTACACACTAATTGCTTAGAAAAATCTGAAGTAGTTGCGTTTTGCACAAAATGTCAAGGGAGAAAATTGATGTGATGCTGATTACATTGTTGAAAGCAATTATTTATGTATGTGAAGACACATCCTCTGCAGATTCTCCGTTTTTGTCTTGGCCTCCTGTAAACAGATCTTTTAATGTAGCCAGTCTGCCTGGTGTTCCTAACCATTTGACAGCATTTATGAGTGCTGCTGCAAATGGGATTTGTGGACTTTGTTTCCAACTTGATAAACACCAGCTGGTGGTACTAAAACACCCACAAAGGTAGTTTAAGAATGCCCAAATTACTTAATGTGTATTTTCTTCCCAATTTGTGGGAGTCTGAGTAGCTGGTATAAAAAGGTACACATTTAAGGAGGAACACAGGCAAATTTCAAATAAAATAATGTTTGAACTAACAACCGTCTTGTAAGACAGTAGCAACCACCATAGCACAATAAATCCTAATTTAGCCAATTAGCAGTTTCTTCAGTTCCAAAAACAGAAAGAAGGCACATTGTGAAAACTGGAGAATTTTTCAATTTCTGAAATTATAAACGCAAATATCTGTAATTGGCTTCTTTTATTGCTGTGGAGGACAATGCCTACTACTCTTTTTTTCCTTTTCAAAATGTATTAGATAAATCTACAGTACAGTGACAACAGCAATTTTTGAGTTGAGACAATTCAGACGGTTTTGTTGATAGATGTGTAATTAATTAATCTACAAGTCAGATGAAAACTGAGAAATGTGTCATATTTCCCCACTTTAGACATGAATGACTTAATATATCATACAAGAAGTTGCACACTACTCCCAAAAGTTGTGGGCCACTTTCCTTTATAAATGAACTTCAATAACATTTTGCCAATATACACACCAACACTCATTTTAAAAGCACATTATGACCAAAATCGTAATATTTTAAGAGCATATTGTGGCCAAAACCTTTGGCACTGAAACCATAAAGGGTTTTGTGTCAGGTGGCTAAGTTAAAGTAAATGCAAATATAACCTCATTTCAAATGTTTTGATGAGTACATTATTGAAATAAAAATCAACCACTGTTTATGTCCTCCATCTTTAGCCACATTTAGAGCAAAGACAAGACTAAGCACATTTTTTCTGTTAGTAACTATAAAGAAAATCAAAGAGGAGTCTCGATCTTGACGTCATGTCAGCAACACCAAGCATCAGAAAAGTCATTGCAGTACGCCGTTTGGCCCAGTAATTTGGCTGCCATTGATAAAATAGGTAAAGAAGAGGAATTTCAGTGGTTGAGGATGAAGGACAAGCAAGCACCAACGACATTCATCAGCCCGTGGTAACTCGTATTACCACAGTGGCAGCAGGCTTGTCAAGAGGGATTATCAAGTTCAGTGAGAGAAGAAGTTCCTGTGGCTGCGAGATAAAAATGTAAAACTTTTCTGTAGAAAAGCTCAAATGAACCAAGGATTTTCCAAAGGTCTCTAAATCAGTGATGAATAATCACAAAATATGTCACATTGATGCTTTGAAGGCAGCCAACCAGAGAGTAGGATAATGACATAAAGCAGATACCAACAGAGAGATAGCGCATCACCAAGGTGCCTTATCAGGGTTTTACTGGAATTTTACATATTAAAGTAACTTTAAACCTGTTTTCATCAGCAGCAGATTATTTTGGAGTGTTTTTTAAATAATCACTTGTTCACTTCACTCAGTTTTAATGGGGGGAAAATGCACAGCTTTTACAGAAAAACTACAAAATAAGATGTTTGTTAAAATAATTCAGCTAGAAATGAACTTTTTCCTAGCATTTTCCTAACAACTGATGTGTTGAATGTAATTCACATCCAAGATATTTTACATTAGTCATAAATTTGGGAGAAATGATGTTTGCTTCTTCTAACTTACATTTCAAATCTAACTAATCATGTTCCTCATCGTGAAATCTGATCTTTCCCTTTTTATTACGCATACATCTCTTCTCTTATTCTATTATCCTTTTTCCACATGCTTCCACATGTTATGTACATGCCTTAAACATGTGATCTAGGCATATGCACTACAGCACGCAGCTTAACTTTATTTTAAAGAAAATTCAAACTTTCTCAAATGTTCTCGGTCTGCCTAAAAGGTGGCTGCTGGTCCTCTTCTCACTTTGCCTTTTTTTTTTTTTTTTTACTTTTGTGGTTTTTGATCGTTTCACATCAGATTTTTTCTGAGGGGGAAGGCAGCTGTGTCCAATTCGTCATTTTATGCCATTCATGCTCAATTCATATCCAACCCAGGGATTTCTGTACTTCCTTTGATAAATGATTATTTAAAGTAATTTTCTGTAATATGCTTTTAGTCTTCTGTAAGGAACTGTGGTTATATGACTCGGATGTATATTCTTTTCTAGCTCTACTTGCTGGTTTGAAAAATATCCCTAAAATATTTCTAAAATCCTCACATAATTCTTGTCACCTTTCTTTACACCGAATTTTGATTCCCTTGATTGCTAAAAGCTCCACATCGAATTTTCTCTTTTATGATGAGCGTCACTCTGCACGACTGAGATCGGATCTCTCCTCTTTATTGGCGGACACAAAGGAGGTCGGAGTAAAAATGACTTTATTCATTCTCAAACATAACAACATTATCTTGTTATTGCCATAATGTAGTTACAGAGGGAAAGGAGTGGATATGAAAGCTTTGTGGATAGCTCATTTGAACATCTGACCATATGCTGTGGCACTGGGGACTTCTGCCACATGCCCTCTTGTCTCAAATCTTTCCGGCTGCCTTCTGTAAACAATAATTATGAAGTTATCTCATGGTTTGCAGTTTAACTGTGCTCAGTGATTATATCTTCAACCCATCAGGAACAATTGGGGGAAAACAATTAGTTGGCTTTGTAAGCACCGTCTGGATTAAGACACAGGTACTGTCTCGACTAAACTTGTGGGATGATAGTGGCGACATGTGGAGCGGCTTGATCCGCGCTCTGTCGTTGTGTCCTAGGGTTAGATACTCCCCCCACCTCCCCTGCTGGTGGTGCCGCTGCTGCATGGCAACTTCAATTCTTTCAGATTGTAGCTGTAGCTACTATCCAGTATCTTATCCCCATCAGCGTGTGCGCGAATTGGTGAATGACTAACTGTAGTGTGAAACTTTCAGGTCCTCGAGACTTCATAAAATGCTATATAAGTGCATTTATAGGTATGAGGCAAGGCTCATGTATATTACTCTTTATGTTTATATATGAAATAATCATTTAAAAATACAGTCTGTAGTTATTCAAGTTAACTTTGATATTGAAATTTGCTTGAAGATCTCAAACATTTTGATGCGTCAAAAAAGCTAAACCAAATGAAATCTATAAAGATGCATCATAGTAGCTCGCAAGTTATTTTCCTTTTGTCTTTTGTGGAGAATTTATCCGTTCTCCATGATGAGTTCTTGATGTATGAGGTTGAAGAAGAGTCAGTGAGTTGAATTCAGGAAATCCATTTATTAACACCAAAATACAGCTGGTCCATTTCTCATGCCACCTTTAGGAGTTAGCAGGACAAAGTTGCAAGAAGAGTTTGTGATCTCCTTTGTTAGTCTTCATCTAAGCCACGCCCTAAAGAGGGCGTTCCCTAGTGTGTCATTTCCTCCAACACATAGCTCTCATTTGCATTTCCTAATATGTCATTTCCTTTTAGGTTTAGCTTAGCAACTAGCTAAAAGGAAAACACAGAATTATTTATTCTCAACACTTTCAAGACAGGTGAAAGTCTGTTCATTTTTCTTTCTTTTCAAATGACTTTTTACCTCTGACCACTATATTTAAATGAGTTAATTTCCAAGACCAACTTGAGGTTTTGAGACAAATTTGATTAAACTTCCTTCAGGCATTTTGGTTATATGCTAATCTCAGGAGCAGGACGGATTGCCCTACAACTTTTGACAGTTGTGCCTCCGGCTATGACTGTCGCTGCAACAGAGCCAGGAAATTAATGGAGACATGAAAAAACAGGGGAAAAAAAGTGAAATTGAAGATGTCCATGATGCGCCACTGAAAACAAATGATGAAAAGTCATTTTCTGATGGCTCCTCTTAAACGTGTCCCATTAGCAACAGAAACCTAATATTCCAGCCTTTTTCCCCTTTCTCTGGGGGGTTAAGAGGTTCACAAAGAGCGTGATTGGGCAATCGAGAGACGAGGATGGAGAAGAGACAGAGAAAGAGAGGGAGAGAAAAGATAAGGAAGGCCTGGAGTTAAAAGACCTTTATATTACTTCATCTGCCTCATTACATACATGGTTTACTCATTTCCACAGTGAATAATGAATTGCTCTTGAGACCTCAATTATTAGTGTCCTTAGGAACAACCAGTCGAATCTCTTGTGAATAATATGTTTCAGTCAAGCTTGTATTGAAACCTTTTCCCATTTTAGTAAGTGGAGTTCAGATGTTTTGTGTGATGGTTCTGTTATTGTCAGGCAGCCCATTCAGAGGGCTTGGATGGGATTCAGCCACCAACCAACTAAGCCGGTTTAAAATTTGAATAAATTGATCTAATTAAGTTTTATGAGGTAAAAACTGAAATATTTGGTAAATGCACAAATCAAACATAATTAATATTTGTTTTTCCATTAAGTTTATTGCCTCTGAAGAAGTCCGTTTCTGTGCTTTTTACTTTTAAAATCATGTAACACAACGCATTTTAAATAATGCCTTTCACATGGAAGTAAATTAAAACCATCAATAACAAGAACTCAATGCTGCCATTGTGTTTTAGCCATTACAGGCAATTTTTTAGCAATTTCTCTAGAAGAGTCAAGAAAGTTACGTCACTTCATTTATTTAACTGCAAGGTGCATAAATTTTGTCTGAGTAGGGCAATCTGGACTTTTAACTGCTGGCTGCATGTGCATACAGTGGTTTGAAATAGCATTCATAAATTCTTAAAATTTATTACATGCTCCAATATATTTTATTGGGAATTTATGTGATAGGTTGACGAAATGGCGCGTAATTGTCAAGAGAAAGAAAATGGGTGCATGGTTTTGCAAACAAACATCTGAAAACAGGGGAAGTCAAATAAACTGCAGTAACACCATTGCCTTCAGAAGTCAAGAATTAACAAAGAGTGAAGTGTGCAGTTAACAAATAGCAAGACAGCCAAGGAACACACCAAAAGGGTCATAGATCCAGTTGTACAGAATTTAAAAGCAGGGTTTAGTTATAAAACAATATTCCAAGCTCAGAGTATTTCCTCAGCCAGCCACCATCTGAATATGGAAAGCATATGGCACAACTACACACCTACAAAAACCTAAACTGACAAGCTGGGAAAGGAGAGATTGAGAAGCAGCCAAGAGGCCTAGTTTAAGCCAAGTGGTAAAATCTGTCTGCAAGACAACTATTGCTCATGCACTCCACTAATCTGCCCTTTCTGGAAGAGTTGCAAGAAAAAAAAAGTTGTTGTGGAAAGAAATCCAGAAGGAGTTTCACTTGCAGTTTCCACATACAGGACACCCCAAACTTGAGACCGGTGCAGGACAACCAGTCTCAAGTGGTTGTTTTTCCTTCGGGACATCACCCATCTACATACAACAGAGTGGTTTTGTTCAAAGATGCACATCTCCAGTCTTTGCCCTGCAACTTTTCAATGCATCCCTGTTCCACTGAGCCTGAATAAAATAAATGGCACTCTGCCAGTCCTGTGCAGAGCTCAATGACACGCCAATGAGAGAATTAAGCCATATGATTCAGGTGTCTTGTAGCAGGCATGCTTCTAAAAGTAGTAGGATTGTAAATATGTAGGACAGGGCTTGTATACTCCCTGTTTAGAGCAAAGCACATTCGTATCTTTTTCACTTTGACTTGCCAGTCAAAGCGAAAAACAAAGTCCAATTGCAAAACTGTGGCCAGATTTGACAACAGATGCTCAAAGTTTAGCTCCATCCAACACGGAAGACCTTTATCTAATTGGAAAAGAAGATTGAGCAATGATTTCCATTTATGGAAATGTAGAAAAACTCTAAAGCATTTCTACCTGGTGCAATGAAAATGTGCTGGCTAAATTCAAATGTACGTCACATTTTTTTTAAGCCATTTCCTAATTTCCTGGCCTTTCAAAATTATGCATTACATTTGGTTGGTGCATCACATAAAATTGTAGTAAAATTGCCAGGGTGAGCCCCGCCTAATGATGGCTGGAGATTAGCCTCTACCCTCACATCCCCGCAAGATAGTAATTCTGCCTCACCCTACAGGATATTGTATACAAATTATGTTGTACCAATTCAGTTATTGTTTCATGCCATCCAGAGAAAACATCTCGTTTCGAGATGAATCCAACAAATCAAACTGCAAAGTAGATATTCACTTCGTCTGAACTTTATTTAGAGCTGAGATCATGTTTTATGCAACACAATTTATTACCGTTGGATCATTTAAACCATTTAACCATTCCTGTTGAAAATTCCGCCTCCGTTTAAAAAATAAAAAAAATTAAAAATTAAAACATTTCATTTCATAAAACGGCTTCATCAGAACCAACGAATCCGAGAACATCAGTGAATTTATATTCATAATTAGTGTGAGTGCCTGCAGACCACAAATGGATTCTCAATGGAAGTTTCTCTAAGTGCAGCAAAGAGCAGAATCCTAATGTTTGTGTGCACGTGATTCGTCTGACTGCTGCACACTCAACAGTAACTGGAGAGCTAGATGTATTGAACTAGGCAGAGTGCAGAGACGGAGTGAAAGAGAGATGCTCTAATTGCAGAATGCAGTTGTTCATCCTAAATGACTGGAACATCCTAATCACTTATCACTGATTACACTTCTCCCTCTCAGTCTGACTAGTTGATGGTAATTTTTTCTCTTCTTCTTTCTGGCTGATATCTCAAACTGGTAATTTACTATTAGCTTGCTGGCAAGCTGCTCGGCCCTCAGTTTTGCTGCCCGACTGACCACTGGGCCACATAACAAATCTGCTCGGTGGCCAACTTTATAAGCAGCTGCTCGCCGGTTTGATTAAAAGGATATTTATGGAGTGCAAAGGGGAATCTTAACCTGAATTGTATTACCTTTCGTCTGAGTGAGAGTGAGTGAATCACCAAGCTAACATTTTCATTCTGACTGGATGGAAGTGAGGGGGTATAATGGCTGTAATAATGAGTAGAAATGCAACAGGAAAATGAAAATGGAAGATTTGATTACTTGCTTTGGCAACTGAGAATGGCATAATGTGTGTAATAACATCAGAGGGCCTAACAGCAATAAGAGTGAGGTAATGCAGGTTAGCACACTGGCTAAAAGGTGTAATTAGAATAATAGGACAGATGCTAAAATATATTAATTTCTGACGACTGTTGATGTGAAAACCAGCAGGATATCACACTACTTGAAGTCACTTGATAGTCTAGACTGGTAGACAGATCTGAAGATCTGGGAAAGATCTATCAACAAAATTTTAAAATAATAAGACAACTATAAATTACAGGGTTTATGCAGTCTTGAAAAGTTTGTAACTTCTTTTTACCTATTTTTCCAGCTCTGTATAATTATATAAAAAGAAAATATAGCACTAAAAATGTTCCATTTTTCCACACATTATCTCTCACTCCATTTTTAAAAAAAGAAATCCTTATTTGCTAAACTGCTCCAGTGATTTGTAATGAGATTATGTTTTTAATTTGCCACATTATATATACTTCCAAGTTTCACATGTCACTCAGCAGTTGTTTAGGTTTTGAATGACCTCCTAATAAAAACCCTCTAGGGCAAAAAGGTGTGGTTTTCTTTCCGTTTTATCTAAACAACAAAACGGCATATTTACTGACAGAAATAAGTTATTAAAATTCGCCAACTGTGCTTTGATGGATATACATGTAGCATAGGATAAGTTCATTCTGACCAATTCAACAGTTACCTACTCTGAAGTAGAAGGAATCTAACACGAAAAAAGTTGCTTATTGGCTCTTTGCCATTCTGTCAAATAGGTAGCCAACGTCAGGTAACGGATAATTTCCGTAATCTTAATTCCATGCAAACATGAACAGACTGTTCAAGTCACAGCAAAGTATTTCTATGACATTAGGTTTCTGACCATGTAAGAAACCTGTGAGATCTGACTGGCTTGGCTGCTTGATGGAAAGAAGCAGCAGCTAAGGTCCCCTTCACATAGAGAAGATGATCCAAATTGTTCATATAGGTTGGGTTAGGCTGCTTGGAAGTCTGAAAATGACTATATTTCAGACCCTTGGTGTGATTGGATCATAGTTTTTAGCTAAAAACACAAGGATGTTTACATTTTTGTGCATAATTCCTTGTCAGTCCCGTGTGTCCAACAACTTAAATATCTGATTTGAATTGTTGGACAGGATGGACGCTCTGCAGTGTGTTGTACTCTGTACAGAAACTCCTTCTATTCTTCTGAGAAGCTGATGAAAAAACACATGGACTTTCCTCCTCCATGATGATGGAGGTACAAAAACCTCCCATGCAAACATTTTTCTGCAAATTTTAAATTTAAAGAGCCACAGTTCAGACACGATATCCCTGGCTCTATAGGACAATAGAGGGGTTAGGAAGCTGCAGGAGGGAAAAAATATATATTTGACAAGAACTAAAAATGTAGTAAGATTTTGATTGCATTCCCTTTAAAATTAGATTTTCTATATTTGCCCTGAACCAACAGTGTTTGAATTGCGTTGGGGGTTCTGGAGACTATATAAAAGCAGCTTATGCTGCAAAACTCCAGTTTGGTGGACTTTTATTTATTAATTTTTTTTTTTTTTACAGTAAGTGGCGCTGCATTATTGCTTCACCACATAAAATAAGCACAATAAACTGGCAACAAGAAATAATGTCACCAAGTTCCTGATGTCCAGAAAGCTACTCCTGCATTCCTCACATTGAGACGTGATTAGCTTGTTAGGCTTCTTTTTTTAACACTGCCCAGAGCATATTCTGTTCCACATAAAGAGGTAGGATCTGTGTTTGATGCACAAAAACAAACTGTTGCATGCTAGGCACTACAAAGACTTCTTGCTGTGACTTCAGCCCAGCAAATGTTGTGGTCATCCAGTAAATTATAAATCAAATGTTTCATTCTCGGCCTACGTGTCAAACAGGAAAACTTGTAAAGATGTCTGACCGCGGTTTGAGCATGTAGGCAGCAAGTACTGTAATATAAAGTTAAATTAACGCGGTATGATCAGTGAAAAATTCTGATTTGAAGAAAATTCAAACAAACTGTCAAAAAGCATGCAGGCAGAATGTCCAGTGATATTAATAATACATCACATGTACAGTATACTGCACACTCAATGAGAAAATGAGGGAGGAACTGATTTTGAGGAAATTGATTGATGCTGTTTGAAGAGGTCCAGATGGTGTGTGTGTGCGTGGGTGTGTGTGTGTTAAACAGCACTCTCTACAGAGAAACACAAACACAACTGCACACACACACAACACATCCAAAAAATAAACATTATCCTTCATCTTTGTTGAGCTCACTGTAAATTGGTTCCTCAAGGACTCTGTTCAGATGTTTTGTTAAACTATGCTTTCCAAGAAATCTTATAAAAACATAAAGAAAAAAAGAAAAACTAGCATTGCTTTTGTTGCTGGCATCAACACAACATGATCAAATGGAAAAAAAAACATGAAAACAAGTGAAATCAGGTAATTTACTTAAGTTTTGATATTTCAGAAAATGTAAATTTGGAACAGAAAAATAAAATATAAAAAAAATGATATATAACGAGAAACAAGTGCACATGCATTTTTTTTTCTTTTTAACTTAGCTGGAGTAAACAAATATCCTCACAGCTGAAGACAGTGATTCAACTAAACTGCTTTTCCCTAATCACAGCTTATTGTTAGTCAGAAATACTGTTCTATTAAAACTGTAAACATTGTGACTTGTTAGTTGTGGATCTAATTGACCTCCTTTGTTTTACTGAGACGGGGGTCCAGTTTTGCTTGAGATTTAAAAGAATTTAACAGAATCTTATTGTACAACTCTTTAATTAAACCACTGATGAGTTAAATAAACATCATGTCAATGAGTCAAATCAACATGTCTTTCCACCGGTATCCAACTCTGTTGTGAGAGATACAGAAGCTAGTGATAAATAAGGGTTAAATGTTTAATAGGATAGAATGCAGCTCCTGCATAATATACTAAATTATATACACAATGTATATAATTACAAGCACAAATTAATTTGTCACTTTGCATGCATTTTCTCTAATACTAATTAATCTTTTCTTCAATCTAATGCTTGACTTATTCCTGTTTTAAAAAGGAGTAAAATTTGAGCTGCTTGCATTAAGCTGGTGCCCACGGCCCTCCAGCTGTGTGTGGCTGTTTTTTTTTTCTTAAATATGCAGACTGCATGTCAGTCTCCTGCTGAGGAGCTCCGTCTCCGCCTGACAGTACAAGTTATGCCTTTTAGCAAAGCAGAATTGGCCTCAATTTTGTGCTCATTTCTCTGATTTAGCGGGTTTTTAAAAGTACAAATTAGCCAGTTAGGAATCATGAGCGCACGTTTTTCCAAGAAGGAACATGGAGTGATTAAATAAAAGGAGAATTTAAAAAAAAAAAAAAAGGTTTGCACGGAGGGGTTTCTCGTCATTGCTTTATAGCTTTTAATGAGAATATGAGGTTTGTCGAGATGATTCATCAGTTTTTTTAGAAATAAAGTTCTCAGATCACAGGACTAGTGCACCCAGATGTCAACTTTATTTTCCAAACACGTTAAACCTCAATGATGAAATTGTTCAAAAAACAATACTTTATGAAGCCATAAAAGTACAAAGAGATAGACCAGTCTGATTTTTTTAAAATGTGAATATATTTTACAGTTTTGACAAATCTAAAAAGGGACATATATGTTCAACATTATTCACTTTAATATTCCTAAAAAGAAAAAAGTCCAGTGCCATCAGCTATATTAGAAAGAAGCCAATAACCTGATTTTGTATAGTTTTGGGACAAAAAAAAAAAAGCATCCCCAAGCGTTAAACAAGGACTCGGCCTCTGAAAATGGAGGTTGGCAGAACTACAAGCATAGTCGGGTCCAGTTGTCCGCCTAAACTGAACATTAGTCAAGATTCGTGGTAACGATTTAGGAGCCGTACAGCTCAGGTGGCAGAATCCATCATAAGGATACCTACTGACAACACACTTCATAAAACTGCCTGATAGAGAGAAACATGGTGGAGGCGGCATGGTGCTGTGGGAATGACTTTTTTTTTCTGCAGGGACAGGGAAGCTGGTTACAGTGGATGGGAAAATGAATGGAGTGAAGTTAAAATGAAAAACAAAGAATTGAGCAGAGGTTCACCTGCGAGCAGGTCAACCACCCTAAAGATGCACCTAGAAATACAATGGTTTAGCTGAAATCATAATTCTAATTAAAAAATTCTTAATTGATCTCAAAGGTAAAAGGGCCTAGTCAAAGTTGCTGATGCTCTCCATCCCATGTGACTGAAATTGATCTATTTTGCAAAGAAAAACGGAAAAATAAATCAATCTGCCTATTTGCAAAGATGCATATCTTGAACACGTTATTATTATTTTATTATACTAATAACCTAAATTAGTATTATCTGTATACAAGAAATGTGTATTATTATTTAATAAGAGTCTTTCTGGTTACATTTTGTATGGAAGAAGATCAAACGCATACAATCTTTGGGGAAAAAGTAATAATCAGTGCAAGTTGAAAATGTTGTACAGAGCATTTTTCAACATGCAGCAGATGCAGACATGAGCCTTTTGGTGTTTTTTGGGGCTTTTTTCCCAAAATTTTTCCTCTGTCAGTCTCACAGAACCGTGTTTGTTTTATTAAACACAACATCCATATTGCTAATTTAAAAGTAGCGCTGCCCACACACACACACACACACACACACACACACACACACGCACACACACACACACACACACACACTTGCCCATATGTGCCTGCCTGCATTCACCTGTTCCTTATAAAGCTAATTTAGTGCAGTTCTCACTTGGCTGTATCAAATCAGCTTGTGTGTGTTCCTAATTTGTTAAAATACATAGCTGTGAGCAACATAAACTTATAAACATGGGCCCACCGGAGACCGTTTTATTGAGTTCAACGGAGAAACTTTCCGAGAGCGAAGGATCGCACAACATAAACAGCACAACGAAAACAAATACATGTCTGCAACTAGATACCAAACAAGCAGCCTGCTATTTTCTGTCTGTGTTCCACATTCAAAGTAATGCAATAAAGATTTTGTTTTTAAATTGCCCTAAAGCTCAGGGGAAAATACGTTTTAAACCAAGAACTACACTAATGGTGTGCAGAAATCATTATTCATTCTTTTGGACTCACAATTACACAAATTAGTGAATTTTGATGGCAAGTTTTAAACTGTATCGCAGTTAATTTCAACATATTGCATAAAATACACTATATCAAGTCTTGGAAAATTAGTTATGGGTCTAGAAGTGAATCAGTATCAATATTCTGCCGTCGTTGGTACAGATTTAGCACGCAAAAAGACGTGACTGTTTTCAATTAATCCTGGTCCCAAAACCAAGAAGGCCTTCACAGAAAACAAACACAAGACGTTTGCCGGTTCAGAATAAACTCGCTGGCGTTGTAAAACAAAAAGAAAAAAAAAAAAAAAAAAAAAGACTCCTGTGGAGGTGAAATGAAAACGGAAGCTGGATAATAACCTCAACTTTCAATCATGTGGAGGAGAAAAGGTAAAGGAAGTTCTGATGCAAATTTGGACTGTGCAAACTGTCGCAGGAAGATAAAAATGAGCAAAAGTGTGTCTTTGGTTTTGTTAAATTGGAAAACTTGAGATATTGTCCGACATGCCGAGCGGGCTCTGATTTTGAAGATTTGCAGCCTGTTCTGTTCAAGTACGAACAGGGAGCCGGGGACAAACAGCTGCAGCTGCTGGTCCAGCTGCTGCTCCTGTCACATTTCTCCTTCCGTCTGTTACTTCTCATTGAACCGTTTGTTGCTGATGTGGCCCACCCTATAACACTCGCAGATAGCCTAAAACATCTCCTCTTTATCAGTTAAGCAAAAACAAATGAAGCGGAAATCTTTCTGCAGTTTGTATTTATTTTCATTAACTTTGTAGTTTTTTTTTTGCGTTTAACTTTCTGATGCGTAAATCTGTGGAGAGTGAAACTGGAAAGTTTATATTTATGTAAAACGTACCTGAACCCGAGTTCCTCACAAAAATATGTATTGCAGTCAGTCATTTTTTATTTCTTGTTGTGACAAACTAATAAATTGCCTATTAAAAATCTGTGATTTTTAGATAATCTCAATCATCGTTTACCTTAGTACATTTTAGTAAAATATTCAATAATTTATCTAATAATTGAATTCAAAGCATATCATTCATAAACACACACATTTTTTTTTTAATAATTTGATAATCAAAATTATAATAGCTTAATTTTTAGCTCAGTTTCGTTAAAACAGTCCTATAAACCCCCATGTTTAGAGATATGACTCTCTACCCAGGGCGCCATTTTTTAATGGAGCAGTAGAAGCACTTGGGGAAAAAAAAGCTTAAAATGTTATCTTCATTCGGTGCCAAAAACAAGTTTTCCGTTTCTTTTTCGTACATACAATCGATGTAAAGTTGTGTTGTGCAGAGTGCAATACCAATCACGTGTTAGAAAAATAACTTTGGTTCTGGTAAAGAGATATTTTCCACTGTCAACACTAAAAATTAACGTCATTACAGGCGTTTTAACCAACATCTTCCCTTTTATCCTTAGATTTTAATGATAAAATATCAGATACTAATTATTTCTACAAAGTTTTAGTTAAATATGTATTTTGTTTGTCCATCCATTTCTGATCAGTAGCAATGGAAAGACTTTCCCTCCTTTAACAGAAAAAAAAAACTTTACCGAACAAAAAAGTGACTGTACAGGTCATTAAGTTAAACCACATTCTCACACACACACACACACACACACCTTGGCGCAGCCCAGTTACTGCTCGTTAGTTGAGGTAATGTTTATATAGCATTATCCCGTCCCCCACACACACATCCATACAAACTGTTATACATGGCTCCAACATGGGCACTCAAAAGTAAAAAACAGAGACATGGAAGGAGGGGAGCGAGCAGAGATCGAGATGTAAAGTTATATTTGAGTCAGATGTAATAGCTGTAATTATATTGGCGATATGGAAGGCCTGAGTCTGGGTCTGCAATGTGCATGTGTGTGTGCGCACGCGTGTGTGTGTGTCTGCATTTGAACAAAGGGCCGCTTGTGTCAGGGGCCTGCTCACTGCAGCTCTTACCGTAATGATATTCCAACGCTTGCCGTTAGCATGCGTGCATGTGTGTGTGTGTGTATCTGCATGATGTTGAGTCTAGAAGGGAAATGACTACCATGCCTTGCCAGAACCCCAAACCCCTCCTCCTCACTCCCTGAACCACACACACACATGAACACACACGCACACCACCACACCCCACGGTCCAGCCTTACACACTCACACACACACACAGGGGATTAGTTGTACCTGCATTATGCAGTTTGATATTTATGTATGAGGGGAAAAAGATGGGGGTGGTCATTTCCAGACTGATTAGGTGTGTGCGTAAAAGTAAGACACAGAGAACTTGCTGTCATCTTCCACTTCTGTCATCTGCTTTTCTTTCCATCTCTTTCTTTCTCTCCTATCTTTTCAAATGGTTCTCGATCTCGTTTCCTCCCTCCCTTTTGGTTCGGTCGGTTTCTTTTTATTTATAAAACAAAACAAAACGGGTCTCTGCACCGAGTGTGACTCTGCGCATCCGTGACGTCATTAGCTATGTGCACGATCCAGACGGATTTTCCATAGACGATCTCCACGATGGGTGGATTGAAGAAGTAGCCGAGGTAGCATGCCAACTTGCTCTCTTTCACACACACAGAAACATGCATGCGCACACACACATATTGCTGTTATTTTATCCACAGTCATATGAATCCTTTCACAGTGCATTAAGTCCAGGGGAAATATTTCTTCTCTCCCTCTGCCTCTGCCTATCTGTCTCTTAAGCTTCTTAAAGAGGCTCTTCTGCACTTGCACCAATAATCTCGAAACCAGTTTTTTGCATAAAAAAAGAACATTCTTAGTAAAAAATTTTGTAACATGAATGTCCCTTTAACAGTGACATTTAGGCTATTAAAGAAACAGTTGTCTATTTTAAGAGCCCATTTAGTACCAAAGTGCTGTACATAAAACAATAAGAATAACAAAAAAAATACTGTAAAAATAAATAAGCAAGTTAATTCAGCATCTAAAAGCAATGTATAAAATCATAAGCTGAAATCAGATGACTACAAATTAACTTGGCTAATTTGCAGATAAAATTAGTTCCACAACAAAATTAGACCCCAACTGGAAAGGAATCAAAGAAATTCACTGGTCTCTTATCAGCTGTTCAATTTTAGCACAAACGATGCATCAGCCAATCACATCGCAGCAACGCAATGCATTTAAATATCTAAACATCGGTGAGAACAACCGAATGGAGAAGAAAGGCAATTTAAGTGACTGTGAATGTGGCATCATTGTTGGTGCCAGATGCACTCTAAAAAGTGTATTTGGGCTGCAGTTCATCTTATGGACTTATTTAGATTAATTTCACTTAATTCTTTTGCTTTTGCCATGACAACTTACTTTTTTGTGTTCATTTAACTCAACAAATCTTTAACCTAAAGGAACTTTTCACTTTGACTTTGCTTAAAACAATTCAGTTCAATGCCAGTTTTGTATCCTGTTTCGTATCAATTCACCAAGTCCTTCCAACTCAATTTGCTAAGTTTTTATAACTTAATTCATAAGGGGGTTTAACATGACAAATTTCAGCCACTCTTACTCAAATAATTTATTTTATCCTAATAAACATTTAAAATCTTTGACTTAATTCTACAGAAAGTCAACTCAAACTTAAGTAGTTCCAAACTTTCAATACTCTTTTTACAGTGTCCTCTAAATACACAAATCTTTTCCTTAAATTACCTTTTTACTTTGACTTTACTTCAAATAATTAAGTTCAATATCATATTTGTATCCCACGTCTGACACCATGACTCAAGCTAACCAGGTACAGATTCCCTGGTTAGCCACCGTGGCTCTGTGGGTAGAGTGGTCGTCTTGGGAGGTTGAAGGTTCGATTCCAGCTTCCTGCTGCCACATGTCAGTGTGCCCCCTGGGCACTTAAACCCCAACTGATCTGCACATTAAGTGAATGTGACTCTAGTGTAAAGCACTTTCAGTGGTCAAAATGACTGGAAAAGTGGTATATAAGTTTATTTACCATTTTTGAAGTAAACTAAATGATTTGAGTAAGACTGACTTAAATCTGTTATCTTAAAACATACTTAATAAATTTGTTAAAAATAAATTAACAAATTGAGTTGGATGATTATATATTGAATTGGTTAAACTTAATAAATTAATTTAGATCAACTTAATTGAATTGCTTGTTACCTATACAAGCAATTCAATTAAATTGGTTCAACTATTTTCTTTTTTAGAGTGTGGGCTTATCTGAGTATTTTAGAACCTGCTTATCTACTGGGATTTACGTTGGCACGACAGAAAACTGTTGAGAAAAAGACAAAAAACAATACATCTAGCAGTGTTCCTGTGGACCAAAATGCTCTGTTGGCATCAGAAGACAATGTGCATGTTTCAGATGATAGAAAGGCAGCGGCTCCAGTAACAAGGCAACGGCATCTCCTCAGCAATCGAAACTGTCACTAATTTCTAAAAATTATAAATTCTGACATCATTTCCTGATGTGAAGTTTCCATTAATTTGTCAGTTGGAATTTGCAATGTACTAAAGAGTATTCCTAGAAATATTTATAAATGTACATTTAAGCGTAGCAAAACAAGTGCATCATTTTAAAGCAAATGTTCCAAACCTTTTATTTTTTCACCCTCAATTTTGTATTTTTTTTTTTTTTTTTTTGCTGTAACCAGCCAGAAATGTTAGCAGGCAAACCCTTCCACCAGTGCAAAATCTATATTCATTAACATAAGTGCCATAAATAAGGAGAGGTGGACTTGATGTGAGTTTAGATAAGATTAAACACAACAAGGAATCTAAGGAGGCCACTAAAAAGTGACAGAAGGGCACACACACAAAGAAAAAAAAGGTGAATTTACAGAAAGCATCGAGATTGAAGAAAGAAAGAAAAAAACGAGCACAGTGTAGCAAGATAAATTTTGAATCCTAATGCTTTCTTTTACCGTAAAAAGATGTTTTTCTCTGCGGTCGCTACATGTTGTCAATATTCTGTTTCCAGTTTAAATGGTTTCAATTCTCTTTGGCAACAAGATGTAACTCAAGAGTTGCAGTGGGCAAGTTACAGAAAACACAAATGGATACAGTGTGAGGATAAATTATGCACTACATAAACTCTCGTTTCAGCCAAGACTTGCGGTTCTTTATCAGGCTTTGAATTCTTATTGATTGTTTTTGCAGCATCTTGGTGTAGCAGAGCAGATTGTGTCAAATGACAAAAGTCGCAGGCTAATTTGTGTTTTTAATTCAATTAGTTGGTAAAGCTCAACTCTAATTACAGTAAATACACTCCATGTTAAGGGAAAACACAGTCGCACAAATGGTACAACTGTGGGGAAGTTGCTTTTGTGGTGCTTTTCTGTTCATTAGCTAGAATACACTTTTGAGGCTGTAGCACAGGTCACCAAAACTTTTATAGATGTGCAGAGCCAGCTGAAGAATGGTTTACAATGCCTGCATTACTGTTTTACCTGACTGATGTTGTACATAAGGGTCCAGTTTATGTCATGGATTTAAAAAATAATTTCGACCCACGTGCATCGACTCTGAGGGCATTTAAGAAAGCAGAATAAGTGAAAATTCAGAGTAGGTTCAGGCTAAGAATGTGGATATCCTGGGTTTCGGTCTCAGAAAGACAGTCAAGTTACTTCCACAACTTCCTCTGTAAACCAATCCTTCTTGTTACCAGGATTGCTTGAGTAAATCCTGAGTCTTGCCTACTGTTTTGCTGAGACCAGGCACAAGAAAAGTGTCAAAAATAGCACATCCTCTTCTAGAGGAGCCTGCAGATGTTGGAGAGCAATACTCTGTTGAAATATCTGTCAGGAGAGGGTGATCAGCCTGCGATTTGATGTCTTATCTTTCTTGGTTCAATACTTTTGCTTGTATGGTTTTTTGCCATAGTCAATTTATCTCAATATAATTTCACCACGCACACCACTACACAATGAAGACTAATTCTTTGTGCTGTAATTTGTTTCTACGCCAGCAGCATGTCGTCAGAAAAGTTTGCACCACTTTAAGTGTTGCTGTACTGCAGAGGTGCCCATCAGGATGACCGCAATCTTCAGGTCGATTCAGAGAGTGTGATGAAGTCCAATTTCCCCATGTTAGGGGTGTGTGTGTGTGTGTGTGTGTGTGTGTGTGTCTCTGCCTGTCACTTCGGACACCAGGGGTCAATCCCTAGGAGGTGTTGTGTAAAGCTATTCTTTATTTTCCATCTAGCGCAAGTAGTTTAGTTTAAGGTTTGGTTTTCAGACAGTAGCGCTCCCACTGTAGGGAGGTAAATCATTGTGACTCAGACAGCTAGTGTCCAAGTAGCGCCAATCTAAAAATTATGGGTGCCGATGCTGTACAGTTTTGCATTGTTCCTTACACAAACCAACAAGACAAATAAAAGAAGAACTCCACAGAACTGCATGTGTCAGGGAAGCAGTAATGTAGTCTGTATCACATTTTGAGATTTTTAAGCATCATCTTTTCATGCATTTGTGGATGTCCAGGCATAAGTGGCTGCAGAGATGGTTCCTTTGCAAAATGAAGGAGATTGTTTTATTTTAATTGACAGTTTTTCCATCTGCTCAACAAGAATTTACACCAATCCTCTCAGTGTCATCTGCACCTCATTTAATTAATCTAAATGTAACTTTTGATAACTGCCGTGTTCAAAAATAAATGTAATTTCATTCATTCTATTCTATCCTGTATTAAAATACACTTAAACCAATGCAAACGTAGTTGACATAGTAGCCAATTGTAGTTCTCTACTCTGTCTACATCAATGATATTTTGTTCAAATAAAAATCCTCCACTTTATACAACTTTAATTCTCTGTCAAATCACTTTCACACATTGACTTGGTATTGTGTTTTTGTTAAACATTTCTTGATATTCGCCTTATGGCGTAATTAAGATTTCCAAGAAATGCACACTTTTGAGGGTGATTTCTTTCAGTTGGTATGGTGATCATGTTATCCATGTTCCACTGGTGAGCGCTTGTTAAGCCCGCTTTCTAAAACAGGGCCCAGGAGGCAGAAGAAACTTTTAAAAAGTTTATAAAAGAAGAATCCGAATAACAGTCCAAGTCCCGACCATAATTTGTCCAGGGTATGTGAGGAATAAGAACACTGAAGGGGAAAACAGATTACAGGTGACCTGTGGAAGTCTGTCCGGGAGATTATGAGAATATTTGATATGTTTACTGTAGCTCGAGGTGTAGTCTGCCACGGAGGGATGGCTTGGGAGATGGCCCATGAGATGGTGCTAGGCCTGCAGGCTGTAGAAGCTAACAAACGCAGGAGGAATGGAGTAGTGAAGCATTGGAGGGCAAACAGATGATGTTGGGGGAGATAGGAGGCACTTCAGTGGTTGTAGGAAATGAACCAGAAGCTTTTGTTGGATTGGTCTTGGTATCAGAGAACAAGGAAACAGAGCCAAGTAACAGAGCTGAGGTACATCACAAAGGTAACTTTAAAACAGATGAAATCAGATCAGCACACACGTAAACAAGGAAAAGAGTTACCACAATGGTGAACGGTCAGGGATCGAGCAATGGTAACCGGCTCCCTTTATCTTCCAGATATCGAGGCAGATTGATTGCAGGTGTGCAGCCACACGCCTGCCCTCTGGTGGAACAGAGAATGCTGCTCCGTTGCTCCCTCTGGTGGCAGGCTGCAAATACACAAATGCAACTCCCCTGACATCCTGGCAGTTTGTACATGTCAGTAGTAGATATTAAGAAGAGTTTACTCGACTTTTTGAGCTATAGTCTCAAACAGAAAGACACACACATCTCAGTAATTACAGATGCATCTCATTCAAAAATTATGGATATATTTTTCAGGCCTACTTTGACTTTGGACCAACACCAGTTAATTCTGTGCCTCACTAATCTTCATCCAAACTCTCTGACCCTGATTTTCGTATCAAATGCACTTTTTCACCAGGCCCAGAAAAGGAGCTCCTGGCATTGTCTTTGACTCAGGGGCGGTTTAACACAAGGAATGCGACAGTTGTAGCCCATGTCCTGGATATATCTGTTTGTGTTGGCTCTTGAAGTGCTGACTCCAGCTGCCGTCAACCTTTTGTGAGTCTTCTCCAAACTCATGAATGGGCTTTCCTTCACTAGCCTCTGAAGGCAAAAGTTTGCCTTATTACCTAGAGCACCTTATTCTACCACTCTTTTTCCTTTCACTCAACTTTCCATTATTGTTTTTGAATAAGATATTCAATAATCAGATTCTTCCGCAGCCAGCTTGTATGGATTACACTCATTGCATATTGTCACTGACTGTCAGACAACAATAAAGTCAGCAGCTTTTCAAAATGTTGTATGGGCCTGTCATAACATTTCATGATTTCAAATCGTTTTAATTGTTCAAACTTATGGATGACATTTTTCAGAGAAACTATATTTTGAGATTTCTATTAGCTACCTATAATACCCAAATGGATTCATGATTGTAACAATACATTTTGAGAAACATTTATTTTAGATGTAGAAACTATATACTAAAAATATTGTTGACCGTTTTATATATTCAAATTAAATATTTGTCACACAGAAGTCAACATGTTTACTCGTCAATGCAGCCTGGCTAGTTGACGTATGCTAAATGCTACAAACCCAGAACAGAACATTTTTACACTGAATAATATTCAACCATTTCAATTTGAACTGGGTCGCGGTGTAATAAAAGGCAATGCCGAAATGAAAAGAACAAAATTAATGCAGGGGAGAGAGTTGACTGAAAAAGTCGTGTCATAGCTGTTGCTGCTTGGAAATGCTAACACTGAATTTTTCATCTGATTAAGGAAATTACCCCAAAAAAAACAACAACAAAAAACATCAGACCACATCTGGTTGCAAATACTGCAGAATAATCTAAAAAATAAATAAATGTAAGTGCCTAAATATTTCAGCTTTCAAAGTACAGCACATTAAATATCCTGACGGTAGTGGGGTGGGGAAAATAGGTGAAATCACCCTTTAGCCATTTCCCCAAATAAAACGCTCCACTCTAAAGCCAACTTCCGTGTTGTAATTCATACCCGAAAGAACAGCATGGCTGCAAAAACATAAAATAAGCGTTCAGATGTGACAGGGGAGCCGTAACGGGCTGGGAAGTAGTCCTACAGTAAAGTCCGTGCCGACATTCAAGCACATCCACGCCCACGCAAACATACGTATCACACAACTTACTTTTTTGGCTTCAGCGCAAACTGGCGCGGTTCATCGTGGGTGCGCACGCAGGTAACCTGCCTCAGTTGTTATATCCATCCCAGCTTGTAATTTCCAGTGTCAGACACTTTCCGGGTTCAGATATTCAAACATAGCTATTTCCGGATTATTGCGCGCCAAGAGGGAGTCGTGTGATGATGCAATGACGTTGTATTAATTGAGCGTTTTTCTATTAAATTTAGTATTTGTTTTTCTGGACACGCCAAATGGACACTTTCAGAAAACGCGTGAACATGCCCACAGGAAAACGTCTCCAGAACTTTGTGTTATCAAATTTAAATTTATAGTAGGTAAAACTTGTATTTACAGCCTTACTTTTTTTTTCTTTCTTTCTTTCTCTTTAGCCCGTCATGTAGAGTTACATAAAAATAAACTAGAATACTGACAGGGGAAAAGTAAATATAATTGTGTGTTATTCCTCTGTCATGAGTATTCCAGTTTTGCACAAATATTCACATATGTTTTATGGAATAAATACATTTCAAGCAATATCGCAATGTATTGAAATGCAATATATTCTTGTGACAACTGGTTTAGTATAGAAAAATGTTGCTTTGCCTCTGACATATAAAATACAAATTATCTCAAGCTGTATTGGGATTTAGACATAGGATAAACAAATGCTGCAAAAATAATTACCCAGTTTATAAATAAACACTATTAAATGGAAAAAAAAATTACCCTTTCAAAAGATTCCTAACCTCTCCAAAGATAAATTTAATTTTTCTAATTTTTAAAAACTCAGCTCTAATTATGTTGGCGCACCAGAAAACTACTCCAGTGGTATATTTTTTTTCCTCCCTCCACATTTCAAGTGCATATTTCTTATTTTTCCGACATTTCTGCAGTGCACTTCAGCTTAATGAGGTCAACATATAACCAGCATCCTGTTTACTCGATTATTGCAATGCTCTTTTTTTTTTTTTTTTTTTTTTTAAATAACCAAAATGCTATGTAGACAAACAGCGTTTTCTATAATGGCAAAAACGTTATTTTGTTTATTCATAGTAAAAAAAATAAATAAATTTAAAAATATGTATATATACAGTATATATATTTGCCATTGTTGTGGAATTGATGCTTACCATGACCAAGTTACAAGATGAGTGAATGATCCCTCAGTAATCCATTTTCACTCCATAGGCACCTGTTTCCATTCTCAGGTTGGCCTGTTGACAGGAAGCTCTCTGAAAATCAATCTGAGGTTGCACTTCTGCAGCATCCATCACCACTTAACAGAGAACTCAATTTTTCTTGTCTTTATCTTATTTTCTCCTTTACTGTTTTTCCTCCTGTTTTCCTTCTTAATCCGTCTTTGATTATTTTCCCATGTGTCCGTTTTGATTTTCCTTTTCCCTGTTTTGCCACTGCATGAGAAAAAGAAAAAAGGGAACAGTGGCACCAAATCTGGAGATAAATCAACCAAAAACACATTTTAAATATTCACAGTGCAGCATGGTTGCACATTCTGAGTTGGACCAATATGTTTCTTTTCATTATGTTTTGTTTTCATTTTAAGAGGGCTCAAGCAGTTCTTCTATTCCCTTTTGGTACAAAAAGATTACAAAAACAAAACCAAGTAAAACTTCTTTTGATAATTGCAATTATTATGAGCTAAACAATAAAAAACAGTGTCACAAAAATGCAGTATACAAGAAATTCAGATCAAGAGATGAAAAAAAAAACGATCTAGATTCAGAATTAACTTTTTAACCTGTAATTTGTCTCTGAGTTTAACGTGGTCCTGTTTGTTGTAATCGTATAATAACGGACTCCACGAGGACGTGTTTATTATTGGTCTGACAACTAAAGAAGAGTTTCTGATTAATTCATCCTGGTGTTCATGACAGTTTAAATTGAATTACTTAATTTATAAATGTACGATTTCTGACCAACAGGAGAATCTTTCATTTGACATAAAATGCCCTTTTCACAGAGTTTACCCAAGAAAACCGAAGACTTCTTCCATATTTAAACTCTTTATTTAAAAAAATATAAGAAATACTTGCAGCAAAGGATGTGCCAGTCTTAAACTGTGGCCCCACAAGTGCTGTTTCTTTCTTGATAAGGAAAGAGCGATACAGACCGACATTTATTTGTTAATCAAGATGTTCTGTCTCCATAAAGGCATAGGTGGAGGTGGAACAAGCAGAACCAAGACCTTGCAGAGTGCTTCCATTTCACGCTTTCTATCAGTTGGAGATTTTGGGTCAGACTGGATGTCTGTGATACCAAGACTGACGGTTTGAATATCAGCACACTTGATACCAGAAACTGCATTTAAAGGTCTAAACATTGATGGATGCGCAGAGGTTTCTGTACAAAAGTTCAGTTGGACATGTGGGATCTTCACAAACAAGAGGAGAGAGGGATCCTGAACTTGCGCTGAAATGGTTCAAACATTCCTCTCAAAATGTACAATGAACTGTTGAGATGTTCACTTTGGCTTCCGTTGTGTTTCCTGCTTTTGGGTCAGGACCTTAACAGAACATAACTTTTGGGTCACTACTTCTAGAGTCTTAATTTTTTTTCAGTAGTTTTAATCTTTCACCGGCTGTGATGTGAACTTTGCCTGTGAATGTGGAAAGAAAAGAAAACCAGAGGGAGATTGCCTCTTTAGCATAGAACAAAAATTGAAATCTATTTATTTTGAGAAATAAATAGATCTTTTTTTTTTCTCTCTCTCTCTCTCTTTAAAGTTCTCAGTGTCCCATGGCTCTAAGTAAGGCTGCTGCCCGGACATGTTTTTCAGCCAACCTTTTCCTCTAAATTCTGTAACTGAAGACAGCCAAGCCAAAGGCCAAATGGTTGCAATGTCCTTCACTGACTGACGGGTTGGGTTCTTGGCAGCATGCAGACTGAAGGTCTTTAAAAGAAAAATATATTTACCCACTGGGCCCATATCTGAGTGAGATTCTTATGTCACACTTAGAGTAATGGTGGAGTTTAATGCACAGGTTGTTACAACACAAAAAGGTGTCTGACAAACAAAACTATTAACTATTTTCTTTAATTCTTCCCCCCAAAAAAACCCTCAAAGCATAAAACACAGGAAATCCAAAATTAAAATCCCAACTCTGTCTCAAGGCATAATAAATGTATTCCAATAAGCACAAATATAAAACATGTCTAATGGAACATTAAGGAACCAAACACAACCCATGAATCAGAACCTTTAACGATGACCACAATTTATTAAAGACTCATGTTATGCCTAATTTATATTGGGCATTATTGAAATAAAAACAAAACTCATTAGTTTGAATTTAAGTTAAATTCAAATTAATGACTTGATACGAGGCCTCTTCTGAGCTGACTCAGAGGGAATTCAGTCGTTTGGGAAAGGATGTATCTAGAAGCTAACAACAGCTGTATTAGGCCAACCCTGTTTTCGAATACTGCCCTTTGAACAGGTGAAACAATAACATTATTTAGACACTAGAAGAGAGGACATGTTTGGCCCAAACCAAATAGCACAATCCAAGAAAAAGAACCTCACGCCAACAAATTTGAAGCCCAGAGCTGGAGGGAATAGAAACCCTTCAAACATCTCACATCTGAAAATGAGTAGATGGACTGGAAACAGGCTGCAATATGCTTAGTTTCTTATATTTAGTAAGCTAAAAAAGCTTGTTTTTTTGGTATTTATATTTAAGTCATTTTTCTTCTTCTTTTGTATGAGTTAATATGTCTAAAAATATAGATCTGTCATACAATAATTTCTGCTAGGACAAAATGTCCCTGACAAGAAAAAAATTGATCCCACAGGGTGCCGAACATTAATCGCAGAGGAGCTTAATTGGCACGGATTTTAACAAAACATCAGAGATTAGTTTTTAAATTTGGCATAATTTCCCCCCCCCCCACTTTCATCAGGCCTGATTAAAGTTCTGCTGAGGACATCTCCATTTTAAACAAGAGGTGAACCACATCTAAATGGGAACCCAGAAACATTGTCACCCTTTGTGTGCAATTGTATCTCAAACGTGGTTTGGCGAACTAATCCCATCCAAAAAGAGCTTTTGTCCCCGTCTTTCTCTTCTTCTCTGCTCAGTCAAAACGGCAAAAATTGTCAGTAAAGAAGAATTATGTTCACGCCGTGATGTCACTGCAATGGAAAATCGCTGATTATAATCACTGTAACTCTTAGCTCCAGGGTAAGTGTGCGTGTGTCCTGTGTGTACAGTTCTACTGTAGGAAATGAGGATTTAGCATCCAGGAGACACGATAGGTGGACAGGGCAGTGAAGGAGAGATAGGGTGGATTGAGAGGTATGAAGTCCAGAGGGGGGAACAAAAGAGATTTAGGGTGAGAGTTCAAGATTAAGAGACATAGACGTGGTGAACAAGAGAATAAAAGAGTGAAAAACAGGGAGGGAATGAGAGAATGAGACAGAGTTGTCCAGCACTCTATCACAGCAAACAAGAGTAATGTTAAGGCCTTAAGGGTCTTTCACACACTTGATGGATGGTATTGTGCGTGTCCAGGGATGTGTGTGTGTGCGTGCGTGTGTGTGTATTTAGTCCTGCATGTGTGTGGGGGTTTGAGGGATAGAGCGAGGAGGAGGAAGGTCCAAATGTGAGCAACTGCTGCCTCAAGTGGCGGAAGGTGGTGATGCCTGCAGTGCTGTGCACAAATGAAAACCACAGAAAACACATTCAATATACAGTATGTCTTACATTTATTGAATGTTTTTCAATTCTTTTAGACTTTGCAGCAACTGCTTCCTCGTCATAATCTAAATGTGCTTTCGGTGGTGACATAGCTGTCTGCAACATAAAATCCTCCCACACAGCAGGATAACATCAGCCTTAATTATGTTCTGTAATCATCAAGTTAAACTTGTTGAAAATAGAAAGAATTTATATGCAAATAGAAAGAAATTATGGGTTTGATTAAAGTGTGAAACAAGAAAATGCTTTTTTCATTTACAGAAAAAAACTAATTGAAGTCCCCCCGGGGTCAGAACAGACTGAAATAACCACAACACTTAGTCTTAGTTTGACTTAATTCTCCTGGAAAATATCTTACAAATTTGTCTTTTTTAAATAGGTTTCTCTTTTTCTTGCTTTTCTACTTTGTTCATTAAGTATTTTTTTCCTTTTTTCAGTTGATTGTGCTCTTCTCAAAGTAAATTTCAGACTTCTGTATCCTGTCTGTGCCACTCACCCTCTCTTTGAGCTCTGACAGGAATTTGTAATTATTTTGTCTTCAGAAGTCACATAACATATCCATCTTTACACAAACAAGCATCGACACCCCCTACACACATCCACGCACACATATAAGTCTTGTCCTGTTTGTAATTATCAATCCATTTGGGAATTTGAGGATTTTATCTGTTAAACTTAAAGGGGTTGTTTTTCTGTTCAACAAAACCACATCAGAAAACATGGACACACAAAGCCATGACGACGCACTTGCACAAACAATTCTTTGCCATCGTATGCTCTCGCACGCAGATGCACACAAACAGGCGCCACAAGAATCTCCAAGGAGAGGAAGCCACATTGTTTGAAGATAAGGAATTTTCTCCTCTTCCTCATCTTCTTCAGTGGCTTTTTTTTTTCCTGGTTGCGTGCAAAGTCTTGAGCGTTTTATGACAGATGAAGTTTTGAGAACTTAATGTTATGTGACAGATTTGTCAAAACTGAGGCATTGCAAAACCTCATTAGTTACTTAAGATTTCAACATGCTTTCATGCCTGCATATGCAAAACCAGTGACGCTTTCCCATTGCTCCCATTCCCATTGCTCACACAGTGATCGTTCAGCACATTCTTTGACTCTTAAGTCTATATTTTCAAACTTTAATCTAACATGCGGTTTCTTCACTGGTTTGCTTGCACTATACTTTCATGTAAATTTATGCAATTTTTTATTTTATTTTATTTTCATGAGGAATGTATTACTATCTTATATTCCCTTAATTTTGATACTAACAAATCTTCTTAGTAAGTATAGCCCTATGAGTTTGTCCTCTGTTCTATGCGTTCTTTTTGATCAACCTATTTCTCGTTGCATTTATCTTTTGAGTTTGGATCTTGTTGTTGTTCATCCAAATACTACAAGCGCACCCTCAAAATCCAGAGCTACACAGGTTAGATGTTGATACAGTAATTTATACTTGCTGCGCAGTTGTATTTTTTTTTTCTGTGAAGAATGGTTATTTACTCTAAAGTGACATCTGTTGTTTAGGAGAGAGAAGTGCAGCAAGACAAGTTGTTATCTATAAATAAAGTTTTTGATTTCTTATCTCATGTTTGCCAATGCTGCATGTTATGGCTTTAATTGTTCAGTTCATAGCCCAATTAGTTTATATGAATGGATCTATAATGTTATATCTTTTGTACCTTTTAATCAACTTGAGAAGCTAAAGCCCATCAAGCGTCCATCAACAAAACAACTGAGAGGCTAAAGAGAAAGCATCTCTACAAGCTGAAACAAGAAAAAAGCAAAAGTTAGGCTATGACTTAAAAAACAGACTGGACAAGCTAAGGTGGTCTTCTGCTTATCTGGGGTCAGGTCATTGGGTCAATAGCCTAAGCAGAGAGGCCCAGGCTTCCCTCTCCCCAGCCACTTGGGCCAGAATCTCATGTTGCTCCCAGGGCAGCCAAGAAACATAGTCCTTCCAGCATGTCCTGGGTCTTCCTCGGGACCGCCTCCCATTGGAACAGCTCATCTGGAAGGTGTGACGAGGCATCCTAACCAGATGCCCGAGCCACCTCAACTGACTCCTCTCAACGTGGAGAAACAGCAGCTGTACTCTGAGCCCCTCCTTGTTCTTCTCATCCTATCTCTAAGAGAGAGACCAGACACCCTGCAGAGAAAGCTAATTTTGATCTCTTGCGTCTACAATCTTGTTCTTTCAGTCACAATCCAAAGCTGGTGACCAAAGCCGAGGGTAAAAACGTAGATCAACTGGTGAATCATCGCCTTTTGACTCTGTTCTCTCTTAACCACAACGCCAGCATCACTCAGACGCAGCTCCAGTCCTCTACCAATCTCCTACTCCATTTTCCCCTATTTGTGAACAAAACTCAAAGATGCTGAGGCACCTGCACTTTGGGCAGGACCTCTTCCCCATATCAGTGAAGGCACTCCACCCTTTTCCAGCTCAAGACAATAGCCTCAGATTTGGAGGAACTAATCCTCATCCTGGCTGCTTCCCACTGATTTGCAAACTGCTCCAGCAAAGGCACATGAGCTTGTGAAACCAAAATGACCACATTGTCATGATTCTAAAACCACCAAAACGAATCCCCTCAACGCCTTGGCTGCATGTAGAAATTCTGTCCATAAATGTTATGAACTGAATTTGTGACAAAGAGCAACTCTCAGCGGAAACAAACATGACTTGTTGCCTACAATGCAGACTGGTACCTGGTACCATACACTCCTGAAGTACCCCAAATAGGGCTACCCGAGGTACGACGCCTTCTCCAAGTTTGCAAAACACATGCAGACTGGCTGGGCGAACTCCCATGTCCTCTTCCTCACCTCACCAGTCTGCCAATTCAGAGGAACTGAACTGAATTCCTATGCAATATTGCAGAGTCATGTCAACCAACACTTCTTTAAGGAACTCTGGGCAAATCTCACCCAACCTTGGGATCCAACCACCGAGGAGCTTTTTAATCACTTCGGTGACCGCAACATCAGAGGCTGTAGAGCCTTACCCACAGTCTTGTGGCTCTGCTTCCTCACTGGAAGATTCTCTGATCAGACTGAAGAGATCTTTGAAGGATTCTGCCCATCTGCCCATGACACAGAGTCGAGGTCAGCAGCATATCATCCCGACCATAAACAGTGTTGGTGGCTGAACTGCCTATGAAATACTTATAGCAATTTTACACTTTAAGCTTCAAACATTGACAAGGCTTCTATTTGATTGTATGAAAAATACTTTCGAATTCGAACTGCAGCATGAAATGCTAAATTCCCTTTGTTACCCAGCATTCATTCTATATGTCAAATTTGGGTATATATTTCCCAATTGAGATAAGATTACACAAGAAGTGTGCTGATGTCCTTGTTACAAAAAAACTTTCTTTTGTACGGACAGGACAAAATGTTTGTTTCAGCAGCTTGGTAGAATCATTTTTATTCCAACCAGAGCAGGGGCAAGAAGTGATGCGCATAGCAACTGTGGTCCAAGAAGGATTAAGTTGCGGCCTTGGCATGAGGCCAGTGTGGGCACTCCCTGTTCAAATTCTCTAACGACCAATTCACACAGATGCTTCATATCCCATCGAAAAGGTACGACTGCTGCTACTACGCTCCCCCAGGCAGCACCAAGGTTACTATATAGATGCAGCCCTCGAAAAAAAAGAACGACCACAGTCTCGCTGTGGATGTTTTGAAGAGGCTTCAAACACTTTGCAATTTCTTCCTTTGTTTTTCTTTCATAATGACAATAGCATTCTTTGCCCTTCAGAAAAACCTTTCAAAGATCTTGGAAAAATTTTTGGATTTTCACAGGTTTTTAATGTGAAGCAGTTAGAAATGGTAGCTGACTCCAATCTTAATTAGATATTAAATCTTTGACACAAATGTAAATATAAAGCAGGAGACACTTATATGATTATTGATTTAGTTTTATATTAAGTCAGTATAGAGTCATTTAAGTCATTTTGTTGACAGTTATGTTTTTTTCTACTTCATTCAGATGTTTATTTTTCTTTTCATCTTTTCCCTATCAGAGCTTTTAGTTAACGACATGGCTCCGATACTCTCAGGCAATTTCATATAAAACGAGTAATTTGATCAAATATCACTTTCAAGCAATCCTTAGATTTGTGAGATGATATAAAACATTCACTGTAAATAAATTCTGTCAAACTGGATTTCCAGGGATTTGGGTAACTAAGGGATACTGCAACTTAGTGCAGTGCTGAACAGGTCAGTCAGCTTTTCCCTTCAGAGCCATAAAAATAAGCAACACTCACCTAGTGAGCATTGTGTGACTCTGCAAGTTTTGAAAACCATTCATCATCTTTGCTTCATGTTTTCATATAACAATGAAACACATTGTTTGAGCTAAATGCAAAACTCAAACACGTATGATTCATGACATTATCCACTATAAAGTGATGGAATCTCACTCATCATCTTTGGGAGGGTTGTATATGTGTTGCACACATATACAACAACTGTTCGTCCAAAGAATGGGATGAATCCAGAGGACAGCCAGACAAACAAAAAATGGGAGAACAAAGCATTTTTATGAAGCTCGAATGCCAGTGAATTGATTACAACCCTTGGTAAACCAGAAATACAACATCAGGGTTTAAAAGCACATGCAGCCTTTTTATGTGTTTTGTGTCTGCATTCAATCATAACCTCAACAAAACGGAGGTTCAGAAAGCCATCTTTAAAACATTTGTTGGGTTTGTTAAGCAGCTCAAGGAACTTTTCTTTCCCACTTGAGGAAAAATGGAAGATTTTACAAAAATGAAAATAAATTATAAACAGCATAGCAATTTGCAGCCTTCGTGTCACTCAGGGAGGAGGCTGGCTCATTGTCTCGGTGAACAATCATCAACTCAGAACAAAAACAAAATATCTTGTGAAGACGCATGTAGTTTTTTTTCCCCTCCAGATTATTAATTGTTAGCATAAAATAAAGACTACTGAATAGGAAAACAAGATACTGCTAATCAAGAATAGTTTAATTTCAACATTTGTTTAAATAGCTTTGTTTGCATAAGCCCTGAGAAAGCTGAGTTTTTTGTTTTGTTTCGTTTTGAAACCAGACATTATAGTCAGAAAGATAGTTTCGTTCTTATAATCAAAAGCTGTACATGGGTCACAAGGTGCCTCAGCTAAGTTTCTACAAGGCACAAGTGCTATTATAATTTAATGAGACTGAGTCCCCAAGCGAGAGACTGCATCCACTCAGGTTGGCTCCCTGTGAGACGTCAGAAATAATTCGTTTTAATGAATCCTCGTTGGTGAAATGACTACATGCACTCATCCAGACTCCAAGCCTGAGATCTGACGCACAGGTTTCTCAAATGACTACTTCACTGGCGGAGTTATTTCAACGCAAACTGAAAATATTGACAGAGCAGAAACAAAAGGGGTCCTCAAAGATCATGTGTGTTTGCATCTTTAAAAAAAAAAAAGAGTGGCTTTAAAATTAAAAATAAATTTCTCACCACTTTACACAAAACATAATTCAAGCTTGGGATTCACATTTATGACATTTTAACTATCATGGACTGAAAAGTGTTTAGGTTGGCTTTTATTCCCTATACATCATCTATAAGTAAACAATTGCTTATTTTCCATTTGAATTACCTTTACATAATTGATTTTGCCGCTGGGTAACACCTTCAGTGTCCTTCAGCTTTACAGATAAAGAATTATGTACCCACTGTTGCAGAAACAGATTCATTCATTTCAGGGTTTTTTTGGTCAGGAAGAGAGAGAGAGAGAAAAACATTCAATCAAATCCCTGAGCTGGGCTCCAACTGGCTCTTTTCCTTCCTAGATTTGTCCTTTGGTCAACAGCATCCCTTTCAGTTTCATTATTATTTATTTGATTTATGTATTTGATAAACAAGTAGAGTAAATGTCACCATTTGAAATGTCACCGTCTCAAGACAATGTGCTACTGGCTTACATCTGCCGAGGAGGTGATTAGTGACGCGGGAACTAGGTGAGCACAGTCACAGAATGCAGTGCAGCTTAGTGAGGCCCTAAACTGAGAAGCTGAGGGAAATGTCTAATTAACACAGAAGTGAATAAGCTGACTTCTAACGGGACACAAAAGGATCTTATAAAACAAAGGTTTAAGTGACACACTAAAATAGAGACCCTAAACCAGAGGCACAAAGAGCATAATACAAGAATTAACTAAGAATCTCAAAACTAATATAGATATATAAATAATGTAGTATAGAAACAATCACAACCTAAGATGAGCTAAATACAAAACTCAAACACGTCTGATTCATGACATTATATAAAGTGATGGAATCTCACTTATCTTTGGGAGGGTTAGAAACAAGGTTTTCCTCAGCGAATAGAGGAAAATTGCAGGACAGAGTGAAATACTGAGGTCAGTGTCTGGTCAATAACAATGAGTTCTTGTTTAAATACTGAATATTATTTGGCAGTCAGGCCAGGAAAAACCCGTTTCTATCCTACCACTGTAAATGCAAAAGTTGGCTAAACTCCACCGGGGCATTAACTAGAATTGTTGGACAATAAATACATGGTGTGGAATAAATGAACACATGGAAAACTACGCCCACTGCTAAGCATGGTGGAGGATATATCATGAGGTCGGCATGCTGCGGTGCGCTTCGTTAAAAACGCCTTGAAATGTTGGAACATTTTTAAAAGATGTCTGTTGGATCCTACCAGTAAACTAAAAAACTGGATGAAATTTTGTTTTTCAGCAGGATAATAATCCACTAATGTCCTTCAATACATTGTAAAGGGATATTTGCAGATTATTATTAACAGTGGGCCAACTAATAATTTTTGCACATTCTTCAACATAAAAGCATCACCTTTTAATTTCAGATTTTTTTAACGAGTGTAAACAAATTAAAGGTGTAAAATTTTCTGTTTTTTTTCTTTTACAAATAATCTTGAAAAATACCTTTTATGACTACGAAAACAACATACAGATAGAAAGATATTTAAATGTATGCTACATTGAGATGACTGTATAACTCACCATAGTTGGAAAAAGTCTTCAGTAGATGTTAGCCTGTCACTGTTTAAACAAAGATAGCCAAAATATATATATATATATATATATATATATATATATATATATATATATATATATATATATATATATATGTATTTTTAAAACAACAAATGCATAAAACACAAACAATTTAGATGTGATAACTGAAAAAGTACAAAATTTTCTCCGAGTTCCACTTTTTCTGCTTTTGTTCCTCGGCCGGTGCCAACGTTTTTTTCCCCTCTCCGTCTCTCTCTTGCCCTTTAGTGTCAGTTCTCTGTTCTGGCATTTAGAAGACAAATGCTACTGTGTCACACCTTGTCA
This sequence comes from Poecilia reticulata, assembly GCF_904066995.2. Lineage (NCBI taxonomy): Eukaryota > Metazoa > Chordata > Actinopteri > Cyprinodontiformes > Poeciliidae > Poecilia > Poecilia reticulata. Next base: position 16,596,628 of record NC_088840.1, read on the forward strand.
CTCATACCTCACACACCCTCTCTCGCACACACCTACATTTGTGGGGCTTAAATGCTAGAGTGTCAGCAGGCCTGTCAAAGTGAGCGTCGCTGTGTAGGCACCTCTTGGTCGGGCAGGACACACACGCTGACATGCACAGACATATGCAGACAGTGACAGAAATAACACAGAAGCACGCAGAGACACATGGCCAGACGCAGCGAGAGAGGGAAATTAACAATATGCAAACAAGTAGCCCACCACGGGCTGTTGACACTTAGACAATGGAAACACAATTACTCCTGCTCTCAATCAAGCACACATACTAAGCACCAAAAGTAGATGATGACAGAACTTGGCAGCAGATGAGGTTTGGTACCAGAGTGATGTATGGAAAGCCTCTGCCTTCACACTAGACAGTTTAAACCATCCTGTGTTGAGTAATAGCTGCTCTACTTGCTTCCACTTTTTCCAAGTTTATGCTCCTCGCTTTTTTTTCTTTTTTCTTTTTTTCCTTTTCTGATTCTTCAAAGAAACATTTATGATTTGTTCAGCTTTTCTACAGCAACCATATAATTTTTCACACGAGTTTACTAAAATTGACCGTATCCCTTTTATCAGCTGTGACATTAAAAAGCTTACAAGGTAACTTATAACGCTTGGATTTTTCCACATTTTGTCACGTCACAAACCACAAACTTTGATGTATTTTATTGGGATGTTATACGATAGATCAACAAAAAGTAGTGCTTGACTGTGAAGCAAGAGAACCAGGATAGATGTTTTTTTATTATTATTATTTCTTACAAAAGAAAAAGATCTGAAAAGTTTGGCTTTCTTGTATTCAAGCCATCTGAGTCAATACTAGAAGCACAATTTGCTGCAATTACAGCCACGATGGTCGAGTTCTTTAACATCTTGGATCATTTGAAGGCTGATATTAACTTTTCTTTGCAACGCTGCTCAAACCCAGTCCTCAGTCCAAGACCTCTCTTTTTTAATGCAGTTCTACTCTGCTCCACTACTTTACATTTCTCCATGCAGATTAACCTCCATTTAAGGGAAAGATGACCAGATTTGTCATGTTGGTGGGTGATTGTGGGTCAATTCCATCTACACAAAAAAGTAGACGGAATCTATTTGCTATCTGAAAATCTCAAAAGTTGTCTGATAGATTATCAGTAGGTTAAGTGGCCTGGCGTAACAGCAAAGTGTCTAATTATTGTAACACTGTGCAATTGAATGAGACTGACTTTCTGTTGTTTGCAAATATGAGCTACAAAAAAAAAAGCCCATGTTCAAATCTCAAATTAGTCAACAAAAACTGGTCTTGTAACTTGTCAGCATAATTAACTTCATCTGAATACGAGCACAGCTGGAATGTCTTGGGGACAACTCACTCTGCATCTGGAGCACTGAGAAACGCTCCCTTAAAGTCAGAGAAATGAAAAAAGAAAAGGTTTCTCAGTGTTTCACTAAAATTATTATGAAACGCAGACAAAGCTTTGAACCAACTGCGGTCCCACCATGTTGATAAATCTCAGTTCCCATTCAGTCAGACATGACAGTTTCTTTTGGATCAGGTTCTATCTTATTCTCTTTATTTCATTTCACAAATAAAAATCACAAAGTTCCTCACAGATATGTTGGTTAGACATGTTTTTTGGTCTTTTATATCTAGCATACTATAGTACTAACAGACACACGCACACACACACACACACGCACACACACACACACACACACACACACGCACACCCCCACACACACACACACGCACACACACGCGCACACACACACACACACACACGCACACACACACACACACACACACACACGCACGCACGCACGCACGCACGCACGCACGCACGCACGCACGCACGCACGCACGCACGCACACACGCACGCACACACACACACACAAAGGTAGAGTGTGACCAGTTGGCATATGCGACCTGACAGCTTTTAGTGACCAGGTAGGAGAGGGAAACTATGCAGCGAGGTGGAAGGAAATGCAGTTCTGACTTTGTAAAGAAAGTCAGAGAAAGGCATCTTAAACTAAGTCTAACGTCACACACAACTTTCAAAACTACACACAATGAGGAAAAAAAAAAGTGTGAATGTGCATCTGTGCATCATAAATTGCATCTGTGCATCATAAATTGTGTTTGTGCGTGGAGGGAGGGATGACCCTGCATTTAGAAGTAGGCAGCAGGTAAATTGAGGTCAGGTGAAGTCAACGGAAAAGCGAGACAAAAGTCCCACACAGACACACAGGTACACACACAGAAACGTCCACGCAGACGTAAATCTATAATTATAAACTGCGGTTGGGTTAGTTCATTTGCTCAGCATATTTTAGAGTGGTTTAGTCAGAAGATCATTCTTCATCTTCTGTGTGTGTGTGTTTGTGTTTTGTTATTTTTCCCTTGTGTGTGTACTCAGTTTGTCAGAGAACAAAAAAACGGGTTTTGTTTTTAGCAGAAAAAAATATTTGGGACTCCAGAATTTTTGTAATTAAATCTGGCAAACTGCAAACAGGACTTCTTGTGGGTTTCTTTTTTCAACAATGACTTTCTATTTTCAACTTTTCCACAGGAGCAAGATTTATGAGGTGTACGACTAATAGTTGGCCTGTGAAGAGATGCTACCAGAGCTGTGGATTTCTACAACTCCTCCAGAGATACCATTGATCTTTGCTTCTGTTATTAATGCACTCCTTGCTTGCCTATCCTTTTAGATGGCTGCCACTCCTTGGTAGTTGTGCTGTTGTGCTGCTGTCCATTTTCAGATCATGAACATGAACTGGAGATGGACATTAGCTGTCCGAAGCTTTTGTAACCAAACTGCTTTAAACTTCTTCAAACCGCTCTCTTTGACCTGTCTGTTCCCCGCTTTTCACAATGTAGTTTATTCTCTAATGTACTCCAACAAACCATATCAATGTAGATCAACGCATATTTATGCATGTGGTAATGACCCATTCAGCATCCAGATGTAAATACGAAAAGAACCTGTAATAGGATTGCAAAACTGATGTTCACACATGTTCTCCATTTAGTCTGATTGAGTTCCTATTTGAATTTTGTGCCTCATTGTGCTGCAGCTTTAGCAACGGGGGATCTGGATAATGTGTGCCAAACATTTTGATATTATTTGTTAAAAATAATTGTAAACCATGGATCCTTGATATGACACTCAACAATAATGAGATACTTTGTGGTCTGTCACATAAAATCCTGTTAAATACATTGAGGTTTATGGCTCCAAAGTGACAAAATAAAAGATAAAATAAACACAGTTACTGAAGACCAGGTCCGCATCTGCAGTTTTGTTAGCTCGGCATTTTTATGAAACACCGCAGTGCTGCTCTTTGCTTTTGTACTTTCTACACCCGTTTGTTTTAAAAACAATAAAAATGTAAATGTGAGCGTAAGTAAGGCAGCACTGGCAAAAACGTAACTCAAAGTTGTGGGAATCCGATGATGCCAGGACAATTAGTGAACCGCTTCGCTGCAGAATGCGCCGGGTTTCAGGAGGTGTCCAACTATCCTGCACAAAATTATTGCCATCATGGATATTAAACCCTGTGTTTTTGTTACACACTTACTCTTTTGAGAGATTTTTTCATGTTTTTTTTTTCACTTGTAAGGGAGCTCTTCACTGAAAAGGAGGTGGTAATTAACTGGCATGCTGTACCTTCTTTTACAAATCACTGCATCATTTAACTGCATGTCAATGTTATGTTATGATCAATTCCAGGATATCATGTCTCTGCAGCAGTGACTTGTTTTCATGCCTTCTCTCTGCCTCTCCTACCTATAAATCGATAAAAGCCATCAGTATGTGCGTTATAAATGATGCCACCTCAAACTACGGTAATAAATAAAACACTTTGATTCACCAATAATATCTATTTTCATTTGTCAGGTGTGCAAAAAATAAACTTTTGACCCTCCGGCTATTAGTTTTTATTTTTCACATTTGTTGTCACACTTTAAGCACCATGAGGAACTACCTCAATACCGAGTCCTGCAGAAAGAAACATTCAAAGTTTGAAAGAGCAAAATAAAAAGTCATAAGAGCTCTGATAAACACCTGGAGGAAGAGATTGGATGGAGATGCTGTGCATCGACCGGCACTTGAGCTCCTGCACAACACATAAAAACTCAGCGGTGGCAATCGTGCAGCTGGGAAGAGAAGGAAGGGGAGTTGACAAGATAAAAGACCAAAACGATAGATACAGAGTTCGCCGGGCAATCCAATGAAACAAAGATGGATCAGGGTTTTACAAGCAGGAGTAGGGGCTGCAATGTCATAGAAAGAACACAGATGTGACCATAAACATGAGAAACAACAATTGTTGTGGGACTGTCACTTTAGAGGTAAACCTGGTAACACAAACTGTAAGTGTGTGCAGAAGAAATCAAAATAAAAGTCAGCATCGGTCCCATTCAAACCCACACTGCCGACGTCCTGAGCCACTAAAAAGAAAAAGTGGGCAACAAAAGAATCCATCAGCTGAAATGTGACCTGCTGCTTACACAATTACAAAAAAAACTTTGACTTGTGGATGGTGTTTTTTTTCCCGCCCCAGTCTCTCTTATCATCCGCAGTCTTGCCATGCTACATCCTTGTCATCTTCTATACAGTGTACAAAGATATAATTTAGATGTTGCTGAAATTATGGCTGTTCTTGAACTTTTTGCAGGGCTCTAAAAAATGCTGAACAATTGTGAGGTGAATCAAACAGAATGTAGTTTTTGGTTTTAGTCCTTATGTGCTCAGTGCTTGCTCTTTACTTTAACATCTATATTTACGATGTGTATGCGTGACTCTAACGTTAACCCTAATAAATCTACACTTTTTTTTACCTGTCAGCCGCCATCTGGTTCTCAAAAGGCAAGATGTCCCCTGAAGTTGGTGCTTTGTCAGGTAGTATACAAAAACACACACATAACACACACATGACTATGCAAATGCAGGAAAACAAGCACAAATACTGTTTAGGTTACTATAAAAATAAAAACGGATGAGTGTGAGCAGATTATTTGACTTGCATAAATGTGGAGTGTATGCTCACCTGTGAGTGTGCACGCCACTAAACGTCTACATTTTAAGTGAATGCCAAGAGCCTCGTAAATTCACCTTTTGAGTTTTTAAACTGACGTAACTTTTTGGTGGCGGCGGTGAGTGTGTGTACGTGTGTGTGGGGGTGCGTGTGTGTGTGTGTGTGTGTGTGTGGTTGTGTGTGTGTGTGTGTGCGTGTGTGTGTGTGTGTGTGTGTGTGCGTGCGTGTGTGTGTGTGCGTGTGCGCGTGTGTGCGTGTGTGTGTGTGTGTGTGTAAAACCATTCAGCTTCAAACCTGTAATTGCAGCGCTGCTGGAAAAATCATTTCTCCATGCAGGTGCAATAAGGCAGAAACGAATCAGAGCAACAGTAATTACCAAAGGACACACACATATGTGTCCGTTACATGCACATACCGACGCCTGTGTTTGACACGTGCTGATGACATGAGGGTCATTATGTGGGTTTTTATGGTCACACACGCAAAAAAAGTCCTGCTAAGGTGTGCAGGCTTGCAGGCATTGCTAAAGCAGCATTTTGCTCATAAAGTCTATTTCCATTGTTGTGTTGTGATGAATGGGGCTCAGGTGAAGTCAATGAGATAGCACATCGCCATTATTCAATCCAACACGCACACACACCCCCCCCACACACACACACACAAGCACAGTCACGCATACTGACATGCACAGAAGTGCAGTTCATAACTCAAGACTTTTGCATGCGCACAAGTTGAGATACACACTCGCATTTGTGCACAGAGTCAATGAGACCTCTGTGACCATAATTTACTGTAAAGATAAATGCCCAGTGTGCATTCTCCATGAAGCTCCGGGTTTGTGCTTTGGGTTTGCGTTTTAATGTTTGTGTTACAAAACGTGAGAGGAACTTGCTGTGCTTCCCAGTCAAGGTTATGTCAGCAGATCATTTATGTTAAAGTTTTGTTTTATTGAAAAATGCATTTCATTTACTTTGTTTGGCTTAGGTGTTAGTCTGGTTTCAAAACTTTAAAAAAAAAATTGTTTGTTTTAGATTAGATTAGATTTATTGCCATTGCATAGCATTTTTAGCAGTGCAACAAGATCAATTAATTAGCTTCCTGATTACATGTATTATACACTGTGCTTATTATAAATGAACACTATGTTGCCAAACATAAAAAGTTCTTATTTACAACTGAATAAATTGTCCTTATCTACCAATTTTTCTTTTTCCAATGGCATATCAAATGTTTCAGATAATTATGATTTCCAAATGCTCAAATCTGTAAGTTGTTCTTTTCAGTTATTTACTTAAAACTTTTAAACTTAATATAATTCATTTAGCTTTGTTGTTATATTTTTCAGCTAAATGACAAAGCAAATTAAAAAGTTAAAACCTGCAAAAAAAAAAAAAAATCTGGCTATTTTACTTCTGTTTTGCAAATAAAGTTCAGACTTATTTATGATTTTAAAACAGGAAGATCTGCAAATGCATTTGTATTTGCATCCATTTGTGGAAACTTTACTTCGTGGTCCTAAATAAATAAAAACTATTCAAATACATGGAAAAAAATAAGTGGTTTGTGTTTTTATGTTTCTGGCTTTTTTGAAAGAGGAAATTGCTTAAAATGTCCCTAAACTACAGCATCCTGTCCATAACCAAGCTGCTTTACACAAGGAGAGAGCCAAATGTTTCAACACAACATTGCTTCTCACTTCTTTTGGAGCCCCATATGTCAAACTTTGTCAAACTGTAAAAAGGACAGCAGTAGCTTAGATGGTGATTGGTAATCGTTTTTCGGCCATACTTAAATACATAAATGCACGCAACGCAAATACTTCAATTCAATTTGTTTCTTATTGGAGGATATGTGGTTATTTCTTTTCATACGCCATAAGATTGTTTAGTATTTTATTGATCCAGTGAGAAATCTTGTTCCTGGGCTCAATGGCGCTGTAGATCCAACTTAATTACAAAATTGCACTTAAATAAATCCAATACCCACGCAAATTTCACATCATAATAAACATGCATACAACCCCCATGGAAAGTATAAATCTCTCTCCCACTGCTAAAATCCAATCGGGGGAGTGAGGGGTGGGGGGGCGGATGCTTGCACGACTCCTCTTGTTGTTGGTTTTAATACAGCTATATTATAAGCATCCATTTGGGAAAATGGAGTTCAAGAAATAAAGCAAGGTCGTTCTGCTTCACCCAGGCGCCCTGGAACACATGTAACTTGATTTTTTTTTTTGCTGTTGTTGAACTCTTCCACTCCTACAGAGAATGATAGCACACTCTCCGATGCAGAGGTGAAGCGTAGTCGGTTGGTCAGGGCCAAAGGTCCAGAAACAGAGGCTGTTAATCATGCTTCTGCGCTGGCATCTCTTCATTTTCCACCACTTATTAAGTCTCTCTGGCAGTTTATGCCTTTTTAGAGGATAAACTTTATTGCCTCTTTAGGGAAATACTTGTTCAAATGCAATAAAAAGGAGACACAATGAATTATACAGCAATTTAAACCAACTCATCACTCCCACTTGTGTATGAATCACATGCTCTGGCCAATGCATGGCCTCAAACATGCGCATGCATACACAGTGAAGAAATTAAACCTCCAAAGAATCAGGCTTTCAAAGAAAATCTAAAACATAATCTCTGCTAACCCTCTTTTTGAAAATTCCCTGTGATATTGCAATAAACATGGCAGAAATTAAATTTCATATCTCAGAACAGGGCTGAGATGTAAATAAATAAAATCGCATCCTTCTCAACTAACAGCCAAACTGCTTCAGGTAGATCTTTGAAATTTAACATGTTCTACTTAGTGTCTAATTCATCAAACCATAATGTATTTGTAAAAAAATATACATCTATTGATCTTGTTTTACAGATTCAGATGGAAATGTCTGCCCTTGTTCCTGCTACATGACATTTACCCATTGCCAAGAAAAACTAAGACCCACTTCCACAAGTAAGTCATATTAAGGCCATAAATAAAGTTTTCTCAATATTGTCATCTGTGGTATTTTAATAACATGCAAAGAGGCTGTTGCATATTAACTCTGGTCTTTGTGTCGTGTTTGTGCCATAATGGCATCTGAAATATATGTTTTATATAAAATATACTTTTACTTATATTGTGGTCTAAAATTTTTAACTGGAAATGCCTGGCGGTCTGTCATTATCGTGTTTTAGGTTAGGAAGGACCCAGGAGTGGATATGCCGCCTGTTAAAACAGAGTACCTTCACAAAAAGGAGAAAACACAAAAGAAAACTGCAGGCAGAGCAAGTCATGGGACACAGGCAGTTAAGCAGAATAATTCAGCTCTAAATAGTGGCTTAGTTATTGATGGAGGGACGGGAAAAGTGACATTGGAGTTATATGAACTAATCAGAGAAAAGGTGGTACAGCTGTCTGTGGCAGGAAGAAAGCAGAGAGCTAAAGGAAGGGAAACTGTGCTAAGAATCAAAAGGATCTACTGACCAAGGTAGAATGGTTAAAACAGATCAAAGAGAAATCAGTCTAAGTGCACAAACATCAAAACACAAGTATGAACTAATAAACACAAGGGGACAAACCTATGTGGCCATGTCTTCCTAACAGTAATGAACAGAGAAAATCACTGTATATGCCAACAGAAATTAACAACAAGGAAATGATTAAAACACAAACACCTGTAGATTGTGACAATTGTTTTAATTTAAAAACAGCCTGTTAATTTACTCCAAGTAGTTGATCATTTTGAGCAAACTTTTAATTTAGAATTTGCTTAACTGAAATAAACATTTAAGAAATGAATCGTAGATCAAATTCAAGTCACGGAGGTTGGCCTACAAAATGCTCTCACTCCACTTGAACTCTCTCAGAAAAGCTCGTGCCAAGATCCGGTCACTGCGGTCATCAAGCGACGGCTGCTGACGCAACACATCAAGACAATCCAGACCGCTGCCTCACGACAGCGGATCAGCTCGCCAAGAGCTACCAGAACAGGGGCATCTCTGACTCTTAAAGAGTCGGTTCTTCAGAGCTCATCTTCTACACTGTACCTCCATAACCCCCTGCTACCGCATCCACTCTGCAATTCCCCCCGCTTGTGTTTTATTTATACGATCACACCCACCGCCTCTGACTGAACCCGACTTCCTTCTAAGTAGCTTATTGTTAGCTTCAATAAAAACCGTACTGCTGTCTCCTAATTTGTAAGTCATGTTTGTGATGCATAAACATGATGAGTCGTTAAGAATTAACAATGATGGGTAAATTTGGCACTGAGCTGCATTATAATAGGCAGCGAATTAGTGGTTACTTTGTCTTCCTTATCTATTTTCTTGTGAGTACCCACTCTAGCACATTCCTGCCTGTTCAAACTAAAGAATCATCATTTTAATTGCATTTGAAACTATAGAAAATAGAAAAACGTAAAATCTTTAAAAATTAATCAAATTTCTCACTTCTTCAGGAGTGAGAAATAGTGAAATTTTCAAAGGAAAGCAGATGAAAAATAGTCCCATTCGTCTTTGATCTCCACACAAACCTAACTGAACTTAATTAGCACGTTAAAAGTTTTCCGAAAAAAACAAGTTAATCTGTTTCCTGATGCACTAAACTTTGCTCTACCAAGTCCTCAAATTGGTACCCAGGTCTTACGGCGGTAAGAATTGCGCCATCCCTGTTAATCTGAAAATCAAGGTTTCAAGTCATCACTCGAATCTTTTGAAAATTACGTTTGCCCCGTGACGTCTAGGATTGTGTGTGTTTTCAGTGGCTTTTGTTCCAGGAGGAGCGTTTCTGAAAAGCTCCACTTGCACTTGACAACATGGCAGACTCCCTCCTGATTACATCCACAATGGCCAGTTTAACATGTCACAGTTAACGCTGGTCTTCAGTAACAATTATGTTCCCTGATAGACCCCCTCATTACGCAATCATTGTTCACTCGTGCGGAAACACAGGCACACTAACACTGCAGCACCTGTGTGCGGTTTCTGGAAGCTCGCCGTTGTTCAGAAATCAGAGATGTGACAGGCGACACAACAACGTGATTTTTCCTAACTGTGCTGCCTCGAAGCACATTGGTTTATTTTACTGCTTCCTTTTTTTCGTCTAATGTCAACAAGCGGTCAAAGTAAAAAAAAAATTAAAAAGAAAGTTCTGGTGTTTTAACGTATAAATTATCCTGTTTTCCACTGGTCATAAATAAAAAGGAGGGGAAAAAAACTGCACATGTAGAATTATTAATGTGTAGAAAACAAAGATTAGGCCAAAATGGACAACTTGTGAAGAATTAATTACAACTAAAACCCCTGGAAAAGTTAAATGTGCTCAAAAATAAACTTAAATACACACAAAGAAAAAAAAACATCTTTAATGTTAGATGAGTAAAATAAATTTAAATACATGAATTATGATTTTTTCTTTTTATGTCAAGATTTTTTTCCTAAGTGTTTTTAGAAAAAGGCGGGGAAAAAGATTTTGTAAAAAAAAAAAAATTCCAGGATTTTTTATTTTTATTTTCTCCAAATACAAAGTTATTATTTGGAAAATACATCAGTAGTATTGTTCTTTATTGGTTATTTGTTGTCACAATGTTTTTTCTTTTTTTTTTTTTTTTACCTGGGAGAGTTGTCTACAGCAGAAGGAGGGACCGGGTTGGTCGGCATGGTTTTTCGTCTGTCTGCCATGTTGGATTTAACAAAAATTTTCTTGCACTTGCAGTGGACGGCCAGTAGTGTGTTTTGTATTTTGCACTAGTGTCCACTTCAGTGGTCTGTGAGCATTTATAACACAAAAATCCACAAGAAACACTAGAAAATGGTTTTTAGACAGCTGCCCACTGCAGCTGTCTAAAAGCACCTGCCCCTTTTAACCCATGAAAGGGTTCAAAATGGCAAGGACATGATTCAACATTATTTATGGTGGGATATTTTTCATATCAATGAAAACACTTCAGTTAATGAGTTTTAATTGTAAAACGGGGCTTTAAAGCTCATCATCAAACCATCTGCCACTTCAAACCCAGCAGGAGACAATTCATTGAAAAAGAATTTCAAAAAGAGTCTTTGGTATCGTTTCTGGGACAAAATAAATGCGTTAATCAAGTTTTTGTTTTCAGAATTGTCACTAGGTGGAAGGACTACAAAAGCAATTTTAAACCAAAGTTCCACTTTCCACACTTTGGCTTTCTTATTCTTCTTCTTCTGTTATTTCAAGGTATCCTGAGTTCAGACCTTTTCCAGTCCAACTACCACTCTGCCCTATTTCACATGTGTGTGTTTTTCCCTTTGACTGGCTCTGCTTGCCTGTCCATTCAAATTTGAAACCCATCAGTACCAAAAAACACACACCTCTCATCATCGGAGGGGGAAACAAATTATTCCGGGCCGACAGAAGTGTTTTGTTTGGTTCACCCTTGTTTGTTTTTTATATCTCTCTTTTTCGTTCTCTTTACCTCCCTCCACTCCTCTCACTCTCCAACAGATGGGTATTTTAATGAAATCAGTCTTGCCTGTTCCCATCTGTGTGAGAAATGAATTTCACCATTTTTTTTAAATGAGGAGATTTAGAATGAGACAAGCATGAAGCCAGGAAACCCCTGCACCAGGTTTTTTTTTTTCCCTCTCTGACCTACTAACTCTTGTATCCATAAGATTCTCATCAGGTTTGTTTCTCTTTAAGTTTGAGTGTCAAACCTATTGTCTGTTTATTTTAGCACAAAGACTGTATCTAAGCTGTCTAAAATAATTTAATTAATACTGCTTATAAAATGTTATTATTATCAGGAAGATAGCAATAGCAAACTTTTCAATTTTCAAAATTAAAAAGTTTTATTTGAAGATTTTGTTATCAATAAATTGCTAAACTGTTGAGCTGCATATATGTTAGGCCTTGTTGTTTATTTATTATTTGCTTTATTAAAAATACTTGAATCTGTCACTTCTGTTCATAAGACACCTTTATGATTTGCTTTGACACACATATGAACTTATGTAACAAGTTGGACCATTGTTGAAGCAGGCACGTGCAGAGGGGGGGGAGTGGGCTGGGGGTGCCTGAGCACCTGCCCCTTTTGCTCCCTATTGCTCCTTGCCCCCAAGTGCCCTTTTGGTCAATTTTTTATTTTTTAGTATTATTATTTTCTAAGCCCTCTTCTGGCACATAGTAATACAGTATGTACTGAAATTATTAGTTTTTTGTTGTTGTTGTTGTTGTTGTTTTTGTTTTATACAACATATTAAGCCCTCCGGTCACCTTGTTACCTTTGACCTTTTGCCCGTGACGCATGACGCAGTTGCCTCTCGCGCAGTGACATAAGGCGGCTAACTGGAGCTCAACGTAGCGAAAGTTCCAGATTACAGAACAGTTTTTGGTGAATAAAGTGGAGTAGACTTGCTGCTTGTCAGATGACAGAAAACGTTGAACGTATCGTTTCTACTTCAGCTCGGAGTCGCGGTTTAAACAGAGAAGTAATGAAATACAACAGACACTGACAGGCCTCTGCGTCTGCCTTTCTCTGAAGAACTACTGAGCGGGAGGAGACAACCAGGTGAGGAAAAACTGTTCTTATCTATCAATTCAGTATTTTTATCATACAGACATTAGGCTGTTGTTGGTGTGCTATTAGCTAGCTGCTAGCTAACGACTTTGCTAGCAAAGCTAGATAAATAAAAAGCTTCTTCCCTGTACTGTCAATGATATCAGTCATTCTTCAGTATCGCTTATGCAATAAAGGCACATCGCCCATCCAAAACTTATCATCTCCAAAATGGGTATATGTCATCTAATTTCCTTTGCTACATAATGTACATCGCATTTATTCTGGCGTTAAGTAAATGTATCTTGAAGGAGAATAACACTTAAATAAAAGTCCAACAAGGATATTCATTTAGAATTAAAAATAACTCATCCTGCATTATCATGATAGATATAATGAATGTAATAAAAGTGTCATTAATGAAGGGGAAAAAACTCAACCCAGACTTTAAGTAAGTTTAGGGTCTGGTTCGCAGAGTATAAAGTAAATTTTTTCCCCCCAATTATTTGATGAAAAAAAATAATAACCTCAGTTAAGTAAAATAAAATTGTAATCAAAACTTTTGGAATTGTAATGATTCCTTTTTAAAAACAAAACGTTTTGTTTAAAAAACTCTTTTTTTAATTAAATAACTCATTTTTGTCTCGTGAACTTAAAAAGTTATTTGCCAAACAAACTTTCATTTACACACATCAGAAATCATTTGTTGTAATTTTAGGCCCTGCCCACGACGTCATGTGAGAATCACAAGAAAAACTTTGAGTCACAAACAGAAACTTAGAATAACAAGGAAAGATTTCTGACATGCACAAATGTTTGTTTTGCAAGAAAAAAATTTCACTTCATGAGTTAAAAATGTGTGATTTTAATTTTCAAAAAAAGTTTTTTTTAAGCAAAACTCAGTAGGCCTTTCTCATGGTGGCCTGCATTAACAATTAAATATTTGCTTTTGTTTTTTTTTCTGCAACTGCAGAAAACTATGGAACTCCATGTTAAAGTTTGATGCAGCTCTGCTTTCCTGAATGGACCATCTTCACCTCCACTGCAAGTGCAGCAAACAGGCAGCTCTTTGTTTATAGATTACAGTCACTAAAAAGGTTGCATTGTGCCCTTGTTTATATTTTTAATAGTGTAATTATGTCTGGTGGTCCAGCTCTGATTTACATATCTTGCTAAATTGCGGGTTTGAATATTGCAATACTATAACAAAATAGACCTGCAGAAAGAAATTACTAATAAAATATCTTACATGGGCATAGTTGTATGCTCTATATAGAGATTTTCCTTAGCTTTGATTGTATATGTCACATTTTTGTAATTTATCATTGTTTACTAAACTCTGAAAGCTGAGTGGCTTTAATATTCTGTCCTATAATGCGGTTAGATGTGCCCCTTTTTTTTGAGCACCTGCCCCTTTAGTGGTCTCTGCACGGCCCTGCTTCGAAGTAGCTTTTTTAAAAAAAAAAATGCTTTCCAGTTCAGGAGTTGGTTTATGTAAATTTTTGACCATTTCTCCAGCAGAGCATTTGTTTAGGTCAGACACCGATGTTGGGTGAGAAGGCCTGGCTCACAGTCTCTGTTCTGACTGTAAATGTTCTTCTGGGTTGATGTTAGGACTCCATGCAGGTGACATTCATCCATGTCTTTATGTACCTTGTCTTGCGGATTAATAAACAGATAGAGGCCATCCACAAATTGTTCCCACATAATTGGGAGTACGGGCTTGTCCAAAAAGCCTTGGTAATTTAAGCATTAAGAGTTTTAGGGTAGCCCAATATTACCCTCTGCACAAAACTTTGCACTTGACACAATGCAAGTCAGGAAAGAGTCATTCTCCTGTTAACTCCCAAACCCTGACTCATCCATTGGATTATCGGTCAGAGGCATTTATCCCTCCAGAGAACACGTCTCCTCTTCACTTAAGTGCAATGGCAGCATGCTCTACACCACTGACTCCAATGCTTTTTTTATAAGGCCACTAATAGTTGACTTTGGAATACTAAGTAGACAGAAAACTTCACAACTGAATGCATTGCTACTGTGAGCAACCCCTGCTTTGACAAATGTTTGAAGAAGCAGTCTGCATGCCAAGGCTCTGGTTTTTATGCTCCACCATTCTTTACACACTTTGGGGCCTTAGAATTAATTTTAATGACTGTAAAGGTAGAATGAATATTTTTTAGAATATTTATAGTTTTTACAAACCAGTCTTACAAGCAACCAACTGGGGTGAAAATTACTTTAAAATGTATAAAGAGACTTCCTGTATAAACATATGTTTCAGGGTGAATTACTTTGTTTTGTTTTTTTTTAGTCTGATGGGCTATTTCTGTGCTCTGACGCTGTAAGTTTAAAGATATCTTGCAGCTTTATTCAGTGAAGCGGGTTAATTCACAATTAGAATCTGGGACAAAGCCAAACATTAAGTGTGTAAGAGCCCACATACCTATTCATAACTTTGCAGCAATATAAAAGTGGTAGAAAATCATTTGCATTTGACAAACACAGTGGTTTTGCAATTATTGATTGACATGCTAATGAAGCTGCAAGACTTCCTTCCTGCTCGACGTCTGAGAAAAATATTGCTAGCTTCAGGAAAATTTTGCAAAAGTTGCAGGAAAAAAATAGCTCAAAATGCAAAGCAGAATTTGGTGCAAAAGGCGCTCCCCTCCCCACCTCCCCCAACCCCCCGGAACATGTTTACTGTGAAATGTCTTTAAGCTTGATTAAATATTTTCTGGTAGTAATTATTTTCCATCTGAACAGCATTGCTTTCCCTCATTAAATCTGATGACAGAAAATACTTAAATCAAATCAGTCCCACTGGAATACATCCATTTTAAATATTCACTTGCTCCTTTTGGAGAGGAGTGTGCTGTACATTAGTGATGAACAGGTTGTCAGTCCATCACAAGGCCAACAGACAGATACATAGACAAACAACCATACATGTGTGAGTCACATCCAACTACAACTAAGAAATTAACCACCATGACTTTGTAGGGTTGCAAGAAAACCGATGCGTCCTTGTTGCCAACATTCAAACATCTTGCTAACATGCATCTGTCAGTGAACTGCATGAACTTAAAAATCAAACTAAGCTTAAACTATAAAATTAAAAATTCCAAGTCTAATGGATTTGATGAAGCAGAATGCTTAAAAATGTATGTCCTCAACACAAGATGGGGAGCAGTAAAGGATATCTAATCTATAGAGTTTCTACATGATGAGACTTTGGCACACAATTTCAGAAACGCACAACATGGACTACATCATCAAGTTCATCACCAACCCATTTGCTCCCCTTGACACCCTGAAACTGTAGCTGTCACATTGCAGGATGTTATTTCCTTGCTAAATGGAGTGGATGTGGAAATAACTGAAGTGCAGTGACATTGGCACTCAAGTCAGGTCAGGGGGACGGCTACTGTTAGGGACCGTTCCTCTCCTCCTGCGTTCTGAAGGTCAAAGCTTAGTTTGGCTCCAGCTAACTCGGTGAGATGGCCTTTTCACAGATGAAATAATCAAAACACGGCACAAAATTAGTTTGATTGGCAGGCGTTCCTGTCACGGAGAGCCTATGTCTCCACCCGTGAGCTATATTGTTTGGTCACCTCTCTCGCCGTTAACGTCTGTGAAGTTTTGGGTTGTTGTAAGGTTGAGGAGAACTTTCTGACCTGCTCTAAATGTTGAGGCGAGCTGCCGGCTAGTCTTAGAAAAGGTAGGTGAGGATTGCGTGACAGAATTAGTGCTCTGAGCACTTCCACAAACTGCAGATTCATAAAGTCTCAAAATAAGGCCTGAGAAGGAAATGTTGACTCTCTGTGACGTGGGATTTTTCATTTGTGAGAAACACATGGTTAGTGTTGTCTTTTAATAAGAGAGTGTTTGCATCCGTATTTGCTCGTACACATGCACGTGTTGCCGTGAAGCCCTGGGCGCCCTCCCCACCCCTTGTTTTTTAATGGGATCCCGTTTTCTCCACCACACGTGAGCCAGGCAGTGTGTGTTTTCTTAGGTGTGTTTTCAGAGAAGGAAGCTGTCAGACATGAAGCCTAACGTCACCTACATTTCACATTTGTGCATACAAACACACACACACGCACACACGTATATGCACGCACGTGCACGCATGTACGTTGGCAGGTTAAGGCGGTTAGCTACTCAGAAAACAGAGAACTCATTCAGACACACTGCACCTGCTTTTGAAACGGCTTAACAAGCAATTACACTGGCAGAGAGAAATCTGCACTGGAGGACACACTCACACAACAGCAGCAAAACTCAATTCCAGGCAGAGTATTGGGAAGGAGCCAGGATAGTTACTGATATTACTAGCAAAGTGAAATAGAGAAACAGGGAGTATGGAATAGAGAGAGGATTAAGTAGTGAAAGAAATGGATCCTAAACATCTAATTATAACTGAGAGGCTGTGATCTGGCACAACACCTTTGAGCGTGTGTGTGTGCGTGTGTGTGTGTATAGGCCAGAAATAGATGGTGAATCAGTTATTTACTCGTTGAAGCAGGAATTTAAATTTGCAAATCCTGGAGTGTTACAGCAAGATCGAATAGGCCATGCTTAGCTGCACTCAGAGATGATTGATCATAAATATACATGAGTCAAGGCATAGACAGACAGAGAGACAGACAGACAGACAGAGACTTTTTCTTTAGTCTTTAGCAGGATTGGTTGTTTAAACCTACATGCTATAGGATAAAAATAATGCAAATAATTGTCGCATTCAGCAAAAAAACTTAATTAGATCTCAGGAGTTCTTCTGAGGTACCATAAAACCTATCTGCCATCAAACTGCGTGAAGTGTGAGTATGTGTTAATTTGCATGTTTAAGGCACATTAACATTCCTGTTGGTTGTTTCAGGCCTCCTGTGGCTTATTTGGTAAATAAATAACAGTTGTGAAAGTTTGATGGGGCTAAGCAAGCTGTAGCACAATCTATACATGATTGTGATCAAGGTTTTTTTTTTGCTGTTGTTTAAATGGCTGAAGTTAGCAAAAGCAACTTTCTCTCCCATGTAGATGACCTCTTAAATTTTCTCAGATGCAAGAATGTCTTAATGACGCTTAATGTACTCAAAAAAGAAACAGTATCAACTCTTGTCAATACACCTTTTACGCCTAATATTTTGTATATTAAGCATGAAAAAAGAAATTAAGCGATCCAGTCAGTTTTGTGAATAAATGACAGCTTTATGGCAGACCAGCTGAGGCACAATTCCAAGTTTTATCACACGTGATTCCTCCTATGATTTTCTCTCCTCTCCTTCTTTTAATGTTAGCTGTAATTGCACCAAATCAGGTCCCATAGCTCATTCTGTAAACGTTTAAGAGGTCTGAACCTTTTGTTACAGATTACAACTTTAATCATCTTAGCATGAGTTTTTCACTCCTGAATCAGAAATCTTGGTTTTCCTCCATAGAAGTAGAGAGTAGAATAATTGTTGACCAATGTGCTCTATGTTGTTTGTTTGATTTTTGTTCCTGTTACATTTAGTTAAAAATATATTAATAAGATGAAAAATGAATATACATAAACTCAGATTAATTCAATTCAATTTGCTAGAAATGTTTTTAGTGTTAATTTTGAAGCTAAGCAGCTCTTTGCGTTTTTATTTGTAATAAAAATGGCTTGTTGGGAAATAAAGATGTTATAATTTGACAGATAAGATACACGAGAGATGGATTGTTCATGTACATTAGTATGGATTAACGTCAAAAATAGATTGAATTTTAGTTGTGATAATCAGTCTATTTCATAGCACACAGTTTTGCAGTGTTTTGTTTATATTTCCACTCTCAGTGGTGTTGCTGGTTCACTTGCAGCAAATAGCTGTTCCACAGAAGGCTTCGATAATCCCAAAGCGCACTCTTTGTGAAAGAGCGGGACAGATAAACAAATTTAGTGACAAGCTGGTGAACTCACTGGAACATTTGGCAGCTAAAAAGGCAGAAATATTTTGAGTGGGAACAGATGAAAACCAAGTGTTGAGGACTTCAGAATCTGTGCTTATTATGCAAAAAATACAAATCCAATCAGAGGCTGATGTTCAATCCAAGTCTGCAGAGGAACAGCGAAATGAAGTGGGATTCAGAAATCCAGGGTAAAGGAGGAAGATAACTTTAAACGTACAGTGTAACATAATAATAATCTGTCATATAGATAATATTTTTGACAATGCAATGTAGATGCTCTCTTAAAAACAAGAAAACTAAACATGTCACACCTAAAGTAGCACATTTTGAAGGGAGAAAAATCACAATGCAACTATTAAAAAATAATATTCCTTTTCAAATTCTTACGCTTTTTAGAAGGAATTTAATAAGGTGTGCAATTTTTTTAATTCACTATTAACGTTAATTTTAAAAAGCACCCTTTAGGTGACATTGACCGTCATGATCCATCGTTGTTATAATCCGAAGCTAAGCGCCACTTTTGAAGAAAGCAAAGCCCGAGTAAACAGACGTCGGGTAAATAAAGGAATCTCTGCAGCTGATTAGCATTCTGATAGTCCTCTTGAAAGGCTCGGCTTATCTTGTGTCCCTGTGTCATTATGTTCACCAGCTCCACTTTGTCATTTAACAAGTTTCGGGTCAGCGGACTCCAAGCAGGCTTTCAACGCCGCGCACTCATTCAAATTACAGGCGAGGAACATCGACATGAATGACAACCAGCGACGTATGCTGTGCTCAGAGACAGAGCAAACAGAAAGTATTAATATCTGTGTCTGTTTGTGCATTTTTAAAGGTGCTGCAAAGAGCTCCATTAATTATGCTTTTCAGCAATCTATTCCTACCATGAATGAACTTCTGTGTTTGTGTTTTTGTGCTTGGGGGATTTTTATCAAGGATAAGCACAAATGTTTGCGCGTGTGTGCATGTGTGTGTGTGTGCGTGTGTGTGTGTGCGTGTGTGTGTGTGTGCGTGTGTGTGTGTGTGTGTTTTGGGATGAGAACGAATCATTACTATAACATGAATCATTACTAAACTCTGCCATTACTACTGCTTCACAGACTGAACTTTTAAAGCTGAATTAGAGAAAATGGATTCTAGTCTGTCTCCAGGGAGCTAATCTGAAAGCTCCTGTTTTTTCACAGCTCTTTTCATATGGCACGTTCAACAGGAGTTATGTAAACACAGAAAGATTTGTCTTCCACTTTCAGCAAAGCTGCCGCTAACCGCTATAAAATAGATGGTATAAAAGGCGTTGTTTGTAGGATTAGAAAGTGTGACTGCTCTTGAAAAACCAAGGCATCTGGTTTCAGAGAAGAATTAATCCTCTTAACTTGGTGTGTTTCCACCAGGCTTTGTATGGCGTTATGCACAGCTGACAAAGTAACACTCCCGTCTCTCGGCACAAACGGACAAATGTAAATGTGCTAATCAACGCAAACTAAGTTATGATGCAAAATGCTGTAACATGTATTTGCTTTAGTCACAGATCTTTTACAGTTTTACTTGTTTTTTCAGACTTAACTGTTTCTGATCGTCAAACACATTTTAGCGTCAGACATGGATAATATGTTTCGAACGATGATTGAATTTATTAGCTGGGAAAAAGACGTTGCCTCCTTAATCTTTGTGGAAATGGTTTAATTCAGTCACCTTGGAAGGTTTCTAAGAATAAATGACCTGGTCAATCAGATCCAGTCACAGAATCTCAATCAGATTTAAGTTTGGACGTTGACTAGGCCACTTTAAAACCCTTTTTCTGTTTCCTCTTTCAGCTAATCACCCCACCACACAAAGGCAACCTGTCGAGGCTGTACCCCACCTCTCGCCCAACGACTGCTGGACATAGACACAAGGACAGACGGACAGATGCTTGTTAAGAAACAGTGAATCAGAAAACAAATCCAAAGGTCCATGGACCTGTTTAAAGTGAAAACAACTTATTGAAGCTTAAACAAAGCATTGCAATGGTGAAGAAATGGGATTTAAATGGCTTTGAACAGAACATAATAGTTCTGAGCATTTGATCAACTTGGATCTGCACACAAAGCTGCATTTAAAGAGAATGATCTGAACTAGAGAAAGATCCAGCGAGCATGCAACAAAAAATAATGAAAGGGATAATACAAAGGCAACAGCAGCTAAAACAACCCTTTGTTACAACTAAGTAACATGGACTAGTATCTCTAAACATGCAGCATGTTGAACCTTTAAGCAGGTGGGTGCCAGTCATCTCAGGTAATAACAGGAAACAATTTAAACATGCACCACAAGATAGAACAAGAAATTGGTGTGATGAACCTCAAAGCTGCAACATTCAGATGACAGATTTACAATTGGATGTAGAGAACACAAAAGTATCTGAGCTCTACCGCTGACCGTGTTCCTCCACAATTAATCGTGTCACAATGCTCAAATCAACTCAACCTGGTTTCTTGAAGACAACAATGACTTCACTGGAGTCCAGTGGTTTCCATAGTCACCAGATCTCGCACGCTGTCTGTTGGATGCACAGGTAGGAAATCTGTAGCAACTTTGTGATGCTGTCATGTCAATGTGGACCAAAGTCTCAAAAAGACATTCAGGCACCTTGTTAAACTAGCATAGCTAACTAAATGGCTGGTGAGGGTACATTACACTCCTGAGCTTTGAGATATTTTTGGTCTCTAAGACATTTCCAGTTTTACTGGGCATTCCTCCACAGTTTTAGTCTCTTGAGGTTCAGCCGTTTCTCCCCGTGGAATCATCTGACTTTGAACAGCCACTGGTGGAAGAAGCGTTTCTCTCCTTAAAAGGACTTCAAAGTTTATTTTTGATAAAAGCATGCAGGGCGTTTGTGTCTGGTTCCTGACAGCAGAGTGACAGTGATCAGATGCTTTCAGTCCCACTTTACAACATAACAGATGTCTGTCTTCTTGCACAGCTTTTGAAAAGAGTGGAAATGGATTGTAAATACAGCCTTTTTATCTAGAAAGGATTTACTTGCGTGCTGTTCTAACTGCCTGTGTCCTTCAAAATGTTCACACTTGTGGTTATGTCGAGTCTTTTATCTGATTCTAGGCTGTATGTGAATTCCATTGAGATCTCTGGATTCTTGTAAAGGTCAATTTATGAACGTTTTTTGCGTATTTTGAGACGTACGACAGTTTGGGTTCTCTGTTAAGGCTCTAACCCAGCTGATATTTCTAAACTGACACGTCAGACCTTGTGTTTTCCTACATCTACTTGAGTCTCACTTTCTCAATCAACAGTGGATACAATGCATCAATGGAAGGTAATGATGTCCACGGTTCAGTATTCATATCTAATCACCTAATCTTGGATATTTCTAGAGATTTATTTGTGGTTAATTTATCTACTTTAACGCCGCAAGCCAAAAATATTCAAAAAATACTCCAAAGAGAAAATGCAACTTGGAAAGGTTGCGAGGTTCAATGTTACTTGACACACTATTTGGTGGTGTTTTCAAAGCAGCCAATCCAAGAGCTTCATTTATTTTCCTTTGAGCGGATTGGCTGCCCCCTTAAGAGCGGAAATAAAAAAAAGACTAGATGGTTTCCACTGTGTGTATTAATGCACATTAAGATATTTTTGGTAATTTAGCTATTCACACAAGATTTTTTTTTCTTATTCATGTTTTGTCATTACAAAAAAATGATTTATTTTATTTTTATTTTCTATGGATGAATTTAGACATTGGATCTCTCCAGAACTCGATAACAATTCAGTCACCTGACATGACAGTGTGTGGTGAAGTCTGGAGTCGGAGATCCCACAATTTAGTTTCTTTTACTAGGATTCTGTGCAACATGATAAAAATAAAAAACAAAACAAAACAAAACAAATAAACAATCAACAGCGACAACAAACCAATTAGTAATGGAGAAACTGCCTTAATTACTTCCAAGGATTTGCGAGATGTTTTTACTGGACAGAAACCGTTTGTTTATAACGCGCTGATACAAACACGTGTTTATGGGCTCACACACACAATGATGCACAGTTTTCCACCAGCGCTCTCCTCACATATAAAGTCCTGAGCTTTCACAAAGGGTGACCAGATCGTTTTCAGAGGCAAAGAACTTCCCATAGGGATAAAGAATCTAAACTTATTTCCCTCCGTGGGATTTCAAGCAAAACATCTGCTCATGTGTGTCTGCGTGGCCCGCACGTCTGCGTCTAAGCAAAGCGTGACTGTTGAATCGTCCTTTTAATGAGTTTAATAGTTACATCTTTTCTTCATCAACCATCAACGCTGGTGTTCCCTCACACACTGACACACACACACACACAATCACGCACACCGAGACCACGTTGGTGTTCCTTGTTATTTACTTCAGCTGGAGGAACATGCCAGTCGGACAAGTGACTGAGCAGATATGTGCATTTGTGTTTACGTGTCTCCTTCCCAGATAAATCTGTTTGGTAATCTGACAGTGGAATTTAATTATGTCATCATAGGAACATGGATTAGGTTAAGGGATGTTTAAAAATGCTCACTTAGTGTTATTACCGCAACATATGTGAGCTGAAAACAAGGGAGGCAGAAATGCATCAAGAAGAAGAAGAAGCAGAGATTCTAGGGTGGAAATAAAAAAAAAAGAGGATCAAAAAGATCCAATTTGATCTTTGACCTACTGAAGGTAAAGAAGCAAATATATTTTCACAAGATAAAAACTGAAAAACATGATTGTTTTGGAGACCAACGTCAGCGGCAGCTCACTGGCGAGAAGCCTTCGTTCATAACAAACAACTCAAGACAGATCGAGCAACATGCAAAGATAAAAAAAAATGAGACAAGAAGGGGAGAGAGAAACGAAGAGAAGAAGACTTCAAAGAATCCTTTTATGGAATCTGTTTAGAATTTTAAATCAGCAGTCCAGATCCACCACAACAAAAGATGAAACGATAATCCGATAATCGTTGCATTGTTTCACAGAGACGAAATGTTTCTCAATATATCTATGTGTTTATGCGAGTGAACTGTGCTTAAAGCATGATAAAATGTTTCATTTTGGTTTAAGCGTATTTGTTTTTGTTTCTTGGGCTTGTTTTGGTTGGCCCGTTTACTGGTTACGGGGGGCATCTGGACATGCGCATGTTGTAGGCAGGAAAACAATAGTTAATGGAAAAAGAGCAATTGTTTGCATGTGTGTTCGTGTATACTGTACGTATTGTTGTGTACACTTCCATATACAACATGTACTGTACAACCTGACTTTGATTTGCTCACATCCTCACATGTAAAAGGAACATTTGAATCCTCCTAGTTGAACGGAGGGTTTCAGCCAAGCTATCTAAAAGTTCATAATTAGCATAACCTATTTGGCAGTTTTTAACCGTCACAAAGAAACGCAGGTTCAGTTTTAATTACTTTTTTCTCAAGGATTTAACAAACAATAGGTTTTTTTTTTTTTAACCCTGGTTTTCGGGAGCCGCTGTCCTTCGTGTTTTCGTTGTCTCTGCTTCAGCACACCTGATTCCAATGACACCGTTAGCACCAGCATGCCATCAAGTGCGTCACAGGCCTGTTAATCACCCATTTATTCAGGTCTGGTGTGTGGCAAAAGGGAGACACTTAAAACATGCAGGACAGAGGCCCCCCGAGGACCAACATTAGGAAACACTGCCAAGCAGATAATTAGAGCCCAAAACAACATTAGGCTGCATGTTTTTATTAAAATTGACGTTGCTTTTTCTATTGAAAATACCAAGTGTAATATACGTAAATATGATAAAATGTAATTTAATGTAAACAATAAGCACCATTCTGCTTGGATTCCTGCTCAGATTTTTTTTTTTTCAAAAAGACAATCAGAGAAACAACACCACCACGAAAGAACTATGCTGATCAACAGGTGTAACATATAACCAATAACATACATTTACTGTGCAGCTGACTTGAAATATCATGCATGCCTATCAGAAAAATGTTTGTGAGGAATCATCAAATAGGAAACAGATACTCACAAATGTTTGAAGGATTTTTGTGATGAGCTTACAACGAGTAATGGCGCCACACTGACAGAAACGGAAACGACCCCACTTATTTCATTGAAGCATTGAATGTGGGCAACTTGCAAGCCTGCAGAACAACAGCTCTTTGCTATACAACACAGGAAACTAATTTTCTACAACAGGGAAGTTTAAAAAAAAAAATCATGGCTGGTAAAAGTCATCAAAACTGAACTTTCCACAAGAACGTCTGAGACCTTTAAAGTTAATTGAGCATAATGTAAAAACTATGTAATCAATGAATTGCAAAATGATTGCTGCTATAGTGAGTAAAATAGGTAAAAGAAAACATCAGTAGATAAGTATCAAAAAGCTAAATATAAGGTAATAAGTAAACAAAAGTAACACAAATATAAATGTGTAATTATAATAAATGACTAACATATTTTACCAACATCTTGATATTATGTGAAAATATAATTATAGTAGATTTTTAATTAAAAAAACATTTTTTTTTTAAAGTGCCAAGCACCGAAGATCAGCAGTAGAATCAATAAATTTATTCCAATAATTTCCCAGGAAATGATGGGAAATGAGGCTGAGACAACAGTGGCAGTGTAGTTCTCTACAGTATTTAATAAATGAATGGATTTTTTGGCAGAAGCAGGTGAAGAGGCCCTGACGCTGTTTGAGACAATGTAGCCTGTCTTGTAAGGCCATGGAATCCCACACAGAGCAAAAGGAGCTGTTCTTTTATACTGGGAGGTTAACAGCATGTTAGTGGGGCAGTGTGGAGTTAGTGACTGGAAATGAGACAAAAATTTTAAAAAAAGGCTGAAAATGGAGGGAAGCACAAAAAAAGGCATGAATGGAGAAGGTGAATAATAGAGTGATTGGAAAATTTATCACATACACAATCCTAACGGCAAAGATTACTCAACAGAGCAACGGCAAAAACTGCCTCGTGACCCCCGGGGCGTTTTACCCCGGGCAGCTAGCAAGTTTAGACCACTGCTGTTTAGAGGCCCCTGGGCAGAGATTGAATAATACAGGCCAAAATATGTGTCAGTGTAGTTCTGAACCACAGTGAATAAATCATAGCATTATGTTGTCAGAGAGCCTGCAGCGAGTTCCCAAACTGTGGAGTTTGGGGTTTGCCAAAAACTAATAAAGAGGGAGGAAAGTCATTCTCTTACACAAAAATTATGCCGACTTTATTATTTCTACTTTCCCTCTACAAATCATTCAAATTAGTCTTAGAAATAAAAAAAAAATCAATTTGGACTAGCAGTACATATTCAGACTAGACTCGCCTCTTTGATTCATTGTTGCAGTCAATGTTAAAAATTCATCAGATGATTTGAGATTTACTTTGTAAAACTCGAATTAGTGTCTTGTTCTACTGTTTGATTTTTCTCATTGAGAGTTTTTCAAGGTGTGAAGCTGATACTATGAGAGCACAGGAACATTTTTTCTTCTGCATCGCTCCAGTAGCTCCTATGTTTCTCTGTTGAAGACTGGAAAAAGACTGCCCTCTATCAGGGTAACACGTGAAACAAAGAAAAATCAATTTGTAAACCAAACCAAGAGGCTTTATCTGTGTGTGATACGAACAAACTAATTGCAAATGTGCATAAAAAGTATTTTAAAAATAGATTTTCCACATTTTCAACTGTGCACAGGTTTGCTTTATGCTCGGCGCAGGACAAAAGTAATCTGCTGCTGTAGGTTTGCCAGACATTCCAACACCTAATTTTGATCTAATATGAAGTTAAATTCAAATGCATTCACACCTCTGACATGTAAATCTGTGTTTTCAGTTACCATTTTATTAAAAAAAATATATACTGAACTGTTTTCTTCTCCTGAAAAATTACTATTGACATATCAGCATTCAAACCGTTCTCATGACTGCTGACCAGCTTTTTTCCATGTTTTCACTGACATTACTCAGGAGTGCAACACTTGGCTTCCTTCCTTCACACAGTCTTGCTTGTTATTGTGACTGATGGACAGACGGATGTCATCTGGGTACACCCAAAACAGGTTGCCAGTCCGCAGACCGAAGCGCTCATCCCAATTAGCAGTCGTATTTTGAGACTGTGGGAGGAGGAGGAAGCTGGAGTACCTGGAAAGAAGCCACGGATGCAAAACTGTGGGCTGAAGGACTTGTTTAGGTAGAAATCCCTACATTTTTATTAGCTTAAAAGAATTTAGCATTTTATTTCAACGTTTTATATATTTTGCGGAACTTTGTTACTTTGCTCTCGTTCTTAAAACCTTTCATTAATGACAAAATGTAAGCAGTATAGAATTAACAACCAGCTTTATAATCTTGAGTGCTTAAAAGGCAACCAAACGTCGTCTCCTCATTTGTCGAAGATAAAATAAAAAGTCCAATTGTCTGGGACCCTTGAGCACTTAGGGTCGTCGTGTCCCAGATATCTGAGAAACCAACTTTGCAGGTTTACATGTATTTTATAGCGTTTCGAAATGTCAAAAGTGAAAGTAGGACATCAACATAAAGACATTTACATGACTCTCAATGGTTAGTAGAACTTAAACTAACAAATCTTCAAATGACCTTCTTGAAATGGTTTTTTTTTTCAATAGGAATACTGTTAAGCACCTTTAAGTTATTTCCTATTATTGTGAACTTGAAAATATATTCCAGCAGCAGCCGTTTCTGGCCACATCCTTGCTGGTGCATACATCCTCTGAAAGCAGTCTTGGCTTCATAAGCACAGCCATGTATGCACACCGTACGTTACCTAAACACTGATGTTTGATGCTGGCAAAGGAAACAGAGGCCATCTTTGTCATTCCTCCCCCTCTCCTTCTGAATATTTCTGTTTATATTCGTCCCACGCTTTGAAGTGGTCAGACCCTCGCGTGTTAGTTTTGATGCTTTAATGAATAGACTGTTTTCATGTGACGCATTGGAAAATGGAAACTATGATTCTCTGTGTCTCTCGCTTTCATCATCTGTGTTTCTTTCACCGGGAGCATTTCTCTTGGTGCACCCTGTCACCTTCCATCACTGCGCCTACCACTGAATTTTAATTCAGTATTTTTTAATAATTATTTCTATTAAACTGTTTGTTGTAGAGTTTATTTCTCTCTCTTTCACCGTCTGCTCTCGACTCTCTTGTTGTCCTCTCTTTTGTTATTTTGTATATTTAAAGTTTCAGATTTTTCTTGAACTTCCAATGCCTGAAATGAAACTAATTTGACTTGTTTTATATACATAAAATTAGTCAATACTACATATTTTCTTACAACAGTGTGACAATGAAAGTCGAATCTTCTCATATTTATGCAAATCGGTATCATCAGCAATTATCAAGATTTTCTAATCAGCAGAAAATAAACAAGAGGAGACAGTTTGTGGCTTAATTAAGTTTTAATTTATAGCTACAGTGCCACACCAAATGCACATCAGTTGTTTATTGACGATGTTTCCCTTCTAAAGAATCCTTTACAAATCCACAGCTTCTTTGATGCTCTTGAATTTCACTGCTTTTAGGATCTTCAGTGTGTTCCTAATTTACAGTATATTGATTCAACATTATTTCTTATTGTATATTTAATTTTGAAATTATATTTGCGTGTATATATTTGCGTGTGTGTGTAAGAGAGAGAGAGAAAGAGGCTCTTTTCTGAATAGAAATAGTTCATCAATGGGTGCAGCAGACACTCTGCAACTCTCACACCTGACTGCAACTCCATCCTTAGTCTGGTAAAGATGGAAGGAGCTGTTTGATTGCCAGTCTTCATCTAATGAACATCCAGTGTGGTAGAGTCAAGCCTCCTTGTGTCACGAGCTCAACTGGAACGTTCTCTTTGCTCCACAGTCGTCCTCTGGCTCCTTTGCTTCCTCTGTCACCAATATTCAGCTCTTTTCTGGAAACCCAAAGTCTTTTCTCAAAATTTCACGGATCAGAATTTCCTCTTCCTGAATGAAACCTACCTCTAGAACAGTTAGCCTTAAAGTTCCTTCACTTTGGGACCGTTCACAAACATTCATCTAACAGAGGGGTCTGGATCATCATCTGATTTGGCTGCAAAATTAGTCTATTTTTTTTTTTAGAGTTTCACTCAACTCCTCAACAGTCTCGCTCCTTAACAGAACTGTGAAAACGCCTGGCTCTCCTCTGAACTGCCAGATCTCGTTTGGAAACATTCAGCCTGGACAAAGACGCAGATGACAGGTTCTACCTCAAACTGATTTTGTTTTTATACGACTGAAACAAGCGCTCTTCTCTCATAAAGGAAGTCAAATCAGAATATTGCTCGTCTGTCACGTCTGAAATCTAAATTATCCCAAGAAGTTTTGGGAGTCTTATTATTTAGGACAAATTAAAGATCCTGAACTGTTTCAACAACCATGTTTAATTCTACTTTCTCTGGGAAACCTTGTTCTGACACTCCAAAATAGACTAGTCCAGTTTTTTGTCTTTTTTAAAATCTTTTTCTGTTTGCTCTCATGACCATCTAAAACAATCCTACATCAGTTCCTTCGTCGGTTGTGACAGACGGACGCCCACCAGGTTCTGCTGACGGTTTCTCCCTGTTAAACGAGAGTTTACTTTACTTTACGAGTCTTGAACTTGAGTCCTCTAATCCTGAACGTTACGAGATGCAACTGTCAAGTGAGCCTCTAAACGTAATCACGCCAGCCACTAAAACCCACTGAAGTGTCATTAACTCCACTCGTTCTTCCAGAGTTTTGGTCGTCCACATTCGGTTTGCAACTCGAGGCCTGCAAACAGTCGTCCATTCAAACTTTTACCTTCGTTTCTCGGAGCGTTTCATGCTTTTGACTCACACACACATAACTGAGCATGACACTGGTTCCTGCAGTGGAAACAACAGAGGTTTTAAAAAAAAAAAAAAAACATGGCCCAGAAAACGACACTGCTTCCTGGAAAAAGCTGCAGCAGTGGAGGGGCACCTATAATTTTCTTGATTACTGTTTCAACCTTAGAGCACAAAGCTCTTCTTTTTCTCCTGTTAATGGACGGAACAGCCCTATGGTTTATATTTAACAAGTTTATCACGATGTTTACCTAAGAAGTGTTGATCTGAATTAAACATAACGTAATACGTGACTTCATGATTGATGCCGGTCGTTTTTTTTTTTTTTTTTTTTTTTAAGAAACGGGAATAAGAGCAGGGCGAAAACACAGCGGTTACGTTCCACTGTGCTGACACTTTCTTTAAAAAAAACCTCACCATTTCCTAAACTTTCCACAGCTTTCATCAGTCCAGTTTTTTTTTTACAGTGAATGTATGTGAAATGACAGGGCTGAAGAAAGAGTACCTGTGTTCAGTTTTAAATGAGTAGGTGATTGCTTTCCCTCCATGTTGTGTGATTAGATTTGTCTGCTTCTACCTTCAGGGCTGTTATTTTTGTCTTGCAGCCAGTATGTAAAAGCCGTGGCTTTAAACGAGGCGCACACGGTGATACACACGGTCTCTGTTTCACACACAATCTCGCAGCAGCTCGTAGCCGTGGACGGACGCCAGTATTTCATCTATACTGCAGTATTACTCACGCAGAACGCACACGCAGCAGCACGCATATGGCAAAGCAATCAGTGACTCTAAGCTGCAGACACAAAGATTTGTTGTAATAACTGCTCTTTTTGTTGCGCATGATAAAAGGTTTATAGTAATGAAATGTATTAATGTTTCTGACTGGAGCTTTTAAAGTTCTGAAATACACTCAGAGCAACAGCAGCAACTAGGAATTATATGCCTGAAATCAGAAAAAAAGGACTTTGACAAACAGTTCTGCAGAAAATAATTACAGAGTGCTGCTGCTGTTTCTAATTATTAGAATTGACAAAATCGGATGAATTGCATTTAATTTCACTGACAATGATGCTAAAGAGAACCCATAAAAAAGGCTATCACTATAGTTAATTTACACACAAAAAACATTTAATATTTGACATTCTGTCAATCTCAAAAATGAGATCAGTTTGTAAAAGCAGCAGATCTACTTTTGTGTAAATAAAAACAGAATTATAAGCTGATTTCAAATGTGTATTTTTCTTATCTTGACGTGTTGGGATGTCCTTTAACATGTTTTAAGGCCAATGCAGACAAGGCAACAAGCATCAGATTTCTTCTATTTTAGCCTTTTATTTACATCTTCATGTTTTGGATCATGAAACAAACTTTAACATCAGTGATAGACGACAAAAGCAACATAATTCAGATTATAGTTGACCAAAGCCTAAGTTTTACCGACCGTTCTTAAATTTGGGGCTGAAAGTTTGATGGCGGGGAGGTTTGGCTGCGTCATGTGTCGGTATTTTGCTGCAGGAGGGACTAGTGTGTTTTACAAAATAGATGGCATTATGAGAAAGGAACAACAGGACAAATATGTTAAGACATCAGAAAAACATGGCAGCTAATGCTAATAAGTGGTATAAAGTGGCTTAGGTACAAAGTCAGAGTTTTGGAGTGAGCATCAAAAATCTCTGATTTCTCAGAAACGTTTAGTCAGAGCTGAGGAAGGAGACCCACAAATCAGCTTCAGTAAATCAAACTGTCCACTTAGGAAGCAACACTGATTGCCAACGGGGAACCTCGTCGGGTCAATCAGTGTTGCTTCCTAAGTGGACAGTTTGATTTCACAGAAGTTTGATTTACTTGGAGTTATATTGTGTTGTTTAAGTGTTCCCTTTATTTTTTTGAGCAGTGTATGTATGTATATATATATATATATATATATATATATATATCCTTCCACGCTTTTATATATATATATATATATATATGGAATTGTTAAAATATTGCTTAAAAGTAAATATAAAACCAATCATTTTGGTTTAATGGACCTAAATCACATTTAATATCAGACAGAAGATAAGATAATGTTATACTCCATACAGAATATGTAAATATGCAGGTTTTAACAATATGTCTGGTTATGTTTACCACTGTAGACATATAATGACTCTTTTGTGTTGTGTCATAAATTAGCAGAAAGTCGTGAAGAGCGTCTATAGATATATTCTTAGATTAGAAGCACATGATGGATGCGGAATACTAAAGCAACGCAATGTAAAAAGTTTCCCTCTGTAGTTTTCTCCCTTTCAAAGGCCATCGGTAATCTGTGACAGACTTTCAAAGCCAAGCAACTTTTGTAGCTACTCCACTGGTTTGCATGAAAAATCCACAAGGCATAAAAAGAGATAATCCATCTGAGCACTTTTTACATCGGAATCATTCATTTTAGCTCGGCAGCCAGTCGACTGCACTTTCGTCACAGCGTGCCAGTTTGTTTTTGAGGTACAGTTTGTTTCCAGTCATTTTAGCTGTCACTGCAATGACTTTCCCACTCGTACGCCCATGCAGAAGTAATGCATTACGAGTACACATCATTCCTCCATTGTTATCTGCTGTCGTCGTCTCAGTGGCCTCAGAGAAGGAAAATTCTACCCTGAGGTCTCGCTCACCACCGCAAACTCTTAATCTGCCAAATTGCAGCGTGTTCCAGCTCTTAGTTTATGACGAAATGTCACCGTTTGCTCTTTGCTCTCTTCTTCGTGACCTGTCCTCCGTTCCTTCCACGCTTTTATTTTTTTTCTCACAATGTCTTTAGCCAATCCCATTAGATCGCAGATGAACTCGTTCTAATTTGGCAGTTGTCGGAGGCAAGTTTTAATGCAAGATGTAGACGGGGGAAAATCAATGCAAAATAAATAAAACGTCAACATATCACAAAAACACAAGATGTATTCAACATTAAAATAAAATGCAATTTAACTGCATCTAAGATTTTGTATTAGGATAGCCTTACTGTTCAGGTCCAGGAAGGCTATACAAATAAAAATAAAGTGAAAGTAACGGCACATAAAAACTACCTCTTCTACGGTCTCTGTCCCACAGAAGAAGAAAGCATGATGCTGCTTATGAAACATGATACTGGCATATTTGTGGCACAGGTGGACAGCTATATCTACTAAAATAAAGTTAAACCCATTAAAATGTGTCTCTGTAGTGTGAAAAAACTTGAAAATGTTCAGGGGGCATCAAGATATTTTAAGTTCCTGTAAGAATCAGTCGGTTTTGGTGCTGATCAATACCTGGAGCTGGACAATAAATCCATTCTGTTGCTCTGTTTTTTATTTTATTTATTTTTTTGCTTTATTTATCTAAGCCGATGCACACTTTAGATGGATTTTTCTATTTCTTTCTTTCATGATGTAAAAAAATGCAAAAAAAAAGTACAGTCTCGTTCCCATGGTGCTTGCACGATGGTTTTGAATAAAATTCACTGGACATAATTCAAAATTCCCCGACAGAACATTGCAACTTAGCAACATAATTAATGCTATTCTTCTCACTTGTCAGTGGTTTTAATGCTAGCTAACATCCAGTTCTCGCTCCTGCTGGGATATTTATGGAAACACTTTTGACGCGGTAAAAATCGAAAGATTTTAGCCCCCACAAATCAACTCCTGTGTCTGCTGGAGGCAAGTTTCTTGCGTGTCAGCCGCAGACGTCGCTGCTTGAATCAAGGGGCGATGCTTGGAAATTAGCATGGAAATAAACCTGCCATCATATTGAGAATAATCACTCCGACTTGAAACCTTAACCACAGGTTTCCCTCAGGACACTTCCTGCTCTCGTCTTCTTTTTTTTTAGTTTCTGCTTAGATGTCAGAGATGTTGTGTGATGATTTTATTACCATAACACTCCGCGGCACGGATTGGGCCTATGCGCTCAAGCAAGCAAACACACGGACACACGTTTTATTCATGTAAAACTAGAGCAGCAGTTATGTAAAACATGTGGTTTAAATGCTGCAGAGGCCTTCATGTATTACAACTAGAAACAGCACTTGTGGGGCGGCGCACCACATCCACATGTGTGCGCAACATACATAAATATAAACACGTATTCTCTCACAATGCCTCCCAGTCTTTCTCCTGAATCATTCAGAAGAGGGAATAACGGCAGGTTTGTGCATCTGGTCGGAATATTGAATTTAATATTCCTGTTGTGGAGGCGAGCAGGCCGGATGCATGTGAGGGTGAGACAGACAGACAGACAGACAGACAGATTGGGAAATGTTACTCATGTAATCATCGCTTCACCAGGAAAAAAAACACTCCAATGCTTTTTATTTATTTTTTGTCAAGTGTGCTTACCACATGTTGCTAAAAAGGTCACTTTTTATTGAGAGATTTGCGGTAAAACTTAGCAGTTTCCCTTTGAAATAAATGTGTTTTAAAATGCTGCCATTGTGCCAGGGTCTGATGAATCACCGCGCTCACGTAGACAACCGGACCAAAACAGAAACCACCAGCATCCACAGACTTGCTAGTGTTATTTGTTAGGCAGACTGTGTTAAGGTTCCTCTCTTTCTTTCTTGTTTTCCCTTCAGAAAGTCAGACATTCTTATAATCTTCCTCATCAACAGACCTCCAGATTTTCTGTAGAACCAAAAAGCATTTTTTTATCATTTTATTTTATTTAATGTATTTTTTTTTTAGGGACAATGCACATTAACTGACATTTCTGTAAATGCGATAAAAGGCTATTTTTCATTTGTTTACCCTGGGCAATTCTCATTTTGTCCTGTTCAAAGCAAACAAAGGTCACACAAACAAGGTTAAAATTACTTAACTACATAAATTGTGTCAATAAAAACAAAACAAGGGAACTACAGCACATATAAAGTATAAGAAGTAATGTACACTAAATCAGTCCTTTATGTGGTTATTCAAAATGTTGACAGATCTGATGTAAACAAATATACGTACATAATTATATGGAAGAAAATGTCTAAACAATCTAGGTTAAATTTAGTTTTCATTTAAAAAGGGACGGCTTAATAAAGGTCTAAAATAGTTATTTTGCGTTTCTGAAGTCTAAACACATGTTTTAATCCAGATTAACCCATATAAAAACGACTGAAGGTGGTTTCTGCTGTATGATACTGTGGCAGTTCTGGTCAGAAATTTTGATTTTGGCTGAAAACCTCAAATTTTTCTTTAACAAAAACAAACCTTACTTTGTCTTAGAAATCAAGAAAGTCTCTTAGTGCCAGGATGGGGCCTCAATTATAAATAAGTAAATACGCCCTCAGTTTGTCACAACTAAATATACTAAAGTACCAAGTAGTTTAGAGCAGTTTATCATACTAAACTAGATTCAGTTTATGCTTTTTGCATCATTTTTATTGTTTGTTTTTGTTAATTTGCCTTGTCTAAATCTAGACCCTATATATTGATCTTAATGACTGCTACAAACAGACATATCATTGACTTCGGTCTAAATGAGGTGAGGGTTGGCGTCTAAATCAGATCTACTGCTCATCGGGGAGCTTTCAGGATTTCAATACTTCATGTCGCTGACCACAGAGCCTGATGTGCGGGGAGTAGCAAGGGAAATCAAGTCAGGTCAATGCCTAACAGAGAAACGATTCTGACATTTGGCCTCAACGATGCATCATCCTTCAGCTGATTGTTGAAATTTTATGTGTGAAACCAACACAGAGTAATTTGTAATTGTGAATCGAAGGGAAAATAATTACAAAAAACGAGTAAAAATCAGTTTAAATTTATGTTCTGACCACCATTCTCGTCAAAACATGGGGATGAAACGTGGCGGCATTTGTATCAAGCGGTGACTTTTTTTTTTTTTTTGAAAACTTGGAAAACTGGAAGTTGGATGGAGCTGAATACCACGGAGACTGAGGTGGATTTCCATTTCCTAGCAGTGCAGCACCCTAAACGTATACATCCTCGATTACAATCTAATGGCTTAGATCAAACACATGCATGTAATAAATGGCCTAACAAGGATCCAGACCAAACCTTAACTCAATTTGTGGCAAAAGAATAGACTGAACTCGAGTTATTTTGCAAAGAAAATGAACAAAAATATTAGTGTTTAGATGTGCAAAGTTGGTAGAGACATATTCCAAAAGACATGCAGCTTCAAAAGCAGAAGGTGGTTGTAAAAGAAAAAGCAGAATTAATGTGCTTAACATAACTTCCAGATTTTCATTCCAAAAAAAAAACCATTGAAAAAGCATGTAAAATCTATTGACTTGATTATCATGCAAGTAAAACTTCAGCATAATAGCATTGATTCGTCAAAAAAAAAAATCCCCAAAAGATGCTTAAAAGTTGTTAGTTAAGGGGCAATGAATGCTGACGCAAGAGTACAAGAGAATAATCTTGACCTTTGGTGGATTAGCACACCAAACTGGATTAAATCTCAACTCTCAATACGGACTCCTTGCTGAGTCAGGGAAGGTGTGATTCCTACCTTTAGCCAGCGATCAAAAAACAAGCAGTGTCCACAGCAATTGCAAAAAATTTCAGCAATTTATCACAACCAAGTCTGTGTATTGTGGGAGACAAAAGAAAAACAAAACAAAAAACGGTGCAGCCTGCAATTATTTTTAAATATGTCCCAGTCCTGGAAGTACACCATTTACAGTGGGATTAAGTTGGAAAGCACCAACTACTGTGTGCCAAGTTTTCAGCTAATGGCTCTTCATGCATCTCCTTATTGGGACAGAAATAGTATTTTGCTTCTATGTACTTGTTTAAATTGTCATGCATTCAGCTAAAAAAATGGGAAGAAATTGTGCTTCTGGAACAGACTACCTGTAACAAACTAAAAGGGGTTTTAAAAAAATGATCCTCATTCTGAAAATGGATTGTTCTGGGCTAAAAAATGAGTGGAAAAAAGCAGCCAGAGAAGGAAGGGAGACAGATATTAAGAAAAAAGTAAAGAATGAGAAAAGAAGGAATCACTCCAGACGTTTTGGGTCAGAATGGCAGAGGAGCTTCATGTAGCACCTCTAAAACTTTAACTATGATGAGATTCAACAAAGCAGCAGCTGGAGATGTAATGGAAAATTCATCTGCAAAGATGATTTGACCGCTTGACATTAGTTTTTTTTCCTCTGATATTCTCACTCTGACAAATTTCATATATATTCACCTCAATCGTGTTAAGCTATCAAAAACGTTTGTTTACATGCACAGCCTGAGCGCGGCTGCTTCTCAGTCAGGTCCACACCACCGACCGCAGCGGCGGACTGACGGACGACACACACCATCAGTTCCTGATGGAGGAAAGTAACTCCAGCAATTTTCCAACAACTCACTTACAATGATTTAACACTCACCTATATCGGTCGGTTCTTACAGTCACAAAGTGACGTATGGATGTTTATTTGTAGAAAAAAATGGTATCTTTTTCAAGGAACTGACAAAGCACAGCTAATATTTTCTGCTTCTTTTTTTTTTTCTTTGTATTTTGAATTTTATTCTCATTTTGCAGTCAATCTGATTGATTTGTGTCTGGATTTTTTTTTTTTTTTTTTTGCTAATGTATACCAAAAAAAATCACAAATGTAAAATTTTAAAGGCAAATTCTCATAGACGAGAGTCAAGATTATTAGAAAAATCATCATTAGAAAGTAATAAGACCCCCTATTGATGCTTTAATCTATGCAGTGGTGCTACTGCGTAGATTATGAGCTTCATTCTAAACTCCAAATGTTTCAAAGACCATTGAAAAATGGAGCAGCTGTTCTCACATTTTTCTAAAAGTAGGGATAACACGTTTTTTTCCCTCCGTTATTATCCAACTCGCTTTATTTAAGGGAACAATTTCACAAACTGAATACCCAAGTAAAAGCAGCTCAGCTGTTATTGCATCAGCAGGAGGAAACATTCTCACCTCTCGCCTCAGCTGCTCTTCTCTGACTTGGATAAAAGAAAAATCTTCAAATAACCGCATGAGCACCGAGGTGAGACTCTTTGAGAACAACCAGCAGCCACATGTGCACAGAACTGAGCTGCACACGACCTGCTTTGGTCGTTACTATCAAATGTTGCAAACACAAAATAAATCAATTTAAATCTGCATCTCTTTTAACAAAAACGTATTGAATTGCATTGATATTTCAGGGATTGATGTCTATTCTTTTTAAATATATGAATATTTATCTTTAAATCTCTTCCCTCATGAAATCTGGGAATATTCAGAAAAAATAAAAAAATGCAGCCGAGGACTCGTCTTGAGGAGAAACTTCTTTAAAATTAGAGTACTTTGCGCTCAAAGACAAAAATGTTTCCATAGCAACATCATAACCGGATAGGAAGCATTGACTGTGAACCTATAAAAATACAGAAGCATTTGTCATTTTCCTCTCCAACACCATTCCCGGAACACCAACCATCAGGCTGCCAGCCCACTTTCCAATATGAGGCGCGCCATTGCAGCGCTTTCTATTTATCTGCTTTTACATCTCTTAAGAATGCTTTTCACTGTTTATCTTCATTCCATCTGGCAGCGTGGCTCAGGAAGTATCCGAAGCTCTTAGCCTTGTTGATTCTGAAACAAATAAGTTGTTTTGAGGTGAGACGGCCCACCGTCTCTCCGCTTATTCTGTTTATTCCATCCTTACCTCATTCTCCCGAGGAACATTTGATGGCCAGAAAACAGTTTTCGGCGCGGCGAGCCATGGCCTGTTGTTTGCTGATGATGATGATTTAGACACTGAAGCCTGAGCTGCTGCTGTGCACATCGAGCAAGAACAGCTGGGGGTGGGGAGAGCGTTTCTGAAATCGGATGAAAATGAGATTTTTTATTTTATTTTTTTATCTAGCAACACGTTTACGTACAGGAAGATTTAGAAATTGCAGAGTT
This sequence comes from Poecilia reticulata, assembly GCF_904066995.2. Lineage (NCBI taxonomy): Eukaryota > Metazoa > Chordata > Actinopteri > Cyprinodontiformes > Poeciliidae > Poecilia > Poecilia reticulata. The sequence continues at coordinate 16,634,817 of NC_088840.1, forward strand.
TAACCAATTTCTATGAGCGTTTCTGCATCCCTTGTTTAGTTTATAAGACTTCTGTTTGCTTTATTATTCTTAGTTTTTAACACAGGAATTTTAATTTGATTATCTTGCCGTCTTGTGACGACAAATAAATGAATTATTTAGTTTTCAGGTAACATTATCCGATTATCTCGGGGAAAACGACATTTGTTTTTATTGAACAAGACAATTACGGTCTGGTTTACTTGATCACGTCTGATTAAAGTTTTAATGACTGCTGGAAGGAATCTATAATTGAACAACAGGGCTGAACACAAATGTTTAGTTGAGAAGATTGAAATATTTTCTGATTGTAGGTAGTGAAGGTGGTAGAAAAGTCTAACTCCTCTACTTCAGCCAACAACTGTTCAAACAAAATATATTGATAGCATGACATCGACTCCAATCAGCTGTTGCAGTCAACACTTATTTTACAGCAAAGGTGAAATACTGAAACATTTTTGGCTTTCTCTTTTATTTGCTTGAGGTAAATAGCAGTGTTGCATGGCTTTCTGGGAAAGTTTCCATTTTCCTAGACTTAGCTTTTTTCCGTGGTCTTTGGCTTCCTTACGAAGCTGGGCTATTCCAGCTATTCCTACCCACCACAACGCACAATTAATCAAACGGGAAAGATTAAAAGGAACAAATATTTACAGTTCTATGATGAGTGCCAGTGCAAGATGAGGATTGCGATGGAGAAGAGGATGATGGTGGCTCAAGAGGAGAAACCAATGATCACGGTAGCCGTGGTGACAACGATGGCAGACGGTCAGTACAGGAGGTCAGGAGACAATAAATGTGACGAAGAGAAAAGAAAAAAGATGACGGGACTTGAGATTCTGATGAAGGTCGCTGCTCTGAAAAAGACGGTAGCTCAGAGTAGACGACGTTGTGATTTTGCAGCTTTGCTGAAGGCTGCCCACATGAAACCAGCTTTTCTGGTGACGACTGTTGCTTCCACGAAGATGAAGGCATCCCTGAGGGAGATCTGCTCGGATGGAGACGATGAAGATGAAGGTAGAGGCTGCAGAGGGTTGAATCTGGATCGTGGCTGTGTGTGGGTACTGGATCCCAAGCAGAGCCTGACCCACCATGGCTGAAGAGACGGCTACGGTTTGACCCTTGGAGGCGATTCATCAACCCACTACTGCCCCTACTGTGACAAGATTGTTGATGTTTAATGTGCATTTCTACAAAGTGCATGACATAATGAACAACAAGCCACGCATAGATCACAAGAACTCTTGATTTAAAAGCCAAAATTTGTTTGGAAAAATTTAGTGTCACCGAAACACGCACTCTAGTCTCTCACAAGCTGATTTTCTTTGAATTATGCCTCTATTACCACAGCACATGCACATGGTCAAACGCAATCTCTGAGGAAAACACAGACAGACTACCTTATCGCCGAAGATATATGTCACCAATGTGGACAGCATTGATTAGTACAGCGTAGCAGTAATAAACAGCTTCTTGTCAACTGTATATTTTGCTGTGGGTGTGTGTGGTGTGCAAAGAACATCAGTGCTTTGATAAGTTTAATAGATCGTGCAGCCAACCTTGCATTTGCATTTGTGTGTGTGTGTGTGTGTGTATCCTTCATGTCCTTTGTTCACCTCTTCCTATAACTATAAATACTATCTGCAACTGACTCATTCTGTCACACACACACACAACCATAACCATAATTTGTGTCTAACTGCATCACCCTGTCCAAGGTACGAGGCTATTTATATGTGTTCTTCGACCACGTGAAATAAACTGCATCAACTCAAAACCCCAGCAACCGCGGCTGTATAACAGATTATGTGTGTGCCGTTATGTGTGTGTTATTGCCGGTGTGGTACACAAAGCAGGTTTCTGCAGGTCGCAGGGCTGAAGTGCACATCTGCAGGGAGCCTGAAAGCTCACCTAGAGAGTGAGGTCGGAGGTCGTTAAAATGTCCGCAGGCATTTACAACATCTGGGATCTCATAACGACGAAGCCCACCATACTGTAGCATTCAATGCCCAAACCCAGAGTCCAGTATCAGGTGCAAGCAAATCGTTGCTGATAGGGTTACGCTGCTTCTGTTTACCAAGAGAAAATCTTTAATTTGTGATGTAAATTGGCTCTAGTTGCAAGCCTCTGTTACAGTTTTCATACAATCACATGGAAAAACTCGCTGGCCTATGTTTCACATGTGACAGCAAAAGAGCATTAGTGAAAAATAATTAGAGAAAAATATGTACTGTAAAAAAACATGCATTTTTGAATGTAAAACAAAAAATCTGAAAAGTGAAACTTGCAATGAAATCCACATATTTTATCCCATGTTTTTTATGTTACTGCACTGTATAATTTCCATGTGTAATTACTTTGCATGATTTGAATTTTTTAATTCATTCCTTTAAATCCATTTGTGGTATTTTTCTTTTTTGCTCCCAAATATATTAAAAGCATTAACAATCTTTTAGTCATTTTTAATGCATAACCTTTTTATGAATGGTGTAATTATTTGTTTGTCACCAGTATTAAATATTATCGTTGTATAAATATGTATATCATAGAACAGAAATAGAAAAGCCCAGATAGGAACTGGATCTGCAAATTAGTTGGTAGCCAGAAGGAATGGGAACTGATTTATGACTCACATCACTAAATAATATTTCATGTTTTGCTCATGTGCAAACCATGCTTTACATGTGTGTCACAACTCACGTGTAATATCACAGATTTAGTTAATCCCGTCCATGTGTCGTCATGTGTGGTTTTGTACATTTGAAGTTCATCTGTTTGTTTTTTTTTAGACGCTCTGGCACCAGGCTGGGAATTCTTACTCGGGTTCTACATAGATATCCTGTCTTTTTGAATGCTACATACAATATGTACTAGATCTGAGGAACGAGGCTCAGTAAAAAGGTTCGCTTTCAAAGCTGAACAAGCCCCAGAGGCACACATTACGACACAGTTTAGAAAAATCCCGGAGGCAACGCTTTCGTCTGAGTCACAGTTATGGGCGGATTTAATGACCCTTGGTATTTTGCAGTATGTAGAAGATAAATCAAAATGAAAAACCTAAAGCGACCCGACTTCCTGATATGTCAACTTCTGTCAGATTTGCTTCCAAGCTGCAGGTGAGCTAGCTGGACCTCTGACATCTTTCCTCTGAGAAAAAGTGGGAGAAAAAAACCTGTGCAATTCATTGAGAGAGTAATGCACATCATCCACATCTGATAGTCGTAGCACATTCAAGAGAGTATCAGCCAGTCTTCCTTTAAGCAATGAAAAGAGGCGACAATCTGTGTTTTCATTCACATTTGTGACCATAATCCTCGATGTGTGGCACAAATCCCGACGCTGCATTAATGCCAACTGATGACAGAGAAGCGCAGCAGACAGATCAGAGAGAAACTTCTGGATCAGAGTTAGGTTGCAAAACAGCGTCTCCAACTTTAAACGAGAACCGTTTAATTCAACATGTGAAACAAAAATGAGACTAACGGTAAAACTCTGAGTGACCCGTAAAGATCAACAGCTCACCTGGTGACACTATTTAGTTGACGCTCTACAAATATTTTACCATACGCATTGTTCGGTTTGCATTGTTAAAACTGAGGCCACATACAGTTCAACATACATTTTTAATCATAGGATTTAGAAACAATTCTTAATCTCCTGCTGTGATTCATGTGTTTAAAATCAGACACTCTATAATTTGCTCACTCAGAGCATCTCCTGCTATACATTACTACAAATTAATGTATCTGCAAAGTGCCATCTTTCCGACCGCTGCCGGTGAATGTCGACTCTCCTCTGAAGCAGCTTTAGCCAGGAAACACGAGCTGCACCCTTGTGAAGTCATCAGGCAGTAATTACAGAGAATTTGAGTAAATGTGTGTTCATGGTACAAGAAAGCCAAATAAGGATGTGGTGTATTTTTATTTTTTTTTTCCCAAACTCAAAACAGTTTCAGAGTGATGCATTTCCTAAACAAACCTGGATCTGCGATGTGCACTGAAATACTCAACTTAGGGAAATTCAGGAATGCATTTCTTTCAAAAGTGTTCTGAGCTCTAAACTAGCTAAACTTAAAGTATGACTTTAAAGAGCACCGTTTGTCATGAATCTATATGGATATAAATAACTTCTGCTCATAGACACGCCATGTTTTGGACCATTTCCAGCACACATTACGCAGAACAGGATGTCATTTAAGCTCAATCTAATCTAGTCTTTCTGGGGGGATTTTTAACAGTGCAAAAAGTGCAGAAATAACTGATTTCTAAGCTTTTGCATTGCTACAATGGCCACAATACCTGTGTGCTTTCTCTGCAACTAAAGAGGAATTTAACCAAATATATTTTGGGATGTGTTTTTGAACCAACTTGAATATTTATAATACTCTGTGGTTTAAATGTGTAAGTGCATGATGACTTCTTTCTAGTTGTATCCCAAAACCAAAAGAATTTCTCCTAAGTAGAATAGTTCATAATGAACATGTAGGACAAAAGGTTTACTCATCTTTGAGGTTAACTTTTTGTTCTTTTTATTGTTTATATTTGGTCAGTGTGAAGTTGTTTTGCTTCGCACAATAACCTGAACTGTACTCAGAAGCTGTTTCCACCCGCTGACGAATATGCCGTTTCAGAGCACTTAGAAACCACGGATAAAAGCACGCTTTAATTTGATCGATTTCACACGGTTATGATGTTTCTGCTCACTGCAAAACTCAATGCAAAAAGACAAACAGCATACGTTTTACTTTAGCACCTTGCAGTTTAATGAAGAGCATTATTAAAAACACAAAGAACCAGAACACTCAGTAGTGTTTGTCTGTGTGTTGGACAGAGACAGGTGCAAGATGGACTGCTGATAACAACCTTAAGCACAGGCAGTTTAGGTGCTTAGTTTGAGTCATTTTCTTTAAAAGCAGGGTTTTTTGCACCTCTTGACCTGCACAAAGTCAACATGTGTTCTCTAGAAAAATCAGAACAACATTTGAAATACTGGAAATGCACTCAAACTCAGGCCCACAGAACATTAAAACACTGGTCTTTGGCTCCAAAGGAAAAAAAAATAATGTCATTGACAAAGTACTGGTGGAGACGAGGTCAAGGTGGATGAGTTTGTTTCTTTAGAACAATATCCGTATTTCTAACAATCAGTAAGTTTGCATTATTTTGGGTATTTTGTAAAATAATAGAAATGGGCCCAACACATAAGTGCATAAAAGTTGGTTAATGTCAAAATAAGCTTAATTTACTGAAAATGTTTGGCTAACTTCTCGAAATGACAGATGAGAATTTTAAATACTTACTAATACATGTAACTCTGAGCACATGTGTGAAAATGTGCTGAAAAGGAAGAAACTGGATCCAACTAGAAGGAGGATCCAGATATCCTGAAGGAATGTATCTATATCCAGTATTTACAAAGCTTTGAAAACTCCCTAATATTTCTTTCTAAAGTCCTTTAAATGAGATGCTAAAAATTGACCGACTGGTTTTAAAATTAATTTTCATTAAAAAAAATTATTGATTTATTTGTGTCTTTAATAAAGGTGATGGTGATGATGATGAAGGCTTTCTATCTGAGTAAGTGACCTGACTAATTAACTAGCTAACGTTAACTTATTTGCTTTCAGTGTTATTCCGTTCATGAGCAGAATTAAAGATACTTTTAATTGGTTAGGAATTGAACAGGCTGCACAGTGGCGCAGTTGGTAGAGCTGTTGCCTTGCAAGAAGGTTCTGGGTTCGATTCCCGGCCCCAGTCTTTCTGCATGGAGTTTGCATGTTCTCCCTGTGCATGCGTGGGTTTTCTCCGGGTACTCCGGTTTCCTCCCACAGTCCAAAAACATGACTGTCAGGTTAACTGGCCTCTCCAAATTGTCCCTAGGTGTGAGTGTGCATGGTTGTTTGTCCTGTGTGTCTCTGTGTTGCCCTGCGACAGACTGGCGACCTGTCCAGGGTGTACCCCGCCTCTCGCCCGGAACCTTAGCTGGAGATAGGCACCAGCAACCTTCCCGACCCCACTGAGGGACAAAGGTGTAAAGAAAATGGATGGATGGTTAGGAATTGGTCTAGTCTTTAGTTTCTGACCACTTTTTGTATTAAATACTGCAAAAATCTTTTTTGTGCACCATAAAAATAAAACAAGCTTGCCATATGACATAAATACTACATCTCTTTTCAGTTTTTTTTGTTTGAATTGTTTGGACTTACAGACATTCACAGTCACGTTTTTGCAGTGGGAGAAGAAAATGTCCGTCACTGCCTCCAACGGTGACCGGCGTTTATATGAATGAGTTCACAGAACAGCCAGACTGGCACAAACCCCCTTCCTGTTGTTCTGAGGCCTGTGTGTCTTGGAGTGAGAAGCCTGCTCCATGCAGATAACCAAGTGCTGCTGTTCTCCATGCATCACAGAGGATGCCGACTGATGCTGCTGGAGCTCTGTGGCTGAAATCTGGCCCTCGCGGTAAATCCAAAAACAAAAGTGGCAACGCTGAACTAACAGGAGCATCAGAGACGTGGGCTCACTTCAAGTGCTGTACAGCTTCTGCCTTGGGCGAAAATAAACAATCACTTTAGTTCACAATCTGGGCATGGGGGATTAATTATGACAAAGCAGGATAAAAATATGTATTCAAATAGCAGACTAAATAAATCAGAAAAGTTTTACTTCTTGTTGGTCTGGGTTTCCCCAAGGCAACATTTTCTCTGCAGCACAACATGCCAGTCTTTAACTCTTTATGGGTGTTTGTTAAAGCAAAACTTTGTATTGTATGTGTTTTTTTCTGTTCAGTTAAGTGAAAAAAACACAATAAAAACATTTGTATGTTTTGAAAAAGGGACGTTTTGCAACAGGGTGCCTAGTTTAGGCAATAAAGTTGAGTTCAGCTATAAAGGAATTATTTCTCTATCACTCCTTAAACAACAGATGGTTAAATGTATCTTCCCATCAGCTCAGGTTTTCTGTATTTAGCTCCATCCTCCTTTTAGCTTTGGTCGTCTTCCCTCCCCACAACATCACGGTGCCACCATTGTGTTTCTGTATTAGGACGGTGTTTTGAGAACGATGTGCAGGAATGAGGCTGGTTTGTGGATGTTTTTCAACATTAGCAGGATACTGACAAACAGTTGCTATGGAAACGCAGCGATTTTTGCCTCATATTCAAGAAGCAAAGTCGCTGCACAATACGTATCGCAGACTCCAGCACACCTGATTTAAACAGTGGTGGAGAAAGTACTCAAAAAATTGACTTAAGTAAAAGTACAAATACACAGACAAAAATGTACTCAAGTAAAAGTAAAACTACCACATTAACATTTGTACTTACGTAAAAGTAAAAAAGTACTGGCTTTTAAAAATACTTAAGCATTAAATGTAAAAGTACTTGCTGAATAATAATCCTTAATGCAATATCATTAAGTGAACCAATCATATTTAATTTTATTACATTAGAAATGTGCCATTTTAATGAACAATGCCACAGATAAAGCATGTTTTTATTATGTTTACTCTGTAACATAGTTTAGAATTAGATATGTGATTCTATGCATCATAATTTCAGGGATGGAAACATCCTGTCTCCTGTCCTAACATAACATGGACTTCACTTTTTTTTGCCACTAGTGGCATTTATTTTTAAAGAAATCCAACAAATAGGGCATGGAAAGAAAGTATATATATAAGTTTTTAATAACTATAGAATTCAAAAAGTTATTTTAAATGTTTTTATTTTTATCTGATTGTTTATTACTCTGTGTTTTTGTTTTTAACGATGTAAAGCACTTTGAAATGCCTTGCTGCTGAAATGTGCTATACAAATAAAGTTTGATTGATTGATTGATTGATTTTCATCATCTTTGTTCCCGTTTGCACATTGAGTTGTCTTGCAGCTTCCTGTCTTCACATATTCCTGGCTTCTATGAGCTCTTGACATGATTTATTTTTTATTTACATGTGCAAGAGATCCATAATTTATCCCTATATCACACCCTCACAATTTATAACCCGAGCTCACAAGGAATTTTACAACTAATTGGAATGAATATATAAATAAGGACTGCCACTTCCACAAAGTATTCAGTTTTTTCTGAAACAATTCAAATCATACAGGGAATGAAGGAGATGCAGGAAGTTGAAGAATATTTACAAACCTCCCTGAAAACTATATTGGAGAATCAGAGAGGGAAAAAAAAAAGGTTTTTATTGGACTCACGCCTCACTGTTTTATCCAATAAACTAAATCAAACACTTAAGATAACGCATTAGGTGAAAGCATCCAAACACCAGCCGCTACATCCTCACCCCAATCTTAATACGTTTTTTATTTTCTTTCCAGCAGAACTAATACTGCTGGCCGCATTGATTTCCCATTTCTCTCCTCTCTTCAAACAGCCATTTTGGATTGGTATTATTCTCAATTTCAAAACTGAATTACTGCACAATGCGTGTCACAGACGAACATTCTGAGTAAAATGCTCTGGGATGGCCTGAGGACTCTTGGCAGTGGGAGAAGCAGCAAAGAAAGGATGAAAAATCAAGACAGAGATAAATGAAGACAGCCAGAGGGAATGAAGACAATGAGAAATTGAAGGAAAAATGACTGGAGACTAAAGAAATTAGGATGAACAGGCAAGAAAGCATAAATAAATAAAAAAAGGCATGCTGTCTTTTTTTTTTTTTTTCGGCTGCATCGCTTTGGGTTTACGGTCTAAAAGGTTTGTCCTACACTTTCAGTGTTTTTATATAAGGAGATACTTTCCATGCAATTGCTTCTGGCAAACCTCCCAAACTGTGAATGTTACTGCCTGCAATATTTCACAGGCTTGTTCACTTTCGGCTCAAGAACATGCTCACGTCAGCATGTTCTTTGAAATCATCATTCTTAGAGAGTTAATTCATTTCACTTCTTACTTTATGCACATAATTATCTCCTCTCAATTAAAAAGATGGATGGGAGCTGAATATAGAGAAAACTTTGAAGAGCAGAAGTTTTGAAGCTAAAGCAAAACACCAGAAACATCAGATCTATCACAGACGTTTTTATTGTTAAGCGGAGATAACATCTTTGGCTCCAAGTTTAGCAAAATAGGATTATGTTACACCTACTGACAGCATGGAGTGTTGCATTAAGATGAACATTTTGATAAAGCGAAAACTGCACAAACATAAATGTAGCATTTGCTTTTTCTACTTTTTTCAAACAGATGCGAAAAGGGAAATTGTTTTTAATCCGATTCAAAGAAAAAAAAGAAAGCGACATCATTGTTCAGACTTAAAAAGGTCAAAAATAGAAAACTCATGAAGGAGCCACAGGATAGAATTTAATTTAATATTTAATTGTGTTGGTTTTTGTGGCCTACAAACAGTTTGTGTGTGAAAGTGTTTGATGTTATAACACTATGACGGAGCTGGATATTCACTCTTTGCGGCACCTTTTCTATTTTGCCACACGTACCTAAATGTTTTTTAAAAAAAATCAAAATTATATATGATCCATCTTTTTGAGTTTCAGCAATATTTATTTCAGCTGCCTGAATGGAAAACAGTAGTTTAATCAAACAGTAATCGGACCTATGATCACAGCTTACACTGTGGAAGTAGAGAAAAGAGACAGACTGAGAGGTGCACTGCTTGCACAGACAATGTTGTAGCGAAGCTGCGCTAATGAGGAAATTAAACAGCGTTTGAAAGAAAGGGGGCATTTTGAATGTAACCATTACAAATGTATTAAATCCTGCTTTCAAATCGAAAATCTAAATCTCATATTTGTTGTTTTAATTCCTGCCTACTCGCTGGCATGAACTCTGTGAAAAAAGTCAAGTTGTTTGCAGCACATATCAGCAGGATAAGAAATCTACTGAAGCAGGGGTGACAGTGGCGACGGGTAGAAGTTTGTCGAAAGGAAAATGTGAAGAAAAATAGACGAGCATAATATACTACCCCAGTGGTATTATGGATAAAAACTGGAAAGTGGTTCTACTGTAAAACAACCCAATAACAGATACCTGGGGACGACTCTTACTTTAAATGTACATAAAACATTTGAAAAGTCTGAAGCTCAGATATTTATTTAAAGAAAAAAGTTAAGTCATTAGGTATGTTAAATTAATTAACTCTCAGGACTAAAACTCAAAAACAAGACAAATCAAACAAAATGCATTTATTTTGTTTGAAGAATGAAACTTATACTAAGCAGCAACATTTTAAACTTGGTCACATTGGTCCAAGTGAACCTCACGATCACAGCGATCAGCAAAAAGGAAAAAAAAAAATCAAGAAATCAGCCCCATGCTTTGGGTGGCATACCAACTGCAGTCACACACCCAGAAAAACCAACAATAAATAAAAAAAAACAACACTTTTACAGTGCAACCATAATCGCAGGCCTTGTGGTGAAAATAAACACGTCCACACCTCTGTGCACACTGTGCCTGCAGACTTTATGAGAGAGTCTGATTTGTGCTGACAAACAAAAAACATGTTTGTTAATTTGGTATTCTCTCAGAGCGACGGCGTGAAAGTCAATCATACCTTTGTTGGCTTAAATCTGCATCTGAAAACTGAACTCTTAGCAGACTCAAGGATTTTTATTTTTCCCAAGTGTTACAGGCACTACTACCAAGAATTTACAACATCATCAAACTAAAGGGAACCGAGGAGTTAAAAAAAACACCACAGCCTGCTCAGTAGTTGTTGCACAACTATGCTACCAACACTCACTGCGCTTGGAAAGGCCATTTTGAGGGAATTGTAAGATCCAGACAGCTTGACGAGGCTTCAAATCAATCCAATTATGAAGACAGAGTCATATTTAAATATATGCATAACAATTTGATCAAAGTTACAATAACGTGGTCAGTTTTGGTTGATTATGCTAATTTGAGACTTTCTCTTATAGAGTATGCATGGGGTCACAGTGGAAAGGAAACTCCATTTTAACAGGAATAACTTGCTGACTGTGCTAACAAAAGTCAGCTGTTCAAAACAGGAGTTTACAGCCAAGCAGGTAAACCCCAAGTCAGCAGTAAAATCTATGGGATGGAAAACAGAGTACATGCAGTTAAATGAATTCATGCAGCAGAGAGACGAGATTACATTTTGGGGTTAATTACATTTGTCACTGGGTAGGAAAATTCAAGATGGAATAAAAAGTTAGGATCAAGTGAGGAGGAGAGCATTAAGTTATTGGAAATTAGCTGAACATTAACAGGCTCATCAGACCGGATTTGACTCCAAAACTGAATTGTTGAGTTGAGAACTAATGGTGGTTAAGAGGCCAACCACACGGCACAGAATAAAACTCATCAGATCCATAAAAGCAGCATCAACGCAGGATTTATTCCACACAAGAGGCAGTTCAATTTCCATCCAATTTAGACCGAACGAACAAAGACTTTTCCTGTCACAGTCAGAGTTTCAGTCAGACCGTGAACATGATTCACTTCTGCTCGGCGTACACAGGGTTTACTTTTAGAGATGAGCCCAAAAGGGCAAAGAGCCTCTTGGCACGGCTAACAAAGGTACCCGGAGATTTGATGCATCAACAGGTGGCAGGATGCCCTCTCTTCGCCGGCTCTGTGGAGCTGAGCGCAGCGGCTTCAAAGCCTGACAGCTGTCTGTCTGCAGAACCCGGAGCAACAGGAGGTCCGAGCTCAAATGAGGTTTTCCTCCCGCGGCTCAGAGGCACCTCTGACAGGCAGCCAGCCCCAGAGCATCTGCACTCTGACAGAAGAAACAAACGGCAAAGAAATGTTTGTTTCCTGCGTGAGCGTTCGTGTTATCAGAGACGTGAAGTTAGATACGATGTTAATTCACATAAAGCCACACCACATCTGATTGTTTGAGCTCCTTCACCTCGCAGCTCTTTGTGTGGCGCTGTAATAATCCATCTACAGGATCCGTGTGTGTGGGTGTGTGGGTGTGTGTGTGTCTAATTCTTTTCACAGTCAATGTAATTCGTCCATGGGAGAGGTGTGGGATGTGATTGCGCTTTTTTTTGTGTAACATGGGCTGCGGACAATTCATCTACATTAGCGAGACATTAACCTGCTCACCTAACGCATCCATCACCTGTATTCACACACGCAGGGACGTACAGACACATATGCACTCAGACAGAAACGTACACAGCCTCAGGCAAGGGCAGCACAGAATCACGCTCACATTTGCTCGGAAACGGGGAGGGGGCAGCGGCGCCACGAGTATTTTTCAAAATAAAGGTAGAGTTAGACTGACACCTACTTTTAACTGTATCTGCATGTGATTCTCAAAAAGATGTAATGTTAATCTAATTCTTATAGATTCTTATTCTTAAATGACACAGCAAACTGATGAATCCGCCTTCTTATTTTGAAAGGCATGAATGTATGAATTTGATGGCTTGCTTTTAAAAACTAAATTTTGTGCTTTCAACAAACGCGAAGAAAATAACATGTCAGGCAGCAATCAAGTCTGAATGTGGCTTCTGAAACTGAATGTGTATTAATAATTTGTCTTTGTTGGGTTTTTTGTTGTTTTTTTTTTGTCTAATAAACAAAATCATCATTTGAAAACTGTTTTTTGTATTTATTTTGGATTTCAATGCAACAAAATGGAAAAACGAAGGAAATTTGTAAGGAGGCAAATACTTTTTATCTGCACTATCAACAAACACTTTTAATTCAGCTCTCACTCAGGCTGCTGTTTTCTGGAAAAAATAAAAATCACAACAGAAAACCTCCAAAGTAATTCCCTTCTTTCCACAGTTGTTAATTTCATGAGCTCCAAGTAAATGTAAATACAGTGTCTGTGCTGCAAGTGGTTATTTCTATACATTTTGGCGATTAGTACTTACAGCTAATAAGACCCCAGAAAAGTAGACTACTTCCTTGAGCCAGTAAATATTACAGAAATGCTTCGGCCTAAACAGTCACTGGGAGGACTGCTGACGTGGCTCTTCAGTAGACAGTCACTAACACCCTTCACAAGCGGTAAGCCACAAAAAGTCTTTGTTAACGAAGCTGGGTGCTCACAGAGTCCTTTATCCAAGCAACAGGGATAAACACAGACTTTAGAGAATTTATAGCAAACCCTCTTCACGAGTTTTGGGGAGATTCAAAGTTGAGAAGGCAGCTTTTGTTATGAACCCGAAATGATGTTAGAAGTGTCTTCCCTGGGCTAAAAAAAAAAAAAAATGACTGGACGGCTTCTTAATGTTCCAAAATCCTCCTTCTTGATGAAAGTAAATATTGCATTTCCTTTTTGAAATCTCAAAGTGGATTCAGGAGGAACTGGAGCCAGCTCGATTGAAGTCCAGTTCAGTGACAGCGGTGTCATCTGCTGGTGTTGGTCCAGTGTGCAGCGCTCAGTCCAAGGTCAGCACAGGCGTCTGCTAGGAGGCCTTTACAGCGTTTCATGCTTCTCTTTATGGGAATGCCGTTTCACTTGGTTCCTGCCCATACTGTCACAAAAACACCTGCTTTAATGATCATGATGTCACCGTCCTTGATTAGCCGGTGCAGCCGCTTGATCTAAACGCTACAGCAGATCTGTGGAGTATTTTCAAGAGGAAGATGAGACACACCAGAGCTGACAATGCAGATGAGGGTGAAAGCTGCTATTAAAGCAACCACGAGCATCTTTAACACCTCAGCAAAGCCAGAGGGCATCCTTTCTGCATAAAAAATTTAATAACTTAATTGTTTAAAACTGCATTTTGTTTTTTTGTTTTCATTAGCTGCAAGCCCAGTCCTCAAAGAGCATTTGAAATAAATCACCCTGTCGTAAAATTTACAGTTTCACTTTGACATGATTGAAACTAATGCATTATTTGGGGGGAAATTAAAAATTATTGGAATGTGACTGTACATAAACCACTGTTAAGCAGGTCACAAAAGGTCTCAGAAGAAGCCAATAAGTTATTTTAGCAGGCCTATAACAACCTATTACTATTTCCTCAGTTAACATCCCTGTCATTAAACTGGGTTGACAAGGTCCTCCATAACAATTAAAATAGCCAGAGTTTAACATATCGAATTCAAACTTACAAAACTCAAAGCCAAAATTTGTTTTCACTACTTCTCAATCAATAATTCTTTAATCGGTGCTCTGGGCTGCACAATGTATCGTAAATGTATCATTATTCCACTGGCGTTGTATGTAATATGCATAATGTTAAGAGCTGCTTGAACTGCAACAGACGTTAGCTAATTATGTAAGTGTTGTGTTGCACTTTCACCAGGACCGGAATCACATGTTGTTCAATACATTTCAGAAGGTTAAGAGATGGAAAAATGGCCAATCAGCAAGAAACAGTTAAATTGTTTCAATGATGCAACTTATTCAGGGGTCATGCTTGCTGTGAACTCAACGCAAAAGGACAATATCACTTTTTAATCATTAGTTTATTTATGTCAAGTCGCATCACTATCATAACATTGTCAAATATTACCTCACATGATTTCCTAACAATCAGCACACCCACAATGGAGTCTGAGAAAAGAAGAGGCAAACATCAGACATCTGCATAAAGTATTGCCATGCACTTTGAAGGATCCATCTGTGGCAACCTTTTCTAAAACCCGATTAGAAAAGGCATTAACTGTTAGCTTTTTTTTTTTTCCCAACTCGTCATTCATTTGTTTGATCCCTTCATTAGAGACCCCAGAAAGGTAAACCATCAAAGCACCACACTGACAACAAAAAATATACCTCTGTCTATGTTTGGGAATACTGAAAGCAAATTAACATGTTTATGTATATCATATAAGTAATAAAGATTTTGATTAAAGAGAGAATTAGCTGCCACAATGGCCTGAGATCACTTACAAAGACATTTTAATTAGATCGCCGTGTCCCCCTTCAGATATGGCTCAGCAATAAAAGCACCGCAGTAAAACGTGACTATCTGGCTGTGAAATCTTTGTTTGCTGTTGGTAATTATTTTTCGTACTGTAAGCAGAAGTGGCTGCACACAAAGGCAAGGTTGATATAATCGTAATACGATACTGAGAAAGTCAGAAGTAGGTGGTCTCTTTGAATTTGAGTCATTTAAGCAGACGTTAATAAACATAAACAACCTCGTGAAAGTCTTGTGATAAAATAAGTACGCCCTACGACATCATGTGTGCTTTTCGCCACACCAGGTAATGTATGGTAAGAAGGTGGTTGTGCAGTGTTTTGGAGGAGGCTCGCTCTGTCTGAGCCTCAGACGTTTCGTGTTCCTGAATGTTAAAGGGTGAGTGAACTGAAAGAGCTGCCTGACGCTCTCAGAAAGAAGATTGTAGCAGTTAATGAGTCCAGGAAAATCAACCATTCGACTGAAAAGAAAATGCTCCACAAGTCGAGGAGGCTGAAAACAGCATGCAAACAGGCCTGGTCATACAGGCAAGTTCCCCCCGAAAGCATCCTGCAAGAAACTAAACAAAAAAAAAAACAAACAGAAAAAGTCTCCAGAAACCCTAAACTATCAGGTGTCACCATTCTTTTAGTGTTTGAGTTTTGTAGTACTTAATATCTTGCCAGATTTTCTCTGTTTACCTCTGTTTTGACATTGCCACATTAGTTCATTCCTTTGTGTTAGTTTTGGGGTTTTTTCCAATTTAGTTCCCTGAGACAACACTATGTACTTCTACGAAGTTCAGAGAGATTTTATACAGGCCTTAGATGTTCTGTTTGAAGGGAAAGGCGTCTATCTTCCAGCCTCACTCCTTAGTCCAGTTATACTCAGAATAAAGGAGAATACAGAGACGTATTAAATTCCCGTGTTTGCTTCTGTGTTGTTGGGTGACCTGCTTGGTCGTTTCCCTTCTGTCTTCATAATGCTATTGTTGTTTCATATTTTCCCTCGTCGTTGATCAGCTGACTTTACTGCGCTGTAGTGTAAGTAGTTTTTTAAAGACTTTTTTTTTTCAACCTTCTACAGAATGATTCCTTTGTAAAATGAAAACATGTTGATCTTTTGTCACCGCTCTGAAACCGATGGTGTGAGGAAGTCCAGTAACGTGAGTTGACTCAGTATTTTTTATGTTAGTTGTGTAAAAACGTTTTTCTTTTTCATTTTTAAACATTCTTTTCCTACAGATATTTGTTTCCCATTTGAACTGAACAGGATTAATGTCAGGTTAATGGAGTAAAGAATTCAGAAATGATTAATGCTCGTTTGATTTTCCTAACACTTTAACCTCCTGCTATGGTCCCCTTTAAATATGTGAATTGTACCTTTTTTTCAATATGGGTTAGCGCAGAGAGAGACCGGTTGCTCTGTTAAGCTCTATTTTGATGTAGCAAATTAAAGATGGCGGTAGGTGGGAGGAAGGAGGCGGGGTTGGTGGACAGCAGGAGCTGAAGGTCATCAACACAGCAATGAAAATAAATATGTGTGGAAAAATATTGCAGAGAACAAGAAAGCGGATTATGATAAGAAGTCAGAGCACCGACCAGAACAGAGAGGTGATGGTTGAAGTGTTAATGGCTGAAGCAGGAAAGCAGGCAGAGAAAGTTCAAAGTGAGCTGTTGAATCCATTAAAAGAGTACGCTGCGCTACTCGAGGTCAACGTCTTGTAAACTTTGTTTTGACATGTAGGGCAAACGTCTACAACTCAGACATGTCCTGCTTTAGTTCAAGAATAAGGTGTATAATTATAAGAATAAATCAATGAAATTCAAAAGCATTCATCTCAAAGGGAAATGAAATGCTGCTGTAACTCATATTAATTCAAGATTATTCAAAGAGTGATGTAGCAGTCTGTATTACGGTCAATTCGAAAAAGCCTCTGACTGAAGACTGTTTTTCTATAACCACCCACATGGTCGACTCCAAAATCACTTATGCAGTGACTCAACATATTCAAATTCCCATCTTTTGTGAGGAGAAAATAGTTTTTCTACTTTTTGCCAAAAACATATATGGAAGCTCAGTGTTGCTCCCGAACTGGCAGAGCTGCCGTGGGGTGGATGACGGATAAGGAGGAACGGATAGAATGAAGGGAAGACGCGACAGAGGGAAAGGGAAGAAAAAAGTAAAAGAAAAAAAAAGAGGAGAGAAAGTTTGGAACAGAAAAGAAGAGTGGAGTGTAGATTGTTAGGTGGGAAAAGATGGGAGGCAGTCACAGAAAAGGAGAGTAGAGTAAACAAACGAAGCAATGAGGGGAACGAGAGGAGAAATGATCCAGAGAAGGAATGATGGCTGAGGGAGCGAGGGATGCAGGGAGCCGGGGAGTGTGAAGAGAGCGAGAGAAGGAGGAGAGAGGACAAGAGAGGCATTGTGCTGTGTGGCAGCCCCCAGTCGCTGTTTTCTTTGGTTGCCATCACAACGAGGAGAGAGAGGACTGATAAGTTAACCAGATGGTTAGAGACCCGGAGAAGGAGAGGAGCGTGTGTTTCTTTCTGTGTGTCGACGTGTTTGTGCGTGTCCATGCAGAGCTGCTCCAGTGGTGTTTCGGGCCTTTCTGGAGTCTCTGGTGACGACGGATCAAGGCTGACAGTCGTTTCAACTCCTAATTCATATTTTAATTTCTTCACGGTGCCCCAGCAAAAGCGAGAGAACGCGTAAAGAGTCGCAAAAACAAATCATCTTTCTCTCTCTTTTCTCTCCGCTTTTGTTCTTTCTCTGTCTTGTTGTTTCAGAACGCGTATCTTTTGTGGCAATATTTATGATTTCCGCTTTGCAGTCCTTATCTTCTGTTATTTTCCGACTTGCCATCTGCATGCTCCCATCCTACACAATCCTCTGAGTTTTCAGGGCTTGGCAGTGGATCACTCTAAAGAATTCATCTGTAAAACACTGAAATCCCAGCAGCAGAAACAGCATTTTTCCCAACTGCGCATCTAATTTCTTACCTAAGCATTATTTCCATAGCCGTCTGATTAAAGCATGCATGCAAAAAGGCGGATATTTGTTAAAACTGCTGGCACGGCACATTTGAGCCCAAGTCTAAAATTCATAAAGAACCAAGAAGGAAGGCGATTTATTGTCTAGCGCTAAGTTTTAATCTTTATTACAAGAAGGGAGGGGAAAAAAGTTTAATGTCGGAAGGTAAGACGTTCAAAACCAGCCTGGTTAGCTTACAGCACCAAAACCACCACAAGAGATGAGGAAAAGAAACGGATAGGCCAAACACAACCTGCGCTTCTGCCAATGCAGTTCCACACCTCCGTTAATTCTCACTTGAATAATACATAATGTTAATACTTAAATTGGGTTTTTTTTGCCAAAAGTCGCTCTGACACAGGGGGTATTAGTCTCTTCGGACTCTGGCCGTTAGGTGTCCAGAGTTCTCCACTTTGGATCACTTAGAAATCCAGGCCAAGAAATCTAAACATAAATATGCTCAAATAAAATTACTATGTGAAACTGAGCAAAAGTTCCCGTTGTGTGGGAGGAAAAACAAAACAAACGTTGCAGGAACTTTTACGGAAAAAAAACCATTCAAACTAAACACAAACAGGAAAAACAGAATCTCAAAACAGCTGAGTGAGCCTGTCTCTTAAAACATTCCTGGTGAGTGAATTTATCCTATTTTAATTCATGAAAATAGTAGTAAAAAGAAAAGTTGCTGTGCAGGTTTATTTTCTGCATGTTGCCCAGTCAAACTCCAAGGTTTACACTTCAGGTTACTTTGGTTACATTAGCCTCTCAGTGTTTAAATAAATTTCATCTTTAGTCGAGCAACAAACGACGCTCACGATGTTGGTGACTGATTGTCACCAACAAAAATGGGGATTTATGCCATGAGAAATGACGTTAAGCGCCTATCACTGGCGAAACTGCAACCTCAGCTGACACTTACATGCAAAATTTGCACATTTAGCTGTAACTTAGTCTCTGTAAATTGCTGCAAGCTGCTGTCGAGACTCGTATGCAAATTTAATTCAGTGAATAACAATGGTATTATTTTACAGAGTTTGAAAAAGCAAAACTACCAAATTTGTGGCCGTCCATTTCTGCATTTATGTCAAAGCAAATGGATCCGAGACCATAATTTTCAGCAACAATCCTCAGTTCAGAACATTTTAGCGGCTAATTAAAGCAAATTTGTGTCACATGCATCAACCCAAAAACACATTAAGCCGGATTTTAACTCAAAAACATGTACATTTCTGTTGTTTTTTGTCATTTAAACATCTTATGTCTCCCCTACTTGTCAAAGATGTAGGGCAGGAAGTCTGTATAAATCTGTGTCAGTCTTGAGGAATTGCATTTGAATGCACTGCCATCATTTTGTATTTCGGGGAAGGAACTTTTCCCAAATGCCAAGTTCTCTGATGAGTTTCTGTTTGTTTCTCACAATAAAACACATTTTGGAGGGATCTTGGCCTCAATGAACTTAAGAACTGCAGAAGCTTTTGCACCGTTATGTCCTGCAAGACCAAGACAAATGAGTGGATTTCTGACTCAGTCTAGTTTTCTATTTCTACCCAGCGATCAACTGTTTTGCATCTATGCACCGGCACAGAGATGCTCCTCCAGCTGTTTGGCTCCAAACGCATTGACTCATCCATTACATTTTCTGCTGAAGTAAAGGTGGAACTGCATTAATCTTTTTTTTTCTTTTTTCTAAACTCCTTCCTATTGCTTATTTATGTGAGGTGTGTGACCACTGCTGCAGTGCGCGTGTACCCGAGAGTGCAGGTCGTTGTCAAGGCCAACTAGAAAGAGAATTTTATCAGTTTAATTTAAAAGTGAGAGAAAGTCTACATGGGCACCCCTGTGCGCGTCTTTGTGAAAGAGGAGCAAGGGAGATGAAAGAAGAAACCCTTTTTCTTCCTTCTTTTTATGAAGATTAAGTTTTACAACCTGAAGGCCTGAAGCAAAGGGAAAAGGGAGAACAGATAGAGTTGAGGTGGAGGTGGGTAAAGGAAGTGATGAGCTGAGGATGGAGGAAGGGACAGGTGTGCAGAACAAAGAGCGATGGAGAAATGAACATTTCAAACTAAATGAACATTAAGGAATGCATTCCTTTTTTTTTTTTTTTTTCGTCAGGGTCAACCAAGGTTTGTTTAATTAAATTTAAGCTACAACCAAAAGTCTGTCTTTATGAGCTGTACCTTGGAAAAGAAGCAGCAAAGCTTACATAAAGAGACAAGTCCCCAGAGATCACCGGTACATGCAAACTCTGTGCAGAAGGTTGAAAAAAAATCAAAATCTGAGTGCAAGAACTGTGGGTTTGACCTTTGGCTGTGCACTCAATTACTGCTTCCTAAGGTACACTCTGTAAGTTTCTTGTTAGTACAAATACCGAATCATCCGGTCAAATAACTAAATATTATCAGTGTAATTTGTGCTTTGCCCCAATTCAAGGAGGTTTGTTGCCATCAGTGGATGCACGGCCCTCTTAAGGCGACGTAACTCATGTCCAGGAAAGAATGAAATGTAATTGCTCTAAATGTGCAAAGATTATCTCTGCTTTACTCATTGCACAAAACGTAAAACTGCGTTTGGTATAGAAGCACCGTTGGGTAGAAACGGTTTCTACCAAAATCAACTTCACCGAGTTGATTTTGTACCAATCCCTGACATCAGTCTGAGGAAAGTACGCCTCACTCATCGCTTTCAGATGGGATATATTTTAGCAGTTTCCTCAACTCACCCTCCGGCATCTGGTCATGATCTTGGCGTTGACTTGGTCTACGACTTTCCATTTTGTTTTTCTCAGCCAGTCCCTCCATGGATTTACTGGTAGGATTTGTGTTACTGCTGTAATGCAGGGTCTAATTCTAATTCTGCTTTTATTTTTTACATATTTTCCTCAAGCACCCATCAATACACAGCAGAACTCATGACAGTGCATGATCATAAGCTTTGCAGTTCCTGCTGCAGCAGAGAAATCATAAACCAAGATTCTTCCAGCTTTATCCTCCACAGCTGGTACGGGGGTCTTTTCCTGGAATGCCGTATTTCATTCCAGAAATCTTGCTCTTTGTACATTCTCACTGGTAAGCTTCATGTTAAGAGAGCAAAGCTTGAAAACCTCTGATCGTCCCAGCATTCACTTTCATACGATAAAGTGTCTGTTGTAGCTCTTTTGAGGATATTGTAGGGGTTTTTGGAGACTTGTTTTAACATCTTGCAGTTAGCTCTAGGGGTGAAAGAACATGTATGATCATTTGATGATCATGTGATTTAGATGTGCTGGAGGATGACCGCATCGAATGGTTGCAGGATGGTAGCTACCGAGAACTGGACTTGGGCACGTTTGGTGTAAAAATGCTATGATGCTGCTATTTAAATAGACACTGAAAGTACTGGAGAAAAAACAAAACCATGAGGTGGTACCATTATAAAATACTAGAGACAAAAGTATTTAAATCTCTCTTTTTTAACATGGACTATTGCTACAGAATGATTCCTAAGGCCAGCAGCACAACAGTGGCCAAAGGAACCATTAAAGTGGCAAAATCGGCTCAGTTCTTGTCCTCAGATTTAGAGCAGTTTGCGCTCCGCAATAGAAACGTTATCAGAGTTTAGAGTTTTTAATTCCCAGATGAACCAACGACTGAAACAAAAACAAATTCGTATTTGCATTTTAAACCAAGCGAGGTTTGGCTTTGCAAATTAGCCTCTGGGTTGAAAACCTTTGTACAGAACAGAAAAACCTCTAACCAAACTACAATTTAGCCACAATTTACACGATTTTAACACAAGACATAATATTAAAGGTTTTTTTACTCTTCCATCACGCAACAGCGATAATGGACAAAACTGTTGTTTTTAGAGGAATGAAAATATGAACCTCCTTTCCTTTAGCTTTTTTAAATGTAACATTTGAATGAGCCCTGTTTAGTTATAATATAAAGTGTTATATTTGTGTCTTTATAAGTTAATTAATGTTATGTTACGTCTAGCTGTTTTTGTTGCATGTTTTTTTTTCCAGTTTTTTTTCTGTGTAGCCATTGTCATGGCAATGACTAATGGTGATCCCAAAAACAAACAACGGTCGCATTGTTTTAATGTATTATGTTCTGTGCTTGATTAAATAAACTTATATAAAGAGGGAAATCCTGAGTAATTATGTTCTATATTCCTGATATGAAATGTGTGTGTGCGTGGGTGTGTGTGCATGTGTGTGATCTTTACCACTATAAGCAGGTGGGGGTGTCCTAATTTATTTCACACCATAAACTTTATTTTTAAATAACTTTAACATACATTTTTTAATTTTAAATGTATTTGTTATTGTTTGTTCCTAGTTGAATCTCTTGAATTTCTCAGTATTAATGTAATTCATTTCAAATATCAATATGTCCCAACATCTAAGAGTTTTAGGGGCCGAACATTTTTATATGACTGCATACAAAAACTACCAACTTGAATGCACGGCACACAAGCCAAGGGACGCTCATCAACTCATAGTGGAGGACAGTGAAAGAAAAGTTTGTCTCCAGAAAGAAAAAGAAGAGGATGGGGGGGAGAACGGAGACCAACAATCAATGCGGTTGCACCTTTCTAAAATTAGAAGTGTGGGCATTCGGAGATGGATATTTAAATTGCTGTGAAGAAAATTGGTGTTTGTCAGAACGCAAAAGCAGCAAAGAATTGGTAGATGCAGGCGGAGGTGAGACGGCAAGGAAGAAAGATAGGTGGCATGTAGAG
Organism: Poecilia reticulata; assembly: GCF_904066995.2. Lineage (NCBI taxonomy): Eukaryota > Metazoa > Chordata > Actinopteri > Cyprinodontiformes > Poeciliidae > Poecilia > Poecilia reticulata. Next base: position 16,657,398 of record NC_088840.1, read on the forward strand.
ATAAAGATTTAAGGAGAAAATCAAATGAGTGCAGAAGTGATAGAGGAAAAAGAGTGGGAGCTGCACAGAGAAAGAGAGAGAGAAAGAGAGAGAGTGTTAACAGTATGGCAGCAGTAGCAGCAGCATTCCTGGCTGAACAGATCAGCTGGCCAGAGGAGAAAGACAAACACAGGAGAGGAAACCATGTCTAGACCACTGCTAGACACACACACACACACACACACACAGACACGGAGGGAAAAGAGAAAATACGCACATTCACAGACGCACATCAACCTGCTAGTTAGACAAGGTGGGCGACTGCCAAGCACTGCCAAGAACCTGGTAGGGGGGAGAGAAAGGAGGCAGAGGGGATGGAAAAAAACAGAGGAACAGAGATAGGAGGGAAAGGAAAAGGCTGGAAGAGATATCAGGAGAAGTGGGAGAAACGGGCATGGGCTGTTATTGCCAGTGTGACACCAGTTTAGCATCAAGTTTCTGCAGGATACTGATGATGTGGAAAAGTACTGTGGGTGGTTAAACAATATCATCCGGTGGAAACCAAGAGACACGATTTCTCAGTTCAGATCCGCTCGGTTATTTCGGGGGCTCTTTCTGTTACTCCGTGAGCAGATTAAGGAATTAACATACGCCGTTGTGTCGAACCGTTGGGCGTGCGTCTGTTTCCTCGAGCGCATTTTAAAACAGATGTTACGTTTTAAACTAGACATGAGTAAAAATACCTTGTTGTACTTTAGTAGGCTTCCAAACTGGGTTGTTTGTCATATTAGAAAAAAGATAATATGAGCGTCTGAAAAAAAAAGATCGGTTTTGAAAATAACAGGTAATAAACATAGTTTCGCTCATTTCTGTATTAAAATTTTTTTATTTATTGATCTGAGGTAACATTCTGACCTTAAATGCTCTCTTTTCTAATCATTATAATTAACAGAAAAGGCTTCAAAACTTTAGTCTGTGGGTAATTACTCTATAATGAGTTACTGAAATAAACAAAATTCAAAATAATACCAAAGTTTATTGACTATGATTGTATTTTTGCAACTTAAATGCAAAACAACATTTTATTAGTGTGCAATCTGTCGATGTAGCACTAGTTCACAGCAATTTATCATCTCTGAGTTTGTTGGAAGTTTTTTTGTTCCAATTTTCTTTTCTTGTAGGTAAAAATTAGTTGATGTTCCTTTAGTATAATGATTTTTTTCCTTTTTCTCATGACTTACTGCATCAAAACATCTGACAACTGCATGTAAGATGTTAACTACTGATAACTACTGACAGGAAAACTAACTTTCAAAAGTATAAACTTGAACAGCATCAGTTCTGTGTTTGAAACAAAAATGCAGCAAGCTACATTAAGTTTTCAGAATTACAACTTTTACTTTTCACATTTCATTCATAATGTCATGATCTGTTGGACTTTGAGTTTAGTTTAATTAATTTAGTTGTTTTATCCATGTTGCGTTTCATTTTTATTTCTGTCTTTGATTATCTAGTTCACGTGTCAAACTCGAGGCCCGTGGGCCAAATTCAGCCCTCCATAGCAGTTTATGTGGCCCCATAGATTCTAGACTAAACACTAAGTGAGCTTAAATATTATGTTGTCAATCAAATCAATGCAGTTTTTATCTGTTTACTGCCAAATTATATAGATCAGTTCCTTCAATTTCTTGAGAATTATTGTGGAAATTCACACAAAATCAAGAAATCCCCACACTTTTTTAAGCTAATACATAAATGGTAGTTTATTGCAGATTTTTCTCAAAAACTGTCAAAAACTTTTTTACTTGTACTAACAGCTGCCTGAGCCTCCACTGATGTCAGATTATAGTCCATGATCTATGCAGCGAGTAATAAAATGTAGTCACAAATAAGCACAAATATTTCCAAGTTTGTTTCACAAACACTTAGAATGGGCTACAGCTATAACAAAAAGAATCACAAAATCCCAGAGGGACTAATAAGATTATTATTATTATTGTTACTATTATTATTATTATTATTATTATTATTATTATTATTGTTGATGTTTAATTTTAAGAATCCATTGATATTTTAACAGTTGGTGAACAGGTTTTATCAATATATTCTGGCACAACCGGCCCTTTAAGTGCATTCGTGGTCTTGATTTGGGCCAAAACGAAACTGAGTTTGACACCCCTGATCTACTTATTTTTGACCTTAGTGCTTCAGTTTCCTGCCCTTGTTCACCTGTTTTCCATCCGCTCATTTACTCCCCTGTATTGTGTTTTGTAATCAAGTCCCCCTTGTTTAGTTAAAGTTAGATCCTTCCACTAGTTTCTTGTTCTGGGTCAGGCATTAAACTATTACTTTTCATTGTCATCCTGTGTTTGGGTCCTTGGCCGATCGCATAGTACGAGATCCCTGAGAAAAGCCTCAAGTGTGATTTTCTGCCCATTTTCATCTTTGGTTGAAAGGAAAATTTCAATGCTTGCAAACACATAAATCTACAGTCCGTTACAATCACAGATTCTAAAATAAGACGAGCTCAGGGGGAAATCAGAATAAATTCAAAGTCAGCGTTGAGGCAAGGTGAACAATAGCTATTCATGGTCGCTTCATGACATTTACTCCATGACATCTTTTATGTCCAAGCCACAAGAGAAGGCCACGAAAGGCGTCTGATGGTTTTAAAATACCAAACTGACTTTATGCTAGTAATGCTTTTTTCTTTCTACTTGCTACATTAAAGGTCAGTGACAGACCTCCAAGCTCATTATTAACTTGCTTAACATATAAATCTGTTGGGTATATAAATGACGGTCTGTAATGCCATAAAAGTGCTGTAGAAGTAAAAACGCCGTCTGAAGTCACGAAGGAAAATTAGAAGTCATTCGTATAATTTAACAGCTGGAATTCTTTGCGTGAATGTTAATTTATGCACGAATTGCAACAAACGTCATTTCAGGGCAATTCACGAAGCAGTTAGATCCAATGTAATTCCAATTGCACAGATTTGAATCTGTTAAACTCAAAACAAATCCAACTTATTTCAGTGGTCCGTTTCAGATTTCTCAATAAGAAGGATGATACGATGCAGTCATATTCAGTTGTACATCAAGGCATTGATGGTGCTGCAATCCCTAACCTCTCATTTCAGTCCCAGAGGCCATTTGCCACAACCACCTAGGCACTGGAGGGACATAAAGCAGAGACAGTAAAAGAATGCATCGAGCCATTGGCTGTGGACCTTCAGTGCTGAAAAGAGAAGCACTAACTAGGAGTATTTTGCATGGGAAAGGGAAATAAAGCCAGAACGCACAGTCAAAAAACAAACAATAGCTCTGTTAATGACTCTGTTTTGGTTGAAGACACAATTAATCAAAGAAATACCAAGTCTGATGTGCTTTCTATGAGTAGTTGAGTACATGTAGGCATTGGGCACTTTGGCTCTATCAATGGCTTCCCCTAGGAAATGACAGATCTCAACATAAAAGCACATACTGTAGCTACGATTATTTTCCACAGAGAAAAACAAGATAAAGAATGCCTCGTTTTCCTCCTGAGGCAGACTCTTCAAATGGGCGACGCCTCCCCACCACTGTGCTCACATTCTGTGATGACAAGCTGGAAATGAGGCTGTTCTATTCGCAAACGAGACAAGCAGCTTGACATTTCCACTAAAAAAAGTTGGACCTATTGATCTTTTTTTTTTTTTGCAGCCGTGGAATTTTAGGGCACAGACTGAACTGGCATCCTGCATCAACGCAGACCAAAAAATATCAGACACAAAACAGTTCAGGTGTTCCTGAAGTGGCAGGTCAATCTGGCTGTGTTGTTAATTTGTGAAAAGTTCAGTCCAAACATCAGAGTCTATCAGCTACAGTACTTGAAGTGGAAAATAGCCTTCCTGTGACACTTCAGCAGGTTTTAACCAGGCAGTGTCCCCTGAGCAGACCTGCAGGATTCATTTCCCCCCCCCCCCATTCCTCCTTCCATTGGCAGGACGCGTATTTATTAATTTTAAAAAAAAAGTTGAAAAATCGGCTTAAGTTTCCCAGCAGGGAGGATAATATTTTTTAAGCAACATTTTTATTTACACTTGGTTTTAGTTCAGTTTTCTAAAAGGCAATGTGTACTGTAGGAAGCAGATATTAACAAATATTTATTTTAAAAATGTGCCATTATACCCATTCAGCTTTCAATGTGAAAAAGATACTTGATAAATTTGTACCATGGATGCTGACTTTAGCGTTGGGGACATCTGTACTTGATGCAACCTGTTTGGTTTTGAGGTGATATTTATGGCTTCACTGACATACCAGCTCCTTCTTGCACAACTTGAACACAACAATCAAAATGTGTATTTTTATGATGTAAATAAAGCACTTTGAACTGCCTCGATGCTGAAATGTGCTCTACAAATAAAATTGACTTTTTTTTTCCAGTGTCCTGACAGATTGTTTTTAAAGCAAAAAAATTAACCCTTAGTAGGCCAAGAGAAGCGGCTTTGTCGTCCACTGCTGTTGTTTGCAAATGTCAGATATTTGACAGAAACACACAAAGGTTCTGGCATCTGACATTTGCATCTAAAAAAAAAAAAAAAGATTTGTTTTTTTTTTAAATGTGATTGTGTTAAAATTTTAAATGCATTTTTTTCAACAAAAAAAAAAGAAGATAAACCTATATCTCATTATTCCTACATTTAGCGAATAAAAACTATTTTTGGGAACCCCCAACAAACTAGATCGATATCAAACTAAAAACTATCAGTCTCCATGGTAACCATGTTTATCCTGGCTGTTGATAAACAGCCCTGATATATCCTCGTCTAAGCCCAATAGTTCCTGACAAAGTGGCACCGTGTGATGCCTTGGGATTGAGGCGGTAGGGCCAGACTGCTAAAATAAATTTCGATGATTCTACACAGCAAATGTTGCGCGCGGCTGCAGTGTGTGTTAGCTTCCTGTCCATGACACCAACCAGCACTGCTCAAGCCGATGTTCTCAAATGCTTAACGTGAGTGTTGTCTCTCCAGACAGGCCCTGCCACCCACTCCCCTGACACTTGGGTGAGATATGAGGGGAGACAGAGGGCTGCAGAGGAAATATTAATGTGTTGACATGCTGAAACACACGCATCTCTCTCTCTCTCTCTCTCTCTCGCTCTCTCTCTCTCTCTCTCTCGCTCTCAATTTCTGTCTCTCTCTCGCCCATCTTTCTGCTGCACTCCTCTATCAAGAGGGACCTTTAACAGCATTGAAATAGATAGCATTTAATCTTTATCAGGATCTGCGCGTGTCAGGGGAGCTTGTTAGATTTCTCTGCAGGTTGGTGCATGATGAGCCTTTAAACACCCGTACTCAGTTGCCTTCCATCACTACCTTTAAACCCACAAATCCTAGAAGTTGAGTTGAACTCTGAATGACCTAATCAGTTCAACATTCAGAAAACTAAGATTCTCCAGGTATAATTTTAGTCATTGATGTGAAAACTTTTTCTCAAGGACTTTTTTTTCTCAGTGCCTTGCATTCTTGTTAGTGAGGTTGTTTTTTTTCGCCTGACCAACAGTGTGAGGTAGTTGTGCAGAAAGCTGTCTGGCTCCTGAAGATGGGAACAGGAGGAGATGCTCCTGATACGGATCTCAGCATGAAAACCTAAAGAATCCCTGACTTGCATTTCTGCAGATGGTCAGACAGCAGGCGCTGGGACTGTTGTTGTTGAAAAAGTTAAAACTCCAGGCAGAAAATAAATGCGGGGAGCTGGAATGGTGGGTGGCCGACAGATTTCAAACATTTTCCTGAAGTATTATAAATCATATTAAATTGATATTAAAGTTTGGGGGGTTTTTTTAATTAAGAAAGTCGAGGGAAGGCAGTGGAGTATAAAGGCTCAACATGTGCCTCAAATTACGACTGGCAGGATACGACAGATGTCCAAAGATCTCCAGCTTGTGGTCACATTTACATGTATTTTTATCGCCAGCACTGCATCCTTAAAAATCATCTGTTTCATCTGGATCTATATCAAATCAATTAAAACAGTTTGTTTGTCCCCAGCTGGATTAAATTCCTCTACATTAAAGAAAGTTCTGGTGAACTGGACTTAGTGCAGTTTGTTAAACTTCCCGAGATCAATAGTTGCAGTTTTGGTGTAAGGACGCAAAAAAAGAAGAAAAAAAGAAAAACAAAACATTTCTCTTCAATCATATGTGAGCTTTTAAGTCTGAGCTGTCCTTACATCTCCACCTGACTGTGGGGACTGCTGGGAAGAAGTTGTGTTTTCAAGAGTTTGTGCTTTCTACTTGTTTGTTTCTATTGACCTGAGGCATTATAGCATTTTCTTGACAAGGGACTCATCCTTGTTTCAGGCCAAGAAATAAATAAAATACAGCATGTTTGGCTTCTCTGTTTCTGTGCCGTACGTGTACACAGTTGAAAACAGATATTTACACACACCGTGTGATGAGACGCAACCTCTTTTCTCATTGCTCGACATTAAATCAGCCCGAACGCTTCCTCCTTTAGGTCAGCTGGAATTAACACAACAATTTGCTGAATGCCAGAATAAAGAGAAGTTCACATCCATTAAGATTACGTCTTCAAATTATTTTTTGAAAAGCCCAGACGATGATCTTCTGATAAATTAACTCAAAACATTTATGCTCTGCGTACCTCCGCAAGTCTGGTTCGTCTTTGAAAGCAATTTTCGGGTTCCTAAACGTGTCGTATTCATCATTTCAAACAAATCTATAGAAATATAATCTCCATGGGGATTTCCATCCATCATCCCATTTAGGAGGAGGCGGTTGCGTCTCCTAGAGACGAACACGATTCGGTATAAAATGTGTGCGTTTAAAGCTCAGAAGAAAACAAAGGACCTTGTGACGATGCTTAAGACAGTGATGCATAAGACAGTGTCATTATTCACAGTAAAGAAAATACTACAACCAACTCTGAAAAACCACTCGACGAGGTGGAAGCCATCACTCAAGAAGCAGATTACAGTTGTCAAAGCACTCCAGGATGAAGAGCCTTCATTTTTGGAGGCACATCCTGTGGTCTGATGAAACTGAAAAGTAAATGTTTGTCCATGATGACAGCCGTTACTTTTGGGCAAAAAAGGGGATAAACTTGCATGCAATCTGTGAAAGTCAGCGTAGGCAGCATCATGCTGTGGGGGATGATAATTTTGTAAATGGACACTGACCCTAATCTTACTGCCAAATTAATGTTTTGGCATGAAAAAAACTCTAATCTTTGTAACCCTAGCTTAAAAGATGCATTTTAACACATCGGACGCATTTTAACACGCATCCGATTTGGAATCCGATCGGGTCGGATGATGTACGGAGCAATTAGGACATCTTGAAGTTAATGGGGCCTCGCAAGAAAGACCTGTGATCTGGTTTGCAGTAATTTGAGTCGAGAAAGGAAGCGAGTCACTGAGGCAAAGTAAAACACATCTGCTTTTGGGGGGAAAAACAGACTAAAATCTTTTAGTCGCAAAAAATAAGCGAGTACTTAGATATGGTAGTGGTTTAGAGAAAATTTAGAAGAGCGACGTGCGAAATCTTGTTCAATCAGCAAATGCAGCTTTGAGTTTACTACTCGAGTTTCTGCTGGCAGGATTTCTGGTGCATATTTTCATGTGAATGCTCGATCTTGAGAGTCCAGTGGTCCATAGAGGGAAAATCCAGTCAGAGCCCGTGTGTCAGGAAAAGACAAGAGTGTGAAAAGTCGGGAGTCCTTGAGTAAGGCAGCATATGTTAACTGATGAATCTGAACGATTTTTAAAAAATTATTCAAACATTCAAGGAATAAAACATATTTTAATAATTATTTCTGGCCTGAAGCAAGAAAAGTTTGGTAAGATTTAATAGTTATGTGTCTTTTCATGCAGTGGCAAAAAACACGAGTCTTTGTGTCAGAACTGCAGGAGTGCCACATTATCACTCTTACTAAGGTAACGCTGTTTTAACACTACAGACAGCAAGTGTCGAGTGGCATGTCTGTCAAGCCGCTGACTGTAGGCTGTCTGCCCAAGCTGTCAAAATATAACATATATTATATTGTGTATCATCTCAGGAGAAGAAGCGAGGGTGATTCTATAAAACTGTAGTTTATTTGACCAGTGTTATCTCACGGTTGCTGTACCAGCCCTTTGCTGGTGGCTAACCATCTCTTCTGTATCAGCCTTCAGAAACAATGTTCTAACTTGTTGTTTGGTTGCTGGATGCGTTCTTCCTCTACAAATGCTTCGCTGTGTTGTGTCTCCCTGGATGATCAGCCTTGCGTGCATTGATTGTGCAGCTTGTAAGACTCTGCCATGCAGTTCAGAGTTGCCACACTCACTGATTTTTGTCCTCTAAATAAATAGCTCTTTGGCAAAACAGCTTCCCCCAAGACGATGCTAAGACTAGTCTCAGTTGGGCAGATTTGCCCCCCCCCCCCCCTACTAAAATTAAAGCCTTGCAATCTGTTGCGGTGCTCTGAATTGGATTTTGATTTGAATTCGGTTTCGCTTTAGCTAGAGATGCAGTGGCTCTTATGTAAACTTTTCTGGTTCTCCAAGTTTCTACGTTGATCCTTCAGGAGGACAACGACCAGATTTTCAGAAGTTAAACAAATTTAAGTTATGCTCTGACATGGCAAAGCAGGGAGTTTAACATGAAAAACTCTTTCCAGTACAAGAAAACTAACTTAATTGTTACAGTTCAAACCACAGCCAACGTTGCTTAGGTTAGATTAGGGTCCATGCTGTTGCAGAAGGATCCTTACTGAGTACTATTGCAAGAGGAAGATGTTTACTATTATACATGTGCAGTACTCTTTGTATATTCCTGACAGATGTTGTCAAACTTTTGCTGAAAAACAAAAGTGTGTCTCGCTTTAGGCAAATCTCCATCAAAGCTAGCAGTTTCTGGTTTTGAGAATTTGACTGTTTTCTGTGGAGAATGGTCTTTGAGAATACAAAAACCAAAACAAGAAGAGCTAATAACAAACTCAAATGTCATCAGACGAACTACAGTGAGGGAAAAAACAAGGTTGTAGTGAAACGCACTTAAGGAAAAATTCAACCTTTTCTAAAATCCAAAAGAAGAAACAATGTGCAGTGATTACTGAATGTTTTCATGCAAATCCAAAAAGCACTAAACGTGCAAGAAAATCTTTTTGTAACTATTTCTGATTGTCTGTTTGTATTTAATCCTGAAGATGCATTAAAAATCTGAAAATTAGGTTTGCGTAGCCCATCTGATGAATCTTAATTTTTCACCCACATCACTGTCACTGATGCCACTCCCCCTGTCCCATATTGAATTTTATTTCACTAATATGCAGATTTCACAACTGCAGGTCAACATTCATCATCATTCTTGACATCATGATTTCAGTCTCCACTTAATATCTGTCTGGAGGAGATAATGTTGTGCATGGAGTTCAGCTCCAAAACTTAAGATACAGTCAGTGCCGCTTTACCAGATTCAACGATTTCCATTACCACCATTAAAATATCTGCTCACAAAATCCACCTTTTTTATCCTCACCAATTCTTACTGCCTCTTCAAAATATTCCCCCATCACTTTCCTGCCATTGTCAGATTTCATCTCAGTTTTTAGACACTAATAAGTTAATATTTGGCTTTGTCTTCTTTCAGATAGACTATTTTTCACCAGGATATCTAGCAGAGGTTTGCAACTCATCCAATATTCTGCAGCTAGGATTGTGTTTATACGCTAACTTTATTAGTCAGACCATGATTTCATGTTGTTTACTTGAAATTCTTCACCTACTGCCAGAATGCTGCTGCTTAAATAGAAACCAAAAAGAAACTGCAACGTTTTTTCATATCCAATGTTGTTTAAATTTGGTAAGCCTGTGCAAATTGAAGCCTCAGTTCGCTGTTCTTAAGGCAACCGGTGTGGCTGTTATGTTGCTGTAGCCCGTCTGCTTCATGAAAATCCCAGGAGATCAGCAGTTGAGACACTCAAACCAGGCCGTCTGTCACCAACAACAATGCTACATTCAGCCGTCTTTGAATACAATTTCTTATTCTTATTCTGATGCTCAGTTTGAACTTTTGCAAGTTGCTCTCACCTGAATACAAAAATGTGTCGCTTCCACATTTTTGTTAACAAGTCGTTAAACCAGTGTAGAACAAAGTAAAAGAAAAGATGGCAACCCCTGCATCATAGAACTGGTTGGGCATCATTGTAAATGCTATAAAAAGAGTTTGGAAGCGTAGCAATTTAATATTGATTGATATCTCAGCTGTTAATGATTATATCAACACATTTCACTTTACTGTTGAGTGCCACCTGACATAACCTCCCACCTAATTTCTGCCACCCCGTAATTAACTCTGCACCCTTCTAGGCTGAAGTCTCAAGTCTGTTAGAGACACTTAGTAATAATTGCCAGGTGTTACTCGTTGAACAGTGATAACAACAAAAGAAGGAAACAGCTAGAGCAGCCTGGCCCATAAACGGTAGTGTTGAGTCTGAGGAAGGTTTCCCCGTCTCCTCACTTTCAGATCTAAGACGTTTGAGGAGTTTGTTGCTTGAACAGCTTGTTTCAAGTCATCATACAAAATCTCCATCAGCACAAAATCGGAGGTTTTCGTGGACCTTCTGAAGCAAAATGACACTTCAGCCGTGACACTTCCAGCGCTGAAACGGTGTTTCGGATTTGGTGGAATCTGGGAGCGGGAGCCAAGTTTAATTGGTCAAACTTGAAAGCCATCACTGATGTTATCAGTATCACTCATGTGTCTGAAATGTGACGATTAAACTTCCAGCATCGCCACATTGCAGGCGACCTCACAGGGAGAGGAAGTTGGCTTCTGATTGCAACTTCTGGTTTAGGAAATGACTAAAAGGAGATTCACCAAAATTTTTCCACTACCTTAAGCAAATTTAATCAGTTAATAATCTTAAACACTTCAAACCTGGACTAGATTATTCTATACTAATAGAAGAATATTTAAGGCCAAAAGTGTGATCTGTGAAACCTTCAATAATAAAATAAATACTTATTTGATGAGTGATAAAAATTGTCTTTTAGGATATGTGTTGATATTTAGTACTACTTGTATCTGTATTCAGTAAGAACTTGTCCTCAAACTCGGTTTTAAAAAACCTGGTATTGTTGCATCCCAAGTTTTCAATATTGATTTACAGTATCAATGTAACTCAAATTTGTTAGATATTGTTTTTCTTCTTTTTTTTTCAACAGGATAAGAGTTTGGGTTCCTTTTTGTCTCTCACCTTTAATTCTTTCTCGTGAGTTTGCTTTCATGCTTTTAATCTTATGGTTTTTAATCCGTCTTTGCGATTTACAGAAAGTACTTTCTAAATAAAATGTATTATTTTTCTAACACAGGCACCTTGAGGTAGATGTCTTTTTACGTTTTGCACACCTTGTGTCGCCTAAACGTTGTTTAGACTGAAGGCGATGTTGTCTTTTATTTTTTAACAACATTTCTGTTTGGACGTTTATTAATGTAGCATTAATGATCAGGTTGACTACATTGAAAACTCATATAAAAAATAAAAGCTATTGGTCTGTTTTCTTCCAGAACGATGCCATTCTTTTAGGATGCTAGTGAACTGAGCTGAGGTCTCTCATCCAACATCCAGTGAGATCTCGTCTATAATATAGCATCTCTGCCTCTCAGGGCAGGCAGCCATCTATAGCACAACCTCAAGAGATAACTTGACATTACAGTGTTAGCACGGGTCATTTAGAAAGTGTGAACAAACAGCCGGTGATGTAGTTTTATTTTCTGCCGAGTTCAGACTCCCATCCTGTGCAGCGTTTGTTGTGCATTCCCCGCGTGTGCGCCTGTTTCGATTACCAACCTCAGATGAACGCCATTTCCCACAGCTAACCGAGTTTGAGCCGTCGCCTCTCTCATCTCTCGCTCCGACGCACTTCACCCGAGACGCTGGTGTGGAGCGTTTTCGGCGTGCGGCGGCGAGGACGATGGCAAATTCACACAAAGAGTTCGTATCTGATTTAGCCCTCCTCAAAAGAAGAGGGAAGTGATTTGGTGACCGGGCAGATAACACTTTAAATCCCCACAGGCTGAATAAACTGTGGGAGTAGTGACTGAGAGGTAATCCACTCTCCTGAAGTGCTCCTCAGCAAAGCACTTCAGAAAAAGAATGAAATGGAGGAGGGGAAACAATGAATGCAGGTTCACCGACTGCGGCTGGATGCAGCTTTAAAGGTGACTGTAACTGATACTGATGGGGATGAAGTTAAGGCCGCGGGCTGCGTTTTATATGCTCCCCATGTCTTAATTTCATGAATTTAACATAACTGCGTGCAAACTGCAAATCTATTTCTATAACAATGATTTTAGTGTTATAGGGCATCTGCTTTTGTAATAATCACACATCAAAGTGGATAAACCGACAGAGGTTATGTGTGGAGAACTTGAGAGACGGACATTATGGGGCCCTGCATCTCTTCTGCCACAGGCTTCCTTGTGTTTGCAAATTTCTGCTTATTTGTGTGTGTGTGTGTGTGTGCATGTGTGTATGCGTGCGTGTGTGTGTGTGTGTGTCTACGTGCGTGCGTGTGTGTGTTGGGGGAGAGGGGGCATGCGGGTGTATGTGTGTGAGATAGAAAGAAAAGGCAAAGAGGAAAGGCAAGAGTGCCATCTAGTGGTTGCACCAGTCTATTATGACAAAGCAGGAATCACTGTAGTAAATGGTGGATAAAGAGGATGAGGGCGGTGTGAGAAGCACACAAACTGTAAAAATATGAGGATATATAAAATTTTTCATTCTTCTGATTCTGACTTTCTTTGACTTCAGAGAAAGAAGAAACAAATATGCACTTCCTTGTGCGGTGCAGATGAATGTGCAGATGCTTGAAACTTGCTTAAAATGGGTGATCCATCACAGCGACATTTAATCAGCCTTATTTTTTTTTTTTATCAAAGTCGTGATATATTTGCATGGTACTACAGCTGTGAGCAAAGACTGTTTATCATCTGCCCTCCTCAGTGCATTCAGGGATGCTGAGTAATGACGCTCATGCCTGGATGCCTTACGGCATCCTTTTTAATGCGACGAAATTTCCATTTTTGTGTGATTTCCCTACATGCCTTCTAAATGTTGTGATGAATCTGTGGCTCATGGACTCTCTGTAAATATCTTTTTATTAAACACAGAGGCGGGGGGTGTTGAGGTGTATTTAAAACATGCATCTCGAAACCCCAGCACTGTAAAAGTCTCAAGTCATCTTTCACTTCCTTGTACTTACCTTTGAAGGAGTCAGACGTTATTTGTAATATTTTAAAGTGGAATTGATCAAGAGTACTTCAGGCTTTTTGGAGGACAGTTGGAGGAAAGTTGTTTTTTTTTGTATTTGATTCTGTTCTGCCCAGTAATCTGAAGATTTTAAATGAAAGATTGAGCTACTTAACATTGACCTATTAATCATTCAGGCATTCACTGTGGTTTGCATGTGTTTGTGTGTCTCCTAGATGATCTGAGGGGAACAAGACCATAGTTGTCCCATCAATTCTCCCACATAATAATATACCACTTAAAATGATCAGTTCCTCTGATTTTATTCTTTATAGGTTTATGTTTGAGTAAAATGAACATTGTTCTTTTATTCTATGAACTACTGACAGCATGTCTCTGAAATTCCAAGCAAAAATTTTGTATTTATTTGCAGAAAATGAGAAATGGTCAAAGTAACAAAAAAGATGCAGAGCTTTCAGACCTGAAATAATGCAAAGAAAACAAGTTGGTATTAAGTTAGAAGCAAAAATACTGATGTTTTAACTCAAGAAGAGTTCAGAAATCAGTGTTTGGTGGAAAAACCAGGAGGTTTTCAATGGGACTCAGTGCAGTGGGTTTTTCATTTTTTCCAGAGCTGTATATCTCTGCAGCTCCTCCAGAGAAACCATAGGCCTCATGGTTTCTACACTAATTAATGCTCTCCTTGCAGGGGAGGTCGGTTTAGGAGGATGGCCATGGTAGATGTGCCCTGCTCTGTCTGTTTTCAGATGATATTGTTTGCAACATAAATGGGCTTTAAACTTCTCCATAGCTTTATCTGTGACCTCTGTTCCCCAACAGGCTCTCATGTAGAGACGTTTCTTGGTCTCCATGATGCTATTTATTCATTAATGTGCTCTAACACACCTCCAATAAACTTTAAAAAACAGCTGTTGCTGTCATGAGATTAAATCAAACATATGTTGAGTTATTTCCAGATTAAGTTCTCTAGTTTTAAGTAGTAACACTGAACCTTAGCCATTTACAAATAATGAAACAGAAATTTAAAAAATTGTTTTCAATCGCCACAGTTGGTTTCATTTCACATTTTTGCAGCATCCGGCCTTATTTCTGTTCTAAAATCGCTCAAAACTTTTCCAGTTGCTAAGTAAGGAATTCATGACTAAATCCAGATTCTTTAAAGTGCAGTTTGTCAACTTCGATAGATTTTTTATTTTAATTTGTTGATAAAACTTCATAAAACGTGTTTTTAGTGTCCCATTTGGCTGTTTACGCCCAGCAAAAGAACCCAAGGTGAATTTAAAGTAGCCTAAAATCAGACAGGTAATAAAATGTCCTTTTAAATCATAAATCTAATTGCTGATGGGTAAAGCCTCACATTTATTTTAAACCAATGTGAAAACCTCTGCATTTCTTTTTAGCATTATTACATTTTCTCATTTACAAAATGGAACAAGTAGCTTCAAAAAGTCTGGAAAAATCAAGTATTTTCTGTACTTAGCCTTGTTTTTTCTACACTCATCTTGAAAAAGAGATGTAGCCATCATGCATGGTGCATCGCTACAAAAGTCTTCACCATGAAAAACATTTAATCTTTAGATTTGTTAGTGACAAAGAAACATAAATTTGCTACTTGATCTAGCAAATTGATAATTTTATGTCTCAGTGAAGGACATTTGTCAAAAAGTCGATCTGAAAACAAAAGAAAAAAAGCGCATTAACAATCCGTACAACATAAAAACCTAATTTTTGGAGACGAAATGAAAGTCATTTCCATGAAGACGGAGAAGATGACCTTCGTCAGGTCAAGAATACTCTTCCATACGTGGGCGTGCGTGCTGCTGTTAATGATGAAAAGAGGGATCCATGGCCAGCTCCTCTATATGATGCAAACCTAATGAAACAAAAATTGAGCTCCATCAAAAAAGAAGATCTTAGTAGAGAACGAGCAACATCTGATGGCCCAAAGCACCAGCTTATGCATCAAACAGCGTAATGCTTCTGTTATTACTCGGTCGTGAGCGGCAGCCGTCGGCGCAAACGCGGACCGAGTCGGGCAAATGGGTGTCAATGGATGCAAAACCTCAGGCTTCATCCTCTGCTATAATGATTTTGTTTTATTTCATGAGCATCTATGCATAACCGTTCTGTGCTGATGTAATCCAATTCAAACTAAAGGCCAGACTTGGCACTTTACAGTCGGCTTCATTATTTTATTCCAGAATGTGCAGAGACCCCCCCAAGCGTGAAGACCTACAAATGACGCGATCTGGACTGATATGTCAAAAGTAATGGTGCGCTGGTGCATCATCATTCAGCTGAGAGCCGAGGAGATCAAACTGCCCGGCGCCGCATCAACGGGGAGCCTCGGATGTCTCCAAGAGAAACGAGAGAAGTTTTCAAAGTGCAATGAAGGGAGGAAATGCTAAAATTTCAGATCATTCAATCTGAAGCTAATTAACTGGGGAATCAATTACGTTTTTGAAGACAATAGCTCTTAAAAGTGTACACATCCCTGATAAAAAAAAAATAATCATTTCAAAGGTTTTGACACTATTAATGTCATATGTATACAGTACAATTTAGCTGGAACCAAAGTAAGGGAAATGCTTAAAACAAGTGGAAATCAATGAATGGATTGACTTCCATAAAAAAAAGCAATTTTTTTCAGATGAATCTAGAAACGTTGCTATGAAATAGCATTCCAGGAAAAGACTCTCATACCAACTGCGGAGCATAGAGGTGGAAGTGTCGTAGTTTGGAGACGTTTTGGCGCCGCAGCACGGGAAAGCTCCACAACATCATCAGATCTACAGCAAAGTCCTGCTTGAGGAAAATGTGAGCCCATCTGTGAGAAACTGAAGCTGAGAGTGTCTGGACCCTGCAACATGACGATGGGCCAAGACATACAAGTCAAACCACTGAGGGCTGTCTTGAAATTATAAAATGGAAAGTCCTGGGCTGAGTCAAAGCCCAGATAATGATCTCATTGAGATGCTGTGGGAAGCTGGAACAGGCTGTACAGGCAGGAAACCCCTCAAACATCACAGCTCAAAGCGAGGAATGGGGCAAGCTTTTCTCACGTCAGAGACAAGAAGCGATGTTATTTCATAGACAAAAGAAGATTGGGAATAAATAAGGCTCTACTGACAGCAAAAGAAATCTGGAGAATTCATCTTGAACTGTGAACATTAGACACCGTCATGTTTGGGTTTTTTTATTTTTTTTATTCAATGACAAGTTTGGTTCAATTTCATCCCTCTGAACCGACCTTGGCAGAGAGAGAAGCTTCACAAGGTCCAGAAAAGCAGCAGCCAGTGCATCTCCATTAAATAGTCAGTTAATATTTCTGAAGTCTGCTGTTTATCCTGCTGCTTGGACACTTTCAAAGGGCTTTCTGCGGCTTCCGAACTGGGAGCTGCCCGATTCAGTTCTGGTCCGTTAGCCGCTGAACCGGTGGATCACTTGAAGGTCAAGTGCCTGGTCCAGAGGCACTCCAGCAGCAGCTGAGAGGGCAAAGACCTCAGTCACATTCGCCACAATATTTTACAAGAAAATCCGCATGCTTCAGCCACTGCGGCCTTTCATTTCCCGCTTGTGGGGCCACTGAAGCTTGACTAACATGAAAATATTACACGCATCAGGAACATAATACTACCACAGGGCAGCGGTGGCCTTTAGGCGAGAGAAGCAGTTTGGTTTTGGGTCCACTGTCCAACTTTTGCCAGAGCTGAAATGCCCTTGAGCAAGGCCACTTAACGCTCCTGCATGTGTATCTGTATGTGTCTTCTCTTAATTGTTTCCCGCAACAGTTTACGCTCTGTTCTCAGGAACAGGCTAAATACGGAGGTTAATTTTTTTGTTTGCACAAAACTCATTTGCAAAAAGCTGATTAAATTAGATTAAATTAAATTAATAAATAAATTAATTAATTAATTAAATAAATAAATAAATAAATAAATAAATAAATTAATTAATTAATTAAATTACCTATTAAATTTCCCAAACATTTCCTGCCTGTGCATCTCCTTTTAAATTGTTGCACATCATGTTTTATTTTTGTTTAGTCTCTGAGAAGAGGCTTTGATTCGAGAGAGGGACGACAAAATACACCGTGAGAATCATTAACTTTTAAAATTTTGTAATAAACCAAGAAAATGAGCAACGGAAATGCAAAGCCGATCTTTAACAGCCTCTGAGATGTTCTGAGAGTTTCTCTTATCAATCTATCTGATTTCATAGGGGTTTTTTCCACCCCTTTCCACCATCTTCAAAGCGCAAATTAGTTTAATTTGGATTTAGACTAAGGGATGCAAAGACCAGGCAGAGCTGCTGACAGTGGAGAAAAAAAGCCACAAACAAACACCAGGCTGGAATGGATATACGGATTTCAATCTTCCAGTTTTGTTTGCAGCGCCTTGCAAAGCATATTTACAGACTAAGTGTTGTTTTACCTCCAGCAAGACAAACCAGAGTCATACAGCCAGCGCAACAAAAAATGGTTTAAACTGGAGTTTATAGATTATGTGCTATAACGGTCTAATCAAAGTCGGGATTCAAAACAGTTCGCAGATGGTTTCCATTCAATCTGACAGGACTCGAGCTTTTATGTCAGAAAATTGGGCAAAAAGCTAATCTCTGTAAAGTTGGTAAAAAACATGCACCTGTAGACCTGCGGCTGTAATTGTGTTCACAAAAAGGCTCGATATAAATGTGCAACACAATTACAGATTTTTATTTTCAAAACATTTAGAAAAAACAGTCATATTTCCTTCAATTACGCACTGATTGGTGCTAATCTAACAAGTACAATTTCAGAAAACTCATTAAGGTTTGTGGTTGTATTGTGTGTGAAATAAAAAAAATTAAAAAACTAGAAACTATGTTTTTAGTTTTGTGAATGTTTTTTTCTCCTTAGAAATAATTGTTTGGAACAAAATCACCGTTATAAAATATAACGGCTTCCATATGGACACAAAATCAAATTAACTGAGTTGTTTTAAATGTAAGTTTGACCTTAAACTTAATTCTAGCTGACCAGAGTGTTTACCTAATATTTCTTTCAAGGTAAAAATACCCACTCTTCAAAACAGAAAAGACAAGAGAACATGCCACTTGATGTATTTTGATCTTCGTAAGTCAGCAACGGTGTACAAGAAAATAGTTGTTTTCCCAGTCTTCTTCTTATAGAATTATGGTAATAATTAAAAAGCTCATAACTGCTGAGACTATGAGAAAAACCACAGCAGGAGAATCAAACTATATCCTTCCTACTGTGCACAAAATGGAGGATTACTAAAGGTCACGTTAGAGAACTTCAAGCAAAGGGTTGCATGAGATCACCAGTTCTCCGTGGAAATAAATAGTTTTAAGAGTTAAATGATTTTTTTTTTTTGTATTGTTGCAATAGGTCTGGTCTTTAGCAGCTGGGTGTAGCTCATCCTCCTCATGTGGATCAGTTCCACTGTGAAAAAGGCGACGTTTCAGGCACTGCTGCCGTTGGTGTTTTTGAAATACCTTCTTATAAATATGTAGATAGCTTTTCCTCTTCAAAATGGAATTAAATTGTCTGCCTGCATGCATGCACGTGGGTGCGTGGATGTGTGTGTGTGTGTGCAATGAGAAAAGGGTCATCTGCTGTGCTTATGTTGGCCATCCTTCTCCCCACAGACTGCTAACAAACACACATCCGGTGACTCTCTCACACTCATACAGCCTCTCTCAGAGTGGCCTTTTCCCGCTCGCCGCGCCTGGCGCAGACAGCAGCGTGCCCCGGGCTGATAAACTTTATCAACCGACACACCTGAGCGTGCCCACAATCACACACGTGCGCTCGGATTCACACAGGCATGCATGTTGGTTTCTTTGCTCTGTCCTGACAAGGCCGACACCTGCTTCTGCTGTGCGTGCATGCATGTGTGCGTGCGCGTGTGTGTGTGCGTGGAATCCGTAGAAATGGTATTAAAGGGGCCGGAGGAGACAACAATACACTCCTGGCTTGAGTACACGACACACACCATTGCACATTCACCAACACAGGATTGCAAACATTCAGCAAGCACATAAAGGTCTTAACACACGTGTGTGGGGCCCACACACCCACAGAGGGAAGTTGAATGACATTTATACGCCTCTTCAGTGCTTATTATTATGGCTGTGGTTTTAAGAGCAAAAGTACAGATGCAGGGACTCACTCCATCTATTCTTTAATCTAAGAGTGCCTGGATGCAGGCATTAAACCTCAGTTCTGATATAAGATCTCAGCCAGAAAGACTGCAGAGAGTAGAAATAGAAGATCTGTGAGCAATTTGTGACCCTTGGAGTGATTTTGTACAGCTGCAGATCAAGAATGGAACACATTTT
Organism: Poecilia reticulata; assembly: GCF_904066995.2. Classification (NCBI taxonomy): domain Eukaryota; kingdom Metazoa; phylum Chordata; class Actinopteri; order Cyprinodontiformes; family Poeciliidae; genus Poecilia; species Poecilia reticulata. Next base: position 16,676,980 of record NC_088840.1, read on the forward strand.
GGCCCACTTGAATTTTTAAGGTGAGAATTTTGATTTAAAAAGATGTAGAGACTTTTAAAACGTATTAAAGCAGAAGCCTTTATGAATAACACAAAGTATTTGTCTTGAAACTGTTGGGTCCTTTAAATCAGGACTTTTGTTTACAGCTTTTATGCTCATGCTGTGTCATTGTTTTTTTGCTTTTCTTTGATGTAAAGCACTTTACATCAAAGTAAAGCACTTTACATCAAAGTAAAGTGCTTTTCTTTACCCTGTGTATGAATGGCACTATATAAGCTGATGTGACAAGCAAACTTTTATCCAAAAGCAGACTTAGGGAGACATAACCTAATGTTGCTGTAGACCAGTGTTTCTCAACCTTTTTTGGCCCAGCGCCCCCCTAGCCTTCATCCAGGTTCCTCACCGCCCCCCACCAAAGAATTTGCAGGCTTCTTTACACGGACCATTATTTTATCATTAATATTACGATCACTATTGTAGATGTTTTGATTTTTATGCTTGTTTCTGTATTTATGATCAAAATTATTTCCCAGAGAACAAAAGAGCCATGGAAATAGAAATTATTTTCACAGGTGTCTACGAAAAATGCAATGAACATTCAAGTTAAAATCAGTAGGCCTAACAGCAGCCAGTCAGAGTGAAAACAATATTCTTGTTCTTTGCCATTTTATAGTTGTTAAATATTCCACAAAATGACCAGATAAAAGATGTTCAACATGCAAGTTTAAACTTTGAACTATTTGCAAAACGACTGAGCTCTGAAACATTAAAACATGGATAGAACTGTAACTACATTAATCATAGCTCTTCTCTTCAGTGTTTGTCAGTTTCTGGTGGTGCAGCTCTGTGCTGCCTTTAGGAGAATGGGACATCAGAGTATCATCCATAAAATTTCACCCACATGGCATTTATTGTGCAAACCAGAGCTTTCAGTGGAAAAACAAAAGTTTCAGATCCTTTTAATGCCATACAAATATGAGACAGAAACATGGATTATATCTTTATATAGACCTGTCTATTATTTATAGATTAATAGTTTTACTGGACAGAAATTACAAAGAACAAATCTGGTTCTTAATCAAATCCTAATGAGTCAAATTGAAAGTGTCATGGAGTGTAATTTAGTTTTATTTGATTAGTATTATCCTCTCTTGGTTTATTGCTATGTCCACTTTAGTTTCTTTCCTGTTGCTAGATTTATTTGATCGTTTATTGACCATCAGTAATCTTCACTCATCACCTGCTGCGCCGCCTAATCGTCATGTGTTTCACATCATGTGTTGATTTTTCACTGTTCAGCGTCGGATTCTCTGTTTTTATGCCATAATTCACATCTAGTTCGTCGCTCCGTTTTATGTCCCGCTTCTCCTGTTTCAGAGTTTTGCGCAATGTGCGCCTCGTTTTTTGTTTTTTTTACCCCCTATGGTCCGCAGCGTTCAGGAAGCGTATCGATGGGGAAAAGGCAGACTGACATAAACCTTTTAAAACAACTAAAACAATTTTGGTATTCTGATTATTGAAATTTAAAAGTGCTGTGGTACCATTGTCCTATCACACCCATTTCATACCGGACCTCTTACAGCACCGGCGTTAATGCTATAAAATGAAGGCTCTCTATTGTGGTATCACCCATGGAGGGATTGCTTTATTTAAATGGGTTAGGGTTAGTTAAATTTGTCAGAGGGATACAAAGTGAGGGTATCGTGATTTTAGTCATTACATGTTTTCTGTTGTCCTTCCATGAAAGCGGGCAGCTTTCAAACGGAAATAAAACACTTTTCAATATAAGTTGCTGCCTTGACATGCTTTGACACAGAACTGCCAAAACATATGTACAAAAATACCAGACAAAGTATGGTCCGTCACAGCAGATTCCGGTGCTGTGACAGAATCACAGCACCGTCATCAGCCGGTGTAACGCTGAACTGAAGCGGTGAAGCTACTAGTAGCAGAAGCGGAGCTGCGCCAAGAAGCTACAAACACTGAAGAGAAGAAGAGCTGCCATCGATACAGTTGCAGCCAAGCATGATTTAATGTTACACAATACAGTTTTAACAAGTTGCTCAAAGTCTAAACGGGTATTGTTGTGCATTTAAGGTGTGAAGTTTACCTTCGACCGAACGCCCCCCAGAGGCATCCCAGCGCCCCCCTTTTGTAAAAATTTCCACCAGCCCTTCCTGCCATTCTCTAAACGCCCCCCGGGGGGGCGGTACCGCCCACGTTGAGAACCACTACTGTAGACAAAAACAACATTACAGATCAAGAAAACAGAACAATCACCCAACTATAACTGAACCCCAAAGATTTAGGTAGATTTTCAGTGGAGGTTTTTCTGGACAGTGTGATGGATGACTCTCTATCCAGACAATCTGGAACTGATTGCACACATCAAGCCTGTAGGACTGCCAGGAGGCCTACCGTGACTGCTCTTCACTGTCAGACCACAGTGGTGCTGGTGTGGGAAACAAATGTACTGGAAAACACCGATTGTTGCAAAAAAAAAAATTTTTAAATGGGGGTAACAGTTTTAGGTGGAGGTATAGACTATTGTTCTGGGGCAACATCTTCCTCACTGGGAAAACAATGATCAATTACATGTTTAGATAAGACTCTGCAACCTCATATCAAAGTATCTTCCAAAATGTCAACTCTCAAACTGTTGAAAACTAATGGGATGAGCTTTTCATGGCAACTTTGGCAACATATTCTGGTTGCAGCATGAGGAAAATCTGCTTCTTATATTAGCCAGTTAATTAAATAACCTGTCTTGTTTCTTCAAACTTCCATCATTTGATTCAATAAATGACACCAAAATAAAGTCGGCAGCGGAATAAGCTGTTTGCTTTTGGATTTGCTCAACTTTTTAAGTGCGCAGCCCACACGCTTAACTCTCTGTTTAACCAGTTACACCTTGATATATAATAAAAAGGCAGAAGATTTATTCCAAAGAAGTATTATTTAAACAAAAAGAAGAAGTAGTAATCAATTTAACAAAATGCCTTACTGTTGGTGCCAAGCAAATAAATAAATTTAAACTTGGTGGAAGCCAAAAGCCACCATAAATAGTCAAAGTGCAATTTTCAATCAAGTCATCAAGTTTCAGGTCTTTGTATGAAAGACCCTGAAAGAAATATCCTCAGTGCTCTTTATTATGCCGTTAGTCCAATATCACATAATCCTGATGATTGGAATAAAAACGTCAAAATACTTTCCAGCTTCAATTTATCTTCTGAGCTCCAAACTCTCTTCCTAGGGTTCTTACTGGTCGTCTTCTTCTACTCGAGGTTTCACCTTTTATGTTTGTTTTTGTAACTGGCAGAAACTTTTATATGAGAGTTTTATGACCGTATATTGTTGGTGTGTCACAAAAATCCTGCCACTTTCATCCAAGAAGGAAATCAGATAGTGATATTTACGGCTGGGTCGAGCATATTATTATTGGAAAAATGGAAATGTTAATGGCAGCATCATGGACTGGCAAGCTTTAAAATCTCATGAATTCTATTTTTGGCTTGTTTTATGACATTTGTGTAACGTTTTGTGCAAATTGTGCACACTTAAATTAAGAATACAAACTTACTTTAAGCATACTAAACCCTCAATGCCCTCAGCAATCAGAAAAAACACCTTGCAAAAGTTTTGGCGAGACAAAAAAAAAATTAAAAATTACTCTACCGAGGCTCACTAACTTTTGTTTTAGTTCGAAACGTTGTGATGATGAGCGCCAGTCACTCAGCTTTTGTCATTCTGTCACCCTTCCTGTCAGTCACTCTGTCAATGTCAGCCGGTTAGCTGGCTCTGCATGAAGGGAAACCCAGCATCAATCAGGCTCTGTCAGCAGGAGCTCGAGCCATTACTTTAAAGGATTATGATATCAGAGACCGGTGGCCTGTGGACTAACAGACTGAGACACAAATCAATGTTGAATTTTTCAGAAGGGCCCATATTAAGAGCTCATCCTGCTCATCCAAATATTTGCATTCATAAAAATGTTTTATTTTTATTGTTGTTTGTTTTCTGGATCTGAAGTACAATTGAAAAACACGATATCTTACCACATATTGTAAGATATTGGTAAGATATTACATCTTACCCCACATTTTTGGTCACCTGTCAGGTTCATATATGGCACAGTTACTTTTGAGTAACTTTTCAGCAAGTTATATGAGCTTGTTTTAAGCAAACCATTCCTTAATATTGATTTTTTTTTTAAAGTACTGGAAAATTATTTCACTTGTAACAAGGCATTTTCTCCATGTTATATGTGAAATAATCTGCCAGTGGAAATTGTACTTTTAATCAATATTAATGAATTATTTCCTTAAGAAAAACTTCTATATCTTGCTGAGAAGTTATTTTTGCCTTATTTCAAGTGTAATAATATATTTGCACTAGAAACTAGAGTAAAAATACTTTGTAAGATATTGTGTTTTTGCAGTGTACATGCATGCATCATGAAGATGAAGGTTTTTAAAGACATTTTCCAAAAATCTGATTCTTTTCCAAGCCCAAACCATAAGGAGGAATGAAGGAAGTCGTCCTTGAATTTACTGCGTGTAACTTTCAGTCTTCAGGCGATGGATGGATGGATGGATGGATGGATGGATGGATGGATGGATGGATGGATGGATGGATGGATGGATGGATGGATGGATGGATGGATGGATGGATGGATGGATGGATGGATGGATGGATGGATGGATTAAATGACAGAAGGAATAAAACCTGTTAAAACAAATGTTTTTGAAACTGCATTTTCTGATTTTTTTTATAAAGAAGTTGTCAGACAGACAGCAGAGTTATGAGAGAGGGGGAGGGCATGTGTCAGGGGTCATCGGGTCGGGATTTCAACCCTTGATGGCTACATCAAGGACCAAGGCTTCCATACCTCATACCACCAGAGTGCCCTCTTTTTATTACATGCTAACCAGATCAAATGGAAGCGCCTGACCTGAACGGCTGAACGATTATAAAAGTGTGAATTATAGATTTAAATATGGGTGACCTTTTAAGAATAATAACAGCGTGGCTACAAACTGAAAGGTCTTCGCTTGGTGCTTTTATTTCAGATTGATGTCCCACTAAGGGGCCACCATGATACTATTTGGAATCTAAAAAAAAACTAACAAAGAAAACTCAAACATGCTTGCATACCTCAATGCATGCAGACCACACCCTCCCCTCCCCACTCCACCAAACATTCGTCCTCCTTTAGCTGCAGTGCCACAGTGACCCTGACTGGTGAATAACCAGAAGTGCATCCCCGACAGCTGTGTGTGCCTGAATGCTCCTGCATGCATCTGTGTGTGTGTGTGTGTGTGTGTGTGTGTGTGTGTGTGTGTGTGTGTGTGTGTGTGTGTGTGTGTGTGTGTGTGTGTGTTGTAATTACTCGAGAAGATAAATCTTGTTGATGAAACAGACGGAAGGAAGAGAACTCCAGAGAGGGGAAGGAGCAAGAAGGCGGAAGACGGGGGGAGAGGATGAAGGAAGGAGGGGAGGATAGGAAAAGCAGTAGAGGAAACGAGAGTAAAAAAGAGGAGAGCGTAAAAGAAAACAAAGAAGACAAACAAAATAAAGAAGCGATGGCTCTGAGGGGAATAAAATGATGTGTAAAAAATTTGACAATCATGTTTCCCTTTCGCTGCACCACAAATCAGTGCAGAGAGAGAGAAAAAGAGAGAGAGAAAGAGAGCGAAAGTGAGAGAATTAAGATGAGAACGACAGGTTGAGAGAAAATTTGAAAGCGAATGAGCCCACCAGACACTGAAGGAAGAAGACAAACAGACAGCAAAACAAAGCCCGGAAAAGTCGCAATTTCTTAAGAAAATATGCCTGAGTGCGCCTGCCAAGTTTAAAGTGCAAGAGTGTACCTGCTCATGAATATTAATGCAAACTGTATGGAGCAGACAGCTATTGGAAGGACACTGAGCGACTGCATAAAATCTGCGAGACATGAAAGGTAGGACAACCTGGGAGGAGCAGGGAAAAAATGGGTTGTGCAAGTGGTTTCTGAGTGTGGAGTGTAAAGGGAGCACGGATGCACACACACACACAAAAAAGAGTTACTTTCCAAAAGCCTTGTTTTCTCAAGGTGAAAACTTGGTAAATTGCTGAAGCAGATTGGACAAGGCTGCAGGTTTGGAGATTATCACTGATGGACCCAGTCAAGCTGCCATGTACCGCAAGGTATTCACACTGATTGAACTTCTTCACATTTTGTCAGATTGCTACTATAAACTTCAATGTGTCGTATTAAGAGTTTTATGTCATACATAAACATTCACTCCCCGAGCTAATGCTTTGTTAAACGACGTTCCTCTGCTTTTACAGCTGCAGATGTTTGGGGATGGACTTCTGCCACCTTTTCCTGTTTTCTTTCTCATTATTTTCCTCTTAAAACTAAAACTCAGTCATATCGGAGGAATAGAGAATGTAGATGTAACACTTTGAAAAGAGGTTTGAAAGGAGATGAGTGCAGATTCTAATTCCTTCTTGTCTGATTATAGTATCTCTGACATCTCCATCCAAACACAAGGCACTACTGTTTTTTTTCCCCCCTCACATGTCAACCACATTTACTCTAGGATCAATTTATACTTTCTTATTGATAACAATTTGATTTCTTAGATTGTGCTGTTGCGATTGTGTGGTAGTTTCTCTCTCTGTTTTGGAGCTGCAAGTTCTCCACTAGAGAGCAAATCATCAGCAGGAGAGGAGCTGGCAGCCACACACTCTTCACCTGTAACCAGTGTGGTAATCCAAGCCTTCTGTGTTTTCTTGTGCTCCTTGATTCTGCTCCAAACATTGTTTAATCAGCACCTTCCTTTAAGCTATGGATCTCTTCTGCAAAAAGCCTCTGGATCCACATAACTTCTGGAAACCTACACGCTCCTCTTAATGGTCATCATCCTCCTGCAAACCTACCCGTCCGCACTCCAAGCGTCTTCGCCTTGCTTCCTGCTTCTCCAAGCTGCCATCAAACCACTGGTTGTAACCACCGTGCAAGTCAGCAACCTGAGATTCCACTCGCTCTCTCCGGCGTTAATCTCGCACTTCATCTCGAAAGCTCCTTCCTCTTTCTTCTCCATTATTTCTCGTTATCTGTTCCACTCCAGTTACTTATTCCATCTCCTGTTTCCAGCCTCCAGCACCCTGAACCGCCGCCCATTCATTATTCAAATCATTGTAAAATAAGCCTTTTAAAACTTCGTTTGTCTCCCGAGAGTGTTGGCGCATTAGAAATATACCTAACACCACGACGACGCTCACATCTCACCGTGCTCCAGTTGTGCTTTCAATCGTCTTCACTGGAGCTCCTGATTTCCAGAGACACTGGCAATCAACACTTCTCTCAAACAGAGATTTCACAGAATTTATGGAGGAACAAATTAGCATTGTTGATTTTAGCTTAAACACTCCGGGTGAAACATCAAACTTAATGTTCTGGGACAATTTAAAAGCTTTTTAGAGGGAAAATCATACCCTACACTGAAAAATGTCTGACTCCCCACTGGAGTGCGTGTGTGAGTGTGTGCGTGTGTGTGTGACTGAGATGCTTTTATACCTGAATGCAGCATTGTGTGACATAAAGCTGTACCATTGTAAACAAAATGAAAATTCAGCTTAGAATTCAGAGTTCAATGTAGGGAGACCAGCGCTCAGATGGTTTTTGGCAAAATGTAATAGAACTGAACTACACGCAAATGTCACAAATTGCACAAGATATAAACATAGAAGCCTTGAAGTAACTTTCCTCCTTAAGTTGTTGAATATTTAATAAACGTGCTTTAATTTTAATTTTAATTTCTACTTTCTCTCTGCTGTGTTCTTCGGTTTTCAAGAAGTTTTGTTCTCTGATGAACCTCCGAAGTTGACTATTTACTAATTAGGCGACTTTTGACTGCAGGTGTTTGACCTGGACATCACAGATCTGAAAACAAATCTTAAAAAAGTCTGAGGGTTATGAATACTTTCAGAAGGCACTACATCTCCTAATATTGCACTTCCTGTGTGATTTCTCTGGCAGTCTGAACAAGACCTAGCTAAGAGATAAAGACGAGAGACGAAACATTTCTCATTAGTTTTCGAAACCTATAAAGTAAGTGTCAGGCTTGGGGTTTGCAAAGATTGTTTACAAGCCAATTAAATGAGGACATAAAGAAACCAGGCAAAGAGGAAGAAAATCTTTCTGGACAGGATTATGTGAAAAGCACATAATCTTGTTTTTGCCTGATTCATTGCTATAAATATGTATTTTTTATTCATACACTCACACACACAGGACAAACAACAACCATCCACACACACACTCACACCTAGGGACTATTTAGAGTTTTGTTTTTGGACTGTGGGAGGAAACCGGAGTACCCAGAGAGAACGCACCATGCACAGGGAGAACATGAATACTCCATGTAGAAAGACCAGGGCCAGGAATCGAACCCAGAACCTTTTTGTTGCAAGGCAACAGATCTACCAACTATCTGTTTAAAAACCTTTTAAATACAAGCATTTGTTATTGTACTATGGGTATGTAATTAATATTCTTTAAAAAAGTCAACTTCACTTGGAAATGGACAAAAAGGAATAATGAGGGAATTTTGTGACTAGATTTCATCTTGAATTTATAATCTGAATCACAGGCAAAGATCTTGTTTCTATTTTAAGATGAACCAGAACATTTTGCCAATATAAGACTTAAAACTTTGGAAAGCTACTTGCAAAACTTCCAAGGTATTTGCTTTTATTTACATTCTTTGTTGCAGGAGGTTGCTGCAAAGTTATTCTTTGTTTTGTATTTTCCTTCCAAGAAATTGGACTTTCTGGTTCCTTTTCAAAGTGGATCTTTAGGCATTATGGGAATCTCACTGGAGCAAAGAGCATATAATCTAGAGAATGTGCCATTTTTTCTTGAAATAATATCTCCAGAAAATAAGATTTTATTCTTAGAGATAAGAAAATAGATTGGTTGGCTCAAGATAACCGAAAACTTACTTGGTAATCTCAAGGAAATTAAAATGACCACATATGGACATTTTTTGTGTGTTTTCAAAAGGGACAGAATAAAATGTTATTCTGATTTTAACCTCATTTTCTCCCATGTAGCTTACTAATCAGTCAGAAACAAAACATAAAAGATCAAGGAGAAAATGCATTATCCGATGGCAATTAACTGTTTACACCGTAACACTGTGTCTTTATCTGCCCTGAAGAGATGCGATATAATATTGTTTTAAGGTTATTTTTTCCATATAGACTTAAAAGTCTGCAGTAAATAAACAAAAAAAGATCAAAGATAAATCTACCTTAAAGGATGAAAACAAATAAAAACAGTGGAGAAAGGTTTGAAGTTGACTAATCCAAACCCACCACTATCTATACAGTCATGCATATGTGTGCAGAGGGCATGCACACACTTAAAAAAAGTACTTTCAGGAGTGTGAGTGCATCTGTGTGTGTACGCAGGGGTAAAATTGGACTGTCATGCCCAGAATGGGCACTTTGATCATTTTAAGTTCACAGGAGAGAAGAGCAGAAGACTGTAGATGAGACAGGTGAAAAGAAAAAGAAAAGAGATGAGAGGAGAGCTACAAGAAAGCATAAAAAAGAAAAGCAAAGAGGGGATGCTGAAGAAAAGGAGACAGAAAATAAAGGAAAGTACAAGAGAATTTTGGAATACATTACTAAAAGAGTTGAGAGAAGGGTGAGAAAAGAAATAAAGGAGGTGAGCTGAGCAGCAAAGGAAAAGTAAAGGTCTATAGATGTGCAAAGAAAGGGCAGAAGGATAATAAAAAAGTGGAAGTGCAGGGGAAATAAGCAAAGCACTTGCAAAAAGGAAGTAAGAATTATGGAGAAAGGAGAATAAAAAGAACAAAGAAAAGCTAAGCAAAGTCGAAACTTAAAAAGACGGCGGACGACGGGCTTAGTGAAATGAAAAATAATAAAACTGGACGTAGAAAAAGACAAATCCAACAAAGGAAGAAGGGGAAACCGAAGACAAGGGAGGGAAGGAAGGAACGGGGAGAAGCTGGAGTGGCGTCGGCAGAAATGATGGAGGGAACGGATAAGGGATGAAAGCCTTTTTCACTGAGTGATGAGGATGTGCTCACATCACACGCTACTTACCCAGGATTCATAGCGTAAGATGAGTTCCCAGCATCCCTTTCATCTCCACAACATGCAGCAGCGGTCCATCTGAAAAGAGCCTGGGGAGACTCTCAGCCATGGACAGTTACATGTGAACACACACGCACACACACACCCACACACATATATATGTGATTGAATTAAGACACACATAACCATTTTTCTCTCTTTTTGTTTTTAAATCACACACACTTTAAGAAACTGCACACGTGCACAGTTTTAACTTCAAATTCTCCTGAATTAACCTGGTGACTATGCGCCGCTACCAACACACACACGCACAAACAAGCACTACAAAGTGGTTGGCTGTCTAGACGTATCCGTGGTGATCACAGAAGCCACTCGTTGCCGTGGCGTTTGATCTCTTGGTTGCCACGGTTGTCTGAACAGTCTGTCAGAGTTGTGCAGGAGTGGAAAGAGGACAAAAGTGCAAAAGTTTCTGGAAATTCTTCCAAATGTTGAGAAGGATTTATAATAGCAGTTTTGTTTATCCCAAAAAGATAGCTCAGATTTTATTTTATTAACTGAAGTACTGAGAAATTTTTATTTGTAGTAATCATGTTAAAACGCCTGGCTTTTACACATAATGTGGTGCTTTTTTCTGAGTAAATCAAGTGAAAAAGTATGAAAAACGAAAAAAAGGCTCCTGACTCAATTTCAGCCGTTAGTCTCATTAAGTGTCCTATTTTACGTATATAGGGAATAAATGTGACTAAGTCTTTGAAATTTGTTCAATAGTTGTGAAGCTGTAGCAACTAGCAAAAATTAAAATCTCTGTAAGATAGAAAACCAGCTTTCATAATCACTGACTGTTGTTTAAAAAGTGTTTTCAAATAAGGCTGGTAATATTCATTGTTCTTAGCAGGCAGACATTTAAGCGCAGTTAATTTATAAGACACAGCTTCACAACAAGTAGACACTTAGCAAGAAAAGCAGGTCCAATTCATAATTAATTCATAAAATAAATGAATAAATTGACTCTTCTTGAAAGGTTGGTTTTCTAAGCTGTGATTCTCAGCAAAAAAATGTAAAAAAGCAAAGGGTCAATGTCTACTTGACGGCGTGACGTGGCATCACACACCTTTTCTTCGCTGTTTTATAAGAACTCAAGATTGAGCACTTTGCCGGAGACGCTTGTTAGTTTTGCACAAAAGGTAAAAGCCGAATTCATTTTGCAGAAATGTTTTTTTGATTGAGAAATGTGAAATCTTCAGACATTGTTTAGGGGGGATGTCGAGAGGCGCTCCTGTGAGGGGACATCCAATGTCTTCATTTCCTCGTCGCTGTCTGTGCGTCTGACCTTTTGGCTCTCCGTCAACCTCCCAACATCCTCGGATTCTGTGTCCAGACAGATGTGCCTAAAAAGAGCAACATACTGAAAATGATCAGTGTGAGCGAAAGAGAGAAGAAGCGAGAAAAGGCAAAAAAAAAACCTTCCTCATTCACAGACAACAGCTGGCCGCCAGCGTTCTGTGAAAGCGGTAAAGTCAAGTGAGTGATTGCTGAGCAACGCCGAGTCTCTAAATCACTTAAAGCAGCATCCCGGAAAAAACAAAGGGAAGAATCTCAGGGGGATTGGGCGAAAATGTACGCGAGTCTCTTTTTTTGAATCTTTGAAAGAAACACATAAATCTTGAGTCAACGAACCTCAACACAACTTTTTTTTTTTTTCAAAGGAAATGCAAAAGACGAGGGGAGTAAAACTATGAAGGAGAATCGTCTTTGGTGGGTCTCACTTCTGCATCTTTTATTCCTGACAAAAGCCTCACTTGATGATCAAATGCATATCTTCACACTGTTTCAAAGCTGAGAATAAAGGAAGCCATCTTCATATTTCAGTCAAACGTGAACATTTTGACTTTCCTGCTTAAGTTTGATTATTTATTTTTACCTGTGCGAAGAAGGGAGAGAGAGAGACTGGATGTATCCAGCCCATAAAGTCATAGAACAAGAAAAAAAAAAACTGCAGAGAAGAAAGTGACACAGGTAGAACAAGTTGTAGCTGTCTATGGCTGATGTCCACAAACATTTAAGCTGTAATGCAAACCGAATTATTTTTGCTTTTCAATTTCTTCAGATATCCTACCTAAGAAGATCTGGTCATCTCTTCTGCAGATCTGAAAAGACCGTTATAAAGAAAAAAAACTAACTTTTTTCTGTGTAGCGTATCAGAACTATTGCAGAATTCTCTGATGCAAATTGCCTAGTACAGGTTTGACTAACGAATACACTGTGCTTTTATTTTGAAGTAGAGTTGATCAAAAGCAATCTAAATGAATCAATGCACATAAGCGTAACCCTTTAGTTATGTGCTGAATTAAACTTTATAATGTCCGCTAACTTCAACCTTATTATCCAGTAATTTTATCATTTAGCCTCAGAAAACTTATACAGCAACTGACAATGGTTCTTGGTTTTGCTAATCTTTTTTTTATTTTGCACAGTAGGGTCTGGTGATCAATTTTTATAAGACTTAAAAACAACCTCATATTGAACATTTAGCACAAATAACTTTAAAGATTTCTGCATTTTAAACTTAATTTCTTGAATTCAATAGCCATAAAGTCTTACTTCCCTCCCAAAGATTTTGAAAGATTGATCCATAAATTATTGTAATTCTCCTCGTGCCGGTTCAGATCGGTCATACGCTCATTGATCAAAATGCTGATGCTCGTCTGTTAACAGGAACAAAAACCTCCAGTTGTGGCTTCACTCCTCTGGTTTTTGAGATTCTTTATGGTCAGATACCCACAGGAACACGAAGGTCAAGAAATTAGTTGTTCTATGATCAAATCAGAAAAGTTGAGGTTACCGTGTCTTCTCTGCTGCAGCCCCAAAACTGTGCAACAATCTGCCAATCCATATAAGAGCTGCTGAAATCTGCACGCTTACGTGATTTTAAGACCCACCTCTACTTTCTAGCTTTTGAAATAAATAAAGCTGGACAATCTATTTCTTTGTTTAACATCATTTTATTTCTTTTTAAACTTATGAATTATTTAATTCATGTGTTTTGTGGGGATTTTTGTCTCTTTTTGACAACTATCAACTGCTATCAGTGTTCATTATAGTTTTTAGCAACATTATTTATACTCCTCTTTCTTGGACCGTTTGTTGTAAACCTGATAAGAGATTTAGATCATGTCATGCCACAAACATGCCACATTGATTTAAATTTCCTTCTGATGCTCAGTTTGAACTTCAGAAAGTCGCCAACTCCAAGTCCAGAAGTCTAACTCCCAGATTGGAGCAGCTCGCTTCATATACAAGCAATTGAAGAGCTACGCTTAGTAAAGCGGCTGGTAAATGTATGTTTTCAGACAAAGAAAAATCATCTTGAAAAAAAGCCTTGTTAATAAAGACAGTAGCTGTCTGACGCTTTGAAGAGCTTCTGTCGTGTCTTGAGGTGACTTTGAGTGTGCAGCTCTCTTGGTCCTCCACTGGGATGGATAGCTGACAAGTGAAATGAGGCTCTGTCTGTCTCCCCACTGGTCTACTCTGTTTTCTATTTCCCTCTGTCCCCCCTCGGCCTCAGCTTGTTCTCTCAGCTGTGTGACAGATAATTGACACATTATCATACAACGACCTTGGGTCGCAGGCAAGCCCCCGCCAATTAAAACCAGCGCCATTCCCTTCACAACTCTCTGTAATGGAAATATGCACACTCCGCTGTGTAAAATGAGCAAACCGTGAAACCACACATTATGCCAAACACACATTACGTGTAAACAGCCACTTGCTCAAGAAGAAAGCATTTGAAAACAAACATTTACAATAAGTCAAGTCAAGCCTTTAAAAGCCGATGGCAGATTGTAGATGGAGAGGTCAGTTTACGTGCATCCTGTCATTAACCTTGGACGGCAGTGGAAGGGTATCTAACTAACTTTCTAAGTCACTCAATCACAAAGAGATAGAGCGAGGGGTCGCTGACGATGGGGAAAGATGGAGCGAGACAGACGTGGAGTGACAGAGACGGAGGATGGCGCGCAGAGACGGATTGGAACAGGGTTAAGATTCGGATCGACGGTGAGAGAAGAGGGCAGAGTGGAAGAGATGGAAGAAATTAAGCAGAGAGCCGGGGAACAGTGGGTGAGTGGGAGTTCTCGCAAATGACACGAGAACAGTTTTCTGAGCTTGTGTTGCTTAGTTACTGGGAAAATATCTATGAGCAGAAAAGACCGAGGAAATAAAGGAAGAGAGGTGAACTGGAGGATAAGGAGAGAAAGAGGGCCTCCCCATTTCAATCGGAGGGAAGGAGTAAAGACGAAGTGCAAATAGGTTGCTTTAAAAGGGTAGCCATCAATCTATCAATCTAGGTACGTTGCCAAATTTCCCTCTTTACTGCCAACTTTTCCAACTCCCTGTAGGGGATTAGAAGGCCCTCAATGGCCTGATGGGATGCATTATCTGTTCTCCATTTTCTGGGTCTTTGCCTGAGGTTTAGCCTCAAGGTCCTCAATAAGTGGGACGTGTCCAGAAAACTTGTGAACAAACCTATTTTGAAGATGTTCTGACGAGATGACAGAAAAGAAACCTGACCTGATGCTTGTGTTTCTAAAAGCTCATTAAGAACAACAGCTGAGAGCTACAACATAACCCTTCAACCAAACCGTAGAGAGCAATGACAGCTTTTCAGAATTGTAAATCCAGATTTTCACAATACCAGCACAAGATCTGCATTTTCGTTTTGCTGTTTTGTAAAATCGCACTGTTAAAATTGTTAATTTTAATAAAAAACGTCCAGTTCTCGTGAACCCAGTCGTCTTTGACCGCAACATCTCGTCCCGTGAGCTGGATGCACAAGTGCACACCGAGTCATAATGTTATGATTGCAATGTCAATCTCAGCTCCTTCTTACCTGCCAAAGCACACTACACAGAGACAATCCACCTATCCGTCCTTACACACCCTTTTATCCTCACCCATGAACAAGAAGCAAGCATCCTGTAACTTGTTTACTTCGGGTGACAGCTCACTCTCAAACAGAATGGAGCAAAGCAATCCTTCAGACAGATGATGACGGACTCTTGGGCAGAGATTTTGAAGCGCTGACTCTCATCCCAGCAGCTGCTTCATACTTAACTGCAAACCCCTCCTGATGCATTTTGTGAGTCAAGGTCTGACAGGTTTGAAAAAAAGAAGAAAAAAAAAAAGCAATTCGGAGCACACACAATCTTCCCCTCGAATGCAATAAAAAATCATTTCCATGAAGGCCACGGACTTGTACCCAGAAAGACTCTCATCCAGATCAACAGTAACTATGCATTTCATTTTACGGAGTCTATTAATATCAATTAAAATGTTTCACTTTTTTACCCGTTACAACCCCAAGCTTTAACGTAGTTTATTGGGAATTTAGAGCAACTCAATTATCATGAAGCGAAAGGAGAATGACTCATGGTTTAAATTAAAATATTTTTAAAAGTACAGCATTCTCTGCAGTCCGATTGAGTTTAAGTAAATTTGCCAAGAGGAATTTCCAAAGATTTCAGTCTCTAGATGTGCAATGCTGGTAGAGCCATAAGCCAAAAAGACAGGTGGCTCCACAAAGTACCAACAAAACACTTTTTAGCTTTTCATCGATCAAAGATTTTCTGCCAGTTTCTTTTCCATGTCACAATTGTGTTCAACTTTGTGTGTCTCATAATATCCCAATAAAATACCTTAGTGTCTGAAGGCGTAACATGTGGAAGTTACAAGGGGGATGACTACTTTTCCAAGCCAACATATGATTAGAAAGTATAAAAATACAGACAGGTGTGGGAGGGGTCACTTGCTGTCTGTTACAGAGAAGATATGACACAAAAAAGAAGCATCTATAATGATTTTTGGTCTCGGCTGCAGTTCGAATCACTGGTTCCCGTGTATTTATGCAGTACTGCTGGGAAACAAAAGATGAATGAAGAAATAAAAGATTTTTATGGCGAATCGTTGCAGGAAAACTGTCCTTGCGTCTGATCTATGAGCTCTCGCATAATGTACCGCACACTCTGCAAACCTGTTGCCATTGTGCTGAATCTTCTGCTGAAGACAAATTAGCATTTAAATGAGGCAAGTTATTTTCCTTTTACGCCTGCTCTAAATTTTTAACGTAATTTGGTTTGATTGAGATGAGAGGAGACAAACTGGTGGGCCATTTTTTTTTTTTTTTAAGTGTTACTGACCAAGAAAACGGTTGAGTGAACAAGTCTGCTTCAGCAACAACCCCTGCTTCAAGTTCTCTGAGTTACACCCATTCAAAGATGAGATATGCAGCTCAATAGCCTATAACCAGAACGAC
The DNA here is from genome assembly GCF_904066995.2 of Poecilia reticulata. Lineage (NCBI taxonomy): Eukaryota > Metazoa > Chordata > Actinopteri > Cyprinodontiformes > Poeciliidae > Poecilia > Poecilia reticulata. The sequence continues at coordinate 16,693,403 of NC_088840.1, forward strand.
CCATGTTTGGCATCCAGCAGCTTGACTGATGCACGCTGTCTTGCCTAAAGGACCACTCCAGTGATTTTAAACCTTATCTCTACAGTGTGCGTGTCGAAGAGAGATACGTTAATGCACCTTTCTCTTGGCAGGACCACTGTATCTTGCAGGAAGGCTCTGTTCATCTCTCCGCATCCACCACAGGGATAACATGGGATGCTAGGAAGAAAAGCATCACTCTTCCGAAAGTTTCGCTTCATCCTGGGAAAATAGACGTAGACATGTAACTCTGAGAATTAAGATAGGATAGGGCTTTAAAAGTGGGGAGCAGGCATTAAGTGTTTCTCTTCAAAGCATTATTTGAAGTTTGAACATTAAAAGGAGATGCTGTCATTTCTCTAACCTGTAAACGAGGAAACCTGTTCCTTCAATTATTTATGGAGTTGTCATGTAGCACTGACCTCAAAGGCTTGTCTGAGTGAAGAAACAGCAAGCAAACACAAACCTATAGATTAACGCTGCGCTATTCTTGCACTCTATAGTTGCTCCTCTCTTTAAAAAAATACTTAAATTGGTAAAAGATATTTCCCTGAAACATGAAACCCACTCTTTAAAATGTTTAAAATTAGCAACCTGAGGTTGCTAATTTCAGTACTATTGTTAAACTCAGACTACTTCATCCGTATGGGGTATTTTACAAAAGCTGAGGCCGACTTCATTTTACAAATGAAGAATTTTCTTAGCTTTGCAATTGCAAAAGAATCTGCAGAAAAAGACAAGGTAAAGAACTGTGAGAAAAATGAAGACAATTATGGAACATTTGCATATTTGTTCTGTTCTGGGAGAAGCGACATGCATTTTAAGACATTAAATATACAGCGACAATTAAACCATGCGCATAATAAAGGGTCTTGCACTTGCAAATTATTTGCAGATATTGAAATCTCTGGTTGCTGGTAGCTCATCTGCTAAACACAGAGCTGTTTACCGAGAGGTCCTGAGTTTGATCCCAAACAAATAATCAATCTTGGCTAAATCAGATCTTTTATTTTCCAACTTCAAATGAATGCATGATCAAATATTTAAGACGTGTAAGCTTTGAATGTTAGATTAAACATATAGCAACTTAAATTGGTACATCTTCTTAATGCAAACATGTCTTAAATTAGAGGTAAATGTGTTCATACATAGTTGTTCTACATGTCTTTATGATGCGATGGAATGGCAAACTGTCCAGGATTTATCGTCTGTCTTGTCCAATGGCTACTGGACATGGGCACAAGCATCCATGCGACCCTTCACAGATAATCAGCTCTATGACGTTTTCTCTTTCTTTCAGTTTTTTTATTGTGATCTTTTCAAATTGTAGCTATAATGCTGCTCCACTTTCAAGATGTTAGGCTCAATAACTTGGAGAAAAATAATAAACACGGAGTGATCATAAAAAGCTCGATCGACCCTCCATTGCAGGTTTGGAGAACAATCTAATCAGTCAACCAAACCTTGCTGCACTGAGGCGTGTGTAAGGTGAAATTGTGCTTATATGAGAAATAAGAGTCCAGTATACATTTCTTGTTAGCAGACTCTTATTACAGAGCTGTTACGTGTCTCTGCAGTTCTGTATCTGAATAAAGTCAGCTTGTTCAAGCAGGAGGAGCAGCTTGACTGCGGAGAAAAAGTGTCATTGTTAATACCCCAAGGCTTGGGACTGAGAATGTGCGGACAGGGATACATTATCTCCATTTGGTAGGTCATTTAGAAAAAGAGCGCTGTGTAACCTTCTTCCTGCCCCTGACTGAAAGGCTGTCTTTTTCTCTCTCAAGATATCTCTGCTCTGCGCCCCGACTGTGAAACTCCATAAAGAGTGATGGATGTTGATGGAGACACACGGAGAGGTGATTATAGATCATGGAGTATCGAGGAAGGACGCAGACAGACAGATGGAAACTGAGAAGGAGTCGATTGTGGTCGCAGAATTGTAAATGACAGAATAGATTCCTTTTGCCCGCTGTATGTGGAGCAGCTATGCCACAGTGTGGCGAAACGCTGAAGTACAACTACTGAGAGCAATTTAAACATGCAAGACACCACAGTGAATATTGAATAATAAGCATCAGTTATAAGCTTCACATATGTCATGAGTGTTGTACTTAAAGTGGCAATCTCAAACAGGAATAGCTTGATCGTTTGTTCCTCGGGTGGCCAAACAAAAACTGAGATTTGCGATTTACAACTGTAGGCAATCAGAGAAAATGAACATCGAAAAGGACAGCAAGCAAGGAGATTAAAAAAAAAAAAGACAATTCCCCTGCCTCACCTTTTGTCCCGCACTAAGACTGAGAAAGATTTAGAAGAACCTGCCTAAGGATTACTGTCGCTTCTCTGGCTAAAAAGGGACAAGAACTGCTGCAGTTTAGCTAATGTATGTAACTCCAATTTCCTTAGGGAAGAGAGAAGCTAAATCACAGGTATGTGGTTGATTCAAATCTTTAATTATATCTGACAGGAAAATGGGAAGAGAATACATTTGGAGAAGGTTTTGCCCTTTTCCCTGTCATATTTCGTGAAAGGTGACACTTTTCTTTGCATGTCACACATCTCTAATGCTCTTGAGGTAAAGTTTCAACCACAACTTACACACACAGTCTGTTCTGTTCACTCAGTTCTGTTCTGGCCGTGCTGCAAATGCTCATTTTCTGACTTCTCAGTGATGTCAGCAGGTCAACACTGTTAAAAGAAAGATTGAAATAAGCACCTTGCTAACTATTAGCGGTGTCCTCTTTGCTCTCTTATTCTAACGTATTCTCAGGCTACGGGTGGGAAGTAGTAATACAAGCTGATGCAAAACACTGATAATGTTTCATTCTTCACTGTCTGTCCTTGTTAATGTAATATTTTCAAGACATTTTTCCAGACCGCCTTTTTTTTAAGGGTGTAATGAAGCATAAGGGGTCAGTACTGTTGCCACACATCAACAACATCTTAGTTTGAAATGAAAATCTTGGTTTTTCTGTGTGGGATTTCTTCTCTTTGCTCTGGTTTCCTCCCACATGAATATTGGGCTAATTAGCAAATCTACATTTTCTTAGTTACCTCTGTTTTTTGATACAGTGTTGTGTTTTCAAACAGTCTCATCAATAACCTTCTTGGCTTACATTTAAACTCAAAGAAAGTTCATGTTTTTGTAAGAAATTACATTTAATCCATAGCCACGATTATTCAAAAATTCTGTCTTTATCTGAAGTATTTAGCCTACTTTTGGTAAATTATGGCCTTTTACAGGCGTTTTTGAAACACAACACACTTCATCTTCAAAAGGCAAACCTTTGGACAGACAGTGAAAGATGCTGCCTTTACTGTATGGGTAGCTGAGTTAGAGACTTGGGGTCACACAGGTTTAGAGAAAACTAATGATTTGCGGCTGCAGATTTATGAAGTGATGTTCAGTTGGGAAATTTGCCCACAGAGCACTTTCAGGATGATGGTACTCAAATCTACTGTAAGCCCCACGTACAATATCCTGATGGCCGAGTCACTGAGGTTTTATGGATTTCTCGCAGAAATTATAGGCCCAAGTTGACACAGAAGACACTTCAGTTTAGTGGTAATCTGCAGGGCGTCAAGGAGTGAGGCTGCAAGAAAAACGGTGAGAGACTCAAGGACGTCGGTGAGACTGAGGTCAAGATGCCACTTGTTTATGTAAGCATATGTGTTTGAAAGTACACGTTTTGTCCTGTTCTCAGCCCTAAAATAATGAAAAAGACGGCTCCTCTTTAGATTTTAATGCAATATGAAAGATGAGCTCTTTCATTTTCAACCAGAAAAAGAAAGCCCCTGGATAAATTCCTTGCGCAGTTGTGACCTCCTCACCTCTTGACCCGTAACAGTCACGCTGAGGTCACAGACAGGAGAGTTTTACCAAACTTATGAAGTCTTTACCAGCTTACATTTTACCCAAATGTGGCAAGGAAAGTGTTTCTGAACTTTTATAAAATTTTAAGATCAGTTCCTTATCCCTTAGCAAACTGGGGAAGTGATAAATTACATTTACTTGTGTTACAGTGACTTTCTGTACTTCTGTTTACTTGTATTTGAATTTTTGTATTTACATTGCATTTCAAATCAGTTCTGTAACTAGGTAACATACTCAAAATTGCACAGAAGTTTAGAAACTGCTTGAATCTGATCAGCTTTAATTTTACACATTTGTCTGCTGCTGTTGTTTGTTGGTTCAGCTACTTTAGCTACTTTTGTCCCTTGGTCATTTGTTTTTGAAACAACAATGAAAACTGTTACAGTTGTGCTTTGTTAGAGCAACCTGTGCCGAAATCCCCCAAAACATGGAGATGCACATACAGTGCAGACAAAGCTGAAAGCTTTGTCTGCACTGTCTTATTTTTCCTTATGCAGGAAAATAAAAGGAATGAACCCCTTGAAATTGCTGTGATAGAAAGTAAAAAAAAGAAGGAATCTACTTTCACATGCAGTCTTTTATTTTCAACCAGAGAAAGGAACAGAAACAGCTTCCAAGATGTCAATATCACACCTGAAACTATATCAATGTTTGTTAAGAAGCCATCGGTACAGCTATGGCCAAAGGTTTGGAGATAAGATATAATTATATTTTTTTTTTTACAAACTATACTTCTCCGGTTTTGTTGGAGCTATTTTGTCTTTTAGGGAGGCAGATGGAACCACATAAGTATTTCACCTCTGCAGGCCTGACACATACTCTTGGAGGATATTTTGACACTTTTATGCACGGACGTGTTTTTTGGTAAACTATTGAGGAGCCCACTCTTTTTGACAAGACAGAGCCAAGCGGATGAAGGAAATCATTGCCGGAATGAGTCATCACACCAGGATTCGGTTTTTCTCAAACAGTCTGAAGGTTCATCTCAGAAGATCATTTCTTGCACCATTCCTCTGCTGTCCAATGCCGATATTTCGTGGAGAATATCCAACTGTATGTCATAGTATTCTTTGAGAGGATTGTCATTTTTGTTGCCCTCCTTGATGACATCATCCAAAGGTGCTATCAGGTAGCCTGACAGTGTGTGCAGAAACACACACATGTTCTTCCTGCCATTCCTACAGACGCTCTTCCCTGGTGGCAACCGGATCCTTAGCTGAATAATGAAACTTGCATGGGTAGCTTCTTAAGTAAGCTGAAGGTGTGGTCACAGAAACTGAACCTCTTTCATACCAATTCATAAATATTCAATAAATGAAAGTCCACTTTGATACAGTCTGTTTAAAAAAACAGAGTGATATAAGTTGCTTTGCTGTGGATTTGTAAATACTCTCCTATGAACAAACAATCGCATAAAAAATGCTGGCAGGCCATTCTGTGTCAGAAATAAAAGTGCAAAACAAGATGTTGTGATTCATCTCCATTTAATTAAAATAACATTAAAGTCATTCATATTTCATGTGATTGTTATATCTATAACAGCCTAGATTGAATTAAGCTCTAACATAGATGGTGATTTAGAGGATTTTTAAAACTAATATCAGAAAACTATATGTACTGATAAAATCACCATCTATTTGAATCTAAATCAAAGTAACATGCCTTCCAGCTGTACATGTAAAACAGCTAAAAAAACCTGCTTTTTGGCTAAGTATGACACTTTGATTTTACTTGTTATTAACATGCACTACTCTTGTCAATTTAATACCAATAAGATAAAAAAAACAACTTATAAAAGCGAAATGGGGTGAAGTTTATTAATTTAAGTGGTGTTTAAAAATATCAAAACACACTGAATTATTATTTTTCTTTTACCAGTGTGTCATGGTTATGTTTACACTTGAGTAACATTTTATAATAGTAATTATACTTTTATTTGACTATTTTAGTAGCCAATTTTTCCCATATTGTAGTGATTAAAATTGAGGTCACATATTAATATAAATATATTTAGCCAACTTTTGTGATATTTCAGACTCTGTTATATTATCATTGTTTTTTTTTTTTTTACTTTTTAATTCACCTTTTTATTTAATAAGTTCACGGACCCTCTGTTTACCTACTATCTGGATCAGCAACTCTTACATTTGTCGGATTTCTCAGACTAATAAATCACAGCTAGAGAGAAACACATCTGACTAACCAGATATTTTCACTGCAGCGGACATTCAAAGTCAGACCACAAAAACAACGATCTGCGTGTTGCCCCGCTGTATTCTTAAGAGGTTTCGGTCAGTGTCATAGTGGTGTATTCAAAGCCAGCCGTGATCGTATAGTGGTCAGTACTCTGCGTTGTGGCCGCAGCAACCCCGGGTCAAATCCGGGTCACGGCAAATTTTGAACTCACGCATAATGTAGATAATTAAATACACTAAGACTTCGAATAGAAAAACACCAGGAGAAGACAACAAACATGCATAAAATTATTTATGGAGAAAACTGTTTTGTTTGTTGTCTTAACAGCAACTTCAGTGTGTTGAGCAGAGACCACGACGATTTGGCTTAGGCCAATACCAATACCAATACCAATCAGGTCTGCAGGAGCTAATCATTTCTGCAAAACTTGTACAGGTCAGGGCCTCAAACATCTCTACACATCCAGAACACAAACTATTTAGACTTTACCTTCGGCTTGGCGATACAGAGAGAGTTTCTTCCCCAGGCACGTCTCTTTGATGAGCTCTAGCAATCCCCGGGTACATAAACAAAGAAAAAAGGTAATTTTTCACTTCCCACCGAATGTGTCTATTTATATTAAATGTATATAACTGCGAGCAAAGTGTTCTCAGTTATATACACAAGAAAAATAACAAAAAGTCAGTACATACGTGAATAGATAAAATACATAAATAGTAGAGAGAAAAATAATTTTTTTAAAAAAGGAACGGTAAGAAAGAAGCGGTCAGACTTCATTTTTATAAAATTAACTGAAATAGACCTTTATTCAATTAATGAAACGAAACATACCTTAGTAATGTTCAGACTTTCCGTGTTACCCTAAATAAGGCAAGTAAACATACCATAGGACACGTCAGAGCTACCGTTTATTAAATTAAAAAGCGTGTCCCCATAATTCGCTTGTACGTTAAGTCTCGCGTTACTTCCACCCCAAATCTCGTTTAAGCAAACCAACCAGGAAGCGAATGGCGGAAATAAAGATCTATCTCACGCTTTCAGTTAGGATTTTGTGATATTTTGCGTTTTGGAAGGAGTGAACAGCGGAACAGGCAGTTGATGCCTTCAGTAACAACCAGAGGAAGACTTCAGAAACACAATGCGGTCGCTGTGATCCGTCCGGAGGGATCTGTGCAGTGAATGGACCGATGGACAGTCGGTGACTGAGAGTGACTGTCTTTAGATTTGGCACAGGTAATGTTAATGATTTTCGTTTCACTTTAATTTTAAAGTCCAGTCCGTGAAGAAAAACGTAATTTAATTAGTAATTCCCGTTTTCGTTGCTTTACAGCACTGTTTATGTGCTGATGTGAATATTTAAACATGACGTATCAAAACATATGGACATCTACCAATAAGACTTGGAATCAAAATCTTAAAGAGTGGCTTATTATGAATATCAGCCTAATTGTGGTTAATAACAGCTAAAATGTCAGTTTATTCTGAGGATTTTATTGCTGTTGTCTGTAAATTTACCAGCTCCACCAGTAAATCACCGAACTGGAAAAGCAAGTTGTAGCAAATGGTCTTCAGAAATCAGATTTAGCTGTGAAAAATGCCTTTGACTAGTTCTTAATCCCAATTATATTAAATAATTAGTACAGGTGCTGCTCAATAAATGACAATATGACTGAAAAGTGGCATTCTTTCTGTAATTCGACTGAAGAAGTGAAACTTATGCACAGAGTCAAATATTTAATGGATTTATTTGATGGACAAAAATTCAGTTTGTTATAAAAAAAATTTTTATTTCTCTAGACCAATTACCAATTAATAGGATATTTAATACAGAAATGTCAGCTTGTTGATGTACTGTACACTGTGTGTTTGGACTCCTTTTGTGTGCATGGTGTGGCATGAAGTTTGTGTCTCTGCTACAGTGTTGGAAAAAGATATCAGCCTTTAGCTCATATCAGCTCTGGTGTCTCTCATTTTCCTCTTGGCAGTACCTCATAGACTGAAGCTATTCTCAACAAAGCAGATACTGGTACTTTTTGGGAGTCTGAGCAGGTGCCAAGTTCTGCTCGAAATTGAAATCAGCATCTCCATAAAGTTTGGTCAACAGAGGAAAGCATGAAGGGCTCTACAATTTGTCCAAAGTCAACAATTCTGCTCACTGTAGAGTTAATAAAGCACATAGGACAAACACTAGAATATAAAATGTCTCTTTAACTCATCAGAAACTGTGAAAATTTACACTTAGACCTCAAGCAGCCTGGATTTTGTGCCTCTTTGCTGCGACCAAATGAAACGTACTGTAAAAGGGAAACAATTCTTCCATTTTCTCTCCTAGGCGAAGTTATCTTATTCAGACATGAATCAGCTGTGACAGACTCCATTTCTTGTGAATCTTTTGCTAGCTATTTGTCAGGCTTTATTTCACAATTTTCTGAAAACTGTGCTTATCCTCATTACTTGTGCACTTTTTCTACCACACTTTTTCTTTCCACTTAACTTTTCATTGATATGCTTGAAAACAGGCACTCTACTGTGAACAACTAGGTTATTTTGAAATGATCACTTGTGACTTACCCTGCACATCACATTGTTCAAGTCACTGCACTGACAAAAAGATAAGATTTTGGTATTGGAAAAATCCCCTTTCCATTTGCTGTAAGCAATAATTATCAATTGGCAGAAATGTATTATAAATCCATTACACAATCACCAATTTATTTAGTAGGTACACCTTGCTTTCACTGCATTCAGTCTCTGGTTACCTTCAGAACGGCCTGGCTCTAGATGTCCCTATCGATATGACAACATCACACGTTATAATGGATTCCTCGGCTGCATAGTGCATACCCATGATGTGAATTTCCTGTTCCACCGCATCCCAAATGTGCTCTGTTACGCTGAGATCTGGTGACTGTGGCGCAGCACAGTGAGTGAACTCATTGTCATGCTAAGAAAAACCAGTTGGAGATTATGGAGCTTTGTGACATGCTGCGTTAAAACCCTCTGGAAGCAGCCATCAGAAGACGAGTACTCTGTGGTCATAAAGGGATGGAAATGGTCAGCAATAATACCCAGGAGTAGGCCGTGACGTTTGTACAATAATAAGTTGATATTAAGAAATCCAAAAATGTTCCAATAAAATATCGCCCACACCAATACGCTACCACCTGCATTCTGAACTCCTGATCTATTGTCTGAACTTTGTCCTTGTGAATTGGTGCCTCTGTTTCCAGTGTTTAGCTGAAAGTAGTGCAGCCTGGTGTGGTTTTGTGCTGTTGTGGTTCAGTCGCTTCAACGTTTAACATGTCTTCAGAGGTGATATTCTTCATACCTTGGTTATACCAAGTGGTTATTTTATGTTGCCGTAACATCATTTTCGAATCGGCCCGTCCTGCATTTCTGTCCTCATAATGTCGAGTCTTTTTTTCTTTTTTGTTGTTCAAAGTCGCTTCATCCCTCTCTCCTCTCATCCTGATATTTAGTTTGAGCCTCAGCAAGTTGTCTTTACCCACCTAATGCACTACGTTTCTGATTTGCTTCTGGTTCTGGCAAGTGTACCTGGTAAAATTCCTCTTTTGATCAGAATTGGTGAACAAATTATCTAATTGTAATGATGTAGCATTTATTTAGGTTTACTAAGCTTTACTTTAATTCCTCCGTGTTTCACCGAATCTTTCATGTATAACTCTTACTATGCAGACGTATGGCCCTGCTGCTCAGCTAGCTGAGGGAGACGTCAATCATGTTTCTGAAAACCTCCTTCACCTCGCTGATTGTCGGGGTGTTTGTGGTGTATGTGCTCCACACTTGCTGGGTGATGTATGGGATAGTGTACACCAAACCCTGCGACAGCCCCAAAGCAGACAACTGCATCACGCCCTTCCTGGCGGGGAACCCAAAACTACAGGTTGGCTGCCGTTAACGATTCAAACATGGCGCCTCGGTTGGCTTAAGTGACACATAACATCCCTTTCTGCTTGTTAGTTGAGCATCTACGCCGCGGTGAAGCCGAACGCAGATGGAGGCCATACGCTGATTCACAGAGAGGAGGACTTCGATGTCAACAGCAAGTTTGAGAGGTAAGTGTGCATTCATCAAAAGGAACATCTGTCCATGTTTGTGATTTGGACGCAAGCTGATGAATTCATTTATTTAATGTGTTTCCCTGTAGGATCGTCAACGTCTCACTCCCCAAGAAAACGCGCAACAACGGAACGTTGTATGCGTTAATATTCGTCCATCAGGCTGGTCTCAACCCGTGGCAGGACCCGCGACAGGTCCACCTGGTGGCTCAGCTCACCACCTACATGGTCCCAAAGCCTCCTGAGATCTCTCTGATATCAGGAGAAGATCAAACACAGGTACGAGACTTTCTGCTGCTCCCTCGTCTTCTCTGAGACTGCTTGATGTGTCGCATAGGCTAAGCTTATGGGAAAGTTGCAGTAAATGGCAACATGGTTGTTAAAATTTAAGTTAGTCTGTAATTACATAAAGTTGGACTCTGTCTACTAATTGGCTTTGTTGAAGCAATTTAGGTCCTAGTCCCAAACTTTTCATTTTTGAAATTTTTCTTTGATCCATCTAGTTATTTTATAGACACAGGTATACATTGACTTTTAGGGACTGTACTGTAACCAAGTGGTGACTCAAATATAAAGTTGTGTCTTATCAGCGGTAAGAGAGGTCATAATTCTCCATAATCTTGGTTTTGGTGTGCATGTAGATATCAAATGAAAATGGGCCAAGAATATAGCCCTGAGGAACCCCAGATGTGATTTTTATTTTATTTTTTCAAATTACAAGCTTCAGTTATGTCAAATTAGCACAGCACCAGATAGTCCCTCTTCTTTCCCAGTTTTTTCAACCCTGTATTATGATTGGCTACGTCAACTGAAGCACTGAAATCCAGTGTTATCGAGACAAAAGTTTTTGACAAACTTCTTTCTCTGAACATGTACATGAAAGCATTACATAGATTTTCTGCCTAAAAAGGAGGAAATTCACCAGTCAACTACCTCTCTGTCTTTGTCCAACAGGGTCAAAAACAGGAAGACCAGAAGAAGAAACGACGTGATGGTAGCTCCGGAGCGGGAACTAGAGCTAAAGGTGGAGCCACTGCTTCAACAGATCACCCAGTTTCTCACTGGCGCTCCCGTCTAACTCTCAACATCGTTGGTGACCACTTCCTGTTTGACAGAGAATACCTGCCAAGCGACGTTCACAGATACCTCAGAGTGTAAGAGAGAGACTAGTTACATTCACAACAATGGCAGCTAAGCATAAATTGTCAAAAGATGGATATCACGCTGTGCTAAATATATCTAAAAGCATGCAATGATATTTTTTTTATTAAATACTCACTTTTTTAAAACTCATTAAAAAAGTCTTATCACTTAAATTTATAGAAGAAAAATATAGTCACAAAAAACATCACTGTTAGTACTTTGGTGCATATGCTCTGATCTTTATAACAAAACAGAAATGTTCAACGATAAATCTCAACATTAATGGTGAAGGTTGGATTTAAGCAAAAAAAAAAAAATCATTGTTAATAGTTTTATTTGTTGTCGTTTTAGATTCCAGAATGGGAAGAAAATGGTGTATCTACCTCTGCTGTTTGTTGACGAGCTCAGCAATAGGGTCAAAGACCTCGTGGTGAGTTTTAACCTTTAAACAAACATCATGCAACGTACTTCTACTTTAGGAGCAGTAGTATTAGGAAATCAAAATGTTGGCTTTTTTTTTTTTTTCAAATGATTTTCACATTTAAAAATGTAGGAGATCAACGGCACTTCCACAGAGCTCCCTCTCACCGTCCTCTACGACTCCATCTCTCTGGGCAGACTTCGTTTTTGGATCCACATGCAGGATGCTGTGTACTCCCTGCAGCAGTTCGGTAGGCTGAACTTTCTGTGACTTGCTTTCACAGATATCTATGTGATATCCATAATATCTAGCTAAAATGTCTGTTTTTTTTTGTTTGTTTGTTTTTTTTAAATGTAGGATTCACAGAAAAGGATGCTGATGAGATTAAAGGCATCTTTGTGGACACCAACCTGTATTTCTTGGCTCTCACCTTTTTCGTCGCAGCCTTCCATGTGAGTTTTAAAAACTCAAAGAAGGTCCATGTTCACTCTGGAGGAGCTGCAGAGATTAATTGACTCCACAAATCTGGACAAATAGAAAGTGGCAAAAAGAAATGTTGGGTTAGGGGGGACACAGGAAACGTGTGGAAGAAGATGCTGTGAGACCAAAGCTGAACTTTGTGATAGTGGCAACGTAATGCTGTGGAGATGTTTTATTTTGACATGAAATTCATATTAACTTCTCCAAGATGGGTGGAGCTAAATACAGAAAAATCCTGCAAAAAAAAAAAAAAATCATGCAAAAGACTGTTTTAAACTTGTCTGTTGCTTTTTCCAGCTTCTGTTTGACTTCCTGGCCTTCAAAAACGACATCAGCTTTTGGAAGCAGAAGAAAAGCATGGTGGGAATGTCCAGCAAAGCAGGTAAGGGACGTCACAGCACTCGCCTTTACTCTCATCAGTACGGCACCAGAGAACCCGGCACAAAGAACAGATGGAAATGTGTTAATCCACTGGAAACTAGAGGATGTTTTTGATGAACCTGTGGAGAAATGTGTAAAACAAGGTAATACACAAGCAAGGCATCATCTGTGGATGCTCTGGACTGAAAAGCAGCCATATGTTGCATTCTGTTCACCTTTGTAATTTAGAGGACTGGAAGCTTTTACGCTGTTGTTGGACACATTTTCTCAGGAGCTATGTGGAAAACGGTGTCTGCATACAAATGACACATTGAGAATAATTCAGTTCCTTGATATTCTTTTATAGGGGACCAAAATTTCTCCATTAGTCTTGTGAATAATATGGTGTCTAGATTTATTGACTTTAAATCTGAATTTTATGATTTGGTTGCAGTCATTAACTGAACCGTTTCTGCACCTCCTGATGTTTTTTTTTTTTTTGTTCCTTATTTCAGTGCTGTGGAGATGCTTCAGCACCATAGTGATTTTCCTCTATTTGTTTGACGAGCAAACAAGCCTCCTCGTACTCATACCTGCTGGGATCGGCTCTATAATTGAAGTAAGGACACACATACACACACAGACGTTACTGCGAGCATTGATTGATAGTAAGTAGAAGAAAAAATAAAAGTAGTTTAGGCCCAATAACGGATATTTTTGCCTTCAAGTGAAAGGCAAAATGACAAAACTTAAAAATCACTGGGTGATATAAATAAAGTTCCCTCACAGTTTTCACTTCTTTCTGAAAATCTATTTATTGTATTGCTGCAGGTGTGGAAAGTGAAGAAGGCCTTTAAAATCCAGATTTTCTGGAAAGGAGGCAAACCAACATTCCTGGTAGGTGTGAAAGTAACTTCAACACAACAACTTTCTTAACGTCCAGAAAACCATCTGTGTGTTTTCTGCAGTTGAGAAAATCATCTAACGTTTTATTTATTTCAGTAATTTCATTCATATAGTCGATTCATGCAATAGAACATTCTTCACATTGTTTTTTATGTTAACTTTGACAATTGTTGCTTACATTACACTTTTTCCTTTCCTTGAAACAGTTTGGGAAACTAGACGAATCAGAGCGGAGAACAGAAGAATATGATACTCTGGTAAGAAGCAGCGGATCTGCTTTTGGTTGGAAAAATACAATGTAATAGTATGAGCTCGTCAGCGGATATATTTATTTCTTGTTTTTCTTTTCTTTAGGCCATGAAGTATCTCTCATACCTCCTTTATCCTCTGTGCATCGGAGGGGCAGTGTACGCACTAATATTCCTGCGATACAAGAGGTAACGGTGTGCAAACGCAAAAATGAAACATTATTTCTTTGTCGAAGTCATGCGATACTGATTGTCCATTGTTATCTTTTAGCTGGTATTCATGGCTAATCAACAGCTTGGTGAATGGTAAGCTACTTTCTAAATAAAATATTTAAAAAAATAACCTCATTAAACAATTATTTTAATTTAATTTTAATAATTCTCATCTTAAATGTATTTCTTTTTACTCTGGAAATTTCAGGTGTGTATGCCTTTGGTTTCCTCTTCATGCTTCCTCAGCTCTTTGTCAACTACAAGGTCAGTATTCTCAGTCGAAGTTTTTTTTTAAATATATCAATTCACAACAAATATTAGACAATAAATATGTAGACTCCAGTTTGGTCCTAATTCTCTTCATATGAATCAAATTTATTTGATACAGTCAGTCATACAGTAAGATTCAGATCCTGTTATTTATAGAAAGGAGGCAGAAGACAAATACAAATGAATTGAAATGGTAGCTCTGTCCAGAGAAGGAAAGAAGCACATGGAGTTTCTTTTATGTTTGCATGTAAAAAAAAAAAAAAAAAAAAAACACAGAAAAAGACTTAGTCTAGAGTAGAGTTGGAACAGAGAAAGCTCAGACATTGTAACGTTCGTGTTTTTCAAAGACGAGCAGATTTGTTAGATTAGAGTTGCCTGATCTAGATCAATAAACATTTCTTGCATATTTGTTTTTCCGCTCTTATCTCATAAATAAACTCTTATTTGGTTTATTAATTTACTCACCAGCTGAAGTCTGTGGCTCACCTGCCTTGGAAGGCTTTCATGTATAAGGTACAATCCTTTTCTGTTTAATATATTAAGAAAACATACATTTGTAAGATATTTTAGCTTCTTCCCACAGGTTAATTGGCAACACTAAAAGATGAATGGATGGATGTGACATTTCTATGACGGATCATTTTCTCATTAAATGTAGATGTGCTCAAAAAATGTTTTTCTTCTTATACTTTTGAGAATCATATGTGACTTTGACTGTTCCCAGGCATTCAACACCTTCATTGATGACGTGTTCGCCTTCATCATCACCATGCCGACGTCCCACAGACTGGCTTGCTTCAGGGACGACGTGGTTTTCCTCATTTACCTTTACCAGAGATGGTAAACGCACAAACACGCCTTTTTTTTTTTTTTACCAACTCCATTCATATTCCTAATCTGCTAATAAAAGTAATAATAATCATGTCTATTTTCCATGTCACTGTGTTTCCACAGGCTCTACCCAGTGGACAGAACAAGAATAAATGAATACGGCATTTCGTACGATGAAAAGCCCAAAGGGAAGGCTCACAAGGACTAAAATGAAAATATAAGTTTTCGCAGACTTCTGCGAGCTGGTACCTTCGAGTGTCATCTTTTCGTCCATCATATCCACTGACACTTTGGCAAAGTTTGAAGGTTTTAATCGCTTGCACATCATTCCTCACTAACAGCAACTGCTAAAAACTTGAACATCGGTAGAGGACCGGTATATAGCCAGTGTTTGGTTTGTCCATTCTGGGCTACTGTAGGAACATGCCAGGGCATCTTGACAGACTTGGTGGAAGGGAAACCAGGTCATCAGTTAGTAGAAATATTAAAGATAAAAAAAAAAATGTTTTATTCTAATTAAAACAGTGATCAACATTAATTTGAATTTCTTTCAGTCGAACATCCTGAGATACAGACACTTGAACTTGTACTAACTTCAAACGAGCTGGGTCTCATCTGCCAGTCTGTTTATAAATGGACCAGAACTGTTATCGTTCTTTCAATTTAAAACTGTGATATTACGTGAAAATCAGCTAGCTAAATCTGTGGAGCGAACATCAAAACGGATGCGAAAACCTTGTGTGAGTTTGGAGAATGGTCTGCATCTAAACAAACACTGTGGTGTGACCCAGTTCACTAATAGCTGCAAGAGCTTTACTATGATATCACTATACTGGCTTATATTCCACCGCAAACTTGTATAATTCAAAGCAACAAATAGGGGTTTTTTGTATTATTTCAACACGTTTAGTATTTAGAAATGCACCCAGCAGATTTTGAGCCACTCAGTTAAAAGGTATCATTCATCAGTAACTGTGATGTACTGTTTCGCAGTACTTTTAAATAGAGTGTGCCTATTAAATAAATAATACGAAGAGAAGAAGGTAACATTCAGAAGCTAAGTGCAGAGATTTCATTTTCGTATTGACTTAATCTGAGACCATTGTAAAGGGAGACCTTTTCAAGCTAGCTTTTTATTGAAAGAGTAAAATTATCTAAATAAAAACTGGGAAAAAGACCAAAAACCTCTTTAAAGTACGCTTTTGCATCATTTTCAAAAACTTCATGGTAGTTGGGGTATTGTGAAATAATCTCAAGCCTCTGTAAATGTTGATTTTAAGGTGAAGGTTTGATGCCACGGAAAATGTAGGATTTCTTGAGAGTTTCTGAATATTAAAAGGATAATTCTGTTTATTTTGAAGTGTGGTTCTGGTAAAAGGCGGATAGCTCTCCTGGCATCTCCACTTAATCTAAATCCATATTAGCTGTTCCTGATTCTGAAGCCAACGGATAATACTGGAGGGGTCAAGACCAAATACGACTTCTACCGTCCTAAACAGCTACAGTCTTAAACCTTTTTATTAACCTTTAAAAAAACCCATTAGGTTTCCATTGACCGGCTATTTACACAGAAACCAATTTCTGTCTAAACAGGAAATAGTGATTGGAGGCAGTGTGCCATCAATGATCTGTGTGAAAGACATACTGAGAACTGAACGTGTTACGTGTTTGATGGTCATATTAGCTGCCTGATATGAACTAAAAGCTTTTTAAAAAGCTAAAATATTGTTGCGGTTTTAAATAAAGCGGTTTTCTGTTAGTTACTGTGACTGGAAACCTCAGTATGTGTTTTACAAGGAAAATAACTGGAGGGGCGCAACTTCTAACTCCATTTGCTATTTAGTTTAGTGTAATGAAAACATGACAATAGTTCAGTTTTGTGATATGGCATTCACATAAACTGCTGTAAATTTTAAAACTGATTTTGGTTTAAGATGGTAAAGATCCACTTTGGTCTTGGCCCGTAAATAAAACTAACAAGGAGGTTATTTACTGCAGGTACAAAAACTGCTAAGAACCTTTTAACAGGACCACCCTTCAACGAAACTGAACTGTCCCTTTAAGGTTAATAAGTCCAGTAACGTGTGAAGTTGCGTTTGTATGTTTTTGTTCTCCAATGGGTATGTTTTATTTTGCTGTAAAACATGATGGTACGCTCACATTCATTCACCTTTCACCATATTTTTTCTTTTCTTTTCTTTTTGTACACGTCGGGGCCAAGAAAATATTTGTGCCAAATGTACGAGTGATTCTTAAACTGTTTGTTAGCATTGAATGTGCAGCATAAGTGATCCATGCAATGTTTTTAATGGACACTGACGTTTTGGAGGGAAAACATTGGTGGTAAAGCTCAAGGAAAGTATTACAAAATGTAGACCTAAACCATCATGATTTTACTTCTTTACTATGTAATACCTATTGTAAATGTTCCTTTAAAGTATAAAGACTCTATTAGGAATCAATTTATGAATTGTTCAGATGTCATGGGATTTGAACTGCTTTCCAAGCTAAATGCAGTCAGATCAACTTTTGAGGAATTTTGCCTTGAATTTGTTTGAAATCATTGTAATGTTTGTTTTTCATTGAAATGTAGTAAAAGGCTGACATCATTTGCTGTCTGCATTTTTCTTACATTCATCCTATTGTTCCAAACTCTTAAGTGCTATCTGTCAAACCATTAAGACAGGGGTGCTCAATACGTCGATCGCGATCGACCGGTCGATCGCGGAAAGGTTTTGAGTCGACCTCGGCAGCAGGTGACAAACTGAACGCCGCCAGGACGCTGAGTCCAGGACCTCCTCCTTTGCAGGCTTATCCAAAATATTCACTAAGATCCTGAACGTTTGTCGCTTCATTAAAAAAGAATAATTATAAAAAGTCAACGAAACATGTTAAAATTAATAATCTCAGTAATTATTGTTTCAACAAGGTGTTGCGCAATTCAGTGCGTTTCGGTTCCATTAAAAAACAAGAAAAGCGACTCAAAGACCGACTGAGAGCAGAGCAGGAGTTTAAATTAGCTACTCAACCACCGCTGTGTTCATGAGGCTTATTAAGAATCAGAAATAAACATCAAGCCTGGAAACCTGATATCGTAACGGACTGAATGTTGTTAATATAATCTTAGCTCGGCTTGCGGGGCGCAGGCGGTTGCCACGGCAACGGCTGTGCTTAAACGACAGAGACCGAGAGTAAAAAGGTAGGAGATGTTTCCAGTTGATAGTCTGTTCGGGTTGTTTTACCTTTTTTTTTTTAACCTTTGCTGTGGCTCATCACACCTGCTGTAGTTTCTGAACATTCAATAAACGACAAAATTGGACTAATTACCTCGTTCGTTTGTGAGCTTACGTCACAATAAACGTCAAATAGGACAAATATATTTCATTAAGTTTTAACAAATTCTACCGCGATAATAATGTGAAATTAAATTAATTATATCCCGACTTCAGAAGATTTGCCTTTACCCTTACTGGGCTCTTTGGTTCCTCCAATCAGTCTGTAGTTTCTCATATTGACAAAAATCAAATTTCAGATCCACCATGACTGACTGACTGACACCTGCTGGCGTCAGGTTTGCAACCAGCTTCTGACTGAGAAACCAGTAACCAGAGACCAGAAACCAGTAACCAGCTCCCAGTGTCAGAATCTCACTGAGGAAGAAACTGGATTAGGTTTTCTGTCACTTTATTATTTCTGCTATAACTGATGTATATTCACATATAATTTGCAATTTTTATGTCTTTGTGTCGTGAGGTAGATCTCAGGCGGCTGGTGAGAGAAAAAGTAGATCTTGCTCTCAAAAAGTTTGGGCACCCCTGCATTAAGATATCAGTATTTATTATGCAATTACCTTTTGTTAATACATGTTTACTTAAATATTCATACATTTTGAAGCTTTCATGGTCATTTTCTTCCTTTTCATCAGACAGATTTTAGAATATATTTTGTACTGTGGATCAGTAGCATTTTAGAGTTTCTGAAGGCGTAACAAAGTTTTTTTCTTTGGACTTTTGCTGCTTCACTCATTTTTGAGCAATCCACATGAGTATGAAACAATTCTGTTCAGGAATACAATAGAAGCATAAAGTCTAACAGAAAAAAAAACTAAAACTGTTTTTACTTAATTCAGGAAGAAAATCTAGAATGTTTCTGAATAAAAATAAAATTGAAAAAAAAAATTGCAACTTTAAATTGTCAAAAGCCAACACAAACAGAGATAATAAGTGATGTCAGAGGAAAGTAGTAAATGTCTTTGAAACTTTAATTAAAAACTGAAAAAAATTACTGATGCATATTTGTTAAAAACCCGTCCTCTCAGAAGCTGAGCCTCGATCCCAAACTTTTTCACAGCCTCTAATAGATTTCCTTCCAGGATTTCCCTGTATTTAGCTCCATCTATGATCTATCGAAAATTAAAATAAACATTTTGAGGCATTAATTATAACCACTACAAAATGTGAATGTGAGTAGAATAAATTATACAATTAGTTTTAAACACTTTAATAAACAGATTCACTAGTAAAAATGTCAAAACTAGAAAATCGTTTTGAGTCCGACAGGAAAGCGGATTTACGTTATGTGCGTGATTGCGTCATCGCCACGCAAACAGACGTATATATATTGAAATCCCGCCCTCTGCCTTTCCTTTTCCGCTGTAGGAACGTTAACGTGCCTAAAGTGCTTGGTTCTTCATCAGAAGCTAAGGCCCCCAATCCGGCGACTAGCACCGTCAAATTTAGGCATCCGAACTCACTACTTTAAAATCCAACATCTACAATGGCCTCTGTGTCCGAGCTCGCCTGCATTTACTCCGCTCTGATCCTCCACGACGATGAAGTCACCGTCACCGTAAGTCTCCCGGACAGAGTTCCCCCGACAGCCGGGGCTCTATCTGCTAGTGGCCCATTAGTAACGGTGTGTCGGTTGTTGGGTTACATAAGTAATATCATATACAATTTAAGTTAGCGTTGACATAGAGACTCTTAAATACAAGAGGCCGATAACTACATGATGAAAGTAGACCTGGAGGCTTGTAAACAGCCGCCAATATGGCGGCATGCTTGTAGCTATCATTAGAATAGAAATAGCCTTTATTGTCCCTCAAAGGGGAACTTCGGGAAATATACAGTTGGTCTTTTTGGAAGAAAAAAGTTTGTTTTGACAGCAACTGCAGTCAGTTTTATGTATTTCACGAAGCTGAAAGAGTTGGAAGTCTCTGAATATGTCTTTAAGGCAATAGCAAGTACCGGTGAAATCAAAAATGTGAATTTGCCTTCTTGGTTTCAATAAATGAAGCTAATACCTCAGCTAAAAAGATTTTCTGAATACCTGCTGAGCTGCTGTCATAACATGGCTGTGGGATAGGATGGTGTGTAACTACACGTGACCTGACGAGACGGGTGATTTACACGGTATCAATAATTTTATTAAAACGGCAAGTTAAGATTATTGGTTTATATTGAAAAGTTTGAATAGTAGTGACCCAAAGCAAATACCAATGGGATGATTTCATTTAATTCAACCCACATGTTACCCTTAAATTTTCGTCATATTTTCTTTTATGACTGTCTTGATGCCTAGAATAGTATTAGTTAATTGACTAGTGAAGGTTCTTTAGGCTTGGTTTGTTTCTGCTATTAAAAACAGCAGCGACTGAGAACACTACCTTGAAATAAAGTCATTCTAGTTGTATTCTGTGCTAAAATTTAACTTTAAATTGTTAAAATTTTATTGGGATAGATGAGACAGCTCAGATGTTAGATGAGGTCTACATTTACCGCCTGTTATGATTAAAAAAATGATTCCTCTTAAGGTACATTGAACATATTTTTGTTGAACTAAAGGTTTAACTGGCTGTTGATTGCAGGGATGAAGCACAAACGGATGTCTAGTTACTTTCTATTTAAGAATTTAGGACTAAATCAGGTCGTAGGTCATCAAGTGGTTTTATGTTGTTGATGTGTACAACCCCACATAAAGCTTTTATTGGGTTTCTCAGTAATACAAATGGAAAATGTTTCTATTTTCTGTGTCCAGGAGGACAAGCTGAATGCTCTGATCAAGGCTGCTGGAGTCACTGTGGAGCCATTCTGGCCAAGTCTGTTTGCCAAGGTAAGAACGCAGCACATAGAAATTATGTAAGATCATAACTTTCAGCAAACGACAATGGATAGTTTAGCTTTTCCTCATGCAATTGACTTTATCATCTCTAAAGCTTGGCAGAATGAAAACATCTTCTGAACTTTTCATTGATGCGTCAGAATTGAATCTGGGAAATTTAGAATCAAATCCAGTGGCTGCCAAAAAGTAGATAGTGGTGATATTTATTTTAAGATTAACTGCTGGGACTTTTGATTGACAAAGAGCTGGATAAATGAAGTAACTTTGAACTCTGTCATTGCAGGCTTTGTCCAGCATCGACATCGGCAGTCTGATCTGCAACGTCGGAGCCGGAGGAGGAGGCGCCCCTGCTGGCGCGCCTGCTGCTGGAGCTGCTCCAGCTGGTGGTGATGCCCCAGGTAAACGACCTCAACGTTTTCTTTTTAGATTACGGATGTGGTCACATTCATGTACTTTTCCACAATTTGAATGCGATTTAATTCCAAAACGGCGTCTCTCCAAAAGGGTTATAAGTTATACTTTTGCATATGACTGAAAAATCTTCAGTGTAGATTCTGCAATGTCTCTAAACTTTTAATATTCATCTCCGCAGCTAAAGAGGAGGAGAAGAAAGAGGAGAAGAAGGAAGAGTCCGAGGAGTCAGACGACGACATGGGCTTTGGTCTCTTTGATTAAAATGGCTGTTTTTTAAGCAAACACAATAAAAGTATAAAAAATCTGTATATCGTCTGCTTGCTTGCTCTGTTGGTGTCTGTTATTTATTTATTGGGTTGATGCATTATTAAGGTTCTGTAAGTGCCGTGGTAATAATTGAAACTGTAAAAGGATCTAAAGTGCAGACAGTAACAAAACTTGACACTGATAGGGAAAAAATGCTTTGCAATAAATTGGTTCATGGTTGTGGACTTTAATACATCACACATGCACCTCTGCAGATAGTAGGAGTATCATAGTTCATTCCTGACAGGTAAAGCATGTAACCCAGCTGTAAACACCCTACTAGGTTCGCTGCTAAACACAGTAAAGCCACAACCTTATGTTGTGTAATTTAAAAAACGTAGGAAAATGTGGAGTTCAGCTGCACACATTTCGAACTGAATGTTAAAAAGAATTGCTGTAATGCCAGTCTGCCACCAGATGTCACTGTTGACCTTCACCGAAGACACCAAACCGAGGTTTCTGTTCAAATATGGCCCAAATTATGAACGAGAATGTTACGCATTTAGTTTTAGTATTCTGACTCGACTTGTGTGAATAATTTGAGTAATAAACATATGTGCTGTAATGTTGAAATCATTGACCAGAATAGAAAATGCTTACCCACCTCAATGTAACACATCGTGAGTTTCCGTAGTGTAGTGGTTATCACGTTCGCCTCACACGCGAAAGGTCCCCGGTTCGAAACCGGGCGGAAACATGCTTTTGTTTGTTACATCGAAGAAAATATCGTCTACATACTTTCCTCTTCCGCACACGCACAAATCCTTTTACGCACGCACAGATATTTTGGGACTATTTTCACTCCATATATGACAATATAACGCGCATTTTAACCACTGAAAATCCTAACACGTTGAAAATATAAGCGTCTGCCACCCACCCCTTCAGATAAAGTAAGCTAACGCTGTCATAAAACAGTATTCCAAGCGGTGGAAAACTCACAAATGAAAGTATTATTAACAAAATCATAATTTCTGGTAATTGCATTTCTTTCAGGGATATACATTGTTACTTTATAGGCTCGCTATAAACCAACAATTTTATTTTGTTTCATTCGCGGTTCGTCAGCAGTTCTCTTATTTTCCTTGTACTTAGCAGCCATAATTAGCAAATTAATAAACAGACGGTAAGCTAATCATTTGGGTTAGCTTTAAATACAAATAGAAACAAAAACATGTTTGGATGTCCGAAAGTTTTTGAGATAAACATCCAGAACTTACCTTCAGCCTTGGAGGTGCTTCGCTAATGTTGCACGATGTACCAGAACGTGCAAAAAATAAAAACACGTTCAGTATCAAAATGAAAATGGGAGTTTTGCAAAATAATTTCAAGTAAATTTAAAGTTTTGCATAAGCCCATGCAGATATTAAGTGGAGAATGCGCCTGCTTGGCAACGTCTCAATCACATCGCTGCAGTTTTTCCTCCATTCTTCCCTACAAAAGCTCAAGCTAAGTCAGTCAGTTATTTCAGTGACTTGTTTTCCTCTCTTCGTCTCCAAGTCTTCAAAGACTGATGGATGAAAACCAGTTCTGGAGTATGAAGCTGCCAGTATCAGGCTCCACTGTAGCGATAGTGTGTTTGATTACCCAAAAATGTTAATTTTGTCCCATAACGTCTTCTTAAAATCTCTCGCCTTTGGGTGAATTCTAGATGAAGACATTTAAGAGTTCTATCAAAAACAAATACTTTTAAACTGTTATTTCATTTAAACAAACACTTTTGTTTAAGATCATCTGCATCAGCTATACAGTAATCTTAACACACCCCATAAGAACCTTCACAGAAGGAGGAAAGGTCATCTGGGTTTGTTTTGCCGCCATGGGACAAGATATTTATTTTCCAAGAATAAAATATTACCATCTGCCAAGGTACATCTTGTAACAATTCGTCAATTCGTACCCACCTTGGGGTCGTTAATTTCTGCTTTTTGGGACCGATTGCTCAAAGTAAATTTTGTTAATCTCCTCAGAGGCGACTGTGAAGTCTTTGGGTTACATGATTCAAAAAAGCACTTCCTACCTTGTCTCAGCTGCCAGAGAAAAAAGTGGCTTATAGCCATTTCAGTTTGATTAGAGCCTTATTTCATAAGTCAGCTCATCCACACAGCGCAGTGAGCGCAGTCAGTGACGATAGGGTGTAATAATGACTTTTCTCTCAATAATTTATGACAAAGCTGAACGTCCAAGAAAACTAAAGCATGTGGCTACAAAATAGTTCGTATTCGGGTGCAAAATAGAAGCAAAGGAGGTTTTATTGTTAGCTTGAAAAACAGGTCGACTTAAACCAAAGCTGACTTGCACATTTTGTAGTTGCCGAGTCCAACTCAAACTGGGTTACGGCCGACAACGATCCAAAACGCAGCGGTACATCTGCAACAGACGGGTGAATAAAGTGGTGCAATGGCCCAGTCAAAGCTCAAACCTAACCTCAATTGAAATGCTTTGACAAGCGCTAAATGCGGTTTCAATAAATTAAACAAACGGTGTTCTGATGGTTGAGCTGCAAAATGAAGACAACTGGCAATGCTTCGTAATAATAATAATAATAATAATAGTGTTTTATTTGCTTGGTTTAGCAACTATACAAGTGTCTCCTTCCTGAGAAAACTGCTCAGCACAGGGGAGAGGGAAGAAATGAGGAAGGAGGAACTAGAGAATTGGACAGGTAACAGAGACATAAAGATGCAAAATAAGAGAAAGAGACAAAAAGCAACTCCTGTGTGGAGAGGGAGAGAAACAGGACAACCATGGGGGGAATTTTCTTTTTACAACATCGTATTTTTAGTTAAGCTCTGTAGCCAGTTATAACAACAATGATTCACGTTGAGAAAAGCAGTTTCTCCAAAACTGGAAACATTTCTGCTACATAAAAAAAAAAAAAAAAAGAGAGAGAGAACAGTAATTCATTGATTTAACGATGCATACTTCATGTTATTAAGAGGACTGTAGATCATTTTAGTTTGTTTGAAATTCTTAATGATGACGCGGTCCTAGTCGGTCAAATGGCTGATGTGGCTCAGGAAGTCCTAAAGTCTCTTCTCTGTCTGTCCCCTCCGCTCCGCCCTCAGCCTCCTACAGTTCATAACTCAGATTTATGTTAAATATAAACCTTCTCTTTGTATATTAATATTTATGTTAAGTTAAACAGTGTAAGGTAGCAGTTTTCGATTTTTTTTCCCGCTAAGAAAAAAAAAACTGTTGCTATAAAAAAAGAAAAACAAACCATCTGTCATGCCACCTGAGATAAAGCGATCTGTAGAGGCGGGGGAAATGAGATGTCATGACTTTAGCGGGCAGCTCTGCTGTAAATATTTACTCATATATTGTTCAAAAGGAAGACTGGAGGTCTAACGGACATACTGCAATAATCAAGGCAGATAACAGCAATATAGTTACAAAAGCACATTTAAAATATTACAAAACATCTTCATTGTCCCTTTCAACATGGCTTCAGTTCCACTTTTTTTGTTGTGACGTCCTTCAAATCCTTTGTTTTTCTTTGCTTTCGTAAGTTTTCTGATCGGTGATAGTGTTTTCTCTGGATACATGAGCAAACAATGTAGAAAATACAAAAAAATGGACCAAAACGCGAGTGTTTCCAGAAAGAAGGAAAGCTGTGGCTGTTGTTCAGAGGAGAAAATGAGGGTTGATTGTTTCAGTCATGTCTGCCGTCCACACATCTGTCCCTTGTTTTCATCTATCCGTCGCAGATATCCAACGAACGGCCCGCTTGGCCTCCACGCCTGGATCCAGGACTACTGCGGGCGGATCTGGCTGATCATCTTGAGTCGCGACTGGTCGATGACGTCCAGCAGGTTCTTGGCGTCGACCGCCAGCGCGTGAGCTGCCATTAGCATCTGTTTCTTGTAGTCCTTTTGTAAACTGTCCAGAACAAACACAACTTAGATAATCTGTAAAACAGCATCTTGAGTGAGTGAAACATTTGCGCCGCGCGGGTCCTCACCTCGTCATGACGTATTGTTGCGCCAGCTTCATCTTTGATATTAATTCGGCCAAGTCAGAATTCAGCAGCTTTTGGGCCATTTCAATCTGCCGGAGCGAAAAGTGCACGGATGTTAAGTAGCGGGAGTGGCCTGCCTGCTCAAACAGCCTTAAAGTATGAATCCAATCTGAGCTTCTGAACATTTGGTGACATAACAAACAGAAACTTCAATGTATTTTGTTGGGATTTTCAGTGGAAGTCCTACTGAAAGGGGAACTTCTCCTCAAAATAAAACCTCACTTAGGTTTTCTTTAGGAACTGCCTGTATTTTAGCTCTCACACCTTTACTTAATTCCTTCATCTGATCGAAATGTATTCAGAGTATCAATCGTGAAGAACTGCCCCTCTCATCTGGGTAACAATTTAATTCCAACTGAGCCAAATCCTATCAGAATATTTCCGAGTAGCGATGCAGTTTTATTTGGTTGTACATTCCAGTTATTTATGTCCATTTAAACGTGGAAGGTTAGTCTTCTGACACATGTAGCCAAAAACTGTATTTTTTTTGTGTCATTTAGAAGTTTTGCCACTTGTGCTTTCTTAAGGCTCAGGACTTAGTTTTACAACTTAAACCTGCTTTAAACTTTTCCACAACTTTCTCCCTGACATTGTGTTTGTTGGTCTTCATTGATGCTGTTTGGTCACTAACAAACATCAGAAATGTTTAAAGAATTATACTGAAATTAAACTACACATATCTGGACTCATTTACTAATAAAGTGACTTCTGAAAGTGCTGGATTTCATTTAGGAGCGTCAATCTAAATGGGGTTGAATTCACATGCACTCCACACTTTTTTGGAACATTTCCAAATATCTTAAGGTCTGTGACTGAATGAACGATGACAAAATGCAGAAAAATCTCAAGTGGTACAAACATACAGTAGAGACTGTTTCTGGTCAAGCTCAGTCATGAATGATCTGCATATGGTTACAGGTTGTCATGGTAACTCGTGCTTCGTCTCTGGGCGGATACCTCTCTGTGTGTGCTGGCTGGCAGCACAGGAATCGTTTCATCCACCGTTGCCAGGAGAGTCCTCAGAGCCAGACCGACATCCTGCCAAATCAAACATCCGCGTTCGATGGGGTTTCACTTTCGAATGTTTTATTTAAGCTGAATGGACCGCGTCGATGGCCGGTCATTACCTTGACCATGGGGACGTACTCCTCTGGAGCAGCAGGCTGGATCCTGTTGGACATTTCAATCACGGCTTTGACCAGCCCCGTCACATTCTCGTACACTTTGTCGTTCGAGCGGTCCAGGTTGGCAGTGGGGGGTGGGCTGATCTCCTGGGGCTGCAGCTGGAACGGTCGGTCACAGCGTGAGCACGGACTCGTCAACACGTCAGCAAATAGATTAAGTTAGTTTTTCTTGCAAATGCTTAGATCCTCTAAGAAGAAAGAGCTAAATGTTTAAAACCCCCGCAGCTGTCGACTGCTATGGTCAGAGTACGTGGCTGCAGTACAGGAGACTCAACACTGGGTGGCAGCGCGTGCAAATGAGTTTAAAAAACATTATTCAACATGCTCTAAGTGTGACGACTAGATGGAATTTCTACAGAGTGAAAAGTACATGAGGTGTTAATTTGGACCAGTTCAGATGGCACAACCTGCAATGAAGTGATTTTTAAACTTACATTCTAAATATTATATTACAAAGACAGAAAATCTGCAAATCTTAAAAGTAGGAAACACCAATAATCTCAGCAGTAGATTAACATGCTGCTTTCAAAGGTTTAATGAAATTAAAATTAAATGTTTTCTGTCCTGCTCTTTTAATTTGCCTCTGGTGTAGAAATTACTATCACCTGTTAAGAAGTTAGGTGATGGTAACCATCAGCTAACTAACTCTAGAATGGTAACACACACACACACACACACACACATACAGATCTGCTTACCCTCCACGGCTATGGGCAGTTATGAAGGTGTGTTTGAGTGCAGAAAAGTTGGAAGGGATTGCAGAGTGAATGGTGCGAAAAACAAAATAAGCAAGTAGTTGTGTGATTCAATGAGTGAAAGGATGCAAAGGAACATGAGACAAGGAAAAAAAAAGATGAGAGAAATGAGTAGAAAAAGGTTTGAAGAGAAGGAGAAGAGTTAAGAGAGAGGAGAGAAAAAGGAAAGCATATTAGGGCCAAAGCCAACCAAAGGTAAGCATGACAAGGCAAAGCATAATGTCAAGTATTTACACAAAACGTTTCAATTAATTCAGAAGAAAAAAATGTATATAATCTGGATCTTATTTCCCCCCCCCAAACGTATTTTTGCGTTCGTGCGTACCTTGACTCCGTCGTTGTAGCTGTCCACTGGGCTCAGGTTGGCCAGGTTGGGGAGGTGAGCTCCGGGGCGGGGCGGCTTCTTGGGAGGGGCTACATGTTCTGCAGAGACACAGCCTCAGTCTCACTTATCACAGCTACATGTTTCAAAAATATCCCTCAGCTTAAACTGCCCATGTTAACAGAGAAAGCTGCATATTGTGCAGCACAAGTATTTGTGTATTTATAAAGAACTGTGGTAACACTTTATTGACATCACACCTGCCATGATGTTTACGACTATTGTCAAGAAGTGTCATTCGGTAAAATGTGACACTTTTAATGCAAAGTTCCATTAAAACGGGCATTAAAAGTCCATTAATAGTGTCATTATTTTTCACTTTAACAGATTCTCTGGCTTTTTTTATTTTCATATTTGTGTTTCATCTTGGTTTATGTTGAATTTCTCTTTATGTTCTAGCTTAAGTGATTCAGATCATTCATGCATCCATCCATCAATTTATTTGTCATACGTTCATCCAATTTTTGATTCCAACATCCATTCAGTTTTGCATGCATGCGAGTGACATCCAGTCATTCTTTAAAGTCTCAAACCATCTAGTAATTCCATCATTCCTTTATTCATTCATTCACCCATTTGTTAATTCACTAATGTACTCATGCAGGTATAGACTCATTTATCCATGCATATATTCATGCACATTCATGTCGTTTTTCATGCACCGTTCATTAAATCGTTCCAGGTTAATTCATCCACACATTTCTCGACTTGATTTGACATGGAGGATTTTGAGGAAGCAAATAATTAACAATAATGCACTCAAGATGAAAAAGATTATAACTTAAAGATGATCTTTATAACAAAGGGTATATAAAACGCAATAACGATAGAGCAGCAGTAAGAGTGTTACATTCAACAGATTTTGTTATTTTACACTAAATTTAGAGCAGGTTTGACTTTATGCTCATGAATCAGAACGTTTCAGACTGGAATGAATCTTTGTATGTACCTGGTTTCCCGACAGGCTGGTAGATATGTGGACTTCCTCCCTGTTCAGACACACACACGCACGCACGCACGCACGCACACACACACGCACACACACACACACAGAGCTTAGTGTTAGGAAACAGTTTCATGTTTCTAACAGAGTCAGCTTACTACTTTTCAAGTGAAATGAGACATTCAAAGAGCAGATTCAGAGTTATAAACACGCCGTCTTTCTGGATTTAACGTTCCCATGGCGCTCTGTGGTTAGGCGGCTGGTATGTAGGCAGTGCCCTTCGCAGCACACAGACAGAAATACTTTCTCTGCTTGCCCTGCTGTCTGTTTTCTGTTTCCCATGAATGAAAGCGTTCCCCGTTTCCCTCACTTCTCTCTTTCTCCTGCAAATCCACATCGCCCGTTTGACCTGCTGCTCTAATAACAGCGCAGACCTTGGTAGCTTTCGTACAGATAATGTTTTGGACTGACCGGTGTCTGCAGAGTGCCGTCTTCTCTGTCGATGCTTCCTCTGCTGTTCCTGGACTCTGGTTTCTGTAGAAAGAAACACTCAAACTGAGCATGCACTGGCTAAAACAGCAGAAATAATGCAACGTTTTATGAATTTCAATAAAAAAATGTAAAAAAAAAAGCAAGCTCTCTGCTTTAATGTCATTTTTGAAAAGAAGGTGCACACGTTTAAATATTCTGATCAGCAGCTTTGAAATCCAAACCAAGCAGCAGAAAGCAGCATATCTCAACAGGTAGCTGCAAAACCGAGGGCAATGTCAGCGTTACGAGATCCAGTAACGACGGCGGCTACAGCATCTCCTATTTCCAAAATAAAATCTGCGGTCAGAGAGACGGGCTCCTCTTCTCTCTGCCTCAGTACCGTTTTGGTGAAGCACGCCTTGAAGAGATGCATCCTGACAAAACACAGCGCGAAGAAGACGGTCGACCGAACGAAGAGGCCATCGAAAGAAGAGTTGGGACGGGAACAAAAAGTGTCAGAGAAAGAAGGATGAAGACAAAAAAAAAGGAAGCATAAAACACAAGAGGGGTTGGAAGACAGAGAAAATAAATGAAGAGAGAAAGAAAAACTGAGTCAGAGGGGAAAGAAGAGATGGAGAAAGTTTTTTTTTCGTTTTTTTTTCCAGAGAACGAAAAGTTCCACTGAAACGCAGAGACAAAATCCTGGAAAAGAAACGATCCAACTGCATCACTCTCTTTCTCTCTCCTTCAGCTGTTCCTCCCTCTCTCTCTCCCTCACACTCTTTCCATCCCCCTGAATCTCCCTCATTCCTCCCTCTGCGCTGCCGCCGCCAATCCCACTTCCTTCTTCCCTCCCTCTGTCCTCTTCTCACACTTTACGTGTCTCTTTGCGTTTCTGCTTTTCACTCTTTGCTCTTCCTTGTGTCACTTTTGCCACATATTCTTTACTTTTACATCAAACATCGTTATTCCATGAGATCAAAAATCCACAATCCACACGAACAATTATAAAACAATCAAAGACACCTCTGGTAAATTGAGGTAAATGCCTTAAAGTAAACATTTTCCAGACTTAAGAAAAAATAAATAAAAATCCAATCTTTAATTTCAGCAAATCTATTCTGTTTGGGGAAAAATAACCTACTTTAGGGAATATTTTTTCAACATTAGCATAAATATTAGTGAAGGATTTTGTAGTTTGTACTTCAATCAACTTAAAGTAGTTGAAAAGCGTCATTTATCAGCTCTGCCTCCATGTCTAATTAGGCTAGAAACACACTTATTCTCTGTTCAAAATGGGAAAAAACAACAGAACATGCCCCTGAAATAAGGCAGCACCTTCATACACAGGCTCAGATCTACAGTCAGGACAAAAAAGGAAGGACAGAAGAACTCAATGAATGGATGTAGCACAGAAAACAAGGACACAAGAAACACATTGAGATCTTTATGCAATGTTTTTATTTGTTTGTTATTTTGCTTTAGCATGAGTTAAACAGCATCCGAAAGCTAATCTCATTTGTTTCTAAATAAATGGAAGAAAGTCCAAATTAAATTTCAGACAGGCCCAGTGAAAAGAATCCAAAGTTAATGTACGTAAAAAAAAGAAAAAAAAGTCTGCTCTCTGCAGTTGGGTTTATGGTTTAGTAACGGTCGGTGTTTTCTGGATACTTTAAGGCTTGAAGACGAGCCTTCTTTCCAACACGTGAGGTATAAAAACATGCTTTTCAAACTGTAGAAAAGGAAACCACAGATAAATTAAATACCAAAGTTTTGACCTGCTTTGAGTGACAATCAATTTAATTGAGACATGAAGTGCAGGTCGAATACATGTGAAGTCAGGGTGAAAAATGACAGACGGAGGGAAAGGACACGAGCCTTCTGTCATTCAGGCCCACCTACGTCTGGCTGAAAACCCGAAGGACAGCCAATCAAGTCGAGAGAAGAAACGAGGAGAGTAGAAAAACAGAGCTGTTAAAAGATCGTTTTTTTTGGCTGCTTTTCGGATGGTTTTACTGTCTGATGAGATAAATCAAAACCAGAGCCAGGTTAGCGATCTGAAAAAGATATTTTGGAGCTCTTCTGGCAAAAACAGCCGGCACAAATCTCTGCAGATAAAGTGGATCCTTATTTTGTGTGGTTTTGTTTTGCTTCTGAATCTTTCTGGTCGATTCTTTTGCCAGCGAATGCCACAGTTTGTGATCACAACGAGCTTTTACTTTAACGGGGACCGTATGTAATAGGCCAACTTTTGGATAAATCTCTTCAACGCACACAAATCCAGAGGCTGAGTTTCCTCCTTGGCCTGTTAGCCTGGTTTTCAGCCCTTCGTTTGATCCAGGTGTCGGAGCAGAGATGTGTCCACAGGTCACAGGACGGTGGCCGTCAAGGACCGAAGTCTGACCTGGAGACCGAAACTTTCCTTCCTCTCCTTTGCAAACTAGCTCGTAGCTCGTAACAGATTTAGGGCTTTAACTAGACCATTCTATCACTGATATCCTTTGACATGAACCCATCCCATCATTGATATATGAACAGGACTTTCTTCTGACATCGTTACCACTTCATAAAGAACCGATTCTCGGAGAGATGTTGTTTTATAACCAAACTCATTCATCTGGTGTCTTGCATTGTTTTCTGTTTTATCTCTTTAACATCCCACTAGGTGTGTGAACAAACACAGTGTGTCACAATTTCTAATCTGAATAACAAATGTGAAAATCAAAGCTCATGTAACTTATTTCCTGATGCTTGTCTGGGTAATGTGTTGAATTCTTGCCGTGAAAAATAAACGACTATGATCACAAACTCTCACTCTGCTTTCTGTGTGAGTTTCATTACCATGTGGCTCTCCTTCTGCTCCAGCCACCGCCGGTCTTCCTCCATTTCCTGCTGCTGCTTTATCAGCGTCTCCTCCATCAGAGCCTGGTTCACATCCAGTCTCTCCTGGAGAGAAAACCAGAAAAAAGAAGCTATGGTCAGCTTTGATTTCACAGGCAGCTACTGAAAAGGAGAACGAGCAAAGAGCTGCGCATGCTGCGGTGTTCCAAAGTGGCATTTAATATTCCAAGATAATGACATAAATAAGACATAAAATGGGAGATTTAAGTTCTGGTAAAAGGTTCAAGCAACTTTTATAGAATCAAATTATATGTAAATGTTCAATTAACCCTCGTGCTAAAAGCAATACTGTAATGCAGCACTTAGAACTGTGTAAGACCAAGATATCTGCATGTTTCAGCAAGTCAGATTTAAGACTTTCAAAACGGATTGAAATCTTTTTGCCCAGATTTAAAGCCAATTTAATTGCCCCCTTGAATCAAATTCAAGACCACAGAAACTCTAGATACAGGGGAATTGAAGACATATGAAGGCCTTAATTTTTAGATACATGAATTTAAGACTTTTTAAGGATAATCTGCAGACTGAAAAAACCAACAAAAAAACAATGACTTCTGTCGCTATTGATAGATGAAATCAGCAGCTCAATTTTACCTCCATAGTTGGGTTCCACAGTGGTGCATGTTCAGGTCTGAGCTGATTCCACGAATCAGAAGAGGAATAGCTGCCTCCTACTCCTCCGACTCCACCAGGCGACGGCTGGAGGCAGGAAGAGACAGGAAATGTTTCGTTTCATTGTGTGAACAATGTTCTCTTTTAGGCATAAAGAAACTCAGCATTTGCAGTCGTCTGTCTGCCCACTGCTGGCTCAGGAGGAGCGGTTGCTGTAAAGTTAATGGATGGATGAAATCGGCTGGGGGGCTTCTGCACTTTTTTGTTCTTCCATTTCTAAAAAAAAAAGAAAAAGAAAAAAAAACATCCTACTGATTTTTGGCAATAAGTTCATGTTTTTTGGTGACTGGAAAACAAGCCATTTCTAAGAGTAGCCTGTTACCTAGAAACCATAGCTGAGCTCCAGCATGTTTGTCCAGCTGGTTTTACTGCTGTATTCACTGCAGAATGGCTGCTGGACAACACAAGTGTTTTGTTGTTGACATGCCATCTCCAAAACCACTTGCTGCATTCTTGTTGGTTGTGCAGGAGGCTCTATTAATGCTTTTCAAAGACGCATGGTTGTGTAAATGTGCATATCTTTGCAGCCATTTTCACGCGGGAGTATAAATGCTGGGTTTGAGGGGCGGCTTGGCCAGACACAGCTTATTTGGATTTAAAGTGACAAGACGCCCTAAAACAGCTCCAGTGGGAAGGAGCTCAATATAGGCAGAACTAAGCAGAATAAAATCTTATTATCTAAGAACGATTTATTTGGGGCAAAAAATGCACTGAACATGTTTTATGTAGCCCAAAGACCTATCCTAATCTGTTTAAGTAATTATAATAAGTCGCCTTTAAAACAATTGAAGACTGTAGACTTGTATGTAGCTAAGTATATCCTCAGATTCTTTACAAAAATAAGATTGAGAGTTGTTATTTTGCCAGAGACAAAACGGTGGTTTTGATTTGTGTCTGCGTGGCCATGTGTGAGCAGCTTTTAGCACAACAGGAAATGCCTTCCGTCTGCTCCGTTCACGAGGAGAGGATTGAGAGAACTCATTGCTCCCCCCCGTTTCTCTTTGTTTTGACCCATACAGCACAGAGTCACACCGATCAGTGTCAATCCAGGGGTAACAGCCCCTCAGCCAGACACCTTCACATCTCAACAGTATGTATGCAAACTGATGTGCTTTTTTCTCAGAAATAAATATAAATAAATCCCTACATTTATTTGTGAGCCTCTGATAACTGTCTTATGCTTAAAATTGATAATATACATAAGTGATTTATGTAGTGAAGGTTCAGAAATAGCATAATTATGATTAAAATATTTCATTAATTTTATTTGTAGTTCCAAACATATTTAAAGTTTATTTTTTATCACTTTCAGTCTTGGCAACCCTGATATTTCTTTCTTGCACTGTGTGGACGTCAACTTTTAGGACAGCAAATAGCTTTTTTCCTTGCTCAGGTGAGGTTGATGTGAGTTGATCTTTATGTCAAGAAAAGACAAAATGATAAAAACAAGTCAAGATGTAAAAAAAACAAATGTTCAAATCTCATGCTGTGCTATTAAAGTGCAGCAAAGAACGGCTTCTTAGGGTCACCAAATTTCAACAGCAACCGTTTTTCGAGGGCTTTGCACACATTTTAAGTTGCAAAGCACAACAGCAGATAAACAGTAATAACTTAACAGATTTGTGTCCAATTCAAGCAGCATTGTATTACTTATTAAAAGCTTTATTTTTAGTGTGAGCCTGGTTTGGTTTACCTGGAAGTGGTTGGAAAAGAAGCTTTCACTGACGCGAGGACTGGGATAGCCTGGTCGACTGGGCTAAAGACAGAAAGATACCAGCAGGCTGGAGTTTGTCATCGTGTTCAAATGCCTCAGAGAAATAGGAAGTAGTAGCAGAAGAGAGGAAAAAGGAAGGCCAAGGTGTCAGTAAAGTCTTACTTTTGGTGGAGCTTCATCTGAACCTCCAGAGTCCCAGGAAACGGTGACCTGCCTCCTCATCTCCTCCCTCAGCCTCTCCTCTTGTATACCCTTCTCCTCTTTCAGTATAACACTGCAAAAATCATGAGAAGAATAACAGCACACATATTTATTTATGTGTTTTATTCCTGCAGTTCAAATCAACTCAGCCTGCTCGCATTTATTCACTAACGAATTACACAAAACATACGGCTCAAGAGTGGTTCCAGATAAGTACTAAAAGACTCGATCAGAAAGCTAAAACATAAAAACTGCCCTCACCTCCAGCACTTTGACTTCACTTTCTGAATGACTCACACACATTTGCAATTATGCATTTTTGTAGTTGATTAAAATGTAAGTTGCTGTTTATTACAATTGAAATCTAGAGTCCTGCTTGCAAATGTCAGCAAAAAAAAGTCAATATTAAGACAAAGGCTGAAATTAAAGAACAATTAATTAATCACACCCAAACATTTAATAGTACAGGGGGAGTTGTTTACAGTCTGGATAATCTACTGAGAGATTTTTGATTCCAGGTATTTTTGGAAAAGTAATTAATGATACAAAACCTCCATCTTGAACCTTCAATAAATAAATCTGACATGCATCTAATTTATGGCCAAAAATGAAAGTGTTCTGGGTCAGAACTGAAGAAAAAAATCAGCTTTAGGTCAGATGGGACAAAAAGCTCAGATTTGGGCCTCTTTTAACTACACTGTGAACCAAACATAAGGCAGAAAAGTAAGTAAAAAAATGTAAACACCACGCCTCAGGGAGGCGCCATTTCCATCTGGACTGAGAGTCCAGAAGAAGAGAAGATCCACTCCACCAAAATAACTGTTACCACATATCATAAAAGTAACAATTTTAAATAAAACTGGACTAAAAGTGAAAGAAAGCATCTCAAAATAAATTGTTTGCCCTCTAAATTTGTGAGGAACTTGATGGCATCACCATCCTAGTTTGTTCCTAGGAAATTAGAAACAAACTAGTTAACAAGAGGCATCTGAAAACTTCTTTGGTCCAATTTAAACCTGCTGTATTGGGGGAAAAAAGAGCAGTATTCCCTGTAAGCTTCACACACAAAAAAACATGTCACCTGAGTTGTGTTTTGAGTTCAGTGAAGCGTGGCCTCTTGCTGGGGTCGTACGACCAACATTTGGTCATCAGGCTGTAGAGGGTGGGCGGACACTGGGGAGGCATGGCCAGCCGCTCCCCGTTCTCTATCCTGCCAATCACGTCGTTGTTCTTCACCCCCTGGAACGGCTTGATGCCGTACATTAAAATCTCCCACATGCACACTCCTGCAGGGGGAAAACACAGCAGTTTTTAGTGTGCAACCTCATCTAAGATGTGTGTTTAGAGACGCAATCATAACTGGAACACATCAGAAATGCAACTAAACTCTTTAAAAACAAAGTCAAAATGTTCTGTTATATTAATTGTATGAATGCTGCTGTAGATTTAAAGGAAAACTACTACTTAAATTATGAAACATGAATTAAAAAGAATAAAGGAAGGTAGAGAATGAAGCGGGAAAGAAATAGGAAAAATAAAGAGAAAGGCAAATCTTTGAGAGTAAATTGTCAGAGTAACATCAGATGAACCCACCAAACATCCAAACGTCACTAGCAGAGGTGAATCTCCTGAAGTTGATAGATTCTGGTGCCATCCATTTAATAGGAAGTTTACCTTTAGAAGCTGAGACACAAACATGCGATCGTTAATATACTCAGAACCTCACCGAGAATCAACGATAACGTCGGTTAAAGGAGGAACTGCAGTTCCCTAATGTCACCACTAGATGGTAGAAAAGTACAGGCTAAAGAAAAGCTATTCCAACTAAACCAGACTGATCTCAGCTCTTCTTTGCTTAGTGGAGCAACTAAAAGCCAGTATAGAAAACATCTCACGTGTGTGATGGTACAATGAAAACTTTGATGAATTTACTCCTCATTATGGTTGGACATGCCATTACCTTTGTAGTAAGAGCTGTCCTCCATGTATCGAGACAGACCAAAGTCTCCGAGCATCACGCAGTCCACAGAGGAGACCAACACATTACGCGCCGCAATATCTCTACAACACACAACATCTGTGTTCAGCTTTGAATCCTCAAATTAGAAACATTACACAGATTTATTATAAATGACATTGTGATAATAATTTAAGATCTGACTGAATGAGCAACTTAAGTTTGTAACTTTATTCAATTATTATATTTAACTAGAGACTTTTTATATTTTTAGGAAAAAATGTACATCTTACAACATAAAATGTTAGGCAGAGCACAAAATTGTTTAACAAGAACATTTTTTTTGCATTTTCTAATTTTATAGAGAATAGGAGGAACACATCTAAATCTGGTTCTTATTACTAAAAATAGGTTTTTTGGGGAGTTTTTTGTAATCAAACCCAAAAGAATTTTCAAACTAAATGCCAATCTTTTAACGAGTCAAGATGCAATTATGGATCTTCCATGATTTAAAATGTATATATGTACATATATATGACTTTGTTTTCTTATTTTAATGTTGGGGGTGGGGGGGCCCATTGTCGTTTTATGTGATTTTAGTTTTTCAAGAAGTAAAATACTTTTTTAAAAGTTTAGATGGCTGTACCTGTGCACAAAGCGTTTGCTCTCCAGGTAGGCCAGCGCTGTGCTGAGCTGGTAGGAAAACAGAATGAGGGTGGCCAAGTCCAGGCTGTACTTCTTCACCTGAAGGAACGACCGCAGCTACACACACACACACACACACACACACACACACACACACACACACACACACACACACACACACACACACACACACACACACACACACACAAACAAGCACAGAGAGAAGCATAAACGCACGTTTATGCAAATCGACGGAGGAAAATGTGACAAAGCGCTCTTAAACGCGCAGTCCGCGTCGCACCTCTCCGAGCGTGCAGAGCTCCATGATGATCCACACCGGGTTCTCTGTGATCACGCCGATCAGTTTAACGATGTGAGGGTGGTCGAACTGACGCATCGTTACTGGAAAACAGAGAGAGTGAGCACCTCTGCAAGGAAACAGTGAGGAAATGAAGAAACGCAAAGCGGCGTTACAGGCTTCTTGAAGGAACTTCTCTCTGACGCTGTCTGTGGTGCAGTTTTTGCAGGTTTTGATGGCAACAGGCAGAGGCGGCTTGTCCT
Organism: Poecilia reticulata; assembly: GCF_904066995.2. Classification (NCBI taxonomy): domain Eukaryota; kingdom Metazoa; phylum Chordata; class Actinopteri; order Cyprinodontiformes; family Poeciliidae; genus Poecilia; species Poecilia reticulata. The sequence goes on from NC_088840.1 coordinate 16,731,689, forward strand.
GAGGAACGCACAGAACGCAACATAGCAGATTGAAAAACACGAGCGTCACTTAACGATTGTGTAGGCATTGATGGATTATGAAATTGAGGTTTGGGAAATATTTTATATTTGAGAAAAGAGAACAGAAACAAAAAAGTAGAGACCTGCTTGTAAAACACAGCAGATCCTTTAAAGTTGTAAATGCAAATTGAGGTGAGGAGGGAGAAATTGTTTTAGTTGTAAATCAAAAATAAAGTTGACTTTTCTGGCATTTAATACACAGGATAGAAACGTTTTTGATGTTAAGTATGTGCATAATGACACACGACAGACGACCCCTTATCAGCACGAATATTGTATTAATTTATGGCTGAAAGACTTTTTTAACCTTTCACTTTCCAGGTGGAATGATCACACAATAAACAGCTGATGTTTTAAGTTTCAATTTAGTATGGATTGCATCTAATAAGGGTTGCACAATTTAAGGAAATCTAAAATTTCCTAAAATTGTGCAATTTTAGGAAATTGCACAATTTCCTAAAATTGTGCAATGTTACATAGTGTAGGTATGTGAAGATACCTACATAGTGTAGATATCTTCACATACCTACATAGTGTAGGTATGTGAAGATATCTATCTTCCTTGCCAAATTGAAGAAAGTGACACACTTTTTGTATCCATAAACAAAATCCCGGCATAATTGGGGGAAAAAACAAACAAAATGGGTTTCAAAAGTTTGGCTGTTGAACTGAAATGATGTCGAAGAACTCAGATGTAGTCCTTCGTCTTTATCATTCCACCTCGTGGATTCAGAAACAGACTCTCTCCGGCATCTTCTATTTGATCAAATTCCTCCTCGGAGGTTTCCTGGATCATCATTCTAACTAAATCACCTGAGCGAGGATGGTTTCGTTTAAAAGTCCGACTCCAACGCAGCTGGATGTTCCAAAGAGTCCAAAAAACTCAAACCAGTTTTGAACTGGCTAAAACAGACTAACGTTAAGCTTCAACAATGTAATTGTTCATATTTGCTTCTGCCTCTTCATTTAATTCAAACAAAGAGCGTTGTGGTTTTAGAGACGTTAATGTTTATTCAACAATGTTTGACCGTTTGCATGTGTACGTTTCAACATACTGGGCAGCTGTAGACTCCTTGGTGAACGTCGCCAAACTGACCCTCTCCGATGCAGCGACCCAAATCTATCCTGTCTCTCTGGATCTCATAATCCCGTGCTGAGAGGGGAACATGAGAAAAGAGCAAAGAAAGCATTTTTTAAAAAACACACAAAAAAACAAGGCTATCACATTTAAAATGAACAACTTTCCCAGTATTATAAAATGATGAAACGTTTCTGTTGTCCTCTGAGGTAAAACAACAAAAAAAAAAACGTACCCACTGGTAGTAATCAGCAAACGTTTTGGCAGGTCTCCTGACTCTTTTACCAGAAGTGCAAACTTTGTTCGCATCACAGACTGAGGAAATCTCAAACAAATGTTCTAAAACATGCAAACCAAACCACCTCCATCATCATTAGAAATTCTTCATGCAGAGTAGATAATACCCTTGGAGTGCTTTGAAGTGAAAGCAGTTTGAAAACAAACTCAAATGTAATTTTCCTCTGACTGAAACAGATGTGCTGTACTTACTCTGGTCTCTGTCTTTTTACAATACCAATAATATCCAAAGGAAACTATTAAGGTTTGCGACTAAAACCACGATCCTCGACATTCGAACTACAGCTGACATTTAAGTTCTGCTTCTGTAAAGGTCAAGCTGTCTGGCGGGATGGCAGAAAACCGAACAATCAGGATGTTGTGAGGCAAATATTTCGCAATGCGCTGGCTCAGAAGATGTTGCTTTTGTAACTTCAAAGACAAAACAGCACAGCTTGAAAAGTGCCAAAATACATTCCTGCTTACAAGATTTACAGCAATTAATCCATACTGCTACGAGAAATGAATATTGCTTCAAACATGAAAGAAGCCACAGAAAACTGACACAACCACAAATCATAAATAAAGACATTTGACCAAACGATGGAGCAATGAGAACCAAACCACCAAACAACACAAACACAATGCAATTACATCACTTCTTGAAGTCTGAAGAGACTCGATGTTCTCAAATTGTGATTTTGATTTTTTTCATGGACTGGCTCTCATTGGGAAATTCAGCCGGATCGCCTCCAAAAACACAGGAAACAAACTCAGTTTAAAACGGCACCTGATCAGTTCGCTCCTTCCCCAATCAGTACCACAATGTTACCCAAAAAGCCCACTTTGTACCCACATGCCAACCAGTTCATACCCACTGACTGTACTGAGTGTCTGTACATTTTGATATGTTACGGGAATACACCGTCATTTTCAGGAGTCAAACTCAATGCAATAACTGACATAATCTATTTTAGATAGGAAATGCAGATGTTTTTCGCAACGAGCCATGTCTGCAATTCGTAGTGTGAGAGAGCAAGACTCCAAGCAGGTAACAGGAAGGCTGGGCAAAGAACAGAAACCTGATGCATTTAGCATCATAGCAGTTTTAGAAAATCTCAGTTTAGAAAGTTTCAGCTAAAGATCAGTATTAGCCCATTAAAACTTTACAAAAATCAGAGAAGAGACCAGTCACAAAAGTTACGTTGATGAGCATAAAATATGCTTAGCAACTACCTTAGCAAGGTAGGTGCTAGGTAGTTGCTAAGCAACTACCTTAGCAAGGTAGTTGCTAAGAACTACCTTGACCAAACCAAGGTAGTTCTTAGCAACCTCCTGCTGGTGGATGTTATTAGTATAATCAGACGACCCAATTTCCAGACTACTGAACAATGTTTTTAAAGCAGGTACGAAATGTACCCAAAGTGGGTCTGAACTGACACATGGCTGGTGCACATCCGTCCCACACTTTGTACCTGATAAATTCAGGTAGGAAACATGCAAAACCCAAACTGGCGAAGGACCGAAATGACCAGAACCCGCATATAAAACATATAAAATACTATTTTCCAGGCTCCAACTGTGGAAAAAAAGAAATATTGAGAGCGATTCCCAGACAAATGCACTATTTCAGCATCAATAAATCTTAGTGGCTTCATTAAGCAATATGAAAATCTGAAAACGCAGCACACTTTTAACATCCATTTAGGGCCTGGAAAAAGAAAACACTACAAACGTATTTCATTGGGATATTATGAGAGAGGCGGGTAGTTTTACCTTCAACTACTCCATAGCTCACTGTGTTGGCGGTGGGAAAAAAAAGAGGAAGAAAGACAGATGAAGAGACAGGGGGGAGAGCCAGACTGCTATGTAAAGGTTATAAAAAGCTCAGAAAACACACAGACTTCTTATATCTGACATTTGGTTAATAAACATACAAAATACAGCTGCAGACTGGTTAAAAAAGCTGGTCCGCTTTACACATACTGTAACTTTAGCCATTTTAGCCGACAGTTTGACATGAAAACGTATACAAACTCAGGAACGGAGTCGGAAAATATGCTACATGTCTAGAGAAATGCTGATTAGAGGAAGTAACCGGAAAAAAAAAACTAAAGAAGAAGAAGGGAAAAAAAACAAACAAAAAAAACAAACAAAGGAAGATAAATATAGCAAGACAGAAGAACGCAGTCTAGTTTCAAAGATACCCATGCAATTAAATACATAAGTACTTGTACTGGCCAAGACATCCACTTTAAAAGATATTTGAGCCTAGAGCTCCAGTAGTGGTTACAAACAGAAGTACAGCCAAGCGCACCGACATATTGAGGGTTTTTATGGACATCTGAATGGATCTGTCACATGTCTCCAGGAACCACATCTGTAGTCTATGATTTGTAACCTCCAACTAATGTCTTTGCTGTTAATAGAAAACGGAAAAACCGGCCTAAGTTGTACAGCGGCGCTCTGACCGAATGTGGTTTATAGCAACTTATGATGTTGCTGTTGTGAGCGCACTTCATGGAAACGACTCACACAGCATTCCGATAATTAGGCTGCAAAACAAAACGGAAGGACTTGACAGACGCGCAAACGTCGCATTGGTTTGAAGACGAAACATTTCTTCAGCTGATAGACATCGAGCAAAGAAGATGGAAAAAGAAAAAAACTTACTTGAGGGCATGGTGTACGTATCCTCTTCATCAACTATCTCTGCATAGTCGTCGGTCTCTGCAAGGTCAGAAATAGAAGAATATAAGAATACTACAGCTGGCACACATTACTACTCACAAAACTGAAGAAAGCGTAAAAGTGAAGCAAGTCCGGCTCGTTTCTCCTGTCCGTCCTTAACGCCCTCCCTTTCTCTCTCACACACACACACACAAACGCTTGGCAGATCGCGTCAGCTGAGCATGTGTTGTGAATATCTGTCTGTTTGAGAGCAGCTGGATAGCAGGGAGTTACTGAGGTGGAGCAGGAGAAGAAGAAGGAGGAGGAGGAGTAGAGCGAAAGCAGGAGAAAAAAAGAAAGAAATGAGGGAGAAACTGGAGCGAGAGCTAAAACTGTTGGCGGAGGTGGGGGATGAATTAGGATGAAATCAGTGACAAGTGAGGCAGATAAGACAAGATAGAAAGAGGCAGGGCGAGGATAAGAGCAGAGCCAGCAGGGAAAAGGGAGGCAAAAGGTGGGCCGAGTCAGTGTAACCAGATGGTGGTGTTTAAAATAAAATCAGCGTGCAGACTCAGCTGTTGGAAACTGGAGTCGAACATCTGCTGTCCTGAACGTTTCCCACAGCTCTGCTCGGGATTTATCAGGCTCGGTGGGAGTCGGACTAATTTACGTGAAATAAGCTCGCTGTGGCTGATTTCTGTCTCGAGAAATCCCAGAAAGAGCAACATGTGAAATAACAACTACTGGTCTGTTAAATGAGGCAGGCCAGGCAGAACAAGCAACACAATGAGGAACGGCTCATTTAGATGCAACAGAAACTTCAGTAGGCATGTTTCTAACCTGCAACTGCTGCAGGTCAGATCAGGGTTTTACATCAGTGATTTATTTATTTTTGACATATTTAGAGGAACTCCTGGTACTCGAATTAAAAAACCTTTGATTTGGGTAAAAAAAAACAAAAAAAGGTGATGTTGAAAAAAAAAAACTGATTTTAACAAAATCCTAAGTGGTGCAATTAGTCGTACCTAACCATCCCTTTAAAATAAATCTGAATGGATCATTTGTTCAGTTTATATTTATCTGCTCATTCAAAATCTACCTCAGTTTCCTTGCTGTCTTTCTAAGATGTCTGAAAGCCGAGTTGGTGAGTAGGTGTGAACTGGACAAGGAGCTTATTTATCTAAGCTCACTATAGACAACATAGATGACCACCGATGAAAGTCAAATTAAAGCAGCTAACTTGTAAAAAGGACATATAAACAACATGCAACCACTTCTTAGCAACGCGTTTTATTTATGTCAGTTTTTCCAAACTTTTTTCTTTCTAATCTATTTTCAAGCCAAAGATTTGTACTTTGTAGCATAGTTTCTGACCTGCACTATACACTTGCTTTTTTGGGGGGGATATTTTGCAAAATGGGTTCGTTTTCGTTGAGCTGATTGCCGTTTAGTCTTACTCAGTTGGAGACGCATTCTAAGCAGGGATGAACATTTCTCTTCAGTCCGTTTCAGCTCGGAGGAGAGAAAATTAACATGTTTCTGTGTCTAAGTGTGTATGATTTAGCCAGCTCCTTATAGCCAGGAATGCACCGACGTTAGAATCCAGCAAACCTCTCCCTGCTCTGGTCCTTATGTGTGCGCAAGTGTAAATGTTCAAGACTGCAGATTTTGCTTTGTGTGTGGCTGTCTGGGTGTCTGTTTCTTGAGAGAAAGGGAAACCTTAACAGAGCAATTGTGGGTTTACTAATTCTGCTTTTTGTGGGTTTCTTTGATTTAAAGCAGACATATTTATACTCTGTAGTATCGCATTTTCAAAAAGATTTTTTTAAATCAGATATTAGAGCTGATTATGCTGCTCTACACAGCAGGAAAATTAGATTATGCAGTAGGTGACAACTTAACTTTGAATTTCATTGTCTTTTTTTGTCCCTACTTTGCTTAAACCACAGTAAATTTACATACAAGCGCACACAGCTTTTGTTAAAGATGCAGGAATGTAAGCATCACGTCAAGCCGCACACCAAAATACACACATGCTACCCTTTCCCTGGAGGCTGCAGCCAGTGTGCAGCCAGGGCAGCACGAGAAAGAAAGAACAATACAGAGATTGATAAACAACAGTGTAACTTTACCGTCCCCGCTAAGGTCTTCTGCGAGGTCCAGGAGAGCATGCAGGAAATGGGACAGCAGAGGAGAGATGGCAGCAGGACGGAAGACAGAGAAGCCGAGAGGAGAGAAGAGAAGAGGACAAAAAAAACAAACAGAGAGGTTAGAGCATGACAAGTCAAAAGACTGTACAAGCAGCTAGTTAGAACTCTTTTCTGGAAAATGAGAGCTGACTTTCAGTAATGCACTGCGGTTAGTAAGAAACACTGTCCAAAGCAGGGCAAAGGTCAGGGGAAAGCAGGACGAATCAGATTTCATTCAGTGCAATACAAATATGTGGAGACGGACAGTGTGTAATTATTACTCATTAGAAGTAGTCAAAATGGGTTTTCAGTAGAGTCTCTGCTGTAGCTAAGCACATTTCTCCTTCTTCTGCACTAATAACAGTTCACTGCAGTCTTCACTGCAGTGACCCACTAGTACTTTCTCAGGGCTTTGAGTTTCTCACAACTTGTTTTTGTTCACTTGCTTTTTTAGGTTTGGCCATACTTTCTGGATGGGATTAAAATCTGGGGAGATGCTAAATCATGGACCCAAAGTTTTATTGCTCACTCTAAAAACCTGGTCATTACCCAAGGGTGTCAAGAAGAACGGCATCGCTGAAAGAAACCTTCATAGGAAGTTTTCCGTCAGCGATACGTGTGTCATTTCTCCAAAAACCCACGCAACAAACATGTGGCAGAAGATGCCCAACATTTAACTTTACGGCCTAAACTCAAGATGGTATATGGAGCAAGAATATGACACTAACCCTAAACACAGCATGCCCACACTGAGACTTGGTGTTGGCAGCATGATGTTGTTTTCTGATGCAGGGATCAGAACTGATAAATTGAGCAAAATACAGGAAGAAAACTGAGTTTGGATGCATTTTTGTGTTAAAATGGCCCAGTCAAAGTCCAGATTTTCATAGACAAGGTACACTAAACAGTGGACCAGAAACACAAAAATTCTGTCTTTTTTTCCTACCGAATGCACCAAATGTTCTACCAGGTCACGGTGAGCACCACACTCACGGTGTTCGTGCGGTGAGTGACTGAAAAAGCCTCAAAGTTAGTTCATTTCAATTCTGATGATCAATAGTGATGCCATGCATGTAAATCCTGCTAACATATCAGATCTGTTGGATAAACTTTCACTGCCTTCACTCACATTTGATGTATATTTCAGTGGCTGAGATGCTAAAACTCCCCGAATATGAACCTTAATTATGATCAAAGAGTCATCGCAACATTCATCAGTGGAAATGGAACTAAATCTTTGTGTGAATCCAGTAAAAAGTTATTTAAAAGGAAAACTATTTTTTACAGTTTTTAATTCATGTCTTCAGGTTGTTCAGGCTTCAATCCACATAAATTATTATGAATTTATAATGAATTTTTTAAATATTGTGTTAAGTCTTCTTGTCAGTAATGCAACGGCTTTATGCAACAATGTAAAATGTTAAATTGATTAAATTCTGCAACAGTAAATATGCCAGAGCAAGCAGGCAAAACTAACGCTGCTTTTTACTGAAGAGCTTGTAAACGTTGGCCAATTGGGATGCAGCAGCTCCAACGGTTAAACGCAAACCGTTTCAACATTACATCAGAAAGAGACAAAATGTTCAAGGTACTCCTGCCAAAAAAACATTTCAACTGCAGTCTCTTTCTGGAGCAGTAAGGGACTATAAAATAGGCAAAGAAACCTTAGACTTTATGTATTTTCCAGAGGCAATGAGGGCTTCTTTTTTTATAGGCTCTCAGTGCCTATTTTGTTTCTCCTGAAAGAACCATGATGGTCAGAAATTTCACTCCGCCACATCACAATTTTATGCACATGCTCTTCTACTCCAATAAGAGCCAGCAATACCATTGGGCGGCGAGTCTGAACAGAAGACAAAGGGGAGGAGCAAACGCCGAGCCTTGGTTGGCTTGGGGGACGTCGATGTCGCTAGGTCTTTAGCCAATCAGGTGAGGGAAGAGGACGATGGAGTGAGAGGAAAAACAAGAGTGAATGGATGTGAGGAAAACAAGTAAGGACAGAAACAAAAGGCAGCAGGAAAAGAGAGAGGGAGAGGAAGTGTGGAAAAAGCAGATGTTGGAGGAAGTGGAAAGAAGATATCTCAAATCAGCCTGTGCATGGCTCTGCATCTTACCAGAAACAGAGATCGTTCTTACTCCGCTCCGGACTGCCTCTAACTTTTTCTCATTGTTGGAAACTCTGAATTCAAACAGAAAAAGCAGAGAAAACCAATTCAGTCAACACGTAAACAACTAAAAACGTTCCTAGTCCAAGAAAAACTGTGAAAAATCCCAAGTGATTCCATAAGTGAGCTCATGTAAACAGATTAAACGGCCACGACATGTTCGCGTTCCCTCATGCAGCTCGCTAAAAGCAGAGAAAGGAAACCATGACTGTGTCTCGCTGTAGACCGATCCTTACGGTTTCTCTTCCTTGGTCTGCTGCTCTGTCAGCTGAGCTCCACTAAGGTCTTAACGTCACTAATTGAAGAGGGAATGAGAAAGGATAAGCAGCGAGCAAAGTGAGAGGAAGGAGGAGACTAAGAGTGTTTAAATACCCAAAGTGGAAAATATTTGGCTTCCTTCTTTATCTCCTTATTTGACCAAGGAAACAGAGTGAGGGGGAGAGATTTAGGTTGAAAAGTAAGCAAAACTGCTCATGTTTGAAGTTCAGCGAGAAAGAGAGAAATGTGTGGCCAGGCTGCAAATAACTACCTGATCTCCAGAGAGTTGGATCTTTGATTGAAATATAGATAAACACAAACTTCAAATACTGGAAAATTGTCAGACTTTTTCTTTTATTGTGAGAGTGAGTGGGTTACTAAGCAACAAACATCACCACCAAAAATAGAGAGAGGCTGAGTGTTTCTGAAGTAAAGGCTTAAAACAGGAATATAAAATATAAATAGTGCAGGGAATTGTTGTTTAAGGTAAGTTTTATTCTATTCTGAGTAATCAGTATTTACCATGAATTTTTCTTTTTGCTAGAAAATTTAGTTTTACTTTGCATTATCTTGTTTTAGCCACTGGTGGAAAAAAAAATCTATAATAGATGTGGCTGTTTCTAGAAATTAGGAATTTCTGTCTTCTGGGGAAACACCCTTAGACAAACAGATTCTCTGGAAAAAATTAGATTAAGCTTTAAATGCCCAAACATGTACATTGGTTTTCTGGTTCAATGTTTTTAAAGAAAACAACCATGAAACAGATTTTGATGTTGATAATCACTCATCTTCCAAGAAACTTAATATTATCAAATGACTAATCACCCAATGTTTCTGTAGAAAAATAAACAAGTCCTTCATATCAGTTGTGCTGATTTCAAACTACAAGCTCAATCAGCGTGGTAAACCCACAAGAATGTTGCTTGTATTCCCAATGTGAGGTCTTAAAGCTTTGACAGGAGCCACATGTGAGCATGACGGATTCAGGGACTTACTTTGGGATGGAAGGCAGAGCTCTCTCTCCCTCTAGAGGACAAAAGCAGACACTGCGGTCAAAACAAACTCAGGAGACGCAAATCAAATTTGTTATAGTTAGCTGTGCAAAACACTCAGAGAACAAAAACTATATACAATTGGATTATGTGAAAAATGTTTGAGTCATTTAATGTTTTACAATGAAAGAAAATCATCTGAAAAGCCGCAACACTAATTAAAAAAAAAAAGCTACTATTTACCAAGGATTTACAATAACAACTACTCAGTCTGTGCTTTGGTAGTTTAAATGTAAAAAAATGTAATTAATCATCTCCACAATATAACTGACCTCAGCATCAGGAAAGGAGTTATTTACATTCTATGTAAAAATGTTACTGTTATAATACATATTAATAAAAATGGGACATTTACATCACTAAAATATTTAAAGTTAATGATTGCTGATATACAGGAAGAAATTAAAATCTCATATAATTTTTTGTTTAGTGACTCATATTCTGGTCAATAAAAACTCCAAAATAAATGTTTTAAATTCATATTTGTGAATGAAAAGAACGTAGAGCAGACTGAAAAGTAGCCAAAAACTCAAAATACAGGAAAATTAATACATTTCCTTTGATTTCCATGTGAACAAGTACTTTTTCAAAACTAAATTTAAGAAACTATAAAATGTCACAGCAGGTCTGAAATGTGTGTATCCAGTGCTCATTTGCTCCTTGTAGATTAATATTTCTAAGTCATCCTTTGCACCCACCTTTCTGTACTCTGACAATGAACGAGTGCGTTTCCATGGAGACGAGCCGACAGTAACCATCAATCAAATCAGCCAAGTTTTCCGCCGTGGTGAGCAACGCTGTTGTAACTGTGAGAGGCTGTACGAGTAAACACACACACACACACACACAGAGAGAGATGATCTCACACAAAGATATACACACACGCATGATCAATTAATAGGCAGAAAGTTTAATCCATGTGGTTTCCAGCTGCCTCTGACACCAGGGAAAACTATTCTCTGACAAACAGCACCAACGATGTGTTTGTAAATCCTGCGCTTCCAACGCCAATAAACCAATACTGACTCAAGTTAATCAAAGCATTGCTTAGATGTTAGACATGGAGCGACATGCTTTTCCTGTTTCCACAGCGCTTAACATCCAGACATCAAAATTATAGCGTCAACCACGAGAAGGAAAAGACAAATGATATACAACTCCAGCCACATGCGTGAAAATCCTCAGTAATACAATATTTTTCTTATTGAAGAACAAAACCTTCAGTTTGGGTATTTTAATTCAGCAAGGGCAACAACCTGTGGATAAGTTTATTTTTTTTAAATCAGTGAGGAAAAATGACAGTCCACCCTTTGGTCAATAGGACAGAATTTTAAATTTAGGAGTTTAAATTCTGTAGAAATTCTACTGAAGTTCTACACCAGAGATTAACAAACTCCATGTTTACATTTGTGATGGTAGGAAATAAAAGTGATTTTTTTTTTCCCCCTGGGTTGCTTCTAAAACAACTGACTGCAACGTAGATTCCCTCAATAGACTGTACCCTCATTCACTTTACAACTAAAGTAACTAGAGATTATTATATGTACTAATAAAGTTGCCAGAGGTTGCCAGAGGATTTATTTCCAACTAAAGAAAGAGAAGATTTTTATAAAAGTTTCAGAGTGAGATTTTGAATCTGCAATAAAAATACATTTATTTTAACACTTCTTAAACTTCTTATAATAAATGTTGCAGGCAGTGCACATTAAAGTATACATTTTTTTAAACAGATGGTTGTAAAAACATGAATCTTTGTTGATTTTAAATGACAAATTTTCTTCAATATATAAAAGAAGAGAGAAAAAAAAGTCTAATATTTGCATATCAGGATTGGGTGGAGAACAATATTTACACCCAGGGCAGATGACCTGAATTATTTCCAGAAGGAGGTCACAGTGTGTCAGACAGACAGACAGTCAGACAGACAGACAGTACCTCAGCAGCTCCGGCTACATTCAGCTGCAGCATGCCTTTCCTGTCTTTCTCCTCCATAGCCGAGTACTGGATGGACTGGACTTGGTTAAAGTTTGCTAAATGTGTTGGCTGGAGACAGAGAAGCACAAGAAAAAAATCAAATGGTTCAGCAATATGTAACAATGATTGCGATTGATCGATTTTGCTGAGATCCACAAAGCCAAAAGCACCTCGGTATCCTTTTCATATTTTGTGACATTGCAACCGCAAACTCAAGTGACAGATCAAAATAACAGCGTGTATAATTATGAAATAGAGTCTTCATTAGTAAGTGTGCATCTGATACTTACCGTTGATCCCTTATCAGTGAGGTAACTGATGCCTTCTTCTGGCCCGATGGCTAACTCTACCTGAATCACCCAGCTGGACTGTAAGAGACGAGAGGGGGAAAAAAAGACTTAATGCAGGACCGGATGCCACCAACAGGGGTCAATCTAGTGCTTCTGCAGCACACAGAGGGACACAAAGTCCTGCTTCTGAGGAGTAACTTGGGAGACACTTACCCCCAGGGCACATTTAAAGAACTCCTTGTCGTAGCGGTAAATTGGTGCGAGTATCTCCAGGAACTTGAGGATGCACTGCTCGTCGTTGAGATTGGCCACCTGCTTGAATGTTTGCTGGATTAGCTTCCGGAGGGTTTTAGCCTGGAGAGAAGCAGGAAGTGAGTAAAGATATTTTTTTAAACTGTTATGTAGTTGGTGGATCAAAAAATAGATGAATAAAAAAAAACTGTCTGACAGGATGAAGTAGAGGCGGCTGTATTTTTATCTCCCTGCATGAATGTACAGCCACAGACATTGATTGACTAATAGTCCACTCTGTTTCCAATTAAACTGACCTGTGCACTTCATTCTCAGCTCGGATCAATAACTAAACAAAGGCACTCTGACCATATTAGTTACAAAACTAAACATCAATGACTTGGCCTATTCAGGGACTCTAAATTACTTCACACATAATAAACTAATCTTTCTAGAGTAGATTGTAGAGCTGACCTAAAAAGGTTTTTTTTTTTTTTTAAATGTGCTCTACGTCACTGAAGAGCAGACAGATGGCGGTAAATCTATCTAGGAACAATAATACATGATTTACAAAACCTTACCTACTTATGATGAGAATGAAAATAAAGACAATCAAAACACTTATACACACTCGTACTTCACATGCATCCAAATGTAAGTCAAAACGTTTGTGGCTTGCATGTAAAATTTGAACATATGCATTTTAAAAAGCAAAACTGCACAGAAATGCACAACAGATTTTTTATTTTCACTTGTAAAAATTTTGGTAAAAACTGCAAATTATTCTCGCCTCATAATTATGAGGTATTTTTGGGTTGGACCAATGCACTAAAACACGCTGGTTTATGGTTGTAGCATCACAAAACTGCAGACAAGTCCATCGAAACCTTTTTGAATCACTGCAGTAAAAATGTATAATTCAATCGTAAATACTGTAGAGTACAGTTTTGAGCATTACAGAGCGCTGCTGCCAGCTGTCCAGTTGCTAAGCTCAGGGGAATCAACAAATCAACACAATACACACTCAGACACACATGTTTCTCAACAATATCCCAGTGTTCACACATCAACAATGGCAGATGTGAAAATACACTCAGGATTTCATGTTTTTAAGTGCTGCTCGTGCTCCAGAAAGGATTGCTGTTTTAATTCCTAGAATTCCACCACAAACACACAAAAATGTCCACCCTTCCTGAGAGGAAGCACTGCAGCTGGCTATCAGCCTCCACATCACCATGCTAACCGTGGCTACGCCAGCAAACTCTCCAACTGGGCTGATTACCAACATTAAGATCCATCATGGCTGATGTGCATTTAAAACGGTTCCTACAATGTTTTCCATTTCCAAATACCACACTTTTCTAGAGTAAAACTTATTAGATTTCTGTCCGTTTTTATATTTTTTAATATTTATGTGAAGAAAACATTTAGTAATCTAGGTTTCAGTTTCTATATGTTATAGAAACTGAACTTATTTCCCACGTCTTTCTTCCCATCTCTACTACCTTAGATTAGTCAAATCTGGGTTAACCTGGACAAATACAGATTCTTTAAATGGCAGATTTTAGCCCTTAATGCCTTAAGTTTTGTTTGCATAAATTGATCAAAAAAAGAAAATGGAAATTTTTATGTTTCTTGTTTTATTACTTAAAGGATAAGCTATCTTAACTTCTTCTAATTTTTAAGAGACTAGGCTAAAAAAAAGCAGAAATTGATGTTTTTTAAATTAGTTCAGTTCCCAATTTGAGTTTTTATCCAACAAATCTGACCATTTGAGTTATTGATAAACAGTCAAAGATAAATGAGAGGCTTTATTTTTCAGAAATTTAGATTTTTATCTTTTTGATCATGAAAAAGGAGTAAAGTCAAAACTCAAATATTTTTGAGTTAATTTTTTTTCATAATGATCCACATACGGAAAACGAAGAAGTAAAATTCCAGAATTAAACTTGCCGGTGATCCCGCACTTCAAGGTTTCGTAGAAATTCAGATATAAAGTCATAGCTGCAGTAATAAAGAGTGCGCTAACAATAATTAAATTTTTTTGCATTTTCAAATGTTTATGTTTTTATAAGGAAACACAGACTTTTGAGTAAAAATATTCAATCATATAGTGAACATGCACAAACTTAAAGCAAAAAAAAATTTCTCCAGATTTACTGTGATCAATTAGGATCAATTATGTAATTCATTAGTTTTCAAAACATTCTAGAAACATCTGTCATTTATTCACAAATATTTTCTGCAAAAACAAACAGCTGCTGTTAGATGTGAAACTACAGAAATGTTCCATTTTTGAAAAAGCTGCAAATGTCAACACAGTCTCTCTTTCCACGTGAAAAACTGATTCAGAAAGTTGCAGTGGGTTGTCAGCATATCCTAAACCCTCCACCACCTTATACCATCAAACTGCCCACCCCATCTCTGAGTTTACTTTAAAACTTAACACAATAAGGCCAGTGTTTTATTATTAAGAGTCCATGACAATAATGGAACAAGCTAATGAAGCCACTTTAACACCATGAGACGGTATTTCAATATGCTATTCATCCGACGAGAGCGACAAGCTTGTCAAATCAAGCTGCGGTTGCTTCAAACTTTGATCTCCAAAGGTCATTTTCACTAAACCCGCTGTCGATACCAATGAACAGACTCTGCTCTTTATAACAGCTAACATAAGTTACTGCTTACTACCGCAGCCATCTGCTCCGGGCTGAATGTGCGTGTGTGAGAGCAGAGTCTATTGAGGGAGAATAATCTCATTAAATGACCACGGTTCCCTTTCGGCAGAGCGAACGACAGAAACGTAAATGGCAGCTGCGCTCCCTCCCTGTTCGGACCCCCGCACACATGTGAATGTGTGAATTGTAAAAAGCAGCACAAATGTCATTTTAGTCCAACTCTACAAGAATCGGTTCGTCTGCCTCACACTGATAATATGATCAAAAGTATTAAAAGCAACGATTGACAGGTCATTCGGTTTGCTGATTATAATAGATGCATACAAGACAATAATGCCATATTCATCAATTTACAAATTGATAAATTGTCGCGACTTTATGATTTAAAGAAACAGACTTAATGAGAGAAAACGGAGGCCATTTTTAGTGAACAAGAAGACAAAGAAGGTAAAGAAGGAAGGCAGGTGATGAGAGGAGAGTCGGCCCTGCTGGACTGGCAGAAGAGAGAGAGAACGGGGGAGAAGCGGCACTCAACACCTCCCCCTTCCTCCTCATTGTTGGGATGAATGAGTGGGTTTAACCGTGACCCAAAGGTCACACACACACAACGTGTGTACATACACTAGCGTGTACCGTCACAGACTCCGTCTCCCTCTGCAGAGCATCTGTCTGCCCGCCTGCTGACATCGGGACCTTTTCGGGTCACCGAGACTTTTAATACCGAGAGACACGCAGACGCACAAAGATCTCCCCATAAACACGTGCCGTAAATTTATCACTGACACCTTTCATCGTGCAAAAACACACACACATACACACACACGTCTTTTATTTCACGGTAACATCCGTTCAGTTTGAAATAAACTCTTTAATTGGTTACTGAATTTATTACTAAGTGAGCATGACCACAGCCTTCTTCAAAAGTAAAGAAACAAAAGCAACTTTATCCCCTTTCCAAATTTCCATGCACTTACCGCTTGAAAGAAGTTTACATTTTAGTGATTTTTTTTTAAATTATTTATTTTATTTTATTTTTTCCTTGACAACACATCAAATACCACATGTTACGATCTGGAAAGTTTCTTTATTTAAGAGGGATCCTGTAGAAGCAGCGTCACGCGGTAGAAACTGACCTACTCTAATCGAGCAGATGGAGAATTGTGACACCAGCTGCTGGGAGTCAAGAGTGAAGTAATTAAGGTGCCTTTTAACTGCAGGAACTACCAGAGTAGTTTTGTTGGGGTCATTAATAAGCCCCCTCTGTTTCCACTGATCATACTGGGGTAAAGGCGGATTATCCAGGTAGAAATTTACCCCAGAAAACAGCCCTGGTGCAATGCCCCCTCAAGGTGAAGCTTTGTGCCGAACGAGTTGCAAAACACTTTTTATCGTTTCAGTTTTATTATCGTTATCTTCCAGCTATCCAAGTTCAAACTATCATTGTTATATATTTTAAATTCCTGCTGTCGAGACAAAGGGAGAAAAACCTTGAGTTAAAGTAATGTATTAGGGCTTTAAAATGTTTTTATTTGGATAAGCTGTTAATCTGGCATGTTTCCTGTAGGTTTGACGGGAGTTTCATTCATCTTCAGGTCACTGGGAAAAAAAAAAAATTAAAACACCCAAGTTGTGATACTGGTACAAGAATCATCACATGTAGTTTTGTTAACAAGACATTGGGATAAATGGATTAATTTTTTTTGCATAGTTTCATTGTTTTCACTACTCTTTCGGCCTGAACATTCTTTAATGCAAAGATAGATGTTTTGTTGTTCTAATTTTACTGTTTTCTGTCACTTTTGCTGCAGACAAGAGGGTGCTGTTGTCTCTGCTTGCAGGTTTTCCTTTTATATGACTAAAAAAAAATAACAGATTAACAAGACAAACTATTTCAGTGGCTCAAGTGTTGGGAATACACACAATAAACAACTGATATGAAATGCAAGAGACCAAGCTTAAAGATTTGTTCTGTTTCTTTCACAAACATTGTAAAGCAAAACAAGAACACCCGTCTGCTTAAGCAGCTTTAAGCATATGAAGTCCGCCTCTCCTTATATGGACAAACCATCTCACCTTGACAGAGTCCAGCAGATCTTTAGGGAAAAATCGCCTCAGACCGACATCTTTCCTGAAAAGAGAAGCAGAGATCAGAGAGCTGTAATCACACGAGGAATGTTAAATGGCTTGCATTTCTCTCTTTATCTGATCTCAGCTGTCTAAATTTCCTCTGCTGTGACACTTTGAGAAAGAGAAAGACATGGCAAGACAGGTACTAGAGTAAAAACAGGAAGGTTTCATTCATCCTCGCCTGAAAATGGATATAAAGTCCTGAAATTTGCAGGGAAAGTGAGTGATGCAGGCCAGAGTGGAGAAAGGGGAATCTTAGTGACCAAGAAAGATGTGCAGTGTTATAGCAGGAAGCTAACTAATGACTCATATTCCTCAGAGGAAAATATGAGTACTCCAGAAGGAGGAAAAAGAGGAGCAAAGAGGGAGCAAGGAAAAGCCGAGGGAGGTTACATCATCTTTTCTCCGACAAAGGTCACTTCTCCAATCAATATTACACAACAGCATCATTACAGTACTTTGCTAAAAATGTGTGGGAAATATATGGCCAAAAAACCAGAGGCAAACATGAAAGACCTGTTTTTCATCGCAGAGTCTGCTAGAGGATTGTTTCTGTCAGACTTGAAGCTGCATCTGCCTTAAGGTTTCCAGCATCATAAAAAAGTATGAGAAAATATCCCATTACTGGGTTAAGCCTGTTCTTGTCTCAGTGTCACAGTGGACAAGTAAAGCAGGTTTAATGGGGGTTTGTTATTAGCTTCCGACTCCAATTCAGCAAAAAAAAAACAAAAGTGTTGTATGGGTTTATAACAACTATATATAAAGATGACATCTCCATGCACGTCTGAAGAAATATGATGAATATGATCCTGACATAATCAGATTTATTTTATGGAACAGAAACACCCATTACCTGACCTTTCAACTAAAATGGATTCAACTCCAACTTGTCACTAATTTGTAGAGATGCAACAGGAAGTCATCTGGGGACCAGAATGAGATGATATTATGTTTGACTTGCCCTGATAAGTGACTTGCACACCGACACCTAAAAATCCAATATTACTCCAGTCAATAAATGCACCATACATAGACAATGCCAGAATGAAGGCTGAGCTAGCTTCAGTATTAGTGAAGTGTTTGAAAATAAAGAGAGATCAATTATTTGTAGTTAGTTTGGACCATTTTCACTGGATGTTTTTAAACTAATCAATCATTCAGATATAAACAGCTGCACTGATCAGATTTTTATAGGCAATTTCTGTCTCTTTGCAAACAACCTTCAAAATATTTCAAGACAAGATAATCTAGAAGGCTGAGTGTTCATTAATTATTTATTTTAATAACAGAAGTGATGTCATGCCTCTGTGTGAAAGAGCAGACTGTAACAATGAGGCTTAGCGATTAGCATAATTAGCATATTAATACAGTTTCCTTTTAAAGTTACTCCTTTTTGTGCTTTCTCTGACCTCAACTTTGAGTCTCCTTTACTCAGTAATTACTTCAACATCAAAGAGTGGTGTTGTAACCTACACCTGTTAATGTGCTAAGACACAACGCTTTTACTCAATGGAAAAAAATTAGTCACTTCTTCTAGACAACACTAAAACATCCCGCGAGGTTTTACCTTTCATGACTTTTCTTGTTTAAACAAGAACATATTTTGGTTTTAAAGAGAAATAAATCTTGTTATAACGACAAACTTTCTCTTTTTAACGTTACACTGATGTTGTATTTCTCTGCCTGTTGAAACGCGTTCATGTGAAATCAAAGACAACTTAATTGAGAAAGATCTTAAAGTTGATACTTAAAAATTTTATTAACAGCAGTTTGTCGCAAAGGTACAATTGGCTTCCATTTCATTTGATTGTCTAGAAAATACTGCATAACTACTGCATTCCGATAAAGTCTGACAGACGGAAATTTGCTCATGATTCACAACGAGCAATGATCTGAAAACTTGGTATACACAGTTGATGATCAGATGAAGGACGATGTAGCTCAGGTCTTTTCTTGTTACTTAAAAGTGACGGCTTTCAGAAACTATTTATTTGCTGGGAGAAAGTATTTCTATGAACAACTATCTTTTTTTTTTACCACAGACTATTTATGCTGCCACGGTCAGATCCAAGGACCCCACTTTAAATATTACAAGGAAGTCTGGTTCTTTGTAAGTGTTAGGTATGGTTTAAAATCATTATGTGTCTAATGAGACAATCAAGGAGGATAGCATTTTATGTAACACCTTTTTTCAAATTAATTGAAATGGGCGGGTAAGGACCGACTGAAGCAAGCAGTATCATAAAAAACCCTAATATAAAAAGAAGATTTCTGTCTTCAACTATTAAGCAAGGGCCTAGCAGTCCCTTTTGGCCAACTGTCAGCCCTCCCTCTCTTTTGTCTTGCTTGTTTAAAATATGCATGACACTACATCTTTTTCCAATCAACAGAGAGACAGACAGCAAGGGACACAGAGGCAAAACAAAAGAGGAGCAGCTTGGGAGGAAAAAAACAGGCAGAAGGACGAAGAGATCACAAAGTGACAACGTGAGCCGGTGAAGAAACAGCGGACATTCTTCTCTTGTTAATTGGAAAGCTCGTTAGGCAGAGGTTCAAAGGAAAACCTTTCAATGCAAGTGAGCAGCTCGTTAGAGTCGGGACGCGTCAGAGCCGGGCCTAATTTAGACCATGCGTTGTTAATTCTTCATTCACAGCCACCGGCCAAAGAGCCCAAAGTGGGACAACAGCAGAGCCAAACATGAAGGCAAAAACCTTCTGACAGAGTTCAGGAAGTTTTCTCTTCACCATCTGACTGCAGCTGGTGTAAAGATTTAGCACTTCCAGATTTATTTTTAAAAACGAATAATAACCTTCAATTCAAACAACTGTTGCTACTTGATTCCCAAGTACATTTTCCGGGCAGAAACATGCTTATTTGGACATACTTTGAGTTGCTGGGGGAAGCAAGGAGACACATTTCTGGGTTCTACTTCAGCTTTTTTGGCACAGAGACAAAGGAGAAACACTTACTCCAGTAGTTCATAGTTGGACTTCTTGTCCAGAGCATTTCCTCTCATCTCTTTGAAGAACCTCCTGGAAGCGAAACAAGTGGGACACCAGAATAAAAACGGTCAGATAATTGACAACACTGGTTGGCAATCACAAAAGGACTTTACTTTAAATGAACATCTTAAACTATATTCAGTGTGAAGAGAAGACAAGCGAAAAGCTTCACTGACGTCCTATCTGAAAAAGAAACGTCTGCTGCTCTGAATAATGAATTACACACACTGACTAATGCTGGCGTGAGTTATTAGTGCAGCTCAGAGGCAGACCGACGGACACGGAAACAACTCCAGCGAACGCAATTAAATCTTCGTAAAGAATACTGCTGCTTTTTAGTCACCAGGAATTGCTTTTCAATGATTGGGGTTTTTTTTTTTTACCTGATTTCCAGACAGCCCAGCTTGAGCGCTACATCTTGTTCCACCTGATCTCCATACTGTGTCATGTAGTCATTTTTCACCTGAAAGAAACATAAATATCCAGCGCTTTTTATCTTAAAATCGAGTTTCTCCCACACGTTTTACTGACCCAGATTATCTGAAACCAAACAGACATTCTTCCAGCACCGCCATATGCCTCAGCGCTGGCGGCCAACAACCAAAGACTACATCGCCTTGCAAAAAAATATTTACAAACCATGAAACCTTTTTCACATTTTGTCACATTACAAATGTAAACTTGAGTGAAATGCACTGGGATTTTATGAAAATAGAACATTCTAACTAAAGAAAATACTTTGACTTCATATCATTACATATCTGGTTGAATATTCAGGGTGATTGTCCTGCTGGAAGATGAACACTCTTGAAGTTTTCAACAGATTTTCTTCCAGCTTTTCCCTGCATTAAACTTCATCCGCCTTCCCTGTTCCTGCTGAAGAAGCTAATCCTCAAGGCATGTCGGTGCCACCGCCAAGTTTTCAAATGAGGACTGTGTGTTTCTGGTCAAATGAAGTGTTAGTTTTTTGTTGTTTTTTTTTTGCTGCACTTAGCATTTTGCATGCTCTTTAGTATTCTTTTTTTTTTTTTTACTGAGTACAGTTCAATCTTCCTCATGTTTGCTGAGCCCTAGTGGCAAAATGTAAACAGGTCTTCTTACACATTTCTTCTCCCATATAAAGCCATTTTTGCATCCAAACTAATAGCTGTCCTGCCAATAATCTCCCACCTGAGGTGTGAATTTTGGCAGTTCTTCCAGAGGTACAAACTGTCTTTTGCTTGCATCTCTGATTTAATGCTGTCATTATCTGTCCTCTGGAGTCAAATGGTTGAAAATGGCAGATTTTTATTTGTAAAAACTTGTGAAAAATATGCATTATCTGCCCCTAGGTTCACAATTATGCATTACTTTGCAATGATTTGATAAATAAAGTCCTGAGGTTTGTGACTGTTACGTGGCAAAACGTGAAAAAGCTCAATGCACCATCTAGATGTTGTGGTTGTGTACCTGATGGTAGAAGTAGTTGAGTGTAGGTTTGTCTTCTGTAAACTGCTGGACGAAGCCTTTAGGGAGGTAGCGAATCCTTAGCTCATACCTGCAGGAGAAGAAGGCAAAGCCTAAAACTTCAGCACTTTTCACAGTCGAAAAGATGGATTGATTTGCATAAATTATGAACCTCTATTTAATTACGCAAATGCAAGATTACCAATCATAAATAATGTGCAAACACCCAGACGCTTGTTAGTTGGGAACAAGAAAAGGAAACTCTCACAAATTTAAGAAAGAAATAATTCTACAAATACAAATAAGCAAAAGGCAGAAGAAAAACCAGAAATAATTTAGGACAAACGGCATTAAGAAACATCACCACTCAGAGAAAGAATACGAATGAGGATTGTAAACCAGCATCATTGACAGAGATGCAAACAAAGAGAATGTTGTTGACTTAGCGAGACAAAGCAGACATCTGCTTCTCGCTCTGTCTTTATGTTCACAGAGAAAAGGTCTCCTCCTCACAGCAGAATTAGCACCAAGACAGCCGCAATAAAGTGAATATATACCACAGCCTTAACATCCAGGCTGAACAGCCCCACACACAAGGTTGAAAAACACTCAGGTCATGCCAATTTATCTGATGCTATTTGCAAATAAATCAACAACCGTAGAGTGCTGCGTGACAGACTGCTGACGCTAAATTAGTGGGGTGACTTTGAACGCCCATAAAAGTCACGCCAACCCAAAGCAGGAGACCAACTGGAAAGGTTAATCTCAGGCTTCCTAAAACAAACAAAACCCATTCTCTTCCCTAAAACTCTTTAATACAGGTATATTTTTACTCATCCATCATTACTCTAAATTAAATGTGAATCATAACAGATCTCTACAGCTACCGTACAAAACATAAGATAAATGATAAATGTGACTCAGCAAATATTTGCTGCTTTATTTCTAATCAGGGAACAAATAATTTTTGGCTACAGGGTTCCTTCACACTTCTCATATGAAATTTGATTCCTTCTCAGTCTCGACAGACCCAACAATAAATACAGAATACGAACACCAAAATACTGATGGGTATCGTTAAAATCAAGGAGTGACAATTAAGTAAATGTAAGAAAAAAATTGTTTTTCAATCACTACATTTATTCAAGAGTGGACAGGAGCCTCCATAATATATGTATTATGGTGCCATATGCAAGAAGAAGTATCTCTTCTTGCATATGGCACATTAAAATATTTTTTTTTACATTAAAATGTTTTTAAAAAACACCTTAACAAAAGAAATTCCAATGAATATGGACAGAACTCACTTGAGTTGCCAAAAAGAAAAACTGTTCTCACTCCTCACTCCTCTTGTTGAAAAACACACCAAAAAAAAATATTGTATTCAGTTATACTGCAAAACTTGCTTTGTAAGCCTTTTGCGTTTTCTGTAATTCCCATGCTTGTCTTGCTGGACACAGGTGCTCCACACACCACATCATTACAGTTGAGTAAACTAGCCTCGTGTCGCCCAAACAGAAGAGATGAGGCTGAATTTAATCACACGGTCCCCTGTCCTGCCCGTCCTACCTCCACTCCTCGTTGGACCGTGCCTGTTCGTATTTCTCCCTGATGTGGGACACACCCATGTCCGGGTGGAGCCAGTGCACTTGGTCTCTGGACTGGCTGTTGCTGAGTCGGAGGCCAAAGCATGAGGTCCAACGGACCTTGTTGATGTCCAGAATCTTCTGGATGATCCCCTGCATTCACGAAGGACCAGAAAAATTCAGTTAGAAGGTAGGAATGTCTACCAGGCTAAACTAATCGGTTTATCCATTTTTCTTCAGTCTACCTGCACATCTGTACAGAATCAAACATTCAGCTCTGCTTCATCAAACACTTCCAAGGGTGGTTATGTTCACATCTTACATTTTGTTTCGGGTCACAAAGTGTGTGTGTGTGTTTGTGTACATTTTTTGACTCCAAGCGATTTAACATGAGGCCCCCACCCAAACAACTTGGCAGACATCATACGTCCATAATAATGCTCAGAGAACCGTGCGTGTTGCCATGAAAAAGGCTGGGGGCTCTGACCTAGATACCAAAGAAGATGGGGATTAAAGGAGAAGAGTGGGGCGGATATATGCAGTAACATATCCTGCATGACCACTAACAATTCACACTGAGTTAGGTACTTTCTGTCATGGTTCAAATGAAAAGCGTGCTTCAATGCGGCTTAAATAAACACAAAAAATTGGCCCCTTAAGATGCATGCAAGCAGAAAAGCTGCTTGTGTTGAGTTTTTGTTATCAGAGCTGACAGCTTGGACCGCAAGCTGCAAAAACATCAGAAAATGTTCACTTTTTACTCTGCTTCAGAGTATGAACTTTTAATGTTATGTTGTAAATCCTTCTTTCAAAAGAAATTTATACAGGTGTCCCCCAAGGCTCAGTTCTTGGATCACTTCTTTTTAGTTTGTATATGACTGATGTGTTATACTGGATTCCTGGTGCAGGTTTGTAGCTGGCAAGCTGTGTTAAAACAACTGTTGTGATATTTGAATTCATGCCTCAAGCTGAATGTAAAAAAATATATATATTTTTTTTTTACTCAAGGGTTCCTCTCTTTGAATGATAGTAACTGTTAGCAACTTCTAACAAGTCTTAGAAGTAAAATATCATGGGAGTCATTTTATGTCATTACTGACAACAGTTTTCCTGCTGCAGATGTTTTCATGTATACAGTTACTTTTTGTTTTTGGTCCATTGCTGTAACTTCCAGGTCAAAACCAGAAGGAAAAAACAACAAGAAAGCCTCTGTGGATTATATGCAACAGGGCGATTAACACCTCGGAAAGGAAACCTGTTACATCACACCACCTACATGTAGTGACTGTAAGCTGAATTTCAAAACATCCGTGCAAGTTGCAAACCTCAAACTTACTTTTAAGGCTTACTTGTAAGACTACTGGGTTGTGCTTGGTTCCTGTTAGAACTACTGGTTCAGCCATTTGTGGGACATACACTGGGAAACTGTTACATGTCTTAACTTAAAGCATCTCCAGAACAAAAAGCCTTCTTTGTAGGAGTTAACAGGTGAATGCGTGTCTTACCCTGACATCAGTCGCATCTCCGTATCTGATGTTGGATGACCAGAAGCTGTGTTCAGTGTTGGTCTCAAAGTAATGGAAGACTTTCAGAACCCTGTCCACGGAACCAGCCATGGTGCGGTCCGATCCCCCTGCGCTCAGCCGAGACTTGGCGCCTGCTAGGAAGGCATTGTTCAGGTTTGGGTCCATATAGGCTGTTGCCATGGTTTTCCCTGCTGAGACTGCCGCTGCTAGGTGTCTGTCATATTCTGCAGGGTTCAGAGAGGAAAAGCTGAGGTAAGTTAAAGGAAGAAGTAAAAGTAAAGTTTTAAAATTTAGCATGTTTTAGAATTTTAAAAAGTTAAACTCGTAAAATAAATAACTTCTTAATTGACGTGAATTTTTCATCTGGGTACGTCAGCAGACAATAAAGAGTCGTTATGGTCCACTAAATACAGTTTATAACCTTTTTAGAAATGTATACACACTACAACACTTTCAGGTTTCTAAAGATGCTACCAGAACAAAAACAAAGACGTTTAAATTCAACCTCAGGTGTAAAACACAATAACTCTAATACAACTGTAAAAATCTGTTGAGGTGGAGTTATTTGTAATTCCTTTAAGTACTAAATATGAGTTGAACAATAAGGAAAATAGTATCCAGAAAAGGGCAAATGATAAGTCAGAACTTTAGAAGTCTGTAAAAGTTCAATAAAAAATTTGTTTTGCAGGAAGTGATTTCTGCCACATGTTTTAGAACATATGTTCTGAGGTAAGTAGTAAAGTGAAAAATATTTGATGATCCGACACAAACAAAACGGAAAAAAAACGAAACCACTAATCATGTTTTGATGGAATGCAAAGGCATGGATCAGTTTGCAACATCACAGTACAACAAAATGTTAAAAGGTTCTAAAGCTGAGCGTTATCCTACTCCAACCATTTAAAAGGACACCAAAGGGCCCCATAGTGACCGCTGTTTTCTCCATCTGTTAGAAGACTGACATATAATTGTGATGGAACTGCCCCTCCCCTGCTTGTTGCTGGACATAGTGTTCAGCTGGCTGAAATGAGCCCCCGCTGCTTTAACCTCACTTACAAGCCAATATTTTGCTGCTTGGAAAAACTTATGAGCAATATAAAGGTATATAGTGGAATAGTTTCACTATATTACCATAGCACCAGTAGGGATATTTGCTGTCTTTTGTTTTGTATCAAAGAAACAAGATACATGGGGACAAAAGCATAAATTAAACAAATACTGAATGATCGTCGTAAATCAGTTGTTGGTTGAACAGTAAAATCTACTGTCAACTCCAGATTGTTCCAGCGCTAACGTTGCACATCTGAGTCCTCCTCGCTTCTGTTTTCCTACTCTGGCCTTCCTGTCCCTTTTGACGTAAACGCTGTACAGTAAGTATCCATTCTTCAATAGAATTGTTCTTAGGAAAGACTAAAAAAAACAATGAACAATAAGATACCAAAGAGAAATGAAGCGACGCAATTGCAGCCAGCGCCAAGTCTCTTACTGCAGCTATAAACCAGAGCAGACAATGCCCCACAGGCGGCCATGTTATCCTAAATAAGAAGTTCTGACATTGACACACTTCCTGTAAACTTCATCTGGAAACATAAACGTGTTGCTCTGTCGTCAATATCAGAAAGCAGAGCTTCAGATCTGCCTCAAGTTTCATTGTTCTGCTTCCCTTCCTTCCTTCCTGTGCTTGTCCTCCATTAGAAGAAAATGGATACGTTTTGGAAGGTAATTGCACCTGGGAGGACTGGACAGGGGGCACACACACACACACACGCAGACATATACAAACACACATTCTGCTGCAAGAACTGGTAGCTTTCCCGGTATACCAACTCCAGTTCCCATGGAGTCAGATGTCACGCAGTGTGTGAGTGGTCTCATGCTCCTTGCTGCATGTTTCTGAGTGTGTGCTCTGAGGAGATTTCACTCATACCTCGGTCCCAGCACAAGGGGAAAGGACTGCAGCCGCTCATCGCCATAGAAACGCATGTCTGCCCCTTCCTCTGCCTGTCTGCTCCGAGGACGGAGAGGCAGCTCGGCGCTTCACAGCCTCGCATCGCTACGCGCCGAAGTCAAATAAACAAGCGCAGCAGGATCCTGAGACGCCTTTCAGAAGGCTCTTACATAATCCAAACGCTAATTTACACAAAAATACATCCTGGAAGGGGCAAAGTAGCTCTTACACAACAGTTTGCAAAATGTTACTTCCAACTGAGTAAAATCGACAGAAGGCCCATTTTTAAAGTGTTGAAAACAGCATGAAAATCCTCCAGAGTTGGCCGATCCGGGAAGAGTTTCAGCTCAACAAAACTTGTCCTCTTGATATTTTCCTTTCATCCAAAGTTCACACAGAACAACAAGATTCCCTGGAGACCCTCAAAACTTCAATGCTCTTCCTTTCCTATCCGCTCCACAGTTACTCCTTAGTGCCTTTTCTCTGATGAAAACACATCGTTGGTTTTCAGACTCAAACGACGCTTTGTGCTTGACCTCCCTCGTCTTGGTCACTGTGAAAGTTTCAAGCAACTGTTGCTCAGGGGAGAGAATAAATCCGCCAGGTTGCTGGGTAAAATCCTCCTTTATCGAGAACACAAAGCCAAATCCAGCTCATACAGAACTGATCCAGAGGAGCTTCAGCCTGCTGGTGCTCAAAAGAGAAGGAGCTGCAATTACTGCGTTCACAGAGAAACAAACACAGAGTTATCGTCTTTTGTCGGAAACAGAAAGTGAGAGGACAGATTGAGCCGCCTAAACAAAGGAAGCAGAGACAGAGATGGGGAGGAATACAGCGATTGTTTCCATGTGAATGAGAGGAAAACGAGGACAGAGCAACACAACTGAAAGAAAGTTTAGGGAGGAATGAGAGCACTCCATCCAGAGGGGACTGATGGTGGAGGAGGAGGAGCTAAAATCTATTAATATGCTAATTCGATCCTCTCCATTTGACACAAAAACACTCCCACCCTTGCTCATGAGGCTTATCTCTAATCTTAAGCTTATAAAAGTGAGTCAAGGAATGTAAAATACCCATTTTCTATGCAGGAAAGTTTATTTTATTTAGCAAAGGACAGAAGTGTACACATCTGAGTTCGGGTTGCTTAGAAATGCAGAAAACCCCCAAATCCATCGCAATTCAAATGAAAACTTAAGATTTTCTTCAGATATTTTGATTTAAATTCACGTTTTACAAGAAATATGAAACAAAAAATTAATAACTGAAATGAAATATAACTTTGTCAACTTAAATTAATCATGTCTAGCTCTAGAATGTGACCTAAATAACTCAACTTCAACCCTTTCCTACAGCATATGATTTATAACAAGTAATGACATTAGGTTTTAGTCAGTAATTAAAACTCAAACTGTAACTGTTCCATGATGGAAGAGCTGCTAGTGGATATCAAATAATTTTCTTATTTTAATTGCCTAAATATGCAATGACCCATTTTGAGGAGCTGTTTTCCAGGAAAGTCTGAATGTCCCAGGAAAAATTCCTTCCAACAATTATTGCTTCGCTGCCTTCATGGTCTGATTAGATTACACTTCCTGACCAGTTATCAAGTCTTATGGCTTTCCTTGAGGACTCTCTTGAAATTTTAGATTTTGGCCAATTAAAATGTTTTTTGTTATTTAAAAGCTTTTTTTGTCATCTAAGAGCTTTAACATATAAAAGTCATTATGCAGAATTATTGATAGAGTAATTTTTATCCAACAATTTATTTTTGCTATTTAAGCATTCCAGCATCTCTCTATTTTTTATTTTTTTTTAAACACAAAGAAAAAGAGCATTTATACTACTGCTTAAGGTATTTAAGGTATTATTTGTATTCTTAGTTCTTATGCATTTAATCAATAGGGGAAAATGTTTGATTTCAGCATTTGAAAACAAATCAAGGGAAAAACAGGTCATTGTTCATCTCTGGACAATTGATGGCACCTCTAATTATGGGGTTTGTAGTTTTGTTACCTCATAATAACTTTTAAAAGCTTACAATTAAGATGAATAAGTGCAAGATGTTACAGAAACGCAGTCGATTTCTCTCCACTTCTTTCCAAACCAGCAAAAAATTATTAACATAAAAAACAAAAAGATGCGGTCATGTCATAAATCTGAATGACCACATTAAATATTTCAATTAATACGCTCACTTGCTTTATAATAGTGATTTTGTTATGTCACTCCCATTTTGAATCCTAACAAAATCCATTCTGTTCTTCTTCCAAATGTATTTTATTCTCATTTTTCTAATTTTCTCTTTATGTTTATACCAGGGTTACATCATAAATCACAGAGTTTATGACAGAATGAACAAAATGTTGGGACAAAAGTATTTAAAAAAAAAATAAAACGAGTAATTTTCTTACAATTAGCGTCCTTAAACATGCAATTAAGCCCAGATAAAGAACTGTATCAGCTTCAATCGATCGCTAAGCAATCACTGACAAACCTGTAAAATCCTAAATCAGGATTGTCTCCAGACAGCCTAACAGAGCAGCCATTAAACTGTGCCTTCTCATGCGTGTGTGTGCACGTGCAGCTCTCCTATAATTTGTGGTCCATCTCGGGCTTTAGTCCATTGTTATGAAAATCTTCTGGGTAGCTGGGGGTTTGTGCGTTTGTGTACTGGTGGGGGCTATTAAAAGCCTTTTGTCAGAGGGGCCGGATGTTGCCATGAATGGGAAGATCTCCATTGGGACGGAGCCAAAACTCCTGTTTTTTATTATTATTTTTCTCTTAGCATGAGTGAGAACATTATCAATCTGGTACATAATTTAAACAGAGCACCTTAGTTCTGTACTTTTGTCTGCAATTATGACTTCCCAGTGAAAAAATCTATAGTTGTTACAAAATCTTTCAAATTAAAGACAAACGCTTCCTAAAATAAGAAAAAGATTGATGTTTTCTGCTTAGCTTTTATACTTTAAGCATATTAAATAAAGGACTTTAACATAAAAGAATATTAGTTTTATTCTTTGATTCAGAAGTTTGAAAGTTTGGGAACCACTGGTTTAGACTGATAGTTTCAACATTATCAGGTGTTTTTAGTATTATCATTATTATGCTTAGAAACTTGGAGTTATACTGTGATTTATAATTATTTATTATATTTAACTGCATTTCTGTATTACAAATTACTTGGCAATCTTTAGCAACTTGCCTAAAATGTGCAGAGCATCAATAACCAGCATGTTGACCAGTATATTACTTTTGTTTATTTTCAAGCCTTGTTTTTAGCTTTTACTACATTCATAAAATGTATATGCTTTTTGGTATTTTCCCTGTTCTTCCATGTTTGTTATGTTCTAACTTCATCACCTGGCTGGTAAACTCAGTGTTGATTCCATAAGGATGTTCTATAAATACAAGTGTCAGGGAGTAATGATGTAATACAAATACATTTTTAACTAATTGCATGAACTTATAGTTTAAGGGAAAACGTCTGCTGTATAGCCGAGGTGATAGCAACTATAATAACAAACTTTGCTCAGGGCCACATGCTGCTCTCCCAGCTCCCTGCAAGCTGCAAATCGTCACATGTGTCAAGTACAGAAAAACAGGAACGGATGGTTCCGTGTTCCCAAAATAAATTATCTCCTACAGTGTGGGCTGTGGACCCCTGATGTACGGGAAGGTGGTGCTTTGATCGCATGAAACCAAAATGAAACCTTTTGGCCAGAAAATGTAGAGAGCACTGTACGCGGAAGAAAACACTGATCGCAGAAATTACTCTGTGGGGATAACTTTCTTCACCAGGAAGAAGGAAACTCGTCAGAGAAAAATGGAGAAGATGAGTGCTGAATGCAGAACAGTCCTGGAAGAAACAGCTACAATGGAGTCGTGTAAATCAAAGTATATTTATGTGCTATAATGTCCCAGTCAACGTTCAGACCTAAATCCATTTGAGAACATCTATATTGACAAAATCTCTACCTTAAACTCTTCAACATACCTACAAATGTTTCCAACACATTTTCTTCCCATTATATGGAGTCCAAGCTACCATGTTTATGTTTCTTCTTTAAGATTCTTTTCATTTTCTTTACACTTTAATCACATGGACTATTGACAGGTAGCAGAAATACAAAGCGTACTAATGTAAATGTGGCAAATCAAGTTCTAGCAAGAAACAAGTAAATCTGTTGAGGCTGTGAACGTCGTTTTTTATCTTTTGTATGAGTGAATGAAGCAGCTGGATGATCTCACAGACTGTGTCTGAGGGTCAGTTGCTCACCTGTGTAGTAGGCGATCCTGGAAATATCTGAAAGAAAAACAGAAAAATATCCTGTCAGCTGTCTTTTTTTTTTTTTTTTTGGCCCCAAACAAACAAACAGCAGGTGTCCCCAACCCTGTTCAATTGTATGACCTCCAAAACAAATATCCTGGCCTGCTCGGCAATTTACGTCACCGTAACTGAATTAAAAATCAACCCGTGGTCTTCTGGTCACACACACACATTTCGCTCGGTTATTGATTGACCTTTCAAATCAATATCCAATCGGTTCCTTATTCACCTCCGACTCCCATATTGAGGCCTCAGTATTTAAAAGTAATCAAAGGTTAAAGTGGGAAACTCTGGAGAATAGCCCTATTGTTTAGTGTTAAAGGTCCAGCAGCTGCGAGATGAGGATGTGGTTTAACCTCTAGCCTTTTGTTTGGACGTCTAAACTTCACAGGAAGATGGAATATACTTCTGTTGCTTGACACAAGTGGAAGTTAATGCTTTGCGTAGCTTTAATTCCAGTTTACCACCCCACATCTAGATGAAGATGGATTAAATGGATTAAATAATCAGGTTACTCGGCAGCAAGACTTGAAGTTTTAGAAGGAAACCATAAGCCGCTGTAAGGTCTTAAATTTCCAACAAAGTCCTTTAGATTTAAACATTTTCTTGCGTCTTCTCGGTAGAACAATTTGAAAACTTAATCTTTGGCCTCAGCAGCAGTTAAGCAGACAAATATAAGCATGTCAGTGCCTTGCAAAAAATGTTATACCCCCTTGATTGGGTTTTAATGAAAGAACACAAAATAGCACATAGATGGAAACATAACACTTAAAATTTTTACAAATGCCTTGTAGCTCCATCATTCAAAGCATGAACAACTGCTGGTCTTTTGGAGTATGCCTCTTCTAGCTTTGAACATCTTGAAACAAAAATGGCTGCATACTCTTTTAAATGTCAAACTGGATAGAGAGTATCTGTAAACACCAGTACTTTACTTAAGCCAACAAAACTAAAACTGTAGTTTTGTTGGCAGGTGAACCTCAGCCTCAGTTAAATAATGCTCTCTTACAAACGTTTGAGGTCAGCCTTCTCAGATTTTTATTTGTCAAAGGTTTTATGAGACATTCATCTTTGTCCTACCTTCCACTTCATCATCGCACACCACTTTGTGTAAATCTATATAACATAAAATCCCACTAAATTACATAGAAGTTTGTGGCTGTAAAATGACAAAAATGGGAAATGAATACTTTTCCAAGTCACTATAAATACTTTGAGTATTTGACTGCTGCAGTGAGCTTTGATGACAGAGCAGCTCTGTGGCTCTGACAGGAAGTTCAGGAGAAGCTTTATGGGAACTTGACACCTACTTATGGGACTGACTGGGCTGTGTTAGAGAGAGGGTTATAAAGGATAAGCGTCTGAGTGCTTCAGAAACAAATACTGCATATGGATGTCCAAATACACAGAGGGCTTAAGGACAGACATGGCTGTCAACTGATGGTGGAAAGAAAACTCTACAGAAACAGAAAAAGATACAGATGTGACTCATAGCGGGTGCATTATTGATAGTTTTAACGACTCCTTGTTGTAGTTTCCTTTATCTGTATTTACCATTTTGTATTAATTGTATTTACTGTATTTGACCAAATTTTCATGGTTAACTCATCATATTTTTTTTTGTATAACCTTTATTTGCTCTTTGCAAGACAAATTTCTGGAAACAACAGATGATAAATATCCATTTGGCTAATTCTGGCATATTTACAGAAGATGTTAATTGATGTGCACTGTACCTGTCAAATAAACTCATATTTCTAATTTAATTATTGTTAAATGGCACTAATAATGCAGCTATATAAAGTTAGTAAGAGCAGTAATGAAATTTAACCAGGATGTTCAAGGTTTCCCTCTAGAAAACTTGCTCAGCCCTGTGGTTTGGGCACTCGGGCAGTCATTCATCCAGCGGCGCACAGCGTTTTTATGTTAAAACTGTTTACAATTGACAGGAAATTTGAAAATGTCACTTGATAATTATGTTTTATAGAAAGATTGGAAGATTAATATCTGAACACCAACTGTAAAGTCTTAAAAAAATGCTAACATTTTTTAAAAACTTAAATAAATAAACAGTGCTTAGCCTGGCGGGGGTGCAAGTAAAGCCTGATGGCCCGCCAGGCTTATAATACACTTAGGGAAACCTGATTTACATTCCATAGTACATGTTAAAAATGGTTACAAAATTACCAGTATTAGCATTTGAAAAGAAAATGTATTCTTGTATGAAATATCCTGTCAGTGAATCTACAGCTTTAGTGAAAACACAATTCAAATCTTTGACAAGTTTTACTAATAAGGCCAAATATCACATAGGCAGGTTTTTATATTGCATGCATTTTTTTGACTTGATTAGAAGATGCAACAGGGTTCCTATATGTTTTTATGCCCAAATTCCACAGCTTGAGAATAACATTTTCCATGTTAAGTGCACTTTTCAGTCCATTTAACAATGTAACTTCAAAACTTTATGTTGAGTATAAGTCTAAGGCATATAGTTCTACATTTGACAGACAGCAGCTGGATGGATGAATGGATGTTATATGTAGTAAATATCCCTCAGTTTCATCATTCACTTATCTTTTTAATCCTTTCAAAATGTACGGATATACTAAATAAAATTAAATGTTTAACTTCCAATATAGGTGAGTAAATTGGAGCAGTGAACTGATTAGGAGAAGTTAGTATTGACAGAATCTGTCTATGAAAGATCTTTAATGACAATTTAATGGAACTGAAATCTGTGTGTAACATCTGCTGTCTGGCCTGTAGGCTGTCTGAGCTCTTTTGCATCTCTGCTTGTCTCTCTCTGTTAACAATGCAGAGTAGTCTAAGTTCTGCGTAGTCCAAGTTTTGCAGCCACATTGGCGATGCTGCAGCCACGGGTTGAAAGCAGCGGCGACAGCAGTCTTTTTATGGTTGAGAACTAAAACTGAATATTGGATGAAAAGCTTCAAACAAACAAAAAAATAAAAAAAATAAAAAAATAGCAATGCAGAAGCTTTCCACTCAAATAAAATACAAAAGAATACAAAAAGTACAAAAAGATATTAGAAGCAAAATTGTCAAGAATTTAATTAGAAACAGTCGATGCACAAAGAAACACACATACAGAAAACAAGCTTGTCTGCAGACTGACAGGCAGCCCAGCGGACACCTGCTCCTCCAACTGAGTGGAGCTGAAAGCAGGAAAAGGATTCAAAGCCTAGTCTGTGTGGATTGTGTCATGTGTCACTCAACATAATCCAAACTGAACTCTCTCACTCTTCGAGTTAAAGATTTTGGTTTTTGGATTAGGTTATCTTTCATGATGTCACAATTCTTCAAAACTCTTTGAATTCATGTAAATTTTACTGAAGGGTATTTTATTTAGCAATTATAAAACAGCTAAAAATCTGCGGCCTCTTGGTAAATGTAATGTAGCCTAATTTAGATAGAAATGTGGTTCCCCATTAGACAGCACAAGCCTTGAATTTAAATTTAATGTTTTCTTTCCTTCCTAATACGAAGAGCAGAGAAATGTCTGGCTCTTCTTGGCCTGATTTTGAGGGAATGAAACAAAGTTAATTATTGTAATCAAAGCCACAAATTCTAAGTCGCTCTAAAGATTTTCCAAATGTCTCCCATGTCTGAGCAGAGACACACTGCAGGGCACATTTGCACGCAAGCTCCGACTTTTTGAGGGTGAGCTAAGAAGTATGAAGAGCAGCACAATAATCTGTGTGGGAAAACAAAGAATGCCGGTATAAAGTGGAAAACCTGCCTCCTAGTAAAGACAGTATGCTTGTATAGATGGAATCTATAATTTGCGATTTCAGATCTAAACTTTAACCCTGATGTTTCCAAATTGAGTATGCTCCATGATAGAGAAAGTTTGAAAGCTAAAACATATAAGATGCAAGCAACCTACTGGAAAATTTATATATTCCAGTGGACAGAAATTTGGGCACCATTTTCGTCGTAGTTTGTACGTCTGCTCTTCATTAAATGTTGACACAATGGTTCCAAGATGGCTCCTTCAAATTACTTACCGCTTTATTACTCATTTAATATGGTCTTGTGTCATAGATAAAGAAAAGTATTCAGAGTCTGGCTGAAAGTAAAAGGTCCAGAGCAGACCGAGGTAAAACTCCTGTCCCACTTAGACAGATATAAGTACCCAGATGTACACAAACACTGTCTCTTCAAGCTGAGGATAATTGCACGTTACCCCCGTTTTTTTGCTAACTGTAATTATACAGAACAATTACCAGAGGCTGCAAAGCAAGCATCTAAACTCCTGGTCTTACATCTGAATTTAAATCTGTTTGGAAAAGATCAGAAAGTTAGAAAAGGTTCGAAAATTAAATTATTGTACACTGAATCAAAAAAAATATTCAAACAGACATTGTTTTTTTTTGTTGTTGTTTTTTTTTGGCACGTTTTACAGACTTCCTACAAAGCTGACTGAATTAGTTGGTAGTTTATGCTGAAAGGTTAATGTTGAAGCTCAGCTGACATGTATTCACACATGCCAGTCTGTAAAGGTGTTAGTGGAGCGTACAGTCTAGCAATGCAACAACACAATGCTCGGGGCAGCGAACGCACCTGTCAATCACGTTTCACAGTTTTGAAATTAACCTTTAGTGTGATTTGCACAAGTTGCTGCTCTCAGTTAAGAGCAAGCTATGAAACATTGATACGACTAAGCTGCATTTCTTCTGCTTATTTATTTATGCAATGAGTTTGACGGAAGCCGGGCTCTGATAAATATCAAATAATTATCCAGCAGCTGCCCCTTGCTAATATAAACGCGTCTGCCTACATACAGGCTGCAGATGATGCACACCCTGCAGATAAATCCTACATGCACTCGCAACATAATAAGGTCACGGAGGCGCATGAGTGCTCGCACTTTTATCTGCCCAAAGCAGACAGACATTCACTCAAGTGTGCATCGTTCAGGTGCTGCGATAAACCCCAGCAGCTCACGGAAGATCCTCGCATGTTAATGCATCACACTCGGAGCAGATACATCATGTTTAATTCAGCACTGCAGATTATGGACGAATGAGCTGATGATAGATTAATCCTTCAAATCATTTTTAAATGGTACCAGGGATATTTATGTGTTGGTTAAAATCTTTGAACAGGGATCAGTTAAAGTGCAGTTCTTAATTGAATTACAGACTTACAGTTGTTTACGAGAATAAAACATGTTTATGTGCAAGGAATGCAAATGTGATATTAATTATTGAATCCTGCCTTCATCGTACATGAGAGGAAACACTTTGGAGCGGCTGGGCGAGACAAAAATGACTCCTCAGTTTTGATTGGTCGATAGTTGAACATTCTTTATTTGCTCTGGACGGACGGACGGACGGACGGACGGACGGACGGATGGATGGATGTGTACTCTGTCTGGAGAGTTTACAGTAAAATCTCATTGGTTCTTATTGTGCCAATGAGGCAGCCATTGCCTAATAACACTATTGGCTGCCGTCTGAGCGTCTGTTTTCATAAGCTGTTAAAAGCTCGACTTCATGTTGAGCAAATTTCCCTCCATGATGAGTCAATATCGAAATAGTTGAACTTACTGAAATATAGATGACATAACCCAGAAACAAAACACCACCGGGAGTTTTGTTGGCTTAAGGCAAAGTTCACACGCAGCATACACACAGGCTTTTAAACATAAGTAGAAACACATTGACAGCTACACAAAGAGCCATGTGGGCAACATGCTGCATGACAAAGCATGCCTGTATTCAGACACAGCCCACCAAATTGAAACAGTTCTGCCTACACTCAAAAACACACACACAAAGAAACCTCTTCTCATGGGTATGCTCAGATAAAGTTGAAACCCCTTCGCTTGTTTCAGCACCTTCATCTTTTGGTCATAAAAAAGCAGACAAATATATCCGTTAAATAAAACCAGGTTGAACAAAGATAATCCAATTTATTTCATCAAATGAAAGCTGAATTAGCTTAGGCAGAAAATAGTTAGCTTTCACTACTTATAATAGAGTCTGTTATTATAACAAATTATCAAATTAATTTCTCAGGAGACCAAGATAATCTCATCAAATATCCTAAATAAGTTAACTCCATACATCAACCCCTTGAACATTTTGAATTACATAATAATGATGAAACATTCCTTTCTCTATTGCATTTGGTTAACATGTGACCATAAATCATTCAGATTATTCAACCTGATAAAAAAGACTGAATCATTCAGTTGTGATAGCTTTTATGGGCAGATACTGGTTTCCAGTTTTCTATCCAGATCCCAACATAAAACTGAATTATAGTCCATGCACATTCTTGATCAAATAACCGTGGGTTTCCCTCAAGTAATTTCACATTTTACTATAATGTTCGCAATCAAAGAGAAACAGAATTGACTGATGCAGCTTTCTCTCCGTTAGTCCTCAATAATCAACAGTTTTAGCTTTAGGTGCAAGTTGTGCAAAGTGCAACTGAAACACTAGACGTTAAATTTTATTATGTTAAAACCATTGTGCTTAATTCATAAACCAGAATAACCTCTTTTTCCTCTAGGTTTTGCCTGCACAGCATTAACTGCAAGTGGATAAAAATGTGTTATCAAGCCAAATTTGAAATAATACTTATACATCAACTAACAGCTCCGCCAGAAAAAAATATCAGCAGGAGCAAGACTGAGAGTTAAAAAAAATACTAACTTTAAGTGTAAAGTCAATATATATATGAAAGAAAAATGGTCAAAAATATTGGTGACCTGTAAATGTGCCTCAAAGACTCTCATCAAATAGGCTATACAAAAAACAATAATAAAAAAAAAAATAAATAAATAAATAACTAACTGACATACATAACTTTGATACCCACAAGCTAATTTGTGTAATTTATTTATCTATCCATCCATCATCTTCTGCTTAATCAGGGTTTGGGTCATGAAGGCACAGAAATCCAGACTTCTCTCTCCTCATCCAGTTGGGCCAGCTCCTCTGAGGGAATCCCAAGGCATTCCCAGGTCTGCTGAGAAACTTAGGATCTTTTCACACCTGAAAGTTCAGTTCGATTGGAGACCGATGGTGAAATATTTGCTACATTTACAGCTGGTTCAGTTCGCTTTCGCACTGCACTGTGTCAAACAATCCAAACCATTTGAAAAACCTGTTCCCTCCCTTGCCTCTGGTGGCGCTGCACTACAACTTCCTGAAGAAAACGACACAAGACCTCACAACTTCCTTCTTTGCAAACTGTAAACAAAATGGAGTAGTGTCAGATTTTAGTGGTTGTTGGATTTCTCTTATTGGTAGAAGACCACAAGTCTTTTCTCCTGCTAGCGTTAGACCTTCGCGTTTGTATTTACCCAGAGTGCCCTGCGCTACAGTTTGCTTCCTGCAATTGGATCGGTCTCCGGTCCACTGGCACATGAATTCAAACTGTATCAGAGTTTACTTCAGTCGAACACAGACCTAGGTTTGTAGGCGGATTGAGCATTCAAATCTCCCCAAACAAACCAGACTTTCTGGGCAAACAAACTAAAGTCGGATTAAAGCGGACTAAACAAGGCTGGTGTGAAAGCCCCCTTAGTCCTACCAGTGTGTCCTGGATCTTTCGCTGCATCTCTTCCTAACCAGATGCCCCAGGCTACTGTCGATGTGTAGGAGCAGTGGCTCTGCTTTGGGTCACTCCAATTTTAATTTAAAAACTTTTTTAGGTAACAGATCGAAACAATGTGCAGCAAGTTATTCGATAGATGCAGTCATTTAAATTCAACAGAAAAGGAAGGAATTGCACGATTATCTGCATTGATGATGAAAAAAAAAATAATCCATGTATGACCTGCACATCTTTGCTTACAGCTGGTCAAGAGAAATGTGTGATTTTGATCACTAGGGTGACAGATGGCAGCTTCTCCCTATAACAAAACTGCTTTATTACTTATGAGGATTCAGGAAATTATAAAACAATTGGAGATAAACTAAACACACACAGAAATATAAGAATTGGAAGTCTCCTAATCACTGACTGACCTGAAAAATAAATACAGACCTAACAGAGAAACAAACAATTTCCTATATACAATCACAAAACGGTAATGTGTGATAAACTCTCACCATGATAAAGTCCCTCCATTTACAGGCAAATGTGAGGAGAAGTCAAGAAGAGAACAGTAATCCTCTTCTACCGCTAAATTGGAAAAAGCCAAAATCCCACCCTTCAGTGCTCTGGTGCCTCGGGTTTTGCTTCCCAGTTCATTCAGTAATGAACGCCAATGTCGACTTAAGATCACAGCTCAGCCCTTTCCGCCTCCTCTCTGTACACCAACTACTACTTTACTACAAACCAACACAGAGCAGCATGAGTGGCACGCGTGAAAGAAGAGGAGGAAGGAAAAGAGGAGCAGTAGACAGGCTGTAAGCATGAAAGGGGGAGGGAGATGAAAGAGAGAAAAGGAAAGAGGGAGAGGGAAATGGGGGAGTGGCTTTGATCCCTCAGGAGAGTGATGGAGGTGGGGGGGGGAGCAGATGTACAGGAGACAGAAGAGAAGCAAGTGAAAAAGGAAACACATGGGAACATTTTATGCAATAACTGCAAGAAGAAAAAGATGGATAAAGAAACCAAAACAAGGTCAACAAAGGTAAACAATGAAAAAGTCACACATCGCAATAAATAAGCAGATAATGACAACCAGAAGGAAATGTTGCCTCTAGCTACTCTATCTCTGACACACAAACGTACCCCTAAGGAGCCACTCAATTAGTCATAATGTAATGTTCTACACTCAGCGCTCTGCGACAGAAATCATCCATCTTTACAGCAACAAAGAGAAGTGAGACAAGGCGAGAAGCAGTCAGTTGTTCCACTGACTTTACACATTTGATCCAATTATACTTTAATCCAATTCCATGCGGTGTGGATAGTAAATCCCATTCATCTAGCGTTTTACACAGGCCATATGGGCGCAACTTTACAAGTCGGCACGGGCTGGTATGACATTCTGAAAACCCTACGTAAAAATACCATGGTTTTTACTATATTTATAGTACAATATACAATAGTAAAACTGCATCATCTTTATATAAGGCACTCCCTTAATTTCCACATCCTTATTTTCTGAGTTATTTGAGACCAGAACCTAAGACTCGGTGAATTGTGTTAGCTCCACTTACAATATATAACGGTGTTTTCCAAGGATCTGTTTTATTATCTAATTTTATAAATGAGTAGGGTCAATGTCACTTCATAGGAATACTTAGAAATGTAGCTCGAAGACAAATCTATCCTTTGATGCTCACTGTGATAATTTCCTTAAAAAATAAATAAATAAATAAAAAATGCTCACACCTCAACTGGTTGTTTTTATTTAGGTTGAAAATGCTATATCATGTGAACATATATCTCTCTTTTGTAAAGACTGGACTTTAAGCTTTAAGTAATTTACCTACTTAACTTTCAAAGCTTTTGTCACATCGTGTTTTATACCGCAGTAAACTATCTATTATTAATCTACCTTTCTTCAAGTCTCATCAATCTTGAGCCATTATAGTAATATAGTTATTTTTTGTTTATGATGGTTTGTTTTTCATCATCTTAAAAGTTTTAATGTCTAACTTTTTTTTTTATTTTGTAACAACTTTTGAAATTGCTTTGTTTTCTCAAGCTCTGTTAACTTTATAATAATGTTTTGCCATAAACCATTAGAAGTTTATGTGCTTCTTGCAGCCAATTTGACCTGGACTCCAAGGAAGAAGAGATGTTTTCACTCAGTGCCAACTCCCTGGCTAAATAAAGGCTTTATTTAGGGAAAAAGTTGGTCATTTTGAACTTTTTAAACCCCTTGGCATACGTTGATGTTAGGAACCTCTCCACACCTTCCTATAAGTCAAGCAAACATGGGGGAAAAACTAAATCAGGGTCAGCGAAATAATCTGATTTGGGTATTTGAGTAATATGAAAAAACAACATTGGCCTAAAACAAATAAAGCTGAACCAGCATTATAGGTAGTTCATTGTTTTATTATTGGTAGCTATGCAGATTTTTTTTCTGGCTTAAAATACCAAATAGATTTCATAAATCATGTTAGATGCTCAAGTTTTAATGAAGCAGAATCCAAAGTATTAGTTGGGATCCTATATCAATGATAACTCATCACATCTTGCTGTCTAAAACCCAAGGTTATTTTGGTCAATCTTGCAGAGTGATGGTGAACTGTATCACTTTTTAATTAAAAATAAAAGACACTGCTGGATTATCTCCATATAATGAAATACTCAGCAATGTGTGACTCTTACTGCTGGTCCAACTCGACATTTGAGTAACGGTTGAAATATAGTTTCTTCATCGTCTACACATTCAAACAAAAACAAAAAAAGGGAAAGCAGCAATCCAACAGACAAGATGAGAAATACTCAGAAGTAAATGAGATTAATGGCCGCTGGATTAGTAGCTCAAGATGTCACACAACCACACACACACACAAACACACACACACACTACCGTGGCTCTCATGTAGAAGGTTGATCTAATCTCTGCCCCAGTGTGAGAATCCCAGCTTCATGATGCTGGTGCACTAACACCACCCTCTAGTGGAGTAGATTTTAAAGTGGTATGTTCTCATCTTCATCTGAGCACCCAAAACTTTTTAGAATATGTAGAAATCTCTAAAAATAATAATAATAAACATATTTACAAGTAAAGAATGCATTACCAGTACAGCACATTCACAGAGATTGTACAAAAAAAAATAAAAAATAAAGCCAAAACTAATTTTTACCAATTTAACGTGGCTCGTTAGCGGTTGCACAGTCATCAGGACGGAGCAACTTATCCTTTATGTTTTACGTTATTCTGCACAACAAAGAATGGAGAGACATTGCTGCAAACAAACAGCCATAGTGCAATTCATCAATGAACCTTTGTTACAAGAGGGAGCCTACTGGTGACTAATGACAAAGGCAGACATGCATGCACTGACTCAAGGACAGACACTGCTGGATTATCCCCACATCTGACCTCAGCCTCGGTTTGCGTTGGAACTCCAGCATTAGAGAGACTGACGTCACCTACATGGCATGAATCCAGGTGTTTCACCACCGATCTTTGTCGCTCTCCTTGCAGGTTATTATGGCTCTGACTGACTACATGATGGGGGCTGAGGATTGCGCCACAGAAGACGTGAGGTCACAGATTTGGCTGAGCGGACAGGTGTGATTGTGTCGTTTTTAGTTTTTCTCGCTGGTTCTGAGTAAAGTCAAGACAAAATCCTCAGTAGTGTTTTATTAAGCAGTAAAATGTAGATGGATGTTGGAATAAACAAACAGCCAATTTACCTGACAAATGTATAACAGTTTAGTTCTCTTGGTTTTCAAATGCTTTGATTTTTACTCATTTTGATTTTTTTTTTTAAGCAATCAAAATTTATAATTTTAATATTATATGACATTGTAGGCCATAACACAGCAGTAAAAATATTTTTATTTAAATTAAAAATCCTTTTTAAAGGTCTTCTGTAATCTGAAGAGCTTCAACTGTTGAACTGGACTACAGAAATACATGTAAGTTTTCAATTATATCTTAATTTATTGAGGCACGCTAATGTAATTAGTTAAACTTGTCTAAAGATTTGAAAGATTGTGGTTCTGATCCACAGTTAACCAAGAAGAGTCTTATGAAAATGACAGATTATGGCAATGAATTAAACCAACATAATTCTCAAGGAATAAATACTTTTTTTAACCAGGCTTTTATAGAATCATTGGTTGGATTCTTGTGGAATCTCTTATTTTATTCACAGTCAAATATTTATAAAAACTGTCACTCTAAAACAAATAGATATATAAAGCTAAGTAAGCTTGAACACGTTTGGTTATTGCTCCAACTCTGCCAAATTAATGTCCAATCCTCAAAATTGTCCATTAAGATTAAACCCTGATGCCTTCAGATGGTTTAGTTATCACTGCCTCATTTGCATACAAGAATGTATGAATATGTTGTTAATTAGACCCGCCTTACCTCTAACTCATTGGCCTTCAGCTTTCACAGATGGGGAAAATATGCCTGATTTCATGGCTCTATTTATTAAGTGGTTTATTATGAACACTTGAGATAAATTACCATTTATATCACTTCTGTATTTAATTTCTGTCATTATGGTCCCTCCATGTACTTAAGCATGTCAAGCACCACCATCCTAAGTCAGTGGTGAGTATCAAAACTAGGTTAAGCATCAAGGGCAGAGAGCTTTTCCGCCTGGTCAGATTTGATATCAGTGTTAGGAACATGAACCTCAGGCAACCCTTACTTAACAGTCTAACATTTCCTACAGTCTGTCTCAGTGCTGATATTGCACACAACAATATGACACTGCAATTGTAGTGAGAACCATCCATTGGAAAACCATTATTACTCCGCTGGTTCCACAATGATAGTTTATGCTGATATAGTTTATGCTGTACGACACCCTGTTTAGTGATTTAAAATAAAATAGCAACTTGGCAAGAATCTCTTTTTTGTATCAATGTTTATAAATGCTGATTTGAAACCTTTGGGATAAAATGCCATGCATGTCATAAGCCCTCCAGAACCGACCCTTACATCTTGCCTTGGATTCTTTAGCAGCTCCCTTTAATTTCAGTATTTGCGTTTATGCAAACATAAAATGTTTCAAGATGTTTTGCGGAGTCTGTCAAAGATGCTGGACAAAGAATAGACAAAGTGTAGAGCTACAGAAATACAAAACACTTTAATATAAAGTTGGGAAAACCAACTTAGCTGTTCATATGCATCTAACAACACTTGTGGTGAGTTATTCCAATCTGTAATTAAATAGAATTGGTTATTCTGGTTAACCTGGTAAAAAACCAGCCCCTTGTACTTTGCTTTGTACAGAAGGTCTGGGCTCTTTGCTGTTGAGAAACAATTGCGTCCTGGAGGCGCAGACTGTGTTGAGGTATGCAATGCACCAGTTCGACGCTATGAAGCTTACCGAAAATTACCTGTGCTCTAAGCAACCATCCTCCACTGTGAGGAGAGAAGAGCTGATCCAAACAAGATGAATGTTAATGTTAATTCATGTGGAAGCATGACCAAAACAGACTGAAAGATTTTTTTTTTTACTTCCTTTGCTGTCATTGCTAAAACTATTGTCAGATTACAATTCTAAAGCAGTGCAGAAAATCAGTGTGATTTTTGTCCCTGGTCAAAAATCGACCGCGGATATCCGAGTCAAGGGGAGAAAGGCCAGACTGTGCAACCATCCAGAATGTTTTTTGAGCGGACTTGCTCAAGAAAGCAATGGCCAGGCTACGTTAACATGCAACAATCCTAAAAGTGACATCAAAGTGTTACAGTGGAGTCCTGCCTATTCACAGTTCAGTATTCAACCCTGCCTATTCACAGATATTTCTGTCTCATATCTGGTGCATCAGATATGACATCAGATATACGGAAAATACGGAACATTTTCTGTTAAAGAATTATCGGAAAATGTGCCCTTTTGCATATTTTTTTGTAGAGTATATCAAAATATTCAAAAGAAAATGTAGCTTGGGAAGCTGAAACACCTATGCACAAAGCACGATCCATCCAGAAGCACCAGATACTTCCTTGTTGCTGATTGGCTGTACCTCGAAGAACGAATAAATCGTTCCAGCAGAAGAGTTAAGATGGTTTCCACTGTATACATGGATATGAAGGTATATTTTGTATTTG
The DNA here is from genome assembly GCF_904066995.2 of Poecilia reticulata. Classification (NCBI taxonomy): domain Eukaryota; kingdom Metazoa; phylum Chordata; class Actinopteri; order Cyprinodontiformes; family Poeciliidae; genus Poecilia; species Poecilia reticulata. The sequence goes on from NC_088840.1 coordinate 16,776,266, forward strand.
AACTACTACAATAGACAGAAGCATTTTTAGAGAGTTCTCCATTATTCGCATGTTTAAGCTTTTTGCAAGAGGCCGTGGTCCCAATCCACCACGATACCAGGTGTCAACTTTATAGAGCCGACCCCCTCCTCCCTCCCTCCAAACCAACCAGGTAGTCTACTTGTATCTGCACTATTGATAAAACCAGCAATTGCACAATGCAGATAGAAGAGATTCTCTGGAGAGACGGTTTATCACTCTGATGAACGGTGGTGACTCCCAGGTACATTATCATTATCAATTTGTTTGTAATTTTTTTTAACAGTATCTTATCAAGATATTTTATGGAAACACAAAATACTGTTAATTGGACATCTACAAGAGTAACTGTAATAGTACTGGTTCAGATTTAAAAAGCATGTGGGAACAGATTTGATCTATCATCCAAAAAAAAGCGGAAAAATCTCTATGCTCTCATTAGTTAATGGTTTATAGCAGAATGTGCCACATTTTTTAATGACATTAATAATTTAGTCATGTCTGAAGGCACATTCTGAGATGCTGTGACTAAGAGAATGGTAAAGTAAGGCCCTGCTCAGCAGGAGGTAAGAGAAACCATATCAAAAGAGGGGATTTCCTGTTTAAAAGCCATTGTGAAACATCAACATGTTGCAGGTGAAGCTGAACACAGATAGTGGGTTTTATATTGAGGAGAAAATATGAGCGGAAAATGCAGAAAAGAATATCCTTCCCTTCAACATCTGCTCCTCTCATATTTCTCTTGTCTTTCCATTTAACAATGACCAACAATTACTTCTGTCTCCCAGCCTTCTGACTCAGTCCAATGCAATTACACTGATTGTTCACTCAAACACGACATCCGTGCACACACACATAAACTCACTCATCAAAGGATGAGAGGCAATTCATTGGAGCATCTAAGCTGTTTATTTCTCGTAACTAGTTTAATCACAGTTCAGTAAAAATTCTGCAACAACCCTTGGCTTGACCAGACACTTCTAATCGAGGAAGCTGCATTGCTTCTCATGTTGACAAGGTGCCAACTGTAAACAGTTATTATACCGGTGACACTGCAGTGACCCACTTGACCGAAGGTGGCTTGCTCCAAGTGAGAACAACTCCGTCTGTCCTTGACTGTGCATGCCCCGAGCAGGGATAAGTCATCACTGCTGATGTCATTTCCTGGCATTGTAGCAACCTTCAGTTCATACAGCTAGCAAACCGCATTGCACATTCATCTATCAAAGTGCATGAATGCGCACACTGATTCTCTAAACAGCTCTGTTTTAGCTGCGTCAGGCTGCTGAAATCCAATCGCACAACTAAGCAGACCTGCAATTACTTAACCAATAAACTTGTGTAGTAAACTTCAGTCACTGCAGCTGAAAATATTTTTGATAAGCATTACACTACAGTTATAAGATTGCTGCGCAAAGTTTAAATTAATGCTGTTTGCAAAGATCACACATGAACTTAAATGGAGTATAGGGTTGAGCCTGTTAAATATCCTTCAAAATGTACTTTAATGTTGTTTAAAAGCTTATTATGAAGTTAAGCAAATTTTTTTAGGTTCAGAACAATTTACAAGTAATTTTAATAGCAAATAAACATCAAGCGAAAAGGCTATTAATTAAACAGAGTCAACATGTCTCAAACTGTTTTGCATCAAACTGTTCTACACTTACTTGTTTTTCCATTATGGCTCCTGCAACAACAACAGCAACATCAAGTTAAACTTGCTGCTCTTTGCTTAAATAAAACACATTTGTTGTATTTTACGTTTTGTTGAGCTGCACTGGGTGGGATCTTAGCTGCATTTCAGCAAAAGGAAACAAAAGTCAGTGTTTACGTTGACGTTAGGGATTTCGGCTGTGATTTCTGTGTTAAAAAGACTAGCCAATGTGAACTGCACATTAAAAAAAAAAAACATACGAGTAACTAGACATTTATAGTCAAAAACAATACTGTAGGCTAGTTTTTTCCAGCTGTATTATCACATTACGTAACTGAACCGCAACATTAACAGTCAAACGCAACCACATGGGTTTACAGTGAAAGCTCTAATCCTAACTTTAAGAAGTGAAAGACTGACTGACAAGACAAGGATGATGTTTATCCAAGTTATCTGTGGTAAACAACATCCTGATTCCAGTACAAGAACAACAAGCAAGCATTCATCCAGACAGACATGCAACTCACCCATAAATACTAGCAAACGCATGAGCAGCGTAGCTGCTTTGAGAGGAAGAAGGCGTTTTCCTTTTAGGCTCCTGAGGGACACGGCATGTTTTAGGATGTACAATAAGTGCTCTGAAAATGTGTGTGTGCGTGCGTGCGTGTGTGTGTGTGTGTGCCGAGGGGTGTGGGGGTCTGCTTCCTGAATGCATCCCAAAAGCAAAGGGAATGGATGTACAATTTGCTGCTTATCTCTAAACACCCAAACGCGCATTAATTCTGCTTTTCCTTCAGAGTTAAAACCACCTCCGGGATTGTGAGATGCAGGGCTGCAAAGTTTATTACAGACAGATGCTGAATATTTAGCTTCAATGCAATATGTAACGTTTTGCATAAAACAGTGTATTTGCAACAGGGACAACATGTATCGAGCACGTCAACGTTTTCTTTTTTCAGTATATATATTTCTAAACATGCTGTTGACATAAAATCTACACCATATTTTAGCAACAAACCAAGTAATTCATAGTTACAAAGAGATTAATAAAATTCAATAATGATCACTGACTTAAATCTTTCTCTGAAACCAATATATAGTTTTCTTAGGTGTTATTTTCCATGCAGTAGTATCAGTCCAAAATGTGGAGTGTTTGGGAATGAACAGATGCATGTGTTGAGATTTTCAATCTGGCACTGTCCATAAATATAAATAAACAAACACACTGCATTTGTCAAACTTCCAAAACAAACAGCAGCAATTCCTCGGTTCAACTGTTCATTCATGTTTTCTCTTTCCCACCTTTGCAATCTGGAGGTGCCAAAAGCAATCTTAAATTTGGCGAGGACTGAAAAAACAGCTGAGGTAGGTCCGGGGCTGCCAACCGCTTGGGATAAAAAAATTTTTTTTAAACTCACACACACACACACACACACACACACACGCACACACACACACACACACACACACACACACACACACACACACACACACAGTCACCCTGCTTGCCTGGACTCAACACTCAAACTGCAAAGAAACAAGTGCAGAGTTGTGCGTCTCTCCAAAGTCAAATTACTTCATGAAATCCTCATGACACACACATACTGTGTGTCAGGATGTCTACATGCCTCCGCAGATAGCGACTGCAGTGAGTGCTATCACTTGTTAGACTCATTATGAGTCACGGTGTACTGCAATCTAGCAACACAACACTGCTGGCTGTGTTACAGTCTTGCCTTTTTCTAGAATGTTTTCCCATTTTCTCTCTTCTGCAGACAAAACTCGAACAGAGGCCAAGTACGGAAGACCTTTAAAACACATAAAGAGACAGAACGGATAAAAACACAGCACACATCTCTGCAGGGTAGTGGAGTGAGTGTAGCCAAGTGTTTCTATAAATACAGGCCTCCTGCACTGCTCTGCACTTTATACACACACATATGCAGAGAGATATAAGCATGCACACAGGCTACCACGCCTGTGCTGGCCTGCCGTGGATCTGCCACAGGAAGGATTGAATTAGGAAGGTGAAGCGGCGCGCACAACTGCATGCTAAGCGATTTCTTTAACTCTTACAGTTTGGAAAGCCTTTTTACAAACACAGCAATATGAAAATCGAAAAGACATCTGAGTAATTAGCACACATTACCGCACTCTGCTGCAGCAGTTGCAGAACGCGTGGACCATAATCATTTTTAAGCCAATTTCTTCCGTAAGTTAGACATCATTGAACACTATCTCGAAACTGCAGGAAAAAGGATTTTATTAATAGCAGAAAGGATTTCCTTTCGAAGCACTCAAGTGAGAGACGTGTGGTTTCAACGAGCCGCACATGAAAGAGAGCATTTCACCTCTGGCTTGTTGTAGAGAAGGAAGTGGCTCCTGCAGGACACCTTCCTGACGAGCATGTCCACTTTTCAGATGACAGGAGTTTGTCATTAGCCACCACAACCAGCGGAGTTGGTTTAGATAACTTTAATAATGCGCTGTCAAACATATAATTTGTAAAAAAACAAAATTAGAGTGGACCACATCATTTGCAACCAGCATCCTGGATCGCATCAATATACAAAGCAGCACTTCAGATATGGAAATGTAGACGTGCAGAACCACGCTCTAATTTGTGCGCTGTTAAATCAGAAGCTCCGGTGGCCTCAGGATACATTTTCTTGCATGTAGAATTTGAAGCAGAGGCAAACAGAGAACCTCTTTCACACTTGAGCGTACAGAGCGCACCGTTTCTGACGATTGCATTGAGCGCTTCAGCGTCTAGAATCCAACCCAAGATCTTAAGATATTCAATATTTAACTAAGTGTGAATAACCTCCAGGCTTGTTATTGTGTCATGGAGATTAAGATGTTGCTTTACATAAATTCAGATAACCGTTTATCTGTAAAAAAAAAAATCAAGCCAGAGAGGGTTAGAAAAAGAAATGTTTTCATTTCCTGATTTGGTGTCTTTCAATAATTTGATTTACCTCACATTACAGCTTAAAAGGAAAGGGAAATAAATGTTAAAGTATTATCAATCTCTCTATCTGGATTGTATCTGGACTAATTTGATTGTACATATAATTCCTTCTAGTTTTATGGCATTTTTAAATCTTGACAGAGGGCGACTACATTTCCCCTTACTTACGAGAATAAGGAGTTTGACAACAAGAAAACATTATTAGCAAAAAAAAAACAAAAAACAAAACTCATCACTCTGTCACTTTTATTGTGGTAACAGCATGTTTGTAACCCAAGTGACTACTGGCTAGTAATCAGAGCAGATAGCCCTACTAATTAACCAGCGAGTAACAGGTTGTTACATTTAAATATGAAGAGCAGAACAGCAAAAAGGTCAAATATTGTGTGAAATTAGGGTCTGAACATTGCAAAAGCTCATGTCTCATTTGAGCCTACAGAATACAAGCAAACAACTTTGTAGAGGTAATTTTATTACAAATAGAAAAAGGGGTGGAAATAGCCAAGCTCTGAAACAGATCTATTAAGAAGCTGCTTTATGTGAGCATCAGAGTTGTGTGCCACATAGAAGATTATTTGGGGGAGGGTAGAGTTTATCTTGATTGAATGAGGATTTACAACAAAATTGTAAAATCAATTGGAAATCTGATGGCATGTACTGTGGGACAAAAGAGAAAATGTACTTAGCAGAAAAGTATCATATGGCATCGAGAAAAAAGGAAAACTAGAGAATACCAACTGAAGAGCTGGAGTAATAACTTGTCAATGTATTTGGAGAAACTCCCGAACCCGCAGTTAAAATATCCCTAACACTGCAAAAAAAAAAAAAAAGTCGGGAGGGGGACGTGAAGGCAACAAAACAGCTAATTATTCCAGTGTACGTATGAAACAGCAAGAAATAAGAAGTAAATTAAGGAATCACACCGAAAAGCTCCTTTACTTTAGAAAGTTCACCAAGTTCAGTTTGTTAAGGAAGAGTTTCAAGGTAACCCGACTACTACTGGTAAGAAAGACACAGACTAAGCACAAGTTAAGGGAGGTTTTCAAGCTAAATGTAGGTTAATCCGCAGCTCTTATTTACCATGAAGTTACGACTACCCTGGCAACCAGTTTGGTGGCGACGGAGGGGGTCACCTTTTCAACTCTTTTAACTTACAAATGAGAAAAACAGATGTACAGTACGGCCAGGCTACCGTATCCACTATTTTCCAAATAAAAGGGAGTGGGTGAAATAGTGAATTCCCCCCCGCTTTTCAAACAGAGGAAACGATAGCGGCAGCCAGGACGAGCCGCATCCCGTCATATCTTTTAGCAGTTGAAAACAGTCCCGCAAACATAACATCACTTACGCGGACTTCTTCCAGGTCTCCTCCCAGAGGTTTGTGAGCGTTTCGCCGGCGGGAAGAGACGGTTTACTCTCGGTTAGTAGTCCGTTATTTCAGCTTGAAGAGCTGAGAGTTGTTTGAGAGTTACAGAGCTCCTGTCTATCTCCGCGTCTTTCCCCCCACACTCTCTCGCTCTCTCTTTTTCTCGTAGCCTGTTCCTGCTTCCCCCCCCCTCTCCACATCCAGCATTCCAACATGGCTGCTGCACGGAGCAACATACACACACACAGAGAGGGAGGGAAAGAGGAAAAGCCTGGCCCGAGGCACAGAATACAGCAGCATGAATGAATGGATGTGTTCATACCTCAAACATTTAAAATCCTACAACTGCTTTTTTTTTTTTTTTTTTAACCCAGACGCAAGGTAGTTTAGAAAAACTTTCCACTAGATCCGAACAATAAAACGATTTAACAGGGCAACTACAAAAAATAAAAATGTACTTCTTTTACTTTGAATTTCTCAGGTTGAAAACATAGACCTGTTTGTCAAAATCAGAAACGCAACATTAGCAAATCTGAATTGTTAAGATATAAATACACCTATAAAACTATATTTTGTCAATAAATTAGGACGTAGTTTTCAGGCAATATGGCTCTCCACTAAGGGTGCCACGTTTTTAAGGGCAGCAAAAAGTGAGTGTGGAACAATTTTATAAGGTAGGAAGGCACTGTGAAGAAATATTTGTGTATACTTTGGGTAGCTAATGATAGCTTAAATTGGTCTCTAATTTGCATCTCCTAATAAATTAAACAGTATTTCACAGTTGTTTTTAAAGATGTTTGTGTTGCATTTGATCAAATTTTAAATCTTTTAATTGGTCAAACTAACAAAATTGCTTCACTGAGCAGGGATTTTTCTTAAAGCACAGTATGATATTCATAAAACCAATATTACATTATTGAAAGTACAAAGTAGCGCAATTCCAAATACAGAAATTTTTGGGGGGTGGTGGTGGTCGATATGACTGCCTTAAGTCGAAACAAGTGAATCTGTGGTTCTTTGTTTCCTAAACAACTTTTTTCCATTCTTAATATACATGTATGTTAAGTTATAAAAAGGCAGGAAGAAACGAATTGAAGATATCATTAGTATACAGAAGTTAAAAGTGAAACATTTGCCTGAAACCAGAAAAAGACACTTTAGTTCAAGTGTTTAAAATTTGTTCCAATAATAATATTGGAACTAACTTTGTTAAACCCTAGGTGACATAATCAATTTCCAAAACTGTGGTGCTGTGACATAAATTAGTAAAATAAAAGCACACTTTTTAATACATTGAAAAGCCAATACTTGAAAAGTAGCATTTAACAACAAGGTGTAGAAGTTGGGGTTTTTAAAATATTTTATTGTTTCTGAAATCTTCATAATTTTAAATGAAGCTTCATTTTGTTAGTCCAAAGCATTTTCAGTTCCAGATAGCTCTTCAGTGATTCTTTTTATCAAAAGGATCTACGGCGACATCTGGTGGCAATTTGATGTTATCACAGATACATAGATTTAAATTGGTATACAGTACTTTGGGTGTACGTCTGAACAAATTTAAAATTTTCAAAGAGGAGATATTTTCCCCCTGAATGTATTAGTTCGTTGTAAATTTTAAACCAATGTAATATAACATATCTAGCAGGGTGCAACTTTGGGGTTAGATTAAACCTACTAAGAAAACTAACATTTTTGAAATATTAACCGAACTAACCTATTTAAAGTAAGTAAACCAAATGGCAATAACTTACCTCCCTAACTAAAGTAAACAGGAAAAAAATTAAAACAAAATTGAAGCTACCTTGTAGCTCAAATACAGTACAAGTTTGAATTATCTTAAATAATAAACATGCAGTACCTTAAAAATGCAGTAGGTGGCGACATTTCAAAACATATAAAGTCATCTCTCTCATTGGGATCTAGGCTTTTATTTTGACAGAGCACGGGAAAAGAGTAGGGTCGTATCGTTGCCAAGTTTGACAAATCAGCGGTAAACCAGGGTGAGTGTCTGTGAATTTTGAATCACGGCGTACAGGAAAGTTTGTGAAGTTTTTAAACGGCTTTATGACCGCGAACAATGGCTGTGTTGGCAAGCTAACCAAATGTCGCAACCGAACCCAGTGGAAATGATCGAGTAATATAAGGTTAGTCACTTTTTTTCAATATGTCTGTCTTAACTCACGTCTCGCTTTTATTTTGTCATAGCCTTTCATAGTTCATACAGTTAACATTGTTTAGGGAGGGTAATTGCAGAAAACTGTTAACCTGTTGGTACTTCATGGTTTAATTTGTTTTGTTTGAAAATTGTATTTTAGTTAAACGATTTGGCTAATGGAGCCATATGTTTCTCAGACAATACAGAGAAGTAGAGATGCCAAAGGTAGTTTCTGCTTTTATAATATGCACGGCTTGTTTTTGGGGTTTTTTTTTTTTTTTTTTTAAAGGACATTGTTTTGAAACCTAAACATGTAAATAAGCCCTTTTCTGGTACTTCTCCCTCGCGTTAGTCACTAGGACACATCATGAAGTTTGTTTTCTTTATTAGCCAGTAAAAAATCCATAAAACCTTTGTCTGGTGTCTATTAAAGGGGCATGTCACTCGTTTTTAAGAGGTCACCTTCTTCCTGTGTCTCGGGGGGTTTTGTCTGTCATGAAGTTATGAGGTCGCTTATAAAGTCAGAGTTGGACAATTTTTATCATTTAAAAAATGTAAGGAAACTAATTGTTCAATATATTCATGTGTTATTGTTTTTATTTACAAAAAAATATTGCTGTAAAAACGGGGGGAGGGGGGGGGGAATGTGATACCGATTTTTGGAACAAGTTGTTAACTCTCCAGAGGATCAGAAAACGTAGGAAAAAAATCTCATTATGGGACTTTTCTCAGACTGTCAAAGAGGAAGTCTATTGTGCAACCAGTGTTTATTTTTCAAGTTTGCTTATAAACCAAAAAGGGAGAGAAAAGAAATCGGAAAGGTATCTTTGTCATTAGTCTGTGACAGATATGAGGTAGAACTTGTTAAACGACTTGAACGACCTGCAGTGTAGAGTTGCCTCATAAAAGGTGAACACCAAATTCAAGTATTGTTTTTCAGTTTGTGCTGTCTGTACTCAGTGCGCAAACATGTTTATTGAGGGAAAATGCGTTTCCTTCACTTTGCAAGTGCTCTGTGTGCCTTTATATAAAGTTCCCCCTTTAGTTTTTCACATCAGGAAACTTCCTTTACCTGTATAGTGAAATTATTTTAATGTGCAAATAATCATTGCCACTATTACAATGTTCAAAGTTCGCTTAATGAGGGGGTTTCAGGTCTATAAATGAGTTAAGTGATGGTTTTTTTTAACGTGACACAGCAGGGTTGTTAGAGGCCGGAATGACCCGAAGACATGTAGGGAATGCATGACAAAGGTGAAACGGACAGTATGTTGAAATAAGAATAATGATAGAAATGAAGTGATTGGCTTTAGGAAGAAAAATACACGTAGAAACCGAAAGGGAAACCAGCAAGACATGAATAAAAGATTCGATAGAAGGAATATTTAATAAGATGAAAATAAGGCTAATGTATAAACTTCTCAGCTTCAGCCTTTAGTTGAAGCTAATGCAAGTCAGGTGTTCACAGATGACCTGTGGTATGCTGACAGACTTACAGGATATGTTTCTGATATGTTTCAGTGCTTTTTACATCATTTCCTCAACCTGGAAGATGGTAAAAACCTGCAAATAAAGCTTGATTTTTGTTTTTTTACTGACATTTGTAAGAAAAACCCCACTTTTAATTTGAAACATTTATTTAGCGGTTGTAAAAAAAGTCCTTTGTGAAGGAACAGAAAATAACCCCTAAAGCTTTTAGTGGCACCCATCTCATTTCCTGGAAAATAAAAGTAACCGTAGCATTTTTGTTATGTATAATTTGTTCCTTTATGCTAGTTGCACCAAGATCCAATGTAAAACAAGCATGTTTTTTTTTAAATAAAGAAATTTTGAAAAGAAGAAACATCACAGTAAATATGAAAATTGGTAATGAAGATTTTCATCAACTAAATGACCAGTATATTCTTGAAAAGCCTCAACAGGTGCGTCACTGTCACAGTAAAGGTATGATCAGTATGCAAATAATGAAAAAAAACATCACTTAACTCATTTATAGACCTGAAACCCCCTCATTAAGCGAACTTTGAACATTGTAATAGTGGCAATGATTATTTGCACATTAAAATAATTTCAGGTAAAGGAAGTTTCCTGATGTGATGCCCTTTTACCAATTCATAGCCCCATTTTCTACCAACATGTTACGAGTTTTCTTTTCCTACTTTCTACTTCCTGCACAAACTTTCATACATTTAAACAAACCACTTCCTCCTCATACGCTAAATCACATAAAAGACATTTGTTTTTCATTGTAAGTATTTTCATAATTTATTGAGGTCATTTAGAACAACATTTCATATCTAAGGTATGTTTGAAAGTGTTTGCCCAGTTGGTCCGCGTCTCTAGAATCTGTAATTAATAACTCATGACTGCATCTTCTAGTCGGGTATAAACAGGATTTGACACAGAGGCGTCTTGGCTTCAAAATGGGGAAGAGACAAGAAATTCTGGTTGAACTGAAGGTAATCTTGTCCATGGTCTTGACCGACTTAAGCTGAACTTTCACCATTTGGAGCAAACATTTAAAGGTATAAAACAACTGGAACTGTGACAAACAAGGCATGGAAAGAACCCACATTTATCTTCCTGACATGGACATAAACGTGGATTTGGATAAATTCTACTGGAATTTTAACTGGAACCTTTTGCATTCACCAGATGAGGCAAAGAGGTTTTCATATGGATTTGGTGTTTAAAACAAGAATGCAGCCTTTTCCATAATGCTCAACAATTGGTCATTCTTGTGTGTTTGGGAAGAACAGGGAGAACAAAACTTTTGATTGTAGTGCTCCTACAGTAACAAAACCGATTGTAAATTCTTCTATAAAATAGCTTATCATACTGCAATAAAATGTAAATATGTTTTAGCTAGTTTCTTTTACAAGGAGTATCCAGGATGCTTTATGCTACCAGTGATTCTAAGTATGAAAATTCATATGAAAAGGACACCAGTGCCAGAGAATCTAAAACCTCCTCTAAAAGGGGTTCAGTGACAGTAATTTGGTAGCGGTTGTGGTTTCGATTCCTCTGGTGAAACACTTGGTTTAATGCACCAGTGGGTAACCTTGTGACACAGCTGGTCTGTGGATGCAATGCTGCGTGTAAATCATGAGAAAAAAGGTGCTGGCAGTTTTTAATAGACTCGTGTCATGTTTTGCAAATATAATCAGTGCAGCTGTTTGTGTGTTGTGTAAAACTCTTTGAAGGATTTATTTTTTTTTGTTAAAAGAGCCATCACAGCAGCTCTACCTTCCTCTGTTCGGTTTGTCACATTGTAAAAGGTGAGCTATCAATTTGAAATATCAATTTCAAAACTGTTTTCCTAACAGATATGAAAACGGATGCAGGATATTTTAGCTTTGTTCAGGTTTAAAATAACTCTGGGTTAATATGTCATGCTGATTTTCAAGGACAATTTGTATTCAAACAATGCAAAATATTACAATATTAGTGATGCAATCTCATCAAAATGTCTCCAAGTATATGTAAGTGTTCTGCTGCTGTATGTGTGTGTGTGTGTGTGTGTTTCTAGGAGTGTGTGAACTCTGATGTGATGGCGGAGCTCCCATCTGGGCTCCTGGAGGCCTGTGTAGTGGTCGGAGCTCCCAGCGATAAGCTTCGAGAGTTACCGCAAGTATGTATGCACAAAAACGAACTGGGATGAAAAATTTGATCAGTTTTTTTTTTTTATTATTTCCAAGCTGCATCATCAAGTTTATGATTATAAAAACATAATTGCTTATTCTTATCATACATCTACGACAAGTAATACGATTTCGCAATCCCTTGCAGCACACAAAGTCAAGTGAGCTCCCCCTGCTGGATCCTGAGGTACTGCAGGTCCATGCTCCGCCGTTTGTTTCCATAGAGGCCAACTCGAACCACGTCATTGGTCCAGCTTTCAGCCGTGTGCAGAGGAGAAGAAGTTTCATTAAAAAGGTTTTCTAAGTTAACTAATTTATTAAAAAATGAAAGAGAAATCATTCGAGCCAAATGCCTTTTGTTTCTGTAACCTGCAGAAGAGGCGAGATCGTGCTGCGGAGGGCGTGTCTAATGGAGATTCAAGCAGTCGTCACGAAGCATCGCCGGTACCATCAACGGAGGACATCAGTGTTCCAAAGGATCTGGACCTCATCGCTTTGCCTCAGCTCTGTTTCCCTGGTACAACTTTCATTCCAAACCAGTTATATACTAATGAGCTTTCACAGAAGCGAAACGTGGTGCTCTTTGTCGTCAAATATTTTGGACATACTTTATGCAGCTTGGTGATTGTGCACCAGTTGTGTTCACTTTGATTTATTTGTTTTTTTTAATAACTGCATGTATACCTCTTACAGCTGAGAAAGTCAGTGTTTGTGTCTTATTTGGCGCCTCTTGTTTTTTTTGATTAGATGGTCTTCAGCTAGCCAGTGAGCAGAAAGATGACGCTTATCACTTCTTGGTTTTCACCGACCTGTTTGGCAATCGAACCCATGGAGTTGTTGTCCAATACTACAGAGCTGTGCAGGTGCAAACACGCATGCAGCTTGATCAGTAAAACATTGGATACGATCAATTCAGAATTTTATTTCTGATCCTCTTTTATCTTAACAGTCCGTTCAGGACAATGTTTTCCAAAATGGCCACAGATGGAACGCACCCAAGTCTCGTCTGTTTGCTCCTTTTGCTGTGTGCATCATTTCAAAGTTTCCCTACTACAACGCCCTGAAAGACTCCTTGTCATGGTAACGTCATTTTGTAAATACATTGCTTTTTGGACTACTTGATTGTGATTTTACCTAAAATAATCATATCAGATCAAATGGAAATCTCTTGCATGTCTAGTATAAGATGCTACAGAAAGATTATAACATTAACCCTTAACAACTTGGTATATCTCTAGTTATCCATTATCTGTAATGCTTCTTTCTCGTCATTGCCAGTCTGCTGGTCCAGTTGCGGACTGCGAGACAAGCTGATCTTGAAGAAACGATCAGGGAGTTTTCAGCCAAGCTGTCCCTCGTTCCCCTACCACCTCCTGGACAGCTGCATGTGGTCAGAATATATTCCTGCCTTTCTTTGCATGTTCTGTACTAAATTATACTTTCCTTCTGCACCACATTATAATAGATCTAAACGATAAAATGTGTTTGTCAGTCTTTTAGTCTCCGTCCCCTTCAAGTGGTTCTCCCGTCCAGAGACGATCAGGACAGTCCCGTTGTTGACCTCAACCTTCACCTTCCTCTTCTCTGTTTCACTCACACAGCTCTGCTCCAGGTGGTTATCTCACAGACATAGCACACAGGAGAACACAAAGCCACAACACCTGTAAAAATGCTATTCTTGAGCAGACTAATAAGTTTTCCCACTGCTGCGTCTTCCAGGTGCTTTCCTGCCTTCTGCAAGAGCAGAGGATCGTCTTTTTCTCCTCAGACTGGGCCAGACTGACTTTGGTGGCAGAGAGTTTGTTGCTGTACCTGCAGGTTAGGTTAAAAAAATATATTAATCAAAAAAGAGCTTAAAACAATATCCTTTAGTTTATCTCTTCCTGCTCCCTGCTCTTAGCCACTGTCCTGGCAGCAGCCCTACGTTCCTGTCTTGGCCCGAGGAATGCTGGACTTTCTTATGGCGCCGACCGCTTTCCTGATGGGCTGTCACATTAATCACTTTGAAGAGATTGCTGCTGTAAGTGCACCACCACCCATTTATTGCTTAAATTTTGCTTACCAGTGAATTACTAAATAAGTTAAGTTAAAACCACTGATGCAAACTAAAGAATTCATGGTTCTATGCTGTAAAATCCGCATCTGGTGGTAAAATGGGAGGTTTTTTTAATTGGTATAAACTCAAATATGAAGTTCAACAATGGCTGCTTATTCTCAGCTGTCTTCATCTTTATTCATTGACTCATTGAAGCTCAGCTTACATTTCCATAGATGCTTTCTTTTCTGCAGACTGAGCCATTCTCTGTTAAACTGTGCTATGTTTTACATGCGTTTATCTCTGGATTTAGGAGACAGAGGACCTAATCCTTGTGAATGTGGATGATGGTTTGATTCAGACATCGTGGTCTGAAGCTGTCGACCTTCCTGCATTACCTCTGGCTGCAGCAGAGTGCTTTATTTCGAGGTAACGCCCGCTAACCCCAATCTAAAAGCATTGCTGTAGTGCTATTTTATTTAGTTATTGATCGAAATTTATTTGCGTAAATGTTTTTACATGGGTTAGAATGACCTAGTCAAAGTTTTAGGCTTAAATCCAGTTGGCAATATGTGCCGGGACTTGGAAGCTGGTGTCTGCAGATGCGTTTCACCCAACCTGAGATGTTTTTATGAAGCTGAATCAACAAAAAGTTTCAGCTTCTGGACGTGCACAGCTTGTAGAAACATAACTCAAAAGACTCTAGATCCACAGTTTGTGTTTGCAATGAGTACGAAATTCAAGCTATGTTGAAAGTGTGTCAGTATACCATCGTTAAACTGCTGTCTGAGCATTTGGAAACCAAACGAACAAAATATTTCCCTAAAGGTTCGAAGGTCAGGTTTTGAATATTATGGACATCATAAAGAACATTTAGTTCGTCTTTGCTTTGCTGATGTCTTGAGTGGCATAGATGCTCCCAAACGTGTTATTTTACAGGCCAGTTTATCGGTACTTCATCATGTGCTCGTAGTTCTTTAGCGGGTAATTACTAGCGGGTAAAAATAGTTCAATGACAGAAGCCAAATCTGAATCAGAGTTTAAGTCTAGGTTACCTCCTAAAGGCTTTTAAATTAGAGGAGTTGATAGTGGATATAATCCACAAACTATACTAAATTCCTTTGTGCTTTGGGTTCTCCAGGGCAGAGAGCTTACAGATTCAGTACGATTTGGAGCTGTGCCACCTTGGAACAGGTACAGATGTTAACAGCCTTCGCTCCCAGCGTAGAGGCTGGCAGCAGAAACTCAACTCCCAGATCCAAAACATCGCCCTGGAACTGGTGGTCAACATCTTCAGGTGAGGATCCACCGAAAGATTAAAATAATGAACAGAAATATCAGAAAGCCTTACGCTCTACTGGCACCTTGTTTTTTCATTGTCAGAGGAGTCCAGGACTTTTTAAACCATGAACACAGAGTTTTTAATAGTGAGGAGTTTCTTAGAACGAGGGAGCCAGACGACCAGCTGTTTTACAGAAAGGTAATTGTCGACCATTGTGAAACTAAGATGTACTCTTGTCATGCACACAGACCTGAGACTGTGACTGACTCTGCTGGAATTGTCCTCAGGTGTTAGAGACGCACATCTTTCACTCATTCCTGCGGGACAGGCTGAACCGGAAAAGAGATTCCTTCAGCCGCATGGAGCAGATGACACAAAGCCAATCGCACCGGTATGACGCTGGCATGATGTCACAGCTGAGGGGCGGCGATAAAAGTGCTAATGACTTTATTTAACACAATTTCTGGGGATATTTTTTTTTGTTTTGTGTTCTTTTAATCATGTTCAACTAATATAAATAACAGTTGTTACACCTCTTGTCCCTTCTCCATCTAAAAGATGAAAAGTTTAAAATTTTCACATAATTTTTTTAATGCAGTAAAGATATGAATATTTTAATATTTTTTTCTTGCCCATCTGTGTAAAGTAGTCAGTCATTTATTGATATAAGTAAAAGGAGAAGAAGATATTAGTAATACTCTGAAGCAAAAAAAAAATATATACTTGTAAAGTTCACGCATTGTCTGACTTTTTTTAATTGTCATGATTAACGTTACAAAACATCCAGCTGTGTTGGGATTTAATCAAGAATGTAGATCCTCTTATCAACTTTGTCATCTCCAAAATGTTGCCAACATTTCCAAATCCAACATTTTGATAGATTGAGGTTGAAAAATTATATAAAATAAATAATTCGGAGCAACTTGGGTGTTCTCTGTTGAGCCTTCCTGTTTTCCTTTGGAAGTCTCGCTCTCTAGAGGGCTAAAGAAACCATGCCTCTGACTTCATTTTAAGAACCTGACTGAATTGTAAAAATCATTTTCACTTTTTTCTTAATTCAGTAATAACATTCATACAAGGGCTGGTGTTTGTGTGACCTGGTAATTCTCAGGTGCTCTGTGCTCAGTGAGTGGAAACAGATTGTTTTTAGTTTCTGAATGGCTGGTAACCAGTTAGGGGTCTACCATGTTTTGGTCCCCAGCTGATCCTTCTACATGAGTTTGGACCCTGAAATCCCAAAGAATCGGACAAGATTGTCCAAATTCTAAATTTTATAGGTGACACTGGTGATGATTTGCCATTGCCAAGCATATTGGGAGATTACACAATCCCTTTTTCCTACTGAACACTGGCTTTCTTGAGTGACATTTGATGTGGAGGAGTCATGATTTAAATATTGATACCTGAAGTTTCTGATCAAACGACTTTCTCTCACTGTCAAACCAAATCCTCTTCCCGACTTTGTTCTTTGCAGGAATCGTGCAATGACAGAATCCCCACGCCGCCCTCCGATGTCGGAGCTGTCCAGAGCTGGCCCTGACCGCAAACTGAGCAAGCGGCTGGGAGCCAGTCTGCCGAATCTCGACCAACCCATTAACGAATCGGTCGCGTTGAACGCAAACAGACTACTCTCCATTCGGAAGATCAGTCCCGATAGCGGTCAGTACTGGTGACTGAACTGAGAATCATTTGAATGTGATGTCGTTCCTGATTGCATGTTTTTTTTCCTTCCAGGGTTGAAGTTTCTTCAGAAACCTCTGAAGGTGTTCCGTCTCCCAGAGTTCCCGCCGCCATTAGCCTATCATTACGTTCAGAACTATTACTCTGACATGGTTGCCTCGCTGGGGAAGACTATTAGTGCGACACCACCTGATGAATCTGCACTGCTGGCCAGGTATCTGCCGAAATGACAGACAGGGTTTATAGTTTCACCTGACCGGCTTGTTCAAATATACTTTTCTGCTGACACTAACTGAAGATGAATCATATGATTCAGCTCTGAAGTAATGCAAATAAAAAGCGGCAATTACCCTTTTGATTATGTAATCTTTCTGGTTGGCTCATTCCTGCCCCAGTTTCTGACTGCTAGCTTCCTTAAAGAAATTTAAAAAAAGGTCAAATCCTCCTTTCGGCTTTATTTTCCTCTGTATCTTTATTTAGTACAAAGCCCGCTTCCAGAAGAACAGGTTATAGCTCATGAGTCATGAAGATTTTATCATTATGTCTTTTGTTTGCGTTTCAGTCATTGTGAATTCCTTGGCTGCTTTTCAAGATTTCAGAGCCCCTTAGTAGATTTCCTAAAGGGCTCTAGATGATAAATTAAATCCTGTTACGGTCTGTGTGTGGCTTATCCAGTCTGTTCTTCTGTGTGCAGATACCATTACCTCCGGGGTTTGGTGAACACTGTGTCCAACAGGCGTCTGGACGCTTTAGAGGATTTTCATAGTCTTTATAAGACAGACGCCGAAATCTTCCCTTCTCAGATGGTTAACTCTTTAATAGACTCCCTGCCAGATGTTGAGCGGGTTCAGGTCAGTTCAGACCAACTCCACTTCTTCTTTTACTTATTGAATCTAGAAACTAAAACTACTGCTGAGGTGTAAATGTGACATGGCCCTAATATTCCTGCCCATTTTTAATCACATTACACCAACATGTGTGATAGATGAACACAAGTTGGTGCATAATTATTAAGGAGAACTAAAAGGGATGTAAATAACTAATCTACACCAGTCGTTTGTGATTTTTATATTTAAATATATTTTAATATTTCCTTTTGTCTCTATCACATAATATTTAAGTAAAAAGCATTGAAGGTTGTGCTTGTAACGCAGCAAATTACACAAAAAGTTTTGGGATGGGCCTATTTCATTGTATTGTATTACCAGCGGCTAACAGTGACACGGACAGCAACGCCTCAGAATTGAATATCAAAATCCTCTTCGCAGGCGGACAGAAGGCCGGAGATCAAACGCCTAATCAGTCGGCTGAAGAGGGAACAGGAGCGGGAGCGCGCGACGCAGGGCACGGGACAGGAAGACGCAGCAGTAAAGCGTTTCCAGCTGCCGAAAAAATACATGCACTTGGAGGAGTTTGTGAAATGTGTCCAGGAGTCTGGCATCGTTAAAGACCAAGGAACCATCCACAGACTGTTTGATGCTCTAACCGTAGGTAAGGGGGAAACTTTTTTTTTTTTACTGTACTTTGTTACATGTGTGTTTGGCTTGATTACAGTTTAATGAGGGACACATTGTTTATTGCTAGTTTGTACTTTAGTTTATGGTTGTTTTATAAACTCCAAGGTTTTGGACTACTTGCTCTTAACTATTGTCCGCAGGAATCTTTCTGCTGTGCTCTTTCTTCTGCTTTTTCAGGCAAACATTTATTTCTTGGGTTAATGGTTGACTTGGCCCTTCTGAAGAGTTTCTCACATACATTTTCAGATTACACCAGAATAAGCTTTGTTCTACTCTAGCGTTCATGTGCTTGTTTTACACATCCTGCAAATGTTTCCATATGAAACTAACTTGAATAACACTTGAAAGTAGCTCTGCTTTATCTTAGAATATTCAAGATTTTTTTTTTCAACATTGAACTTCTTCTTTACAATATATTTTTAAAGTTGTGAAAAACAATAAAAAAGTGCTTTAAAAATGAATTCATGCTGGAGTTTCCCAGAGACATTTTTGTCTCTGCTTTCTATTTTTAACCTCACCTGTAGTAGGTAATCGAGTTTTTTTTATTATTGGAGTGTTTGGAAACACTCTCAGACATCTATGGAAGTAGATATCCGGGACTTGAGTTAAAAATTAAAAGGTGACGATGACTTTAAAAATCTGAACGCTGTCAGATTCTCAGTTTACATCATCAGTGATCCAATGCTGTCTATGCTTTCAAGTGGTGGCACTAAGCTGCTTAATTGGTGCTTTTAACTCAGCAGAGGATGTATAGTATTAAATTTAGTTGACTTGACTTATCCCACACGGCTAAAAATTACATGGTTGTGTCTCGGTGTATGAGAGCACACACAGCTGCTGTGTTGATGTCGTGCTGAAGGCCGGCTCCAGCTGCTCACTCTGCAGGCGTGCTGGCACATCAAACAGCCTGAAAGAGAAAGAAAAACGCATCTTAGCCACCAACCAGATGTTTGGATACGTTTGTGTGCAACAGAGTTCTTCAAACAAGACTGCTCTGTCGGCAGATTTAAGAAAAACAAAATGTGGCTCAGCTCAGTATTCAAGCAGTGTATTTTTGGGTGGTGTGTGTGCGTGTGCTGCAGGTAACCAGAAGCAGGTTGGTCCAGACTTATTCAGAGTGTTTTACACCATCTGGAAGGAGACTGAGGCCGAGGCTCAAGAGGTCTGTACCAAAAATTAAATGTGTTGATATCCATACCTGCAACAGGAGAGAACTTTGTAGAAAATATTTTAATTTGTCAATTACTGAAATGTGTGTTTTTTTTTGTTGTTGTTTTTTTAATGTGTAAGTAAATGTTAGGAGAAATTCCCAAAGCAATTTCTTTTTTGCTTGTTCTGCATGAGGTCTCTGCTTTCCTTTGCTCCTCATTCACATACATACATACAAACATGCCCATCAGGTCCAGCTGACGTGAGCAGCCTGCTCCTATTTTTCCGTCATGCCGTGTTTGTTCTTGTCTGAAGATGCTAAAACAGCAAACGCAGAAATGATTTCAGAGATAGAGAAGCATGCTGCCTCACAGTGACCTCTGGGTACAAGCAAGAGTGAGACACTCCTCAAAAATACTTTTGAGAACAATGTCTGTCTTTATCAGGGAGGAATCAGGTTGGCAGTGGTGTTTACAAATGAACAGAAGATGGAGATAGTTGTGACGCATGGCTGCAAATTGTAAAAGACAGCAGGACGTTTCATCCATTTTACTGATTTTTTACAAGATAAGAAGCATTGACTGAAGTAGGATCAGATTGCTAAATCATTGCACATGGTACATAAATTATTTACTGTATTAATTTTCCGGTAAAGCGTTAAAAGGTTTCTGATTGATTCACAGTTAAGTTTTCGATTGAATAAATGAAAAGTGTTGTAACTTCTAGTGCAGAATGCTCAACGTATAAGACCGGCAATGCAGACAGCAGGTTGCTTCTTCTCCCTTATTTTCCTCTTGCATCCTACAGCTTTTATCAGATGGCGTTTATTTCATGCAATTTCCATGTCCCTAATTGCTCCAGTCATGGAGGAGCAACCGCAGTTTGCATAAACGTTCAGAAATATGGCCGGATTTTTCCCTAAATGAATGCAAATGTTTCGTTTACATGTGAAAATAATATGTTTGCCCATTTGTGTTATACAAGTTTAAGATCTTTTTTGTTTAATTTGATAATTAGATGGATAATTAGATTCATATTTTCCCCCTCATGTTTATCATTTAAAAAAGCAAAATAGAAAATATTAAGTCCTTGAGTTTAATTAGATATAATTCTAGTGGTCTCTGAGAACTTGCATAAGATCTCTTTGAAGACTTTTCTTTTAAATATTAAACATTACATTGGCGATTACAGGTTCCTGCGTAGATATTCACACCACATGCTCTTTTCTTGTACATGCTGTCATATTACAACTTCAAGCTTTGTTTTATCTAAAATACCAACACGAGGTGGTGCATAGTTATAAAGGATATACAGCTTAATTATTTTTCTAAAAATGCAAATCTGAAAAGTGGCATGGATATATATTCCCAAACCTACAGTGCAACCAATTGCAACTGTCATTTATCTTCTCTTCCACAATTATTCATCACTTTGTTGGTTTATTGTTTGAAATCCCAATAAAACAAAAGGGTCAATAGTTTCAATGAAACAGAATGAGAAAAAGTTCCAGGATTTTTTTAAAGACTTGATTACATAAATTTGGTAATGGATTTTTTTTTTTCTTCTCCTGAATGTAATTACTGTATAATTTTTTCTGTTTGTTTTTAAGGTGTGTCTGCCGGCATCCGTGCTGGAGCACATTGATGCTGCTGAATGCGTCTTCAAGCTGTCATCCTCCGTCAAAACGAGTCGTGGTGTGGGGAAGATCGCCATGACTCAGCGTCGGCTTTTCTTGCTGACCGACGGACGACCGGGATATGTGGAGGTGGCACAATATCGAGACTTAGAGGTGAGAGGAAAGACCGAGAATAAACAACACGAGCCAGTAAATGAGAATTTAAAAAAAAGACGACGACAATTCTTTGTTGACAGGAAGTGAGGGTGTCCTCTGCTCCCTTCCTGGTTCTACGCATCCCCAGCCTGAAGATCCGTGTTCATGGAAGGAAGGAGACATTCGAGGCGAACCTGAAAACGGAGACTGAGCTGTGGAATCTGATGGTCAAGGAGATGTGGGCAGGACGATCAATAGCTGACCGACACAAGGTAAAGCTTTGATCTAGGAGGGTAACTGCGGGAGAAGAATGAAAGTGGGAAATGCAACACCCCATCAAGATCAATTATTGAGTTATTTGTCACTTTTATTACCTTATTTTTATCTCAATGTGTGTGCACATGTACTAACACATGAACTGCAGTGACCTGTGTGGCTGAAATTCTGTCTGACACAGACGACCAAAAATATGCATGCTATAGCAGCAGGAGGAGGTTTTCCTTTTTGAAACCGGACATTGTAGCTGAAACACACATTTTCATTTTCTTTCGTCTGTTAACTCGCCACCTGAATTGAAAAATCTCAGTTCCTCTTCTCTGTACTCTCCACAGTCAACAAGGTGATCATTGATACACATGACAGTGTTTTTATAAGCAGCACTGATTAAAAAAACTCTTGTAACTAATCAGCCAACAAAAGACATTAGACAACATGGAAAGAGCAATTGCCGATCACCTTTTACTTTATGTAAAAACTGAGGTTAAATAACACTTTTTTAAAGTGTTGACTTTTTTAAAAATAAAACCAAAGTTGTTCTTGTATCTGTATGCTGTGTATTGTCTATTTATTAGAAATAATTTAACAACAAAGTCAGTATTGGAAAAGTTCTGCACAACTTACACAAGTTACTGTCAGTTGTATTTCTAAGTATTATACTTTTATTTTAGAATTTTCATTTGCATGCACCAGAGTGGCCAATGATAAACAATGCTTATATAAGGGCTGATTGAAAGTAGCCTTGATAAATTTATATTGTGGCAAAGCTGGAGCAGTATTTGTCAAATGTACCGTACATCCTTGCATCTCTGAAACTCTAGGCAAACACACAACGGTGTGATAGTAATTAAAATGAGTTGGCAAAACTTATTTGATACATGATTTCTTAAACTAAAACGATATTATAATCATATATCCTGAATTGCATATTCTGAGAAGTGAATTTAACGTGGATTAAAGTTTGTGTATAACCCACTTTTATCACAATTTAAAATGTATCCCGATGTCTTAAATTAATCTTGGCAAACAGGATTTGCCATTTTGTTTGGCCAATTTTAATATCCAAACATTAATAACTAGAATCCCAGATACCAGAGATCTGATGTTGTAAACTAAAAAGGAAAAAAAAACTATTAGCAAATTGTATAGTATCATTTAGAGCTGTGCAATACGCTAAATTACAATCATAGTTACGATATAAATCTGTGCAGTGTCAAAATGGATTTATTTAGTTCACTCTTATGTTTCAAGTGCATTCACAGTTTGTGTGCTATTCACCACTCTTGCTGTTTACATTTGACATGGATGACAATGGCTGAGATGTGAAAGCATGCAGAAGGTGGCGGGGACATTGTGTGGTTTAAAGAAAAAAATGTGAAAAATGTGGGTCATTATTAATTAAACATATTGCAATATTCAATCATAAATACCATATTTTTCGGACTATACGCCGCTACTTTTTTCCTACGCTTTGAATCATGCTGCTTATAGCCCGGTGTGGCTTTTCTGTGGATTTTTCTTCAACCACCAGGGGGCTCTTTAGCAGGAAGTGAATCATTGGAAGTCAAAATTGGAAATCAAAGAAGAAAGTGCTAATTTTCAGTTAGAAAAAGCACATGCAAGCAGCAGGCACGACTGAGAAATTTCTTCAAACTCATATGCTGCAGTTTTTAAGTTGAGGGCTATCGATCTGGTAGTACAGGAGGGAAATGGAACCATTGCACATAAACTCGGCGTGAACAAATCCATAGTTTGGCTTTGGAGACGGAGAGCAGCGTCCTTAATAAATCCAGCAGGTTTATTGGAAAACAGAGAGCGGCGGAGATACCAGCGGCTTATAGCCCGGTGTGGCTTTTATATGTACGTTTCCAGTTTTGTGGGGGGTTTTGTTTGTTTTGGGTTTTTTTGTAGCTGCGACTTATAGTCTGGAAAATACAATATTTGTAAAACATTATTTTCTTCTATCTCTGTTAGGTCAAATTTTTAATTGTTTAGTTTCATTCTTTCTTCTTAAATATGTACAAACAGCAGGTAAATTAAGGTTTTCTTTTGTTGTTTTTTTTTCACTTATTACATCTAAAATATCTTTTTCTCCAGGATCCACAATACATGCAACAGGCTCTGACCAATGCCTTGTTGATGGACGCTGTAGTGGGCAGCCTTCAGAGCAGCAAAGCTATCTATGCTGCTTCTAAACTCGCTTACTTTGACCGCATGAGTCTAGAAGGTGAGATAGCTGTTTCTCCATCCCGCGCTACTGCGTTTGCTTTTGTTATTATTGCAGTTTTTATCTGTTTTCAGTCACATAACATTCTTGCTAAACCCTCTGCTCATAGAAGCTTTATCACGCTTTATCATCTGGAAGTTTTTTTTGGTAGAGTTATTGGTGCTTGAAAGCACTTCCTGTTGCATCACCATGCAGTCATCCCATTAAAGGTTAATTACTTCTGTTTTATGCGTCTCCAGCTCAGATGATGGTTCCCAGCACAACTTCAGAGACGCTGAAGCATAAAATAAACCCGTCAGTGGAATTTGCCGTACCCCAGGCTGTAGATGTGTTGTTGTACACTCCAGGTATACACAAACACACACACACAAATAAAGCAGTCTCTACAGCATTCCTGTTGACACTGTGGTGACAAGTGTCAGGTTCCTCTGGTCTCTGATTGGTCCACAAGGAAGTCTGGGTTTTGATTGGTGGTTTTTCAGCAGTAGAAGTGTTTGGTAATTTTACATTGCATTGTGGCACCCACCCCCACTGACTAACACAATTAACAATTACTGATTATGCAGTTAACCTTTGGTTTACAATCAGCTCTTACATTAACAGGAAAAGCGCGTATGTGAGCATTACATTTTCCAGCAGCACTAGTTCCTCCTCGTCCGGTCTCCCTTTTCGGGAAAGTGCTAAAGTGAAAAAAATTTGTCAAATTCACTGAATATTGTGAAAACGCTGAATTAAAAGGAAGCCTCCATTTCAGAACTTTTCAAAAGTTCTTAGTTATTGTCAATTTAAGCTAAAGCTTTTGGACAAGCCTGCATTTCAGCCCATAAATGTTTGAGTATGTTTCTTAGCACACCCATTTTTAAGCGACAATCCTCACGAGCCTCTTTCCTGCATGTTCATTGTTTCCCTGATCCATCACAGCTGATTTAAATGAAAAGATCTGTATGTTTTTCCATAACTTCAGGATGTAGAAGTGGTGATTCAGCCATCTGAATCAGGGTCTAATCTAAAAAAATAAATAAATAAAAGATAATGGGCCATATGAGAATTGCTGCTCTAAACTCACCTTGGATTGTTTTTGTGTGACCACACTGCAAACTAAATATAAATGTCTTCCTTTGCAGACCAGCAGGAAGCTCTGCAAGCCTGAGAGTGACATTGAAATGAATTATTTCAGATTCGTGTTTAGACAGAGGAAAACGGGGGAGATTATTAGACATTGTTAGGCTAATGCTAACACTATTCACACAAGGTAATTCAGAGAAAAAGTATATTAACACAATAAATGTATTAAAAGAACACTCATTAAACTGAAAAAAAAAATAAATAAAATGCAAGTTGAAACATATGAACAGATAATGATATAAACTAGTAAAAAAATGTTTTACAAGTAGGAGTAAGCAGTAGTTTTTTGCGGCTTGTTTCCTGAAAGTTTTTGGGAAATGAGGAGTATACAAACAATTATTTACATTAAATTAAAGAAAATTCCCACACATCTATATATTAATATTAAGGTAATAATTGATAGAAACTCATTTGCTAACAAGAAAATATTTAAATGCGAGTATCGTAACACAGAAAAGTGTCCCGAGAATGGAGCCCTGAGGAACCCCTCGTGTGCTGGATGGACGCTCAGATTCATGACGTCTTAAAGAAACAAAAAATGTGAAGTGACTTGTAGCAACATTAGCTTAGAAACTCGATCATATTAGGTGTTTCTGTTTATATTTAAAGATTTTGTTAGATTCTTGGCAGCTGTTCCGGTTTTACCAGCTTTTTTATTCTTTAACTTCACCTCTGTGTCTGTCTTAAAACGCTTCACATTCCAACTGATTTTAGATCATTCTTATTGTTTATTCATCACTTCTGGTTTGTTTGTTTTGTGTGCTCTTCTGGCATTTTTGTGCAGATGTTTAGAAACCGATTGCATCAAAATACTCTTCTGGTAAACCTTTGACTGGTCAATCTAAACTTCTGTTGACCATTAGACATGACTTGTGACTTTTTTTTTGTTGTTGTTTTCTCGTCTTTGTGGGTGGTCGAGGAAGGCTAAAAAGGAACAACAAAGGCCGTGGCCTTTAGTTTGCAGCCATCTGGGGCCACTCAGAAACAAGCTGGTGGCGAACCTACCACCAACTCAAATACACTCATGTGAATGACAAACACAGCCCCTCTGTGGCAGCCTAGCTACAGGACACATCTAGCTATTCATGTCTGTCTCCCAGAGCTAGCCTCTCCCGCTTGAATATAGGTCACTGAATTGAGTTTCTGGCCCAGGACCAGTTTTCTCACCCCCTCATTCCTCACCACTCCCTTCTCTCAGTGTCTACGTTTCTCTCTCTGCTCCCCTTATGAAATGCAGGATGTTGCTCTCTCTCTCTTTTTTTCTCTTTTTTTTATTCCAGCAGCAGTGAATATGTAGGAAAAAATGTGACCGTTAGATCAAGCCAGGGTGGAGTCAGACCGCTTGAGTATACTGCAGAGCATGAAGGGTTTTGACTCAAACTGTCTAATGGTCACACACCTAAATAGAATCTGGTGCAGTTGCAGGAAACATTTTTTACCTCATTCTTGTGTGGTTTTTATCATTCTGTTTCTAATAAGTGAAAGTTATTTTTTTAAATCAATAAATAACGTATAAATGCTGCTTGTGTGTGTTTCAGGTCAGTTATGGGTGTCTGTGGGTGGAGGGAAGGTGATGGTCTATGATGCATCCAGCTGGTCCCTCATACAAACCTGCCAAGTTGGAAATGCAAGACTGGTAAGAGAAACCAGCAGCATGCTGGTGATTTTCAAGTTGACAGTTTTTTTTTTTTCTTTTTACAGAAAAGCTTCTTAAAAACAAAAGAAATCACACCCTCTGTTTTCTGTCAAAGAGCGTAAGTCGTCTTTAGTCATAGCGGATATTGTTTTTCAGTGCTGCTTGGGACAGACACACCTTTTGACTCTGCTTAACATTAAATTTCAAATGTATTCTTTATGCTCTCTACACTTTGTTTGAGAATGTAGTCATTCTCAATAACATCTTGTTTCAAAGTCAGGATATGGATTTGTTGGGATTACATTTTTGAGTAATTATTCCAAGCTCTTTGTACCTGATTTGGTCCTATATAAAACCAAACTAAAGAAACAGATCATCCTCCCTGCTACACTGTTCTAGCTCAGTGTTGTCTCATCTGCCCTCACAGACGTATAAAGTGGAGTTACATGCAGCTCTTAATCCATGGGTTTAATGTGATGCCGGGACTCACTTTGCAGATGTAGCAGCTCATCTGGTAAAGCTCATCTTTTTCAGAATGTTTAGGAGTACGTTTGTGGACATTTTTGGCCTTTCAAAAGCTCATCAGTGGGGTCAGACACTGTTGTTGGAGGAGAATCACCGTCACAGTCTATGCCCTTATTTATTCCAAAGGCAGGGTCAGGACTCTACAGGTCGTTCAAATGATTGCAAATCTATTTTTATGATGCAATAAAACCACTTTTCTAATTTATTAGACAGACGTTGTGGTTGTAAAGAAAATGCTAATCTATTTTGGGAAGATTGGTATGCATCAAGCATAGAAAACATCTCAGGAATTTGCTGAAAATTGGAGTAAGAACTATCCAATGAATTATAAGCAAACTGAATTGATAGGGAACCATCATCTTCACAGATATATTCACTAGTGGAAGTAGGAAAATTTCCAAACACAATGCAAAGAGGAACTCAAAGAACTGGGACTGAACTGCTGTGTAGCTTTAGGAAAACCAGTGATGAGTGAGGCCAATAAACAAAAGAAGGCTTCAGTTTGCTGGCAATCAAAAATATTTGACTCCGGAGCCAGACGGATTCAGCTGTTATCCATCACACATGCCACTGGAAATCAGATGCATATGAAGCAGTTTTTTCCTCTGCCTTTTTTTCTTTCATTTTCTTTTTCTGCTTGCAGAAACTTGCATGTTATCATTGTGAGGTAAACATTCACCAGAAACGGAGAGAGAGAAGTATCTCCTTAGGACTTTGTTAATATCCTACCTCTGACTCTTGGAAAGAAAAAAAAATCGAACAGAGGTGTATGTTTTAAAACACTCACGCCACCTGGTGGAGAATATATGTATTTGTGTGAATGAGCTTTCCTTAACTTTTTAAAATGCGAGTCGACTCAGTTTTTGTTATCTGTTAAAAAAAACACGTCTGTATAAAACTCAAATTCCTTCAATAGATGAAATATTATTACAATTAATCTGACAGCATTAAAAACACTAAATATTCTTTGACTGAACAAAATAAATAATTGTATTAATCCTGAAGCTTATCATCTAGGTTTGTGTGTTTTCAGAACTGCATGCTGGGAGTTGACAGAGACCAGGTCTGGATGGGTTCTGAGGACTGCGTCATCTACATCATCAGCCTGGTGTCCATGGTCTGTAACAGGCAGCTGACTGAACACAGGGCAGAGGTCACAGGACTCGCACTGGACAACGAAAAATACTGGTGACTCCTTATCTATAACTTCTAAATATTTATAGATTTTTTAATGTATCACTGATTATTTATCACAAGAGCATCAGCAGAGGCTGATGGTTTGATTGCTCTAATCTTAGACGTTGAAATTTAATTTATTAATATACATTTCTCTAAAAGATGCACATGTTCTGTAAAAACGCATCCTGGATAAATGTTTTGAAACATGTGCCGTCATCTTCAGCCACAAGGTGGCGTACTCCTGCAGTGCGGAGGGAACCGTCATGGCGTGGGAAGTCTCCACTCTACAGGTGAGTGGAAAATCAGCCGGTTCCTTCCCTTCTCAGTCAAAATCTGGATGAATAAACATTTCCCAGGTAAATCTCACGCTGTGGATTTACTCGTCTTGTAGGTGAAGAGACATTTTCGTCTCTCCTGCGATCGCCTGCAGTCGGTCTACAGCTGTGGTGGAGTTCTCTGGTGTTGTGAGTTTCTTTTCTCAATAAAGCCAGACAAATGAAGCATGAATGGGCTTCTTTTCTAAATTACCGACTGTGTGCGTTTTCTCTTCCCCTTTCTTAAGGCGCTAGGGACGGCATAATGGAGGTCTGGAGGAACGGTACATTAAAACAACATATAAATCTGCCCGAACAACAGAGAGTCACGTTTAGCTCTGCTCTGCTGATACCCGAGGTAACACACAGACAGACGGTCTTAGTATTATTATTGTGTAATACTAAGACATTTACACATGTATTTCAAGTGTGTAAATGTTTGACGTCCTCCTCCCTGTGTTTTCCTGTGTTTGTATTAGAGCGAGGAGCTTTGGAGTGTGTGTGTCGACTCTGCAGAGGTGTATATCTGGCACATTAAAAACACCAGCAGACCCATCAACCGCGTGATGCTGCAGGACTGCACTGGATGCTACTGCATGATTCAAGTCAAAAACCAGGTTCATTCACAAACAGACACATATTGTGAACAAAGATAATAAAAAAGCATTTGTTTCTACAGCCTAATTTACAAAGAATTCTCTAAGACAATGAAGTAGGGTGTAACATAGATCCTGGAGGAACACCGTTTGGTATTGTAAGTGGAGGTGATGTAGTTTCCTCTCAGCTAAATAATTTCTAAACCAGTTCAGCACTGATTCTTATCTTATCAAATCTGTTTAGTAGAAGTTTTGTTAATATCCTACCTCTGTCTCTTGGAAAGAAAAAAAATCAGAGGTGTATGTGTTTTTTTAAACATACACCTTTGTTAGGCCAGCTTTCTTGGCTAACAAAACAACACTTTAGCTAAATTAACAAATAAACCAATCTGTTCACTGTCCAATGGGTCGATTAAATAATTTGGAAGCAGCTTAATACTTCAGTGATTTGGGACAGGGAAAGTGTAACCTGCTCCTTCTCTCCGCCTCTCTGACCAGGTATGGGTCGGGGGTATGGGCCGTAGCTCCACCAAGGGGAAGATTTACATCCTGGACACGGAGCGCTACGAGGTCCTGAAGGAGCTCCACGGCCACATCGACAAGGTGACGGCGCTGTGCTCGGCTGAGGACCGCTACGTCCTCAGCGGAGCCGCCAAGCACGACGGGAAAGTCGCCATCTGGAAGGTGGAGGATCGAGGACTGGACTCCAGCAAATGTTAGCTCTGCTCCAAGCTCTGCTAAAACCAATATGGAACTTCACGTGAACAATGAAGGTTAAAAAAAAACTGAATAATGAAGGGAAGCCCAATAAAGACTGATGAATAAATGAAGGAATTACATGCGAAGCATCGAGTTTATATGAATTAAGCAACGTTAAACCTTTTTCTAAAACTTATGTTAGCAATACTCACACAACTGACACTTTTGTAAGTTTTTAGCAAAGACAAACGACTGAAACACAAAGTGTGCCGATGGGTTTTTCACTCCAAAGTGTCTCACTTTAGATTCCACATACGTGCTTGTTATGCAAGGCCGTGTGCAATCCGAGGACGTTATGTGCGTTTAGCTTCACCTCATGCTGTGTGCTTGACGTGGAAATCTGCAGCTCCAAGGAGTCAAAATACCATGAAAATACAGAAGAGGTTGGAGATGTCAGCAGCACTGTGGGAAAGCCCCTACGGCGCTGCTTCAACACGAGGATGCATGGGGATGGGAACTGGAGTCGGCGAGTACATCAGAGCATCTTGAGAACTTGTGCTCACGCCCACCGCTTAGAAAAGTATTCAGCCGTGTCACATTCTGCCACGTTACAGCCACAAACATTGATGGGTTTTGGTTTTACGGATTACCATAATTGTCCTGCTCGACTGAAAACCTTTTATACCTGCAACTGATTTCCGCTCGGAGGAAAAAAGTTATTTCACTTCACAATTGTCTACTACTTTGTATTTGTCCAATAAAACAAAATGAAGTACATTGTTTGTGGTTGTAATGTGGCAAAATATTAACTAAAACACACACCTCTTATTTTTTACATGTATTTATTTTTCTGCAATACATTGTATACCCCGTGATGTAGTTGGTTTGTAGTTAAAGGGACCAGAAAATGTTGAGTTGTTCACATGTTTAACACTCCGATGTTTATAACATGCCTGTAAAATGCTTCAGTTGTTGGGAGATCATTTTTTTTCTTATTAGCTGTTTAATCTCCCCAAGAATTCATATATTTCATTATTTTTTTATTTATCTGCTGTATCTAAATGTGTTGTATTTATAGGCATTTTTTATTTTCATTTACTTTTTAAAGACATAATTGGGAAATGTTGTGGCCAAAACTATTCACGTTTTTAACAAATAGTAAAAATACTTTTTAAAACAAAACATTGACTGCTTTTTTAATATTAACCTAATTTTTACAAAATATTTTGGAAGATATTTGTCGTTTTGGGTCTGCCATACAGCATGTCAGAAACAGGATTTGATAAAATTGTAATTTTTTTTTAATTCAATCAAACCCTGAAGAAAAACTCGTATACAACCTGTGACCTTTAAAATCAAGATAACTTGATTTATGAAACAGGATAGTAATAGAAAATGCACCAGCTGTCCACCTCTAACAGGCTAAAACAGAAAATTAATGCAGTTTGTTTAGTAAAAGCTGTTATGCTGTTGAATCACCTTAATAAACATCCAGCTTTCGGTCTAAATAAATCCTCCATTGTTGCTAAATTAAAATATTTTCACAAAAAAAGAGTGGGACAAAATACCACTAGTGGTATGTCAGTTATTGCACAGTATCAAGTGGAGTATTTATTAGGTTTATTAGTATTGAGATTATCACTGATTTTAAACTTAGTTTGTTGATCTGTGTTGAAAATAGAGAAACTTTTTCAAGTGGCTTCAAATGTTTGGAAGCATATAAAATGCCCCCCAAAAAATAGCTGTAACATTCACAAAAAAAATGTTATAGTTTTAAATAGATTTACACAAATACCCATAAAATGAAATGATCAAAGTAGATGACTTGTTTAACCAGCTCCATCAATACTCAAAATGATCACTTACATTATTTTAGTGGCATCATTGTGAATTTTATATATTAAGTGGCAGTTGGTTGATTATTTTAGACACCTTTGTTTACAGCTGTACTGTGGAAATGTGGTATATTTTATTCAAGCTTACTACCTATGTGATAATGC
Organism: Poecilia reticulata; assembly: GCF_904066995.2. NCBI lineage: Eukaryota > Metazoa > Chordata > Actinopteri > Cyprinodontiformes > Poeciliidae > Poecilia > Poecilia reticulata. The sequence goes on from NC_088840.1 coordinate 16,808,082, forward strand.
CTACAATGCACTTTCTAATATTTATCAGTAGAGGGCGCAGTTTTATCAAAAAGGAACGAAATTGGCCCAACGTTTCGTAGCTTCAGACCTGCAGAAAAATCGGTCATCTATTGAGTCTGCAAGCATTTCTACAAAGTCAAGTAAACATGATTTACAATGACGTCACAAACAGTATCAACAGCTTCAAATCGTCCACATAAACTTACTTGGAGTAGATAGCATGTTTTTGTGTCAGTCTGCTCATTTTTCATTGACTTTTACAAATCATGCCAGCTTTAATTCAAAGAACTGCCCTCCAGGAAGAAAACGAGCTGCTCAGCTCCCTGCTTGCAGTTTGCACGGTGGAAGACAAAACAAAGTCCAGCAGACAAATCCCGCCCTGCTCGAGTGTCCTTGAGCAAAACACTAAATCCCTGCATGGCTGCTGATCCCCCGTGGGGCTGTTGGAGGTGTTTTTCACCTCCCAGGACTCTGGCATTTACAACAGCCTGCACTTTGTGTGACTGTACCGGACATTGTTTGGTAACATAAAGCCATAAGCAGCTGTTAATCTCCCAGCATGCAGCTCGACTTGTTCCTCGGCGCTAGTTGGGGATAGGATGCTTTCTGCGTCTCCTGTTGAGTTTTTAATCACTTTCTCTAATCCATAAATCTTTACTTGGTAAAAGGGAGTTTCAGGTGTAAGCGGTCCCAAAATATACAGATTAGGGAACTAGCTTGGCTCAAAACCTGCTGTTCTGCCAGAGACACTTTTCTTTACGGCATCAAGTCGCAGCTGCTCTTTGTCGTGAATTTGTTGCTTCAATTTACAGAAGCTGACACGTTTCTTTTTTCTTTTTTAACACTGATAAAGATATGTATGGTAAAAGCATTATTTCTCAATGAAAACTGTAAAATTTTATTTCACTACATTTATTCAGTCAAGAATTGTTTTTATATAATTTCATTTTTATTGGTTTATTTTTGATTAATTATTAGAAAAATAAACCAATAACAAAAACAAATGTAAATTAAAAAAAATTATAATTTTTATTCCCCCCTGTTCATATGAATACTGTTAGTTTTCTTTTAGGACATTTCACAACTTTGGTGCATACCGAGAGAGAAGATCTTTGTAGTTGGTTTTTTTTTCAGTCACTTTTATGCAGCTAAAATCAGAACAAAAGTTGTGGATATTATTTGATTTGATTTTGATTAAAGTCTCTATATTGTTTTTAGTGGATTATAATTTTGTTCTTATTTGTTTTATATTTATTTAAGATAAATAAACATATTTATCTTATTTATAAAGATAAATAAATATATTTATGCTTATTTAAAACGATTTATACATATTTAAATAAATAAATAAATAAATATATATATATATATATTTATATATATATATATATATATATATATATATATATATATATATATATATATATATATATATATATATATATGTAATTTTCTTTTTATAAAAGAATATATAAATAAATTATATACAATATTGGTAACTTTTACTCTTAGGGCTCTGATTCCTCTCTAATAGCCTCTTCAGTTCCTCTTGCAGGTTTTCTATATGATTTAGGTATTTGGGCTGGAAAAAACCATTGAAACCAAACAAACCATGGTTGGTTTGTGTCTGTGAACCATCATTATCCTTTTTACAGATCTAATGATGACCCACATTCAGATTTTTACCAGTGCCCGTCAGATTTTTATTTGACATCTCTTGGTATAATAAACAGATCTTTAAAGATCTTGAACTTTAAAAAGATTCTCAGAAGCTTCTGGGGGATAAACAGGCCCACAGCATGACAGATTTGCCACAATGCATGCACTTTTTCACATTTTCATCCTATGTTTGAAGCCGAAACCATGTGGAGTGCTACAAAAAACCTTACCCTTACACTCATCTGACCATAGTTAAACTTCCTGTCAGTTTAGTAAGTTGTATTTTATAGCTGTGGAACCAAAAGGGCTTTTTCCTGGCATGCCAACAAAACACAGTGAGCATGTTTATACCACTCAATGATTGCTATGAAGACTTTTAGTGGCCCCACTCTGCTGCATTTCTCTGTTGAAGGGTTTCTTTTACCTCTCTAAGCATCTACTTCCTGTTTGTGGTGAAAGATAAATACAGGTCCTCATTCAGTGTCAAAAAGCAAAAAGACTTCTGTGGCCTGTCAGACATCATTTTGAGACACAGACAGTTATGAATTAACACTTAGAAGCTCTTAGAAAATCTAATTAACTTAAAATTGTAAAGTATAATTAAGATCAAATTCCCTATGTACTTTAGAGATTGTTGGCGATGTCAAGATATTGTTTGAACATTCAAATTTATGTTTTTATTTTATTCAGTTTGAGATAATGTTGGTGCTTTACCAAGGGCGACACCTTTTCTGCAATAGGAAACTTATTGTACTGCAGCTGAATTGTGTGAACGTGACTGGGTTAATGCAGAAAAATAAACAATGCGTCACCACATCCATAGAAAAACAAATGTCAGGATCATGTATGCTGTAAAATAATTTTTCTCAATGACATTTTCCTTTATAAACAAAATAAAAATGTCAAATCAATTTAAAATGTAGCTTATGTATTGCTTTTCTTCCTTTCTTTCTTTTTTTTTCTAATCATGTATCAAATAATTAAATATCCTGCCACTCAGTTGACAATGCGATACGTCGAAATGACGTCACTCGACGAAGCCCCGCCCCTTATGCAAAACAAGCCGTGTCGTCGACGGAAGCCAGGCGCTGCGTCTCGTCTTCCGACAGATATTCCTTTAAAGGCGCATTTAAAGCCCTGGCTTCAGTCGTAGGAGCAGTGGACAGCCTGTGAAGCAACAACATTCTGCCGCAGAGCCAGAGCAGCGACTGTCCGACCTCCCGGAGGACACAAACACCGAGCCAACTGGCTGTCAACGACCCGGCGAGGTGAGCGCAGTGTCCGGTTAAAAACAGCAACAACAACAACAACAGCAGTGGTGGGGGACGGATTTTGCCGTCTCCCCCGTCCCCCCCCCGTCCCCACCACCACCACCAGCAGCAGCAGCAGCAGCAGCTGCAGTTGGCTCTGAGAGCCAGGATACTCAGCATCTCAGGTTGCTGCTGAAAAGGAGGAGGAGCAGGAGGAAGAAGAAGAGAGGCATTTACATTACTTTACAGGATATATCAGGTTGCATTAATTTCTCCTGAGCTCATTAGGAAATGTGCATTGTTAGAATTTGAGATTAGCAATGATTGTTGTTGCAGTTTGCGCAAATGTTTCGTTCATTTCACTGCAGCTTCTTTTGTTATTAACCAGGAAGACGCGGCTGAACGCACCAGAAGCGGTGTGAAGATTTAGACTCGTGTCTATATTTGCTTTAAAGGTGTGATTTCCCACATGACTAGATGTAATTTTTATCTCTCAAGATCTAACAAGACTGACACTTTTTGGACTCTGTCCTTCAGATTTTAAATTCGGCTCAGCTGTCTTTAATAAGGATCGCTTTCAGTTTGTTTTCCTAGTCATAAGAGGAAACTCCAAACTTTTATTATAAGAACATGCTGCTCACTGGTTTGTGTTGACGTTTTTTCTATTAGATGTATTCCAAAAATGTATGCAAATTGTGTCTTGCAAAAGTATTAGTAACCCTTTCTGTTTGTTGTATTTGTCTCTTTCCAAACACTAGCCTTAACGTATTGTCTTGTGTGATGCACCAAATGCATTATTGTAAAGCTGAAGAAACGTGATAGATATTTTTTCTCCTGGTAGTCTTTTGGTGTGCGTCTCTACCAACGTCTTAAATCTAGTCACCTATTCGTATTTACCAAACAAGTTGAATTGAGAGTCTCTGTAATACACCAATTTTCAAGTCTGGTTGCATATTCTAAGTTTGATTTAGTTCTGGACTTTGTCTAGGGCAGTATAACACTCAGATATGCTTTAATGTAAATCGTTCCATCATGTCTCTGGCTGTGTGTTTGGGGTTGTTGTGCTGTTGGAAAGAAACTCTACTCCACTCTGAACTATTTTCTAACAGGTTTTTTTCCCAGGATCAGCCTGTGTTTAGTTCCATCCACCTTCCCATCAACTCTGAACAGCTTGTCCTGGTGGCATGATGCTGCCAGCACCGTGTTTTACCATAGGGAACCATGTCATACTTGGTCTTCCCTTGAAAACAAAAGCACGGCACGCTTTTCCGAATTTTATTGAGAAAAATGCTTCAAACCCATCCAGGTTTCATTTTCTTTTCCTTGTAAAATTTATGCTCAACTTTCTGTTGTTTTGTCTAAAATGACAACTTAAGATGCTTCGAAAGTTTGTACAGCAAAACCTTTTGCAAGGCGCCTTCTGCATATAAAACTGAATCTGAATCCTGCCGCGAGGAACCGGAGAAGCAAAACACAAATAATTTCTTTTGCATGAGTTTTTTCCACAGGGAGAGAGTGTGTGTGTGTGTGTGTGTGTGTGTGTGTGTGTGTGTGTGTGTGTGTGTGTGTGTGTTTGCTGCTGCTTTGATTTAATGTGCAGTAAAAGCTGAACTAGTGCTGCTCTGTACACACTGTGTGCTGATTTGTTAAGTCTCACCTCTTCGGTGTCTGTTTGTGTTCTTGGTTCAGGCTCGACTGCCCGGCTTCACATTAACAGCCAGGACCAAAGGAACAACATCTCGGGGACATTTATGAAGCTTTCGATGCCTTTTGGTGAGTCTCTTCTGGATGATCTACTTCTGTGATTCACAAGTCAGTTTTGTAAACCAGACCAACAGTGCAATAAGTGCTTCCTTGTATTGGGTCATAACCTTTGGTTTTTGGAGTCACCTGACTGGTTTTGCAGAAACAAACAAAAAAACATGCTACCTCTGAGGAAACTCCTTCCTTCTAAATCTGTCAGGCTCTTCGTTTCATTTTGTTTGCGTTGCAGTTTAGGTTTTGCTTTGTGTGTGTGTGTGGGGGGGTGTGTGCGTGTGTGTGTGTGTTGGTGAGCAGCCGGCTTATGCTGAAGTGAAAGCAGTCCACTTCCTCTTGATGAAGTCTTTGCTGACTGCTGACGGCTGCTGTGTCAGCATCAGGTTATTACCAACTCATAAGATGCACGCAGACGCATATAGTCACAAGCTGAGAATGTCACATGAGCACACAATACGTGTGTATGTAATGTGGACACACACACACACACTGACCTTTATAAGTCAGACAAATCAATATTTGACAATGAAGATGCAGGACCAGGGTATATTTGCATAAATAAAGCCAGACTTATAAACTAGTTGGCTTCTTTTCATCTCATGCCATAATATCCAGACTTATGAATCTCTAATTTACTTGTTATTTCAGATCCACTCAACAGGCGAACCCAGATATTTCAGAAGAGAAACACAAGGCTTTGCGGTGTGTTTTTGAGTTTACAAAGACCTGTTCAAAATATATTATTCATACTGAAGTGTCTGCAGTCGGGGTCATTGCACTTGCTGTGACTCTAGATCTCTTTCAGCATCACATGAAAAGTTTTTGGGTCAGCTTAGTCAGCTGTCATGTTCCTCAAAAACTGACATGTGCTGTAATGGGAAAATTTTTATCTGGTGAAGAAGTTTTATTTGGTAATGCTCCACGTACAGCATTATCTGTGCTTACATATTTGTTGTTGTGGTTCCAAACAATTCGACTACATTAAATCTAAAGTTAAAGGGTTATATTAATAAACATTGGTTTTGAGAAATTTTGAGAAAATTCTAAAACTGTTTTTTTTTTTTTTGTTTTACATGAAATAAAGATAATTGGTTTTTGACTTAGGCATTAAATAAAAGCTATTTCTTACTGAGAGTAAATCTCAAAATATCACCACTAATTTTCTAAAAAGTACATAAAACCGTTCTTTTTCCCTCCCGCAAAAAAACAAAATGCTCTTTAAGATGAACTACCATTGCATTGACTCAAATGTTGCTCTGACTTGTTGGGCCTGACATTCTCACAGTCTGACCTCGAGTAAAAATCACTGACTTAGACAACCACCAGTCTAAGGTTCAGGAAGATAAAGGTGCATTCAAAACTATTTGGAAATGACCAGATCTCCTCTCTAGTTTTAAAACGGGACTCAAAACGAGCATTAGAGTTACAGTAGTTTAACAAGATTTCGTTTTATTGGGTCGTCAGCTCTGGTGCCCAGCCTACAATCAGCTGCTTTACAGATGTGGCTGCAGTTTTAAAATGGCTATGCATAAATAAAAGCGATGGGTGTTTTTGCTACCAGTGGGTTTCATCACTGCGCTGGAGTAAACATCGAAAATACTGCAGATTGTGGTAATGGCATATAGTCAAGATTTTCTTGCATCAATAACTTCTTGCTAAACAGGTGAAGTAAAACGAATACAGGAAGTCGTGATTAAAATCAAATGCGGTTCTTTCATATGACCCCCGTTCAGATGTAATTTGAGGTTTTAGTCTTCGCTTCCTTTTTTCGAGCCATTTTATTGTTGTCTTTCTCTGTCCAACGCACTCGGACACGGGATCGGTTTTGTTCTGTTTTTTGCTTTTAATCCGGAGCTCTGATCCTTTGTGTACGTAACCCCAATCCCGTCTCCTGTGTGGTTCTGGAGCTCGGGTCTGAAGAAACGGGAGGAGGAGAAATGAGTCATCACATTATGAGCCAGTGGTTGTTTCTTCTCACTTACAGCAGGCCCATCTGTAACCTCCTTATCTCACTAGATCTGTTGCACACACACACACACACACACACACACAAAGTAGTTATAAAGATGTCTCACTTGGTTGACTTCCCTTTCTCTCTGCAGTTCGAGTTAATTTTCTGTCTTTTCTTGATCTCTTCGTGACTCTTTTCCTTATTTATCTTCTGTTCTCATTCATCAAGCATCTAAACAGCTTTTTCTAATGCTTTGTTTTGTTCCAGGTCTTTTAACCTCGTCACTTACAGTCATATTCCTGCTACATTTCTGCTATCAAAGTGACACAGTTTAGTTTTTCGTCTTTAATGATTGTTGTTGAATCAGTTACTTCAGGTATCTCAGCAGTTTTGATCTTATGATTTCAGACTTTTTGAGGAGACTAGGTCGTCTCGTTGTTTGACACTTTGAATTGGATTTAAAGTTCTCTTTTTGATTCAAGTGCTCAGTTTTAATGTACATAAATGGAGGCATACAGTGTATTAAAGGTGCAGTACGTGTTGCACTTAAAGCACAGATGTTGTTCTGTCGTTTATAAAATCAAATGCAAGTAGGAATATTTACCACCAAGGCCAAAAATCTCAACAAACAACAAATAAAAACAATCAAATGTGCTGAATATTGAAAAATTAGACAAAAGGTCAGATGTGAACCCCAAAGTTTTGCTGAAAAACACCAGACACCACATGATCATGGCGTTCCCACTGTGCCAAAACATTGTAAACTTTGCATGCATTTCTTTTCTTTTTTTTTCTTTTCGAAATTTGGATTTACAAAACTTGCATTACTGTGAGAGCTGGAGAAAATTCAGGCAAGAAGAATGGATTTAGCATTTGGATAGTTTGTGAAAACCTTAAGCCGCAGTCTCAATGTGTTTACTTGCGAAGCTAAAATAACGTTTTACATTCACGTGAATTCAGAGCATAAGATCAGAGGTTAACATGTCTCAATATGGTAGGATTTGCCTGGAATTTGCATCTATTAGCTGAAGCCATTTTTTGCAGAGAGAATTAAATAATGTCATTGTTCGACGGCATCAGACTTTTAAAAAGTTTTAGTTTTTCCAGAATTGGTGAAAACTCAACTGGCAACTCCTAGAATGACAAAACTGAACAATTAAAGGGCGGCAGAAATGATGAAAGTCGAAGACGCTTTTATTATTTGTCCATTTTCCTCCATTGCCAAAGGCTAAGCAGGGACAAACAAGATAAAAAGCTTATGCAAATTTGTCCTGACTGCTTTTTGTTCGGCTCTGCAGCCACAGGTATAAACATATTGCTGTGTCTGCGTTTATTATCAAATCTAAAACTTTCGTCAAAGTCATTTTGTCTCCGTCCTATTGGGTCGTTTCCAATATCATTTTCAGTGACTCATCCTCAAAAGATGTTCATCCAATAACTAAGTGAAGCCCACTTCCTGATGAAATGGCTACAAAGAAACCTGTCTGGATGCCAGCAATGTCTGGCATCGTGTGTGTGTGTGTGATGCGTCGTGGCTCACTTTAGTTCATTTAGGGTGAAGCACACACACACCACACCCTCCGCTTACACTTATCTTTCCAGTGTTTGCCATCACAGTTAAAGTTTACCTTTTCAACAGTTGCCATATGTTCTGTGAGATATGGAGACATTTGTCCCCCGCATGTTCAAGTCAGTTGTTTGCTGTTCAACCTTTGAGAATGTGGATGTTTTTTGTTCACTTTTGCACATTTTTGACACAAGTACACAAATCCGTCACCTAAAAAATGGGCGTCACCTAGAATGTTTTCATATTCTGTAAAACAACACACATTTGGACAACGTTTGATTTGGATTGTTAACAGTTACAAAAACAAGGAGAGCACGTTTCCAATTTTGAGAACATGAGAGTTTTCACTTAAAACCAAACAGTGCGCTGATTGTTTGCGTTCTGCATGTGAACAGAGTTTCTACAGACGACACCGTCTGAATGGACCCGCTCTCTGTGAAAGGGGGAGAGAGAGGGCTGCTCTGTTGTCTTGGGGGGGAGGGAAAAAAAAAACGAGGGGAGAAGATACCCGGGCCGAGTGCCAGTAATGTCATTAACACTGTAATGAGACGCTCGGAGTGATAGCCCCTCTCTCGCTCGGTTTTCTCTCAGGAGTTTTCTTTAACAGAGCATTCTTTCTTATACTTCCCCAAATTAAATTTGATCCATGTCAGTGATGGAGTTTATATCCGCACAAAATCGTGTTGGATGAACGCGAACTGGGAAGCAATAAAACGCAACTTCGTAGCTTGTTCTATAAAATTTTGCAGTCATTTATAATAAAATGTATTTATTATTGAGTGCTGAAACAAACTGAAATGACTTGCTAAATATGTAATTTCTGATTAAATATACAGCCAAACTCTATAAAAATGACAATAACATTGTTTCCTTACTGCCTGACATTAAATCAGACCACGGTAAACTTTCTCCTGTTTTATGTCAGGAATTAAATAAATATTTTCATTTGCTAAATGTCAGATAAATTATGCTAAGATTACTAGGGCTTTAAGCAATTTAGAAATGCTTAAAGGCTTATAATATCTGATTTACAATATTTGATTTAAATTGAGACTCACCTGTGGTTGTATTTAAAAGCAGCACTTTGAAAATGATGCTTCCTTGTATAACATCATGGGAAAATTATAAAAAATAAATGAAATTTATGTTTTTAATGTTCAGTGCTTAAGTAGATGGACAATTATGGTGTGAAATGCTGATATCTCCTGCAGCGCAAAGGAAAATATGCTGCAAAGATGCTGCGAGAAGCTGGTCAGAGTGTCATCATCCACTGTAACAAGGCCAATCAGTGAGGAAGAAGCAATGTCTCCATAATTTACAAAAAATCAGATTACAGTTTGCAAATGCTATGGAGAATTTTTTTTGAGAAGAGCTGAAAGTGTGTGTGAGGGCGAGAGAAACCGGACTCGTTTACTCTGGTTCTGTTTGGAGGAATTAGATAAAAATCCCAGAAAACTACAAAGACTTTAATTCAACTCATATGTACCAAACACTGAGAAAAAGTATGCAGATGTCTGAATTTAGGGGAAGTTTCAAAACGTTTCTCTCTCCTTTTATTCTGACATTTAGAAAATTGAAACAGTTCGGGTTGTCCTAACTGCTTAGGAGGACCCAAACTATTTTGGTCTGACATTAAATCAGACTACAATAGATTAGTCAGTGAGATAATAAAAAAAATACAAGTAATGTAGTAAACAAAATATTGAGATTTATTTTGAGCATGCTGCCTATCTCACAGTTGGCACAAATCATATTTTCAAATCTGTTGATGAGGTAATATTTGCATACAAACAAGCAATAAAAATATTTTATTCTTGGCTGCTGTTTAGGGGAATGTAACAACAGAAAATCAAAATGGTAAAAAACAATAACACCTGCAAGAATCTGTTCATATACGTCTGTACTGGTAAAATAACAACCTTTGTTGCCTTTACTAGCTTGTGTTTCGTCGTCAGTTTGCTGTTCATTTGTGTAAATGTGTGCAGGTCAGTGAGTTTGATATTGTTGATTTCATTTGCCGTTTCTTTTTCTTTTTTTTTTTTGTCTGCATCAAGCGAGCCTGCAGGAATGAGTAAGACTGCAGATCTGTGCGCTGTTCAGTGGAATATTCCACCAGATGAGTGGGCAGGGTCTGAAACTTGCCACCTTTGGTTTAGCGCCACTCAGAAGAACAGGTCTCCGCACGCCGTTATGTCTCCGCTTTTCTCTGTGTCAAAAGTAGCTGGTGTGAAATAATGCCGATCATGAGAGGGAAAACCTGTTGTGCTTATCTCCTATCAGTCTGCAGGCTTTTGGGTGGAGCTGAAGATTGTTTTTTTTTTTTTTTTTTTTTTTTTAGTGACTCTGAGGCATGTTTTTCTTTAAAAGACACGGCGAGTGTGGTAGACAGAGGCTGTCTCTCAAAAAGATGAAACGGCAACAAAAAAAAAAAGCTAGAGTCGATCTGCTTTATATTGCATGTTTGTCGTTTAATTTAATGTCCTGTTTGACTCCCTTGAGGCTGAAAGCTTCAGGCTGGAGGGGAAGGGCATCCACACACACACACACACACACACACACACAGGCAGCCCCTGCTTCCACCCCCTGGGTCAGAAAGACAGGATGCAGGTGGAGGTTGCAGTCTTGCATCGTAGGGTGAAAGGTCTTGAAGTCAGAAAGGGGCACGGCTGATTCTGAGCCGAGGCTCGACACTGGAGGAGGAGCAGAAGTAGGCCAAGGCTCATTTGACCCCCCGCTCTTTAAAACATCCAGACCTGCTGGAGTTACGGCGACTTTTACACAAAGGTGGGGGTCATCTGTTCGCGTTCAGCTTGTGAAGTGAAGGTTTTTGGGTCAGTGGATTACATTAAAAAAAAAACAGCGCTAAATTCATGAGATACTCGACGTTGACATTTAGAGTCTAGACGGATAAACAGGCCCCCTAGATTAAAATAACAGTTTGTGTGTGAGGTCGGTCAGTGTCCTCAAACTGTCTGATGGTGTATAAGAAATAAATAAACATCAGAATATAATGTGTTTGCTGTTTCAAACACTCATCAGTGTGTGAAACACATCCTGTCTGTCATCTGAAACCTGGAGGAGCTCATGGAAATGTTGGAGAGAAGTTGTGACATGCATAACAAAATGTATGTGGGTTAGCATGCTCGCTCTCAGTGGTGCTAACTAATCTGGCTCTGGACTGATTACATAGGTATGTAGGCCAACCAGGGTGCTAACTAGCCTGCTTAATAACCAGCAGGGCTGAAAATATTAACTGCTCCTGTTGTTCTCTGCTCATGTTGGGCTAACTTTTCCTGTATATTTTAAAGTATCAAGTAGCTTTTATGAGGTAGGAAGTGCACAAGATAATGCTGTTTCCTTTCTAGTTTAGATATAGATCAAAATTTAATCTGTATGAATGTGCATAAAGTTTCTCCCTTTTATTTTGTGAAATGAGACAAGAGATGACCAGCGAGTGACTACAGATTTCTTCCCATGTTTTTGACCCTGAAAATTTCCAGACATTATACGGTGTCACTACAAATGTCACAACGAATGATCCTCTGTTTATATTAATGTAGATTTTTGCTTTCTCCATCTTGGCACTAACAAGAAAAGCTAATATATACAGTCTACCGTAGCAGTTCTCAACGTGGGCGGTACCGCCCCCCAGGGGGCGTTCAGAGGACGGCAGGGGGCGCTGGCGGACATTTTTACAAAAGGGGGGCGCTGGGATGCCTTTGGGGGGCGTTTAGTCGAAGGTAAACTTAACACCTTCAATGCACAACAATGCCAGTTTAGACTTTGAGCAACTTGGTAAAACTGTATTGTGTAACATTAAACCATGCTTGGCTGCGACTGTATCGATATTGATGGCAGCTCTTCTTCTATTCAGTGTTTGTTACCTTCTGTTAGCTTCTTGGCGCAGCTCCGTTCTCCTGCTACTGGTAGCTAAAATTACGATACCCTCACTGTGTATCCCTCTGAAAAATGAACCCATTTAAATAAAGAAATCCCTCCATGGGTGATACCACCAATAGAGAGTGTTCATTTTATAGCGTTAACACGGTGCTGTAAGTGGTCCGGTATGAAACGGTGGTGATGGAACAATACAGCACTTTTACTTTTCAATAATCAGAATGCAGAAATTGTTTCCATTGTTTTAAAAGGTTTATGTCAGTCTGCCTATTCCCCATCGATATGCTTCCCGACCGCCCTGCACCTTAGGAGCTTAAAAAAAAAAAACCCAGGCGCACATTGCGCAAAACTCTGAAACAGGAGAAGCGGGACATAAAACGGAGCGACAAACTAGATGTGAATTATGGCATAAAAACAGAGAATCCGACGCTGAACAGTGAAAAATCAACACATGATGTGAAACACATGATGATTAGGCGGCGCAGCAGGTGATGAGTGAAGATTACTGATGGTCAATAAACGATCAAATAAATCTAGCAACAGGAAAGAAACTAAAGTGGACATGGCAATAAACCAAGAGAGGATGATATTAATCAAAGGAAACTAAATGGAAACGAATGAAGAACAAAATGCAAGAATAAACTAAGAAACTAAAGTAAATACAGAGGAATAAACTGCAGTTTGGTATGGCAAGACCTTTCGAGCAATAAATAATACAGAGGACTGTATGGCAAGAATAAACACACTATTTCCAGATAAAAGGCAAAATAATATTGTTGAAGTGCCATGGGTTTGTTGAGACCACATCTAATACTGAGAATAAATATATCTTACAAACCATAACAGTAAAGAACTGATCACTTATTTATGTTTTTAATTAGATTTGATATATTTATTTCTTCAATATTATTTTTCATGTCAGTGTTAATGTCATGAGGCTGATGACTCCATGACACTGTCAATTTGACTCATTAGGATTTTATTAAGAACCAGATTTGTTCTTTGTAATTTCTGTCCAGTAAAACTATTAATCTATAAATCAATAGATTATATAAAGATATAATCCATGTTTCTGTCTCATGTTTGTATGGCATTAAAAGGATCTGGAACTTTTGTTTTCCCACTGAAAGCTCTGGTTTGCCCAATAAATACGATGTGGGTGAAATTTTATGGATGATACTCTGATGTCCCATTCTCCTGAAGGCAGCACAGAGCTGCACCACCAGATACTGACAAACACTGAAGAGAAGAAGAATTACGATTAATGTAGTTACAGTTCTATCCATGTTTTAATGTTGCAGGGCTCAGTCGTTTGCAAATAGTTCAAAGTTTAAACTGGCATGTTGTGCATCTTTTATCTGGTCATTTTGTGCAAGATTTAACAACTTTAAAATGGCACAAAATAAGAATATTTTTCCACTCTGATTGGCTGCAGTTAGGCCTACCAATTTTACCTTGAATGTCCATTGCATTTTTCATAGACACCTGTGAAAATAATTTCTATTTCCATGGCTATTTGTTCTCTGGGAAATTATTTTTGATGATAAATACAGAAACAAGCATAAAAATCAAAACATCTACAATAGTGATCGTAATATTAATGAGAAAATAATAGTCAGTGCAAAGTAGCCTGCAAATTCTTTGGTGGGGGGCGGTGAGGAACCTGGATGAAGGCTAGGGGGGCGCTGGCCCAAAAAAGGTTAGGTTGAGAAACACTGGTCTACCGCTTTTGGGGGTTTATAGCCAATCAGGAGCAAGGAAAATTAGTGGTGGTCCTGAATTGGCTGGTTTGAAAAACACCAGCCAATAATGCGTCAAATAGTATTGCACTGACGTATTTCAGCTTCCCAAGTTGCATTTTTAAAAAATTGTTGTTTATGCTCCATGCAAACAAAGATTTTCCATAAATAATTTGAAGTAATTGAAGTCCGCCTACACTGAACTGTGAATATGCTGGACGCCAGTGTATAATTGCCACTTTTCTTGTTTGAATAAACTAAAATTAGGTCATGACTCATGTTATAACTTTTTTGTGTGAGTTGGCACAGTGAAATGTATTATTTTTACTGAAAGTCATCATGCCATACGAATCTCTGGCTGATTTCTTAGGTAGCCATTGCTATTTTTTTATTCTTTAGCCTGCTGGGATCTAAACGAACAGAAAAGTTAAACCACGTGTTGTGTTTCTCACAACAAAGTGGCTAAAACCACTGTGAGCCAAACAAAGAAATGCAGTAGTTGCTTCATTTTACTATTTAATGAGAGTTAGTGGTGAGTCTTAACTCAAAGTTTGACAAATGTTGGATCAGTTCTGCTTATTTTGCAGAAGACTGATTCCTCAGCCTGTCATAAAGAGGTCTGAAAATTGAAATTTGACAGCAGCTTGGCTCTGCAGACCAGTTTGTGAGGCTGTTCATGCGACGACAAAAACGTTTTACTGTTTCTGTGTGTCCACATTACGTCATATTCATAAAAGCTGGTGTAGCGATTCTAGCCCTGCGTTATTAGGAGGCGATTTGTGATTGATGGTGCTGCTGCTGCTGCTGCACGTTGATGCACATGTGCCCCCTCCCCTCCTTCTTGTGCAGTTCTGCACTGCAGCAGTTCGGCACTTTCTGCAACACATCCAGTCTGTTGTTCAACTCTTCCGATGTCCATCTCTCTCCCTCTCTTATCCCTGCCATCTGCTTCCCAAAGCTGGGAGTGGGGTTACTTTCCTGTGGATGTCATCACCTGCAGCGTTCAGATTATCTTAAACTTCCCTCCGTGTAGCACTGAGCTACGCGTGCTTCATGATGAATGCATCCTAAAGCGATGCTTTGAACAAAGAGACCCTCGTAAACATTGTTGTAGCGACATGTGAACCTGATCCCGAGGTAATCTATCTGCCGCTCCATTTGGGTCAGGGCTGTGCCGTTTGTGGCGCGCTCACGTGCCTCAACACCAAAATTCATGTCACCTACAAATAGAGACGGTTTCGAGCGAGTCGGGTGGCAGAGTTCCTAGAAACACGCTTCACTGATTCAGACACACAAAGGTTGGAGGGGCAGAAAACCAGGCAGTCTTCAAACCCTGCGACGTTTTCCACGTCCTGTCATGCTATAACCAAAAATGTAAATATGTTTTACTGTAATTGTTATGCAAAATGCAAAAACTTTTTTCTAAAGTTGGAGCTCTTCCTTAGCTTTATACCTGGCATGCCTGCTGTGTTCCTCGGTCTTCTTATTGTGAATTTACAAAAAGAAAGACTTGAAAACAGAACATATTTCACTTGGTGAATTCAGTTACTGAGAGTTTCAATAATATTCAAATGAATAAAATATGAGTGTGTTTTGCTAAGCGGTAACTTGTCTTTAGAAATAATCTTTTGTAATTTAATGTTTGTTTCTCTGGATGGATTGAGTTCTCTGTTTTTCTGCTTCCTGTCTTGCTTGGTTGCATTTTAAATCAATCCAACGCTCCTCTTTAGCAACTCAGTTTTTTTTGACAGAGTTGTCGAAAACAACTTTACATTTTCCAGTGTAAATGTATGCAAGCGGAGCCTGTCCTGTATTTTTTATTTATTTATTTTTTTAGCTTTGATACCCTGCAGACCCTCAAAATAAATCAATCAGGAAAAGATGAATTGGGGACCATTTCATATTTGGTGATTCTTAAAAGCAGATAAAGATTCATAGTTTGCTGAATAATAAGCATGAAATTTGTTTAAAAATATATCAGGATGTCATTTCCACAGTCTGTTAGACCATTAGCACTTAATGTGTTATTGTAACATGTCAAACCAGTTATGTTGTTTTCTTTTCTTTGTGGTAGCAGTGCTCCTTGGCAATAACTCTTATACCACTTTAAAGCCTTTTTATTTTCTCTTAAATTGTGCAACACCTAAAAGAAAATGGTTATATGGGTTAATTAGCAAAGTGGAGGATGGTGGTTACACCCATTTAAAAAGTTCATTTTTCTATTGAGTCTCGTTTGTTGTATGTTGGGTTGCCTGGTTGAAGTTTAAGAAACCAAACAAGTTGGAAATGTAACAATTTATTAACTTAACATCTTTTTCTATTTTCCCCCAGAAAATATATTTTTACTACTTCTGTAGTTGTTTTTCTGTAGCTTAATTTAAAATACTAGGCATTTTCTTGTCATTTTCTTGAGGTTGCTCCACTACATGTTTTTTTTTATTCTGTTCATATCAGTTTATACGAATTAAGCATTTTGCAACTTAAATTTGGCTGCGTTTTATTTTTCAATGCCTGCAAGTTCGACCTCCTCTGACACAAGTGAGCTCTCATACAACATACTTAAACAAATCTCACC
This sequence comes from Poecilia reticulata, assembly GCF_904066995.2. Classification (NCBI taxonomy): domain Eukaryota; kingdom Metazoa; phylum Chordata; class Actinopteri; order Cyprinodontiformes; family Poeciliidae; genus Poecilia; species Poecilia reticulata. Next base: position 16,824,478 of record NC_088840.1, read on the forward strand.
AAAAATGTGCAAAAAGCTGAAGTTTAAGACCCAGAATCATTACTCTTAACTTAATTCCATATAATCACCTCTTGAGTGTATAAACCTGACAGATAATGAAGAGAAATTGCGTGGAAACTGAGACGGTACATGCAGTGAGCGGGTCTGAGCTTGCCTTGATGTCATGTTTGTGTGACAGGTAATCTGCTCTGGCACAGGAATAAACACTCACTAAAATAGACCTGTGTGTACGGGCGCTGATCTGAGGAACACAGGAGACGATGCTCTTAATTTGTCCCTCTCCTTGAACTTTACAGACACCTCCTTCACGTACCATCTGTCATAATTATACCCCTCTCATCTCCACCTCTTTTTTTATACTTGGCTTTAATTTACTGACGTCTGTGAGTCTTTTGCTTCTGTCCTTCTTTACGCCTCTTTACGTGAGGCTGAATTTTGCTGTAGCTAATTAACTGCAAAGGAGTATAAGCTGTAATTGTTTATAAGCTGAGCTCATGTTACCCGAACTTAAAGAAATAATCAGAGATCTGGAAGTAGAGCTGCATAAATCGGTAAGATCGGATCACATTCTCTACTTTATGTTGTATTAAAAGAAGAAGAAATAATTGGAAAATGCCTTTAGTTGTCAAATCAGATTGAAAATCAAGTATTATAAGTTATTAAAATTGACATTTCTCAACATAAAGAAATAATATCAAAGTAAATAAATTTAATTTATAATCAATAAATATAAAGAACTAGAGCAGCATAATAAAATATTAAATGAATAAGTTACTCATAAAATAAAAATAGTCCTACATTTCTAATCAAATTGAAACTATTTCATGCAATAAAATGGTTTAAAAAATAAAAGGATACAATGACTAACATAACATATTAAGCAAAAATTAACCCCCCAAAATAACATTTAAAAATATGTAAATGAAAGTAAAATTCTATATAATTTATCCAGAATTTTAGAATAAATACATAGTAAAATGGTATAAAAATAACATTGGGATTGAAAAAAGAACAAAGTAAATGCATAAAAATGTTCTAAAACTCAAATAAATTATAACAAAAGATAGTTGTCCTCTATTTTCATGTTTTTAGTTGTTTTTGCTTTTATTCTAGATAGTTAAAATGGCCATTTCGTGCAAAACACACAAAAAAACAGTTTTCCTTCTCAGATAAATGTGACGAACTTTTCCAGCTAATTAAAGGAAAGAGACTCATAACTTTCTGGTTTGGAAGCTGCCACTTAAGCTTCCCACTTGCCGCCGCTTTGGCAGCGGCTTGTAAACATGTTGAGAAGTCGTTTGTTTTTTTGACTACACCCATCTTCAAACTCTGACTTTGCTTTCATTTCTGGCGTTTGTCTTTGATTAAATCACTGGATCCCGTAAAGTTATCTTTTAGTGAGAACTGGTCTGCATGTGGAGACAAGCACACTCACCTGCTGGTTGAAGTTCAAATGCGGCAGGGCGACATTTTGCAGTGACACACATGGTGAGTTTCACAATAAAAACATGGCAACGCTTACCCACTCGTTTCAATTCAGCACTTCTAATGGGGAAAAAACAAAAACACTGAAGCATGATAATCACAAAAGAGTTATTAGAATGTAATCTGGGTCACAGAGACTGACGGAAGTCTGCATGAGAAAAACAAACATGAGGACAATCAAGGCTTATCGCAACAGACTGCTGTATTTACCTACAATCATATATCTTCCATGCTGCAACTCCTCAATAAAAGCCAGATTTGTGACGTTTCTCCTGGCTGAGCTGTGAATCCTCACAACTTCTCCTGAGTTACCATGGGTGTGTCGGCTGATTCTCTGATGAAGGCTGATGGACTGAGCAGTGCTCTTGTGAGATATTCAAAGCTCTGGAAATTATTTAGAAGCCTCCACATGCCCCTTAAGCTTGCCCCAGCTTGGTAAACATGACAATAAAAGGCTCATAAGTGGAGTAGCTGTTGCATCTCCACCCTGCTTGGATCTTCTTATGATTCCCAGCTTAACCACTTAATGCTTGTTGTCATATTTGGAGGTTGGGTAAGACCTCAGCATTGAATCTGTGGGTGCTTGTCATTCTCTAATTTAAAGAGGAATGAAGATTACCTTTTATACTTCCTTTAAGAGTGTGGGATAGGTCTATGGACTACGAAAAACACGTTCATTATGTTTTTTGCACAAAATTGTTCTTGGATAATGAGATGTTGGTCTGCTCAGTTCTGCCTATTTTGAGCTCCTTTCAGAATGAGATGTTTCAGGACCTCTTGTCACTTCAAATCTAAAGAAGTTGCTGCTAGACCCCCCATAGATGCGAAATTATACAACCACAAATTTTTGAAAAACAGAAGTGGAGCCTCGCGCACAACCAACAAGAATGCAACAAAGTGGTTTCTGGATCGTAAGGCAACAACAAAACACTTGTTTTTTCCAGCAGCCATTGTACACGTAGCACATAGATTAGTAAAAACTAGCTGACCAAATGGGCTGCAGCTCAGCTTGGGTTGCTAGGTGATGGGCGGAACAACACTGGGGTTGCTTATTTGTGACATTGCATTTGGAAAGTTTTAGAAACGCCTCATATTCCAGATGCCAAAAATCATCAACTTATCTTCAAAAACCGGCTTGGTGGGTTTTCTAAGCCCTCAGTCTGAAGCAGTAGAAACCCGAATGGAAGTACAAAAAATTTGCAAAATGTGAATTTTGCATAATGGGTCCCCTGTTACAATTAGCAAAGTGTGTTTTATCTGTGTATGGATATGAGTGTTTGAAGTGTGCAGGTTTGTTATGAAATCAACTGGGGTGTGTGGGGTCAGGTGAAGAGGAGCGACTGTGTTTATACATGCTAAAACATTCATGACCATCTTCAGCGAGTCATAAATGTTAATGGCGACATGTGAGAACGCTGAATAATGGAGAGGAGAGGAATGAGGGGATAAACCTCCATCTTCATCCATCTGTCGATCTCATCTCTCGGTTTACTGGTCTTCCTTTTCCCTCTGACCTCTGCATCGTTACTTATTCCTCCCACTCTCCACATTCAAAGCCTCCTTTCCCTCCCTTTCTTTCATTTAGTTCTTTGTTTTGCTCAGAGGCCTGATGAAACTCATAAAGCTGTTGATGTGTGTGTGATGAAACATGTCGTCTCTGTGGGATTCATCCTAAAGAGACAAAAACACTCGGTGGGATTCAACGCTGTTAGAAACCTCCTCGCAGACTGTTTCTCTGCCTTACTCTGTGAAGCATATTAATAGCTGAAGGCCTTCCTTCTATCCCTCACTTATTCACTTATTTATCTTTTTTTTCTGTGCTCATATCTGTCGTTTTATTTTAGCTCCACACACAAGCCCTCTGTTCCAAACAGTAGCTCAGTCTGACGACGCTTCAGGTCGTCTACCACGTTGCATTCCTTCATCCTTTCCGTCCAGTTTCAAAGACTGTCCGAGTGTCTGCGAGGATGAATCATGTGCTTAGACTAATTAAAAAAATATGGACTCTCTTCAAAGGAGAGAAGACATAAATGTGTGTCTCTTGTGGTATCTGCCTGTAGGCTGTCTCAAACAGCTCAAACGTACAACTGAGGTTTTCTGCGTCTAAATACCGGTGTACACATTAGTTTTATTCATTTCGTTTTGAATTTTTCAGCCTCTAGTTTGGAACCAAAAAGGCCCTTTGTGTGCTCACAACCTTGAATTTACAAAAGGAAAGATGTCTCCGTTGAAAATATGCACAATGCTTTAATCAGGTGTTTGTTTTTTCCTTTTCTGCAGCATTTTTTGGTAATGCAAGACTTATTCACAAGTTTACATACACTATTTTCTTTGCATTTAAACAATTTGCTCAAATGACGATGTATCTGTGTATAAAATGCCTCCAACATACTGATTCATGTGACATCAGGGAGAAAAGAAGAAACCAGGATGAGAAGGAATCGTTTCAGCCCTAATTTTGTATCACAGTGCATCCTGTCCTATCATTTTCCAGTGAATGGCTGGTTTTCGCAGCCGTTTGGTATCACAAGTGAAAACAAAAATCTGAAATCTGCTATACTTGAAGCTCCTTCTAAATACCCTTAGAACTGCCTGTTTTTATAGTTCAAACACCAAATATACCTTAATATTCACTAATTATAGTGGAAAACATCTTAGCACGACCACTGAAGCTAATGTTCACAATCTTCCTTATCTCTGGTGGAAACAGCCAATCAGCAGCAGGGAAAATAAATACCGCAAATATTTTAGAAGTGCTCTGAAAAAATAAGCACATTTTCTGCAGATAATTTGGAGTTTCATTACACGGGAAAATACATGAACACTGATCTGCGAATAGGCCAGGATTCCACTATATGTACCTAAGGCTGAACGATATGGCTGAAAAATATGTCGCGAATACAAGCATTTCACTTCAGCTGATATCAACAATTATTGATTAGTTTTTTGTTTTAAATATCTGAAATACTGCCATACTGGTGGTTTGAGCTTTCCTATTTTCTCTAGTTTTCAATCCTCTCCATTTTTAACTATTATTATTATTATTTCTAAGTAGTTGTGAGTCATACTGTCACAACCTGAAACTACTTCTGCGCCAGTTACTCAGCGAGTTGTTGCTAGGTAACCAAAGAGTGAGTGAGCTAGTTGTTGCTTGGTAACCAAAGAGTGAGTGAGTGAGTTGATTTCACCAACTTTGCTTAACTTGTTGTGAGAGGTTAGCTAAAGTCTTTCCTCTGCCTACATCCCCCAGAATGCTGTGCAACTCTGGAATGGAATTCAGTGAATATATTGAATATTCTATCAGATGTATTAACTATTGTGTCCTCACTTCTTTTATTTTTATTTCCATGCCGTTATTGACATGCCTAAAGCAATAACTTTCTTAATTTCATAATTTTTCTGAGTCCTGATTTTCTGATTTGTGCTTCTTTCTCCAGATTAATCAGCCAATCGATGGGGATTTTCACAGGAGCTCCGCCCACCATCGCCACCCGCCCTCCTCCTCCCTCCAACTGCAGCCTGTCGCCCGCCCCCACCCACACCATCATCCAGCCCCCCAGACACAAAATGACTCTGGAGCTCACCGAATGGTCTTCTATATGGATTTTTACTGCTTGTAATAGACAGTAAAGCAAAACAAAGCCGCAAACCTCAATGACAAAAAAGCCATAAACACCCTATGCACCCACACACACACATCCACGCACTCGCGCACACTCTCACACACAACACATGCAAACACTTCCATACCAACAAACCAAATAAATGTTCAAGCGGCATCTCACACACCTCCCAAGACAACACAAAGAAGGAAACGCACAAAGCCGCTCTTGGAATGTACCACTCGCTCTTCCAGTGAAATACAACTGCTCACTTATTTTTTAGGGATTTTGTACAAGCCTCGGAAAGCCGATTTACATTTTTTAACTGGGTGGAAAACAAGAAGGATTTAATTTGAAGTTGCAGATTTTTTTTTTTTTTTTTTTTTTTGGAGGACAACTTGTTTGGGGCACAAGTGGTTGCAGATTTCTTGTTGGCTTTCTCCTCTTTTAGATCTGAGAGAATTATTGGTAGATTGAGAAATTGTAGCTTATTCTCCAGTTATTTAACATTTGTAGGCATTTTCTTTTAACTAGAACGTTTTGTTGTTGAATACTAACAGGTCAGTCTGTTACATCCACTGGTTGCAGTTTGTAGCTTGAGAAAACTTGAGCTTTAAGAAACTTGCTGTCAGTTTAAAATAAGCTGCAACAAACTTGATACAACAAGTTTGTGTTTACCTTTAGGAGGAGTTGCAAATTATTCAGCGCTTTTTTTTTTTTTTTGCGTTAGAAGGGGAGTTTTCTTGTTGCGTGCATGCCCTCCACCATGCCTCCACAGAACACAGAGGCTGACACCATGCAGGTCGGATCTCTGGTTGGCGGGATCGGCGCCAAGAAATCCAGCGCATCGGGCCCGGAGGAGGAAAAAGCAGGAGCAGGCGGCGAGGCGGATGGATTGGGGGGCGAAGGAGGAGGCAAAGGAGGGGAGGAGTCGGCAAGCGAGGGGTCCATCGAAGGTATACCCTTGAAGAGATGGGTGATGCACGGAGCAGTAATGTTTGGCCGAGAGTTCTGCTACGCCATGGAGACGGCGCTGGTGACACCTGTGCTGCTGCAGATAGGTAAGTCACTGGAGTTGTTGCTTTCTCCTTGTTCTTTCTAGACTTTTTCAGTCTAAAATATTCTCTTTCAGCTCTTATTTCTACAGGATGGGCCATAAGTTTTCATACATATAAAAAATAAACATTTTATTTTTGTAGGACTTCATTTTTGTAGTCGCTGCATGTCTTGGACCGCTTGGTGATTGATCTGCAACGTTTCCAGTTTTCTGAAACTCACAAATAAGTTTTGTCACAGTGTCGTGTGTGATGCTCGTTCACACACGACATTCTGCAAACATCCATTGGATTTTATTTTTAAAAATGTGTGGCATCACAGTTGCATACTTCTATGCCTATAAAACTACCTTTTAACTCCTTTTTTCTCCATAAGAGGCAAAAATAATCTTGATTGTGGCTCCTGCTACGTACTTGAAATAAAACTGTAACATTTCTGTAAGTTAAAGCCAGGAGGAGGGTCTTGGTGTTGTTAATCACGCTTGTGTACATGCCGGTCATTGTGCCAATGGCGGAGAAACAATTTACCGACATCATCAGTGGCTATGCTAACTAGCCTAAGCATTGACGACAGGCTTTGGGGAACAGAGGATGTGAACAGTGTGTACATGAGCTTGACTGACATCGCTAAGATCCTTCTCCTTGCTCTGATTGGTTGTTTCTGTCCAGGAGCAGTAAATGTATGTCCCATGATCTACTGTCATGAAATAGTGACAGTCTTATCAAATATGTAAAAAAATAAAAAATAAAAAAAATAACTGCAGCATGAAGCATTATAAAATTCATGCGGTCCAGGTTTGGTAGAAACATTTACTAAGAGTTACTACTGTATCCTTTTGTGTCCATTTTACTATATCTTAGCCTTTTCTTCCTCACAAATTGTTAGTTTTTTAGCCACCTACATATTTAAAACAGATTAGTAATCATAGATTTCATCTGCAAGATCACACAGTGTTTTACTTTACTGTGCGAGTCAGTGTTGCATCACCAGGCGACATCTTGAAAGATTTCAGTCAAGTTTGTAACTTGACTAAGGTTTTAGTTGGGAAAACATCTACATCTTCCAGAAGCTAAAACAGGGATTACAAGTTGCCATCATATAATCACAAAAACTTCTGACTCAGAAGAAAAACTGTTTCACATATTTTTCACTCGTCTATCCGCATGAATGGCAGTTTTCTTTGTATACTTCCACAATTTTTTTGTATTCTTGGTTAAACTGGACAAAAAAGACCTAAAAGAAAGGCCTTATTTTATTGCGCTGAATTTTAGAAATTAACTGTTGGGGGGAACCACTAATTGGTGTTAAAAGTGAATGTGCAAATGCCATAAAGTCTTTGAAGATTGTCGATGTGTAGATGACCACTACCTCTAAAAAATGATCCAGAAAAGCTGAAATGTAGCTGCTTTGTTTCTTGATGACTATTTGAAGTAAGTCAAGGCGTCTAAAGTAACCATTTATCCCACCACTTTGTTTGGACCCAGTTCCTCCTGCGGATTATCTGCCATGTTCTCTGACTCACTGTTTACATAAATAAAAATGTGTATTCAGGAACAAAGCCTAATTTACATTAGTAAATATTTTATTTGGCCCTCTCTAAAACCATGCAGAAAGAATCAAAGCATTCACTGGAGCCACGCCTGGTATGAAAATTTATGAAATTACCAGTAATAAGAGAGTGGTGACGAATCGGTTAGAAACTGTCATAATCTGGTTTGTAGTTGATGGCATGTCCCTCTTGCTGCTTCCTTTCAGTGCCTACTCTCTCTAAATACCTTCTCCTCCCTCAGTGACCCCATCTGATCTCCTACCTTACATAACTAAGAAGCCATTTATGGGGAGGTCACTCAGGCCACCGTGAAGCCGGTCTGGACCCCCAAAGTGGGCCGACGGAGAGAACGAGGCTTAAACACTCCTGGATGTTGTTCAGGGTGAAGGAAAGATATTGAAAGCTATAATTATGAGTTGCCATCAGATTTCCTCTAGAATAATTACCTGGCATTAAACTGAAACAATTTGTGTCATTAATATCAGTGTAACGCCGTTTCAGGCCAGCCTGCTGTGGATTCAGACAGCTGCATGCTTTTGTTCTAATTTTAGCCCTGATTTAGCTGCCTTGGCCTATTTTTTCAGCTCAGGACACGTCTGAACCCTTCTTAGTAAAATTCGAATAGCTGTGAGGTACAAATTGTACCGATTAATCCCCTGAAATAAACAAATCTGAATCAGACAGAGTTTTGACTCTATCTCAGATTTATCACTGAAGAAGGAAAACTAGATGAGCTGTTTTTATCATGCCAGGTTCTCCAGTTGACATTTTATTTTGAAGAGCATTTGTTAGCAAGCAGCACGTCCTGCTGCAGCCACTGCCCATTTCACCGTGTCTTAGATGAATGTAATTGCAATTATGAATTATTAATCCTTCAATTCAGGACTATCGAGTTTAAAGAATCCAGAGGATTTGTGTTAATTACTAGATTGTTGCAGCTTGTTTCAGCTTATGTCAGACTGTAGGAAGGTTCTTGGCTTCTTGTGTGGAAGTTTTCAGGATATTTGTGTTTTTTAAATCGGTTTTTCATAATAGATAGCAGTGAAAACATGTCAGTTTGTCAAATAAGGGAGTAATTGTCAACATAATCGCGATATTAGTGTGTGCAATATTGTTGCAAGGAATGCTTGGAGTGCAGTAATGCTTGTCAAATATACTTCAAGTGTCATGAACTTCCATTTCACATGCTAATGTGATATTTAGCCGGTTGGAGAGAGTCTCACAGCAGCAGATGGTCACATAGCTACGGGCACTTATTGTATTGTTTATTGAACATTTTCTCACTATGATAAATATTTTGATTCATCAAGATAATAATAAATGCCATTCAATGATTCTTAAAAAAAACGGGCAGCGTTTTCAGAAATGCTATTTTTTTTACTATTTAGTCCACGTTTGGTTACATGAAAGCATCAATGAAAATTAATAAATTTGAAAACATTATTATTGAAAAAAAGTTTCTTTAAAAAAGAAATCGGCGAGTTTGTAAATAGTTTGGCATTGTAACTGTTTTGGTTGTCACAATAAATACCACATGAAATTTTAAATGCCATTTCCCACCACTAGATCACTTTCTCTGATGAGAGAGCGAGGAAAGAAGAAATTATAAATATATCGCAACTGATATTGTCATCATTGCGAGATTTGCAAATATTATCACAATCTCTAAACTTCCTGATATCACACAGCCTTAAAAGTCATGGAGGACTCAACTGACTGCTCTGATAGATGCTTCCTGCAGATAAGGTGATGACAGCTCATCAAACTAAATTTAAAAAAAAATGCAGCTAAGACTTGTGTATAAATATCGACTCTTGTACATTGTTATCCACTGCTAATATCTTCATTTTACTTCTTATTGGTGTCATGGATGCATTATTAAAGATTGATGTAACTTGTCACCTCAAGCTTATTTCTGTTGACCAACCACAATGGAGGGAATAAAATGCCGCTACAGACTAAAATATCCCCTCCAAACATAGTGTTGACAAGACCATTGTGGCAGAGTTGAAAAACTGCTAACAGGACAAACAAGGTGGCAGCAATGCAGAAGCACTTGGAGGGGAAAATATCGTTCAGCGTTGGGGTTTGTTAGGAAGTGTTTTCATGTTTTTTCTCTTTAACTTTATTTCCTTTGCATTTAACTTCTAGATCTACACAAACATTTATAAGTTGCTTATATTTTATTTTTACCATACTCTTACCAATAACTAAAAACAATCTACACTGAGGCACAAACTCTACATTTTAGGAAAATCAAAGTACCGTACTATTGGTAAAAGCTGAAAACTGTCTGTAGCTGCTGGAATTAGCTGGATAGACATTGAGCTGGTTGGTTGGTTCACCCAGAGTTAAACTTTTGTGTCGGTGTGTGTAACCCCTCAACACAAAGGTCAGGGGAACGGGGTGTGTGCAGGAGACTCTGCTTGATGAAGGAGCCCTTATTTACACGAGGGAGAGAAACGAGTAGGAGCTTCTACCCTACAAGGTCCTGTGTGGGAAGCTCTCTGCTGTTCACATTCATGCACACAGACGTTTTTGTCAAAGCTAGGAGAAAAAGCAAATACTGAAATCATCAGCTCCTTTTGGAAGGAGCTGTCTGTCGAGCTGTGGGTGTTAAGTGATTCAATACAAGCTTTGCATAAACCTTTTTCTAATTCCAAACGTATCCCATCATGCCTTGATGTCTGCATTGTATTCTTTTCAATTTAATGTTTGACACTTACTGTAGCTAAGAAATGCTGTTTTTGTACTTTTTTTCTATAATTTACATCTTTTCCTCCAAATTGGACTCTCGGAAAACAACATACTAAAATAGTGGAAGATAAAAAAAGGGTTAAATTAGACTATATTCCAATAACTTAACACTTGGATATGACCCAAAAATAGCTGGATTTATTAAGTGTTTTAACTTTAAAAGTTTTTTATTTTACTTGCAGTGACTTGCGATTTATTTGCATAAGGCCTCAGATTTAAACTACGGTCTGTAGGAACTATACCCAGTGAAATGACAGGGAAACGGTGGTGCAAATGGGGAGGAGGTGATGGAAAGGGACAGTGTGCTGCGTTGCTCCTTTAGTGATGGGCCATTACATAAGAGTCCTGAGCACAGAGCCCAAAACCTGGTCCAGAAAAGATCTGATGAAGGGAAACTGAAGACAAATTATGGGGAAAAACTGACAAAACTATGATCTGTGACTTAATGTTAAAATTAATATTAAAGAAGTTTAGGAACTGTGTCAACATCTGCTTCAGAGATGAGACTGAATCTCAAGAAACGTCGCAGAAAGTAGGATTGAACGTTGAGTGACTTATGATTTTAGCATTTTTTTTCCAACCAGTAATATGGAAATTAGAAAAACCTCCATATAAAGTTGAAAACTAGAAAGAAATGTAACACTTTATTTGAAGGCATGTGCATAAGACTGACATGAGACTGTCATACACATGAAGGAGTTTTCATGAATGCCTACGACTGTTGTTTGATAAATAATGACACTTTTAATGCAAAGCTGCACTAAAAGTTGCATTAAAAGCTCATTAAAAGTGTCAACTTTGCATTAAAAGAGTCATTATTTACCGAATGACATGACAACAGTTATAGACATTCATAAACACTCCTTCATGTTCGTGACAGTGTTATGTTAGTCATATGCACACACCTCAAGTGTTACCAGAACGGTTATGGAAGCATCATTGCATAAGTAAATTTATCTTTCAAAGACTAAAAACAAAAAAATGTATACTTTAATTTGCTCTAAAGTTTTTTTTCTAGAAAAAAAGAAATTGCATAGTAAAGTTTACAAAAATGCTTCAAGCACTTGGTTCAGAATCTGTTGTTTCCTTTCTTACCTGACCTGTTTTTTTATGAATTTTGGCTTTCGTGATGCACCAAACCGCTGCAGACCTGGCAGGCGGACAACATTTTTAGCCTTCTTTGCTTTTCCAGAAGAGATTACTACAGGAAACGTCCTTGTGCTCAGAGTGGACGTTCGCCTGGAAGGAGCAGCTGATTACATTAAAGTGTTTCCCTCTCTCCTTTAATGGAATTCAACATAATCATTTAATGCTTAGTCTCTGATGTGATTTAATCACTTTAGCAGATCGTCATTGTGCCAGCCAGTTTACTTTACTTAACTTTACTTGGCGACAACCTCAAGTGGTTTCTCTTCTCTATCCTGCACATTAGCAGCGATGCCAGACTTTTTTTTATAAGTCGACCCCATTCCAGCCTCTAGTTTACGTGTAGTAGCTAAAATATAGTGCGTCATATTAGCTGTTACCCTTTTAAAGATTTCCAAAATACACCCCACCGTTCTGCTTTATCGTGGAAAATCAGCCTGATCTTGCATTGTTTATACTTGCATGCCAGGTAACCTAATCCGCTTGAGGGATCCCGTCACGTTGGCGGGCCTAATCCAGTGGCTGACCTTGGAGACGGGGTTATATAAATGACTGGCTTGATGTCACGGGGACTAATCACCGTAATCTGACCAAATCGTTCATCGAAGTGGAAGGAATACGGCGGAGACGGTGGTCAAACCTACAGAAAATGCATCTTTTTATGCTTTAGTGAAATGGAAAAACAAGGATATAAAATGTAAGAAACAGTGTTTCTAGGGAAAGATTGAGAGCAAGGTTCTCGCCGTGTGAATCGTGTTCTTGACATTTTTAGCAGCAATCCTGGTTATCTCGCACGTTCTGTCAACTCTGGTAAAGGAACCGATCAATTTATCACTCAGGCGGTTATTTATATTAGTAGGTCCACTCCAGTAAGTTTACCTTCTCACGTAGTCAGCACTGACGTGCATCGAATTGCAGCAGTAGTAATTAAGACAAGAAATGTTTGCAAACTAGAACTGCAGGCAGAGGATTCAATCCCCCTGAAGAAGCACGGTCTTTTCCAGGCGTCACGGACCAGAATAACAACAAATCAGAAAAAGGCTGGGAGTCAACACACTGATGCCAGATTAATGGGTTCTATGGACCGGGCCTATGAACTCAGCACAGCTTTTTTCTAAATAAACATTCTTTAAAAGTTAGATTTTTAATAAATACTCTAAAAATCTTTATTCCCAAAAAGTGTTTGGTTGTTCCAAAAATGTATTTTGCAACCCTCATGAGGTAAACCTTCAACAAATTTTCTAAGTAACCTTTGGCTTACATCAGGGTGTCAAACTCATTTTCGTTTTGGCCCAAATCAGGATCATGAATGCTCTGAAAGGGCCGGTTGTGCCAGAATGTGTTGATTAAACCTGATCACAAACTGTTATAATATAAATGAATTATTAAAATTAAATAATATTGAACATCTTTTCAGTCCCTCCAGGATTGCTTGATTCTTTTTGATTTTTTTTTTCACAATAAAACTCAAAGTGTTTGTGGGACTAATTTGGGAATATTTGTGATATTTGCGCTTATTTAAGACGGTAAATGCAACTTTTTATTACTCACTATGTAGATCATGGACTATAATCTGACATTTAAGGCTGAGGTAGCTGTTTGGTACAAGTAAGAAAGTTTTTGATGATTTCTGAGAAAAATCTGCAACAAACTCCCAATTATGTATTAATGCAAAAAGGTGTGGGGATTTGTTGATTTTGCGTGAATTACCACAATAATTCTCAAGAAACTGGAGGGACTGATAAATATAATTTGGCAGTAAACATGCAAAAACTGCATTGATTTGAGTGATAACATAATATTTAAACACTTTTAGTGTTTAGTCTAGAACAGGGGTGGGCAATCCTGGTCCTTGAGGGCTGGTGTCCTGCAACTCTTAGATGTCTCCTTGGCCCAACACACCTGGATCCAATAGCTGAATCACCTCCTCAGTGCAGTTAAGTTCTCCAGAGTCCTGCTAATTACCTCATTATTTGACTCAGGTGTGTTGAAGTTCAGACACATCTAAAAGTTGCAAGAGACTGTCCCTCGAGGCCTGGAGTTGCCCACCCCTGGTCTAGAATCTAGAGGGCCACATAAACAGCTGTGGCGGGCTGGAGTTGGCCCGTGGGCCTCGAGTTTGACGCATGTGGCTTCCAAGTCGATTTTTTTTTTCTCCTTTTTCTTAGAAGTAATTATAAATTACCTTTCATTTCAACCATCCCTTGTAGGGATTGACCTAAATTCAAAGTCCAAATAAGTGGAAGCTGTAAGAGATGCTGATGAAACAAGATGGTGTGCTGACATTACTGTGACGGGTGAAAAAGATTCAAAAATGTCTTCATAAGCAACAAATTCAACTAATTGATTAAATCGATTCATTTTCCAGCCCTACTTTTAAGATTATTACATCTGACTTGGTGGTTTCTATGCGTTCTGTAAAAGGTTCTTCAAGGCTGCAGCACAGTTGAATTGTGGGTTGTTTGTGTTTTTGAAAAGCCGAGTCATCACTCTTAAAGCAAAACGATGCTCTCTGCCCTCATAAGGCTTGCATGCTCCATTAAGTTTTTTGTAAACTAGTTTAAATATGTGAGGAATGCTAAACTGGATATGTGTGTTTATGTGTTATCATGTCAGCATATTGTTTCTCACCCCTGCCTGTCAAACTAGGTGAAATCAATGAAAAACAAAATGAGGTTCCAGGTTATGACAAGGGACAAAATCTAGGAGGAAAATGATTGTTTTCACTGCTTTTGTTCCTGTAAAACCAGAGTTTGAGTTTTATCCAAGCAGGTTAATTAAGTACAAAATGCATCAGGTGAACAGCAACAGCTGTGTTTTCATTACAATTGTGTGCAAACATTTTTTTTGACATTCTGATCATGTAAAAAATTAAATCCATTAAATAAGAATGCAATTAAAATCATGGATGTTAACACTCGCTCTGAAAAAAATTAAGAGGCCTCTTAAAATGATCAGTTTCTCTGATTTTACTCTTTATAGGTTTGTGTTTGAGTAAAATGAACATTGTTCTTTTATTCTATGAACTACTGACAACATGTCTCTGAAATTCCAAGCAAAAACTTTGTATTGGCAGAAAATGAGAAATGGTCAAAATAACAAAAAAGATGCAGAGCTTTCAGACCTTAAATAAATCAAAGAAAACAAGTTGATATTCATTTAGAAGCAACAATAATAATGTTTTCACTCAGGAAGAGTTCAGGAATCGTTTGCAGTTTCACAGAGGATTTATGGCTTCAACACTTTCAAATAACAAACTCGACTTTTGATGAACGTTGCGATGCTTTTTGAGCTCCGGTTAATCCAGCTGCACATTTTCCAAGCAGGTCAGCGCCTACAAATAAGCGTGATGCAAAAACAAAAAGAAAATCTCCATTGCAGTTTTGCACCAATTTCCATACGACTAAACTACAATAAATGAGTTTTTGCAAAATTGACATAATTCCATTAAGCAAATTTCTTTCTATTAATCCAATTTAAGCAATTTTATCATCCAAGGAAATGCAGCCTTAGAATTTAGCAACAAGCGTTCATCTCACTGGTTAAATCTGTTTCAGTTGTACATTATTATAAGTATTACATCCTACAGACTGTGCAGTGTGTTTGTTTTGCAATAACGTAAATGTGCCCAAATGTTTTGTTTAATGAGGCTCATGTGACCTCCAGAAAGCTCAGTATGCAAATGGTTGAGATGTAAACAGATTACCTGCGGCCTGTTGACCCTTCCCCTGCTGAACATGACAAACAGCCTCACATCTGAATGGCTAATTGGACCATTAAGCTGCTTCTGACTTTATTATTACTGCTTGTTCTAGTTTAAATAAGCAGCTTATCTTCAGAACTGCCAAATGAAAGCAAGGAATAGGTCACCAGCTGGAAGATGTTTTTAACTGTTCTCTTACTATGCTGAAATATTTTTATTAGAGAGTTGGTCGTAGTTTTAAGTTGGAGCTGGAGGCGAATCAAATTAATGGGCATCGTTCCAGTTCTTTTTATGGGGGGGGGGGAGACTTGAGCTGAAAAACAAATGTCTTGATTTCCTTGCTCGTCTGCATTCCAGCTCCCTCAAATGTTCGTGAGAAATAAAAGAATGACAAAAATAACTGAAATCTGCAATCAAGTGGGTGAAAGGAGCTTCCTGTGTCGGGCGGCTGAACCCAGTCCGGGGACTGGTGATCTCTGTCAGGCCTCAGAGTAAAACCGCTCCTCTTCTCCATCAGCGCAGGTGTCTTGGTTCATGTGTCCCACTGAAAGGAAACCCAGATCGTTGTCCTGAATCAGTTCTGGCTATAGAATACCTCCGAGTCATTTGAGGTGTTTTGTTTGTGCTTTCTGGTGTTGAAACACGTTGGGATCCTCCTGGAGGAGCTAGCGATGTATAGGTTTTTCTCTTAGAGATCACATTCAGTTTGATGGATCCATTTGCCATCTTTAAAATTCTCATTGAAGGGGAAAAATGATTTTTAGCAATTTTATTTTTCATTCAACCTTTATTTAACCAGGATAGCTCTCCTTGAAGTCTGAGATCAATCAATCAATCAATCAATCAACTTGTATTTGTATAGCATATTTCAGCAACAAGGCGTTTCAATTTGCTTTACATCATAAAAGCACAAAGTCATGCAACATAGAATCGACAACAGAAACATTCGATTTAGCCGAGTGTCATCGTTAAATTCTTATGGTGTGTCTGGTTTACGTTTGCATATTGAATGTCTAGCGCGGCGAGATTTGAAGCATTTTGAGCATTTGAAGCATCGAGCAAAATGTCAAGCGTCTGCATTCAAAGTTCACATGTGTCGAACTTGAAGCATTGGAACCGTTTTTGATGCGCGTAACGCTTTTGGTGGGAACGCACCATTAATCATTTATGCTTCAAAGGCAACTCCAAACACCTGGGTTTTTAGTCTAGACCAGTGGTTCTTAACCTGGATTTGATCGAACCCCAGGGTTTCGGTGAGTCGGTCCCAGGGGTTCGGCGGAGCCTCTGCCGCGGAGGTAAAGACACACTTGTGTAAAGTCGTGATGGCGCCCCGTTTTGCCATCACTTGCTACAGAGAATCACGTTACATTGCTTAGCCAATCAGAGCTGCGGAGGGGCACTGATTGAAGGAGTTTCACTCTCAACATGGATTTGAGCTTGTGTCTTTAATTAGTTCAGTAAAGCTCACAGTTTTTACCAAATTCTATAGTCTAAATCTGCTCCTTAGTCACGTCTTTTCGGGGTTGCTACTGCCTCTAGTGGCGTGGGGGTGGTAACACAGCTAATATAATTACATTACTAAATCAGAATACCACAAAGTATTTTGTGTGTGTGTGGGAGGTGGAATAAGAAGGGTTCGGTGAATGCGCATATGAAACTGGTGGGTTCGATTCCTCAAAAAAGGTTAAGAACCACTGCTCTAGACCTAAAGGACCTCAGTGTTTCAGCAGTTTTGCAGTTTTCTGGAAGTTTGTTCCAGATTTGTGGTGCATAGATGCTGAATTCTGCTTCTCTTTGTTTGGTTCTGGGGCTGCAGAGCAGACCAGAACCAGAAGATCTTTAATGTATTGTGGTGCTAAGCCGTTCACTGATTTATAAACTAACATAAATATTTTAATGTCTATTCTCTGAGCTACAGTGTAGAGACTGTAGAGACTGGAGTGATGTGCTCTATCCTCCTAGTTTTAGTCAGAACGCCAGCAGCAGCGAAAAATCTCTTTTGCAAGGGTTTCCTGACAACAGTATAGTGATACAGTTGGTTACAAAAACCACAATAAATAAAAACCACCAATTTAAACAGCCAACTTTGTTTCTGCTAAATTATTTATAAAACCCTTGAAAGAACAAAAAGAGACCAGCTCTTTCAAATTTATTTCATGCTGAAGCCGGTGGTGCTGTGAAATGAAAAGCTTTTTCTTTTACCGGAGTCGGTGCAGACTCCAGGAACGCTCAATAAAAATAAGTCCTGTGAGCGCAAGTGATTCAGCCCCACAGGCTCCTGATAAATAAAGGAAAATTACTAAGGAAGTATTCTTAGTTATTCAGTTATTTGTTTCACTGTATGTGGCTGCAGTCCAAGTGATTAAAAATGAATAGAAATGTCTGTGAAAGTCACATGATTAAACAGAAACAAGGCTTTGTTTGCTCTGTTTGTAACAGCATGTCTAAATTGACTGGAGGTTTTTTCTGTTTATGAAACTTTTTACATTGAAAAAACCTGAACTTATGTGAAATGTTATGATTTTCCTGCTTCGTTCTCTGAAATACTTGATTGGAACATGTGTTTTTCCTTCCCAATATAACATTTGTAAACATTTTTTATTTTTTAACATTTCCGATGAGACTTACTGTATATTCTAATATTTTTAATTGTATTTTTACTTTTATGTGATTGTATATTTACGAGAAGTGACTCAAAACTTGTAAGATCATTGATCTATATATTTTGTTGTTCTACCTTTTATTTTGCCTAATAGGAAAACCTGAACAAATTAAGCTTCCAGCAGCTTCAAGCTGCGAGGCCAAGACACTAAATTTTAGTAAGAATTTGAGCCAAAGAAAGTCGGAGTATTTTCAGAACAAAGTGGAATTTGTTTCACGAAGACTGTAAACTGGAGAAACACTAAGATCATTGTCCATCACAGTCAAGTCCCTATTCTGCAGCTTTATAGATGAAGTAAACAGGATCCTCACAAGACGCATTTGAGCTTTTTTCCTACCTGTTCTTCACTTTCAAAATGCCTTACAGCCACAAATCCATCACAGTGGAATGAAGTCTGTTTTGTTCCGAACCTGAGAAAATACCATCCAGAGTTCAGCTCTGCCAAGATGTCTGACATTCATAATTTGCACAGAAGTGTCCGTTGTTAATTGCATGACCTGCAGTGTGCATAGTTACATAAGACCGCCGACTGATCTGTGTCTATTGGCCTCATCGATCCCTTCGTTGGAAGGCTGCAGCTTCCTGTTGGTGGTAGGTCAGTCGCAGCCAGAAACCAGCAACCCTGCTGCTCGTCACATACGCTCAGGCATTGAATATGAAAAAGTAACTCAATATAAGTGTGTTTTAACATGCAGAAGAAATCCGTGCAGACATTTTTAAACGTTTTGCCGTGGTTGACTCTCTTCCCGTATTCGTCTGCGTGTCTCAGCAGGAGGCAGCTAGTTTACTGCAGTGCTGTTACATAACTCTGCTGACTAGAAGCAGCTGTGTGTGCGTGCATACCAGCTGGCTTCACCCAATCTGAATGCCACCTTATGGCAAGAGAACAGGGGGCAGGAGGAGGGGGAGAATTTAGCACCTTTGCACAGCGATGTGAACATTAGTTCGTAATGTCAGCTCCTCTCCCAGTGGACAACTATTAACGCAGTTTATCTAGTATCTCCAAGCTTGCTTAGTGAACAGAAACTCTTAGCTTGTGATGCATTTTTTTCTGTTCCTCTTCCGGCATTAATTCAAATATTGATGCAGCGGTTTGCTCTGTAATGCACTTCTGTAATGACAGCCTTGGCTGCTGGTTATATTTGTCTTCATTTATGCAAAGTGTTTCTGTAAAAAGAGAGGGTGTATGTTTGCCCAATGCATGATTGATGGCCATCTCTTACTGCTGGGAAGTGCTATGACTCACTCCTCTCCTCTCCTTTGGTCTCATTTTCTTTTTCTGCACTTTATAATCTCTGACATCATAAATGTTGGTTGAATTTGCTTTTAGCAGTTTTTTTTTTTTTTGTGCCATTACATCACAAGGTTTTACCGGGATGAACGATGCTGCGCTTCGAGCTGTGAGCTCAACATTTACGAGGCCTATAAAGGGTCACTGCTCTCTTGTAAAAACAGTTCAGCGAGCTTGGATTAAAACTTGGAATAATTATTAATTTATCCACAGATAAAACTGAAAATTATGTAACGTTTAAATTGAAATCCAAGATGAAACGAGGAAGATCTCATTGGACAATAAAAAACAGAAGTTTATATAGAGATATAAAAAAATAAATGCATACAGAAAAAATAGAAGGGGAGTTATGGGAAAATACAACAGACATTTGAAATTGATAATATCAACGGCAGCGGAGGACGTGAACAGAGATCTTCACGCTGCGCTTCCAGATATTGAGTTAGCAGCCATCTTGTTTGGCTCGTCACGTCTCTCTTCGAATTGTTGTACGGCTGTTTGTAGCACAGGCAATTTACAATTAAACTTCATAGCACTAATCTAGTGTCATACGGAAAAATCTAGAACTAAAACCTGGAAGAAATTGTTTCTGAATAGCCGAATGTCCAGATCCGTCTGTGTGAAGCAAATGGCCTGGAACAAGAGGCTGGTTCTCAAATTCAAAATCAATTCAAAAACACTTTATTAATCCAAAAGGGAAATTAAATGTTGTTGTAGCTCATTAATTTAGATTCTTCAAAGAGTTGTTGAAGATCGTGTTGTCTGTTGGTAGGAAAGATCCTGTGCAGTGGTTCCATCTACCAGGCTGGGAATAAAGCAAACACAGAGTTAATTTAATTAATGAAGCAATCCAATCAGCATAAACAAAAACTAAATTTTGTGGTCATGTTCACTTGGATTGTAAAATCCAACTTGCAAAGTGTTTCCTTTGCCACTATTTATCTTCCAAATGATTGGGAGTGTTTCAGTGTATATATCCTCTTTAAAATAGAGGGTACCTGGGTAGAGGTTTGGGGTGAGTCACGTCTAAAGCTGCAGCTCGTATCGCTCCAGACATCAGGGCTTTGACGAGAGCGTCCTGATCCACAACCAGACCTGAAACATTAAACGATTCAGCCTGGTAGAGGAGAAAGATTTACCTCTGCTGTAAATTTTGAAGAATGGATGGCAAAAGGCATTTGGTCTGTTCAACATCTCATGGAAGACAGAAGGAATATTTTGAACTTTGAAGAATTACAGCATAAATATAATTTTACCGGCACTAAAAAAGAATTTTGAGCTGTAATTAAAGCTGTCAGGCTTTTATTAACACAATACAAGGTTCGTTATTTTATACAGTCTCAGTACCACGGCTTTACCCACTGTTTATCCAAGACTACTTTTATAGACAAAAACTGCAACAGTAAATTTTAAGAACAGTCATCATCCAAAAGACTTTCACTTTCCCCTTGAAAAGAAGAAATATACTTAAAGAATTTTCTTTTAGTGTATGCAAAAAAATTTGATGTAGCTATTTAAAATACCCTTTACCCCCAAACAAAAGAAATTAATTTTAAAATATTAGATAAAATTTATCCATGTAAAGAATACTTCAGACTAAAATTTAATATTGAGGCAAAAGACTGTGTCTTTTGACGTAGAACTTTTGCAACATTTATCCTTTTCTTGCAGTTATTTTTCTAAATTTTGGAAGGATCTTCATAATTGTTTGCTGACTCATAATTTAAATATTCCAACTTTAACTTGCAACAATATTACATTTGGCATTTATATTTTGGACACAAAATTGGAATATATCATTAATAACCTGATCATTATGACCAAATATTATTACATAAATGTAAATTAAAAAAATTACCCCCAATCTTTGATCTTACCTAAAAGAAATTTCACTTCTGTTTAACTCTGTGAAAATGGTTGAGACAAAGTATGCAACTCTACTGTGTAGTAGTTTGTCCTGTTTGATTTTTTTCATTTATCCATTTCCTGATTAAGACCCCGTACAATAATTCCAGTTATTCAGTTTATTAGGCTTTCTTTATTTTCTAATAATAATCACCTGTTGTGTCATATAACGTTCATGTCATTCTGTAACCCCTGTGTTTCTTACTCACCAGGAGTAAGAAAAAGTGACTAGGAGTGACTACCGACTCCTCACTCAAGATACTGTATAAAAAGTATATGCGCTTGTAAGATTTGGCTGTTAAAGTAGAAACAGCCAGGAGACTGGAAAGTGGGCTGGCTTTGCTGTTGCCTAGCAACATAGTATACATTACATTGTTCCACTGATGGAATCTGATGATGTCAAAGTGTTGTGATGTCATAAAAAACAGATGCCTTGAATATTCTGCATCTGAATCAAATTTGCAAGAAGCTCAAGAAGCAGCACGGACGTTGGATTTCCATATAGGATTTAACATTGCATTTTTTGTAGCTTTTCTGATACATCGGTTGGATAGTCAAAATGTCACAAATTGACCCTGACTCATTAACAAAGTCCCAAATTAGACAAATGACAAGAGATGAATTGGCTCTCGTGGTTATGGATTTTTTGCACAGGATTAAAGAAAAATCTGCGGTGCTGATTAAGGAGAACGTACTGAAGGAGGATTTGGAAAAAGCTCACATACAAATTGAGCTTCTGAATGAGAAAATCAAATCACTCACCAAAGACCTAAACTGGTCTCTCAGGCAAAACAAATATCTGGAAAGTCAGGAGATCCCAAAGTTACAACACGAGTTAGAGAACCGGAGTTCCCACAGGACTCAGCTATTGTCTGAAATTAAAGACTATAAAAACAAAGTTAAAGAGCTTCAAGCCTCTTTAAAAAACCTGGAGAGGGACTCAAAACTACAGGTTGAGAAGGTTGAGGCAGAAAAATGGCAAATAGTGTCTGTAATCACAGCACACCAAGCGAAGCTTGAAATGCAACAAAATGAAGTGAAGAAACTTGAGGTTGATGTGTTCCGAAAGATTGACGAAATTGGCATGAAGAATAATGAGCTTTCAAAAGAAAAAGACAAGTCCAGAGTTCTTGAGGCCAGGGTAAAAGCTCTGGAAAAGCTTTTGAAGGAGGCAGAGAAGGAAAATAAAGCTCTTGAGAAGAAACTTCCCAGAACCCCAATGGAGGAAGCCATAGAGAAAACTAAACAAGAGTTTAGAGCAAGGATGGGTTTATCTTCATGCACATTAACTCAGGAAAAAAAGCAAAACAGGACACTAAAAGAACGTCTGAGGAAAAAAGAACAGGAGGTGAGCAAACTCATAGAGCAGCAGGCTGAAACCTCCAAGCTCTTAGCTTTACAGCAAAAGAAAGAGGCCCTGGCTGTGAAACCAACTTTAACCCACACAGAGTATGATTGGAGAGATCTTAAGAAAGAAAATAAATCCTTAAATTTACAGATGAACGTACTAAGCGAAACCAGGGAGAGAGATCAACAGCACATTAAAGAAGTCACTAACCAACTGCATAAGATGACAGAAATGTACATGAGAGAGAAGAAGCAACATGATAACTTGAAGGAAACCATAAAGAGGAAAGGGGCTAAGGTAGAAGGTGATATTGATCAAAGCAAAGTTGAAACACAACTTTGCTTTGATCAACTCAAACCTCTACCACCAATCAAGGGAAAAAAACTAGAGCTACCCAAAACAAAATCAATTGGCAATCGAAGAATTCTGGTTCTGCGGGAAGGAAAGATAGAGCCAGAAATTATTGAAGAAAACATCAAAACACAAGCAAAGCTGAAGCCAACACCTCCCAGCAAAAGGAAACCTGAAATGCGGCCTCTTACCTCTAAAGGCAGGAAGGTTTGCCCCACAGAAACCGACCAGACACAAATGAGCAGTAGATAAGGGTATATGGGTTAAACCTGAGACCTGATTCCCTCTTCACATGGGTTCACCACCTGTGGGAGGGACAAAGGGGTGGGTTGCAGTATCAAAAGGATGGCAGCTGAAGGTGGGGGACCTTGATGATCTGATCGTGAGCTACAGACGCTCCGGAATCAGAGTCTGGTCCTCATTCCCGGCAGTATCTCGGGCTCGTTTCCGGTGAGAGTTGGACTCCACCAAGGTTGCTTTGTCACTAATTCTGTTCAATACTTTTATTGACAGAATTTTTAGGCACAGCCAAGGTGTTGAGGGGATCCGATTTGGTGGCCTTAAGATCGCATCCTCTGCTTTTTGCAGAAGATGTGGTCCTACTGCCTTCATCAGGTCATGATCTACAGCTCTCACTGGAGCGATTCGCAGCCGAGTGCGAAGTGGCCGGGATGAAGATCAGTCCCTTCAAATCCAAGGCCATGGTCTTGAGCTGAAAAATCTGGTTAGGATGCATCCTGGACGCCTCCCTGGTGAGTGAGGTGTTTCAGGCACGTCCCACCAGGAGACAGCCAAGGGGAAGACCCAGAACACGATGGAGAGACTATGTTTCTCTGCTGATCTGGGAAATCCTGGACCAAATGGCTTGGGAGAAGGAAATCTGGGCCTCCTTACTTAGGCTGCTACCCCTGCGATACGAAGCGGATGGAGAAGCGGAAGAAAGTGGATGGATGGATGGACGGACGGACGGACGGACGGACGGACGGACGGATGGATGGACGGACGGATGGACGGACGGACAGACGGACGGAAGGAACGAAGGAAGGAACGAACGAACGAAGGATGGATGGATGGACAGTTCCAATCATTAAATAATACTCCACCAACCCAGCTCCGGCATCTCCTGCGTCCACCTGAGCTCCGTCCACATCTTCTGCATCTGCATCTGCTCCAGCTCCGACCTCGTCTTCTGCATCTGCCTTGTGTCTGGTCACATCTCTATCTGGAGCTCCAGCCACGCCTCTGGTCACCATTGCTACAGCCTTTCCGTCATCTTCAGGACCAGCACCACTTCCAGTTGCTGCTGCTGCGGACTTTGCGCCCCTCACCTCAACTAGTACTCTCCCTGAGTCCCTAGTGCTTCCTCTGAGTCCTCACCTCTTAGTGCTTCCCTGAGTTTTGTAGTGCTCCCTCTGAGTTTCCTAGTGCTCCCCTTAGTCTCCTAGTGCTCCCCCTGAGTCTACTAGTGACTGAAGCCAACACCTCCCAGCAAAAGGAAGCCTGAAATGCGACCTTTTACATCTCAAGGCAGGAAGGTTTGTCCCACAGAAACCGACCGGAGAAAAATTTGCATTAGATAAGGGTATAGGGGTTAAACCCAAGACCTGATTCCCTCTTCACATGGGTTCACCAACTGTGGGAGGGACAAAAGGGGTGGGTTGCAGCATCAAAAGGATGGCAGCTGAGCCGGAAAATCTGGTTAGGATGCCTCCTGGATGCCTCCCTGGTGAGTGAGGTGTTTCAGATACGTCCCACCAGGAGAAAGCCCAGGGGAAGACCCAGAACACGATGGAGGGACTATGTTTCTCTGCTGATCTGGGAACTCCTGGACCAAATGGCTGGGGAGAGGGAAATCTGGGCCTCCTTACTTAGGCTGCTACCCCTGCGATACGAAGCGGATGGAGAAGCGGAAGAAAATGGACGGACGGACGGACGGGGACGGACGGACGGACGGAAGGAACGAAAGAAGAAAGGAACGAACGAAGGAAGGACGGACGGACGGACGGACGGACGGAAGGAAGGCGTCTCCAGCGTCCACCTCAGCTCCGTCCATGTCTTCTGCATCTGCATCTGCTCCAGCTCCGGCCACGTCTTCTGCATCTGCCTTGTCTCCGGTCACATCTCTATCTGGAGCTCCAGCCACGCCTCCAGTCACCGTTGCTACAGCCTTTCCGTCATCTTTGGGACCAGCACCACTTCCAGTCACTGCTGCTGCGGACTTTGGGCCCCTCGCCTCACCTCGTGCTCTGCCTGAGTCCCCTAGTGCTCCCTCTGAGTCCTCACCTCTTAGTGCTCCCCCTGAGTCTCCTAGTGCTCCCCCTGAGTCTCCTAGTGCTCACTCTGATTCTCCGAGTTTCCTAGTGCTCCCTCCAAGTCTCCTAGTTCTCTCTCTGAATCTCCACCTCCTAGTTCTCCCTCAGATTCTGCTAGTGCTCCCTCTGAGTCTCCTAGTGCTCCCTCTGAGTCTCCTAGTGCTCCCTCTGAGTCTCCTAGTGCTCCCTCTGAGTCTCCTAGTGCTCCCTCTAAGTCTCCTAGTGCTCCCTCTGAGTCTCCTAGCGCTCCCTCTGAGTTTCCTAGAGCTCTCTCTGAGTTTCCACCTCCTAATGCTCTCAGGGAAATCCATCACTCATCTCCTACCTGGGTCTGCTGCGTTCTCTCTCACCACCATCACCCGCATTTCATGACACACACCCTTTAAATTAAATGTATAGGTTTTCTCCGAGTGCTCCGGTTTTTCCTTTTCGAAAAAAACTGATTAGGTTAATTGATCTCTTAATCTTACTTCTGTGTCTCAATCACTGACTGTTCACAAATAATATGAACTTATCTATTTCAGATTCTTAATGTGTTTCTTTTTAGCACACACTCCTTAAATGGCCTCATACAATGTCTTCCAGCCCTAGTGTTTCTTTATTTTCTGTTTTCTTAGTTGTTTTAATTTTTAACTCTCTAAGCTGGAGCGTCTTCTTGTTAAAAGGAAGTTGTTTAAGTGTTTAGGCTATTTTGTCTCTTAATTTTACCTCTCTCACTCCTAACTATTGGACATACAAAAAATCTGAACTGAATAAAACTTTCTTTCTAGCACATGCTCATTAATGGCCTCATACATTGTGCTCCAGCCCTCCATTTCTATTTGAAATAGGCTAAACAAAAAAAGTGTGATTATATCACCAAGCTGAACACAGCAACTGCATTTAATCATATTTTCAATTTTTTCAGATATTTACTGGTGCTCTCATGGAAAATACAGTGGTGAAAATAGAAAATAATAATGTCCAATAAGACTATCAGGTGTGTGTGTGTGTGTGTGTGTGTGTGTGTGTGTGTGTGTGTGTGTGTGTGTGTGTGTGTTGGGGATGTTTACCACCAATTACTGAAAACTATTGAGACAAAAATAATTAAAAATTCTTATCGTGATGCATTTTTCACAATAAATGATGAACAATATGATAAATGTCCACTCCTAGGCTTTACTCACAGTGGCACATGTCCTGTATAAACATGAGCAGAAAGGCCACTCAGTGAGGAAGAAGCCATTCCTTCAAAAGATTAATAAAAAAGTAAGATTGCAATTTGCAAATGCACACAGACAGTGGCATGTGAGGTGTCAGTAACATCTTGTCTTACATTGACTTCCTCCATTCAGTGTGCTAAACACATCTAATAAATAAGAAAAATTCCTTAAAGCTTATTTTAGGGAAAAGGCTACTTCTAATGCTAAGACTAATGCTAAGGCTAATGATAGCACTAATTAGCAGCTGCTAATTAGCACTTAGCTAAGGCTAATTCTAAGGTTAATGCTAATGCACTGCCTTGCTTCCTATGCATCGCTATCGTAAGTAACACTTCAAAAGAGCAGAGGAAGTCTTATATTTTTTGAACAATAACAATATTTCTTGTTAATCAGTTGCTTAGAGATGAACACGTTTTCTGGTAGCAAAGTGCCACAAAGTAAACATCTGACTTTTACGTTTGCAAAATTTACCAACTATATTTCTTGTGTCTAAACAGATGAACAGTATTTAAAAGGGTTTTGGGTTAATCCAGAAAACATTTAAATATATCCTCTTTTTTTTTACCACAGCTGTGCCAAATGTCAGTATACTAGCAGAAAAGAGGCACTGCTACAGCATTCAGACCCAAACCCATCCATTCTCACTTATCCATGACTAGGATGTGAGAAGGAAGCTTTGACCCAGTTACACTCTCCAGCTCATTTTGGGGGATCCCAGTTTTCCCACCTGAACCAACTCCTTTTGATAAGTAGAAGCAACGACTCCGCTTTGAGCTCCGCTCTGATGATGCAGCTTCCCTTCGCTAGCACAGGAAGCTCTGTTTGAACATTTTGTATCCAGGAGAAATGTTCTTAAAATAATCTGAACTATTCTTTTTTTAAAGGTCTAAAGCTAAACAGAGCTGAAAATCAAAACATTAGTTTAAAAGCTGTAAAATATCGACCTAAACCTTATCTTCATTTTACCTCAGCTTAACATACAATTTTTTGTATGCGAGTTTATTTCTACGCTGCAAAAGCACAAAATCTTACAAAGTATTTTTATTTTGTTCCTACACTTTAGATGAGATAAAACTCACTTAAAAGTAAC
The DNA here is from genome assembly GCF_904066995.2 of Poecilia reticulata. Classification (NCBI taxonomy): domain Eukaryota; kingdom Metazoa; phylum Chordata; class Actinopteri; order Cyprinodontiformes; family Poeciliidae; genus Poecilia; species Poecilia reticulata. The sequence continues at coordinate 16,851,937 of NC_088840.1, forward strand.
ATTTCTGCTAGATGTAGGAGCTTGTTTTAAAACAATCGTTCCTTGATGATGATTAAAAGATATTAGTACCTCTGCCAGATTATTTCACTTATACCCAGACCATTTTCCCTGTTATAAATGAAATAATACGAGTGTGGAACTAGAACTTTTTCATCAAGCTACTTTTCCAAGTTGGTTTGTGTTATTTCAAGTGTGCTTGTATTTACGCTAGAGACCAAAAACATTTATACGATTTTGTGGTTTTGCAGTTTTCACAAATATACCAACAGTAGTTCTGATCATCATCATGATATTACTGCTTCTGTCACTGAATTTATTACAGCTTAATATCAAATAATGCAGTGATGATGCTAAACAATACGCAGTGAGATTTTGAATTATAAATGTCTAATTGTATTTACAATAAATATTAAGATGTTACCCGTCTCTAATTGGGCTTGGTTTTAATTTTAAGCACCAAGAAGATGGCTTCTCCCATTATTTCAGATGCTAACAATGCAACGTCAATATCAATATTTTATTGCCCTATTACTCCGTCTGTTCACATTGTGTTTATTAAAAAAAATACACCTGCTTCCTTTTTTTTTCTTGTCCTCTCCGCCTCTCATTCTCACTTTCCTCCTTCCTTCCTGCCCACTTTCTCCCATCACGAACTCTGACCCACTCTCCGTTTCACACCATTTCTCTGGCTCTTTTCGGCACGGCTGTCATTTTCCCTGAAGTTTTCTCACGCCAGCGCAGGATATGAAGGAATTGTTTTGTGTTTATGGGAGAATGGGCAGGAAGGGAAGAGGCGAAAGTAGGGAAGAAAACGAGGAGACAAAGGAAAGAAGGAGAGATTGTTGAATTTGAGTTTGATGGTTGGGATTTCTGCTCGGAGGAGGGAGAGTTTTCTGATTCAGACTAGCTTACATGCTTCCATCTTGATGCATAATTATAATTTGCTCACCGTTTAATTAAAATAACCATAAATACATATTTAGCTCCTTTACAAATAAAAGTCAAGCCTCTGATCTAATGAGTTTTCTTAGATGCTCACAGTAGAGATGATGACGATGATGAGCGCAAACAAACTCCCCATTTTTGTTTTGCTGTTTCTTCCTCCCAGTTTGCTTTTCTGATGAACCAATAACTTAGTTTCTTTCCTGGTCATTCTCTGAATCAAAATGTCCTGAAACTGACCGCATTAGCTCATGAACTCCAGTCCGTCTCTCCCCACAAACGCAGAATCAAAGACAGAAATGTCGAGATGTTTCACCCTTAATGTGTTGACCTGCAGAGATAATTGACAGCTGTCGTCAGTAATTAACAGGGACTCATTTGTTTTCAGCTGTAATCGTCCCCAGCCTTACATTTGGCTCTCTTGTGGTGTGTTTACGGATCAAAAAAATATTGTAGTTTTCAGTTTTCAACTGGCTTGTCAGGATTGATTTTGCTTAAATCAGAGGCTGATTTTTTTTTTTTTTTTTTTTGCACCTCTAAATTTAATTTAAAAAAAATTTGGATGCTGTCTATGTTTTTTCAACTGAATTAGGGCTGTTTTTGCACCACTGAATCCAAAAATGACGTCCATTTTTCTCAATCAGGTCAAGTTTTTATTCTGATTTGATTCAGAGAAATCCAATTTTCTGACTAAATTGATTACATTTTTGTGAGATTATCAGTTTGTTTCTGTTAATATTTCTCATCCAAAAAAGATTTTAGGAGGGAAAAAGATGTTTTCTAACTGTATTAATTAAATGATACAAACTTGGATTTCTGTAAATTAAGTAATAAACTCTGATAAGGGCTTAAATTGAACATTGCGTCTTCATTGTGCAAAATTAAGGGCATGAACTTCCATTTCTTTGACCGCCTCATCTGCTCAGCAGCAGAGTTATCTCTCATCAGAGTCTGACAACAATCAGCCATCATGTCTGCATCCCAAACTAGTGTAGTTCGTTTGGGATGCAAACTCAATCAATTGGGATGCAAACTCAATCAACTTCAACTAAACTAAGCTTAGTTCAGCTTTCTGAACTAAGCTTAGTTCAGAAAGTTGTCCTGATTGAACAAAACCAATGTGATTTCTGGGCGCAGCACATCAAAATAACCCTAAAACCCTAGACAAATTTTTTGGCTGCTGACCAGTGTTTTATATTTATACACAGATTAAACTGAGTTGTGACCTGCAGGTCACAAATGAAGCAGAAAGTTTGATCAAGTGAACATTATCAGCATCTTCTGAGAATATTGGAAAAAAGAAAATAAAAAATTGTGGTGGTGTTTGTTCCAGTTAATTTTGAATGAACTTAATTCAGAACATGAGACGATGCTCAACAGTAAACGCACAAAGCGTGTGTAAGATGTGTGGGTGCCTCGGGCTACTGCGACGTCTGCGCACGTGTTCAACAATATGACCAACTGTTATCAATGTGTGTGTGTGTGTGTTTTCATCCTTCTGTTTTATGCATGCAAAATAACTTGCATGAGCCAAGTTGTTAATTCTACGTCGTTTGTATACAAGTAAATTAAATTGATACTCTAATCTGTACTCCTACTAAAAGAAACGACACTCTTTCTACAATTTGAAAACAAATGGAGGTTGTTACAGTTTTTATTTCGTCTTCTGTAGTGTTGGATAGACGTGACAAAAAACACATACAACCTGTGCAGATGCTGATGAATGGTCACTTTGTACTCCAACAGCTGCACATTGAACACCATTATTTTTGCTGTGTTCATGGAGGAAATGTGCATAATAAAAAAAGGGCTTGATGATAGATGAGGCAGTTGTTATTTTTCTCACAATCAGTGAATCATATAAATTGTTTCATTCAGACTCTCCATTCTTCCGACTCCGTCTTTCGCATTTCCTCCTCTTCTCACCTTCATCCTGACTCTCTCCACCCTCCCTTTTCTGCACCGTTTGATGTCAGTCCTTTCTCACACTCCTTCTCTCCGTTTCCTCCTGGACCTCAGCTTTTTTTCCCCTTTTTTTTGTAGCACTTGTTTCTTTTTCTAAAATACTTCCTGCATTTTGATACTCTCACTATTGTTCCTCGTGCACATGTGTGTTTGCACATACAGTACCAGAACTGTGTGGGAACTGAGTTTTCAAATTGTTGGGAACAGAGACATGTCTTTATTTACTACATTTTGTCTGTGTTTTTTTTTTTTTTTTTGTATTGTGTGGGAACTGTTTACTAGAAACTGTTTTCCTGTTTTGATGTTGACAAACCGATTCTTATCTGTTGTTTTGTCCCATACTTTTATGGGACCGCTGATTTTGTTGATGTGTGTGTGTATATTTTTAAGTTAAATACAGAAACAAACCTGGAGATAAAAAGTCTAAAAAAGCCCCTCGACAGGAAACACTTTGTAAATGGCGCGGCCTTATTAGGTGATGGAGACTCTGTGGTGACAGAGTTCCCAGGACTGTGTCACTACAAGCGACAGAGGTTGAGTCCAGTTTGCAAAGGCAGAGGTCAACATTTGTAAAGGACAATGGGAACATGACCTGTGTTATCTTAAATTGGGGCAAATGTCTGTCTACTGCATGATTCTGGCTGTTTGTGCAGGACTGTAAATGCAAAACTGTTTTATTTTATGTGCATCTTAATGCTTAGGATTACTAGCTTTTTAAATGTGACACTGTGGCTTTAATAAGCTACCGTTAGATGATTTATCTCAGAAAGTGGAAGGCCTTCAGGGTTGCAGCTCCTCCTTCTGGTAGTTTAAGAAAATGGCAGCTAAAAACTATCTTTAATCTAGATCACATGTTAAACTCGAGGCCTGTGGGCCAAATTCGGCCCGCCACAGTTTTTTATGCGGCCCTATAGATTTTAGACCAAGCACTAAATTTGCTTAAATATTATGTTGTCACTCAAATCAGTGCAGTTTTTATCTGTTTACTGACAAATTAAATCAATCAGTCCCTCCAGTTTCTTGAGAATTATCATGGAAATTCACGCAAAATCAACAAATTGCACTATAATAATTGGAAGTTTGTTGCAGATTTTTCTCAAATTTTAAAAACTTTCTTACTTGTACTAAACAGCTGCTTCAGCTGTAATAGATGTCAGATTATAGTCCATGCTCTATACAGCGAGTAATAAAAAGTCGCATTTACCGACATAAGTATGCATAAATATCGCAAATATTTCCAAACACTTTGATTTTTATTGCAAAAAATTGAATATAAAAGAATCGCAAAATCCTGGAGGATCTGAAAAGATGTTCAATAATATTTAGTTTTAAGAATTCATTGATATTTTACCAGTTCGTGATCAGGTTTCATCAATGCATTCTGGTGCAACCGGCCCTTTAAGAGCATTCATGTTCTTGATTTGGCCCAAAACGAAAACTAGTTTGACACCGTTTTTGTGTCAAGAGGAACAAGGTAAAACTAGCACAGCTGGGTCTAAACCTAAACTTGCTCTCCCCGATACGTATAAGATCGCATTAGCACTGCGACACAGCAAGCTGCCACAAGAAGCTAGAACAGGAGAAGTATAAAACCCTCGCAAATTTTCTAAATGTAGCCCAAAGCAAAAAGGAAGCTCTATTGACAAACCTAATTTCCCATTTCAGATACATAAAAGTTCCAACAAAAATGTATTAACACACAAACTAAACCAAATTATAATAAATGAGTTTGTTTAACTTGCAGATCTCTTCTTTTTAAATAACATCGCTCGTCCTTGTCTTCCAAAATAACTCCTTCAATCATCACCACTGATAGATGAGGGTTTAGGAAGTAACAGGAGTTTTTTTTGTTACTGCTATTATTCAGAGGTATTGACAGCATGTTTGTCTTTCCATACGTTTGAAAGCCTAACCTTGATGCTGGGAAGTTGGAGCATATTAATAATTTAAGAGCTGATGACAAATAAGGTCAGATTTAATAAACTCTCCTTTTCCTTTGGGAATTTTACACAGTCCAACATTCATCTTATTAAAGCTTCTCCAGACTTTGTGAACGTCTCCTAAAGTTGATCTTTGCAATTTGGTTGTTTTTCACCTGAACATGGCATCATCATGTGCAGCATGTTCTTATAAAAACTTTTAAAAAGTTAACAACAATCTGACTCACAGTCTGAATGAGCTTTAACTAAGCTTTTAGTTAAAGTGGTACTGAGAATAAGTGACAAAAAAAAATAAAGTTTTCTGGACATTTTCTAAACAAAAATGTCCAGAAAACTTTAAAGAATTATTGATCAATACCATTTTCAGACTTTCAGCAAATCGCTCATTGGAAATCCCATTGATGTTGGTAAAACATTGCGTTTTTATTTAATATTTTATGGGCATTCAGCTAAAGGAAATGGAACAAAAAGCAAGCAAAGTCAAAATGCACAAAATGTTAAAGTATAAAGAATCAAGTAACAATTCAATGCCTTTCTTTCAAAGGCTACATTTGTAATGGTTGAGAAAAACAACAAAAACATTTTTCAGATGCATTTTTAATGATGGAGTTTAAAAGCTTTACTGGGACTTGTTGATTCATTCGCCCTCATTGTGATAATTCAGTCTGGAATGAATCCTCTGCCTTTGCCTCATCTGAAAATGTTACTAAGGTTAACAAAACGGAAACAAATATGTTGCTATTCGTGTCACTAAAAATTGTAGCCAATCAGGTGCATCTTGATAAGCAGATTAATCATACGGTGTCATGCGTGTTTTTTTTACTTTTCTTTACTTTGATAGTCATGTCATACATCTGTGGTTTAAAAAAACAAAAAACGACTGCTTTCAGATGGAAATGTTTTTTGCATTTCAAAGGAAATTTAAAATCCCAGAGTTGGGATGCAGAGCAGTAAAGTTGACACTGAGTTCATAATCATGTCTTGTAGATGGAGATAGATAGAACAGAAATAAACTCTTGAAATATGTCAAACTCTTTAAGTGTTATTCCTAAACTGAGTTACTGAGTAACTGAGTTGCCTGCTGTGAATGTTTCCATATAACATCCAATGAATAAGCACTTTCATCTTGTCACATCTAGTGTTAAATTGTTACATTTATTTGGTTTCTTTGTATTTTTTGGTTTTAAAATGTAAATCTCAACACCTATTTCGTACAAAAAGCGCCTTCTGCCCCCTGCTGGTCAAAGCAGGAAAACAAAACCAACCGTTGTCTGCTTGTTCGTCTGCAGGTCTTCCGGAGCAGTACTACAGTCTGACCTGGTTCCTCAGCCCCGTTCTGGGCCTCATGTTCACGCCGCTGATCGGCTCGGCCAGCGACCGCTGCACTCTGCGCTGGGGCCGGAGGAGGCCGTTCATCCTGGCCCTCTGCATAGGAGCCCTGATTGGAGTGGCGCTGTTTCTGAACGGGTCGTTGATAGGTGAGCACACCGTTGTTGTAAAACGGAGGAATTCACTTAAAATATATTTTTCTCTCTGAAAGGATACAAAAAAAGAAAAAAAAAGTGTTTTAAAGTTAAATGAGCAGTTGATTTTGATATTAATGTTTTCACTTTTGGAGATAATTTACTATTTCTCATTTGTGCCCTAGAAAGTCAGCAGTCTTGTTTTTGGAAACTTTTGTTCTTTTTTCAAATGCTTTATAGTATAAAAAATGAATTAAAAATATTTTTAAAAATGTAACCAGCTGATTTTATTACAGTTTGGTTTTTTTTTTTTGCATGTTTTTGTTCTGAATTGGTTCTTTAATTTAGTTTGATCAAAAATCAGAGAAATGGGTAAAATTCTAAACATATAATAATAGTAATTAACAATTGTTATTATTAGACTGGCATTTTTAAACTTACTTTTTGCACATTTTATTATAATACGATTTATCAGCAATGGTTGTGAAGCATTCATTAGATATTCTAATAATCAATAGAAGAAAGTTTAATGTTTTCCACAGTCCTAAAATTAAGTTTTATTGCCCAAATCAAGGGTACTCTTTGTGGTGACTGAAGTAAAAAGTTAATTAATTAAATAGTAACTTTATCCAAATAGCAGCAAATAATTATTTATTGTATCTTTTTATAAGCAGAAATGGCAACAACATTTACAATTATTAAATCTGATATTTTCAGAAGGGTACCAACATTTCCAAACTCTTCAAGTTGCTCCCTTTTGCCTTCCTGTTATCTATTGAAAGTCTTGTTCTCACTTACAGTTTAAATGAACCTCAAACATGTCTCAGTTTCCCATAGAAATTTGTTTTCTCTTAGAAACCTTTTTATCCTTTTGTCCTTCACCTTATTGGTGCAGAAACTTTAAGTCTGTGTGTCCACACATTTATTTACGTTTCCACCCAGTAGGATCTATTTAGACCTACTGCGAAACGAAACTGCGTCTGATTGTGAAAGACCCGTAACGGCAGAGTTGGCATGGGAAAAACCAGTAACCCTGTGTGAGAAATGACCGAAAGAGAGCGAATGCGTGTGTGTGTGTGCGTGCGTGTGCATGTGTGTGGGTGTGTGTGTATGTGGTTGTAAATAAATATAAATGTGTGACAAACAGCGGGTGACGTGGGAAAACCCGTAGTAACCTGTCCAGGATTGTGGTCGTGTGAGTGTGTGTGTTGACATGGGAACACCGGAGCCAGTGGTTCACAGGGAAACGGTTCCTGTTTGCTTCCTTCTCCCCACCAATCCCGGGTCACTTCCTGTTTGGGTGCCTGGCTAATGAGCACCATGGCTCCATTGTCTCACCCAGACACACACATAGAAGCTCACTCTGCTGCTCCATCTACAAACACTTTCATTTCCTCGACCCGAACGGATCCCAGTTTGAAAAGTCATGCTGCGTCACGCCGCCTCTCGTATCTTGCACTCACATCCTTACAGTACAGACTTCCGACTCTGCACTGTTCACACATATTCATGCAACTACTTCTCCCTCGGGCCCCCTGAACTCGTTGCTGCGAGTATTTTGAGAGAAAAACGGACAAGGTCACCCACAACATGCAAAGCAGGATGGGAAATGTGACCCGTTTCTGCAGTAGTGTAGGTCATGCAGCTGTTAAGCCACAAATAAGTTATTGATCACGTATGTGCAGCTGTGATTATTACCTGGTTTATGTCCACAGAAGCTCAAATGTCAGGGAATGCAGTAGCTGTCTTTGTGGTTTTTCAATAAGTTACTCATTAATTTATTGAATAATATTTATCTTGTATGTTTATATTATATATTTTATATATAATTTCCCTTTGGCATTAAAAATTTAAATGCAGAAAAAATTATTCTCCACAGGAACAAAGTAATTAAACTACATATTGAAATTATGTAGAGATGTCAACATTTAATTAAGTTGTCATTAAATCATTTCCACACGCAATTGTGCATTTATTTACTTTCCTTTTTCAAAATTCTTCCAAAATGTTTTTGATTTTCTTGAGGCATAAAAAAATGTGGGGAAAAAAATTTGTGAAGGTTTTTTATAGGTGATCAGTTGTGATTTTCTCCAAGGTTCTTATTTGCAAAATACATCAGTAGTTTTTGTGTTTAGGAGTTACTTGTTGTCACAATATACATTTTTTTAACCTACAAGAGTCATCTATAGTAGAAGGAGGGACTGGATATTCCTGAGTTGCTTTTTCGCCATATTGGATTTAAGAAAGATTTTCTTGCACTTGCATTGGATGGCCACTAGTTGGCAGTGCTTTGTATGATGCTTTAGTGTCCACTTCAGTGGTCTTTGTGCATTATAACATAAAGAGTCACAAGAAAATGGCTTTTAGGCAGCCGTCCATTACAGTGACTGCTACGCATGGAAGAGTTAGATTTATTGACATTTAGTTGTGAGTAAAAAGATTTTTGTTCTTGGGTCACTTGGCTGCTAATGTTGACAACATGTCATTGTTCTTTCTTTACTGATGTGTGTTTCTAATCACCATTTCACTGTTTTCCTTCTTTTGCCCCGTCAGGTCTGTCGCTTGGCGACAAGGAGGGCAGGCAGCCAATAGGCATCGTTCTCACTGTGCTGGGCGTCGTAGTGCTGGACTTCTGTGCAGACGCCACAGAGGGACCAATCAGGGCGTACCTCCTGGATGTCGCGGATACGGAGGAGCAAGACATGGCGCTCAACATCCACGCCGCTTCTGCTGGTAAGATCCAATCCTGTCATTTCAGATGTTGCATGTAAACAAACCTGATGCTTATCTTGTAACACCTTCATGTTTCCAGGTCTCGGCGGTGCAGTCGGCTACGCTCTTGGGGGTTTGGACTGGACACACACGTTTCTTGGAGCGATCTTCAAGTCCCAGGAGCAGATCTTGTTCGTTTTCACTGCCATCTTGTTCACCATCTCAGTGATTCTCCATCTCTTAAGCATTGAAGAACAGCAATATTCGCCACAAAGCGACCGGCTCGATCAGGTACAGAACTGAGTCGAGTCAGTTTCCTTATAGTTCGCTTCCATGGAAACAGATATCTGGCAGTCTTTAAAAAGGTTTGGATCTCTAGGCTCTTCTGTCCATTCACTCCAGTTCTTTCTATTTATTAAAGTTAGAGTTTACTTTCCTTGTTTTTGTTAATGACACAGTGCGCAATAATTTGTGAAAAGGCAAAGTATAAAATATCAACTACTTGTTTCCTTTGGAGGAAAAGGTAAAGAAATGAGAAAATAAAAAATAAAAAAACTCTGTGCCGTATATTTAAAGTTGATCTCATTTCAGGAGAGTCCCAACTCCAACCACCTACAGCCGTCAGCCAATGGCAGGCCTGGACTTCCTGCTCCCAAGCTGGAAATGATTGGTGAGGATGATACGATAGAAACCTACGACTTCTACGATTATGGCGACGATCAATCAGAGCAAGGAGACATGGACTTCCTGGAAGTGGAGCTAGTCAGAAGTAAGTTCAAACCAGAAGATACGGCTCCCCTTATTGGCACGTCGTCTAAAAATCCTCTTTTTTCTCACACTTCCTTCTTGTCTTTCTTCCAGGTAAAAGCGACAGTGTTCTCGCCATGGCGGATGCCACCCTCGACCATCTGGACCACGACGCTCTGTTCCTGTGCCACCTGGAGCCGTCCATCTTTGCCGAGCGCCTCTCTCCTTACCACGGGACCCCCCCGAGGATCCCGTCCTTCTTCAGCCCCGACCACAGCAGCTCCCGTCCGCGGCTCGCCAGCATCAGACGCAGCAGCAGTGCGGGCAGCGAAGACTTGCTTCGCCCCCACCACTCCAGTCAACACACACACACTCCGGCGCCAAGGATCTCCCGCCTGTCGGCTTTTCTGCAGGAGATGGAGAACGACGACGGGCAGGAGGCCCTGCTGAACAACCAGCTGAACGAGCAGCGGACTCTGAATGGGCGACTGTTGGCCAGCGTGACAAACGCAGACACGGGGAGCTCAGACAGGCTGAGCTCTAAAGGACAAGCACACCGCGCCGGGATGGTTAAAGGTCAGAACCTCCACAAGGCAGCGCCTGGCAGAAGCATTCACACCAGTCATAGGGGACGTATTATGCAAAATTCACATTTTGCACGTTTTCGTACTTCCAATTTGGTCTCTTCTGTTTCTAAAACATCTCAAGCGCTAAAAAAAAAACAAAAAAACACCCAGTCATTTTTTGGCAATAAATACATTTTTTTCTGTAACTGGAAAACAAGTCATTTCTAATACCTACCAAATGTAGCATCACATATTAGCATGAAACCCTAAAACTGCTCAAGATAGACAGAACAGAGCAGGCTGAAATCTCATTTTCTAAGAATTAATTTGTGCAAAAAATGTAGCGAACATGATTTGCTTTGCCCATAGACATATCCTAGAGTGTTCAAGGAAGCATAATGGGTCTTTCTTTTCACATTTTATCAGATTACAACCACAAGCTGTAGTGTTTTTCACAGGGATTTGATGTGATAACAACATAATGAATAGCTAGAAAGTGTTAGGAAAATAACATGGCTTTTAAACTGTTTTACACAAATAATTGACTGAATATGTTGTGTGCCTTTGTATTTAGTATGACATTCCATACGATGTTTCTTATTTTTAGAGGCTAGATTTGATCTCAATAAAACTGCTTCTTTGTCCAGCCGCCAGCACCGGAGCTCCCATGCGTCAGCCGCGCCGCCATCACACCTTCTACCGCCAGCCGTCCTGCACCTTCTCATACTACGGCCGCGTGGGGAGCCACCGTTACCGCTACCGCCGAGCCAACGCCGCCCTCCTCATCAAGCCGTCTCGCAGCATGAATGACCTGTACGAAGTGGAGGCCCGACACCGGAGGCGGAACAGGAGGCGCAGCAGACACCGCAGCGGGAACACCAACTCCTCCAGCGGCGACACGGAGAGCGAGGAAGGCGAGGTGAGGACGTTGAGTTGTAATCGGGCCATATTTGTCCAGACGGTGATTCACCCCTCTTACTGGAGATGTTTCGTGCGTTTGCTCAGGTTGAGACCACCGTACGTCTGCTGTGGCTCTCCATGCTGAAGATGCCTCCAGAGCTGCTGCGACTCTGCGTCTGTCACCTGCTCACCTGGTTCTCCATCATTGCTCAGGCGGTGTTCTTCACAGACTTCATGGGACAAGTCATCTACGAAGGAAACCCTACTGTACGGAACTAGCATAACAAACACTGGGGTTTGATGGAGTAGATGTTCATAGAAAGCATCTTGCCTGAAGTCGACAGCAGTCAGAATAACCTCAGATTCGAGAAGAATTTGTGTACATAAGAAAGAGTTTATTATTTTGTAATCAAATTCAAGATCCAACAGGTTGCCCGTATTTAATGCAGCTTAATATAGTTCAGATATTACATCCATTTTGAAAAGAATCCAATAAAAGCAAGGAAATGCTAAAAAAGGAAGAAAATATTTTGTGCTTGTATACCCAGCAGGGTAAACAAACTGATAGAAAAAAGTGTAGGCAAAGTCAAAGTGTCTTTATTCTCCCGGGGAGATACTGAGGATAAACTGAGCGGACATACTGCACCACACTACACAAAAGTAATATTAGCAATAACCATAAAAAATAAGTGAATATGCATGTAGACTTGAAAATATAAAATGTAAAACAGGTTAAACAGAAAGCTCCTAATATAAAATCATTGTAATGTCTGTTTTTTTTTTCATGTTTACTACTGATGGCAAGACTACAAAGTTTCATTTAAATGGAGGCAAACAAATGTTACCAAACTATTACTTCCATTTAGTTAATGAAAAGCCATGACACCATGTTTAATTTCACAGTGAAATCACTTAACTCCCCGTTTCTCCTTTTTCTTCTCAGGCTCCTGCCAACTCAACCTCATTAGAAAATTACCACAAAGGGGTTCAGATGGGATGCTGGGGGCTGGTCATTTACGCCATGACTTCTGCTATATGCTCAGGTAGCTGCACGCATGTTTTTGAAGTATTCAACATATGTTTTCACTCGACATGGCTGAGCCTGCTCGTGTTTCTTCCCAGCTGTTCTTCAGAAGTATCTGGACAACTTTGACCTGAGCATCAAGGTCATCTACATCATGGGGACGCTTGGATTCTCGATAGGTAAGAGGAACTGAGGCTGACGAGCAGAATGAGGTAGAATCAGCTCAAAGTAAACGTTTTCTGTCCTCGTTCAACAGGAACTGCTATAATGGCAATCTTCCCTAATGTGTATGTTGCCATGGTGATGATCAGCACCATGGGCCTCATCTGTATGAGTATCTCCTACTGCCCCTACGCGCTGCTGGGACAATATCACGAAATGAAAGAGGTGTGGAGTTTTTAACGATAAAACATTTTTTCTTCAAAATGTTCAGCTTTATTTGGTTCAAAAGCTTTCATTTGTTCATGAAGAATATAAAATCTTACTTTCTTGTCTTCTGTTTGAAGCATACATGCATATTTTCTCTAGTAAGAGCAAAGGTGGTTGTTTATCACTTTAAGATGTCAAATTAGCTGGAATCTCGTTTTGGATATTTTTAATATACTCTGATTTAACAGACATTTTTAATTCATTTAGAATCACATTAACATTATTATCTTTTAAAAAATGTAAAGCATTTTTGCCTGTTTAGCTGAATAGTTTTGCTCGAGAGGCAGTTGTGCATTTAACTCAGCTGCTACTCGGAGATAATGACCGACTTTCTTTCCTCCCTGCAGTACGTCCAGCACAGTCCTGGTAACTCCCGCCGAGGGTTTGGGATCGACTGCGCCATCTTGTCCTGCCAGGTGGGTGTTCCTAATTAATTTATTCTCCATTAAACACTGTAGTTAAGTTCTTCCAAAGTGAAAACAAAACCTTACTTTGAAAAATACCGATTAATTCAGACTAAACAACCAAACAACCTTGTTTCTGCAGTTGGTGCCAAATTTTACAAAGCCATGTTGCCTTTAAAAGATGATGGAATAATTAAAAAGATTTTTTTACAAATGAACTAAAACGACCTCTGTACTATTTGCCCACGGAGACAGTAAGTTATTGACGACCAATAAAACTTTCTATACCCGTTGATCCATCTAAAAAAAGAGCAAAATACACATTTAAAAATACTCTAGATACTTTTATTTATGTGCACCAAGAATTGTTGCACTGGTATTTTTTGTTTAAGTATATTTTTCTTTCCATTTTCAATAAATACACTCTAATTGAGATAGGATTTTTCTACGTTTTTGAGTGTGAGTTATGCTGCAGTCATGCAGAATGCTGTAAATGACACGTCAAAATGAATTGCAGTATAATGTTAAAATCTTGATGTGATTTCTGCAGGCTTACATCAGTCAGATCCTGGTGGCCTCTGCTCTGGGCGCCGTAGTGGAAGCTGTGGACAGTGTGATCGTCATTCCCATGGTGGCCTCCGGGGGCTCTCTTCTTGGGTTCTTCACCGCCTGCTTCTTGGTCATTTACCCAACACCAAACAATGGGTGAGAAAAACATTTTTCCCTCTTAGGTCAGGTGACAACGTCCACTTGGAGAGCGGTGCTTTAAACTAAATTAATAAATTAGGCGAGATTTTGTTTTTATTTGCAAAATGAACAACAAGGACCTCGTTAGAGTTTGCCCATTCATTAAAAAGTGACCTGCATCCCATTCTTTTTGATGATGGACAAGAAATTTATCCTCAACATAAAATTAGAAAACAATCTGCAACCTTGATTGTAAAGACTGTAGGGGGTAAAGATAGAAAAATGAATTGGGATAATGTCCTAAATCTTCCTAGCAACCAAATTTTTGAGGCGGTTTTCTATTCATTAAACTTTAATCCAGGAACTAAATATTATAATTTCCTACAATCCTAACAGTTTGTCATTGTGTTTTTTTTTTTTTTTAGGGAGGCGGACTCCACCAAATCTTCAGAGAAACAGGCCTTGACGACGGTGGAAAACCCAAGCAGCAACGAAGGCCCCGTTACCATGGTGACGGAGAAACCTACCTTCCTGAAGCTCAACAAGGAGGGAAAGGCGGCCACCATCACCACTTCCTGTCACATGGAGAGCGAGTCTGCTCTGTGATTGGCCTGCATAATAAAGTAAATTGACCATCGGAAGTGAATCGTTGGATGAGACTAAAACGTTAGCTTGGTCCTTCTCTGGGTTTTCGCTTTTCGAGACACTAAATAATTCAATCTGCTGTGAAGGCCCCCCGTGTCTCGTCACATCAACCTGTCCAAGTTCTTCTTCAGCAGAAGTTGGATCGACACGCAGGTGTATCCGAGTCATCCAGGACGAGGCTGTTTGTGTCTCTCAGGGGTTTCTGAGAGGAAACTTTAATAAAAACTCTAACACATCATCTGGGGTCAGATGGACACCTTTGCTCTGAACACTGCTGATGAACATTAGTCCTTAACGCTGCAATCATTACAAAAAAATAAATAAATAAAATGCTGAAAATTGTTCTTCCTCAGCCTGGAGTCAACTTGATTGAACTTTCGCTTCGTTACGCTGAAGCCGATGGATGGATTTGTCTCCACTGCGTTCACCAAAACAACAAAGCACTCAGCTTTGCGGGACTTTTCCAGCGCTCTGCGACAGTAGCTTTAAGACTCTGAAGACTTTTGGATCCTCTGAGCTCAAAGCCTGGTACCTGGGGAATATTTATCACTCTCTGCCCTGAAGTTGATTGCGGATGTTTTGCTTTTGCTCTCTTCCACATTACAGCAATTTTTGTCTGTCTGTTTCTTGCATGACAAATATGATATATCATATGATCTGCTCTGAGGAAGAAAAAAACAAGTTTATTTGATATAATTCCAGAAAAGAAAAATCAAGGTATGCAGTTTACAGGGCATTACAATCCCAAATATTGTTCTACTGATAAGTCGGAAGGTTTTGATTTATCACAGCTAAGCTACATGCTGTGGGTTTAAGCAGAGACAAAAAAAACTTATTTTTTTTTGTAAGCACAACAGCAAACTGGGTTGAGTCAGTTTTTACAGTGGGCTGCAGGGTTCAGCAAGAAAAGAAAAAAGGTTCATTTAAAATCACTTTTTGCAGGTTTAGAAAGGAAGCAGCAGGATGTAGACCAGAGAAGTGCAAAATAAATCTGTGTGGAGGGTTATGATCAAGTTTTTTTTTCTTGTTCTTCGTTAATGGGCCAAATTTAAAAAGTGGAAAGAGTCTTTGCTTTCCTCTTGCGGCACTTTGCTTTAATGTCTGCTGGAAAGAGGGAGAGGGGAGGATTGGCTGAAGAAAAAGGATGTTTTTATGGGTTTGGAGGTTAAACTTTTTGACTTCCCGGTCCGGTTTTCTGGGCTGACCATATTGGCAATTGTAGCAGCATTTGGATGGAGAAAAAGCTTTTTGGTTATTTGGATTCAACTAAGAATGGATTCTTGTTTCTGTCCTGGACCTCTGAGGGCTCAGCCCTGCTGTGGTATGAGCGATGCCCCACAAAAATACACACTTGTTACGAAGCTGCAGGTATGAAAAGCAGATCAAGAAGTGAAACTAGCAATAATTCAACCAGTTAAACCAGTTTAGTTTTCTTCTGTGTTTTCAGGCACAGTGTACAATAGACAACACCTTGTAAAAGTATTTGAACATTTTCCACATTTTGTCTCTTTACGACCTCAGACATCAACGCCTTTAACTCTGGCTGGAGTGTTTTGTGGCCTGAAATTACAAACAAAACTACAATTGGTATAAATCCTTTGTCAAGGTTCTGTAAATTCGGAGAGCAGAGAGGCATCTGTGCTCGTTGGGACAATGACGGATAACCTGACGCGCTTCTTAAGTTGAATCTGTAACCACAAAGGCGATAACCATATTTTGAATCAAATGCATGGACACTCAACTTCGCCAGGGTTCTGGAGATTTGCATGCTACAGCAGCAATTTGCACGTGTAGAACACCAAAGTGTGACTCTGTACAAATCGCTCAAACTCTCTTCCTTTGTCGTCCTAACTGGTCAGGGGCCTAGATTTTTAACGCATAGCTGGATGTCAGTGTCTTTGTTTTTTCTTTTTTTAACTTGGAATGTGTGAAAACATTGCACTTTCGAGATGGGCATGTGCTGCACTCGGTCTGCACTCTAAAGAAGCATGTAACGTTTTTGTTCCCGGTTTTGCACAAGCGGCAGACGGCGTTTTTGCCGCCATTTTGTCAAACAGCCGAGACGCTCAAACATGGGATTGTCCTTCGACGTGAAGCTCCTGTTTTTTTTGGTTTTCTTGATAAGACGCTCTGGGCCGCAAATACTTGAAGTGCAAGCCGAGTGTTTCTGCTCCCTTTGTAGCGAGAAAGTGTTAGAAAAGTGTTTGTTTTTCGCCTTTTAGATGAATGTTCAGACCGCACGGCCCCACCAGTGGCCTGCTGGCAGATTGAGTTCTTAACCTTTGATTCCATCTTGTGACTAAAATGAATGTGAGCCAATTTCAGCTGAAATCGTTCTTGTTTCGGATGTTCGACAAGTCAGGGTGAGCGTGCTGATATTGCATAGAACTTGCACATGAGAAGTTTAAAAAAAAAAATAAAACAGCAACACAATGCAGTGGAGTTACGTTGCAGAAGACAGAACTAACTGTGGATATTTATTTTTTGAACTTTAGCGTCTCTAAAGCGACATCTTCACTTAGTGTTGAGAAGACTAAAGTAAAGCTATTTTATTTGGTGTCGTGGGTGATGTTTAAAGGGGTAAACTGGAGTGTGTGTGTGTCGGGGTGTGTGTTCGCATTTAAAGCAGAAGACAGGCTTTACAAACTGTCATCTCAGTGTTTGTTTTTGGTTCTTATTCTGTTTTTTTTTGTTGTTGTTGCAAACGCCTGGTTTACACTTAACTCTGGAAACGTCCGCTGCAATACTGAAATACAGGTCACTGTTTTGGTTTTTAAAAAAAAGGTTTGCTTTTGTTGTACGTGTTCTCTCGTTTTTGTCAGGCCGAGCCACTCGCGAGTTTAGCTTCTGCACTTTTCCAGCGGCCACTATGTTGGCTTTTCTGATCGCTGCATGAATGTGGAGACTCCGTGAAGCTGTTGTTCCAGCGAGTCGGTGCAACCTGTCGAAACTCAAGAGTGCGGCTGTGCCTCGAGTGCTTTGTTTGGTCAACGGTGGAGGAGAAAGATGCCTATATACTCTGATTTTAATAGAGATTAAATCCAGACAGATATTTAAAGAACGGGAAAGCAGTTATATGCCGTGTAATTAATAAATATATACATATATTATGCCTTGTTCACTGAAAAGATGTAAATATGTCTCTTTAGTTTCTTCTTTTTTGCTGCTATAAAAAAAGATGATTATTTTTGTTAGTAGTTCTGTTTTCTATATAAAGCCTGTATATTTCTCTCTGTGTAAATATGCTTGAGCCTCCATAAAGTAGGACTCTGAATGGACACTGTATGGAAAACACCTTTAAAATCAACTAAGAAGTAAACAATCAATGACTTCTCTCTCGTCCTTTTCACGTTTTATTAAAAAAAACCAGGACAAAAGACGTTTTCTCCCATGACGATTGCTTGGATTCACAACTATAATGATGAAAAGGTCCCATCTAACAGCATATTTAACTTATTTATATATCGCATCTTAAAAATAAGAGCGTTTACCAGTTAGAAATAGAGAAATAAAATAAGATAATTAATGAAACGGAAGGAAATTCTAAATAAAAACAGCTTGCATGCAGATAACTCGGCATAAAAGGCCTGATGAGATGCAGAGGAACTTAAATTAAAAGCCAACATGACAAAGTGAGTTATGTACACACTACTAATACACAAGAATTACAGTATGACATATTAAACCTCAATGGAAACAACGGGTCAAAATTTGCTTGCACATTGTTAATAAAAGCTAAATTAGATCATTGTTGCACTAAAAACACGATAACGCCTTATCCTGTAATCCCCAAAGCTCAAGACGAGTGATGAGCAAAAACGGAGAAGTGGAAAGGAATAATAACACTGATGTCACATGAAGTTGAAAATTGGGGCATGTAGGCAGATTTTTATCTATAAACTTCACAGATGGCCAAAGGTTTCCACCTACTTCCCAGTTTTGGTCCAGTTTCTGTCCGCAAACTGTGAAAACAAAAACTAAAACGATCACATGCAAAGATCCACAGCAGACACAGACTGTCTCGCTTCAATCCTGCAAAGCCTTCGCACCGGTCCACGCATACAAAGATCTACGTTCTTACTTTAGTTTCTAAAACATTAATAAAGTGGGAATAAAAATCATTAACTTCATTTTCACCGTTTCCATCGTGTGTCCTGTGAAATGACAATCAGATTTAGGTGAAAGCAGGTGATGAGGTCACCAATAAGTAAATGTCATATTTTTAAAGTCCACATTGAATAAATGTATTTTGGATCTATTCTACGTTAAGAGAATTTGTGTTTTGATGATTATTTAAAGCGTAAAGGACAAAATTTGTGGAAATTTGATGTTCCACAAATTCAAAATTATGAATTGAAGAGGAACTGAACAAATTGTTAGACGAGTTACTGATTCAGAAACCTGCTGGTCTGCATCACGAGGACTTACGCTTTCAATTTCCATCCTTTTCTCGACAAAAACACACACTCAGCAGAGATAATGTGATAATTTCGAGAAAGAAAACGAAAAGCGAGACAAACCTTGTTTTGCGGATTCAGAACCCGAGCACAGTGGGCGGTCCACTCTGCTTTTTCCATGCAGAGAAACCAGAGAGGGAACCTGAAGCTCATGTTTTGGATGTTTGACCCAGATTCTTCATGTGATCGTAGCTCCTGCTGATGCTAACTGTGTCAGTGTGAGAGAGAGACATTAAGGTTTACAGAGCAGTGACACATGTATTAATAATTATTATTTTTTAAGTAATAAAACAGAGTGTAGAAATAAAATATGACCAAGAAAACAAATGGTAATCAATCCAAAACTAAATGTTTAAGTTAAAATGTCAACACTTTGTTCATGGTATAAAACTGTTGTTAATATGTCCAGTATTGATACTAACTGGTGCCAGTCTTTAGAAATCACTGGGTGAGAAGTGAGGTAACCTGGGCAGATTATTATTATTATTATTATTATTATTATTATTATTATTATTATTATTTATTACTTTTAGGTAATTCATCCTGTATCATCTGGTAAGGAGAAAAACAATGGAAATCAGCCTTGGCTGTACATAGTTGTTTAAAATTAATGCAGTATGGCTTAACCAATTAAAATAAATGAAATTATTATTATTTACTATTTGTTGCATTTTTCATAAAAAGCAACGCAATAAATTAAAAAAAAGTAAAAGCTGATCAGTGCACATTATAGTAAACGTTTAGCAACTGAAAACAATAAAAGCTTTTCTGATAGCATTGAAATAAAATGAAAGCAAAAGCAACATTAACTATTTTTTATTCTTACTTTATTTCCATAATTTTATACTTTTTGTGTTTTTACATCAATTTTAATTTTAATATATGATTGTAACCACGTGTTTGTTTTTTCTTACTGATTTGACAAAAGATGGATTATTTTATGGGTTTGTGCCAGTTAACGCGGACGGGTTCAACATTTCTTCTGCTCCAGCCTCAGGTCATTTATTTAAAGCTAACCCACGTCGTTTTAAAAGTGCTTTTTCATCTAAGTAGACGCTCTCTAAACACATGAAAATGCTCTGTTTGTACTGTTTTAATGTGGTGAACGTCTGGGGAACTTTGGTGTTTATTTGAAATAATGGCTGATACTAGAATAAGCACCATTTAGAGGCGAATGAGCCTAAAAACATGTGATTATGACGTCCTCTTGGTCTCCCTCTTTGAGTCTGGATGGGTTTTTCCTCCCGGGGTTCTGGCGAGGAAAGCTCCGTCTCTCTACGCCGACCGCTCCACGTTGGCTGCGGAGGTCACGGTGCTGCTCAGGGTGAGCGTGGCCACGCTCTGAGCTATCGCCAGGGCCGTACCCGGACATTTCTTGACCGACGTCTGCTCCCCTTCTGCGCCGCTCGAAACGTTCGAGTCTCTCCCCCCCGTCGTCCTTCTCCTCGTCCTCCACATCCTCCTGAAGCTGTCGGTCACGAAGCAGTACACCACCGGGTCCAGGCAGCTGTTGAGGCTGCTCAGGCTCACCGTGAGGTGATAGGCCAGCACGTGTCCCGCCCCGCGCTGCCCGCCGCTTCCTCCTGCCAGCCTCACCTGGAAGTAGACCAGCACCTGGCGGAGGTGGAACGGCGTGAAGCAAATGGTGAAAACCAGCAGGACGGCGGCCAAAAGCCGGACGGCGCGGCTCCTCCTGGCCCTGCTGTGCCGGGGAATCAGGCCGCGGCGTGAGGAGAGGAAGCAGGCGACGCGGACGGTGAACCCCACCACGGCCAGCATGGGGAGGAGGAACTCCAGAACGGTGAGGTAGAAGTGGGTGGGGAGGCTCACACAGGAGGAGGTGAAGTTTAACGCGCTGGTCTGCAGGGAAAAGAAGAGAGAAATCCAGCCATGCTGTTCAATTCAATTCAGTTTGTGAATTTACAACAAAAGTCATCTCAAGGCACCTTACCAAAAAAATTTATCATTTGAATTCAGTTATAAATACATTCTAGTTGATTCAAAAGTGTGTATCTAAGGAAACCCAGCAGACTGCATAGTTTTATTGTAATTAAAATTAAACATCACAACTGGACTGGAGGCAGCAGGGATAATAAACTAAAGGATATGCACCCATAATGATTTGTTAGTCACTTTCAGAAGTTTTGTTTATTTAGTTTAGCTCGTATTTTGTGCTTTTCAGTTGCTAATTGAAGATACTGCAATGCATACGGTTTCTTTCTTAGCCTTTATCTAAAGTGGCCCAATCTATAACGCCTGCTATTTTTAAATTATATACTCGCTTTGAAGTTGAACACCATACATATGAGGCATTAAACATGCAAAATTATTTGTGCTGGTTGTTTATTATTATGTCTATGCGGTGCTAAAAATAAACAGTATAGTGTTAACTGGGAATATGAAAGTTATTGAATGTTCAGCACAATAGTTATACAGATTTACAAAATCAGGAGTGATGTTGTATGAACATTTAAATAAAAAAAATAATGGTGGAATTCAGATATTGCTTTAAAGTTACATTTTAGACTCTTTATTCTTACATTTTTATGCTTAAAATCGCTCAGAAAACCCAGAAAAACTATAACTTCGGTTTTTGTAATCACACAAACAGATGCAATGATCAGCATATTTCTGTTTACAGCTGGTTTATGAGCTGCTAAATAGAGATATACAGCTCTGGAAAATAATTAAGAGACCACTGAAAAATGATCGGTTTCTCTGATTTTACTCTTTATAGGTAAATGTTTGCGTAAAGTGAGCATTATTCTTTTATTCTACGAACTACTGACAACATGTCTCTGAAATTACAAGCAAAAATTTAGTATTTATTTACCAGAAAATGAGAAATTATCAAAATAATGAAAAACATGCAGCACTTTCAGACCTCATAATGCAAAGAAAACAAATTTATATTCATTTAGAAACAACAACACTGATGTTTTAACTCGGTAAGAGTTCAGAATCGATATTTGGTGGAATAAGCAGGAGGTTTTCACTGGGGTTCAGTGTAGTAAACTCTTCATTTTTTCTGCATCATGATATCTGTCAACTTGGGAAATGACGACCTATGATGCTCTATTTTTATTGTCTTTGACTGTGAAGTGTGAAGCTTCACCTGGAAAGAGTAGGTGACCACGACTGCTATGAACCAGACGCCGGCGCTGACGCACTTGGCTGCTCCGGTTGTCCTCCATCGATGCAGAGTGCTGGCGGCGTGGACGACAGCGAGGTATCGGTCCACACAGATACTGAGAAGATCAACGTCACATTTTATTATCGTATTTTTCGGACTATAAGCAGCTACTTTTTTTACGCACTTTGAACCATGCGGCTTATAGCCGGTGCGGCTTTTCTGAGTATTTTTCTTCAACCACCAGGGGGGGCTCTTTAGCAGGAAGTGAATCATTGGAAGTCAAAATTGGAAATCAAAGAAGAAAGTGCTAAATTTCATTTACAACAAGCACATGCTAGCTGCAGGCACGACAGAGAAATTTTATCAAACTCATAGCCCCTCATCAAGGAAAGAAGTTCATATGATGCAGCTTTTAAGTTTAGGAGTGTCGATCTGGCAGTACAGGAGGGAAATGGAGCCGCTGCACGTAAACTCGGTGTGGTTTGGCGTTGGAGATGCAGGGCTGCGTCATTAATAGCAGATTTATTTTCTTGTGGAAAACCGAGAGATACCAGCGGCTTATAGCCCGGTCCGGTGCGCTCTATAGTCTGGAAAATACGGTAGTTTTACCCCCACCTATTTACTCCCAAAGGTAAACGTTTGACTCTTCCATAGCTATTTTGTAGAGAACATTGTGCTTTCAGTTTTAGTAAAGACCCCTAACCTGGTGAGAAACAGGATGCTGCAGTACATGTTGACAAAGTAGCTGAAGGTGTGGACGTAGGAGCAGGCCACGCAGCTGCCACCGCTGTGGTACAGGGCGATGCGGGCGGGCAGCGACAGCGCCACCAGCAGGTCAGCGACTGCCAGGTTTATGGTGTAAACCACAGAGGCCGAGGAACGAGTGGAGGTCCGGCAGAAAACAAACAGAGCCAGACTGTTGAGGACGACACCAACCACCAGCATCGCACAGTTACAAACCTGCAGCAAGGAGGGAAAGACGAGGCTCGGATGTAAACGTCTGCATCGGGTTTATTTCTGAATGTTTCTAAATGACTGGGGGGGTGCGGGGGGGGAAATAAAAATCATAGATGATTGATGAAAGCCTCATTTATCACCTCACCATCAGAAACACCCAGACAGAGTAGAAGTCCTGGTACAGCTGCAAGTCCAGGTGCGTTAACTTATTCAGATATAGCGCCCCCCACTGTGGATCCCAGGTGCTGCAGTTAGTTTGGGACGAGGTGAGGAGCAGCTGAGGGGCCTCGGTGCTCCTGGAGGAGCTGATGTTGGCGAGGAGGAGCTCCATCGGCGCAAAAAGATCAACAACTGAGAGGAGAGGAGGACAGAAATGACAAACATGTGGCAATTTGAAATGACTTTTCTCAAATGTGCTAATTTATTCTGCAAACCAACTAAATGACTCCGGGCTTTATTTACACCCCGGTCTATTAATCAAGTATTTGTCTTAGAGCCTTCAACAGATACAGAACTTTTTCTTCTATTGTGTCAAAAGGGACATAAATATAAGCATAAAAAACAAAAAAAACAACAACATACAATACATTTTACAATATAACTAAGAAAAACAAGTATGTTTTAGTGCATTGTTCTGATTTATCTGCTTTATATTAACATTTAAACCTTATATTAATAACAAAACACTGCTTTTAGTAAATTTAACTTTTGGAAAACTTGCAGTCTATGAATTAAAGTGTCTTATTTGATGTATTTAACTATGGAAAATCAGTTCATTTATGTTCTTCAGTGTCCTGGTCAATTTCAGAGATAAAAGATATTAATATGCTCAAGTCGCTTGTATGATTTATTCTAATTTTCTATTATTTTCCCAAAATATTGAATAATATTTTTCTACTGATATTCTGATCCTTCTTTGGTCCAGTCGATTTAATGAAATAATAAACAAATTTAGTTCTGGAAGCAAAAAGCGGCAGATAAATTAGTTCTTTGTGTCATTTTTATGTTTTATGGTTCTTATGGAAATTTCTAATGTTGCTATTTCCAAACCTCTGTGTTGGAGGCAGATTTATACTGTCCTGTTTAAATTACTAAAGGCTCAATTTAAACCAGACCAGACATTAGAACCCCTCGTCTTATAAACATCGCCCTCTCACACTGGAGAGAGGATGAAATCCATCTTCCTGCTCTCTCCGAAAGAACGAGACGCTTTTGACAAAGTGAAGAGCGCGACCTGAACTACTCTCGCTTTAAACAAAACATGCTGGATTAAATTGAACCGAGCCAGACCTGGAGTTTACCACACGACTGATCCTTACAGATTTAAAAAAAAAAAGAACAGATTTGTTCTCTTTGCAAAAATATGATGAATGGAGCACATCTGGTTTAAAAGACAGGAAGCTCTAAAATCTTCCACTTATTGTGTACTGTGGATCACTTAAAAAAATATATATATATAAATATAAACAAACTGTTACAAGTTAAACTCGGCCGTTTGTCTCCACAGTAAAATTATTTAGAATGTGTTTATGGCACAATCAGCATCATAAAGACCAAGAACTGCAGCAGACGAGTGAGGGAGAGTTTTGAGGATGCTTAAATTATTATTAACCTTTATTTCACCAGGTCAATTTCTTTTGCAAGAGAATCCAAGCCAAGATTGGCAGCCGCTCATAGAGTTCACAGCAAAACAGAAAAAGTTAACGCCATCATAAATAAATTAGTTAAAAGATTTTTTAAAAAGGTAGAGTGTCTGGGTTGAATGAACACAATATCTCCATAACTAACAGAGTAATGCATCAATATGCTATTTAATTTAATCCTAAAGCAGGAAGGGATCAATAAAGATTGTTGCATGATAAAATATGAACAAACACAACAAGAAAACACTTCCTTTATTAATACACATTTCTATCATAAAAATACAGAGGCAATGTTTTAATCCTTTGCAAATTAAAATAATAAAAAACAAAAGGAATTAGGAAAGGTTTGAAAGAACAAACGTCACATAGTGATCAACGTTTATCATTTCTCAAACATACCTTCAGTGCAGCGACAGGGTGACAAAAGCCCTCAAACATCGGCTTCCTCCCACCTTTCTCCTCTTCTTCATGTCGTTCTTTTTTTCTTATTATTTTACTCGAGCCAACAGGAAGAATTCAGAGACATGAAGATCTGGGTTGTAGAATTTATCCAACTGCGACTTCCTTCTTTTTCCAGCCAAATACTCCAATCCTCCTCCTCTTGACCCATTTCCCTCAGTTTACATTCTCCTCACCAGGACTTTCTGTCCATGTTTCTCTTTATACCAGTCTTCCTTTTCAGCTCACTGTCATCATGAGCTCACTCACGCTTTATAATTCATTTTGTGAATATCTGAAACATCGATGTGAAAAGGACTGAAGTGGGGATGAAGGAATAAAACAGAAAAGAAAAAGAATGAACCTCAAACTGTGTTTCAAACAGTGATGGCATAGTTACTTTGAAAAAGTAACTTAGATTACTGATTCCTTGATTTGGAAAGTAACTAAGCAGGTTTTTTATTGAAATTAAATTAAACACAGAGATGTACAAATACAGATCACCGCAGGTTCTTTTTTGCACGTTAATACATTGTATTAACGTGCAATAACAGTATAACAGACTGCCATTGTATATGGCAGTTTGTTATAAATAAATAATGTAGTAGAAACAGGAAATGACAAACAGCAGCATAAACACAGGCAGATCACAACAAACGAGTCTATGGTAACCATGGTAACGCTAAAACGATGCAAGAACACATTCTCAAAAATCAATATACATTAAATTCTAGTGTTAAAATGTATTTTCTTTGTGTAACTAACGTCACATATTTTCTACATTATACTAAAACAATAACTATGGTTGGGTTTAGTTCTCTTTCATGCTCAGTCTTTACTGAGCATGAAAGTAACATGTTACTGACATCACAGGCTTTAAAGAATATATCTTTAGTAATACTGTTTGAATTGCTAATGATCAAACTTAGTCTACAGAAAAACTAAAATAGGGCTATGATTTTGTGTTGGTCAGGCAGTTTGAATTCACTTTCTTTAAAACAAATCGGGGACATGTGATCAATGTTACACTGGCAGTGACAAAGACCTCAGTGAGTTCTTGATAAGACTTGTTTTAAATATGTTCAAAATTTCAAGAGCTTTGCAAGATGTTTAAAGTGTTGCAGACAGAAAGGAAGGATGTCCCACTTGGCACTTCAGTGAAATTTAGTAGGTTGAAAGGAGCACTAAGAGTTGTGTTTAGGACATCTATTTATAGAGGTGGCTGGGTTAAAGGTCAAAAATGAATGTCAGCAATTTTGCTCATTTGTAAGTTTGTCAAGTAGGATGAATGCATTTTTATTTTTCAATATTTTTATTTAAAAATTACAAAGAAAAGTCTCTGGAAAGACAAAAGTGAACAAAAATAAAAACAGGGCTGTCAAACTACTGCTGCCAGAGTCTTGAGAAACAGCAGAAAACAAGCTGAGCAGAAACCACTGGCTGTTTCAAAATATGGACTGAAAACTCTACTGTTTCTGAAGCTTTCCCAAAAAGGTGAAAGTTTATACGTGCATAAATTGTATTCATTTGATTATCTATTAAAATGTTGTTTTTTCTTTTCAATTCTTTATTTCTGGTATAAAGAAATGTCCCCCTGCCTTGATTTTACAACAAACTTACCTTCACAATATGGCGGACGCGCTGACGTATCGTTTCTACCCAGACTGCAACTCAGCGCTTCTATGGTTACTATGACGACTTGGTTACTGTGTCAACATTTAAAACTCCGTTTAAACACGATAAAGAAATGTTCCCTAGCAGCACCAAAACAATTGCAAAAAGCTGACCTCTGTTGTCTTACACTTCCCTTTTGGGATATGCGTATTTTATCGAGTCAATACCACTACGAGTGTAATTTTACGTTACACCGATATTTGTTTTATCTGAGAGCGGAACAGCTTATTTCACGTTGTATTGGGGACCGGAAACAAAGCTGGTAAACAAACTCGTCGCTGGAAACGGGTGTTAACGGCGTAGAAAATGTTCAAGAACACTTTTCAAAGCGGGTTTTTATCTGTATTATACAGCATCGGAAGCAAACCGCTTCAAATATGGGACAAAAAAGTAAGTAATAATTTGGATTTTGTCTGTCGGTGAGAGCTTATTTCAAATTAGCATCATCTGCTAAGTAGTGCTAAAGCTACCTGGTATCATGTGCTTTTATTAAGTTGTCAATTTGGTTTAGATAGCTCTTTTGTCCTAACTTAATAATTTCAAAACCTTTAAACAGCGACCGTTTTGGTGCGCACGTTTTTTTTTCTAATAGCTTGGTTACATTAGTTATTCCTGAACTCTAACCAGACATTAAAATAATTAAAATAGTAATGATTGGGAACGTTTGATAAAAATCTGAATCCAAAACTTGGACATTTGTTTATCTGATTTAAGCGTCTTTAATAAGAAACTAGGCCCTCCTTCAGTTTAAGGCTGCTATTTTTTTTAAGTAGAAAGATATACAATCTATAATGATTTGATCAAAAAAAATCTACTCTATGTAAAAACCATACAAAAACAAAACAAAACAGCAACGATGTTCAGCTGGATTGCGATGCGTTGCTATGGAGACGGTCATAGACAAAAACACTTTAGTTTCTCAACCACAGGCGTTTATGTTTTTGCTTCATTCATGCTGTAGCTAATAAATGATGTCTTTGTGGAGTTTTTATAGGGTTTTTTACTTATTGTGATAGATGAAAGTAATTTTAGAACCTGGTAAAGCTCAGATAATACATTTTTATTACGCCCTTGTTGGAACAAGTTCTTCTTGCCTCATGCAGATAACTGGAAGTCCTACCAGTTGATTCAGATTTGTATTTTTAATTCTCACTATGTCACCAAAGGCAGAGAAAAAGCTGAAGGTTTTCGGGCAGAGGTAGATGTCTGTGTGTCCGTAACTAATAAATGATATCCGATATATGTTTTTTTTTAAACATAAACTTAAAAGTGTACATCAAAGTTCTCTTAGTTAATTTATTTAGACCAAAAGTGGTGAGAGTTTCTAGTTTGATGCATTTGCATCATGCAGAGGTGTCAAATTCATTCAAAAACCTGAATGTTTTTAAAGGGCTTGTTGTCCCAGAATATATTGATAAAACAAATTAAACTGTTAAAATATAAATAAATAGCTGTTCCTCCAGGATTTTGTCTTTCTTTTAGTGTTTTTTTGCAATCAAAACGTAAGGTTTTGTTGTAATAGTTTGGAAATATTTGCAAGTAATGTTTGCATTATTTGCACTAATGTAAGATGTTGAATGTGACTTTTTATTAATCGCCGCATTAGTGACGGACCATAACTTGACATCAAGTAAGGCTGAGGCAGCGGTCACTCAAGCTCAATGTTTTTGACCAATTTTCAGCAAATTTGCAGTAAAATCAAAAAAAAAAAAGGAGAGTTGTTGATTTTGTGTGAATTTTGTAGATTTGTGGAAAACCGAAAGGACTTATTGATGTTGCTTGGAGTTTAGAAGGTAACATAAAAGCTATGAAGGGCCAAACTAGATAACAGCTTTACTTGTCAGTATCTCCACCAGCTGTCACTTTTTGTTTTTATATTTATAGTATAACATTTTACTGATTATTAAAAGAAAGTATAAGATTCAATATCGAGTGTAAGTTCAATTTAAACTTTTGTTTCGCACTTCACAAAGCTTCAGTAGGCTCCAGAATTACACCAAAAAAAAAAAGATTCATCGATGAAACAGTCGGCAGAAAGCAAGAGTTCAACCTGCTGCTTTGTGTCGTCAGGTGAGAAACGGTCACATCAAAAGAGTCGCTGACAATGACATCCATTCAAACGTGCTGGAGATTGAGGGAACAAACGTGAGGTGAGTTTACGTTTAAATGCTTTTCCAGTGCTTGTAGAGTTTGGTGTTCTTAAACCAAACTGCTTGTGTCTATGAACATCTGCTCCCACAGTCCCAAAATTTAAATGGAGATTCTGAACTACCCATAGGTGTCAGTGTTTACCTCAGTGGTTGATTTTCTTAATGTCAACATTGTGCTGAAAAGGTTGAAAAATCTAAAATAAAGCAGAAGTTACATGTGTTTGTTTTAATATCCTTGCTGATCTCTATGCAGCACCACCTACATAACGTGTCCTGCTGATCCCAAGAAGACTCTCGGGATCAAGCTTCCCTTTTTGGTGATGATTATCAAGAACCTACGGAAATACTTCACGTTTGAAGTCCAGGTACAGATTCGGAGGTCCTCCATGTGCTGCCGACATCCGTCGGCGGCTGAGATTCACGTTTGTTTTTTTTCACATCCTCTCAGGTGCTGGACGATAAAAACGTCCGGCGGCGGTTTCGGGCGAGCAACTATCAGAGCACAACGCGGGTGAAGCCGTTCATCTGCACCATGCCGATGAGGCTGGACGACGGCTGGAACCAGATTCAGTTCAACCTGTCGGACTTCACCAGGAGAGCATACGGGACCAACTACACGGAGACGCTGCGCGTACAGGCGAGCACGCCGCCGTCTGCTGGCACTGGACACGCTTCGTCTGTGCTTTTCTTGCTCTCGCTGACGTTTCAACTCCTTCTCTTCTCAGATTCATGCAAACTGTCGTATCAGGAGGGTTTATTTTTCAGACAGACTCTACTCTGAGGACGAGCTCCCTGCAGAGTTCAAGCTCTATCTGCCCGTCCAGAACCAGAAGGCCAAGGTGAGCGCACGCCTCTGGAGGACTGATTAGTCACTAAATTCATTTTTCACTCGCTTAAAAAACGTTTGAAGGAGTTTTTCCTTATCTGGATGTTCTTTTAAAAACACTTTTTGTCCTTCTCTTTCAGCAATAAAGCCAGCTGCAGTGGCCCAGCTGTTGGAGGGGAGATTTATTTTGTCTAGATGTATTTGGGAACATGTCGTGTGCCGAGTGCTCTGGTGTGATGCTGTCTGTAATAAAGCTTTTTATGGAGCCATTTGTCTTTGTGTGTTTTTCTTTTTAGGCAATGATTAGCACAGCAGTAATAATGCTTAAAAAGCTGATTCAGGTGCATTTTGAGCAACAACTAGATATTGCTGGGAGGGAAATGGCTCAATTGATCTTAA
This sequence comes from Poecilia reticulata, assembly GCF_904066995.2. NCBI lineage: Eukaryota > Metazoa > Chordata > Actinopteri > Cyprinodontiformes > Poeciliidae > Poecilia > Poecilia reticulata. The sequence continues at coordinate 16,882,038 of NC_088840.1, forward strand.
AAGTTTTGTGTGTGATTACTGAAAAAAAAAATCAACATTTATAAGGTTTTTAACATTTCAATAACGTGTGTATAATGGTTGGTCATACATTTATTCAATTCCTAAATGCATTATTTCCAAATTGCAAATAATATACCTTTTTAATTATTCATTTACTTTCTAAACAAGTGATAAATATGTTCTTATGGAACATTGATGTGTCATGAGTCTATAAATTATTCATATATTACATGTGGGAATTCTTATAAAATTTAAACCATTTAATGCTGAAATCAATGTAATTTATTAAAGTATTTCACCAATGCACAACAGTTTAGCAAATTTAAATGTATAAATTATATAAAATACCGTTCAAATATTTAAATATGTCCATTACTTTTAGTCCTTAAAAATGTTTCAGCAACTAGAAAATTTAAAAAAAATACATAAAAATAGGGATTATGTAAAAAATTCCACCTTCAAATAATTATTTCCACTTTTATTTAAACTGCCACTTTTAAATATTTTGTGATATTTAGCAGATTGTTTTTTCCCCTCATGTGTATAATTGGGAGTGTTTAATCAGTACTGCTTATATTAGTTTAATTGCTGGAAATCCAGTTTGCATTTAAAATACTATAAACAAAAACCTGACAGCAGATGGAAACTATCTTTAATCAGCAGATTTTTTTTCAACTGAAAGATAATTTACAAAACAGTCATTTTACCCAGACGTCTTAACACGGTACAAACACATCTGTTAAGAAATTCATTCATTTTACAAGTTGTATCCAATAATTCAGTCAATATAAACTCAAAATTCCTCAACTAAAATTACCTCTGGTGTGTTTCAGTCAAACCAAACGACCGTAAACTTTCCCATCTGAGCCCTCTGGAAAGATGTTTATTTTCTTTAGATTTACTTTGCTGCCAACATTTTGTCAGATTTGGCACAAGTGGATCAAAGTGAGCCAGGATATTATTCTCAATATTTCCACTGTGTTCTGAAATACTCCGAAAGCAGGATTATTGCATTACAGTTAAATTCAAATCTTATTTTCCAAATAAATTACAAAACGAAACACTATTTAAATTACAGCTCCTGAAAGTTTTGGCATAACTTATAATTTTAATATGTACTTACAGCAGGCACTTGTTTCTGATAAGAGAAATCTAGTAGGTTTTGTTTTTTCTGAAAGTAGGTGGGAAAGAAATGTAAAGTTATATTTTAATTTGCTGCAAAATACTTGCAATTGGATCAAATACTGTAAGAACTCTTCTGCTTTTATCATAATACTAGGAAACTTCAACATGTCAGAATATAACTTAAGACGGTACATTCATAGAAATCTATTGCTTTCCCCCCCCCAATAGCATGCATCTCAATAAAGTGCAAAAATGTCATTGATTTAAATTATAGGAACAAAAAAAAAATGTCACTGCAGCAAAATATAGACATTTTTTTTAAAGCATGAAATCATTTGACAGGTAAAATGTTGTGCAGACCACAGAGGGATAATAAAGCAGTCATGATTGGTTAAATTACTCCACATTATTGTCCTTGGTCCATTCAGTTCTTGTGGGAAGAGATGCCTGGTCCTTATAATCATTTTAATAACAATAACAATATATAATACTGTATTGCACAAATAAGATGAACATTATTGGAATTAAAGGTAAATTGTGGTAAACGTCAAAACCGGGACACCTGAAGTTTTTAAGCTTCTTAGCCACTTACACAGAAGCAAATCTCATTTAAAAGAGGCAAGATTCACTTCTGGATGCGTTTGCCTGGCAGTGGTTCACATTTATTGCACCTGACGAGTGTAAAGTTTTCAAGCGGAGCGCCGTCCTTTTCAAAATGCTTAAGTCTAGAAAATATGGATTTCCAACTCGGAGGTTCGCCAAGTGCATCTTTGGTGGCGCTTACAGAATTTGAAGCAAATATCCGGCTTCAAAAAGAAACAAAAACAAAAAACGGGGTTATTCCTTCCTTTGACATTCATCAAAGAGCTGATTCAGTTCGAGTCCACGATCAAATCACAAAAGATGAAATGAACAGATGGTGGCGCTGCATCGCGAGGTTTAGTTTGATTGGAGGTTGACAAAAGGTGAAAGTTTAACACGTTCCTGTCACATAAATGTCCTACGTTGTTTCCCGACATGTTGTGGTCCTGTCCCCTCAAAGTGCAAAAATTAAAGCAGGAGAGTCACTTGCTTTACATTTTCCTTTCGGCTCATCTCAGTTTTTTTCCCCCCCTGGGCTATTTGGTGCTTCCATGATGAATAACATAGTAGTCATGGAAATACATCAGCACCGCAATGGGCTGCCCAATGATGAGCGAGAGCCAGACGGCCGCGTTGCCGTAGTTTCCGTTCAGGTAGCGACCCACAAACCAAGCCAGAGGAACCTGCGGGGAGGAAAAGTGGGAATAAGTGGAAACCAGAGAGATAGGAAAACAAACAAGCAGAAATAAATGATTCTGCGTGTTTTACCTGAGCCATCATTCCCATAAAGGCCCAAAGTCTGAACATCTTCAGAGGAACGCTAACCAGGTACTGAGGAGAGAGAATCCAGATTAAATGGGTTTTAGAAACAACACACTCTTCCTTTAAGGCGTCGACGTGGAATGATTTAGTTTACATCTATTTATTATTTTGCCAACACGTAGAAATATGATGGGATTATAATGCTAAGAAATGTTCAGTTCAATAACAGATAACAGAAACTTTCCAGCCAGTCATTTTGTCTTTTGGAAGTTATTTTCCTAATTTCAGTCAGTTTTTTTTTTTTTTTTTGTCTGAAAGAAAGCTTTTGATAAGCAGAATTGAAGGGATAAAAAAAACATTTACATAAAAATATTCAAGGACAGAAAAATTGTCTCTTACCTCGTGTAAGAACGCAGAAACTAAGAACACAGCAGTTTGAGCCAGAAACTTGTTGGTCCCTCTTTTTAGCATCGGCTTGTAGAAATGTCTGTAAAACGGGCACAAACACACAATTTAATTTAGCCAAATAATATGCACTTACGCACGATGTTGACTAAATACCCAGGAGTTTTGATCTCACCTCAGGCACCATTTGTGAACGGGGATATTCCAGTTAGCCCAGAAATATGTGACGGTCTCAGAGTTCCTGATATGAGACAAAGGAAAAGTCATAATTTATAAAACCATTAGACGTGAATCAAACACCATATAATGTTTTCTAAAGATGTTTTTGTGATTGACAGCTACAACAACAACAAATAAAATCTGATGACCCTCTATTAATCCACATCTTGTAATTCTGAAAGTTCAACATTTCCTAAATTCAACAGAGTTCAGAGATTTTATAACAACTTTAGTAGTTTTTTTCTTTTAGAACATTTAGACATTTTATTTTTCTACTATGCATCTACATCAAGCTAATACTTTGCAAGCCAGTTTCAAACACAGGGTTTTAATAATTATAAGAGCTCAAAGAAAATCAGTGATCTGGGTTAGCAAAATAAAAGTCCGATTGGTGCCGATGTGTTTGCACATTTTATACGTTGGCGTAATCAGTGTTTAAATTTGCACTTTCAGCTCAATCTTGAACATAAACTCAACTCACCACCAGTCCCTGTAGAACTCCCTGTCTCCAAACTGCAGCAGTTCTGCCACAAAATTCATAGAGGAATGGAAAAACCAGTAAAAGAATATCAACCATATGAGATGGTTGGGGACCTGAGAGGAGAGCAGGGAGAAGTTTGGGTTGGTTAGGTTACACCAACACATCCTAATAGAAAATATCAAGCAGGGATGTTGTCCTGCATTAAAAGATATTTTAGCTTAAATACTAGATCTTGTCATTCATTCATTAGTCTGCAAATTTTAAGGTTCTGCGCCGACACTCACTGCTAACTTGAGCAATCGCTCCACCATCCGAGAAAAATCCATTTCCTGCAACAAGCAATGAAGAAAATATTAACTCTTAAAATCGAGGATTACAGTTTTTACATCCTGTATACAAGAGATAACAACCATCTCATATGGTTAATATTCCAAAAACTTTTAAATAATAATAATCAAGTGTCTGTAGACAAACAGCGTACATACCCGGAACGGTTTCATAGAATTTTGAATTGTGGGAACCATCCACTGAAAGAGACGTATTTTAATTAATTTCTTTTTATTTCAGTCGGTAAATCAATAAGTATGATAGAAAATGATCAGAACTGACTCTTTGTAGGAAAAAAAGTGAGTATTTCTAATGTTGAAGTTGAAATAAAAAGTCATAGTAAGTGGTTTATTCAGACTGAAAGTAAAACTCTGGTTCAAACTGCAATCTGGACTCAAAATTAAGAACAATTTTAATCTGGACAGAACAGGTCAACCACAAAAGCAAACAAAAATATAGGTCTGGGATAAAATGTTGCTTTTTTATTTTGCATATTAGTTTGTATAATCACATTAGACATTTCATGTAAATTTGTGAATTTGTGTTATTCTTATGCTGTGATTCTAACAAAAAATTCAATCATACCTGCTGTATCAATCCCACCAACAACTGCATAAGAAAAAGCTGGAAAAGATGAGAAGTCATGAATGAAACAAAAGCTTCACACAGCTGCACCTGCTGTAATTTATAATGTTGCAACCTTCTTCTCACCATTTCGAAAAGCCGCCTTATCAGGAACCGTTTACGTATCCGTGGAGATCGAGGGAAGTTGAGCTGGTAGCACAGAGTTGGGGCAAAAACAAAGTAGTACATGTCTGAAGACAAATAAACAAGTCAGGTCAACCGGTTATCCAACACTAAAGAAACAAAAGAACAAGTTCACTTGATTTCTACTGATTATTGTCGTGTTCTGGATGACTAAATATCTGCATGTCAAATATTAACCAGATTAAATATTTGCTCCATCTACAACTGATGCGACGTAGTAAACAGATTTGTAACATTACTATCTGCATCTGATTTTGGAGTCAATGTAAAAAGTCTTATTAATGTTAAACTGGAACAATTTAATAAAACTGTTCATCATCTTTGGGCAACAGTTTTCAAATACATGCCAGATGTTTCATGTAAATGTTTCTGCTTTGCCTGGATTAAAACGTACCTCTGTGTGTGAGGTTTCCTGGGTAGGAGACCAGAGAATGAACTGCTGAGCCGTTCGACTGCTGAACATCAGGACCTAAAAACAACAGAAGGAGAAAAAACAGACTGAATTTAGGGATTATTAAAGTACATTTATAGAGTCCAAAGGTTATGGAGTGGTAATATTTTGCTTCTTTTATTTACTCCATGCTCTCTTTCCTACACCACCATTAAGTAGAAAAGCTCTTTAACAAAATGTAACTGCTAAATAGACAAACACATCTCTGTACAGAAACATTAGCTTACTTCTCCAGTCAGGATGGTTTATTTACTCGTCAGTGAATGCAGATACACTTACATGAATATGATCGCGTTAGGCTTTTGGCTTTGGCTTGTCTGATCTCTCTGCACCACCTGTTGGCGTCCTGATAAGAGTAAAGCTTGAGAAACAGCACAGTGTAGATTCCTAGAGAAAACACACCACCCACTGACAGACAAACACACCACCATTAATAAGAGGGGAAAAAATGAAAGTATATACACTAAAAAAAAAAAAAAGACGTATTTGGTCATATTCATGGCCAAAATGAAAAATAACTTCTATGATTTTAAAGTAAAATGACACACATGCTAAACATTAGTACCAAAGATTAAAGGTTAGAGTTGGTGTCTTATCGTGGATTTAAACACACCTGGGGTCATGGAGGTCACAGAGAGGACCGTGGCAGAGGAGAAGGTCAACATGAATATGAGGTTGAAAATGTGAAGAATCCTTCCAGTAGTTTCAGAGATCATACCCTGGCAAACATTACAGAGAATATGCATCATTTTTTACGTTTATCATAGTAACAATTAAAAGATTTACCAGCTGTGAAAATGAAGTTATGCACGATGCGATCTGGGTCAGAGCAGTCGTAAATATGAGCACTGCTGGGCTGATAAAGCCCATAAGAAATGCCATAAAAGGATAACTCAATCCTGTTTACGATGCCTGGAAACAATAAACGAGTTTAAGGAGTTAAATGAAAAAGAGTCCATGTAGATCATTATATGGACCTACCACTGCCAGACGTCTCTCTACGTACAAGGCTGTCAGGATGAACAGGTTGGACGCTAAAACAAATAAGAGGAACAGTTTCATGAGCTGCAACAATACATGAATACCAAGACTCATCAAAACACACTGATTACAGCATGGAACGTACAAGTAAAGCTTTTCCTTCAGCTACGTTTAAAATAATCAATATCTCACAAAAACAACTAGCAGTGAGAAATATCTACAGATCTCAGTCTGATAAATTGAATTTGAAGATTTCTAAATGACTGGACTGATTGGATTAGACGTTTCAGGATATAAAATGTACAAATTTGTTTTGTGAAGTGCCTGCAAATGTCACTTATTGTCATTTTGCTACTATAAATAACACATTTTAAGCTTCAGGTCAGACTAAATTAATCGAATCTTTGTGCATTAAATAAGATTTGATCCGTATTGTCATTAAAAAATATTTCACCAGCACATAATACATCAGAAGGAGATACACTGATTAGTATTCTGTATTTTTTACTGTTACTCTCTGATCACTGTAAAAGAAAAGGCTAAAAACAAATTTAAAAAAATACAAAATTACTTTCAGATAATGTTTAAAAGCAGGGAGAATTTGGACAAATAACCTAGAGGCCTCGCTTCCAAAAACTGATTAATTTTAGGTGTGTGCTAAAGGAGAGAAATAGTATGAGAACAACAAAAAAAACAAAACACTAATCTCCTAATGAAAAATAAAACCTGAATCTATTTTCTACCGACATATGTAAAAATAAAATGACTCGTCCCTAACGCTTCACCTTTCTGAAAAGAAAAAAAAACTGCCATTTTTTTGCATTTCGTTTGCGTCTCAGATTATGATCATCGAAGATGCACTGTGATACAAGATGAGAGCTGAAACACTTACAAATGTAACTAAAAAAACTTCTTTGTATCAGCTGTAAATACTAAAATGTAGTAATTTTTATGTCCATTATATCAATATAACGGGGGCTTCATACCAATGATCAGGCAGGCTGCTGGCCAGCTGTAGGGGTCCTTTAAGAAAAGAGACACGACTTGGATTGGATCTACTAGGATGCCGTACCTGGAGGATGAACACAAGATTGTTTTACAGCTGCTATGTGATTAAATCAACTGAAAGAGATTAAAGCTAAAGATTGGTGGATTGGATCGAGATATGACTGTGTGAAAGTGTCAACTCCAATCTTTGGAATTTTCCAATTGTGAAAAACTGCTTGGATGCGATAGTATTTTAGATGACATGCGTTTAAACTTAGCAGGGTTCCCCTCAGTGTATTATAAGCCTGGCGGGCCACCAGGCTTTACTTGTGCCCCCACCAGGCTTAGCATTGCTTATTTATTTAAGTTTTTTTTTTTTTAAATGTTTGCATTTTTCAGACTTTACAGTTGGTGTTCAGGTATTAATCTTCCAATCTTTCAATAATGCATCATTATCAAGTGATATATTCAAATTTCCTGTCAATTTGAGCCTTTTTTAACTCAAAAACACGATGGGCCGGTGGATGAATGGGTGCCCTAGCACCCAGCCACAGGGCTTAGCAAGTTTTCTGGGGGAAACCCTGAGTAAAAGTCCAAACATGTTTGCGTACATATATCCATATATTTCTACACATTTGTGGCTTCTGTGTTTGTGCACACTCACTTGATGATGTTCTCCAAGAAGAGTCGTGCATTACTGAGCACCTACAAGGAAAAATAGAAAAGCAAAAGATAAGAAGCAATTCGCGTCAAAGAAAAGGAATCATTTCTCCTGGCGATTCATCGGGCCTGAACTTTGCAAAGACGATTTAAAAAACGCTCGGCTTTAAATCTCCTTATTGTTGTTTTCGAATCTAGTAACTCTGGTCAGATCAGCCTGCAGACTGACCCGTTTTTCTTTCACTGTATACAGAGTCAGGTATTGTTCTGAGCAAGAACAGAAAAGTAGCTTAACAAGACCAAACAGTACCTACCCATAAAACACACAAAGAGGAAGAGATTACAGGCTGAGTGACATCTGTCAAAATCAATCACATTTGTTTCACACCTAAACGTGGCAACAAATCCCTGCAGCTGCTCCCTCTGCTAGCCAAAATCACTTTATGGCATCGTTAAGCATTTAAGTTCAAGGTTCAGCTTCACCTTGTAGGATATAAAACTGATTGCAGAAGAAGTACACAGTGTGCAAAACGCATGCACACCATTTTTAGATCTGTCACGGTTTCTATAAGAGACAGTTTCTGAATGAATGCATGATGAGAGGCACGATATAGTCATGTTAAAGAGGATATTCTATGGTTTGAATTCTGTAATGTCCTCTGTCCGCACTGCTAACCTTTGCCTTATTAAGCTTCGAGATAAACAAGGTTCATCGTGAATGAAGGGACTATTGGCCTTTGTGAAGCAAAATGATTGCAAAATGGGTTCTCACAACAGTTCAGCTGTACCAGTGTGTCCATCACTCTCCAAAAGCACAGAGGTCAGAGTGAGGGGAGGTCTACTGAAGTAAGTGGACAGCAGGAATACAGACACTTTTACAACACGAGTGAAAATCAAGGGGAAGCTTTTTTTTAATTTTTATTAACTGTTAGCTAAAATCCTCAAAATGAACAAAAAGAAATACTTTAAGCATACTGCTTTGAGTTACAGTTTTTAAATACTTTAGTGAGACAGATTTGTTTAACATTACTATAAGAAGCCGATGCCACAGTACACAAATGAGAATTTTTTTTTTTTAATAAAAAGTGCAAAACAGATCAATTGCACAGGTTTCTAATTTGATTAAATTAGTTGCTATGCACAATGTTTGCAAAACTTGTGACAATTCCCCCCCCCCCCCCATTTGAATCTAATTGCACCAGAGATGCAACACATTTTGACGAGAGAAAGTATATTTCAGTGCCTTTAGATGAGACAAAACAGGTTTTAGTGGCAGGTAGGATAAAAATAGAAGGAGATTCTAGAGTTGAATGAACTTTACCCTACTGACATACAAATATGATTTGGAGAAACAATTCAGCTTCTAAAGGCTGAACTATCAAAGATTTAGTCTGATTAGGGGGGAAAAGAGAAGTTTTATTTTGGTCTGACCTGGTTTTCCTGTTGATCTCTTCTTTCATCTTATCAGGGCCTAATCCCAATGCATTAATAAAAACCTATGCGTTCTCACAATGATTCTCCATTATTCCCCAGCCATCACAGAGAAATACAACAGAACGACAAGCATGAATTTCTGGAATCCTCATATGTTTATACTCAAGAACAGCAAGGCTAAACATGCACAACATCCAATCTTTTCCCTGTGGAAACTTGCACCTCTGCAGACGACTTCCTTGGAATATAGCCAATGGTAGTAAAAACAAATAACATTCACTCAGTCACAAGACATACGAGTTAAACCCTCTGTAGTTTGACTTGTATCCCTCTGAACAAAGACTCTCTAAAAAGAGTAAGCAAAGCCCGGTGGTGACAGCAAACAGCATAAAACATGGTTGTCACAGAGATATAAACATTCAAAATTGGATTATTTTAGTCACAGAGAGCAAATTAGGATTGGTTTTTAGAAAAACTTTGGAAACAATTTCCTAAAAGAAGCTTGTGATCCCCCCTGGCGATACTTTTAAGCCAAAGATTTAGGAGCATTAAAAAAATAAAAAGGTAATCCCTCATTACTGACAAAAGTAGCAATTATTTACTCTCCCCCACTGCATGGCTCAGGTTTTCAATATGTAGCTATATAAATAAGACTTTTAGCCACTGATTTATAAAGTACACAACTTCTATTACTGATTTTTATTACATGTTACCGTAGGTGATCAGCTCAGTTAAAAATACACACAAAAAACTGTGCAATAATATAATAACCTGCAACAGCAGCAGCACCCACTGCTCAATACATTTTCTGTTGAGGAAATGTGAAATTATGACATTTGAACACTGGCACTCCCCAATTTGTCCGGAATGGCATCAAACGCAAGTACAATATTTTGAAGTGATAAAATACTAAACTTTGACATTAATAAAGCAATCAAACATGCCATCTAAATGACATTAAATCCTTATAATTCATCTTAATGCTGTCTGGGATGTAGTGAAAATTGGTCAGAGCGGCACATTTTCCTCAGTCACCGTTTGTCACTAAGCACAGCTTGCATTTTTTATTCAACACACCGTTTTGTCTTAATATTGCCAGAGTGTTTATAAGCCTGCCTGAAACAGCATCTGTAATTGCCACATGTGGTGCAAAGACACATTGCTAACAAAGAAACATCTTTCAATGCCCACACAGTTTTACTCACCAGCATGACAACACACCAGTTTAGGATTCCTCTGTAGTTGCTGTAGCCACTGGCTGAGCTTAGGAGAGATTCCTGTAGGACATGGCAGCTGCAAAACAAAATGGAAACAAAACTTCCAAGTATTTTGAGTAAATAATTTGTTTAATGATTAAATAACTAGTGATTACGTTATCTGTCAAAGCTTCCTGCTACTCATCAACAATAAGTAAATAGAAAAGGTAACATTACCAATTCCGATTTTTTTTTGTCAAATTGTTTTTTTTTTTTTTGCCGTGGCCGTTTATACTGCCAAATAAATGCAACCTGTATGCGTTCTGCAGTGTAAAAGACCTGAAAATGTCGCGCATGCGCAGTAGAGGGCGCAATAGCGTCAGTGTTCTACCAACCGTCATAAAAAGAAGAAGTGCTCAGTGTTTGCGGAAGTAAACATGGAAGCTAACGGTGGAGCTTAGCTTACACATTTGAAGTTGTTGTCCGACCGGAGCAGCATATTAACATCTTAATCCCCATTATAGTCTGTCATGGTTGTTGTTGGGGTTTTTTTTCCCGCTTGCGCGTATCAGGACACAGATAAGTGACGTTTGTCGAGTATCAGTGACGTTCAGTTCAGATGAATAAGACCGGGTCGCACTTGAATCGGATACGTATCAGATATGGATCGCATTCAAAAAGAATCCAACCTGTGCTGTTCAGACTGTAATAAAAAGATTGGATACAGGTCGCATTACGTAAAAAAACAAACAAAAAAAAAAAAAAACGAAAAAGAAATCGTAATTGGGTCACTTCAGCCTGGAGTGTGAACGCAGTCTTTGATGTCCGATACGTATCCGATTCAAATGTGACCTGAGTTCAGGTCGCATTTGTCCAAAATGAATGTCACTGACACTCGACAAACGTCACTATTCTGTGTCCTGACAGGCGCAAGCGGGAAGAAAAACACCAATCATGGCGGAATGTAATGAGGATTAAGTTGTTAATGTGCTGCTCCGGTTGGACAACAACTTTAAAATCGTAAGCTACTTCCGCAAACACTGAGCACTGCTTTTATGGTGGCTGGCAAAACGCTGGAGACTTTCAGGTCGTTTGCAGTTCACACAGGGGAACACATACAAGTCGCATCTGGAAATGTGAACTATGGAAGCCCATTTCCGCCATGAAAGAAAAAATAAAAGACCAACAGGAAGTTATAATTTCGACTTTGTAAGTCATAATTTCGACTTATGACTTTGAAAGTCGAAATTATGACTTCCTGTTGGTCTTTTATTTTTTCTTTCATGGCGGAAATAGGCTTTCACAGCCACGGCCAAAAAAGAAAGAAAAAAGAAAGAAAGAAAGAAAAAAATAAATCAGATTTGACAAAAAATAGAATTGGGTCACTTCAGGCTGCAGTGTGAATATAGCCTTTGTGAATCAACGTAATTAACATTGAAATCGTGTTGTATCCAACATATTCTTCTATACGTTCTCTGTATTTATTCAAATACTCTTGTTGAGAACTATTCCCCTGTTTTATTTTATGCAATATTTACTCAGACCACATTGATGATTTTGAACTTCTTCTTCAAAAACACAGATTCTGCTCTGCTATCCTTTTGGTAACTCAGTCATGTTGTACTCTCCTGATTAGGAAATCATTTTCCCTGAATGAGTAACATCCCGCAATCCAATATGGGTTCCAACCACTGCAACAGGCAGTCAAAGAGTTGTGAAAATGTGGGTCAAAGGGTGCGATCATGAAAAAATTGAGTAAATTTAGGCTTTTCATCACCAGTCAGATTATTTTCCCCCACGATCATACATGAGAAAGAACAAAAAAGGTGTGACGAAAGAAGGACTAGACATCTGAAAGGAAATGAGTCGGTAACAGAACTCACTGAGCCGTTTTCAGTGTGCAAACCTTTCACACACTGAAAAGGTGAAAAGGTTGAAAGCAAGATTAAAACACATGAAACAGGATGACTCTCTCACACACACACTGAAACCTCATTACAAGTAAGACAATGACCTAATTTCAAGGTTTCCTGTGTTAGTAGAATTCACATCGTTTGGTATCAGACCAAATTATTAGTCAGGCTCAATTTTTTACCCTTAGCTATTAAATTGTAGATACATATTCAGCATAAAAATTACTTTTCAAAGAGTCTGGCATGTCCAACAAAAAAAACAAAAACGCAAAGTTGTTATTTAGCCATCTTGAGGTCATTTCTTGTCCAAACATGTTTTAAAAATCAATTTTACAGACTCAGATGTATCTCTAATACATAACAAATTTACTGTTGTGATTTACTTATCACAACAGGAAAGGCAACTGCAGATTACTTTTAATACACCACTTCAACTGTCAAGCATGGTGGAAGCATCACACCGTGAGGACGCTTTTCGTTAACATGGACAGAGCAGAGTCAAGCTAAACATGAGCAACCCTGGGGCAGGTGATCACATTCCAGCTAAGGGTTGAGGTGTTAAACCGAGAGAAATGGGGGCATTTCAACAGGGATTTTGTCACAATATTGAGTAGTACTATCAGAATAACACATTTTCTTGATATCCCTGAGCCCAGAAAGACAACAACCCTCATCCTGCAGCCAAAGCAGCAGTAGAGTGGCTTAGAAATCAAATTGTATTTGCATGTTAGAATGGCCCAATCAGTGTCGAGGCCTAAGTCCAGCTGAGAAGTGGTGGTCAGACCAAATTAATTGTACTTCGAAGATGCTCATCATTCAATCTGATTCAGCTGTTTAGTGAAGAAACGTGGGCAAAAATATCAGTTCCTCGATGTGAGAAGCAGGTAGAAACATAACCCGTAAAACTTGGGAGCTGAAATTGCTGCAATTACAGAAAATGACAAAAAATGATGACGTCAAGATTTTCATTTATAAAAACAATATATTCTGATATGTGGCAAAAATGTATGCAATGTTGTTAAATGCAAGAAATAAAGAGAGGAGAGGAGTTGGGAAGCTTAATATCACTCTACAGACTTCTAGGATGAGTGGGAGCATTAGTCTGATGGGTCTGTGTTGGAAACTATCGGCCCCATGTATTTATTATAAAAGAAACAATCATTAATTAGGCGGCTGCAAACACCCAGAGATGTATCCCAAATTAGCTTAATACCACAAATCCCCAAGGAGGCAGAGGTGCATACTAACACCTAATATGATGTACAGCATGTTTACAGATTGAATTAAAACGGATCTAAACACTATTGTTTTACTTCGTCGCCTACCGTAGGACCGTGACGGTGTTTTTGTGAAAGACCGACGATTACCTGAGTCTGTCGTTGATATCTTCCACCGCACTGCTTTGCTTCCTCGGACTGTTACGGGACTGCTGCTGCTTTTCCCCCGCCTCTTCTCTGCCCACATTCCCATTATGACTGGCGTGCTGCTTGGAAACCTCCGGCGCCGCTGCTTTGACTCCAGCGGGATTCTGTGGAGGTTTCCCCCCGGCATCATGTCCCTTGGTGCCGTTGGCTTGTTTCACGCTGCCAGCTCCTCCACCGCCGGGGATGGTAGTCCTCCTCCTGCGTGCTGAGGGCCCCTTCGTGTCGCTCATTTCTGCGGGATTCAGTCACGCAGTTTCTATCTACCAGACATTGCTAATACATAACTGTCGTCGCTCCTTTTTTTTCTCTCTTTGTCAGCAGAACAAACAGCAGCTGAGCACTTCCCTCCTTGGAGCGCTATGCCAGTGCTGGTATAGAAAAAGAAGCGCTTTATTAGACTACCACTAAAGCTCAAGGTGCGTTTGACTCTTTTTGGTTGCCAGACCTTCGTTTATTAAGCAAACATCCCCCTATCTGGCTTGACGCGTTGACCAACTTCCGCATTTGAAGCATTTCTTTCGCAAGTTATTTTCTTATCTGCATTAAAGATTAGCGCTCCTCCAACCAATAAATACAACCAGCAAGCTTTTAATTATACGTAGTAGTCCTTTTATCAAATCATGACTGCTTTCTCAATCTTAAACCTATTCTTTAGCTTGTTTTAAATGGAATATTACAATTTTGTCTTAAAAATGTCTACCCCACTAACTCACTTTTAACATAATTCACAGTACAATTATTTTTCACCAAGCAAAATTATATTTTTATGTTCCTGTGTATAAAAACACAGCAGATTCAGATTTATTTATTGTCATACAGTGAAATAAAATGACAATCTTCAGGACCATGGTTACTTAGACAACATAAACTAAACATAAAGCTTAAAATAAGCTAAACCTGAAGACTGAAGCTTAGATTAAAACTCAAGCTAAACTAAGGTTACTAGAGGATAGTCTTTCTCACTGAAATGTGCATCAAACTGTGCATAGAAAATATGCAGTTCATCAGGGATTAAGGGAAGAGTCAGAAGCAAGATACTGAATCTTTAAATTGTTGACGCGTTTAAGCATTGAAATAGTAGAAACATAATTTCATTTTTATTTTTGTATTTTTTCTGACAAGCTGCACACTAAAAAGTGGTAGAGTTTGTATTTTTTTCCATCACTCTTTAATTTTTTGTGTATTCTTGGAAGAGAAAAAACTAAAAGAATGAGCAAAGTATTGTTGTTTAACATCATCAGTCAACAGTGTCTATTTTACATGATAGGAAAACACGTCATTGAATTCTAGAACTGAAAAATGTTACTAATAATATTGATTACTACGAACCCCATAAATCTGCCTGTTTATTTTCTTTGCTACAGTAAACAATACACTTCAGTTACTTAACCATTTGAAATATACATCATCATATTTGAGCTTGATGTGCGCTTAGAGTCCAAACCGGCAGAGGGTTCATAAATAAATCTTGGGCCTGATGTACCATGATACCCTCAGATAATAAACATTGCCTCAATGCAAATAACAATCTGTTTCAAAGTCTGAACCCTGAACCCTACTTAAATTGTTTATCTAAAGGTAAACTGTGAAGTCATCTGGTTACAGAACATTTCCTCTTGAGTTATGCCTCTACAAGATGACATAATGGCTAGAAAACTCAGCTGCACCTTTGCAAAAAGTTGATATTGGTTTCCACCTTGTGCATTAATTTCACAGTAAACCAGACCGCAGAAGCGTATGACTATAAATGAGCAAAGCCAGTGTAGCTTAATGATAGCTTCTCATAGCTTCTCATGAAATGTCGCCTGGTGCCTTGAAGGCCAAGTACACTTAGTAGGATTTTATGGCATCGTCATTAATGCTTTGAGAGTTCCTGTACACTCATTTGTTTTCATAATATTATAGCTATTTTGTTTTGCAGAATATTTAATTGCGTTGAGTCATGTTTTCAAAACGAATCAATCAATGAGTTTATATTCAACTTAGAGGAAATAATTACATTTATTGCTTTAACTAATTCACTCTTTCACTGTTTGTGTCCTTCACTAATAGATTTTATCAGAAAATAAAAGATTGTGAATACCTGACTTCCCTTTGAGGCGTATAAAATGTATTTGCATTCACAGCAAAGTACTTTAAAGCACTATAAAATAGTTCCTAGATAGTTTTTATGTCATCTTCAATAATTCAAACGGGTGAGCAATCAGTAGAACTACAAATACTACAATCAAGTGAGGTTGCTTTCCGTTTTGGCAGTCAGCCAATGATATGCTTGTCACGTGACAATTTTGTCCAATCAGAGCGTGGCAGACAGGAAGTACGTTGAATAAGTCAGTAACAGCTGTTGACAAGAGCGGTTTCGTTCATATAAACACAACCGGTCCCATTTCTGTGTTTAGACACTGTTCTTATTAGCCTTTTCTGCCTCATGGTAGATTGTTTTAGTTGACTTTCGGCATTTTGTACTTAAATGGGATGAGAAAACACAAGAGGAAGAAACAAATCGGAGGAGTTGGGGGCAATGAGAATGGATCTGCTACAAGAGGTTAGTGAAACACAAATAGCTAGCACTGTTGTATGGTTGGAAACGCGGTTCACAAATGCTTCTTTGCTAATAAAACTTGCCAGAACATTTAACATTATTTGGGTGCTGATTAAATCGGAAAGTTGACAAGTCTCATACTCGAATTAAATCTCATTTTACATAATATATCATCAAAACCCTTTGGAATCAGGTCTGGATACTAATCTGGAGTTGACGAGTTTCTCTTCCTAGCTGGCAACAAATCATCCACAGTCGTTTCTTCACAAGATTTAATCAGAATCAAAGCAACTCTAAATGCTGGTTGCGTGGCATTCTGGGTTGTCTGGAAAAGCCCCGGAAAATTACAGCTCCCATCTTCAGATATTTTATTCACAGAACCAAACCTGTCATTTGTGTTCATTGTCAAGAACTCCAGACAAAAGCTCTTACATAACCTCATCATCATTTACTGAGTCATTGTGATTCTTTGTCTCCAATTTACCTGCCACCGACATAAATCATCACAGTTTTGTTGGAAATAATCTTTTTCCCATTTTATAAACAAACCCTTTAAGCACTTTTGTGCTATTTTCTCTGCGAAGTTGGGCTAATATTTTTGAGAATAAATAGCTTTTTAAGGAATATTTTGAACAATAACAAAATGTCAAGACTGTAAAAGACAGTATCAAAACAGGAGTTGGACTTTTGTTCATTGCCATTTGTTGTAAAAGAGGAAAAGAGTGAAATGGGAAGTTCATAATGACTTCTCGACTATGGCTTTATAATTTTCTTTTTGTGTTTGCTGTTTTATTGCTGTGTTTGCTGTTTTATTTATTTATTTTTCATTTATGCTTTTTTTTAATTACATCTCTGCTGCTTTCTCACTAAACCTTTTTCCCGTTTCTTACAGAATTGGATGGTGGAAGGAAACATAAGATGACCGTCATTCATCAGGCTTTGATAAGGTTGGAGGCATGAATATCTTATCCTCTGTAATGTAATTTGGTTTTGATATTAAAAACTATTATAGGATGGCTATTCCCTTAACTTCTTTAAGCAATAGAATATTGTATCCCCCTTTAGAAATCCTACATAATTTAGCCACATGTGGTACAATACTTTAGATTTCTTTATCTAAAATTAAGAAAAGCTTCACACTGTTTCATTATGATCAAACTTACTTTGTTTTAGAGAGTTACACAATTCTTTGCTTCTGAACTGATAGGGACCCAGTGGACATTGAGGCGCTGAGGAGAGCTGCAGCCGGTAACAGAGGCCTGCTCACTGATGAGCTAAGGAGAAAAGTCTGGCCTAAATTACTGAACATAAACGTGTACAACCTACCACACAAACCTGGTTAGTATTCCCTTCTAAAAAACACATTTAATGACACTTAATGACAAAAAAAAATAATTTATTTTTTGACAATCACTACATAAATCAACATAGACAATTCCTATGACATTGCAGCGCTCTGGAAACATACTTAAACCCATTGAACTTTTACACATTTTGTTTTGTTAAAGCTATTAACTTATATGTAGTTTATTTGGATTTAATGTGATGCAACAACATAAAGTACTTAATATTTATAAAGCGTAAGGAAAGCGTTATGTACCTTTAAAAAATCTTAAGTGTGGCATGGAATACAAATGCAACTTGCAACTTTCAGATTTTTATTTGTAAAAAAAAAAAAAAGATTAAAAAGTTCTTTGTTAATGTAATCTTTCTTTCTGCTTCAGGTCGAGAAGTGAGGGAGAATCACAAGGACTACAATCAAGTTGTCCTGGATGTCAGAAGGTCCATGAAGCGATTTCCTAAAGGTGCTTTTGTGTGTCTGTGTGTGTGTGGGTGTGTGTGTGTGTTACCTCCACTAAAAGAAGCAGGCTGTAATTCACTGTGACGTTTATCAGGCTTCACCCTTGTACTTAGAGCAACGCAGAGGGTTGTCTGATAGTTAAATCATTAATTTGCAAAGTTTAAGTGTTGGAAGACTTAAAGGACAGAGATTGTCTTCTATTAACAAGTCTCAAAGACTTTTTGAGTAAAAACTTATTGATTTTTAAAAGTTTGTGTAAATCTTACCTGAAAAATAAATGGTGTGGAAAAGATGATATCACCAGCACAGAGGTGCAGTATCAGCTCTTTTTCTTTTCCTGAATCTAAATTTATCATTAAAGGCAATAATAACAAAAGATAACTCCAAACGTCTTTTGAAACGCTGAAGCAGTATGTTCAGAAATGTCCACCTCCTGTTTCAGCAGCTTGTGGAACAGCTTAATGAACTTAAAGTACTTGTTGGACCCCATCAATCACATTACTGTGGAGGAATGCTTCTCTGGCGTGCCGTTTTTCCAGACAATTTTAACAACTGTGTTTGGATTCTATTAAATAAATCTGTCTGTTACGGCGCTATTGGCACGTCAGGGTTCAGGATAAGAATGAGGATCGCAGAGTGTGTACCGATCAGATACCCAGATGACCCCGAGGCAATCATGAAGCAGTTTGACGGTTCCGTTCTTTAATCGGCGGTTTTAGTGTGTGTGGTTCTACAACAAATGAATAAATAAAAATTACAATCTACCATGAATATATACACTCATTTACAAATTACAATCATGTTGCATTGCAAGTAAAATTAAACAAGGTAGAACAAAGCGACCAAACATATTATGTGTTACCGTACTAGCATATAAATTAGCTTAGCACACCCTTCGCTTATGTTAAATAAATAAAGTCTAACAGAGAATGTTGAAGCTACTTATATAAACATATCTCGAACATAAATACACTGCAACCTACCACTCATATGGACGCACACTTGAACAAACCCACGAAACCGCTAACAAACACCACATCTGCTGCTCTGTACAGCTTCTCGAACAATGTCTTATGAAAGGAAAAAATATATCACCCTCAAACGGCCGCGCCACCTGGTGGCGAGGCTAGGGACTACAGCACGGCCTTCAGAACAGCCGCCCCCAAACTTGCAACCGCAAGTTTGCAGCATAAAGCTCACTGTCCATCTGATTCTGGCACTGCAGGTAGACGGATAAGGCGGCTCACTGGCCGTATGTACATGCGGTCTTTCACCTTGACCTCTGCAGACCGGATCAAGCCATCCGCTCCCGGGAATACTCTGCTGATCGCTCCTATAGGCCATGAGGCTCTGGGGAGTTGTGGATCCACTATCATCACCACAGCACCCATCTGAATAGGAAAAGTGTCCTTTTGCCACTTCGACCGAGTCTGCAGTGTGGGCAGGTAGTGGCGTATGAACTGTGTCCAGAAACGATCTGATAACACTTGACAGGTCCTCCAATGTCGCTGTCCAATGAGCTCTGAGTCGTGATATAACACTTGCGGTAGGGAAGGGTCTAGCCGCCCCATCAGCAACAGATTTGGGGTAATGGGATCTGGGTCGGCTAGATCTGATGATACGTACCCCAAAGGTTTCGAGTTGAGTATTCCCTCAATCTCGATCAGCACTGTTTGCAGGATTTCCTCCTGAACAACCTGTGAGCCTATTGTAGATTTCAGAGCTGCCTTTATAGATCTGATTTCTCGTTCCCAGGATCCTCCAAAGTGGGGAGCACTGGGGGGATTAAATCGAAACGTTATTTGATGTTCTGATAATTGGGATTGTAAAGAGGGATGAAGAGCATGAAAGGACTGCTGCAGCTCTTTCTCTCCTCCGCGAAAATTAGTTCCTTGATCGCAGAGTATCTCAGCTGGTTTACCTCGGCGAGAGACAAATCTTCTTAATGCCATGAGGAATGAGTCAGAACTGAGGCTAGACAGCACCTCAATATGAACGGCACGAGTTGTCAAGCATTTGAAGAGCAGACCCCAGCGCTTTTCCATTCGCCGACCAACTTTCACTTGAATTGGACCAAAACAATCGATTCCTGTTGAAAAGAAGGCTGGATGATTCAATCGGAGGCGTGCCAGGGGAAGGTCTGCCATCTTCGGATTGACAGGCTGAGCTCTCCATTTCTGGCACTCAGGGCAGGAGCGCTGTTCACTCCTTATGGCTTCACGGCCCCTAAGAATCCAATATTTCCTTCTCAACTCTGCAAACAATCTCTCTGCTCCAGGGTGCTTTAAATCACTGTCAGCCTGCCGAATGAGTAGCTTGGTAACAGGATGTTTAGGATCTAATACTACTGGATGAGTGATAGCAGGTTCCAAATCGCTGCATTGTCTGAGTCTGCCACCTACTCTGATGAGTTGAAGTGATTCGTCAAATTCCGGTGCCAGGGTGACTAAACGACTGGATGAATGAACTGGTTTCCCAGTGGTCAGCCACTGGATCTCATCTGGGAAACTGTCTCTCTGAGCAGATTTTAGGAGAGTAAGTTCAGCCTCTTTGTAGTTCTCTGCTGTGAGATTATCACCAGTTGACCCCTGAAGGCATTTAGCAGCTTCCTTTAAGAGGTCATTAAAACTGGCAAATTTCTGTGCATCTGGAAGTGGACAGGGTTCAGCAGTTACAACCAAGCAAGTGGCTGCTCTACGCTGCTCCTCAACGAAGTCGGTGCATGGTATAATTGGATGCTCCGGCCACTGACTCTGTGGGAGCTGCAGAAAGGATGGTCCACATGCCCACCGGGACTGGCAGGTGAGGTCTCGCAGTCGTTTACCCCTAGTTAGATCATCTGCGGGGTTGTCAGATGTTGCCACATATCGCCAAGCCCAGCTATCTGTCAGTTCTTGGATTTCAGCAACTCGAGTTCCTACAAATACCTTGAAGTGGCAGGAATCTGACTGAATCCATGTTAGAACAGTGGTGGAGTCCGTCCACAACACCACTTTGAATAATGGTAGGGTGAGCTCTTTGGTCAACAGGCTGGCGAGTTGAGCTCCTGTTAAAGCTGCACATAGTTCCAGACGTGGCATGGACAACTGCCGTTTAGGAGCCACTCTAGAACGTGCGGTCAGGAAAGCAACTTCCACATTTCCAGCCGGATCTTCCGTCCGTAGATATGCAACACTTCCGTATGCCTGTTGTGATGCATCACAAAAGATGTGCACCTCACGTTGACTGTCAGTTTTGTCCAGCTCGGGGCTTACATAACAACGCTGCAAACTGACATTGTCCAGATGTTGCAGCTCCTCTTCCCATTCAGTCCATGCAGAAAGCAGATCACTCGGTAACAGTGGATCATCCCACTCACGCTTTTTGTCCCATAGCCGTTGGACTAGTACTTTGGCCCTTGTCGTGAAAGGGACGAGGAAGCCTAGGGGGTCGTATTGACTTGCCAGAACCCGATAGATGTTCCTCATAGTGGGAGGATTACGGTTCAAGGGCCTGGATTTATACTGTAGAGTGTCAGAGTTGCACATCCACCGCAAGCCAAGAGCAGGTTCTTGGGGATCCATATTGGTTTGATTCAACCACTGTTCACTGTTTTCCGACCTTAACTCCTTTGGTAGATGGCCAATGAGATCTGGGGTGTTGCTGGCCCACTGCCTGAGCTCAAATCCTGCTTCTGATAATAGTGACCTTAATTTCTCCACTACTTCTTTAGCCACCTCTGGAGAAGAAAAGCTCTGCAACCAATTATCAACATAGAAGTTCTTCTCAATGGAGTCACAAACATCCTCTCCCTGCTGACAGTGATCATGGACATGTCTCTGAAGTGCGTATATGGCGCAGCAAGGAGAGCATGTTGTTCCGAATGGGAGCACCTGCCATTCATACACTTTGGGAGGGGTGTCTCTTTGCAGATCACGCCAGATAAAACGTAGCAGTGGTTGATCTTCCGGCAGCAGTCTCACCTGGTGGAACATTCCCTTGATGTCGCTACTAATTGCAATGGAGTGTTCTCTGAAGCGTAATAGCACACCAAGGAGAGAGGCCCCCAGGTTTGGGCCTGGCAACAGTAGCTCGTTGAGGTTCTGGTCTTTGTAAGTGAATGAGCAATTAAACACCACACGGTTCTTACCGTTATGTGTCACCATGTGGTGGGGAATGAACCACGATTCCTTTGAAGCCCTCATCTCCTCTTCACTTACTTCTCTCACATAGCCGGTCACTATTAACTTGGTGATCTCTGCTTGATAAGCTTTAGCCTTCACTGGATCTCGATGAAGGCGCTTCTCTGTGCCACGTAGACTGGGAAGAACCGCCACAGGTGATACTTGTAGTGTAGGCATATCACTGACACGCAGAAGGGGCGTTGCATATCGGTTCACACCTTCAATATTCAGTCTGATCGTTTTCCCCTCCAGAAGCTTCATAGCTTGCTCTTCCCTCCGTGACCGTGTCACTAGTTTCTCACTTCTGTACGGCATGATGTCAAGTTGCCATAGTCTTTCTACTTGACTTAACAGGTCTGATTGAGGTGAGGCAGCTGAAAGAAAGAGGCATTGTTGAGGTTGTGCAGCGTGTCGAGGGGACGGGACAGGTCCTTGTAGTACCCAACCCAGCCTAGTTTTGACTGCAGCTGGACCGCCAGGTGGGCCTAGCCGCACAGGTTGGATGGGGGTGACTAAGTGGGGACAGTCTGATCCAATCAAAATGAGCGGCTGAGCATTCGAAAATGACTGCAAAGGAAGCTTCCTCAAATGTCTATACTTTTGCTGCAGTGCTTTCACTGGGTACGAATGTTGAGCCAAACCTAGATCATCTGCTGTGAAGGCTCTCTCGATGGTAAATGTTTTGGATGGTTGACTGGCAGAGGAGACTTTGACTGTCACTGATTCACCATGCAGTGTTCTCAGTCCTTGCCTTACTGTACGTAAAGTAAGACTCTCTGCGGTGCCCTGTAGCTGAAGCTTCTGAATGGCCTCTGGGAGAAGAATTGTCCTCTCCGAACCATCATCTAGTATGGCAAACGTCTCAAGGGTGTGTTTCCCATTCCGCAGCAAAACTTTGCTTATCTTCAGAAGCACTTGGTTGCAACCTGAACGACGGTCCAGATAGAGCACATCAGTAGATGATTTACTGCCCAGTTCACTGACATGTTCCATTGGTGTTGTAGGCAGAGCAGCTCTGGTATTCACTTCATGCAGGGCCTCTAGATGTTTTCCTTTGCATGTGTTGCATTGCACTCTAAGTCGACACTGAGCTGCCTGGTGGTGTCGTCCACAACGCCAGCAGCGATTATTGGATTTAATCCAGGTGGACTTCTGCTCCTTTGTCAGCAGCCTGAAGTTCGAACATTGATCTAGAAAATGGAGAGTGTTATTACAATAAGGACAAAAAGCTGTGGGCTTGCCTTGGACCTCAGCATGGGAGGGGTTTGTGGCCAAGGGTCTCTGAGGGGCAGCATCGTATGTTGAGCCATGTAACACAGTAGCAGTCCCTCTTGAGGTTCTCTTATCTCTTTTGAGGCCATTTCTGTCTCTCAGTCTCTCTTCCACCTTGATGGACCGATCTCCACCCTCTTGAATGATCAGTTCATACTCCAGCCACTCTGCAAAGTCTCTCAATGAGGGTATTCCACTTTTCTGTGGGTAGAGGTAGCGGCGGAAAGCAGCACGCATGTCTTGGGGTAGCTTTCGTGTGAGTCTTGCTACATGAGAGCCGCATTGTAACTCTATGTGTCCATCTTCCCCAAGTTGCTCTAACATGCCAACCAACGCACGCACTCTCAATGCAAACTTTCTGAATCCTGTTGTGTCACTTGTGCGAATATTGGGCTCATCCATAAGCTCTGCTATTCTCTGAAGAGACAGTTGGTGAGGCTGGCCGTAATGTGTAGTGAGTGAAGCCATCGTGTCAGAGTATGGGCGAAGTGAATTACTGTAGGAGTCGGCAATTAAAAGAGCTTCTTCAAATTTAAGGTGGTCACATAGCACCTGATATTTGAACCTCTCTGTTGCGTCGGCCGGGAGAATATTCTCTAGGGCGAGTCTTAATCTGGCGAATTGCCTAGGATCATCCTTTGTGAACTCTGGTATTGATGGCAATGGTCCTCTGTAGGTCTTCTCCCTTGTAGCTATGGCCATTGCAGGACCTGATGGGTGGGTAGGGGAGTGCATGTTGGTGTCCAAACTAGGTCCAGCTCGTGGGTGAGATAAGGGGGTGGACTGTGGCACTCGGGGTTGAAAGTCAGGAGCTCTGGTGACTGCAGCTGCAGTTTGTTGTTGTACTTGTAGCTCTTGTAAACGTTGGCTAAGCTCTTGTACGATAGCCGGTGGAGGTGGAGGAGGTGGAGCCACCTGTTGGTGTTGGAGATCTGGATAGTCACCCGGAAAAAGGATTGGAGGTGGTGGTAGTGGCCACTCTCCAGCTACATCCTGTGTGGGGCATACATTGGGCTGCTCCTGCTTCAGGGTAAAGGGCTGCGTCGTTTGACGTGTGGAGAGCCAAGTGTCATCAGCCGAAATGTAACCATCTGGCTGCTGTGCTGAATGTAGGCTAGTTGATCTCATCGTGGCAACATTACGATCCACCTGCCTCCTCATGTCTTTAACCATTAGCTGCAGTCGATTATTATCCTCTTGCAATTGCTGCACAATTGTCATAAGCTCATGTGGGATGCTGGGTAACACTGGTGTCTGTCCAACAGCTCCAACAAAACCAGAAGTCTGTATGAGGGGCGTCACCTCGGCGGATCCCTCTCTACTGTGAAGCTGTTCCAACATAGTGTTTGACGGCAGTGTATATCCCTCATAATCCGCCAGCCATCCTGGTGGTCGCACAGCCCTCCGAGGACGTGCACCAGCTCGCTCGGGGTCATAATCCATATCCACTCTGTAATCTCCACGCTCCGGCTCGAAGGACCAAATTGTTACGGCGCTATTGGCACGTCAGGGTTCAGGATAAGAATGAGGATCGCAGAGTGTGTACCGATCAGATACCCAGATGACCCCGAGGCAATCATGAAGCAGTTTGACGGTTCCGTTCTTTAATCGGCGGTTTTAGTGTGTGTGGTTCTACAACAAATGAATAAATAAAAATTACAATCTACCATGAATATATACACTCATTTACAAATTACAATCATGTTGCATTGCAAGTAAAATTAAACAAGGTAGAACAAAGCGACCAAACATATTATGTGTTACCGTACTAGCATATAAATTAGCTTAGCACACCCTTCGCTTATGTTAAATAAATAAAGTCTAACAGAGAATGTTGAAGCTACTTATATAAACATATCTCGAACATAAATACACTGCAACCTACCACTCATATGGACGCACACTTGAACAAACCCACGAAACCGCTAACAAACACCACATCTGCTGCTCTGTACAGCTTCTCGAACAATGTCTTATGAAAGGAAAAAATATATCACCCTCAAACGGCCGCGCCACCTGGTGGCGAGGCTAGGGACTACAGCACGGCCTTCAGAACACTGTCATGCGTTTCTCATTTGAGTTACTTTCATTTCATTTTTTATTTGTTTGCTTCTTTCTGGGTTTTTAGTCAGCTTTAATGGTGAATAATTAAAGGAATCATATGCATTTATATAATCTCTGGATGTCGAGATTACAGTTTAGTCACCAGACATATGCTCAACTTGAACAAAAACAGAAAAAAAGGTTTTGTTTTTTTTTCTTACTGCTGGTGTTTGCATGTAGTGAATGCTTCATTCCTGTGCGGTGTTTTAGGTATGCCAGCCTCAGAGCGAGCCGTTCTGCAAGAGCAGCTGATCGACGTCATCCTGGAGGTGCTGAAGCGAAACCCGCAGCTCCACTACTACCAGGGCTACCATGACGTGGCTGTGACGCTGCTGCTGGTGGTTGGGGAGCGCATGTCCATCGCCATGCTGGACACTTTGTCCAATTTTCACCTCAGGTTAGCCTGCTTTCACAGTCGTTGCAACATTAAGATTTTTTTATTTTTTTTTAATTAAACCTTAATTTTTCTCCTTCCTGTAGGGATTTTATGGATCCGACCATGGACAGCACCAAACACATTTTAAACTACCTTATGCCCATATTGGAACAAGTCGATGCAGAACTACACGACTTTATGATCAGGTAAAGTAAATCACTTAAAAATTGGAATTGTTTTAGACTAACTTGCCACTAGAGGGAACCAGAGAGCCAGTCTTTAAATATAACTGAGGATGCATTAGTTGTCTAATTTGGGGAGTTTCAGTTAAATGTTGTGGTTTTACTGGCCTGTTTGTCTCACTGAGGTCTTTGCATCATTAAACTAATTTTGAACCCCGAATAGATAGTAAAATGCAAAATAAATAAAACTGAGAATATTTGGATCCTTTATGGTTTATTAAACCAGCCAATAATGCTTATTGGAATAAAGCCAGCTATTGCACGTTGCTTATGAATTTTGTCAGAATCAGGTTTTAGAAATGTTTGCGACTTGTGCTATGAAGTATTTTAATCTGCATGCTTGAGTGTATCTGCAAGACGCTGCATTTGCTATCTTACAAAACTCGAACTAAAAAAACAGAAGAATGAAGGCACAGCTTTGGACTAAAAGACAAGACGATAAAGAAAAGATTACTTCAACGTTTGGATCACTGATTTTAGTGCATTCTTCCTCTTCTTTCTTCCTGCCTTCTCATGCGTTTCTCTTCCACGTTCTGTAGTGTTTCTCCTCCATTTTATCTCATTTCTCCAGCTGTTCTTTGCTCATGCTTCTTGCCTCTTGTCCATCCCCATTCTTTCAATTTCATTTACCAAAACCCTCTACATATACTACTTCATTTTATTTAGGTTTCAGAAAATTTAGAAAAACTTCACTTTCTAAACTTGTCAAAATGTACCAACTAGTAAATGCCTTAAATATAAAGATTCCAGCTAATTTGTCATTGCATGTAAAAAAATAATAAAAGAAAATAATCAGGTTTCATTTTACAACTGAGATAAGTGATAAAGATCACTTTATTTTTGAAAGTAATCTTTGCTTAAGTTTAAGAGACGCTTGGAGCACATGTAAAATCTAGTTATAAAAAATATGAACATAATTTCTTTCCCTGTGCTGTTGAGCAGCTTGTCTTCATCTGCTCTATGTGGCGTCTGTTTCAGAGCGGAGGTCGGAACCATCTTTGCTCTCTCCTGGCTCATCACGTGGTTCGGCCACGTCCTGTCAGAGTTCAGACACACGCTGAGGCTCTACGACTTCTTCCTGGCCTCCCATCCTCTGATGCCCATCTACCTTGCTGCTACGGTAAGACTGCTCGACTGCTTTCGCATGCGACCTTGTCTGCAGCGACAGTTTGGTACTTTTCGTTTAAATGAAAGAAAAACCGAGCGTAAGTGACTATTTTTACGATGCAAACATTTCGATTTTTGCATCTTGTTGCTCAACAGAGGCTCTCTACGCTCTGTTAAAAGCAGGAATGTTGGTGTGTTGGATAATTTACGCTAAGGTTAGTTTGTTTCTTAAAATACTTTTTTAAACTTTTCAGAGTAGAAACAGTTGCTGTTGAGAATGTTTCAGTATCTGCTTGTCTTTTTTTTTTTTCTCTCTTTGAGCTAAATAGAGGAAGGACTCTGAAGTATCTGAGACAATAAAGTAGAAATTTACTTATTCGTCCTCTAAAGCTGAGTTCAGATCACAACATGAGGCTTGAATTGAAATAAGTCTGAAAGGGGGCAAAGTTGTTCCAATAGGATCCTAGTGGTCATAAAGACTGGATGTATTTTGCAAACTTTCATTCCTAGAAGGTCAGGCTTTCAGTAACACAAACATAACTATCTTTATGCAGTAGTAAGTTGAATATGGGAATGCATCATAAACAAAACACATACTTTATTTATGTGAAATTGAGTTTTGTTTTCGATATTTAGACCCATGTGTGGTACACAAATACACATTGCAATCTAAAAAAAAATAGTGTGACAGAAGATTTCCCTTCTATCTGCATATATATTGTCTAATATCCTCGTAGAAAGGTGTTATTTTCCAGAAAGGATTTCTCCAGGGCACTTCTTAGTTAAACCTGTAACTCTGCTTTCCTGTTTGTTATCTCTGTTGTTCTCTTTAGTATTTCTAACTGGAGGGCCTCATTTTCAACTCATCACACGTGATCCAGAATAATTAAGAGAATAAGATGTATAAACTTAGTCCTTCTTTGCTCTAGGCTACTTTTTTAACAGCTAGTTTGCTACTTGGTGAAAAGCTGTTCATATTTGCTCCCCCGTGAAACGACTTCAATTTGATCGTTGTTACGCATCCTGAGAAAAATGTTCG
This sequence comes from Poecilia reticulata, assembly GCF_904066995.2. Lineage (NCBI taxonomy): Eukaryota > Metazoa > Chordata > Actinopteri > Cyprinodontiformes > Poeciliidae > Poecilia > Poecilia reticulata. The sequence goes on from NC_088840.1 coordinate 16,910,398, forward strand.
CAAGCAGAAATCGACCCACCAACACAGAATTTAAATAATTGAAATAAAATGTTTTGTTTTCACAGAAAGCAAGAAAGGGGGGCAGTTAAAAAAAAAAACAAAAAAAAACAACGCATCACAAGTATTTTTGAAGAGGATAAACTCTTCCCATGCAAAAAAAAAAAGACCAAAACTTGTTGATTTACAATAAAACTAATTCAATTTAGATACTTCTAAATGTTTGTCTTTGTTTTCCCGTTTCTCTTCTTCAGATTGTGTTGCACAGAGAGAAGGAGGTGAAGCAAACCGAGTGCGACATGGCCATGGTGCACCACCTGCTCTCCCACATCCCACAGGACCTCCCGTATGAACTCCTGATCGGCCAGGCGCAGGACCTGTTCCAGCAGTTCCCTCCGTCGCTGCTGGCCAAGCGGGCTGCACTGCAGTCTGGCAAGAGGTGAGGCGACTACGACGACGGATGAAAGCAAAGCCGCTAATGTGGTAACTCTGCTCAGAGCACGTGTCTTTAGCCCTGGTGTTTAAGCTGTTTATTAGGCGAAACAACAACAGTCAGATCCATGTTTATGGGTGCTACAGTTTAATAGCCGCTTAATTAAACTGGAACACACAGAAGTAAAGTCTCCTAGAAATTACTCTGCATGGAGGTTCTGTTTTGTGTTTTTGTTCCTTTTCTCACTTTTAATTATTTGTGTTCTGATGAACTTCTTTAACTTTAATGGTTCTCTGTCCCTGCAAGGCGTGAGGTTTGCTTCGTGAGCAAAATAAAACAAAACCTGCTCTTCTAATCAAAGTATCTCAATTTGGCTTTTGCACATCATCTACCGTATGCCGCTCCAAAATTGGGACTGCATACATCAATTTTTTGTCCGGTAAGAAATGCTGATTTCTTACCAGCAGTAAGAAATCAGCATTAAACATATGTTGCTGCCTAAATGTGAAAAATGAAGCGCACTTTGGGGAAACAAGTTTTGTTTTCTATTGCTGTTTAAATCCTTTGCCTTCATACTGTGAGTATTTGGAAGAAGAGTGTAAAATTTTGTTTACTTTTGTATATTTAATTGACCTGTGTAACTTTAATCAGAAGGTAGGGTTTTGCCTCCTGCTGTCTCACCACATTCCTGCAATCTTCATGCAAAGCTGAGTGAATCTTCTTCTGTGCAGACAGAGTGTCTGCATAGTGTCGCATGAGATAACATAATGTAATTATTCTAAAAGCACTCATCCCCAAATTGCCTTGCAGTCTTCATATGAGTATGTAAAAGAGTGTGTGAGTCTTTATGTAGCTGTAGGGTAAGGCTCTCTGAATACTCTAACTAGAACTGTGCTCTCTAAACTCCGTCCATTAACCACTTGACAAAACATATAGGCTTAAAAAAGATTACATTTGCATTTTTCTGGGCTAAATTAAGACAATATGAAGTTTATTATGGGAATGATAATACATGAGTGAAATGATATATTGACCTTGGCTCTAATTTACACTTTTCAGTATCATAAACAAACTCTGCTTGCTAAAGAGGATTACTGTTTTATCTCTAAATATGAGTTTGATCATAAATATTAACGTGTATAATTTCCATAACATATAATAGAAAAAAAAACAGGCCACAAACTGAGGAAATCCTGAGATTTCACCTTTTAATAAATGAAAGAAAAATTCTTTGCTTGGATTGCATGCTCCGATAAATGTGCACTTTTTAATATTTTCTTTATGCTTGTTGCTACATTAGATTTAAACAGGTGAAGTATGAACCTGTCAATCTGAGTGAATTATAAAATGTTTCAACCAAAATGTTTCTCCTGTTTAAAATGTGCATTTATTTTTGCTAAGAACTGCCTTTTCGGTTTATGTGTAAATCTAAACCGTATTTTGGATAGCAGCAACATTTACTCTGGAAAGTGCGGTGCAGCTCCTTCAGTAACCAAAATGGGGCGCTACTAACTCGCATCCCGACTCCACCACATAGATTTCCTGGTGTTGGTCCACACAGCGCCTTTCTCTCTTTATTATTAAGGGGAAGCCTTTTAGGCCGGCGGGGCCACTCACTCTGAGCGTGTTTCTGCGTGTCAGCATCCTTCAGTGTCGCCTGAAGTCATTGTTCAGGGCGGGAAGTGACACAAGACCTTGACAGACATGCTGAAAGATACAAATGCTCAAAACATACATTAGCTTTCCACGGCCAAGAAGCACTGAGTTAGCAATTCTCCCTCTCTCTCTCTCATCCTCTTTGGCTCACTTGTCTTAATCTATCACTTTATCCATCAGTCCATCTTCTCATGTCACTAGACTTTAGTTTTCTTCCTTATTGATGGCTAACACTTCCTTCCCATTCATCTCTCTTTCTCTCTGCCTCTCGTTTCCTTGCATCAGCTTGTCCATAAGCAGCTTCCAGGCATTTCATCTCTCCACCCTCCACCAGAGGCCAGACTCTGTTCTCCAGCGCCTCAACAGGGCCCAGGGCTCCACCACCTCCAGACATGGTAAAAATAGTTACTGTAATCTTATTACTATTCTTCACATAGAGAGCACTCACATATTTTATTTTATTTTTTTTGGTGTGTGGAGACGGGGTATAGACGTATTGTTGCTGCACAGCCTTTGAAGGTTGAGAAAAATGAATATTATCTGTGAAATCCTCCAAGAAAATCCTTCCAGAGCTCCCAGCTTTGGGGGTTTTCCCACCTAGGTGATATAATTCTTCAAAACAAGGCAGCAGTAAACACTTTCCCCTCTGGCACGATCAATAACATGTAAACAAATGTTGTAGCACCCCCATCAGACCAATCAAGTGCAGATTTAAATATGCCAGAACAGAACAAAGAGATGCATTACTCCCTTGTGTTCTGTGAAGATCTGAGCTGCGGCGTCTGACATGTTGTCAGTGATTTACACGGACTCGGAAATATTGTGTGGCTTCAGCTTCAGGCTGAATGCTTTAATTACAAACCTGAGGAATTGAATTCCCTGCAGTTTCATCAAAATATAATCAGAAGGCAGAAAAACGGCGAAAACCAACTTGTAGATCTCACGATTGCGAACAGAACGTTTGTACGTTTTAACCTCAAGCTTTAGGAAACGTTATTCAAACCCTCCCTGATAAAGTCAGACTCGGTTCAATCAAATAGATTGACATTTTAAAATATGCAAGACTTAACAGCTTTTGTTAGATTTTTGGTTGCACAGCATGTTAAAGAAAACATACATCTGACACCAAGATGGAAAAAATCCTTAATTTTTAAATGGACTTCATGATTTGTGGAAAACTAGCGAAAGCTTTGTAATGTATAAATTAATGTAGTAAGGATTAACAAAACTAAAATGTGTAAGAAATGCAGTTAGAGGCTTAATAAAACTCCCTGGGGCTTATCGTGTTCTTTGAGTTGCATTATTTAATTTATCTTTACTTATTTTATAAAATTAATACTGATAATGCTCAGTAGTAAGTTTGAGATGTTCTTAAAAAAGCAAAAAAAAAAAAAAAAAAATGAGTCTGTACACAAATGTAATTCTGCATTATGTTCATATTGCAAAACTTTGTTTCACAGAGAAAATTTGACTGCATATAAGCAACATTTAAAAAATAGAAAGGAAACGCAACTTAATTTCATCTCTCCAACAACCAAAAAAATACATTTAGAGTAAGAGTAGGAAAAATCAAAAATTTCACAAGTAATATTTTTTTGTATTTTTAATATTTTATTGCGTTATGCCCAAACTAGTGCGACAAACGTAATAAATTCATACATTTTAATGTGAAAATTCTTTTTTTTATATATTAAAAGGTTATACAACACATCCAAGTGTTCCTGCTGATGAACATGGTGATACTTAAACTATATTATACAACTCAATTCAGTACAAAAATACTTTTTTAATAATAAAAAGAAATTAAATATTTTTTAATTAATACATACAGAGAACCAGTTTCCCTTATGAGCAAACAGATATTTAAGAACATTATAACTGCAGATTCATGTGCTTAATTTGTTTTTAGGGTTTTTAGGGCATATAACACAAAGCTTTTTTATTTTTTATTAATACTTTAGCTTTTGTTCTGTGATAAATTTCTCTCCTGTTCTCTCTGCTCCTGCTGTTTTCACCCTCAAGATCCTCTTTTATGGTTGTCAGTCCAGTCATATAATTAAAATAATTATTTTCCACATTTATTGCAACTCTAGATAAAAAATGGGTCTTTGATTTCAGTAAAACAAACTTTTTTTTATGCAGTAGCATAATCTCACCCTGCAGAACACAGAAACATACAGTCTCTGTGGTTTAGGAATAAGAATTTCATAACAGTTTTTGTGGCCATTTAATGGTTTTTGTATGACCCCTGACTGCATGTATGATTTATTTGTATATTTAACAGAAACGTGGTTCAGATAGACAAAAAACATAGTCATATGATGCATAACAGCAAAAAAAAAAAAAAACAAAAAAAAACAGGAAAGAAAACTCAAATAAATGAATGCTTCAGTGTAAGATTATGATACTGTCATAAAAGGTGACTTAATTTCAGGGATTTTAACTCGATAAATGTGGCCTGGACTGTTCCTTTGGTTTGGCCTTGAACATTGTGACCCCTCGTGACCCCTGCATGTTTCGTCATCTGACCCCGCCCTCCTTGTTCTGTGCTCGTGACCTTTTGACACCCAGGCCTGGAGGCTTCCCTGCCTGCAGCCCCAGGCCCGCTGCAGAGGGAGGGGAACAGGATGATGAAGATGGCGGTGTGGGGGCTCTCCGCTACGCTGGGGGCCGCCGTGTTCGCCGTGGCTCAGACCGCCATGGAATGGGGACCCGACTTGATACTTCAGCTGTTCTGATGAGGCCAGCTGAGAACGGGACAGGAACTCTTAATCAAACCAAAAAGCTTTTGTGAGACCTCGAAAAGACTCACACTGACGACTTGGAGGTCAAATCTGCTGCAGAAGGAGGTATTTTGGTGCCATAAAGGTCATTTTCACTTTTCTGTGAAGAATCTCAAACATTTTGGTCAGTTTACATCCATTTTGTCAGAGATGAAACGTGAAACAAAACTTTATAGACTGAAAGAAATGGCATTAAGAAAGGAAAAAAAATAGGCAAAAGTGGGCATAAAAACATGCAAACTAATCAAAGGTTTTGAAAACTGCATGTAAGACACTGACATCCTGCTGATAAAGGCTGCGTCTTTCTGCCTCGCTTTTATCTGTTACTTTGAAGCTGATTATTTCATTGATGAACTCAGCGTGTCACATCTGTTTCAGTGAAGACTCTCGTTTCGCTCGTTGGCTCCTCAGCTTTCTATATCAAAAAGCCAAAAGTGCCCAAAGCCAGCGCCATGACACACAAACACAAATTATTAAAGAGCGGTGTTTTCTGCTGAAAGCCTCTAGTTATGAGTGAAGGAGGAGGGTTAGTGCTGGATTTTTTTCTTTTTCTTTTTTGCCTGTGAGCCTTGTAATAATTGCTCTTCTGCAGGTGTCAGCGAGTAACATTTACACTGGAGCTCAACACACAAAAACAAGCTGTTGCACCCCCCCACCTCCTTCCCTCAAAAACATGATCATTAGACGCGGTTGGCACAGATTCCCAGCACTCGTGCTTTTTTCACGTGCATTGTAATATGTTTTATTAATATTTTAGGAAATTTCCAATATTTCGGTGCTGGTTTTTCCCCTCCCACAGACCAATTGCTGCTGAATGAGTAAGGGGGAAGACGCCACTAGTTTTTTGTGCTCTTAAAATATTTAGCAGGTTTGAGCCTAACTCCAGCCTGAACGGCCGGCAACAGTGCATGAATTCCCCCAATGTGCTTTATCTTGTAGATTTTAAAGATTTATTTTTTTATGCAACAAAAAAAAAAAAATTCCTTTATATTGCGTCATTACTGCTTTATATTTGTTATTATCAAACACAGAAAGGGAAATTTCCACCTCGGCTCCGAGCAGCTGTCAGGGGCTTTGTGGTGTTTTCCAGCGCTCGCTTTTTCTGTAACTTTCCTTCTGAAATATTTATCGGCTTTTACTTGTAGCTAAGTTGCTGCTGCTGCTGTAAATGTAACACTCACCCCTCTCCACATGCTTTCTTATCTATAATTGTGTCACATGTTCACATGGCTCACTGGGCGGTCCGCCCTGTTGATTTCGGCAGTTCATTAAATCACCGTCCGAATTAAAGAACAACACCAACAAACAGCCAGTTTCCACCCTCAGAAATTCATCCTTGAGTCTCAGACTCCTGGCTTTTATTGCTGGAAATAGTTGGCAAATCAATAAATTGTTCTTGCAACATATCTGCTGAGCCAAAAGCTAGTTAGGACTCTTGTTTATCTGACGATAATTGAACTTTGTGTCCGAGGGAACAGAGAAAATGTCAGCTTTATTAATTAACAGGCCAGTTTGTTCTTTTCTTCTGAGGCAACTTTTCTGAGTTGAACTTTTTAGTGCACTCAGTGCCTCGTTGCTGGCTGTCAGCAATTTGCAAATTTTTTAAATATGCATTATTGAAGAGATTCCAATAAATTACCTCTTGTGGATGTATATTTGGTAATGTTAAATTAAATGAAAAGTTTTGCACGTATAAGTTTTATTTTTGGGATGTCTCTGTGATATCAACGCTGGTACTGACTTGTGACGGCTTTTAGTACTCACAATTTTTCGGGTTTGAAATTGTTACTTAAAATAAATATGCTTTGTGTGAAATTGGGTAAGTTTCTTGTGTGTGTCTTAATTTGGCATCTTGCATGGAACGAGATGGTTGCAACCGAATAAACACTTTTATTTACTGTAGGAGACTTCGGAGATGTAGGAAGATTTTTGTGCTGGGGCCGTTAAATCTGAAAGCTAAAACTTGGTTCTGAGGGAAAGCAGAGCTGCTTATTTACTGGGATTTTAACCCTTTCATGCATAATGGTCACTGAAGTGGACAGCTGTCCAAAAGCCATTTTCTTGTGCTTCTTGTGGATTTTTATGTTATAAATGCACACAGACCACTCAAGTGGACACTAATGCATCATACATACATTAACAACTACTGGCCATCAGCTGCAAGTGCAAGAAATTATTTTGTTAAATCCAATATGGCCGACAGACAAAAATGCACGCCAACCGACCCGGTCCCTCTTTCTACTGCAGATGACTCTTGCAGGTAAAAAAAAATATTGTAACATCAGATAACCCCTAAAGAATAATACCACTGATGTATTTTTTCAAATATGAACTTTGTATTTGGAGAACATTACAATTGATCACCTAAAAAAATTTTTTTTTTTTAATTTTACTAAATTTTTACCCTACCTTTTTTTATGCCTTAAGAAAATAAAATAAAAAAATTGAAAAGAAAATCCTGACACAAAGGATCATAATTCATGCACGAAAGGGTTAAAGTGTGAGAGCAGCACTTCATAAGGCAAACTGAAAATGTGCAGTTCTGTTTGCAAAAGTAATTCTTACAATATTCTAAAATAATAATCTAGCCCACCTCAGCTGATGTCTTTATATGATGCAGTTGCACCGTGTTGACGATGAACAGCACGCAGCTTGAAGAACAGAGCTGTGGTGCTGCCAGCGCCTAATGAGGATTTAATTCCTGCCTCTGGCTGTTGGCATTCTGCAAAACAGTCTCCTCACCTATTTGTTTATTTCTTTCTTTAACAAAATCAACTCTTAACAACACCTACATTAGCACCTGCCTTCCTTGCTGTCTGTCAGGTTCAGATTGAGGGAAAGCAGTTGGAAAAGGACGACGTCGAACGCCTGTTTTCAGGCTTTCCTCTGAACACTCGCTGCTTTTATAAACAGAAATTATGATGGTGCTAATTTGTCGTTTTTAAATTTAAATTGTAGTTTGTTTTTTTGATCCATTTCTTTCAGATTCATTTTTTTTATCTCCCATAATTCCACAGTCCTCCAAGCCCCTATAAAGGCTCAATGCGTCCTACCTCAAAGTGTGTGTGTATGTGTGTTATTTTTAAACTGATATTGTGTGATGATCATTAAATAAATGAAGCATTCTCTGCATTAAGGAGGCTTTGTGGTAACATAAAATCAAATACAGTTTTAATAACACGTTGTAAACTGAAAGTGGAGCCATAAAGAGCCGTAGTTGAGCTTTTAGTGAAATTCCTGCAGCTCTTTTGCTCTCGGAGGCCTGATATATATTTAAAGACACATGAAACATTTAATTGTTGCACTAAAATGGTGCGTCAAATGATTTGTGGGTATTTAAGTCTATGATCTTATGCTGCTTACAAAAAACAATCTAGTCTAATTGGATCTTTGAACAGGATGCATTAAATTTCTTCCATTATGCTGAGCATGAAGATGGGAAGAGCGGAGAAGTAAAGTGACGGGCTCAGTGCGAACACGTCTCTGTGGGCCTTTGTGATAGCCAGATTATAAAAACAGCCAACTTACAACTGTTGTGTTTGACATCCATCCATCCATCCATCCATCCATCCATCCATCCATCCATCCATCCATCCATCCATCCATCCATCCACCCACCCACCCACCCACCCTCCCTCCCTCCCTCCCTCTTCCGCTTATCCGGGGTCGGGTCGCGGGGGCAGCAGCTTCAGAAGGGAGGCCCAGACTTCCCTCTCCCCAGCCACTTCTTCCAGCTCCTCCAGGGGAATCCCAAGGCGTTCCCAGGCCAGCCGAGAGACATAGTCCCTCCAGCGTGTCCTGGGTCTTCCCTGAGGCCTCCTCCCAGTGGGATGTTCCCGGAACACCTCACTCTTATTTTTTGGAGGCGTCCAGGAGGCATCCTTACCAGATGCCCGAGTCACCTCAACTGGCTCCTCTCGATGTGGAGCAGCGGCTCCACTCTGAGTCCCTCCCAGATGACCGAGCCCCAGAGAGCATAGCTCCTAGGATCATTGGGACACTCAAAGCCCTCCACCACAATAAGGTGGCAGTTGGTAAATTTTGCAAACGTAAAAGTCAGATGTTTACTTTGTGGCACTTTGCTACCAGAAAACGTGTTCATGTCTTAGCAACTGATTGACAACAAATATTGTTATTGTTCAAAAAACGTAAGAGTTCCTCTGCTCTTTTGAAGTGTTACTTACGATAGCAATACATAGGAAGCAAGGCAGTGCATTAGCATTAACCTTAGAATTAGCCTTAGCTAAGTGCTAATTAGCAGCTGCTAATTAGTGCTATCATTAGCCTTAGCATTAGAAGTAGCCTTTTCCCTAAAATAAGCTTTTAGGAATTTTTCTTAAGTCAATGTAAGACAAGATGTTACTGATACCTCACATGCCACTGTCTGTGTGCATTTGCAAATTGCAATCTTACTTTTTTATGAATCTTTTGAAGGAATGGCTTCTTCCTCACTGAGTGGCCTTTCTGCTCATATTTGTACAGGACATGTGCCACTGTGAGTAAAGCCTAGGGGTGGACATTTATCATATTGTTTATCATTTATTGTGAAAAATGCATCACGATAAGAATTTAAGCATTTTTGTCTCAATAGTTTTCAGTCATTGGTGGTAACCCCCCCCCCCCACCCCAACACACACACACACACACACACACACACAGGCACACACACACACACACACACACACACACACAAAACTGATAGTATTATTGGACATTATTTTTTTCTATTTTCACCACTGTATTTTACACAAAAACACCAAGAAATATCAGTAAAATTGAAAATATGATTAAATGCAGTTGCTGTGTTCAGCTTGGTGATATAATCACACTTTTTTTGTTTAGTCTATTTCAAATAGAAATGGAGGGCTGGAGCACAATGTATGAGGCCATTAATGAGCATGTGCTAGAAAGAAAGTTTTATTCAGTTCAGATTTTTTGTATGTCCAATAGTTAGGAGTGAGAGAGGTAAAATTAAGAGACAAAATAGCCTAAACACTTAAACAACTTCCTTTTAACAAGAAGACGCTCCAGCTTAGAGAGACTGATCATATTCTATGACCAGTTAAAAATTAAAACAACTAAGAAAACAGAAAATAAAGAAACACTAGGGCTGGAAGACATTGTATGAGGCCATTTAAGGAGTGTGTGCTAAAAAGAAACACATTAAGAATCTGAAATAGATAAGTTCATATTCTTTGTGTACAGTCAGTGAGTGAGACACAGAAGTAAGATTAAGAGATCAATTAACCTAATCAGTTTTTTTCGAAAAGGAAAAACCGGAGCACTCGGAGAAAACCTATACATTTAATTTAAAGGGTGTGTCTGTCATGAAATGCGGGTGATGGTGGTGAGAGAGAACGCAGCAGACCCAGGTAGGAGATGAGTGATGGATTTCCCTGAGAGCATTAGGAGGTGGAAACTCAGAGAGAGCTCTAGGAAACTCAGAGGGAGTGCTAGGAGACTCAGAGGGAGCACTATGAGACTCAGAGGGAGCACTAGGAGACTCAGAGGGAGCACTAGGAGACTCAGAGGGAGCACTAGGAGACTCAGAGGGAGAACTAGGGGGTGGAGATTCAGAGAGAGAACTAGGAGACTTGGAGGGAGCACTAGGAAACTCAGAGAATCAGAGTGAGCACTAGGAGACTCAGGGGAAGCACTAGGAGACTCAGGGGGAGCACTAAGAGGTGAGGACTCAGGTAGAGCACTAGGGGACTCAGGCAGAGCACGAGGTGAGGCGAGGGGCCCAAAGTCCGCAGCAGCAGTGACTGGAAGTGGTGCTGACGGAAAGGCTGTAGCAACGGTGACTGGAGGCGTGGCTGGAGCTCCAGATAGAGATGTGACCGGAGACAAGGCAGATGCAGAAGACGTGGACAGAGCTGGAGCAGATGCAGATGCAGAAGACATGGACGGAGCTGAGGTGGACGCTGGAGACGCCTTCCTTCCGTCCGTCCGTCCGTCCTTCCTTCGTTTGTTCCTTTCTTCTTTCATTCCTTCCGTCCGTCCGTCCCCGTCCGTCCGTCCCCGTCCGTCCGTCCGTCCGTCCGTCCGTCCATTTTCTTCCGCTTCTCCATCCGCTTCGTATCGCAGGGGTAGCAGCCTAAGTAAGGAGGCCCAGATTTCCCTCTCCCCAGCCATTTGGTCCAGGAGTTCCCAGATCAGCAGAGAAACATAGTCCCTCCATCGTGTTCTGGGTCTTCCCCTGGGCTGTCTCCTGGTGGGACGTATCTGAAACACCTCACTCACCAGGGAGGCATCCAGGAGGCATCCTAACCAGATTTTCCGGCTCAGCTGCCATCCTTTTGATGCTGCAACCCACCCCTTTTGTCCCTCCCACAGTTGGTGAACCCATGTGAAGAGGGAATCAGGTCTTGGGTTTAACCCCTATACCCTTATCTAATGCAAATTTTTCTCCGGTCGGTTTCTGTGGGACAAACCTTCCTGCCTTGAGATGTAAAAGGTCGCATTTCAGGCTTCCTTTTGCTGGGAGGTGTTGGCTTCAGTCACTAGACGACTCAGGGGGAGCACTTGGAGACTAAGGGGAGCACTAGGAAACTCAGAGGGAGCACTACAAAACTCAGGGAAGCACTAAGAGGTGAGGACTCAGAGGAAGCACTAGGGACTCAGGGAGAGTACTAGTTGAGGTGAGGGGCGCAAAGTCCGCAGCAGCAGTAACTGGAAGTGGTGCTGGTCCTGAAGATGACGGAAAGGCTGTAGCAATGGTGACCAGAGGCGTGGCTGGAGCTCCAGCTAGAGATGTGACCAGACACAAGGCAGATGCAGAAGACGAGGTCGGAGCTGGAGCAGATGCAGATGCAGAAGATGTGGACGGAGCTCAGGTGGACGCAGGAGATGCCGGAGCTGGGTTGGTGGAGTATTATTTAATGATTGGAACTGTCCATCCATCCATCCATCCTTCGTTCGTTCGTTCGTTCCTTCCGTCCGTCTGTCCGTCCTTCCGTTCGTCCATCCGTCCGTCCATCCGTCCGTCCGTCCGTCCGTCCATCCATCCATCCACTTTCTTCCGCTTCTCCATCCGCTTCGTATCGCAGGGGTAGCAGCCTAAGTAAGGAGGCCCAGATTTCCTTCTCCCAAGCCATTTGGTCCAGGATTTCCCAGATCAGCAGAGAAACATAGTCTCTCCATCGTGTTCTGGGTCTTCCCTTTGGCTGTCTCCTGGTGGGACGTGCCTGAAACACCTCACTCACCAGGGAGGCGTCCAGGATGCATCCTAACCAGATTTTTCAGCTCAAGACCATGGCCTTGGATTTGAAGGGACTGATCTTCATCCCGGCCACTTCGCACTCGGCTGCGAATCGCTCCAGTGAGAGCTGTAGATCATGACCTGATGAAGGCAGTAGGACCACATCTTCTGCAAAAAGCAGAGGATGCGATCTTAAGGCCACCAAATCGGATCCCCTCAACACCTTGGCTGTGCCTAAAAATTCTGTCAATAAAAGTATTGAACAGAATTAGTGACAAAGCAACCTTGGTGGAGTCCAACTCTCACCGGAAACGAGCCCGAGATACTGCCGGGAATGAGGACCAGACTCTGATTCCGGAGCGTCTGTAGCTCACGATCAGATCATCAAGGTCCCCCACCTTCAGCTGCCATCCTTTTGATATTGCAACCCACCCCTTTGTCCCTCCCACAGGTGGTGAACCCATGTGAAGAGGGAATCAGGTCTCAGGTTTAACCCATATACCCTTATCTACTGCTCATTTGTCTCTGGTCGGTTTCTGTGGGGCAAACCTTCCTGCCTTTAGAGGTAAGAGGCCGCATTTCAGGTTTCCTTTTGCTGGGAGGTGTTGGCTTCAGCTTTGCTTGTGTTTTGATGTTTTCTTCAATGAATTCTGGCTCTATCTTTCCTTCCCGCAGAACCAGAATTCTTCGATTGCCAATTGATTTTGTTTTGGGTAGCTCTAGTTTTTTTCCCTTGATTGGTGGTAGAGGTTTGAGTTGATCAAAGCAAAGTTGTGTTTCAACTTTGCTTTGATCAATATCACCTTCTACCTTAGCCCCTTTCCTCTTTATGGTTTCCTTCAAGTTATCATGTTGCTTCTTCTCTCTCATGTACATTTCTGTCATCTTATGCAGTTGGTTGGTGACTTCTTTAATGTGCTGTTGATCTTTCTCCCTGGTTTCGCTTAGTACGTTCATCTGTAAATTTAAGGATTTATTTTCTTTCTTCAGATCTCTCCAATCATACTCTGTGTGGGTTAAAGTTGGTTTCACAGCCAGGGCCTCTTTCTTTTGCTGTAAAGCTAAGAGCTTGGAGGTTTCAGCCTGCTGCTCTATGAGTTTGCTCACCTCCTGTTCTTTTTTCCTCAGACGTTCTTTTAGTGTCCTGTTTTGCTTTTTTTCCTGAGTTAATGTGCATGAAGATAAACCCACCCTTGCTCTAAACTCTTGTTTAGTTCTCTCTATGGCTTCCTCCATTGGGGTTCTGGGAAGTTTCTTCTCAAGAGCTTTATTTTCCTTCTCTGCCTCCTTCAAAAGCTTTTCCAGAGCTTTTACCCTGGCCTCAAGAACTCTGGACTTGTCTTTTTCTTTTGAAACCTCATTATTCTTCATGCCAATTTCGTCAATCTTTCGGAGCACCTCAACCTCAAGTCTCTTCACTTCATTTTGTTGCATTTCAAGCTTCGCTTGGTGTGCTGTGATTACAGACACTATTTGCCATTTTTCTGCCTCAACCTTCTCAACCTGTAGTTTTGAGTCCCTCTCCAGGTTTTTTAAAGAGGCTTGAAGCTCTTTAACTTTGTTTTTATAGTCTTTAATCTCAGACAATAGCTGAGTCCTGTGGGAACTCCGGTTCTCTAACTCGTGTTGTAACTTTGGGATCTCCTGACTTTCCAAATATTTGTTTTGCCTAAGAGACCAGTTTAGGTCTTTGGTGAGTGATTTGATTTTCTCATTCAGAAGCTCAATTTGTATGTGAGCTTTTTCCAAATCCTCCTTCAGTACGTTCTCCTTAATCAGAACCGCAGATTTTTCTTTAATCCTGTGCAAAAAATCCATAACCACGAGAGCCAATTCATCTCTTGTCATTTGTCTAATTTGGGACTTTGTTAATGAGTCAGGGTCAATTTGTGACATTTTGACTATCCAACTGATGTATCAGAAAAGCTACAAAAAAATGCAATGTTAAATCCTATATGGAAATCCAACGTCCGTGCTGCTTCTTGAGCTTCTTGCAAAATTGATTCAGATGCAGAACGTTCAAGGCATCTGTTTTTTATGACATCACAACACTTTGACATCATCAGATTCCATCAGTGGAACAATGTAATGTATACTATGTTGCTAGGCAACAGCAAAGCCAGCCCACTTTCCAGTCTCCTGGCTGTTTCTACTTTAACAGCCAAATCTTACAAGCGCATATACTTTTTATACAGTATCTTGAGTGAGGAGTCGGTAGTCACTCCTAGTCACTTTTTCTTACTCCTGGTGAGTAAGAAACACAGGGGTTACAGAATGACATGAACGTTATATGACACAACAGGTGATTATTATTAGAAAATAAAGAAAGCCTAATAAACTGAATAACTGGAATTATTGTACGGGGTCTTAATCAGGAAATGGATAAATGAAAAAATCAAACAGGACAAACTACTACACAGCAGAGTTGCATACTTTGTCTCAACCATTTTCACAGAGTTAAACAGAAGTGAAATTTCTTTTAGGTAAGATCAAAGATTGGGGGTAATTTTTTTAATTTACATTTATGTAATAATATTTGGTCATAATGATCAGGTTATTAATGATATATTCCAATTTTGTGTCCAAAATATAAATGCCAAATGTAATATTGTTGCAAGTTAAAGTTGGAATATTTAAATTATGAGTCAGCAAACAATTATGAAGATGCCGGTAAAATTATATTTATTCTGTAATTCTTCAAAGTTCAAAATATTCCTTCTGTCATCCATGAGATGTTGAACAGACCAAATGCCTTTTGCCATCCATTCTTCAAAATTTACAGCAGAGGTAAACCTTTCTCCTCTACCAGGCTGAATCGTTTAATGTTTCAGGTCTGGTTGTGGATCAGGACGCTCTCGTCAAAGCCCTGATGTCTGGAGCGATACGAGCTGCAGCTTTAGACGTGACTCACCCCAAACCTCTACACAGGTACCCTCTATTTTAAAGAGGATATATACACTGAAACACTCCCAATCATTTGGAAGATAAATAGTGGCAAAGGAAACACTTTGCAAGTTGGATTTTACAATCCAAGTGAACATGACCACAAAATTTAGTTTTTGTTTATGCTGATTGGATTGCTTCATTAATTAGATTAACTCTGTGTTTGCTTTATTCCCAGCCTGGTAGATGGAACCACTGCATAGGATCTTTCCTACCAACAGACAACACGATCTTCAACAACTCTTTGAAGAATCTAAATTAATGAGCTACAACAACATTTAATTTCCCTTTTGGATTAATAAAGTGTTTTTGAATTGATTTTGAATTTGAGAACCAGCCTCTTGTTCCAGGCCATTTGCTTCACACAGACGGATCTGGACATTCGGCTATTCAGAAACAATTTCTTCCAGGTTTTAGTTCTAGATTTTTCCGTATGACACTAGATTAGTGCTATGAAGTTTAATTGTAAATTGCCTGTGCTACAAACAGCCGTACAACAATTCGAAGAGAGACGTGACGAGCCAAACAAGATGGCTGCTAACTCAATATCTGGAAGCGCAGCGTGAAGATCTCTGTTCACGTCCTCCGCTGCCGTTGATATTATCAATTTCAAATGTCTGTTGTATTTTCCCATAACTCCCCTTCTATTTTTTCTGTATGCATTTATTTTTTTATATATATATATATAAACTTCTGTTTTTTATTGTCCAATGAGATCTTCCTCGTTTCATCTTGGATTTCAATTTAAACGTTACATAATTTTCAGTTTTATCTGTGGATAAATTAATAATTATTCCAAGTTTTAATCCAAGCTCGCTGAACTGTTTTTACAAGAGAGCAGTGACCCTTTATAGGCCTCGTAAATGTTGAGGTCACAGCTCGAAGCGCAGCATCGTTCATCCCGGTAAAACCTTGTGATGTAATGGCACAAAAAAAAAAAACTGCTAAAAGCAAATTCAACCAACATTTATGATGTCAGAGATTATAAAGTGCAGAAAAAGAAAATGAGACCAAAGGAGAGGAGAGGAGTGAGTCATAGCACTTCCCAGCAGTAAGAGATGGCCATCAATCATGCATTGGGCAAACATACACCCTCTCTTTTTACAGAAACACTTTGCATAAATGAAGACAAATATAACCAGCAGCCAAGGCTAAGTATTTTTGTCTCAATAGTTTTCAGTCATTGGTGGTAACCCACCCCAACACACACACACACACACACACACACACACACACACGCACACGCACACGCACACACACACACACACACACACACAAAACTGATAGTATTATTGGACATTATTTTTTTCTATTTTCACCACTGTATTTTACACAAAAACACCAATAAATATCAGTAAAATTTAAAATATGATTAAATGCAGTTGCTGTGTTCAGCTTGGTGATATAATCACACTTTTTTTGTTTAGTCTATTTCAAATAGAAATGGAGGGCTGGAGCACAATGTATGAGGCCATTAATGAGCATGTGCTAGAAAGAAAGTTTTATTCAGTTCAGATTTTTTGTATGTCCAATAGTTATGAGTGAGAGAGGTAAAATTAAGAGACAAAATAGCCTAAACACTTAAACAACTTCCTTTTAACAAGAAGACGCTCCAGCTTAGAGAGACTGGTCATATTCTATGACCAGTTAAAAATTAAAACAACTAAGAAAACAGAAAATAAAGAAACACTAGGGCTGGAAGACATTGTATGAGGCCATTTAAGGAGTGTGTGCTAAAAAGAAACACATTAAGAATCTGAAATAGATAAGTTCATATTATTTGTGAACAGTCAGTGAGTGAGACACAGAAGTAGGATTAAGAGATCAATTAACCTAATCAGTTTTTTTTTAAAGGAAAAACCGGAGCACTCGGAGAAAACCTATACATTTAATTTAAAGGGTGTGTCTGTCATGAAATGCGAGTGATGGTGGTGAGAGAGAACGCAGCAGACCCAGGTAGGAGATGAGTGATGGATTTCCCTGAGAGGGCACTAGGAGGTGGAGACTCAAGAGAAAGCTGTAGGAGACTAAGAGGGTGCACTAGGAGAATCTGAGGGAGAACTAGGGGGTGGAGACTCAGAGAGAGCACTCAGAGAATCAGAGAGCACTAGGAGACTCAGGGAGAGCACTAGGAGACTCAGGGGGAGCACTACAAAACTCAGGAGAGCACTAACAGGTGAGGACTCGGGTAGAGCACTGGAGGACTCAGGTAGAGCACTAGGAGACTCAAAGGGAGCACTAGGGGACTCAGGCAGAGCACGAGGGGCCCAAAGTCCGCAGCAGCAGTGACTGGAAGTGGTGCTGGTCCCAAAGATGACGGAAAGGCTGCAGCAACGGTGACCGGAGGCGTGGCTGGAGCTCCAGATAGAGATGTGACCGGAGACAAGGCAGATGCAGAAGACGTGGCCAGAGCTGGAGCAGATGCAGAAGATGTGGACGGTGCTGAGGTGGACGATGGAGACGCCTTCCTTCCTTCCGTCCGTCTGTCCTTCTTTCGTTCCTTCCTTCCGTCCGTCCGTCCATCCATCCACTTTCTTCCGCTTCTCCATCCGCTTTGTATCGCAGGGGTAGCAGCCTAAGTAAGGAGGCCCAGATATCCCTCTCCCCAGCCATTTGGTCCAGGAGTTCCCAGATCAGCGAAGAAACATAGTCCCTCCATCGTGTCCTGGGTCTTCCCCTTGGCTGTCTCCTGGTGGGACGTGCCTGAAACACCTCACTCACCAGGGAGGCGTCCAGGAGGCATCCTAACCAGATTTTCTGGCTCAAGACCATGGCCTTGGATTTGAAGGGACTGATCTTCATCCCGGCCACTTCGCACTCGGCTGCGAATCGCTCCTGTGAGAGCTGTAGATCATGACCTGATGAAGGCAGTAGGACCACATCTTCTGCAAAAAGCAGAGGATGCGATCTTAAGGCCACCAAATCAGATCCCCTCAACACCTTGGCTGTGCCTAAAAATTCTGTTAATGAAAGTATTGAACAGAATTAGTGACAAAGCAGCCTTTTGGTGGAGTCCAACTCTCACCGGAAACGAGCCCGAGATACTGCCGGGAATGAGGACCAGACTCTGATTCCGGAGTGTCTCTAGCTCATGATCAGATCATCAAGGTCCCCCACCTTCAGCTGCCATCCTTTTGATACTGCAACCCACCCCTTTGTCCTTCCCACAGGTGGTGAACCCATGTGAAGAGGGAATCAGGTCTTGGGTTTAACCCCTATACCCTTATCTACTGCTAATTTGTCTCCAGTCGGTTTCAGTGGGACAAACCTTCCTGCCTTGAGATGTTAAAGGCCGCATTTCAGGCTTCCTTTTGCTGGGAGGTGTTGGCTTCAGTCACTAGAAGACTCGGGGGGAGCACTTGGAGACTATGGGGAGGACTAGGAAACTCAGAGGGAGCACTACAAAACTCAGGGGAGCACTAAGAGGTGAGGACTCAAAGGAAGCACTAGGGGACTCAGGGAGAGTACTAGTTGAGGTGAGGGGCGCAAAGTCCGCAGCAGCAGTAACTGGAAGTGGTGCTGGTCCCGAAGATGACGGAAAGGCTGTAGCAATGGTGACCAGAGGCGTGGCTGGAGCTCCAGCTAGAGATGTGACCAGACACAAGGCAGATGCAGAAAACGTGGTCGGAGCTCAGGTGGACGCAGGAGATGCCGGAGCTGGGTTGGTGGAGTATTATATAATGATTGGTACTGTCCATCCATCCATTCTTCCTTTGTTCGTTCGTTCCGTCCGTCCTTCCTTCGTTCCTTCCGTCCGTCTGTCCATCCACTTTCTTCCGCTTCTCCATCCGCTTCGTATCGCAGGGGTAGCAGCCTAAGTAAGGAGGCCCAGATTTCCTTCTCCCAAGCCATTTGGTCCAGGATTTCCCAGATCAGCAGAGAAACATAGTCCCTCCATCGTGTTCTGGGTCTTCCCCTTGGCTGTCTCCTGGTGGGACGTGCCTGAAACACCTCACTCACCAGGGAGGCGTCCAGGAGGCATCCTAACCAGATTTTCTGGCTCAAGACCATGGCTTTGGATTTGAAGGGACTGATCTTCATCCCGGCCACTTCGCACTCGGCTGCGAATCGCTCCTGTGAGAGCTGTAGATCATGACCTGATGAAGGCAGTAGGACCACATCTTCTGCAAAAAGCAGAGGATGCGATCTTAAGGCCACCAAATCAGATCCCCTCAACACCTTGGCTGTGCCTAAAAATTCTGTTAATGAAAGTATTGAACAGAATTAGTGACAAAGCAGCCTTTTGGTGGAGTCCAACTCTCACCGGAAACGAGCCCGAGATACTGCCGGGAATGAGGACCAGACTCTGATTCCGGAGTGTCTCTAGCTCATGATCAGATCATCAAGGTCCCCCACCTTCAGCTGCCATCCTTTTGATACTGCAACCCACCCCTTTGTCCTTCCCACAGGTGGTGAACCCATGTGAAGAGGGAATCAGGTCTTGGGTTTAACCCCTATACCCTTATCTACTGCTAATTTGTCTCCAGTCGGTTTCAGTGGGACAAACCTTCCTGCCTTGAGATGTTAAAGGCCGCATTTCAGGCTTCCTTTTGCTGGGAGGTGTTGGCTTCAGTCACTAGAAGACTCGGGGGAGCACTTGGAGACTATGGGGAGGACTAGGAAACTCAGAGGGAGCACTACAAAACTCAGGGGAGCACTAAGAGGTGAGGACTCAAAGGAAGCACTAGGGGACTCAGGGAGAGTACTAGTTGAGGTGAGGGGCGCAAAGTCCGCAGCAGCAGTAACTGGAAGTGGTGCTGGTCCCGAAGATGACGGAAAGGCTGTAGCAATGGTGACCAGAGGCGTGGCTGGAGCTCCAGCTAGAGATGTGACCAGACACAAGGCAGATGCAGAAAACGTGGTCGGAGCTCAGGTGGACGCAGGAGATGCCGGAGCTGGGTTGGTGGAGTATTATATAATGATTGGTACTGTCCATCCATCCATTCTTCCTTTGTTCGTTCGTTCCGTCCGTCCTTCCTTCGTTCCTTCCGTCCGTCTGTCCATCCACTTTCTTCCGCTTCTCCATCCGCTTCGTATCGCAGGGGTAGCAGCCTAAGTAAGGAGGCCCAGATTTCCTTCTCCCAAGCCATTTGGTCCAGGATTTCCCAGATCAGCAGAGAAACATAGTCCCTCCATCGTGTTCTGGGTCTTCCCCTTGGCTGTCTCCTGGTGGGACGTGCCTGAAACACCTCACTCACCAGGGAGGCGTCCAGGAGGCATCCTAACCAGATTTTCTGGCTCAAGACCATGGCTTTGGATTTGAAGGGACTGATCTTCATCCCGGCCACTTCGCACTCGGCTGTGAATCGCTCCAGTGAGAGCTGTAGATCATGACCTGATGAAGGCAGTAGGACCACATCTTCTGCAAAAAGCAGAGGATGCGATCTTAAGGCCACCAAATCGGATCCCCTCAACACCTTGGCTGTGCCTAAAAATTCTGTCAATAAAAGTATTGAACAGAATTAGAGACAAAGCAGCCTTGGCGGAGTCCAACTCTCACCAGAAACGAGCCCGAGTTTCTGCCGAGAATGAGGACCAGACTCTGATTCCGGAGCGTCTGTAGCTCATGATCAGATCATCAAGGTCCCCCACCTTCAGCTGCCATCCTTTTGATACTGCAACCCACCCCTTTGTCCTTCCCACAGGTGGTGAACCCATGTGAAGAGGGAATCAGGTCTCAGGTTTAACCCATATACCCTTATCTACTGCTCATTTGTGTCTGGTCGGTTTCTGAGGGGCAAACCTTCCTGCATTTCAGGCTTCCTTTTCCTGGGAGGTGTTGGCTTCAGCTTTGCTTGTGTTTTGATGTTTTCTTCAATGAATTCTGGCTCTATCTTTCCTTCCCGCAGAACCAGAATTCTTCGATTGCCAATTGATTTTGTTTTGGGTAGCTCTAGTTTTTTTCCCTTGATTGGTGGTAGAGGTTTGAGTTGATCAAAGCAAAGTTGTGTTTCAACTTTGCTTTGATCAATATCACCTTCTACCTTAGCCCCTTTCCTCTTTAGGGTTTCCTTCAAGTTATCATGTTGCTTCTTTTCTCTCGTGTACATTTCTGTCACCTTATGCAGTTGGTTGGTGACTTCTTTAATGTGCTGTTGATCTCTCTCCCTGGTTTCGCTTAGTACGTTCATCTGTAAATTTAAGGATTTATTTTCTTTCTTAAGATCTCTCCAATCATACTCTGTGTGGGTTAAACTTGGTTTCACAGCCAGGGCCTCTTTCTTTTGCTGTAAAGCTAAGAGCTTGGAGGTCTCAGCCTGCTGCTCCATGAGTTTGCTCACCTCCTGTTCTTTTTTCCTCAGACGTTCTTTTAGTGTCCTGTTTTGCTTTTTTTCCTGAGTTAATGTGCATGAAGATAAACCCACCCTTGCTCTAAACTCTTGTTTAGTTTTCTCTATGGCTTCCTCCATTGGGGTTCTGGGAAGTTTCTTCTCAAGAGTTTTATTTTCCTTCTCTGCCTCCTTCAAAAGCTTTTCCAGAGCTTTTACCCTGGCCTCAAGAACTCTGGACTTGTCTTTTTCTTTCGAAAGCTCATTATTCTTCATGCCAATTTCATCAATCTTTCGGAACACCTCAACCTCAAGTCTCTTCACTTCATTTTGTTGCATTTCAAGCTTCGCTTGGTGTGCTGTGATTACAGACACTATTTGCCGTTTTTCTGCCTCAACCTTCTCAACCTGTAGTTTTGAGTCCCTCTCCAGGTTTTTTAAAGAGGCTTGAAGCTCTTTAACTTTGTTTTTATAGTCTTTAATCTCAGACAATAGCTGAGTCCTGTGGGAACTCCGGTTCTCTAACTCGTGTTGTAACTTTGGGATCTCCTGACTTTCCAGATATTTGTTTTGCCTGAGAGACCAGTTTAGGTCTTTGGTGAGTGATACGATTTTCTCATTTAGAAGCTCAATTTGTATGTGAGCTTTTTCCAAATCCTCCTCCAGTACGTTCTGTTTAATCAGCACCGCAGATTTTTCTTTAATCCTGTGCAAAAAATCCATGACAAGTCTATCACATGTGATTGGGAAATAGCAGAATCAGACAGTGGGAAAGCTATAACTTTATACACATAACAATAAAGCTCACAATGTAACATACAACAAATACACATAACCATATGGGCACCAGCCGAACTAAAACACAGAATCGTTACACTATATTCCAATTTTGTGTCCAAAATATAAATGCCAAATTTAATATTGTTGCAAGTTAAAGTTGGAATATTTAAATTATGAGTCAGCAAACAATTATGAAGATTCTACCAAAATTTATAAAAATAACTGCAAGAAAAGGATAAATGTTGCAAAAGTTCTGCGTCAAGACACAGTCATTTGCCTCAATATTAAATTTTAGTCTGAAATATTCTTTACATGGATAAATATTATCTAATATTTTAAAATTAATTTCTTTTGTTTGGGGGGAAAGGGAATTTTAAATAGCTACATCAAATTTTTTTGCATAAACTAAAAGAAAATTCTTTAAGTATATTTCTTCTTTTCAGGGGGGAAGTGAAAGTCTTTTGGATGATGACTGTTCTTAAAATTTACTGTTGCAGTTTTTGTCTATAAAAATGTAGTCTTGGATAAACAGTGGGTAAAGCCGTGGTACTGAGACTGTATAAAATAACGAACCTTGTTTTGTGTTAGTCAAAGCCTGACAGCTTTGATTACAGCTCAAAATTCTTTTTTAGTGCCGGTAAAATTATATTTATGCTGTAAATTACAGTTCAATTTAGTTGATCAGTTCCAGTGTTATGTGTCCTTTTGAAAATAAGGTGTATCTATCAGGAAATCGCATGTATTATTAGTCATTTCCATTAAATCAGTGTCAAAAGGTCTTGAAACAATATTATCGTTTATCACAATATTTTTTTTAGACAATTAATCGTCCATCAAAATTTGTTATCGTGACAGGCCTATTTGCAACCCTTGTTCGTGAAGTGCGACATAAATACAACTGACTGACACTGAAATACATTTTATAGATCAAGCCATTCAATGAAAACATTAATATTAATCTCAAAAGCATACACACACAACAGGTTTCTGTAATGTAAAAAAATAAGCCAGTAAATAAATTCCAATGTTTTTCCATCATCAATGCATTAATGCTGCACATTATATCATGAAAAATCAACCACAACAACCAATGTTTGGTGAATATTCACCCCCTCAAATTAATGCTTTGGTTTCAGGAAGCAGCATCTTCTGTGGTTGGAGTCTCTGCACACAGCTTGCCTTGGGACAATTTGTCATTTGATTGTTTACGATCTGTTCATTGCTGTTTGCTATGTGGCAACTATTCGAGCATTTCGCTTTTATAGTGTATTTAGATGTTACTGCGTTCCTGTGGGCATTGGTTTATCATTAGTAATTAATATCCACCACGATAAAGTGTCTTTTAGTAATGAATCATTTGCTGCCTGCGGCCTGCATTAAAAGCTAAGATAGCAGCACTTTTCCACTGATGTATGCCTAGGATGTATTTCTTACGTGGAATAGTAATGCCAAATTTGACTCTTGGATGAATTGCCTTTTAAATGAGTCTAAGTTTAAACCCCTGAGTGTTTCTACCTTTTAGAGCTCCCGGCCAGCTGTTTTATTGGCAACTATAAATTATAGTTTTCTATTTTGGGAATGCATTTCAGCATTTAAAGTTAACAGGCTCCTCCTGGTAGGTGACTGCAAGTTCTCTGCTTCCAATTGTAGCACCTTAAACCACTCTATGAGGAAAACTAAAATGGTGGGTGCTTGGGTTCGACATCAATCAGGTACACCCTTATGTAGGCAATACCACTGACCTGGTTTGTAACAAATATGACCCAGAGAAACAGAATTTCAGGCAAAATCATTCAGCTTCACTTTATTAACTAAGGTGACAGGGAACCCTCACTGTTAACCACCCGTTGAACGGTAAGCTGTAAACACTCAAGATTTAAGGAAAACAAAAAAAAAACAAAAAACATGTACTTCTCACATAAGGCAAACCAACTAAACTATTAATGTGCACAATTCCCTAAGACCGGGTCACCCCAAGCAATGTCCAAGCTAGTATATCGTCCTGAACCAAGTCAGTTCTACTCACGACCTCCAAAGTGATGGGGGAAAACGAAAAAACAGAAGAAAAAAAACGTTGCAGGCCTGTGACCAACGAGGAGTAGATGTTTAAATCCCAGAGGGAGGATGAGAAGAAAAACACAATTTGAGAGCGTTGTGTGACCGGTGGATTTCTGCGTTGTGTGTGTTGTGTGGTGATCAGACAAACCACAAGACATCAAGTCTGGATTTGGAGGCGGTCTCCGTTTATTTAATCTCTCCCCAGTGGAACGAATAACAAAAGGGCGCTAACGTACCTGTCGATCGGGAGATATTAGCATTAGCACCTAGCATGTGCTCCAGTTCTCCAACCCGATCTATACAAAATAATAGTTAGCATGCATCAAATGATATAAAGGTGTAATAGCAACTCAAATGAAAATATCCAAACACTTATCATTAATACAGAAGAAAAAATAAACATTTGAACAATATAAATGAAAGGATTACAATAGATTATAAAACTTGCCTCTCCCCAGTGGAACGAATAACAAAAGGGGAGAGGAAATTAATAACTTAATATTTATAATAGTCCTGGAGGACCCTGAACAAAAGAAGAAGAAAATAAGGCGGAGTTGGAGGACCAAACCTCTTATAGTAGACACAGAGGAACACAGCAACAGTCAAGTAGAAGCAGACAAATACATAAAAGAACACATTTTGTGGAAATATAAAACTGTTAATATAGACCCAGTTACAGTTGCAGTTCGGGGAAAACATAGAAAATGCTGCGATGCACTCCCTCCTCTCAACTTCGCAGGGGCTCAACGGCTGCAGCGGAACCGTGGTGCTAAAGCGTTAGCCCACTTAGCTTAGCACGAAGTCTGTCGATCGTGACCACATGCTCCGGTCCTCTTGGCTTGTCCCTCCAGCATCGACTGAACTCCTTCAACTTCTATCACGTGGGTTATCGGCTCACAAAGTCATGCTAATGTACATTGTAGACTACCAGACCGACAGAAAGTTTTTGCGTCAGGACTCGAAAAAAATGGTTTTCCGTCAGTGGGGTATCTGTACAGGCGATGTCAGGTATCCTGATCGTGTTTGTGGAACTAAAATTAACAGATTTCCAAAATCTGGAACGGAAAGCCTTGCTTGGATTAACGCTTGTGCATGACCGCATTTGCAGCTCAGCCGTCATAGGATCAATAAGAACAAAGTGTCTGCTGGCGTAAGTATTAGTGCTTTGCTTTCTTTGTGTTTAGTGAATGAAAAAAATAAAGTCAATAATAAACACATCCATTTTGAAAACCTTTTAGCCAAGTACAGCATAATGGCAGTATCGATACAACTTCTACATCCTGAAGCCTGTCTGTTACAGCCTTACGTTAGCTGAACAGATCACTATGCAATGTGTACCGTATCTGACATACATTAAAGATTTTATTTCACCTGAAAAGGCTTTTTACTAAACTGTAATCGTGTTAGCCACGCTAGCACAGAGTACCGTGTATAAGTCCTAGGCACATTCGAACCCTCAAAACCATGAATGTCCGACTCACCCAGCCTTGCAAGAACAATAGGCATCAGTGATCTTGTCCACAGCTATATTTATGCTGAGGGTCTGAGGAGCTGCTGTTTTCCTCATCAATTGGTAGCATTTAGCTGCAACTCGCACAATGTTAGAGGCATCGCGTGGCTAAAACATCTTGATGTCGTCCAAAAAAGATGACATAAACTTGTTGGTTCCCTTGTCCATTGTCGTGGCTGATATTTTGTGAAAATCCGGCAGAAATGTTAAACTAGTCGACTCAGAAATACTCTGCAGAGTCAGTCGAAACGGAAAAATCCCATAGAACCTAAGCTCTGCGAGGAGGTTAATGTGAGACATAAAGTCACGTGGGACTTTCGAGGGGCGTTTCTGGGCGGAGCTTGGTAAGGTCCATAAAATGGTGAGACCAGAAAAATGCACAGTGCAGCTTACGTCACACTACTTCTTTCCCTTACAATATTTACACAATAGCTGACTAACAAACAATAGTTTTAATCACCAAATAAGGTAATTACTCAATAGTGACCTTTATATTATTCAGCTATTAAGGTGAAGGAAAATACCAATGTATTTCTTTCAGAAAGAAGGATACTAAACACTTAGTTGTTCATCAATGTATGCCTGAGTAAACAAGAATTTACTTTTAATATACTTGTATCTTGTCTTGACCATGTAAGATTTCTATTAACCTTAACATACAGTAATTACCGCATCTTCAGTTTACCACTGGGCTACATAATCAAGGGTCAAAGCATTACGAAGAATCTTCTGAGTACTTCCTAATTACTCTGGTGTCCACGGAAACAGAGGTGAGGTCAGCAGAGTTTGGGACCAATGGGAAGCGAGGAGCCAAGAGGACAAGAGGTCACGGGTGACGAGCTCTGGAGGTCAGTCTCGAGTGTCCGACCAGGCAAAAGGACGCGCACACGTCAAACGTACACACCGATTAATGAGCGAGATGTATTAATAGAGCTGTGTGGATCGGGCCTGGTTTGGCCTAATGAGGCCCGCGGGTTATCAGAGATGCACAGAAATGTGACACTTTGTTCTGTGTTAAAGGGTTGAAACGGCAGTAAATCACATTTATTGCACATTTGACTTTTACTTTATTTTTCAAACTTATCATATCAGTGTCATATTTCCAGTGTGCTACTTTGATGTTTCTATCACAGAATATAAACAAAACTTACTTGATTTTTATGTATAAAATTGTATTAGTTTTATTAACTATGAATACATTTTTGTAGTGCGTGTTCTCATTAACACAAAGGAAAACACAATAAGTAGCATAAGTGGTGTGAATTGGATTTAAATCCGGTTGCATCATTAGATTTAGCTGTTGTTTTTTTTAAAGACATGATTCATGACATGATATTTTTGGTTATTACAAGCGACCAGTTGTGACAAACAAATCAGGAAGTGCAAAACAACTCCAGAGTGTTTTTTTTTATACAAACTGTAAGGTTAATTTACATTCATCTGCATCTACAAAAACTGACTTATGGAAAAGTTGTGATCTAGGCATTCAAGTTACTTTGTAAATTGCTAATATATTTTCAAAGAAGATCATACAGTAAGTATCAAAATAAAGTTTAGCATCAATATCTATTTATCTTATTTAGTTTTTCTTAACGGCTCTGAAGCATTTAAGCTTTAGGTTCTTTAAATTTGATTATTATCAGGTATAAGAATAAAATTAAAATGTGGAAAACACCCCCCCCCCCCACCCCCCGCTCCCGCTAAAACCAAATCTGTTTTGTTTATGAAACAAAAATAAACTTATGTTGTTGTGGCTCAGTAAAAATGACTGTATGGTACAGAAAGTCAAAACTGTCAGACATTTTCCTGGAGAAGCTATTTCTGACCAGATTAACACACAGAAATATGCAACAGTTCCTGCGTAAAAACACAGGAACTGTTTCAATTTTTTTCCCTTTTTTTAAATTTTATTTTCCCACCCAAATTTCAGCTGAATGGACACAAAACGTTGGATGTACTACTTTAACTTGCTTTGTTGATCCAGCTATTAAATGTGAAACAGTACTACTGGATACGTCTCAACTTGTGAGCCGTCACTTTCAGAACACTTGATGGATCCAGTTGAACTGGAGTGAATCATTTGATTTGTATAAAATCTAATTATTTTATTTGTAAAAAAGAGAAAAAGACCAAAGCAACACAATCCACAGCCGAAGCAGCAGATTGTCTAGAGATGAGTGAGAGCGCTAAAGAGTTGGCCAAGTGGGACTGTGGCACCGCCTGCCTGACATGCCATGATCTTAGGTAACAGCACCATAATGGTGGTGTACGGCTAGGTGGGGGGACTGCCGGTTTATTGTCCAATGACTTTGCAGACAAATGAGTCCAGCTGATCATCATCTTTGATCCCCACAAAGCGGTCGACGACGTCTCCTAATGTGACATAGATCAGGTCACATTACCAACTTCCTCTGTGTTTCTTCTTCAGCTGAATGCTTCCGACCTCTGAAACACAGACTCTCAAAAAGGCCTGAATCAAAAACATTCATCAGTGCGTCAATCTTTTGACTCATCCCAACATGGACGTTCAGTAATCTCCATTTAGCATCGGTATTGTACAGTTCTGAGACTAAATTCAAATGTCCACATCTGCTTTCCTCCCTACTCATCTCCACTTTAGCTCATTAGAAATCCTTGAAGAACTGAGCTTCTTTATATTAAACATTTCCACCAGATGTCTCATTCTCAGCTTGCTCTCCATTCCTAACCTCCTGCCTGTCTGTGCTTCACCCCCTGATTGTCTCCCCGGGGGGGTCGGATGGACAGACGTACACCATCATCCCTGCTCCACCTGCGAAAACACGTTTCTGACCTGATTTTGACTAAATATTTTCTTAAGCAAAAAGACAAATATACAGGAGACAGTAGAAAAGAAGAAAATAGGCAAAAAAATAAATAAAATCTTATGCTCATAATTAAACAAAGAGTCTGCATTATTACATTAATTAGGCAGAAAACTACGATATGGATTAATGAACTCCTTAAACCTCCGGAGTCTCTGTTAATGGCCGTTTTTGAGTAATTTTGATTTTACCTTTATATTTTCACCTAAAAAACTATTTACCTAACCTTGTTTTCAGCACAACCTCAGCTTTATAATTTTATAGTGTTTGTTTCATTCTGACAAAATGCATTATCACAGTGGACCAAAAATCACTCAAAAAACTAAATCTGAGTAGAAAAATTTATATTTTTCATATAAAATTCACAAAAATGTTGAAAGAGTAATTTTTCTAACCTATAATAAAAATGTATAGCGTACATTTTAAAAACGTGCAAAAATGTTAATATGAAATTTAAATACGTTATACATAAAATTTTGTGCAATTTCCCAGGCGTTTTATACAACTATTTAGAAAATGTGGCACAATGTCTCCACCACAAATTCCTTCCAATATCAAAATGTTTAATGTGTTTTATTTTTCTTACAACTATCTACAAAATTGGTTTCCCAATAGGTCTGCACACAAATCAGTTGTGTCACTCATCAAAACAGTTTCTGTCAAGGAGAACGCGGCACATCACAAGCTTTGCTGCAACCTCAGTCCAGGAGAAAAACAACAAAAAAAGGGTTTTTTGGCTTGCAGGCGCTGCAATTCAAGAACCGCCAGTAACTCAAGAACCACCAGCAATTCAAGAACCACTCTGAAAAAATGAGAATTGAGGGGTTTTTGAATTTGCATAAACAAAATAAGTTAATACTACACAATTCAGTCATCTTTCTTGTATTTACACGATTTTTTACACGAATAAAGAAACATTTACTTAATTATCAACAATAATGAAACTACTAATTTTTCCTTATGTTGATTTAACGTGATTAAATTAGATTACTAAAACCATTGTAATCATGTTTTATCATTACCGGAAATGATGCAATATAACAAAGACAATAATTAAATATGATTGGACAATAATAAGAGCGGGCTTTTGAATCGTAACCAATAAGAAGCCAAACCAGATAATTTTAAAGATATCGCGATTGCCGCGCAGTTTCTTCTGACTATTCAGCCACAAGAACACAAGACAAATCTTTGGAGGCGCACCGATTAGGTAAGTGATCTAAATATTATTTTTTTATAGTTGGGTATTTTCCACAAAAATTATCATTCTGTATAAGTCATTTGTAAACCTTCTGCATGTTCTTTGGTTTTCTCTTTGCTAGCTATCGTTATTAGCACCGGGGCTTAGCTCTAGCACAGATCAGTCCATCATAGTTTATCAAAGTAGTCCACAAAAAATAGTTGATACCGATCAAATTTGTAAGTTGTGTGCTTGGGAGAGAGTAACGAGGCAGTTTTGATAGCTCGGTAAGCTAGTGAAAAGCCACCGGGAGAATGCAAAGTGTTCGTGTTGCTTTTTTTCCTCATGGCTACTGAGTCAGTTACTTAGACTGGCTGTAGCTGTTGGAGTAATGGATTCAGTGTTCTGTTCTTAGTATGGAAAATGTTTGCATGTCTTTGGTTGTCGAATCATGGTAAGAGAAAGGAACGGAACGGAACGGGTTCAAAGTAGGGCCGACCGTGTTTGCATTAGAACTCCCGACCCGGTATAGAATGAGCTAGATCGGTCAACGAGGAATGATTAAGTTTTCCGCTGCATCTCTGAGGAAAAGGCTTCGGCCGCTACATCGAAACCATAGTTTAGTTTCAAAATAATGACGTCAGGTACAGCTTCGATGCCGCCCTCAGTTATATGCAAGTACAACAGGGCTGCAGTACGGGTGGAACCGGACCGAAGCGTGCCGTTCCGTTCCTTGCAGTGCGAAAACGGCTTCTCCTCTGTAAATATCTACTGAGAAGTGTAGATTGTGACGTATGTTTTTCTTAAACAATGTTATACATGTTTGTTTGTTTTTTTGGATGTAATGTTAATCTAAGATGTCTAGGCACATTTACTTGACTGTTCACTTCTGCAACAGTGATTGCTGGGCTCTTACAAATGTTGAACATTTGAAGCTCATTACTTTGTGCTCTTTTTTTTAGATAAACGCTGAGTTTAAGAGAATTACCACCACACCACTTCAGTCAAAGTTCTTGTCTCAGCTGGATCTCCATTTTGACAACCTGATGAAGCTGATCAAAACAAGAGGACAGCTTGGACAAAGGCTAGGACAAATTGTTGCACAAATGGATGATGTAAGTGATATAGCCACAACACAACTATCAATCTTTTTGGATAAACTTTTTTAATGTAGAAAATTACATTTTTCTTGTGTTAAATGTTCTCACCTTGAACTTTTACACCTGCTTGTTTTCACTTAAACCTCTACTTTAACTTTATTAGTTTGTATGTCTTCACTTTGAAAACAGTTGTGTAAAGTAAATTGTTAAACTTCAAGCATAAGGCTTGAAAAAAGATTACAATTCCATTAATTTCCTTCCTACCTCTACATTTAGATATACTTAGAGATATCTATATTCATCTAGATTTACATTGATCTGTCCAACCTTTTAGAGATAGATCTCTGTAGATGTGATACACTATAAACTGGGAGAATTTAATCATCACTTGTTTATAGTCCAGAAAATCTGTTTAAGAATAAAAGCCACCACATAAATTAATAGTATTGTCATTCGTCATTAAGAGAAGAAAAAAAAAGCAACCAAAATTCGGCCAGCGTTTCACCAGGGGGCCGGAAGTGAGTAGCCCCGCCCCTTTCTCTTCAGACAGTTTGGGGAAGAAGATGGCGGTCGTTCTTTTTTTTTTTTCCCACTGACGCTGTTCATCGTTACAGGTTAGTGATGTGAAGCGGATGAGGGCTGCCCCCCTCTAAAAATGACGAGTAACAAGTTAATTTGGATCTGATTTCGTAATTTAAAACATAGACATGCTCAAATATTAAAAAAGAAATAAATAAAAGAGAAAATAGTGATTTGTTAGGATCGCAGTTAGCTACATTTTAGCTACAAAGGTCATCTAACGGCCGTTTTGAATATCGCTACATGTAACAATAAGCTCCGTTCCACTCCCCGATCAAACATTGGTACCCTGACATGCGTTGTGTTGTGTTATCTGTTCAAAGGGAATTATTATTATTATTAATAATATTATTATTATTATTATAGACGTTACTATTTCTCCCCTGCTGTGTAAGCAATTAAACTGTACTGTCAGTAGTTATTCGAAGCCCATTAGAGCTTAAAGTATATTTGTTCATTATAACATGTCCATGTTAAATTACTTAACATAATTAATCCTCTCATAATTATTATGACTCAAAGAAATTAGTGCCCTTGAAATATAGCATTTGAGAAATGTTCTTTTTTTTTAATGTACATCTGTGAGCTCTTAATTAATTGGTGAACTGTTTAATTTGGCAATTTGATACTGTCACAGTTGGTGGGAGTTGATACTATTTACTGAAGTGAAAGCTATGTGGTTGCTTGATTACAGAAAGACACAAAAATAGGATTGTACTAAGGAATGTTAATGTTTTCATAATTTCAAGAATTTGTAATAAAGAGACAGAGTTTGGGAAAGAAGACTTTTTTTTCCCCCCACTGACGCAGTTCATCGTTACAGGCTCTCCACCAAGACCAAAGGGGAAGCAGAGACACATCAGAAGAAGAAAAAACAAAACACCATTTGTTACAATTGTCCACTATGAGCTGAGAGGTCTATCATGAGACAGATAATCTAAAAAAAGAAAGAAAGAAAAAAGCTGTCTTATGTCTTACTTGACATAATAGTAATTTTAGCAAATATGTATAAAAGAATTACTACAAAAGTTACAAAAGCAGCATGTACATGTTCAATAAAGTTGGCTCAGTTTTTTCCACCGATTATCTGTCTGATGTTTTATTGTTTGCAATGTAATAATATAGTGATAGTTTAAACAAATATATAAAAAAAAATAGTTTTGTTCTAAAGAGAACATACATCAGCTTACAGGTTGACCTGTAACATATCTCTATAAAAGATAAAATTATTTAGAAAAGTGTCGGCAGCATACATGTATGCTGCCGAATGTAACTTTTATAAAAATATATATTTTACATATCTCATGTCAGTCATATGCACACCCTGTCAAATAGTGTTATTGAAATCTGACTTACTTTTCTACATAATCTTGTATATCTTTTGTACAAATATATTCCAGATTAACCTTTAAACCTGCAGTGTGTAACTTATAAAAATTAGGTTCAACTTAATATTTTCAAGTAATCTCATGTAAATAAAATATGTTGATTTGACCAGCTTTAAGTATTTCAGGGAAAGGGAAAATATGTCTGTTCTACTTATTTGCATTGTGTGGGACAGATGTACACAATAAAATTAAGGAAATTGAACACCTTTTTTCTTTCAGTGAGCAGCAATTCAAGAACCACCAGTAAGTCAAGAGCCAGCAGTTAAACCAGAACAAGCACACTGAAAGAAAAAAGCTGTTCAGTTTACTTAATTTTATTGTGTACATCCGTCCAACACAATGCCAATAAGTAAAACAGACATACTTTCCCTCAAATACTTAAAGCTTGTCAAATCAACATATTTTATTTACATGAGATTACTTGAAAATATTAAGTTGAAACTACAAACATTTTATCTCTTACCATAATGTAAATATATTATGTATTATCAATAACTTTATTTATGTCTTAGTAACACTATTATAATGAATAACACCAGCTTATTTTTCATTGCCAGTATTACTCAAAGAAATTGTGTTGTGTAAACACAATTCTATCATGTTATTGGAACACTGCTACAGCTTCAAATCCTACTTAATTTTTTCAAGTTATCTATATACCTTTCTAATGTAAAACATTTAATAAAAAAGAAACAGATCTTTGACAAGAAAGACAAAGAGTGCAAGTGATGCTGAACAATTGAACTTTATTTAAATGAACATTCCAAAATCACCATTTTGTATTTAACATTTTTTACATTTAAGACACAGAACATTTTTAAATTGAGTCTTACCTGAAATACAGTTTTTATTAACAAACATGTTATTTAAGATATGAAATGATATCAAGTTTTGATGTATTAATATTTAAGATATAAAATGGATATTAAAATATAACAGTTAAGCTTTATAAAACATATTTAACATGATATAGAATAGTATTTCAGATTTTAACAATGTTTTTGAACATGTAACATGACATTAAAGCTGCAGTATGTAAGTAAGCAAAATGGTTGTTTTTACATGTTTGTCAGTGGAAGACAGCGCTGGATTTCTTCCACAGATTGTCTCTTGCTTAACTGTAAATGATGAGGGAAATTTTATACAAGTGCTTTTAAAGAACTTAGTTTTTATAAGTTACACACTGCAGGTTTGAAGGTTCATCTGGAACATATTTGTACAAGAGATATACAAGATTATGTAGAAAAGTAAGTCAGATTTTAATAACACTATTTGACAGGGTGC
This sequence comes from Poecilia reticulata, assembly GCF_904066995.2. Lineage (NCBI taxonomy): Eukaryota > Metazoa > Chordata > Actinopteri > Cyprinodontiformes > Poeciliidae > Poecilia > Poecilia reticulata. The sequence goes on from NC_088840.1 coordinate 16,944,402, forward strand.
CCATATGACTGACATGAGATAATATGTAAAATATTTTTTTATACAAGTTAGATTTGGCACCATACATGTTCAAAAAAGTTGAACATGTATGATGCTGATACTTTTCTAAATCATTTTATCTTTTATAGAGATATGTTACAGGTCAACCTTTAAGCTGCTGTATGTTCCCCTGAGAATTTTTTATTTTTTTGTAATTTGTTTAAACTATCACTATATTATTACATTGCAAACAATAAAACATCAGACAGATAATTGGTGAAAAAAAACTGAGCCTTGTGTTATACAGACATAACGTACTGATAGTTCTAACCAATATGTAAAAAGAAAGTTATAAAAGTTACATACTGCAGCATTAATTTCATATTAATACATGTTCAAACAGTTTGTAGAAATCTGGCTAACACTTTATTTGACGGGGTGCACAAGACTGACATGACAGTCATGAACATAAGAGTCTATGAATGTCTATGACTGTTATGAAGTGTCATTTGGTAAATAATGACACTTTTAATGCAAAGTTGCATTAAAAGTGCCAACTTTGCATTAAAGTGTCATTATTTACTAAATGACACTTCATAACAGTCATAGACATTTGTGAAGACTCCTTCCTGTTCATGACAGATGCTATGCCAGGTTTATGATAGATTTCTATCAACTTTATTGAACGTACATGCTGCCAAATGTAACTTTTGTGACAATTCTTTTGTACATATTTGTTAAAATTATTATTATGTCAAGTCCGTATAACACAGCTTAATTTTTTTATATCATCAGTCTCATGTTTTACTGTTTACTATGCAATATTATAGTGACAGTTTAAACAAATATGTGAAAAACCTATTGCTTATAAATATCACATACGACAACTTAATAGTTGACCTTGAACATATTTCTGCAGTTAGTCATTAAAAAATAAATATGTGCCCTGCAATGAGGAATACAACAAAAAACACAAAAAGTGAACATTAGAACATTATTAAATAAAAACATTTAAAATGTCCATTTACTCACTCATAGAGGCAGTTTTTAAGGAATAATGTCTTGTTGGACAGTTCACCTCCATCCAGTTCCATTGTTATCTTCTGTAACACCTCAAAAGTGTAGCGGAGGTCAGCAGGGTCGGCGAGGTTCAGTCCATATATCAGTCCAACAAGTATTACAGCAGCTGTTGGCACACTATCCAAATTGGACACCACCCTGATGCCTTCATGGACGATCCTGATGTCTTCATGTGATGAAGTCTTTCAGATGAAAAAACGCCGATGGTGGTGGTTCCAATAGCCTCTTCAATGGTTGCTTCATCCACACCCTATGTGAAGTGATGACAAGTTAATCTCTCTTTCTCTAGACCTAGATGCATCTATATATATGTATATAGACCTTTCTCTATAAGAGCTATCTCTAAAAGATTGGACAACCTTTTAGACGTAAATTTTTTATGAATATAGATATCTCAAGTATATCTAAATGTAGAGATGGACATAGATGGATGTATATCCATGTGGAAAGAGATATATACATATCTAGAGAAATTTAAATCTAGATAAATACACAAATAGATACAGTACATACTATACTCCTGGATGAGCTTGGCTGGTTCTTCTCCCATATACATGCAGACTGTCTTAATAACACTCCCATGCAGCATCAACATCTTCACACTGAAGGAAATTAATGGAATTAGAATCTTTTTTCAAGCCTTGTGCTTGAAATTTAACAATTCATTTTACACAACTGTTTTAAAGTGAAGACATACAAATAAAGTTAAAGTAGAGGTTGAAGTGAAAACAAGCAGGTGTAAAAGTTCATTTAACAAGGTGAGAACATTTAACACAAGAAAAATGTAATTTTCTACATTAAAAAAGTTTATCCAAAAAGATTGATAGTTGTGTTGTGGCTATATCACTTACATCATCCATTTGTGCAACAATTTGTCCTAGCCTTTGTCCAAGCTGTCCTCTAGTTTTGATCAGCTTCATCAGGTTGTCAAAATGGAGATCCAGCTGAGACAAGAACTTTGACTGAAGTGGTGTGGTGGTAATTCTCTTAAACTCAGCGTTTATCTAAAAAAAAGAGCACAAAGTAATGAGCTTCAAATGTTCAACATTTGTAAGACATTTGTAAAACTGATTTTTAAGTGTTTAAATGGACTAGCACCAATGCCATTAAGCGATTGCATACAGACATTGCAGGGCAATAGCAGATCTACCAGAGCAGCCTTGGAGGGAAATTGTAAGGTTCCCTTTCGAAGAACCACTTTTGCTCAAAGTGCACTGTCTGTGAGAGGATCTGCAGCTTCGAACTCACTCCCTGTTCACTTAAAGTCTGTAACCAGTTTTAGTATGTTCAAAAATCAAACAAAACTCTGGTTATGCCAAAAACAGACCTGTTCTCATTTTTAATTTTTTTTTACACTTCTCTGAATATATTATGTCGTGTTGTTTCAAATGATTTCACTTCAATTTTTAGAGTTATTATTTTTAGGGGAAAAAAAGCCCATCTAGGGACAAGTGCTGCGAATTAGCTGTTGCTATTGCACCATGATGCTGGCATGGGACTGCTGTTTCGTTCAGTTTGTCTATGTAAATGTGTGTCTGTCCCTATCAAATAAACTTTGAAGGAAGAAGCCCAACAATCACTGTTGCAGAAGTGAACAGTCAAGTAAATGTGCCTAGACATCTTAGATTAACATTACATCCAAAAAAAAAAACATGTATAACATTGTTTAAGAAAAACATACGTCACAATCTACACTTCTTAGTAGATATTTACAGAGGGCACTTAACACAAGACTTGATCATCTGGAAGACATTTGGATTCAAATAAGCGCGCTGGAGCTTTGAGCCTCGCTGTCCACATAGCGCCGCTGCCGCGATAGAACCATTACATTAGCAAAACGAAGCATGGGGATGGAGGGGATTATTAACGTAGCGCAGTGCACCACAGATACGGAAAAATAACGCAGAAAACAATCGGAAGTACTCAAAATCCCTCTTATTCTTATTTTTGTCGCTCTGTCAGCGACGCTAAATGCAGACCCGTTACCATAACAACAGACAATGGTTCTGTTCGTTTACCATGATTCGACAAGACATGCAAACATTTTCCATGCTAAGAACAGAACACTGAATCCATTACTCCACCAGCTACAGCCAGTCTAAGTAACTGACTCAGTAGCCATGAGAAAAAAAAGCAACACGAACACTTTGCATTCTCCCGGTGGCTTTTCACTAGCTTGCCGAGCTATCAAAACCGCCTCGTTACTCTCTCCCAAGCACACAACTTACAAAATTGATCGGTAACAACTGTTTTTTGTGGACTACTTTGATAAACTATGATGGACTGATCTGTGCTAGAGCTAAGCCCCGGTGCTAATAACGATAGCTAGCAAAGAGAAAACCAAAGAACATGCAGAAGGTTTACAAATGACTTCTCATACAGAATGATAATTTTTGTGGAAAATACCCAACTATAAAAAAATAATATTTAGATCACTTACCTAATCGGTGCGCCTCCAAAAATTTGTCTTGTGTTCTTGTGGCTAAATAGTCAGAAGAAACTGCGCGGCAATCGCGATATCTTTAAAATGATCTGGTTTGGCTTCTTATTGGTTAAGATTCAAAAGCCCGCTCTTATTATTGTCCAATCATATTTAATTATTGTCTTTGTTATATTGCATAATTTCGGGTAATGATAAAACATGATTACAATGGTTTTAGTAATCTAATTTAATCACGTTAAATCAACATAAGAAAAATTTGTAGTTTCATTATTGTTGGGAATTAAGTAAATGGTTCTTTATTCAATTGTGTAAATACAAGAAAGGTGACTGAATTGTGTAGTATTAACTTATTTTGTTTGTGCAAATTCAAAAACCCCTCAATTCTCATTTTTACAGTGCTGTAACTCAAGAACCAGCAGTTCGGACCGCTTCGGTCCGGTTCCACCCGTACTGCAGCCCTGTTGTATTTGCATATAACTGAGTGCGGCATCGAAGCTGTACCTGACGTCATTATTTTTTAAACTAAACAATGGTTTCGATGTAGCGGCCGAAAAAAATTACCTCATCATGGGACCGGTAACAGCAGAATATTGAGAGGAATTCATCGCAAATTAAAAAAAAGAAAAAAAAGCACTCTTTACAAAATACAGTAAGAACAGTTTACTGAGAGCCAGCTAGACCTGATCAACGGCTGACTCTAAATCAGTGGTTCTTAACCTGGGTTCGATTGAACCCCAGGGGTTGGATGAGTCTGTCTCCGGGGTTCGGCGGAGCCTCTGCCGCGGAGGTAAAGACACACTTGTGTAAAGTCGTGATGACTCGCCGCTTTGCCATCACTTGCGGCAGAGGATCACGTTACATTGCTTAGCCAATCAGAGCTGCGGAGGGAGCACTGATTGAAGGAGCTCCACTCAGCATGGATTTGAACTTGTGTCTTTAATTACTTCAGCAAAACTCACTGTTTATACCAAATTCTGTGGTCTAAATCTGCTCCCTAGTCGCATCTTTTCGGGGTTGCTACTGCCTCTAGTGGCGGGGGGTGGTAACACAGCTAATATAATTACATTATTAAATCAGAATACCGCAAAGTATTTTGTGTGTGTGTGTGGGGGGTGGAATAAGAAGGGTTCGGTGAATACTCATATGCAACTGGGGGGTTCGGTACCTCAAAAAAGGTTAAGAACCACTGCTCTAAACCAATCAGCTGCTGAATTCTAAGCAGCCCCATTTGGCTGGCCCGAACCGGGTTGGAAGTTCTAATGCAAGTTCTACTTTGAACCCGTTCCGTTCCTTGCATTGCGAAAACGACTATATTTAAGCATAAGTCCGGTTTTACTTGGCCTATTAACACAATTTAGAAACTGGTGTGTAGTTTAACGTGCACTTTAAGCAGTTTGAAAGTGAAACTGGGGGAGGCGAAGTCTTGCTGCTACGTCGCACCAAAGCAGACATGTAAAAAAGACGTGTATACGCGTCCATGGACCATAGAGGGTTAAATCTAACATGAAAAAATTCACGTTATTGTTATTATTATTATTATTATGTAGCCGATTGGAAAAGCATTGTTTCGCATTGACCACCAGAGGGAGCTGTGTGTAGGAGCCCAGAGAATGGGAGGAAAACCGTTAGACCGTTAGAAGTAGCTTTGTCCTGCTCGCTACGTGTGCTAACGTCCCTAATGGTTTTCTAATGGTTTTCTGATGTCCTAGAACAGAAGATTTCTGTGACGAACTGTGGAGCTTGTTCAAGCTCCGTGAGGAACTGTGGGGCTTTATGTCTTAACATATTGTGAGTTTCTGTTAAATGATCATCTGTTATTTCACTGGATGCATGTTTATCTGACCTTACTGTGCCAGTTAGGGTGAATGGCCCGTTGCCATCTACGATTTTGAGTTGTAAGCAGAGTTTACTACGTGAGTATTTTGAGATGTTACACTAGGTTGACCATATTGTAAGAAGTCTGTGTGATTTATTTTTACACTGAGTTGACCATATTTTAAAAAATCTGTGATTTTCTTTCTTTTTTTTTATAGAAGCGTGCCTGCTTCAGTTGTTTATGCACTCAGTAAAAAAAGGGATTTATTTGATTCTTGCTATTCAAGTAGCTGTCACTGTAAGATCTTTACCAAAAATGTACCATTCTGTAGAACTCCAAATTAATTTAACAATACTCTTCTTCTATTAGAGTATTCGGGAAATAAAAAAAAAACATTTCTAACTTTGTGTCTATGTTCCTCAGTTTACCAGACTACAATTGTTAGTATTACTATTAATGAGCTCTGAAACTTTGCTCCTTCTCTGTAATCGGTAAAGAGAATAAAAAAGAAAGCTCACTAATTGCACTGAGTGGCTTCAGGTTCAGCTGGAGGTGACTTTTACGTTGTAGTGACTGAGGCTCCTTCACTACAAAGGCTTACCACAAAAGCACGGATCAGATCAGTCATATCTGATCCAGAGTCAGTGTGATTAAGAGCTCTACAAGCTGCTAAAGGGCTCCAAAATTACTCCAGTTTTGATTTTGGTTCTGAAAAGCGGCTGCTGTGGTTATTAGCTAAAGCGGTGGGGGTCATGGAAGGAGTAGCTCACTTTGTGGTGCCACAACCTGACTCAACAGCAAAGAGCAATGTGCAGAGATGTTTAGCTGCAACAATGCTACAGAGGAGAACTAAAATAAAGCAATCAGAAACGTTTAGTATTACATCACCATCAGTTTGCACTTCTAAAACCTCATCGGATAAAGAGCAGCTTTAAACAAAAGCCTAGCTGCAGATTCTTAATTGGAGTTGCAGTATGTCTGGACTTCAGCTTGGTCATTATAAAAATGTAGGAACATGCTTGATCTAATTGGTTCCTTAGGGTTGTTATCCTGCTGGAAAGTGAACCTAAACCCAATCTCCAGGCTTTTTCATGCCGACAGATTCTTTCATCTCTGCAGCTCCTCCAGAGTTACCGCTGGCTTCTTGGATACTTCGTTTTCCACAACCTGTTAGTTCATGGCTTGATAGGTTTGCATTTGTATCATACTTTATTTTCAGATGATAGATCAAACAATGCTCTTTAAAAAGATGCATTTCAATGCAGAGTGCTTTAAGACATCCAAAAAAAATGAAGAACCAAGAACATAATAAAATTATATCACAAAACAAAATCCAAAACCTTTCTGAACAAATTCTCCTACAACGTGCTTTAAAAAAATGCCTGGTTTGGTGATGGTAGGAAGATCAAAATGAGGCATGGAGGGCAACCACTGCAAAATAAAAACAGCGTTTAAGTGTAGTCCCTGGAACATCCAATAAAACCTGACTGCATGACCTCAAGTGTTGGTGTGCCACTCACAAAAACCTTTAAAAGTTCAAATAAATAAGAAGGTGCAAGGCTGTTAAGAGCCTAAAAACAAACAATAAAAGTTTAAAATCAATTCTAAAAAGAACAGGAAGGGCGTGTAAAGAATATAACATGGGGATAAAGTGTGGAGGTTAAAAGACGGGCGGTTGAATTTTGGACAAGGTGAAGGAGGCGACTTCGACTCGACTAGGAAACACCGACACAAACGACTGGGGTAATTATTTTCTAATAAGCATAGTTTGGGATATTATGCATCTACTCAATGTCAATATTTTGGATTTTTAACCACATATGTGTGCGTTACCAAATCTGAATGTAAATGTATAAAAACAGTTTATGTTCTTCTGTTATATTCCTGAGGGAAAGATGATCTAAAAATTCCTGGTGAAGTAGGCCTGTCACAATAACAAATTTAGCTGAACGATTAATTGTCTAAAAAAATTATTGTGATAAACGATAATATTTTTTCAAGACCTTTTGACACTGATTTAATGGAAATGACTAATAATACATGCAATTTCCTGATAGATGCACCTTATTTTCAAAAGAACACATAACACAGGAACTGATCAACTAAATTGAACTGTAATTTACAGCATAAATATAATTTTACCGGCACTAAAAAATAATTTTGAGCTGTAATCAAAGCTGTCAGGCTTTGATTAACACAATACAAGGTTCGTTATTTTATACAGTCTCAGTACCACGGCTTTACCCACTGTTTATCCAAGACTACATTTTTTACTACATTATTTTGAGTCACAGGTGTTTTCTGTTATGTGGAGCCTTTTTGGCATCCAGAAAACAAGAACAACACCATTACATCCCCAGAGCGATGGACTTGTGGAAAGACTCCATCGCACCTTAGGACAGCAGCTGGCCATCCTCACAGCGGAGCATCAGCGGGACTGGGACGAGCACCTTCCACTGGTGCTAATGGCATGCCGCTCAGCAGTACAGGACTCCACAACATGCACTCCATAACTCCTCATGTTGGGGAGGGAGTTGCGCACACCAGCTGAACTGTCTTTCGGACGCCCTCCGGATGCACCTGCTGTTCCAGCCGGTCCTGAGTATGCCAGAAAGCTTCAGGACAGGTTGGAGACAGCACATGCATTTGCTCGGAGACAACAGGAACAAGCAGGTGTGCGTCAAAAACGGAACTATGATGTAAGAGCTAAGGGTCGACACTTTACACCAGGAGAGTTAGTCTGAGTTTTCAACCCTCGGAGAAATAAGGGCCGCTGCCCGAAGCTGGACAGTCAGTGGGTGGGGCCCTGCAGAGTGTTGGAGCGCATGGGGGAGGTGGTTTACAGAGTGCAGATGCTCCACAACAAGAGAAGACTAGCACTGTAGAGAGACAGGTTGGCCCCCTATCAAGGCAGGGCTGCACCTCAGGCCCCAGAAGGCCATCAGCCGGGGTCGCCGGTATCACTACCAGTCTCCCCAAAAGCCATACCGCTGTTGCTGAATGATTTTCCAGCGATGCAGTCTGAAGCGCCGCAGGGCGCTCGCCCACAGCGGACGAGGAGGGCCCCAAGACGGTTTGATGACTTTGTTTGTTCCCTCGTGGGCGAGGAACTCTGTAGTGGGGGATAATGTAACGATTCTGTGTTTTAGTTCGGCTGGTGCCCATATGGTTATGTGTATTTGTTGTATGTTACATTGTGATCTTTATTGTTATGTGTATAAAGTTATAGCTTTCCCACTGTCTGATTCTGCTATCTCCCAATCACATGTGATAGACTTGTCATGTGGGCGGGGGATCAGAGGAGCAGCAGGGACAGGACAGGAAGAGGAGGGAGTTCGGGTGTGTTAGCAGGAAGCTAGTTCGGAGGAGCCCACGGTTGGTTAGAGGTGTAAGCTGTGACCTCAGAAATAGGGGCTCGTTTCTGTGTTCACTAATAAACCCATTTGACGGCACTACATCTGTGGTGTGCTGGCATCATTACAATATCATCATTATGGCCAAATATTATTGCACAAATGTAAAAAACCTCTCCTTGGGCTGCCACCTTATCGTGGTGGAGGGGTTTGAGTGTCCCAATGATCCTAGGAGCTATGCTGTCTGGGGCTTTATGCCCCTGGTAGGGTAACCCAAGGCAGACAGGTCCTAGGTGAGGAACCAGACAAAGCACAGCCCGAAGACCCCATATGATGAACACAAACTTTGGACTTGGGTCTCCCTCGCCCGGACGCGGGTCACCGGGGCCCCACTCTGGAGCCAGGCCTGGAGCGCCTGGTGGCCAGGCTTCTAACCACAGAGCCCGGCCGGGCTAAGCCCGAAGAGGAGACATGGGTCCCCCTTCCGATGGGCTCACCACCTGTCGGAGGGGCCAAAGGGGTCGGGTGCATTGTGCTATGGGCAGCAGCCGAGGGAGGGGACCCTGGCAGTCTGATCCTCGGCTGCAGAAGCTGGCTCTTGGGACGTGGAACGTCACCTCTCTGGTGGGGAAGGAACCGGAGCTAGTGTGCGAGGCTGAGAGGTTCCGGCTAGAAATAGTCGGCCTCACCTCAACACATGGCTCTGGTTCTGGAACCAGTCTCCTTCAGAGGGGCTGGACGTACTTCCACTCTGGAGTTGCCCATGGTGAGAGGTGCCGGGCAGGAGTGGGCATACTTGTTGCCCCCCATCTGGGCGCCTGTACGTTGGGGTCTACCCCGGTGAACGAGAGGGTAGCCTCCCTCTGCTTACGGGTGGGGGGACGGGTTCTGACTGTTGTTTGTGCTTACGGGCCAAACAGCAGATCAGATAACCCACCCTTCTTGGAGTCCTTAGAGGGGGTACTGGAGAGTGCCCCTCCTGGGGACTCCCTTGTTCTACTGGGGGACTTCAACACTCACGTGGGCAATGACAGTGAGACCTGGAAAGGCGTGGTTGGGAGGAACGGCCCCCCCGATCTGAACTCAAGTGGTGTTCTGTTGTTGGACTTCTGTGCTCGTCACGGATTGTCCATCACGAACACCATGTTCATGCATAAGGGCGTCCATATGTGCACTTGGCACCAGGACGCCCTAGGCCACAGTTCGATGATTGACTTTGTCATCGGATTTGCAGACGTATGTCTTGGACACTCGGGTGAAGAGAGGTGCGGAGCTGTCCACTGACCACCACCTGGTGGCAAGTTGGCTCTAGTGGTGGGGGAGGAAGCCGGTCAGACCTGGCAGGCCCAAACGTGTAGTGAGGGTCTGCTGGGTTCATCTCCGGCAGAACTTCAAACATGTTCCGGGGGAGGTGCGGGACATTGAGTCTAAGTGGACCATGTTCCGTACCTCCATTGCCGAGGCGGCCTATCGGAGCTGCGGCCACAAGGTTGTTGGTGCCTGTCAGGGCGGCAACCCTCGAACCCGTTGGTGGACACCTTCGGTGAGGGATGCTGTCAAGCTGAAGAAGGAGTCCTACCGGGCCTTTTTGGCCTGTGGAACTCCAGAAGCAGCTGATGGGTACCGGCGGGCGAAACAGCATGCGGCTCAGGTTGTCGCTTAGGCAAAAACACGGGCGTGGGAGGAGTTTAGAGAGGCCATGGAGACAGACTTCCGTACGGCTTCGAGGCGATTCTGGTCCACCATCCGGCGTCTCAGGAGGGGGAAGCAGTGCAGCACCAACACTGTTTATAGTGGGGATGGTGCACTGCTGACCTCAACTCGGGACGTTGTGGGCCGGTGGACGGAATACTTCGAAGACCTCCTCAATCCCACCAACATGCCTTCTGTTGAGGAAGCTGAGCCTGGGGACTCTGGGTTGGGCTCTCCAATCTCTGAGGACGAGGTCGCCGAGGTGGTCAAAAAGCTCCTCGGTGGCAGGGCCCCAGGGGTGGATGAGATCTGCCCGGAGTTCCTTAAGGCTCTGGATGTTGCAGGGTTGTGTTGGCTCACACAACTCTGCAATATCGCATGGACATCAAGGGTAGTTCCCCTGGATTGGCAAACTGGGGTGGTGGTCCCCCTGTTTAAAAAGGGGGACCAGAAGTTGTGCTCCAATTACAGGGGGGTCACACTCTTTAGCCTCCCTGGTAAGGTCTATTCAGGGGTCCTGGAGAGGAGGGTCTGTCGGATAGTCGAACCTCGGATTCAGGAAGAGCAGTGTGGTTTTCGTCCTGGTTGTGGAACACTGGACCAGTTCTACACCCTCAGCAGGGTCCTGGAGGGTGCATGGGAGTTCGCCCAACCAGTCTACATGTATTTTGTGGACTTGGAGAAGGCGTTCGACCGTGTCCCTCGGGAGGCCCTGTGGAGGGTACTCCGGGAGTATGGGGTACCAGGCCCTTTGATACGGGCTGTCAGGTCCCTGTATGACCGGTGTCAGAGTCTGGTCCGCATTGCCGGCAGTAAGTCGGGCTCGTTTCCGGTGAGAGTTGGACTCCGCCAAGGCTGCCCTTTGTCACCGATTCTGTTCATTACTTAAGCGGAAGAAAATGGGTGGATGGATGGAAATGTAAAAAAAAAAATTACCCCCAATCTTTGACCTTACGAAGCTCTTATCCATTTCCTGATTAAGACCCCGTACAATAATTCCAGTTATTCAGTTTATTAGGCTTTCTTTATTTTCTAATAATAATCACCTGTTGTGTCATATAACGTTCATGTCATTCTGTAACCCCTGTGTTTCTTACTCACCAGGAGTAAGAAAAAGTGACTAGGAGTGACTACCGACTCCTCACTCAAGATACTGTATAAAAAGTATATGCGCTTGTAAGATTTGGCTGTTAAAGTAGAAACAGCCAGGAGACTGGAAAGTGAGCTGGCTTTGCTGTTGCCTAGCAACATAGTATACATTACATTGTTCCACTGATGGAATCTGATGATGTCAAAGTGTTGTGATGTCATAAAAACAGATGCCTTGAATATTCTGCATCTGAATCAAATTTGCAAGAAGCTCAAGAAGCAGCACGGACGTTGGATTTCCATATAGGATTTAACATTGCATTTTTTTGTAGCTTTTCTGATACATCGGTTGGATAGTCAAAATGTCACAAATTGACCCTGACTCATTAACAAAGTCCCAAATTAGACAAATGACAAGAGATGAATTGGCTCTCGTGGTTATGGATTTTTTGCACAGGATTAAAGAAAAATCTGCGGTGCTGATTAAGGAGAACGTACTGAAGGAGGATTTGGAAAAAGCTCACATACAAATTGAGCTTCTGAATGAGAAAATCAAATCACTCACCAAAGACCTAAACTGGTCTCTCAGGCAAAACAAATATCTGGAAAGTCAGGAGATCCCAAAGTTACAACACGAGTTAGAGAACCGGAGTTCCCACAGGACTCAGCTATTGTCTGAAATTAAAGACTATAAAAACAAAGTTAAAGAGCTTCAAGCCTCTTTAAAAAACCTGGAGAGGGACTCAAAACTACAGGTTGAGAAGGTTGAGGCAGAAAAATGGCAAATAGTGTCTGTAATCACAGCACACCAAGCAAAGCTTGAAATGCAACAAAATGAAGTGAAGAAACTTGAGGTTGAGGTGCTCCGAAAGATTGACGAAATTGGCATGAAGAATAATGAGCTTTCGAAAGAAAAAGACAAGTCCAGAGTTCTTGAGGCCAGGGTAAAAGCTCTGGAAAAGCTTTTGAAGGAGGCAGAGAAGGAAAATAAAGCTCTTGAGAAGAAACTTCCCAGAACCCCAATGGAGGAAGCCATAGAGAAAACTAAACAAGAGTTTAGAGCAAGGATGGGTTTATCTTCATGCACATTAACTCAGGAAAAAAAGCAAAACAGGACACTAAAAGAACGTCTGAGGAAAAAAGAACAGGAGGTGAGCAAACTCATAGAGCAGCAGGCTGAAACCTCCAAGCTCTTAGCTTTACAGCAAAAGAAAGAGGCCCTGGCTGTGAAACCAACTTTAACCCACACAGAGTATGATTGGAGAGATCTTAAGAAAGAAAATAAATCCTTAAATTTACAGATGAACGTACTAAGCGAAACCAGGGAGAGAGATCAACAGCACATTAAAGAAGTCACTAACCAACTGCATAAGATGACAGAAATGTACATGAGAGAGAAGAAGCAACATGATAACTTGAAGGAAACCATAAAGAGGAAAGGGGCTAAGGTAGAAGGTGATATTGATCAAAGCAAAGTTGAAACACAACTTTGCTTTGATCAACTCAAACCTCTACCACCAATCAAGGGAAAAAAACTAGAGCTACCCAAAACAAAATCAATTGGCAATCGAAGAATTCTGGTTCTGCGGGAAGGAAAGATAGAGCCAGAATTCATTGAAGAAAACATCAAAACACAAGCAAAGCTGAAGCCAACACCTCCCAGCAAAAGGAAACCTGAAATGCGGCCTCTTACCTCTAAAGGCAGGAAGGTTTGCCCCACAGAAACCGACCAGAGACAAATGAGCAGTAGATAAGGGTATATGAGTTAAACCTGAGACCTGATTCCCTCTTCACATGGGTTCACCACCTGTGGGAGGGACAAAGGGGTGGGTTGCAATATCAAAAGGATGGCAGCTGAAGGTGGGGGACCTTGATGATCTGATCGTGAGCTACAGACGCTCCGGAATCAGAGTCTGGTCCTCATTCCCGGCAGTATCTCGGGCTCGTTTCCGGTGAGAGTTGGACTCCACCAAGGTTGCTTTGTCACTAATTCTGTTCAATACTTTTATTGACAGAATTTTTAGGCACAGCCAAGGTGTTGAGGGGATCCGATTTGGTGGCCTTAAGATCGCATCCTCTGCTTTTTGCAGAAGATGTGGTCCTACTGCCTTCATCAGGTCATGATCTACAGCTCTCACTGGAGCGATTCGCAGCCGAGTGCGAAGTGGCCGGGATGAAGATCAGTCCCTTCAAATCCAAGGTCATGGTCTTGAGCTGAAAAATCTGGTTAGGATGCCTCCTGGACGCCTCCCTGGTGAGTGAGGTGTTTCAGGCACGTCCCACCAGGAGACAGCCAAGGGGAAGACCCAGAACACGATGGAGAGACTATGTTTCTCCGCTGATCTGGGAAATCCTGGACCAAATGGCTTGGGAGAAGGAAATCTGGGCCTCCTTACTTAGGCTGCTACCCCTGCGATACGAAGCGGATGGAGAAGCGGAAGAAAGTGGATGGATGGATGGATGGACGGACGGACGGACGGATGGATGGACGGACGGACGAACGGACGGACGGACGGACGGACGGAACGAACGAAGGATGGATGGATGGACAGTTCCAATCATTAAATAATACTCCACCAACCCAGCTCCGGCATCTCCTGCGTCCACCTGAGCTCCGTCCACATCTTCTGCATCTGCATCTGCTCCAGCTCCGACCTCGTTTTCTGCATCTGCCTTGTGTCTGGTCACATCTCTAGCTGGAGCTCCAGCCACGCCTCTGCAGCCTTCAACCTTTGCTACAGCCTTTCCGTCATCTTCAGGACCAGCACCACTTCCAGTTACTGCTGCTGCGGACTTTGCGCCCCTCACCTCAACTAGTACTCTCCCTGAGTCCCCTAGTGCTTCCTCTGAGTCCTCACCTCTTAGTGCTTCCCTGAGTTTTGTAGTGCTCCCTCTGAGTTTCCTAGTGCTCCCCTTAGTCTCCTAGTGCTCCCCCTGAGTCTACTAGTGACTGAAGCCAACACCTCCCAGCAAAAGGAAGCCTGAAATGCGACCTTTTACATCTCAAGGCAGGAAGGTTTGTCCCACAGAAACCGACCGGAGAAAATTTTGCATTAGATAAGGGTATAGGGGTTAAACCCAAGACCTGATTCCCTCTTCACATGGGTTCACCAACTGTGGGAGGGACAAAAGGGGTGGGTTGCAGTATCAAAAGGATGGCAGCTGAGCCGGAAAATCTGGTTAGGATGCCTCCTGGACGCCTCCCTGGTGAGTGAGGTGTTTCAGATACGTCCCACCAGGAGACAGCCCAGGGGAAGACCCAGAACACGATGGAGGGACTATGTTTCTCTGCTGATCTGGGAACTCCTGGACCAAATGGCTGGGGAGAGGGAAATCTGGGCCTCCTTACTTAGGCTGCTACCCCTGCGATACGAAGCGGATGGAGAAGCGGAAGAAAATGGACGGACGGACGGACGGACGGAAGGAACGAAAGAAGAAAGGAACGAAAGAAGGACGGACGGACGGACGGAAGGAAGGCGTCTCCAGCGTATACCTCAGCTCCGTCCATGTCTTCTGCATCTGCATCTGCTCCAGCTCTGGCCACGTCTTCTGCATCTGCCTTGTCTCCGGTCACATCTCTATCTGGAGCTCCAGCCACGCCTCCAGTCACCGTTGCTACAGCCTTTCCGTCATCTTTGGGACCAGCACCACTTCCAGTCACTGCTGCTGCGGACTTTGGGCCCCTCGCCTCACCTCGTGCTCTGCCTGAGTCCCCTAGTGCTCCCTCTGAGTCCTCACCTCTTAGTGCTCCCCCTGAGTCTCCTAGTGCTCCCCCTGAGTCTCCTAGTGCTCACTCTGATTCTCCGAGTTTCCTAGTGCTCCCTCCAAGTCTCCTAGTTCTCTCTCTGAATCTTCACCCCCTAGTTCTCCCTCAGATTCTGCTAGTGCTCCCTCTGAGTCTTCTAAAGCTCCCTCTAGGAGACTCGGAGTGCTCCCTCTGAGTCTCCTAGTGCTCCCTCTGAGTCTCCTAGTGCTCCCTCTAAGTCTCCTAGTGCTCCCTCTGAGTCTCCTAGTGCTCCCTCTAAGTCTCCTAGTGCTCCCTCTGAGTCTCCTAGCGCTCCCTCTGAGTTTCCTAGAGCTCTCTCTGAGTTTCCACCTCCTAATGCTCTCAGGGAAATCCATCACTCATCTCCTACCTGGGTCTGCTGCGTTCTCTCTCACCACCATCACCCGCATTTCATGACACACACCCTTTAAATTAAATGTATAGGTTTTCTCCGAGTGCTCCGGTTTTTCCTTTTCGAAAAAAACTGATTAGGTTAATTGATCTCTTAAGCTTACTTCTGTGTCTCAATCACTGACTGTTCACAAATAATATGAACTTATGTATTTCAGATTCTTAATGTGTTTCTTTTTAGCACACACTCCTTAAATGGCCTCATACAATGTCTTCCAGCCCTAGTGTTTCTTTATTTTCTGTTTTCTTAGTTGTTTTAATTTTTAACTGGTCATAGAATATGACCAGTCTCTCTAAGCTGGAGCGTCTTCTTGTTAAAAGGAAGTTGTTTAAGTGTTTAGGCTATTTTGTCTCTTAATTTTACCTCTCTCACTCATAACTATTGGACATACAAAAAATCTGAACTGAATAAAACTTTCTTTCTAGCACATGCTCATTAATGGCCTCATACATTGTGCTCCAGCCCTCCATTTCTATTTGAAATAGGCTAAACAAAAAAGTGTGATTATATCACCAAACTGAACACAGCAACTGCATTTAATCATATTTTAAATTTTACTGATATTTATTGGTGTTTTGTGTAAAATACAGTGGTGAAAATAGAAAAAAATAATGTCCAATAATACGATCAGTTTTGTGAGTGTGTGTGTGTGTGTTGGGGTGGGCGGGTTACCACCAATGACTGAAAACTATTGAGACAAAAATACTTAAATTCTTATCGTGATGCATTTTTCACAATAAATGATAAACAATATGATAAATGTCCACCCCTAGGCTTTACTCACAGTGGCACATGTCCTGTACAAACATGAGCAGAAAGGCCACTCAGTGAGGAAGAAGCCATTCCTTCAAAAGATTCATAAAAAAGTAAGATTGCAATTTGCAAATGCACACAGGCAGTGGCATATGAGGTATCAGTAACATCTTGTCTTACATTGACTTCCTCCATACACTGTAAAAAGTCCCCTTTCAAAAACAAGAAAAAAAAGTACAAAAATAGGGTATAATTTTCTTAAAATAAGAAAAATTATCTGCCAACAGAACAAGAAAATTTATCTTGTCAAGATTTTCTAAAACAAGAAAAAATATCTGACCAAGATAAACCTACAAATATCTTAAAATTAGTGTATTTTTACTTAAAACAAGCCAGTTTTACTTATACGAGTAAGATATATTATCTTATTTTAAGAAACATTATCTCAAGTAAAGAAAATGTTGACACTGAATTTCTTGATATCAGCATATATATACCTAAAACTAGTTTATTTTTATTGTTGCATAGGATTAAAATATATATTTTGTCATAGCTTTACTCAAGGATCTTATGCTAAGGCAAAAATCCAAAAATTGATCCTGTGAATACTGGAACAAGAGATGTTATTGGCTTGCTGAAATGAAGACATAAGTTCAATTACTTTTAACATCTTTATTACGTTTAAGTTTCACATAAACACAATAAAACATGACTACTGGTCAGAATTTAAAGTCTGGATGGGCATCTAATTCTGAAACAATCCTGTAAAATGACAGAACAATGACGATCTGACACATCTGCTGCATTCATACGATGCCCTAAGAGTCAAGCAAACCAAATTGTCCAAAGCAAAAAAAAAAACCTTGGGATTAGATGTCAACAATAGAAGTTTCCTCTGCAATGAACTTCTTCCAATCAGCCATAGCCTTTTATATGTGGAAGTCTTGCCTCTGTTACAGACAGCATTCTCAAGATATCTGTCAGCAGCACAGAGAGGAGTGGCCACACACACATGCTGAAAGGTGTAGTACAGGGGTCCCCAAACTTTTTCCTGTGAGGGCCACATAACGTTTTCCTTCTCTGGTGGGGGGCCGGAGTCAGTTTGTAAGAGAAAAAGTGTGACAATTGCAGGAGTGCCTAAATGTAAATATATATTGTTTTCCAGAAAGCACAATCAAATAACCCTCTTTGGGTTCTTCACAGAATAAATCCAGCCACAACCCCAAAGTTGCTTTTTTGTTTTTTAATCAGTAAACATACATCTAAGCCTCAGATATCTCTGCCGGTTTTCCACAACGATGCAACTGCAGCAGCGGGGGGCGAACACCCAAAATTTGAGTCATAACAGGTCAATTGAATATCACATTTATTAGGGTTGAAAAAGAAAAAAGTTGCCAAGATTAGATTTAACTGAACTGATTACGGTAGTTTCTGAACGGTAACTGTAACAGTAAAAGTGCTGATCCTTCGTGTTGCTACTAGCATGTGCTAAATCAGTGGTCCCCAACCTGTTTATTACCGCGGACCGGTCAAGACTTGGACATTTTGTTGCGGCCCCGGGGGAGAGGGGAAGGGGAGATGAACAGTCAGATAAGGCTTCTGCTTGTTGGTGTTCCCATTAAATACTGAATATTCCCTATTTGGGTTGTCTTGGCCCTTTTATCGCAACCTGTGGGGTTTTCCCTGACTTCGAACGAGAATACAACTTGTTGAATGTGACGGGTAGCCAATCAAAAAGCGCAGTGACGTCAGAACAGAGGGGAATCCCAAACAGCTGACATCGCGCAACTGAGAGTCCGGTGGATATCGGAGATGATATGTGGAAATGTTTATTATTAAATCTAAAGGTCGTTATTATGTTTATTCAGTTAAAAATGCTAACTATAGAAAAACATATTCACCTCCAAATCATAGTGCAGCAAATAGAGCGGCTGCTCCCGTTGTCTTTCATCCACCGCCTTTTCTTTTTGTTACATTTTTTATCTCTTAAAATGACTCCACACTACACTTCTACATCTTCATCCGTGTTTGGTTATTCTAAATTCCCGCTATGTTAGGTGTATACTGGATTATCCTCTGGAATCGGGATGTTCGTGACTGGAATCGGTTCGTGTTACTCCTGCCTTGGACACACGAACAGATCGAACCTGTTGTACTATATCAGCTGTGGTCACAGAGGTTTGGAGAATCGGCCGACAATTCTTAAATCTTGCCATCTAAACCAGACTTAAGGCTCAAGAGCTCTACTCCTCTCCTCTTGACCACTGCCCAAACGCTCGGACTCTGGTCGCTATGGTAGCATTTATATATCCCATTGAAATAAGATACAGAAGCGCCACAAAAACGAACATTTTACTTTTGTGAAAATTTAAACTCAAGATAATGACTAACGGGAGCCCTGAGCTTGTTTCTCTGTAACAAGACGGTCCCATCTGGGAGTGATGACACCCGAAGTGTTGCTTATATGCACAGCCTGCTTGGTCTCCGCGTGGCAAAGCAGCTTGAAGCTTCATTGCCTCATTAGCAGCCGGTTACGCAGAGCGGCTTGTAATGTGGGACTCACCTACCGGTCCGGGATAAATCCATTCTGCTGTCTCTTCCCTGGGCCTTTTCCCCTTTGCAAAGAAACTTTCCAAAGACATCTGATCTGTTTCTTACTCATTTTGCTGCTTGTGGGCTCAGTGTTGGCACGCAAGTAACCAGACTTCCAATGATTCACTTCCTGCTAAAGAGCCCCCTGGTGGTTGAAGAAAAATCCACATATAAAAGGATTATAGTCCGGAAAATACGGTAAATGAAAAAAAAATCTGAATATTCTCAGGTATTGTTCAGGGGGCCGGACCAAATGTGGAGGCGGGCCGGATCCGGCCCGCGGGCCGTAGTTTGGGGACCCCTGGTGTAGTAGCTATGATGTGCATCACACTATCAGTCCTCCTTTTAGAAGAACAGGCAGGCATGGTTCCAATGGCCAGTAGAAAGTTGGTTTCACGATCACCACAGAGCTGAAAAGTGGTCTTGTTTGAAGTTGTTGGGTCATCTGCTAATTGGAGCACAGACAGAAAAACAATCACAAAACAAACCACGTTTTAGGGACTAATCAGTGTAATGATGAATCAGTATCATAAATTTCTTGCCTCAAGAATGTGAAGGACGGCGTCACTTGCAATTCCCCAAGTTTCTTGTAGATGGTGCAATACGTGATTGGAGATGTGTCTGGCATAGGCTTCACCGTGGCAACAGTTTGGTTTACTTGAAAAATAAAACAAGTCTTATTTTAGTTCATGTGCTCAATTACAATATTACATGAATTCAAGCTGGCAAGAAAGTCATTTTAATTCAATCAAACTAGCACTACTTAAATTCACCAATCAAAAATAGTGTTTAAAATATCCTGGTAACAGTGTGGAATATCTAACCTAGGCTTTTAGACTCATTGCATTTAAGTTTTTAAATTACAGCACATCAAACACCCTCAGTTAGTGAAATACTAGGTGGAATTGCCCTTTAACCATTTCCCGAATCAGAAGCTACGAATGAGAAGCCACCTTAGCTATGTTAAAAAACGGAAGCTACCAAGAACTCGTGTCGATATTATTTTTAAGCCACAGCTATTGTGGTAGCTCATATTCACAAGAGCGGGTCTTTAACCGCGGATGAAAATGGGCATTTCACGACATGCTAACTAGCTTCACAGTTAGCTTATCTTAGAAAGACAGATAACTTTAAACTTACCTCTGAGTACAGCAGCTGTAGGGTCTATACACATAAAAAAGTCCTCCATCTTTATCCATGTCCAACCGAGATTAGAAAATTTGCCAAAAGAAAATCTTATAAAAGTACAGTAGATAATAGCTTAGTTAGGCTGTTACAACTGAATCAACCGTTAATCAGCGCAGTTAAATGATCTCTGGCGTTGCGGTTAGTGATGTGCGGATTGATACTAAAATATCGATTCTTCCGATACCAGAACTTAATTCTTTAAAATCTATTGTCAGATCCAAGGATCAATACTTTCAACACTTTAGTAATTTGAGATAATGTGGATTAACAAGAGCACGTTAGAAAGTAACAAAATTATTGAGATCTTGCCTAAATGAAACGTTGTTAATGGGAACTACTTTTTCTTCCGCCTGCTAAGTATGTAATGTGTAAGATGTAATGCCCAAGCGCAGCGTGCTGCTGACGCTAACTCACTCAGAAATGAACATGTTGACAGATTATAAAAGAAGTGACACGGAGCTATTTCAGCTGTCATTTCATAGTAGTTTTAATAATTAAACAAGGATGTATTTAGTAGGGTTATTACTTTACTAATTTTCCTTTTTTTAGTTTGCAACTCCATTTTCACATGTTTGGTAAATTTCTGCTGAATTAAAATAGCTTATGATAAACGAGATTGTTGTCTCAATGTACTTCTGAGTTTAAAATGAGTGCATCAGAGTACATTGTGTTCTTTTTATGAAGCCAAGATATGGATTACATTTATTTTTTATTTAATTAAGAAACAAATTAACTGTCTTTGCACAAAGTATGGGATTCTGTATTGCCAATACCAGCTTAAATTTTACTCGGTATTGGATCGGAGAGAAAATCTGTTGTATTGAACATTAATACTATCTCACTGACATTTTGGGCGCTTTCCCATTTGGATTGTATGATGTCATAAAAGGGGTTACAAACATGATGAATAAAATATTGTTCGAACTAATATTAGTAACTTATAATGTAAGAATTTGAAATATAAACCAAAAGTTAAAATATTTATCATGACATTGAGCTAATCAATTATTGTTGAATCTCATTGTGTGGAATACCAGCCATTTCAAATCGCATATCAATAGAAATTTCATGACATGTCAATAAGAGGTCCCACATCTTGAATCAAGAAGATCAGATTAAGAAGGTCCATAGCAGATGGAAACATGCCAAGATTTATCTTGATATATAAACTGATATTGTCTCTGAAATTGTTGTGTCAACCGTTTAAATATTAAATTATAATTTCCAGTACACTCTGCCAACTTATACAAGAGTATAAGTCTTTTCTCCCCCTGTAAGTTTAACTGTACAACCTAAAAGTCTCGGATGCACATAATGAGATTTATTGGTTTCTAGTTGCAGCAGTGAAACAAAGGTGAAGGAGCATGAATGCAGAACTCCAGAGATTTAGAGCTTCAGTGGCTTTATTGATATTAAAGAATGCTTTCTGGCACCTCTACAGTGTCAGCGCTCCTAAAAGAAAGAGAACGTAGTTTTATAAAAATAACTCAAAGGAGTTTATTTTCAGAACTTAATCTCATCCATTCTTTATAGAAATATGAAAACTGTATTGCCTAGTGAGTTTGTTGTAGCTATAGAATATGTTCTGTGGAGTGTCTGATTTTTTATCTTAAAAATAAGAGGTTATACACTATCAGCTTTAATTTCATAGTAATTAGTTGGGTTTTTTTGTGATTCAGCTGAACTCGTTATTTTTCACTCCTTCAGATCAGCCCGATTTTTTCATCTTCACTCCTCCATTCAGTCTTTGTGGTCGTTTTCTCAGTCTTCGTCTCGTTGAGCCTAAAAAATTGTTTCCAGAAAGTTATTTGGCTTCTCCAGCTGCAAAGTTTGGTCAAACTTAAAAACACAAACTCTACCAAGAAAATATGCCATATATCCAATCAGAAGATTATTAGTGGCTAGAAAAAGTGTGTTTTAGATGTAAAAATGGCAAAAGTACACTTAATCGAATATTAATGGAGTTATACGTGTTAACCCTTGTGCGTGCGAGGACTGAGGCAAAAACGTAGAGGACTATGGAAAATGATACACGTTTTACGTGTATGGCTTCAGTTGGACCCCATTTTGACATACAAGGGTTAACTAGCCCAAAAAGTATTAATTTCACCTTGTGTGGACTGAATACTTGGTTATTGTTTTTGAAAACACTTGCAAATGTGCTAACTAAAAGTAAAAAATGAATTACATTCATGTCCAAGATGAATACATCTAGATTTGTGACCAAACCTTTAGATGCAGAATACAGTTATTTCCTTTACCATAATTAAGTTGCTCTTGAAAGTTGGAATCAGTGGCAGCTCTTGCATGATTTGCACCCTACATAAACTCGCCTACAAACAACCAAAATATCAGATATCATGTAAGCAAGCCTCCCTGTTCTTAGCAGCCAGTTGGTGCCATTCCCCATTAAAAACATTTTCACTGTACAACTCAGAACTGAATCATATTTTGTATCTTATTCTCATATAAACTTTTGCAACCACCCGTATGGCCCCTGTCAAATATATCTAGAATATGTACAGAATAAAAAAAATAATACTCCATAAAAATATCACTCTAACTTGACAATGTATAAAACTTTGCGTGATTCGTTAAAGGTTAATGACAGATCGTACAGTGAAAATGCAAGCGATCTTCACTAACACATCAGTGTGAAGGGCACAGCATGTCCTTAGGGTTCAAAATAATTACTGTGCAAAAGTTGTTTTCCAGCTGGTTTGATTGGATTTAATGGCAGCCAAGTAATTTCACAGTTTCACACTAGGTTAAAAGTTTCTTCCCTTCCCTCTGCTGACTAATTTAAGATGTGTCATAACCAAGTTGTGATGTCTTGTAAATCTTTTAAACTTGCTCTCAGAGGACTGTGCCTACTCAGTCCCCATCCATTATATCAAGGACACATAATCTAATTTACACACGCAGTGCAGAGAAGTGGCTAACAACAGACAGCGAATGCATTTAATGCTTCAGTCGGATCCGTCTAAGTCGAGTGTGTGTGTGATGTAGGGGGCGAAAAAAAAGTTTTATGGCAGCGAAAGGATCAATCTGTCTTAATGTTCAGGGATCCATCTTGTGTCCTTCGTTTGAAAATGCTCGGCCGAAAAACGTTTAGAGCTGGGAAATGTCAACACTTGTTCACTCTGTGCTGTTGCGGGTTTACCAAGCACAGAGTGAGTGTGTGTGTGTGTGTGTGTGTGTGTGTGTGTGTGTGTGTGTGTGTGTGTGTGTGTGTGTGTGTGTGTGTGTGTGTGTGTGTGTGTGTGTGTGTGTGTGTGTGTGTGTGTGTGTATGAGAGAAATAAATTTGTTGGTAAATGTCAAGAAGCTGGCGCTCTAAATGTTGGGCTGAGAAATGATCCACAGAGCACTGACGGGATCCGTTTGCTATAACATTTTAATATATCTGTTATGTTGATGTGTGTGTGTGTGTGTGTGTTGGTTTGTGTGAGTGAGGAAAAGCAAGGTCGGTCCAATTACATAGGAGCGGTGTTTCTCAAACTTTTTCAGACTGAGGACCACTTAACACATTTAACAAACGTAATCAGTCACCTAACCTGAAACTGCCCCACATCTTAATATATGATGCAACCTGAAATGAAAATATTAGTCTCCTAACTCAAGTATTGATATTTTCTTTGTTCATCCTAATGAGCAGAGTGGTACTGTTTGGTAAATGTGGCTGGCCACACCGAAGCAGAAACACAACTAAAGAAAAATAGACTTGAGTTAACAGGGGGAAACATCCCTTTCTGCACCATTAAATATATAAAAAAATATTTCTATCAATTGTATTTATTTATTTAATTTAATTTAATATTTTTTGATAAAATAAAAATAACAGTTTACTATTGACCTATAAGCAGAGCATCATTCATTATCAAGCAAAGTCATAAAAAGCAAAAAACTATTCTGACTAACTGGAGTGATTCCTACCGCGAACCGCTCAAAGGAATCTAGTGAACGACACGTTAACACTCAGCAGCTATGACTTAGCTTCTTCTGATCACATAATATTCCTGGAGTTGTTTTCTTTCCACTGGTATCTGCAACTTTTCTTTTGAGTCACTCGGTTTTAAGCCAGTTTTCTATCATTATTTATAACAATTCTTTGGTAAGCTAACTGTAACGTCGCACTTCGAGCTAACGTCACGACAAATAACGGTCGTTTACAAGCAGTACCCCGCGGACCACAAGGGGCGCCCGCGGACCACAGTTTGAGAAAGACTGCATTAGAGCCATCGTCCTTTAAGACGTGAAGAAATTTGTTGAGAATCACTTCTAACTTGACTCAACTTTGAGATGACGATGCACAGCAGTGGAGGGTTAACTTAGCTCCTAATTGGTTGTTCACTGAAATCTAACAGATTCTCATAATTAGCTGAAAGCCATCTTCATTACTTCCTACCTCCTAAATTTTTCTGTTTAGACCAACTCAGAACGACCCACAGTGTGTTCGAAGTAGTTAAAAATAATAAGCCGGTGTTGAGCGATAAGTAATTTACATTTTACTTCCAAGGACTCAGACTTTATTGTTATTTTTTATACTTAAACTGGTTTTCTGAAGGTCTTTCAAAGTTTTTCTTCGAACCTTGGGCTTCTTTTCTACTCATTTTTGAACCTTTACTAAAATACCAATCGATAAATACAGGGCAATCCCATAAAAAAAAGGCAGAAGGCTTGGGATTTAGAGGTGAATTTCAACTAGAAGATCCAGAAGATTCTCCCTCAAGAACTGCTTTTCCTTGAACTTGAATTTACTTTGGATGTTTGGCCATTGATAGTGTGTGGATCAATGCTTCCTCAGAGTCTGTGTGTGGGAGAAAGAAACTCCCTAACTCATACTGTAAGTCCATGGAAATGTGTAACTAACACATTTTAAAGGGATTTTGCAAAGGCAGACATCCATGCTCTTTTGCTCCTGGTGCAACAGGAACAGAAATAAGAGAGACGACAGCTTTGAATAAAAACCAAGTGTTATTGTCATGAACTCGTGACCCCTCCCCACCCCCCCCCTTTTCTTTTTGCAGTATTTACAATGTGATTATATTCACTATAAATGAGCAAATAAACACACATGCAGGAGTGGCGGGGAAAGCAAAATCACATCAAATTGACGCTTTGTCTTCAGAGACAGCTGTAAACAAGATGACCGTTGTCCTCATTTTCTGTGTATAGGGAAAACACATACAAATCTCGGTCATTTTGACCCGAGGACAACAGGAGGGTTAAGAAAATATTCTGAGTGTAACGTTCAGTACAAAGTTGCATTGACGCTTTTAAGTTTTCATGTCCGCTCTGTCAACAAAACAACAAGACAGAATAATTCATATATGTGGATCATTTTGCCTCTGTAAAATTAATTTCATACCTTTGTGGTTTTGGTTGGTAAACAATGTTTTTGGGTTCAAAATGAGGCTTTCTATCATGGGACATTTGGAAATATTTATTTTACAGCGAGGTCACCCAGAGTTCCTAATCTGTCATATTGTAAAAATACAAAAAAAAAGAGAAAATAGTTTTCCACATAACATGAAGGTATACATTGTAAAGGGTAATGTATTTGGTAATTAGGGATCAAAGCACCTGAAGAGACATAAAATTACAATAAAATCAATTTATTTCACAAGCATCAGGACAGTAACCAAAATCTAAACTTGTTCTTCTCTGAGCAGAGAGGTTACTATTACACTGACATGTCAGTGTGTCTGTGAGAGAGAGATCCAAAGCATTACAGCCATATCCATGACCACAGATTAAGTTATAAATAAGTGTCTGAAGCATGGGAATGTTTGATTGAACTGTCCAAACTTTGGAAAAGACATTACTTAAAATCCAATTTGCATCTGATACCATAGCATAACTTCTCA
Source organism: Poecilia reticulata (assembly GCF_904066995.2). Classification (NCBI taxonomy): domain Eukaryota; kingdom Metazoa; phylum Chordata; class Actinopteri; order Cyprinodontiformes; family Poeciliidae; genus Poecilia; species Poecilia reticulata. The sequence goes on from NC_088840.1 coordinate 16,970,434, forward strand.
AAGTTTAAATTGACTTTCAGCTCAAATTTCTATTTAAAAGTTTCTATTTACGGCTGATTTAGATTAACACTGACAAAATATGCTGTTGTTGTAGACATGCGTGTGTGTAGTTAATTCCCAGTCCCACATCTAACAGATGGATTTACAGTAGCTGAGAATTTATAAAGATTTGTTTTCCTCCTACATAGCTTATTTATTATGTGAGATCATATGCAAACCAAAAACTGGAATGTAGTGAAATAACTTGGAGGGAATAGTACAAATATCAGACATTTTAAGATTTAAGGTGAAGTTAAAAACTGCTCTCTGTTTGAACTTCAGAGGAATCTTTTAATTTGACTCTTTATTAATTCAGCCACAACACAGATGTATTTTTTTATTGGTTTAGATCAGTGTTTTTCAACCTTTTTTGACCCAAGGTACATTATTTTAATTGAAAAAATCTCAAGACACACCACCAACCAAAAATGGAAACAAAGATACTCTGTAGCCGCCTCTATTCCATATATAGTCATTCTTATCAAAGTCTCTTGAATAGGAATCAAATAAACACAAAAATGCATTTTTATCACATTTTACATTGAAGAAATTGAAGAAAGACAAAGCTCTTCCTCCACAGCTCTCAGTCACTCTCTGGTTTTAGTTTTTATAGTAGCCAGACTAGAGAAGCTCACTTCACACAGATATGTTGTGGGAAATGGACCCATGTTCTTTCCAACCCAACTACTGCTGAGCTTCACTGTCTTTTCCATCACTCTCTTGCTAGATTCGATGCTCTCACCGCTGCCTGTAACATTCATGCATCTCTAATTCTCTTGTTGTAATGTAAAATGCTCTGTACCTACTGCCATCTAGTGGTAAGAAAATTACATGATTACGCCGCTACTACAACAAACACTTGAAGATGGCATTATTTGCAGACAATTCATTTTCAAAAATCTTTTAAAACCAATTACCGTATTTTTCGGACTATAGAGCGCACCATACTAGCACCCTCAATTAAAAAAATAAAATAAATAAAATAAAAACTGGAAGCTGCTCCCGGTTTTCCATAAGGACTCAGCAGAGGGCTGCGACCTAATAAATCAGCTGGACGCAGCACTCCGTCTCCAAAGCCGAACCATGGTTTCCTTCACACCGAGCTTAAATGCAGCGGCTCTATTTCCCTCCTGTAGTGCCAGATCGACAGCCCTCAACTTAAAAGCTGCATGATATGAGTCTGAAAACATTTCTCTGTCGTGCCTGCTGCTAGCATGTGCTTGCTCTAAATGAAAATTAGCCGTTCTTCTTTGATTTACAATTTTGACTTCTAATGATTCACTTCCTGCTAGAGAGCCCCCTGGTGGTTGAAGAAAAATCCACAGAAAAGCCACAGCGGGCTACAATCCGCATGGTTCAAAGTTTAGGAAAAAAGTAGCAGCTTATAGTCCGGAAAATACGGTACCATAGTGAAATTGAATAATTTCCACGGCACACCTGACGATCACTCACGGCACACTAGTGTGCCGCGGAACAGTGGTTGAAAAACACTGGTTTAGATCAATACATTTTTTTAAAATGATTTTTAAAAAATCATCAACTTTGTTATTTGCAACTCATACAATATGCTTGAAATCCGATCAAGTTTTTCACAGTGCCCTGTAAAAGTATTTTCATATTTTTAAACTTGTTTCTCATTTGAACCCTTTTTTAAAGGGATTTTATAATAGACTAACATAAAATAATGCATAGTTGTGAAGTGGAAGGAAAACTTTATATCTCCAATATTCACAAAAACCTTTCAACAGTAAATGGGCTGAAACAAGATCAGGTAATCTGGACAGAGTAGTTTCCAATTCACAGGCACACCCACTAGTGTAAGGACAAGAAAAAACAAAAATATATATTTATGCTTTTATTTTTTATCATGTCAGCTTTGATCATCCATACACTAGAAGGAAACAATCACGCTCAGTGTAACATTTTCATTCTATTGGCTGAGAGGTTGCCAGGCAACGGTACTTTTTTGTTCCAAGCTCAAGCAGAAAGTTTTGACAAAAGTTTTGAGCACAAGGAGAAAGGGTTGAGAAAGCACAATGAACAAGTATTACAAGTTTTTTGAGAAGAAAGACATGAAGTCCTGCGCTCAAACTGAAAATGTAAGCACAAGTATTTGAAGTTTTGAGAACAAATGACATGAAATCCTGCTTTCAGACTGAACATGTGTGCTCTCGAATTATAGTACATAGAAAAATAAATAGCTCATGTTAGACATTATGAAGTTTCTTTTATTATCATAAAAGTGACAATGCATGTTATGTTTGCCCATGGTTAAAACATAACAGCGTTCTTGAGGAAACACCCCAAAAGGAGCAGAAACAGTACAGTATTGACCCTTTGCACGCAACGTCACGCTCTCCAGAACTCCGCCCACTCCGTCATGACGGACGTCAAAACAACAGCCTGCTCCTTTAAAGCTAGTCTAACCCAGACGACTGCAACCTAATATCGCTTTTATTAAGTTGATTTCACTTTAAAACTTGTCACAGGGTGCTGCACAGACAAGGATGTAAACCAAACTTTTTATTTTACTGTATAACTTTTAATGAGGGAAGATGGCGACTGTGGATAGCAGCTAATGACTGTCGGTCCTCCAACCGTGTAACCGCGGATTTACAGTGAACACCTTTTCCAAGGTAAGAAGACTAACGTTCATATACTTTATAAGTAAGTATGATTAGAAAAATATTAATTATGGAGAAGGTACGCGGCTCAGTAAGCACGGATACAATGCTGCACCGTCATGTATGAAAAAACTGGTTAGCATCTCGTCTTCTGTACATTTTTAATGCTGCTCCGGTGTAAAGGGAAACACTGTTTATGGCATGGAATTAAGGCAAAGTCGGTAATTTGATCAACACGTGACGGGGGAGGAGGTATGGGTCAGTTTCTAAGATAGCTGCTTCAAGCTTTTGCTAATACCGCCGTTTATGAGCCGCAACCAGGTGTTACAGGTGTTGAGTGTTACGTTCACGGACAAATGAGCTTGTCTTGAACAAGTAGAAACCATGAATAATCTGGCAAAAACAACTTTGGAAAACAATTTCAGTCACTCTGTTCAATGGTGCCTCCAATGATGAAGTGAAGTAGGGTCCATATTCTGACCATTTTCAAATCCTTTGACAAGATCCCTGTGCCTTCTCTTCTACGTTATACATAGATGCTCTCAAACTAACTCATACCTCATCTTTGTCTCCCTCCTTCATTAGTCCTCTCTTACTCCCAACTTATCCCTTCATTACTCCCCAGTAAAACCGAGTAAATCACTTTGCGCTGCCTTTTTTGAGTCTAATCAGGTAAACCAAAGAGGTCTTTGGAAACCAAAGTGTTTTTAAAAGAAGCAGACCAAATTACACGCTGCCTCCACTCCTCTTTGACTTCCACCGCCAACCGCCACACTTTTGACATTCATTCACTTGATAATATCTGCCTATGTATGGAGGGCCCGCAATTCATTTGGTGTTAGTTTAGTCCGAGGAATCGGCAAACAGCGCAGAGAGATCAATTCACTTTGAGTGTAATGACTATTGATTCTGTAGGAGCACTGAGACAGAGCGGGAGCTGAATATGTTTAGATAAAATAATGCTTTGGTTTCTCACCCTGAAATGAGCTTTTTCTGCCGTTCATAGGCGCTTCAGAAGTATCTTGTTACACAAGTAATGATGCAGATGTGCAATATTTGTATAATTTTCCCAGAATGACAAGTCACAGAGAGGCAACAGGTGTCACAAATAGGAGTTTAGGATTCAGTTTAGATTTTTCGACCTTTTAAGGTTGTTTCGATGTTTTCCAGTTCAGTGGTAAGAAACTCTTGTCCTTGAGTGCAAAAGTAATTAACATTTCATTTGTGTTCCTGCTCCAACAAACCTGATTAAAAGGAATCCCTTTTGAAGCCTTCTGAATCATCATGATTCTGATTTGAAACATATTAAAACATGCAAGTCAGCGGCTCTTCAGGACCAAAACCACTCTTTTATGTAATTGTTTTGAAATAAAACCTGCACAATTTGTGTCTCCCTGAAAAAGCACTTTGACTTAACTTTTTCCTACTGTAGGTAAGATACTGACAACATATAATTACTTCACAGAGCCCCATTTCAGAAAATCAGAACTATCCCATTTTCTTGGCATGCTTTGTCTCCCATAATTTCAAGTACTCGTCATCTCAAACTGTTCTCTTGAACATGACAATGAGTTCGAAAGACTCCATTGGACCCAATTCTCACCAGATAGGGTTAGGGCTAGGTCATTTATTCATAAAGCAAAGTGTCATCAACATAAATATAAGTCATATTTTATATTAATATTGCCATAATAGAATAAACAGAAGAAGACTTATTCTGGAACTCTGAGAGACGCAAAATTAATTCTTGTTGGGTTTCCCTCCTCACCTTATCAAAGCCATCCTATAATGTCCAGATGTCTAGAAACATGGCTGGATTGTGAGAAATTAAATGAACAATAAATGTATGAAGGCCATTCCTTGTAGCACACAGAATTTTTCTCTGTCTGCAGTGTAGAAGTGAAGTTTTTCTCCTCCGCTGTGCTCGGTTTGCTGTCCTGCACAATGATTTTAACCTGGTGCAGGTACTGTGAGGATACCTCTGTGAGTGCAAGAAGGAATCATGACACAAAATCCAAAATCAGTTTTAATTTGAGCGAGTCTGGATCCTCAAGTTGTTTCTTTTTTACCAGTCAGGCGGCAAAAGTTGCAAAGTGCTTAAACCCCATGACCCGCTGCTTGTACTATTTCCTGTTCATCACTAATGAGGGCCAATATCTTCTTCCCTCTGACAAACCGCCAAATACATGTAGCATAAACTTGACTTGGTGGCAGCTATTCCATATAGATTTAATCCAAAAGATGAGCAGAACCAAATGCCAGCAAGGTGTGTCAGAAAAGATGACAAACTTGCAGCTTAAATAATGGAGCCACAGCTTACATTTTTCTAGGTGAAAAACAAACAAAAAAACATCATTCAGAACAAACAAAACCAAACCTGGACATTGTAATTTGAAAGAAAATGCAACACCCGATGCTGGCCTCAATGTTGCCTTAAAGTCTGTGTGATCTAAAGTTGTCTAACAGAAGCAGTTGAAAAAGTGACCATGGGACGTCCCAGATGTAACCAGAAGGAAGCACACCACAGGGGCCCGAGTTGAAAGGTGAGTCGAGTCTTTTTCTGCTGGTCTCCTTCCTCTGCTTTAGTTCTTCTGATGCATCATCACAGCCAAAGATTCCCTGGTGTGTAAAATGGCTCAAAGACCTTTCTGCTCTGTGAACAACCTCCCTATCCTCTGTCTCTTCTCTCTAATCGCATCCTTGTTTCTTGTTTCTCTTTGCTTCAATTTTTTTTAATTTTTTTTTATTACCTCTTACATTTGGGTTTGACTGAAGGCAAAATCTTCAGATTCACCTGTTCTTAAAACTGAGTATGAATCTTTATATGTGGCTCTGAATGTGTGTGTGTGTGTGTGTGTGTGTGTGTGTGTGTGTGTGTGTGTGTGTGTGTGTGTGTGTGTGTGTGTGTGTGCGCGTGTTTGTGTGTGCATGTGTGTGGCCCTGACGGACTTTGTTGGGTCATGAATCTTTTACCCTTACCAGTCAGCACAAATCCCCCTTCAGACGGACAAACACGTACAAAAAACAAGGAAGAAAAACAGCCGCCGGGGAGGTTTTTTCACTTTCTGTGATTCACTGTATGTTAACTTGAAAAAAAAAAAGAAAAAAGACAAACAGAGTGAAAGTGGTGAAGAGATAAAACATTGCAAAACAAGTGACAGGAGATAGAGGCATGACAGGGATGAGATGAGAAAGTGAAAAATTAAACGCGAAAATGCTGAGAGGCAAGAAAAACCTGCAGAGGGAGGAGAAGAACAGGAGGTATGAACGAGGGAGGGAAGAGGGAAAGCTGGACAGGAGAGGAAGGTGTGGGCTTATCTTACTGGCCAGGCCTTGGTAAGGTCACTGCAGACTAACTCAGGATGGAGAATGTACAGAACTAAGAGGGGAAATCACCTTACAGTATGACTCAGAGGAGAGGATGATTTGCAGAATAAAATAGGTTTTGGACAGGTTGGACATGTAAGAAGTAAATAATATAATTAAATAAACTGCAGGATGTATAAAAGAGGCTAATTTGAAGGTTGTGCTTTCGTTAAGCGTTAACATTTAAAACATTTGCATCGTTCTCTCTTTGTTTAATTCATTTATTTATTCATTATTCAATTGTTCTTGCATTTGTTGTTCCTGTTATAACCTGTGAAGTATTTCTGAAAGGGTCGGGTTATCAACTGTCAGTGACTGAGTTACATTTACAGCCAATAAACTTCACTCAGAAGATCTAAGTCTTCAGAAGAACTATTTTTACCTGTCATAAAATCAAACAGATGGGAGATTAGATCTTAAATAAAAAGAAAAAATGGCTCGGAGTCTCTTTCGTGTGTCAGAACAACATCAGCACCTGCAGTTTGTGGGGGTTGGATTATTGGTGACTCTGGTTCAATTTCTTTATTTAATTTTACAACGAAATATTACAACGAAAATCCAAATTACAAAATAAAGACATAATTGAATAAGGAGGATTTTAGCAAAGTAAAAAATTCACTGCAAACACACAAAATCTTACCAATTAATTTTGGTCTAATTTCTAGTGCAAATATCTTCATACACTTGAAATAAGACAAACTTAAAAACGGAAGCAACTTTTCAGCAAGATATGGAAGCTTGTTCCAAATAAATAAATCCTTATTATTGATGAAAAAGTAGTAGTTCAGATAAGTAGGCAGATAAATTAATTCATAACATGGGAAAAAAGTCTTGTTATAAGTGAAATAATCTGGCAATAGAACAAGTACATTTTCATCAATAATAAGGAATTATTGACTTAAAACCAGCTCCAATATCTTGCTGAACAGTTGCTTTTAAGTTAGTTTATCTTAATTCAAGTGTAATAAGACATTTGCTGTAGAAAGTAGATCAAAAGTTCTTGGTAAGATTTTGTGTTTTTGAAGTGTTTGCTGATACCTGATAAAATATTATTCTAGACCAGAAAATCCCAAAGGAGACTCAATGATAATCACTTTGTGGCTTTACAAAAACAAAACTCCCAGCAGTAGACAACATTTTAGCAGTAAAACCACTTTTAGCCCAAATACTGGCATCCTTATTTAAACCTTTTCTTTCCTTGACTTTTTAGTTTAAGTAGATCGGGATGCTTAGAAATACTTAATTAGATTTCCCGTGTGACCAGAAACATAAGCCCATTTTTTTAAATTTGGAGGAAGGAGAGTACATGTTGGATTAAGCTCTGCTGAGCTTGTCCACTTTTTCAATCAGACCAATGATTTTAAAAGTTTGTAAAAGCTGAAACTTTGACAAACAAGGCTGGACGAGGATCCAAATCGATCCTGCCACCACGCACAATGAGGAGGACGACAAAGGAGCCAAAAAAATAAAAATAAAAAGCTGCCAATTTTTCAGAGTTAAGATTATGCTTTTGCGCTAAAGAATTATGCGTCTTTCCCAGAGGAAACCGATATTTGGCTGCTTACAGGGACACCGAGACGTCTTCTTTATGATTCAAATAGTTTTTCATGTTTTGGTTTGTGTCATCTCCGCCCCACCTCCACCGGTCCCTGCTGTCACCGCTCACTGCAAACAGTAACGACTCCCCTCCTGTTCTCCGTCTAAACAAAGCAGAGAGAGAGATTTAGAGAGGGATAAAACTTCAAAATGATCCCGCAAACCTAATGGTTTTGCTTCAGAAGAAGAAGAGAAAAGTGCAAAAACTGTTCTGACAGCTTCACATGGGGGAGTCCTGAGTAAACAAACACTGATCCAAAAAGTGCTGATCCAGACTTCCTGGGCTCCCTCGATGCATCACTTCCCTCCTCTCTTCATCTGTTCATTAAGGTCAACCTGATTTTTTTTTTTCTCTCTTCTTTTTTTTTTGGTCAGAGTGGGGGGAGACAGTGATGAAGAGGAGGAAGATGAGCGCAGCGCAGGATGTAAGAGGATTTGGAGCTAATTAGGGGAGTAGGAGACGAGGGAAGAAACATGATAGAGGAAGACAGAAGGAGGGGAGGGAGGGCGGACGCTGGAAAAAAGAGGAAGTGGGCAGGTGAATTTGCTCGCCTAGCTCCCTCGTGTTTAATATCACTCTCCCACTCTTTTACCAGATCTTGTGCATTTATCCCCCCTCTCCATCTCCTTTTTTTCCCTCCACAGCCTTCATTCCTCTGCTCTTCCCTCCCCGGACTGATTTTCTCCGTTTCACACCTCTGCTAACGGAGGGGACCGGCCAGATGGATGCAGGTGTGTGTGAGAGTGTGCGTGTGTGTGTGAAGCAGGAAGTACTGCAGAGGCAGAAGAGCATGACTAATCCTCAAGACACACACACATGCACAGTGAGGTTGGCGGTTGCATGAATCCCATTTTGCCGGTGTTGTGCTGACCTGCCAGTGTACTTAGCTGCTGCCCAGGTAATTTTTCATTCAAATTGACCAGGTGCATAAAGATGGCAGCCTCTTGAAAAGGCAGTCTCAGCCCATCACCGTGATGCAATTCCAGCATTTTAAGCCAAAAGCGCAAAGCAGATGTGAATGCTGGCACTTTGTAGTACTCCACTTTAAAGTGTCCTTAGGATCTGGAAAATCACGTTCGTGTTAAATAAAAAACAAAACCCATCTTTCATTGTCGCTAGAAGAGACACAGGATACATGTGGAAGACGGTTTTGTGGTTGGATGACGACAAGATTGAAACTTCTTGGCTGACGTACAGAACGCTACGTGTGGCAGAAAACTAACTACATGGTAGGCTGTCACCTAAGGAGCATTGTCAGGATTAGAGGATTTATGTCCCACCAAAATCTAGAGAAACTCCTCCATGCGTTTTTCTTTTATCATGTTGATTTCTGCAATGGCGTCTTCACAGATCTGCCTAAAAAAAATCAAAACACCAGCTGCAGCTGATCCAGAACGCTGCTGCTGGCGTTCTGACTAAAACCAGGAAGTTAGAGCACATCGTCCCTACACTGGCTCCATGTAACTCAGAGAATACACTTTAAAATAGTGCTGTTGGCTTATAAATCACTGAACGGCTTAGCACCATAACACATTAAAGATTTGCTGTTGTTTTATCAACCTTCCAGAACCAAACATGGAGAAGCAGCATTCAGCTTTTGCAAACTTCCAGAAAACCGGAAAACAGCCGAAACACAGAGTTCCTTTAAATCCAGACTAGAAGCACACCTGTTTACATTTCAAAATATACTCCTGTATTTAAATGGCCTAGTCAAAGTCCAAACCAAAATCCAATTAAGAACCCATGCCACACTTCAAAATTAGTGATCACAAATGCTCCCCATCCAGTCTGACTGAGCTTCATCTTTGTTACAAAGACTGAAGTTGCAGAAACTTCTTTAAATGTTAGAGACAAACACCATAGATTTGCAACCGTAGTTCAATTCGAAAGTGATTCTTTTACATTTCTATTTACCGCATATAATTTTGTTCATTCAAATGAAATTCAAGCATCAACATGACAGAATTTGAAAGATATTAAATCTGTGTGCAGTAACGAAGTAGGATCAATGTTTCTTCTGCCGCATTTACGATGCCCAGGTCTGTGCTGACCGATCCAAATTTTTTCTGTGCTCATTTATAGGTTATTTATTGATTAATATATTGCATGTGATTGCTTGTTATTTATTTATTTGTTAGCCATTTTGAACTTATCACTCTTAGGTATATTTATATTTTACAAACTTTGCTTATTTGTTGCAAGCAACTCCATCTTCAGTAATAAATACAATTTCCCCTTGGGGATCAATAAAGTCTATTCGATTCTATTCAGTTTGGACCTACCTGCAGATATCCCAGAGTCGGAGCTCATCAGCAGGAGTTTGTAGGTTTAGTCAGGGTTTTGATACGCCTGCTGGGATGATTGCAGAGGTAAACAAAAGGTTTGTAATCGGATTGTTTGTGGCTGCTATTATCCAGCCTAATAGTTTAGCCTGGCTCAGCTCAGTTTGGTTCAGTTCAGTTTGGTTCATCGGCGTGAATCAGTGTTGTTGATGTTGCTTAACTCATCTAGTTGTGAAGTGTAGCAGAATCAATTACACGGCTAGATGCTCCCAATTAGACTGGGCTGATCAATGTCAGCCAAGATCGCTGCATAATCTCACTCTTTTATAAACACACACACAAGCGCGCACACACACTCGCTGCATAGATCATTTGATAATTAAATCAATCTGAACAACTAGAGCTCCACTAATGAAGCAATGATCTCAGATGAAATTTTTCTGAAATCATCGAGGGAAGGCATATCTGTGTGTGTGTGTGTGTGTGTGTGTGTGTGTGTGTGTGTGTGTGTGTGTGTGTGTGTGTGCGCGCTTGTCAAATGTGTTGCTTCAGCGCACAGTTTTTGTTTTGATTTTAATCTGCAATTTAGATATGTTAGCACTTTTTCTCATCAATTCCCACCTTTTTCGGAGCAGCGTGGGAGTCCGATTTGTTCAGAGCACCCTGGCGGATGAAGACGGGGGCTGGGAGAAACAATCGAGACGACATTTACTCGATGCACGAGGCATCTTCTCTACATGATGGTACTTTCTCCCCATGTTGCTCAGTAATAATTCAGTAAATTCCTCGTTGGGATCCAACAGAGTGAGAATTCAGCATGTTCACCTGCTAACTAAAAAGACCTCTGATGCAATAATGTCTTTTAGCAACGGGGACAGTCCAGATGATGAGGTCGGGGGCAATTAAGAGTAAACCTCCTCACAGCAGAGGAGAGATGACTCTCCATAATGACTGCTGACATGCGAGTTTGGAAAACTCATCTGGGAAAGCCAAATAAAGCCGTCTGATTGTTTCGGAGGAGCTTGTCTTGAAACTAATTAATCTACTCAGGGTGTTTAAAGTGACTTTAGATTAACTTGAAAGCCAAGCTCTCATTTACCACCCAATAAGCTCTGCACCGGTGGTCATGAGTTCTGGACTGAGGCCATGACTGGCTGTGGACTGCCAACTTCTCCTCCTCTGGAAAGTCTATGAAATCCTTCTCATTTTGATGAGGTCCAAAAATGAAGAAAGGGCTTGAAAAGAGCTGCTGTGAATTTGTACTAAAATTAGTTTGCTTGTGTTTGACCTGACAGGGAAAATCAGGACTTCCAGGAGGAGCTAAAGCATCAAGCCACACTAATTTGGACGACAATTCTGTGAAAAAAGGAGATTTCTCCTGCTTTTTGACTTGTTTTGTAACACTTAAATGTGTCAGTTTATAAAAAATTTAAAAAATCCAAGCTAAGGTAACTCTCTGGGAGGAAGTAATTAACTACCTTGTTAAATCATCAAATTATCGATCATTTAATATTTAAAAATTACATAATCAGACTCACCAAAATATTTCATGTCTAATGCTTAATGAATTTGACTCAACTTTGTGAATTTTCTGCATCCTTTTTTGGTCAGTGGTTTCAATTGTATTTATAATTATAATCTCAGCTCACTGCTTAAGTGGACATTTTAATATTTTACAAACAAAAATGCCAATCATTCAATAAGTAACAAAAAAAAAATCAACTTTCAAATTTTTCCAAATCACTTTATTTTAGTAAAAATCTTATGAAACTAACAAAAGGTGCAGGTGTGTGTCTGGTGAGTTTTTGGTTAAAACATGCTTGTTTCTCATTCAGTAGGTAGAAAATTCAGAAATTTTACTGAAGTAAGAGTAGAAATACTTCATAATAAAACAAGTTAAAGTAAAAACCACAGTAAAAGTACTCCTATACGTACATTAAAAAAAAAAAGAAAAGTTGATGTAATTGAATAAATGTAATTAGTTACAATCTAACTTGATATGAATGTCAAAATCTTCTTTTAAACAACAACCAAACTTCTGCTTAGGCTCTTTAACATCATTATTGATGCCCTTTCTAGTCTCAGGGTCAGATTAATTGGGAAGTCATCAAAAATACAAATATAAAAAAAGTGAAAGTGGTTTAAAATTAGTCTTAGTATAGGAATAACCAAGTTGGGGAAAATACTAGTTTAGGGTTCTTGTTCGAAAGTCGTGTTTAAAATTCCAGACTTTCTTTTGTCTGATGTAAAACCTGGAACAAGACGTATATTTTGCAGCGAGAATGTTCTCCCACAGTCTGCATTTTTCATATGCATGCACAAAAGAAAACAGAAAAGTCACGAACCTGGAAATAAACCAAAATTTTATATTCAATACCAGTCTCACAAAGTGACGTGTTGTTAAACCAATATAGACTCAAAGTTTAAGTTTATTCCTTCACAAAGAAAGACGGAGAGGAGATAATATTGTTTTATATTCTCCTTTTTGTTTCCTTTTGTCATAAATTGTGAAGCAAATGTTTTTAAATCATCGTCTTGCTTGACAATCCCAGAATGAAACTGACAAAATGACATTTCATGTCTAATGTTTCATGAATTTGACTCAACTTTGTGAATTTTTTCTGCATCTTTTTTGTCACTGGTTTCTGTTATATTTATTATAATCTCAACTCACCGCTTAATTTTATTTGGAAAGTAGAGACGAACATCCCTGAGTTTCTTAAAAAAAACACCTTGTGTGTGTATGAGTGTGTGTCTTAAATTTTAATCACCATCATCTGGATTTGCTTTCTTTAACATGCCGCTGTATCGGTGGGGGAAAAAAAAAAAAAATCCTGATTAATGACATGATCCATCACCCCAGCGATAAATTAATGACATGATTCATCACCACGGTGGTTTGATGGAAATAGAGCCATTAATTTTAGTGATCAGCTGACGGAGGGGTTGTGACGTTGGGGTGAAAGAGACAAGCGGGATCTAACACTGAGAAATGGAAAGGACAAAAAGAAAAACTGCTCAAGGAATATTTAACAGTGTGACAGTAACAGAGAATGAAACTGAAACCGAGGGAGCAGCGAAATGAAGGGAGGTGAAGAGACTGAGCACCAGAAGCTCATAATTGGGGATGTCAGTTTCTTCAAGGCTGCAGTTGGGATGTCACTTTGGTATCTTTTCTGCGGACACGATGGGACAGAAAGACGAAGACAGGAGTGGAGGAAATGTCATTTTTAACACCACACAGATTGAATGGACTTTCTGAGAGACACTCAAACCCATAAAAGCCAATTAAAGTGTATGCTGGATAAGGAAACGAGTAGTTGTGACCACGATCGGTGAAAATACAATGACATTTTTGAGAGAAATTTGAAAATGGATAACTGTAGGTTAGCTAAGTTCTGCCACTTTTCAAATGTTTTGCTTATTTATTAAAATCTTTTTCTGAGTGTTAAGTTCATAGATGTTGTTCCATATTTCAAACAATTGTAATCAAATGTTTTTAGTATTAGGAAAATACAATCCCAATGTCTTAAACAGGAACAGTGATTGTTTTTACGAGAACCTCTCTGTCTGCTGACCACCAACCGAAATGCAGGAAATATTTTACATTTGGGTTAAAATCTAGAGCAATTAAACTTTTGCTTAAGTCACAAATAAAAGGGAAATTGTACTTAATTTATCTGCTTCTCTTGTTTGTTGAAAACGCAAAATCACAAAGCAGATGTTTGTAAACCACAAATAAAATGAAGCAACTTCAGAAAAGTAAACAAATTTTTTCTCTGATATATAGCAGTTTAACAACCACCAGATACAAACAAAAAAGTAGTTAAAAGACGATTACTTAGCAATATTTGCTCTCTAATGCGATTTTATGAGCAGATTTGCTTTCATAGCTCTTACAGAGAGCAAACTTGCTTAAATTTGCATGTGAGTGATTGACTGATCAACTTTACATCTGTTATGAAACCTTGTTCTGTTATGTCAGCTGACAGGTGGTTCTCAGAAAACGAGTGGCTTTTGGTCTTTGTGCTGCTTTTGTGTGCAGATTTCATAAAGTGACATGCAGCTAAAGCCAGTTTGTTTGTTTTCACATTGTGTTTATGTTCTGTATCATCCCACCTGTCTGCTCTTCATAGATGCGTCTTCTGGTGGCGTCTGATGTATTCGTTGTCACGTGTTTCCTCCTGAAGCTCTGAGGCGTGTAGTGACTTTTTGCACGCAGTCTTTGATCAGCACGCAGATGTATGCTTGTGTGAGTGTTTAGATGATGCAACGCTGGTTTTTGTGCTCCAATAAACTCCATTAGCATGCTTAAGCTTTCGCAGGCATATTTGTGATCTAATTAGAGAACGGACACATACTGCTGAAACTGCCATCAGCTCTTTTTTTTTTTAATTATGCAGCTATAAGTTAATCAAGATCGTTGTAATATTCCTTTCATATTCTTGTATACACTTTCATTAAAATAGTTAAAGTTACAATAATTCTTAAACATTTAATTGCAATGATACATTACCACTGCTACTGTCACTATACTATAAACACAAATTATATAAAATAAAAATTCAGCATCACCAAATAATTATGGTAAATATGAAATATTTGGAAATTGGCATGTTCATTAAAAAGTAATACACTCTGGATGCAACCGTTACCATGGTTAATAATGATAATATTCTATATATATTATCTGTATAAGTTTCCATATACAGAAAAAGTAAAAAAATTTTATTGGACAACCGTTTTTATTTTTGTGGGACTCCTTGCACATCTTTAAACGCTTCGTTAGGGTCTAAATAGGGTTAGAGTGCGGGTTTTGATGTCTTTGATGTTCTTAATGTTTTTATCTTTACTTTTCATCTAGTTATTAACTTCTTTTTATTTCTCTTTCACACTGTCTATGTAAAGCCCCCCCGGAAATCGTCCCAGTTAAATGAATCTATCTAGGGGTGTGAGAATCTTTGTTAAATGACATCTTAACTAATACTCTGAGGTGTGAAAATCCTTGTTAAATGGCGTTTTAACTAAAACTCTGAGGTGTGAGACGTTTAACTGAAGTCCTACAAGGGGTGCAGGTTTTAATGTTTTTATCTTTTTTAACCTTTTTTCTTTTTCTTTAAAAAAATAAATTATCTTTGTCTTTCTAACTGTTTATTCACTGCCACATGCTGTTTTTATTTGTATTATCTAAAGCACTTTGAAATGCATTGCTGCTGAAATGTGCTATACAAATAAAATTCGATTGATTGATTCGTGGTTGATATGCAACATTTCCAGTTTTCTGAAACTTGCGCATAAGTTTTGCCACAGTGTCGTGTGTGATGCTCGTTCCATGTTTTCTGTTAAAGTTTCATGCAGCCTTGCGACGGCTTCCTGATCCAGCCGTCAGTATGACTTCAATTCTTTGCTCTTTTGTCAAACGCATCTTCTTGGGTATTTGAAATATAAAAAAAAATATGCATTTTATATTCTCCTATGTATGGAAACTTATGGCCCACCCTGTATATATAAAATTGTTAAAATAAGTAGACACTTTATTTCCTCTACTACTATCAGATCAACAATAACAGCTAATAAAAATATAATCACCATCGTCAACGTATTTGCTCTCCTGCTTTGCTCTGTATCACTTCTATTGCCTCCATTTTTTTCCATGTTCTTTACCTTCATCTTCTGTCTTTCTTACCACAGGGTTCATTTGCAGGAACAATTGTTGGACAGCAAACATTTCCCCAAAGTCAGACAGAGATCCTTGTTGGTTCATTTGCACCTGTACCTGGACAAACAACATATGCAGGTGAGTTTCTTTACTTGTCCATGTTTGCTCAGGAATGTGTACCAAATGGTGATTGTGTGCTCTGACCTACTTTGTCTGCTGTGCAGCAGAGGGAGCAGCATGTGCAACTGAGCAAAATGTGTATTTCCTTTAAAAAGCAACAGTCTAAACACACAGGGGGAGTGTGCTTTGTGCACAGACCTCCAGCACAAAATCGCTACACAGATCTGCTTATGTGATGAATGTTAAAGGAAATATATCCCCACTTCATTAAAGCAGTGCCTATTTGTCAAAAATAATACAAATGGACTTCTTTTAATTCGACTTCCCAGGTGGCCAGCTCCGCAGCAAGCTAATCACAATTTAAACAGCAGCTTGTTTTTTTAAAGATTTGCTGAAATTAAATCATCCTGGTTAATCAATCATGAAAAGCCAAGAAGTGCAAACAAACAGCAGACAGAGAACCATGTTAGATGAAATTAGTAAAGTGAAAATGTAATCTCTCAGTGCTGACATCCTAATAAATAAGTTGAACGGTTTTCAGGTAAGAAACAGCCATCATAGTTTAAGAAACGCTATTGGGAAAAGAAGTCATAAATCAGTTAAATTAACCCTGTCTTTGGACACTGTTTTTTTCTGTATAAAGCTAATTAGCAATAGCAATTTTAGTTTATGCGTACATATAAAACAGGGTAGACCAGGAAAAGTGTAATAATACATTTGAAAACACCAAAAAATATTCAATCTTTTCAAAGTACAGGCATATTACTACAGCAGATGTTTGGAAAAGCAGAAAAGGCTCCATCTTCCTTCTACCATGTTAATGCTAATGCTTGTCTGTGTTTCATTTAATTTTCAATTACATCTCCAGCAAAGCAAAATATTTTAAAAAATTTTGAGAAATTAAGAAGTGAACTTACTGCACAATATTTAGAAAGATGATATTAACGCGTCACAGAAGTGATCCAATAATAACCAACCAAGTAGTGAGTGCTGTAGTGCAGCACACTTATTAATATCCTACACTATGCAGACACTTTGTCTGCGCTCCTGATTCTCTCACCTCAGCATGCTGAATGTTTCAAGTTGAGGAATAAATCTTAAAATTTAAAATAAGAGACATGCAAATGATTAATAACAGGTTCCCATATTCAGAAATATATGCATCTTATCAAGTTTCCACCACCTGGGAAAAACATTATGACACTTCAGGGAGGCCACTAATATTTTAAGGCTCCTGAATGTTTAATGTCTGCTCAACAGTAACAGTTTCAAAATCTCTATAATGTGTTCATACAAGTAAATATGTGCACAACACTTATTTGAAGTTAAACATATGTTTAAATTTAACTGAAACCATCAGAGAAACTGCTGTGTCTGACCCTAAAGTAACATAAGAATAAATCTTGTTCACTTGACTTATGGTGAAACTGTGGTATTTGATTATGCATCAGAAAGTTACTTAGGTTGGCTTCTGTTAAACATAATTTCATTTGCAACACGCTTTAAATGAAGGAAACGTTGCCACAGAACATCGACGAACAACAAATTCTGTGTAAATAACTTTCAATGTTGAACAGCTTGTACTTGTCCTGAGGACCTAAAACCGCTTTACACGACATTCAGTGATTTATGCAACACATTCACACGTTGGTGGTGAGCTACATGGTAGCCACAACTGCCCTTAGGAGAGGCTGCCCTGCACCAGCTACGAGGCGAGCTCCTACCAACATGGCCACCGCGGCCCCAGATTGAAGAATTTTGTTTAAAACAAAAAATATGTTTGTGTGACAATGGAATATGCATAAGCTGTTACTTTCAGGTGAGAATTAACGTCTTTCTCCGAAACGACGTAATAGAAATTACATCTGCCTGTTAAAAACCTACAGATATGGACAGCTCTTCAAAAAAGACAAAAAAATAAAACATTTCCGTTGAACAAAATTTGGACAAGTTTGGACAGAGGAAGAAGAAATGCCAGAGGTGTTATAATCCTCTTGGAATTGATTGCTTTATTACATTAGGCTCTAATCCGTCTTTAAAATAAGGATTTCACAGTTTTGCTGTTTCCTCCGCTGCCTCAGAAACTTTGTTGTGCATTTGTGCCGCAGTGTGAGAAAGCCACTTTTGATTAAAGCAGCTGCTTCTGGCATAATCAGCATTGTGTGGATTTGTGGCTACAGGCTTTAAAGGCATCAACAGGACCGAAGTCCAAAATAATGAATGTCTTGGAAAGAAGTTTGCATGTTCATGCAGGTTCATTTTATTCATGTTTTCAATTTTATGGACGTCTTCACTTAATATCTTACGTTGTAATAGCAGGGAGACACGAGATGGATTACAGACAGATGAAGCAGCTATTTTCTAGTTTCCTATTTTCTTTTTTTGCATTAGTTCAAAATGCGGCAACATCTTGATGTTAATTTTCCAGTGGCCTCGATGTAATTAGCAGCATAATAAAACCACATCCACTTCTGAGAGACCGCAGCGACTGATACAGAGTCGGATGCAGTGTGGTGAAGTTTTGCAAGCAAATTTTTGAGTTAATGCTGCAGGCACAGCACCATTAGATTAACGTCAGTCACAGGAAAAGCTTTGGTTTTCTTGTTAAACAACAGACGAGAGGTGAGAAGTAAAGAGAGGAATCACAAGGTTGCAGGTGTTCATCTTGCTACTTTTATTGTTGGTGTTGAAAAAATGTGGCTGTAAGGTTTTGGGAAAGGCATTTTAGGAGGCTATCCATGATAATTGTTTATACCATTTAGCCCAACAGAAACTTTAGCTAAATGAAGTGGAATAATTAAATAAAACTTAAAATTGAACCGTTTAGCGTGACCGGTTTCGTTTCAGTAAGTTTGCCTTTGTGATTGCACATTAAAAGCTGAGCTGATCTGATTTGTTGATTCGATTTGGACCTCGAGTGTCTTCAGGCCGCAGAAATAAATCAGGAAGAACCTAAACGGGCCTAGATGGTTTACTAGTCGTTGACATGAATGTTGGTGTCACTGAACTAATTGTCTCAATAAAGATATGATGGAAGAATGTTGTAGTTTAAACTCCAGCTCATTAAGTGGGCAGACACCGCCTGCAGGAATATTGCACAGTTTTTCTGGCTGACTCTGCATGAACATGTTAGTTTTTTGAGAGAAAATGACCTTGTTTAGTTTTATAAATGCATTGTAAACAAGTTAGTGTTTTGAAACCAGTATTTCCGTCTCTGTAAATATGCAGTCACACATTCATAAACCTCACAGCTGCCTCCCTGTGTGGCTTATTTTTTACTTGGCTTGGAACAAATGAATAGCATGATAATTAACACCACAGACGTAAAATGACTTGCTGTGACAAAACTCTCACAATGTGCCAAAATTATAAAGCAGAACAAAAGTGTGATGGTAAAATTATGAGTGTAGACTGAGGTGGTTGTGGTTGGTTTCATAGCACCCAATACACACTGCTTCTCATGCGGTTTAGCTTCTGGGATGTTTCTGTGCAACTGAGAAGTGCAACTACTGTCTTTAAGCTTCAAACTTATATTATTGTCTTGTACTTTGTAATCTCTGACGTTGATTCAAACTTTAATATGCTACTTTTTAACTTGTAACTTATAATAATGCGGTGGTGTGGCCACATCTTCCTCAAAATAGAGATAGTATTCCTGGTTTAACTAAGGTTAAATAAATTAATATAATTTCATCGTTCCTACAATTAAGTGTAGCTGTTCCAAGCCATCCATCCATCCATCCATCCATCCATCCATCCATCCATCCATCCATCCATCCATCCATCCATCCATCCATCCATCCATCCATCCATCCATCCATCCATCCATCCATCCATCCATCCATCCATCCATCCATCCATCCATCCATCTTCTTTACACTCTTGTCCCTTTATGGGGTCGGGAGGGTTGCTGGTGCCTATCTCCAGCTAACGTTTCGGGCGAGAGGCGGGACAGGTCGCCAGTCTGTCGCAGTGTTCCAAGCTATTTGCAGCTAAATTACTAGGAACAATTATGTCTAGGATTATCAGCAATGAACTTCCTTCAATTCAGGATATACATGGAAGCTAACGTTGCTGCAGACCCCACACATTCTGTACACAAACATTTCCCTTCAGGTCAACACTTATACAAAAGTTTAAAATTCTTTCAAACTAGGCTGCACCATATAGAAAATCTACAGTCTTTCATTAAAACACAGCTCCACAAAGCACCGCTTAGATCACAGTAAAGATTAGCTCATTTTGTAGGATGCAGGCATTCAGGCTGTTGCTTATTGCACCAGAAAATATTTTTAGCAGGGCATCAAGATGTTCCGATTCGTTAAGGAAATAAAACTAACAGCTGATGTAACTTGTCAATCTTTGCTGTTGGGGAAGAAAATATCTTCATTTTTTTTTCTTTTAACTGCACAGACTAATATCTATCTGGTGTCTATGTTTACAATTAATCCAAAGCAGAAAGATATTAAACTTGATTAGTTGCCTGTTATATCATCGTAGCAGCATTTATCATCAGCATTGCATATTGGATGTGCGCTGAATATTGTGCAGCTCTAGTTTAAAGCCTCTTAAATTTTGCATCAAACAATTCCTACGGTTCAACGTAATAAGATCCCAGAGAAAGTGCAAGACTTTTCTGTGGCTGTATGCAGGATATTTATAAAGCAGCTTATTGCAGAAAGAGCATATGACTCGACTAAATAACCAGCTGATAGCAGCTAGCCACCGTAAAGAACAACGCACCAAAAATGTATTATTCTGCACAAAAATCTTTCAAACGCTACTAATAATTTTTGCTGTGTTTATTTTCTAGATTTTTAGCCTTGGACTGAAAAAAATAAGAATTTAATAAAATTATTTTTATGATTTTGTTAGAATCCATATTTCAATAAATCACATCACCCAGGTGAGCTGTGACCTTTCACTCCTGGTTGAGACTTAAGGCAGCAAACGAAACGTTACGCAGCAGACACACAAGTTTGTTTCACATGTTGAAAGAACGTTTTATAATACATAACATTACAACACAACACCTGCCTTGGTAACCTATAACAACCCTCATTCAACTTCCAAATTATCTTGAATCCCTAAAAGCCTAAGAGTTGAGAATTTTGATGGCCAGATGATGTTTGGTATCAAAAAACCTCCGTGTTTAAATCTGTGTTTGGCTGCTGGATTCGGCTTTTTGCTCCATTTCTTGAGCCGCATCTGTTTCTTTAAGAGATTTTAACTGCTTAACGCACGAGCCAAGATATCTCCCTGAAGATCCTTGCATTGATGATGATGATCAGTCTTCTTCACTCCACCTGTCAGTAGATGTTGTGATTTATCAGTAAACTGTATGTGGAAAAGCGAAATGCAGTTTGGAAGCATCAAGTGAAGCTTTAGAGTTCAAGGCACAGCAAACTGATTCAGATCAAAGTACAACGTTGTGGGAGAATTGTTGCTGAAGATTTACAGTTGTGTCCAACCTTCAATTTGATGAGGCTTGAGCTGTTTTGCTTTAAAAGGATTGGCGAGAAATGTCAATATCTACATATGCAGAACTAATACATACCCAAAAAAGTTTGTGACTCTAGAGTGACAAAATCAAGTGGGGTGAAAACTTTGGCAAAGTACTGTCCGCATTTCTTTCTTCTTTTTTTAAATCAACTTGGGCAGTTCAGTTCAGCTTTAGCTAAAGCAACATCTGCATGAGAGCCAAGATTTCTCCTAATGGAAATTTGCACTGATGATAACGATCAATCTTGTTCATTTCACCTGACAGTGTGGTTAATCGGCGCCTCTAAACAACTGTATTGTAAATATATATTTATATATATTTATACCTCTTAAACTAAAACAGGTTTTTAAAATGAGAAAGTAACCCACATGGTGACAACCAGATGTTTATTTCTCTCCTCTTCTTGTAAAAGTAACATTTTCTATATACTATGATTGATAAAAGTAGAGCAGAGTAACAATAATCCAACTGGAGTGTCCATATATGTGTGTGTGAGAATGGAGTCAAACAGACAGCAAATGGTTTTTCTTTAATAAACCGCCAGACCTTTTCTCGGATGATTCGTCCTAACTCGCAAACAGACAGCCGTGACTAAGATTAGCCTGAGGACAAACACAACAATGCACAGAGAAGAAGAAGAAGAAACGCCGAACATAGGAGAGGAGGGAGAAGGAGAGAGTGGACAAGCCATCAGAGACCCGTCGCTGTGTATTTCTTATCGTTACATCAGACGTCTCTCATGTCCAGCAGGGAGTTGTCTATTTCTAGATTTTTTTCCCCCCCCATATTTTTTACTCAAATGTTAACGCATGTTCTTTCAAGCTTATCAGTTTCCATACCAATTCTCACAGGTGTCAGCTTCTTCAAGTCTGTTTCTCCTAGATACACTCTCACCATCCATCACAGTCTCTGCCCTCATTTTTCTCTCCTCTAATACCCCGATATTATTTTCTGCTTGGTTTAATTTTCCGCCTGCAATCATTAGTCTTCCCAAAATAAGGCGGAAAAGCAAAGCTGTCATTTCTGTTTGCACTGGAGGTTTTTACATTTGTATTATTTTCTTAAAAATAGCATCAGACCCAAGTCCAAATTGCATCTGCTTTGTATTCCAATAATTTTGCGCCTTTCCCGTGTGTCAAAAAAAAAAACAACAAAAAAACTTTCTGGCATACTGACAACCTGTTGCAATCAAATGTGGAGTTAATGAGCAGCTTTGAAGATCATCAGATAATTTGAACCTAATATGCTTCAGTTTGTTTCTTTAAAAAAATGAAAGTTTTCTACAAAAAATACTTTCCAGGAATGTACTAAAGCATGTCTACTCTATAAAAGATGGAGATAAACGCAATTACAAGAAAATATGAGAAACGTATTCCTCAACAAAAACTCTGACCTGTTTGAAACAGGATTATGGGAAGAAGACGACGAGGACAGAAGATAGTTTATGACAAACATCTGGAGGAGTCAGCAGCCAGACCACTGTGCCAAACAAAAGGCGTTTATGAGGAAGTGTGAAATTTCTCAGGTAAGGCAATTATATGATTTACTGTTATTTGACTTTTTATGCACTCCTTAATGTGGTTTGTGGCTTAAACTAAAATAAAAAGCACAGGATCCTCCTGAAAGTTTACACTTTTGTCCTTCAGAAGTTTCTAGATATTGACCTTTGTTCTATATTTTACGTCTGTATGCATTAAAACGTCTATGTCCAGAGTCTTTGTTGCCTGTCACCCGCTGGCCGCTGGACAGGTCTAAAAAAAGAAAATACATTAAAAAACAAAGACAAGTCTCTGCACCAGCGGTCTGAAACACCTGGGCCCGGACTTGCACTGGACTGCAAATTGCTCAGCACAAAAAGTGGAAAACAAAAATCTTGAATAATAAGCATATAACAGGTGCGAATTCTTCAGTAATAACTCTGATGTCTGCATAAAATGCACCTGCAGGGATGGTGAGCAGCCATCATGCTTCGCTGTTTGCAGGATTTGACTGGAACTGCTCAGAGACGTAGAACCTCATGGCGAATGTCACTGAGGACAAACATGTGAATTAAATCACACTGAATGGCTTCCCTTAAGTATTTAATATTAGAACTCAACCTGATTTTGAGGGCATGAAATTATTAAATTGATGAGAAGAAGAATTTTCAGCAACAGGTCTGTGACTAAACCTGTTATTCCAAGACTCCTAGTTATGCAGTGACTATCACATCAAAATGCTTCTCATGTCTTTATGTGGAAAAAAAACAACATAATGTGTAAATCCACATCAACAGGAAAATATTTTTCTAATTTCCCATTAGAATGAAATGCTGGAGACTTCATGTCTACAAATGAGAAGTTTATACTGACATGTGGCTGGGTAAAATTGTTTGAAATTAGTAAATATTTAAGTGAAAATAAGCACAAATCTGCCTTACTGGAATGGCCTTTTTCCATGTCTTTCCTATCTTGAGTTGCGTCAAAATTTGGTAAACTTCCTCAGAGAAACGGGAAGTCTTGGATTGCTAATTGAATTGTCTGTATTCTGTTATGACTTCCTTTAAAGATGTGACATTCTGGTGTGAAAGGGAGTTATTTTGATTCGGGGTGTGCAGAGCTGAAAGCCTTGAGGCCTGACAGGATTACAACCACAGTTTCTCTGCCATGCACCTTTCTGACAGAGAAAACTCCAGAGTTGAGTCACAAGTGAAGTTCCTGTGACTCTATCTAAAAACAAGCAGCGTTTTTTTTCTCTCATCAGTTGTTTAATTGAGACATAATCCCAGCTGAAATTAAAAAGATGCCATGTGGAAACATACATGTTTGTCTGACTTACACCTCTTTCCTTACAATAACAACTGGCTGAGCATTTTCTCAAAGGACCTGGCAGTCTTTTCTACCTACTGTCTGGAAACTGGAGATTTTTAAAGACCTGAAGGGTCGTTCTGGTTGCTATGAAGTGGAAAAGTTTTCAGTGAGATTATGCGTCAATAATTAAAACTATTATTTTAAGGTATTTTACACATCCTCACCAGGGACCATTTTAGTATCAGAAGATTTGTGGGAAATAGATCTGTTGTTCCCTTCAGTGAGGGAATCATAGTTTCACCTCTGAATTTAACAAGGGGAATAAAGAGCTGAAGAGAACTGAAACTCGACTTTAACACTAAAGATTTAACAACATCAATAAGCCGAGTTATGTTAGTGCATCATAAACTGGTCAGACAGACTACGGCTGTATAGTTGATTAAAAACTCACATAACTGTTTCTGCCCTCTGATTATGTCTCTTATGCTTTTAAGATATTTATTTTTTTCTTGATTTTATTATTTTTCTTTCATCATTTTTATTTCTATTGTTCAGGTAAACAGTCACACGGATTTGAGTTGCTGCCATTTACGGACGAGTTGATAGTCTGTCTTAAAATGATGCTTATTTCAGATGATTCAATTTCTTAAGGGGAAAATGCTTAATCTAAATCAGTCTGGTCCGATGTGAAAGCACAATTCAGGCACATTGGAGAGGTTGTTGTCTTTGCTAGACATTTTTGTCCGGATAAAGCAAAAAACGGAATATATTTCCAAGGGAACAAATACCGTATTTTCCGGATTATAGAGCGCATCTCACGATAAGCCGCACCCACAACTTTAAAAAAATACAACAAAAAACTGGTATCTCCGCCGCTCCACAAGAAAATAAATCTGCTATTAAGGACCCAGCCCTGCATCTCCAACTATGGATTCGTTCATGCCGAGCTTGTGTGCAGCGGCTGTCGATCTGTACTATCAGATCGATATCCTTCAATTTAAAAGCTGCATCATATGAACTTCTTCGTGTTGTTTCCATGATGAAGGGGTATGAGTTTGAAAACATTTCTCAGTCATGCCTGCTGCTAGCATGTGCTTGTTCTAAATTAAAATGAGCACCTTCTTCTTTGATTTCTAATTTTGACTTCCAACGATTCACTTCCTGCTAAAGCGCCCCCTGGTGGTTGAAGAAAAATCCACAGAAAAGCCACACCGGCTATGAGCCGCATGGTTCAAAGCGTAGGAAAAAAGTAGCGGCCTATAATCCGAAATACGGTACTTTTAAAAATATATATATACTTTTTTGCCATTATTTTTTCGCTCTGAGCCTCACAGCTACACACGTCTACTTTACTCTTTTCAGACTGACAGTAAAAGGTTAATTTCCAGCCGTTTTCAGACTTGCATGGTAGCTGGCAGAGATGCTATACAGCCTACAGGCTAATGGTTTTCAGGTTAATGATCATCAATGAGAGAGAGGGCAACAACTGAGCACGACAGCACAAAATGTGCATTTTAATAAGAAGCTGTAGGCTTCACAGCTGTCAAAATACTTCATTTCTATGGGAGACAGTAAGTTATGTTCAGTAGAATCGGTGTGTGGCATCGCTTTCCTTATTAAGACGAATAAGTTTGGCCTTCTAGACTAAAACACAGAGGGAAAAGAACAATACTACTTAGGTGAAATAAATGAAACGCATTCTTTAGGATTTCCAATGCTGAATTAGAAGTTGAAGTTGTTGCCTATGAATTTAACTAAACGTTTTATTGCAGTGTGATCATAATTATGCTATTATATTTATAAAAAGACGTTCAAAATGCCTTTTTTTTTGTTGTTTCTCTACATCTTGAACATTTTCGTTTTTCTATTTACAAATAGAAAGAAGGAAGGTGATATGCAAATGTATCTACCCCCATTTGCTCTGATGCTATTAAATAAAATCCAGTGCGATTGAATAATAAAATAATCCACCTGTGTGTGATTTAATCTCAGCATAAACACCAGCTGCTCTGTGAGGGCGTCAGAGGTTTGTTAGAGAATATTATGGAGTGAGAAACATCATGGAGACCAAGAAAGGGCAGAGAGAAGGTTATAGAGTAGCTTAAAGGAGGATTAGGTTATAAAACAAAATCCCCAGATTTGAACTTCTCCCAGAGAAAAGGGAGAAGACGAACCAGGAAGCGCTATATAAGTAGACAGCCACACGGAGAGTAATAACCAGAGAAGTAGTCAAGGGGAACGTTTTAACTCTGCTACAGAGATCCACAGCTCAAGTGGAAGGACTTTTCGACAAGACAATTAGTTGTGCACTTCAGAAATCTGGTACTTATAAAAGAGTAGCAGGAAGAAAGTCATAAGAAATCCTGGTTCCAGTTAACCATGAGCCAAAATGCTCTGGTCAAATTAAATCAAAAGAAAAATGTCGGAGGATGATAAAGACTTGAGAGGAAGATAAAATAGATGATTTCTAATGACTGTTTCGTTTATTTTCTCAATTTGATGAACTTTTTTTAACCCAATTTTAGGATTTTTTTGTCACTTTTCGATAAATACAAATCCTCTGCATCATTATGCAGCAACATTGTACATGAGAGTGTGTGTGCGCGTGGGTGTGTGTGTGTTTTTAGGAAGTAAACCACTCTTGAATTTTGCTGTCGAGGTAAATTACACAACCCATTCTCTGCTCTCCAGAGACACAACCAATACTGTCACAAAAGCCTACCAAGCTTATTGCAGCAATAGCTTTATTGATCTGCACACACACACACGCACACACATACCTAAACTCACCTATGCATGCGTTGGTTAGGTACTCTGGAGACACAACACCTGCATGCAGCTACGCTATTCTCTGGGGCCCGGAAGGACACACTGTATGCAACCTGTGAAAATGCAGATGTAAGAAACAGCTTGTGCATGCACAGACACAAACACACACTTTGGATCATTAAGGACTTAGGTGTGTCCTGTAAGCAGTTTAGCTCCCTGGTGTACCGGTAATATAGAGCTGTGTCTGTGTGTGCGCGAGTGTCGTTGTGTCAGCTGTTTTGTTGCCTGTTAAGCCACAGTAACGGTTTCTTAGTCGGCTTGGGAACAGTTTGTTAGCCAGCTCAGGGACGAGGATGTGCTGAAAAATCACTATGCTGAGAAATGGTTAAAGGGAGAGCTCAGGTTTTACTCACTTTGTTCATTACTTATATTAGGCTTTGTAATTAGGCTGCTGTAATGCACTAAAATAACACAAAATAGTTTTGGATTTGTTTCTTTTCGAGCGTTATCGTCTTTTTACCTGAAGAAATCACTTCATCAAACTTTGTTCATTGGATCCCTTTTCACAGATATAACACAAAATACTCTGCAGATAAACATGACAAATTTTACTGGACGATAAATTGTCCCAGAGTTATTGATAAACGATAATATTGTAGCTAACAGCTAACTCCCTGTTAGCTACTATCCTGCATCACTTTTCCAATACATCTGAATGAAATGAATGGGTTGTTCCCTGGTCTCTGCATGACATGACAAGATGGATTTAGTTACTTGATTCTTATGTTGCAGCAGGGATGCATCTGAAAGTTGTAGGACTTTGTTGCACTAGGTTGTTATAAAATTGTATTACAAAACCCATGAGCAGCCATTTAAGCTTTCATCCTCACATTCTCCCTTTTTATCAGGAAACATCAATGTAAGATTTTCTTTAACAGCCTGACAGACGCATGTTTCATTCTCCTTCAGTCTCACAACAACCAGCGCGGCCGAGCCTTGGCAAAATTTAGATTTGTGCCGCTCCACTTGGTGCTCCACTGGGCCTCCAGGGTACATGTGATTCCTCTGTGCAGGCAGAGCTGTTGGTGGTGCGCTATTTATTTGCATCAAAAGTGTGGATTGTTTTGTTGAAGTTGCTTGGACTCAGCAGTGGCCAGAGATCTTGGTGCATATCAGTGGTTTTGCTTTTTGTTTTGACTTTGGTGGAGTAAATATAAAAATCCAGAAAACAAACCGTTGCATGAGATTTTGATGGAGATCCTGCTGTAAACCTTCTATAATCTGGCTGATTTGAAACATTTAACACTTTTAATCAGGTAAGCACAGTAATGAGTATCAAGTTTGTTTATTTCTGATGCCTGCACTAACTGCTTTTTTTTCCTAAATTACAGAAGTTTACTATGATATAAATGAAGGAAAAACGCTAAATAATGGATTAATATATGACATTAAATAATACTGTAATACTGTAGACTGCTTTTGCTTCCTTTTTTTTTTTTTTACAAATCAAGGTGAAAAAGGAGGTGTGAATGCATTTTAGGTGTAAAGTGTTGTAAGATGGTGAAAGGAGGAGAGAAGCTCTGCAGCATCTGGAATGGATTTCTCAAGGGAGTAATGGAGAGAAGCTAGAATCTGCAGCTACATCCCCTCGAGCCCTACTCTTAGTCACACACACACCTGTAGCAACACACCTGCACACACACACACACACACACACACACACACACAGACACAGGCACTCTGCTGATTTCGCACATATCACACACACACGCACACACACACACACACACACATGCGTCAGCCTGTCCAGCTCTTTTCTTTTCAACCTCCACAAGTTTGAGACTCAAATCAGTGGCGATCACCACTTAAAATGTCCTTTGTTGGGTTTTTCTTCCTATCAGCGTCGCGAAATTAGCTCTCTGGTAGACTCTGTTGCTTTTCGAAAGGCAACACGGAGATGGAATAATGAAAAATACCTGCTTGTGTTTGAGTACAATTCATTACGGTGATATTGATCTGCTCAGAGGAAAAGGCTCAGAGGCTGCTGTTGCTGCTGCTGCTGCTGCTGCTGCTGCTGCTACTGTTGCTGTTGTTTCCTTAAAGAGGCTGCAGCTGTGCTTTAATTTACGACGATTCATCACAAATTATGAGACAAAGAACAACCGAATGAGTCTGTTTGTCTGTTTGTATCTGGACATGTAATCATCATTTTTAGAGTGGTAGGCAGTAAAATCTACTAGATTCTCTGATTTCAAGCTAGTGGTGATTTTCTTTGCAACTATAAAAGTTACAACTTCCCATTCATGAAAACAATTGTGGCTTTATTCTTGGCCATTGAACAGTGGGCCAGATCTTCAGCTTTGTAAAATTGCTCTCTTAATTTTTTCCAGAGCTGTATATAAGTGGTAAACACAAACAGAACCACACAGGTTTTTCTGTTGGGTCTATTTGTGTTCTGTCCCTCTGGTTTGGGTCTGGTTCCTGTGTTGGAGCTGGATGGATGTTACTTCCTGCTTCACAGACAGACTACACTGTAAACGGGGAATCTTTTTGTTTTTTGAATATAAAGTAGTTTCTCTCAGCTGTTTGAATACGTCTCAGGGGGGATTTTGCAGTTTTTCAGCTTACCCACTTTGAACCTGTATAATCAAAAAGTAATAAAAAAATATGTTTTTTTTTCCTTCAACCATTTTAACTCAGACAAACAAATGTTAATGAAAAACAACCCCCCATGCACTGAATATCCACAGGAGGCTGTAAAGCTTGAGCTCGAGCACAGAGGAGACGCACACCTTTTCCGTGTTTCTTCATAAATCGGATTAATGCGCTCGCTGAGCTACAGGAAAACCCCTCAAAGTAACTGCATAATTATGCAAAAGAAGCCGACTGCACTCTCTGCTGAAAGCGAACGAGTGATTCTTCAAAATGAATCAACAGTTGTGGAGAGTTGTCGGTTAAATGAATGGAAATATGAATATGGATCAGCGTGCCGCCTTTTCTGCCCCATCAGCTTTTCTGCCTATTTTAAAGAGCCGTTGCAGCAACACAGACCTACTTTTTCCTCTTTATACTCTGATGCCTTTTGCATTTTTAGTGTGCCTTTTCAACGCACGTTAAAACTGCTCAGAGCAGGAAAAACCGCCTTATTGAAAGTACAAAGTCGTGTTGCCGAACATTCATCTCCACCTTGCAGCTTCACATCCTAAGAGAAACTCTGACAGTTTTTAAAAGGGAGCCAAATTTCTACCAAGTAAAACCAGAAGATGAACAGAGAAAAGAGTTAATGCTGCATCCTGCTGCCCAAGCACCAGAAATATTCACATTTTGGACTCATTTGTTTTCAGAGTTTGAGGTGTTATGGTGCGATTTTAGTGCATTAATAATTACAATAATCCCTACTTGATACATTTTAAAATATCTTCTTCACCTGCAATCATCAAACTGCTTTCTATCTTGAATTTCTCATGACTTTGTGATGTTTCACAGAAAACATGATGCGTCTAATATATGATTTAGATTTGCTTATCTTTGTTTATATATATTGTATATATATATATATATATATATATATATATATATTTATTTATTTATTTATTTTTTTTCAAAAATTAAATGCATTTTATTGTTGAGATGTGTCTTTAGTTGTGTTTACTATCTTTTACTCTTTAGGTCAAATAAATTTTGTGAGTTTTAGATTTTGAACCTAAATTTGTGAGTTTGTGAAAGATAAACTTGTGTTAACTTTCTATTAATTTTGTGAAACCTCCAAGAGTTTAATAAAACAGAGTTGTTATGTTAACACTAAGAAAAACTTAGAGAAGCAAAAGACATGAGTGGGAACTATTTCCCAGAATGCTTAGCAGCATGTTTTTGTATCCTGAGATGGAAGTGCGTTACATGGATCTGACTTTTGTGTTTTATTAATAATGTTTATTTAAATGCAAGTTGAGGATGATGCCATGTTCACACTGAATGTTTTTGAGCTGAGCTGTGATTTTTAATAAAAATTCATCATCAGATCAGAAATTTTGTTTGTGCAATTTGAAACAATAATTTAAATTATTCTGAGTAAAATAAGTATTTTAACTTGGCATTGTGAGTGAAAATAATAGAGAAATGCGGCTCTTTAACTATGTGAGGAAAGGTATTTTCTTGCAAATTGTGAAATAATTATTTTGTTTAAATTACAGCATTAAGTTAAAACTGACAATTCAAGATTAATGAACTTAAAAAATGATGTTTAAACAACTTGTCTCTTGTTAAATAAACTTTGTGAACTTTAATTTCTGAGTTAAAACCAAAACAATTTTCTTGTTGACTTGCATTGCGTTTTCCAGCTAGCAGGTGGACTTTCATTTTCTACTTAAAACACTCTCAAATGTTTTACAGTGTAACCGGTAGGTTCATCAACCACATGTGGCTAACATAAATTAATTCATATTTTGCTACCACCATCATGAAGCTACTCTATGCTATGGAAATGAACCAAAACATTTGAACAAAATTGTCAACATGCTTGTTCTGGCTGAACAAGCATGTTCAGCCAGAACAACCATGAAGCTACTCTATGCTATGGAAATGAACCAAAACATTTGAACAAAATTGTCAACATGCTTGTTCTGGCTGATTTTCACACCACAGTTTGTAAAAAAATACTATTAATTTCACCAAAAACAAACAAGAAAGGAATGAAGACATAATCTTGTGATGCAACATGTTTGAACACATTTTTTTCTTTCACTCAATTTCCCACAACTTTCAGCAATATCCTTGGAAACAGTCAACTTAAGAAAAAACACGTAAGAAAAGAGTTAAATTTTCATGCAAAACATGCCAAAAATGTATGAAACAAATGAAGCTTTATTTATTCTGTACTCAATCATCTCTGTTCCTTTTTTACGTAACTAAATCTTGATTCATTTTGTTTCTGAGGTCATCTGTGACTCTTGTACTGTCTCTCAGATGTAGGTCAGTTTATTTGGCTGAAGTTTCTTCAGAGTTTTTACTTTGCTGCATAGAAACAATGAAGTCTAGCTGCAGGCTGCTCTTCACACAAAGGTCAGAAGTCTCAAAAAAAACCTTTATATTTTCAGATTTCAGCAGCAGGCAGACATGTTCAAGCAGTAGTAGGGACAGTAAAAAAATATTTTACCACATAAAACATGGAGTTTGGACTCACATTTTTGTGTGTAATTGATTTATTTCATTTAAACACTCTGTGACAACAGTCAGTTGGAGATAATTTATGAATTGCAAGCATGTTCTAATAGCAAGTAGATTCGCAGCACAGTGTGGATGATGGAACAATGGAGGTTTTATCAGCTGAATAAATTGCAACTGACAAGTATAATTTATATATTTTTTGTGCATTTATCAGGGCTATTTCAGAGGCAGTTTAGATCCTAATAAGGTCTATTTTCTCAAAGCATGCAAATGCACACACAAACAATAAATTGTGTCAGCAACATACATCTTCATTACTGTCTAGTAATTTCTCTGTTCTTCTTCTCTGTGTCTTTGTTTTCCCTCGTGAATGGCAAGAAATCTCTCAGTATCAAGGCTCTTATTTAGAGTCATTAGGTCATATTTAGTCATAATGACTCGGAGATGCTCAGAGGATTGTTTAGTGAAAATTACTGTTAATCATGCTTGCGCTTGATTAATCTCACAAAGGGAGCGTTGCAAGAGACGGAGGTAACGCGTGGAAAAATGACAAATACGACTCTATTTCAGTTTTATTGCATTAAGTGAAATTTATGGCGACAATCTTTCCTGACTGATGTTGCGTTTGAAGGCAGCTAGTTTGTCTGTGGTTGTGTTTTTCCAGATGATTTACTAATATACTGGGAGAAAACACTCTGTCTGAATATTATAATATACTGGAGTTGAGAAACAAGCCCATCATTTTAAAATAATTGATGCTGATTGTCAATAAAAACATTTATTTCTACACTATCTTGGCTATTTGCTTAACCGAGTTCTTCACAATAGGAACTAATATCCATCAGCTGAACGTAACAGTAATACACAGAATACTTATGACTTCCACAAATACCATAAAATCCCACTAAGAAGAGTCTAGACTGAACTACCTCGCCCTTTCAATCAATAATGTTAGTAGCTGTTTTATTCTTTTTTAGTATTTGGCTATTACAATAAAAATCAATCAGAATATTAAAGGTTTCCTCTGAATCTTGGACAGACATTTTGGATGGTCTCCATTACTTGCGGCAAAGCGCAACTGGCAGCACATCACCACCAGAACCATTTCTACTGTTTCTGCTTGCCAAATTTTGGTGGTTTGTTGCCACAGATGAGCCATAGAAGCAGCTCATTGTGACCCAGGCATTAAGATGAGAATCTGGAGGACGGGTTGCCATGTTGGCCATCACGGCATTATGGCTGCTGGCCGCCACGGCTGCGGTCAAAATGATGTCATTACCGTATTTTCCACACTATAAGGTACAACGGGTTATAAGGCATACTGTCGATGAATTGTCTATTTTTGATCTTTTTTTTTTATGTATAAAGCAAATGGACTAAGTCAGTCAGTCTAAGCACAGTACATATTAATCTCCTGGTACCAGTGACGTGCGGTGAGGTTCATAGCTGGTGAGGCACCAACTTAATTATAATCGGATTTGCAAATCTAGACCCCCTGCATGTTATTGTTCACATAAGGAAATTTCGCGCATGCGTACAATGCTGAAGGGCAAAAAGACTATTCTTTAACATGTGATGCTTAGCTGCGCCGCCGCCGCAGAATAATTCCATTATCTCAATCAAACTTAGACACGTAGATATTATTAATTTTGTGCTGTGCTTAACAGCAAAGGGAGAAACCGTTAAAGTACAACTCAAAAACCACGTCTTTCTCGCTCTCTGTATCAGCGCAGTTACTGTATGGCTAACTCGCTGTTACTGTCTCATACTCTGCTGTTGTGGAGTCACAATATCTGGGTTCATGAGCGCCCCCAGTGATGAGGCACGAGAACTACCTGCCTCACCTCGAATCTGTTCTCTGCCGTTTCTGATCGCTCCTTAGCACACGAAACACGTTACATACACAGTTAGTGACAATAAAAACATAGTACATTAAATACATAAGCTAAATTATGGAAAATCAGTTCATACATTAAATGTTTTTAACCATTTTATTGGCGACGTACAGACAGGAGGAGCATAGAATGGCATGCGAGTGCAGTTAGCGAGAGGTTGTGCAAACCCAGGTGAGGCTCAGCTCGCTGCTGCCTCACCGGCTTTGCTTCTAAGCATTTGAATGGGAAAATGCAAAAATTGAGCGATTTTTAAGAAAAAAAATCATCAGATTTGGTTAAATTAAATGAAAAATAGGTACTTTATAGTACAAACCACAGGGTGAAAATATCTTTATAAATGAGTTTATTATTATATATTATTTTTCCATGATGACAGGTGAGGCCCTGCCTCCCCTGACCGCACGTCACTGCCTGATACGGTAGCCGTAATGTAACGAAAACATTATGACAGAACCGTGTACCACACAAAATCTCTTGAAGGTCAGTAAGCACAACCAGAATCAATCCATATTAATCCACTAGAGGGGGCTGTTTTCCTCCAGAACAGTACTGTATTTTCCGGACCATAGAGCGCACCTCACTATAAGTTGCACCTACAAAGATTTTTTTTTAAAAACTGGAAACGTACATATATAAGCCGCGCCGGGCTATAAATCGCTGGTATATCAGCCGCTCTCGATCTATACTGCCAGATCGATTGACTTCAACTTAAAAGCGGCATCATATGAACTTCTTCTTGTTGTTTTCATGATGAGGGTATGAGTTTGATAACATTTCTCCATCATACCTGTTGCTAGCATGTGCTTGTTCTCAATGAAAATCAGCACTTTCTTCTTTGATTTCCAATTTTAATTTCCAATGATTCACTGCCTAAAGAGCCCTCCCTGGTGGTTGAAGAAAAATCCACAGAAAAGCCAGCCATTTCAAAGCGTGGGAAAAACGTACCAGCTTATAGTCTGAAAAAATACGGTATATTAGACACTCAAGTCATTTTTAAGTGCACCTTTTAGTCCAGAAAGTACTGTAATCTTTACACCTATCAGTACTGCACCTTTAAACACATAAAGACCAACATGTACTGGGTGTCCATGGAATATGACTGGGGGAAATGCACACATCTCCAAATTGCTCATATAGGCTGTTAGCTGGAAGAAGGCAAGAAGTTGTTTTTGAGTTGCACAGTTTAATAATTCCCAAAATTTTTAATAATACATGCAATCAAATCCTATATTCCAGTAAGATTTTAAAGGCTTTGTGAAAATATAATCAAATTGTAAATATCTCATGTTTAAAATCATAATTGATTGAAAGAGCAAGGTAGTTCAGTCTAGAGTTTTGTCAACATGCTTCTTCTGGCTGATTTTCATTTCACAGTTATCATCTTGTTTGACTGGGGCTTAAAAGAATATTAATTTCACCAAAAACAAACAAGAAAGGAATGAAAACATAAGCGTGTGATGCAGCATGCACAACCGTTTAACACATATTTTTCTTCCACTCAATTTCCCACGACTTTCAGCAATATCCTCAGACACAGCAGTCTGGAAACAGCCAGCTTAAAAAAAAAAGAAGAAAAAAAAAACGCGTAAAAAGTACAACTTTGAAGCAAAACATGCCAATAATGTATGAAACATATCAAATGAAGCTTTGGTTATTCTTTACACATTCTAATGTGAGATCTCTGTTCCTTCTTGATCCATTCAGTTGCTGATGTCATCTGTAATGTCACAAATAACAAATATTAAAGAAGGAGGTATTAAGTGCCCTGCAGGCTGCATGATTGGAGTTTAGAGTTTGAATCCAGCTCTTGGATTTTGAATGTTCTCCTTTTTATGCATGAGTTCTCTCTGGGTACTCACAGACTGTTGGATTACTTGAAGGCTCTAAATTGTTCCTGGGTGTGTGTGAGCATGGCTGTGTGTTGCTTTGTGATGGCGACGTGTCCAGGATGCACCCTGCGTCTCATTTAGTGACTGCTAAAGATAGGCCACAGTTCCCCTGTGACCCCGCAAGGAAAAGCCGGTATGGAAGACGGATGGATGGTGTCTTTTTTCCGCAGTAGCAGATTTTATAGCAAAGCATGTTGATGTTAGGCCAACATATTCACATTTAGCTATGAGTATATGGAAACATTTTAAGATCAAATTTTATCATTGGCCAACGAAGAGATTCCAGTCACCAAGTCATTTCTGACATCTCCATTCAAAACATTGGATCTTTAAATACTCATTATGAAAAACATTTTGATAAATGTATCCAGACGTTTACATGCTATAAACATTGTTTAATTTTCAGCTGAACGCTAATGCTAGTATCACAACGGAAAAGTTGCTAAAATGCACAACTGCTACCTGGCTCCTTCAATTACTGAAACTTCAGCGACCGACTGCGGTAAAGTAATTATGCCGAAAATCCAAATCTCTAAATTGAGTTGCAGAGAGACAGAAATGCAGAACATGCCTGTCAGTCACTGGTTCTGATGAACAACTCAATCAGCCTCTCTGAGTTATTTATAGTCGCAGTTGTTGCTGGTGGGGCAGTAAAAAATGCATTTGCCTTTTTAAATATTCAGCTCACGCTGCGCTGAATGTTTTGACATCCAACTCCGAGTTGTTTAGCCTTCGAGACACATTAGAAAGACAGTTATTTGAAAGAAATCCCTGCATCCTCAGTTTATTAGTTTAATAAGTTAATTTAATGAAATTAAAAATTCTTTGGTTTTAGGGATGCCCCTAATTCACAGCCACAAATATTTTCATTTCATTAAAGTGAAATCTTGCATGTATTTTTCAGGGGCTCTTTACTTAGAGCACGATGATTATCTACCGGTTTGTTCTTGAGGGCAACATGGTAGATTATTTATTGGCAGTGCAGCTTCATGGCAGGAAGATTCTGGGTTTAAATTCCTGCTGCAGCCTTTTTCTGTGGAGTTTGGATGTTTTTCCAAGTGCATACTTGAACCTTATATGTTACCTGTAAATGTAAAGCACAGTCACCTGTCTGCGTGATGGATTGCTGCTTTTTTTTTTTTTTTTTGAAAGAGGTCCAACATGACCAAGAGTAGTTTCTCAGTCATTTAAAGAGAACATAGTATTTTAAATCCTGTCTTTTCACATTTAAGTAATTCATTTGGGGTTTATGTAAAGTGGAACTGAAATGCTTTAGTATGAATTTCTTGTTAAATGCCCCTCTTCTACCCCTAATCTTACCCTCCAGGTCACATACCACTCCCGTCCCATTCAGCCACTTTTGTAGTTTGATGGCAGAGATTCGATTGGCAGCACAAAAATGTTTTATTCCCAAATTTATTAACAGATGTCAACAGTGGAAAACGTGTCCACCCAGCCTGACATACAGTTCAAACTAGAATATAGTACAATTATATGAACGAATACAGCTTGTAAACAAGGCCTCAACATAGTTAACATCTTAGCTGGCGCTGCCATCATAGTTACTGAGTGCATTCGGATCATGTATTCCCCAAGACAAAAATTGCAAAAGCAATGCCAATTCAAAACATGCAGTACAGTTATGTCCCTTAGGAGCTAAAATGCTATGAAAACAAAGGCCAGGACATCATATCAACACAATAAATTAATGTTTAAAATAAAGTCTGCTACTGCTAATATAACTTTGGAGGAGGTGTACTTTTAGCTGGGCATAAAAAAAATGTTTCTAAATCATCTCCTTATCAATAAGATACAACGGTTATCAATAAAACATTGTTAGAAACTTGGACCCCAGAACCAATTAGATGTGTAATAAGCTTTGGTAGAATATTTACTGTTAACAAGCCCCACATGAAAGAGTAAAAGGTTTACAAGATCATTTTGTAAATGAGGGAAGAAAAGACAGCAGCATGAGGGTTGCTGTGTATAATCAGCAACAAAATAAAGTAATAAAGTAAGTAATTCACAGCAAATCAGACAATATATGTTTTACTCACCTGAATTAATTTAAAATTATAGAATTATTTACCCAAGCAACCCTGGATGAAAAAATACTCATGCTTTTCAAAAATGTTAAAATTGATGAGTGAAAATGCCAGATATGGCAGTAAATTGGAAGCCGTTCTGGAGCCCAACGAGGTTAACGCTGAGCTGCAAGAGGAAAAAGAGCCAGAATCCCCGTCACACTGACAACTGGAGGAGGACAGCTGGGGGCTGGCAGTGCAGACCCAACGAGACCCAACAATTCAAGAAATAATTAGGGAGGTGGCACTGACAGGTGTCCTCTTAGAC
Source organism: Poecilia reticulata (assembly GCF_904066995.2). Lineage (NCBI taxonomy): Eukaryota > Metazoa > Chordata > Actinopteri > Cyprinodontiformes > Poeciliidae > Poecilia > Poecilia reticulata. The sequence continues at coordinate 17,008,481 of NC_088840.1, forward strand.
ACCCTACTTGACAGCGGTGCCCCTCCAGGCACATCAGTTTCTGAAGCCCCCGACACCGACAGTCAGCCCATACCGGGAGCATGGGGGACGAAAGCCCCCACCAGTAACCCAGGCACAGACTCACCAGTCGGTGAGGGGACATTTAGCATGCTGATAAGGGAGAATATTGCTTAATATGAACTGTATGTGAGCGTTTTCTACTTGTGGAGGTCAGTTTAGACTGTATAATGACATAGAAGATGAGGATTATCCAAACCAGGTTGGCTAACTTATTTTGGATCAAATCTAGATCAGGAATGCTCTTAAAGGGCCGGTTGTGCCAGAATGTATTGATAAAACCTGTTCACAAACTTAAAATATTCAATAAATTCTTAAAAATAAATAATACTTAACATCTTTTCAATCCCTCCAGGATTTTGTGATTTTTTGTGTGTGATTTTTTGCAATAAAAATCAAAGTGTTTGTGGTACTCATTTGAAAATATTTGTGCTTATTTATGGCAGTAAATGCGACTTTTTATTACTCGCTATATAGATCATGTACTAAAATCTGACATCAATGAAAGCTGAGGCAGTTGTTTAGTACAAGTAAGAAAGCTGTTGACCATTTTTGAGAAAAATCTGCAATAAACTTCAGATTTTTAGCACAATTTGTTGATTTCCATAATAATTCTCAAGAAACTGGAGAGACTAATTGATACAATTTGGCAGCAAGCAGATAAAAACCTGCATTGATTTGGTAACATTTTATTCAAGCAGACTTAATGTTTAGTCTTGAATCTGGACGGCCACATAAACAGCTATGGCTTTGGCACGTGATCTAAACAAAGAATCTTACTTGAATATAAATTTATGTCAGCAATGAAATTCAAATACTTAAATTCATGCACTCAGAGTGACACATTAGAACGCCAATTCGGCTTTGATGTAGCATCTAAACTAACTCTTGATTGGTTAAACTGCACAGCCGACCAATCAATGGATTTGACACACGGGAGGCGACGTTCTTCCTGCTGCGTTAATTTCCTGTAAAATTTCCTCAATGAGGCGACAGTCGCTTGTTCTCCTCCAATCAAGAAGCCAGCAAAATTTGTGCATGTGAAATTTGGAGCTGTAACACGCAGGCTAGAGACGCAACACACAAAAGTTGAAACTTGTTAAACTTTTGTCGTAGTTGACGTCGCTATCGTGTCCCGTGTGTTGGGTTTCACTTGAAGTGAAGGGAAACTTTTCCTCTTTCTTGCGTGTCGAACCTCCAACTCTAGTAGAGTTGAAATAAATTGGGAAAGAATTAGACTTACATTGTATAAATTAAGTACATACATATTTAATAAAACTGTATTATTTGTTTTAAATGACATTCGTTCCTGAAGAACTTCATTGTGATTTTTTATGTAGTTGTTTAGTGAATAGTGGACCATTTAGACCTCCTGGCAGAAGTTCTTGAATTAGAAAAAACAAGTTGGCAAATAAATTAGAGTAAGCCTCACAAACTGGTCTGTTTCTCAAGCAGCTATTGATCCAGGTGAGTCTGAAAGCCTCCTGTGTCTTTTAGAGTTTCTGACAAACTAATTCAGGCTGAATTGTGTGAAATGCACTGGAGAAATTAAAGAACATGATCCTCAAAGTGCTGCCTGCTCTGCTCAGTAAGATGGCTGAAGCTGGAGTATGATGGCGTCTTCAACTTCATCTCCACAGAGAGAAACGACCTGCAGAGGGTTCTAGGAGTTCATTTTGGCTTAATCAAAGTAACAGATCTGGTGTCACTCAGGACTCCTGATCTGGCTTTATTTGGTGCTGGAAAAAAGGGCAGAATATCTTCCAAAGTACTGGAATGTTCTCCTGGGTAGGGTTATTTAAAAAATGCAATTCAAGTGTCTTCCAAAAATACTCATAGCTTTAAGCTCATTTCACATTTTGTTGAATAGTAGCCAACTTTTATTGTGAATAAAAATTTGAAAAGTATGTTATGCATTTGCATTCAACTCCTTTGAATCAATAAGTCTTCATGTTTGTCTTTGCTGATGTTTATTCACATTTGCATTATTTGTACTAATTCATGGTCAAAATCTGGTCACTTTTTTACTACAAGTAGGGTAACTCTCCCTTAGACATGGGGTGAGAAGCTCGGTCATCTGGGAGGGACTCAGAGTGGAGCCGCTGCTCCTCCACGTCGAGAGGAGCCAGTTGAGGTGACTTGGGCATCTGGTCAGGAGGCCTCCTGGACGCCTCCCTGGTGAGGTGTTCATGTCCCACCGGGAGGAAGCCCTGGGCAGACCCAGGACACGCTGGAGGGATGATGTTTCTCGGCTGGCCTGGGAACGCCTTGGGATTTCCCTGGAAGAGCTGGAAGAAGTGGCTGGGGAGAGGGAAGTCTGGGCCTCCCTTCTTAGGCTGCGACGGAAGAAGATGGATGGATGGATAAATGGTTTGTTTTCAGTTTCTTTTTGCTCTGTTGAACTTTTCCCAACATGGTGAAAATCATAACATTTATTCTAAATATTTTTATTACAGTTATTTGCTCTACTTTCCCCTCTACGATCCGTTCCGACCAAAAGGTTTTTGGCACATCGTGTATATTCGCTGAAATGATGCTGCTTACTCTCGGTTGAACTTCCACCAACTCTCTCGGTGCCTCTAAGTCTAGTGTGCATGAATGTCATGAAGAAGCTGATAATCTGAGCACATCTGAACTTCTCTGTTCTTCTGCTTCTTCCTCAAGGGTCCAACGAGTCTGAGCATCTGCATCAGAGTCTTGAGGTACGAGATGCTGCTGTGCAAGGCCTGCTGCTGCATGTTGCAGCGCGTGGAGGAGATCGCTTTGTGTGCCGAGTTCCTGCAGCTCCCTGCGGAGGAGCGTGGTGATGTTATGGAAAAAGACGAGCTTGTATGAAAGAAGAGAAAGGTATATAAGATTATTCGGAGGTCGATTTCCTTTGCTCCTCAAGAGCAAGAGACGCACTTGGCAGCACTCTGTAGAGCAGCTCAGGTGGCACGCAAACTGTGTTGTACCTCAAGATGCTGATGCAGTTGTTTGAGCTCGAGTGCAGTAACTGGATTTAGATATTCATATATTAAGTATTTTTGGAAGGATGTTTCTCTGGCTGTGCTGTAAAGCCCCAGTTATAAAATAGGAAGAAGTCTGCTGAGTTTAAGGCTGCTTTAGTATCTGAAGTTTCAAGGTTGTGTTGCACTTTCCCCCATATGGATTTATCTGTGCACTCTCGTGTCACCAGGAGATAAGTGAAGCAACTGGACCTTATCTATCATAAACAGCAACAGGTGCAGGAGCAAGAATGCAGAGGGATATTTGTATCGGATTTTCATGAGGTTTATTTTCTTGAAAGCAGATAAAAGCGTGATTTTTATGCAGGAATCTTAGATTAGCTCAGTGGTCTGACGGTTTACAACTCCCCACAGGCAAACAAAACAAAGTCAGAGCTTATTTACCTGACTTCAAATACGCTGTGAAGCAAAACAACATCGTTTACACGGAAATATGATTTTGAAATGAGTTTATATTCGATTAGGTTCCACAAAACTGGTTCCATGCCTGGTTTTTTTTGGTGATGATCAACCCTTATCATATCACCCAGCTTCCTAATGTAACTTACATTTTCTTTGAATTGCACTTTGGTCAAACAACACAAGTCACGTCTGTCGTCCTCACAGGCTAACGTTAGTAGCTTCTGATTTGACAGCTGGAATCTTTGGATCAGATGTAAACTTCACTGGCTTTACGAACACCTGAAGGAGGTGTGAACTTATTTTACTTAAACCTATTTAGGAGTTTGCAAAGTGAGAAGCTGTTGAACAATATTTCCTCCAACAATGCAAAAGGGAGAAATTAAGCCAAGATGAAAACGTAAATGTATTTTACATTTGTATTATCTGATCTTTTCCTGGCCACATACAACTAGTAATTTAATAGATTAGTGGGGCTGTGGCTTCAGTTAGCTTCTCAAATGATTTCTGAGGCCCAACAAAACTAATTATCTGGCTTCTTATTTATTTAATAGATGACTCTCCTATTCATTTCTGTAAACAGTAACGTCACGGTTAACAGCATGCTGTCATCTGGTAGCTAATGTTTGGATAAAATAATGTTCCAATAGACAATTGGAAACGTATGTAATGCTACAACTATACCACCACACTTTGATTGTTTAAGTCTGTGATGGCAGAACCAAAACAACTTCCTGCAAAATGTAAGGCTTACACAGTAACCCAAATAAGGATGCAGGAAGATTTGAGAAGACAAACCAAGAACTGGACAAAATATTAAAAAGTATATATATATATATATATACACTGCTCAAAAAAATAAAGGGAACACTTAAACAACACAATATAACTCCAAGTAAATCAAACTTCTGTGAAATCAAACTGTCCACTTAGGAAGCAACACTGATTGATAACGGGGACCCTCGTCGGAGTTATATTGTGTTGTTTAAGTGTTCCCTTTATTTTTTTGAGCAGTATATATATATATATATATATATATATATATATATATATATATATATATATATATATATATATATAGTGTGCAATGGTGCAAAAGTAAAACTTCTTGTGAGGAAACGTCTCCTAAGACTATCTAATTCATGCATCCTGTCCACTGCCACAACTGCAACATTGCATAATTAATAAACAAAAGTTCCAGTTTTGTCCTGTCAGTCAAAATATTTTTACAAAAATCTGCGGCATCAGTAAAGTTAATTTCTGACAAATGTGGAGCAGGCCTTTCACTCTTGTGCCTTTTTGGTCAGCAGTGGTTTCATGTTTTTCCTGCCAGTCCTTTTGTTATGGTTGAGTCATGAATCCTGATCTTAACTGGAAAGTGACGCCTGCATGTTGTTCTGTTGTCACCTCCAGTGCTGATGCTCTCTGGGAGGAGTTGTGGCAGAAAAGTTATCATTTTCTTATTCATACTTCAAGTTCTTTCCATTGGGAAATCTTGTGTACTTTCTACAATATTCTAGCTACATATCATATCAATAGATAATTTCTATTGAATAGATTTTTGAATGCACAGGTCTGTGTGTAATTGCTTTTTCACATACAGTAGGGCCAGGTAGGCTTGGAAGGCACTTTTCATTAATAAAATTGTAATTGGAAACAGCTTTTACATTAACTCATGTTATCTTTGTCTGATAATATAATCTGGTTGATATAAAAAAAATAATTAAGTGTGATAAAAACGCTAAATAAAAATTTGCTGATTTTCTTTTGCAAATCATTAAATTTTGTGGCAGAAAAAAGCCTAAATAAATAATCGACTCAGCATTTTGATGCAGAATCAGTTACGATATTCAAGATTGCCCATCCATACTGATGCATCTTAAAAACATTTGTGCTTCTCCCACAAGGGAAAGTAATCAGCCATCGGCCTCAGAGATACATTTACTGGGAAGCTAGACATGTAAAAAAAACTAATAGAAAGAAACGGCGTTGTCAAATATAGAAACCTGCGCAGAAATGTGCTTTTAGTTGCTGCTGTCTCTTGACTTTCATGCTAATGTCAAGGACTGAATGTTCCACAATCTCCTTAAACTAAATTTGGACAAAACTTGGATTATTCAGGCAGAAGAAAAAGCCTAAATGACTTCAGTCTGTCCTTTTCTTTTATGCTGCTGCCTGCACTGCTTCCTTCTCTCTCCCCTTCTCTCTGGCTGTCTCTTAATCTCTCGTTTCCTCCATTTTCATCCCTCTTTTTGTCCTTTTTCTTTATCTCAAAGACAAAGCAGTGCTTGTTCATTTTTTGGAAAGAGTGACCTTGAGGCAACCGGTGGAGATTGGTCCCCATGTTAATCATTTTGTAGGGGAGTGTGTGGAGTATGACTGAGCACAAATGGAAGATGAATATTTGTTTTGGTAAACTGTAAAACACACGCTGTGAGGGATGCTTACCTTTTACTGAGACCACAGTTAAAACTCTACAGAAGTGAAAAGAAGAGGTAAAATTTTTTTTTTATATAATCAGTGTTTATTGCAGTTATTTTGCACCACTATATAAAAAAGACACTTAGATATTTCCATTTACACACTATCTCAGTCCAACTAAATGTTTTCTGATTTAGGTCAGGTACAGAAATCAATCCTCTTTGCTAAATACCAGAATAAGAGGAGATAGTCATTTAAATTTAGTTAGTATTTGATATAATACTAACTACTCAGCGTTTTGTGTTTCCTTCCTTCTCACAATAGTTTGCTGGAGTTTTGGCCCATTCCCCCTGACAGAAACTGAGTGTTACAATGCATTAAAATATAGACATTACACCTTGTGTCTCCTTCAAATCGCATAACTGTGACATTCTTCTAAATAGTTTTTAATTAATTAAAACTCTGAAAACTTATTCTAAGAGAAGTTTAGCAAATGTAAGAGCTAAGGAAGTTAATTTCTTCAAAAATGTCTTGAGTTAAGTTTCTCTTCTTGCTTGTAGCAGCTTCCAGGCGGAGCAGAGAGGAACATGTAGCAGCATTTCCCTGCAGATCCACAGTCACTACAACCTTCTTGTTCTGAAAGTTATTAATTTGTGAACAGCAGTGCAGGAGGAAGTCCGAATTCAGGAGCTCACCATTTCCTCTAATTTAATGTGAGGAGTTTTATCTGCTACCAAAAATGTCTATAACAACCGGAGGCTCATTTAATAAAGAAACAGATGCATATTTCTACAGCTGAAATGTGCATAAGTATTAATTTTTAATTCCTTTTCGAAAAAGAAAAGCAGCAGCCAAACAAGTCATCATACTTACTTAGCACTTTTCTAATTATACTCCCATGCCCTGTAGTGTTGACTTGAAGACTGGAGCACGGTTAGATGTAGGCAACTAAAAGCAGACTGTGGTTTGAGTTAATAAAAAAGCTTTAAAAGCTCCTGGACAACCTCATGTTCTTGTGAGTGAGTGTGTAGGTGAAATTATTCTAGAGGGAGAAGAGGGAGCCACTAACACAGCCCTCTTAGTCGTATAATGCCTTTCAAACTTTTAATGCATCGCCGTAGACAAAGCCATCGTCTAAGCAGTTACAACAACCGAATGACTAAATAGCATAATATAGTAATAGTGATGACTGAGGATTATCTTTCCTGGGAGGGGAAACTTTAAGGTTTTTAAACTTTTTCTGAGGAAAACAGAGCAGACAAAACGCTGATTTGTCCAGCCCCTTCAGGTCAAAGACTTCCCTAATTAGTATGACAGATACAGAACTACTTTAATCAGCCGCATGGACTTAATGAGCAAAACAATGCTTGAAAACACAATGCCTCGAAAATTAAAACCTTAATCAAGTGTTGGTATAGTGGAAAGTAGGGGGAAAAAAAGAGAGTTTAATCAGATCTTATTATGCAAATTGAACTCTTGGTGGGTTTTCTACTTTTGTTGGCAGTGAGACTTAATACGTCTGAATGTTTGAGCTCTACCTGACAGGAAGTCCAAGAGAAAGAAAGAAACCTCTAAACATGAAGAAAATTAAGCTTCGTAGCCTCAAATGTAATGCATTTTCACATGTGCATCGTTGGAGATTTTATTATACAAATACAGGCTGACAATCCCCAACCATGACCACACATAACTCTCAGCACACGCCGGGAACCCCCCCTGTGCACAAAGCACTGAGGTTTTAAAAAAATTATTAGCTAAAGTTACTTGGCTGATGGTCGATGCTCTAAAAGCCCTGTGCAATACAACTTTAATAGCATTGGCAACAGGGTATACACGCACTCTATCACTCACTCCCAGCCATTTTCTCCTCCCTTATTTGCAACGTCTGGTTTCTCTGTCTCTTCCACTTTATGTCTGTGCTGCTGCTTTGTCTGCATGCCTGCTCTGTAGCCGACGGCTAGCAGGAAGATATAGCTTCCTGCTCATAAAACCAGTTTAAAACACTCAACCAGTTATTGTTTTGTGTGAGCGACTGTCAGCGAAGTGATGAACGACGCAGAGTTAGTTCTTCTCTGACAGCTACATCATGACATTATCCTTGTTTGCCTTGTTCACGCTTGCGCTTGATAGTAGGTGTATATACATATTGTTTGATCTCTTCAGATTAAGTCAGACATACTGCGCCGTGTTTCCATAATTCCCATGTGCTTGCTTTCTGTGTGTGTGTGTGTGTGTGTGTGTGTGCGCGCGCGTGTGTGTGTGTGTGTGTGTGTGTGTGTGTGTGTGTGTGTGTGTGTGTGTGTGTGTGTGTGTGTGTGTGTGTGTGTGTGTGTGTGTGTGTGTGTGTGTGTGTGTGTGTGTGTGTGTGTGTGTGATTGTACCAAGAAAAGAGAATAGTGTTTGTGTGTAAGCAGCGCCTGGGGGCTTTGTTCTGTACTGGTGCAATAAAAGACACATTAAAGAAAGAGAGAGATTACAGAAAAAAACATTATCACACATAAATGTGTTTTTTTTTCCCTCTCGCTGATGGAAAAAATATATAAATCTGTGTGGGAGTAAGAAGCAACAGAGCAAGATTTCACATGATGCATCTGCCTGGAAGTCCAGCAAATGCAACGTATAGGAATCTGACATTTATTGTAAAGGCACTGAGGTGAACACGCGTTTTATATCGGGGTGAGGAGAAGAGGCTTTAAAGAGTTGTGATGCTATCCATAGAAACAGAAAAGGCCTGACGAAACCTGAGCTTTCTTCAGATGAAATGAACCAAGACCTCTGATTTATACAACAATTATTAACGAGTTTGAATGAATGCAACAATACACCTTATGGGGCGGCACTGGATCTTAACAAGACATGGACATGTTGAGGTTTTAGCCATTTTAGAAAACTGAGTCCCTTTGTTTTATTTTCAAAAATGGTTTCAAAAATCTGCCTGGATTGTTGGAGATGTTCAACTTATCCATCTTACTCAATTATTCATCCTTAAAGAACCAAGAAAAAAAAAATCCTGCTACCTTCAGTTCAGCTGCTTTGGAAACAAAAGTATATTTCTGGGAACAAAGCAGTGAGTTTATATATACACATTTTATATATATATATATATATATATATATATATATATATATATATATATATATATATATATATATATATATAAGCTGGGTAGCTTTTATATATTTTGACGCTCTTGAATTGCTACAAAATAAAGCTGTATTTCCTTCAGCCCACTGGCTGCAATGTTGACACGTTGAGATGCCATGAGACCTAAATTCTGAATATCATGGCATAGAGTGCATCCCAGTTTTCCATGTCTAGCATATAACCATTCATTTTAGTTTTTAAACTGGTTATATTGACCCTGTGTCCAGACAGAGGGATAATCTGTAGCCCAGCATCATGACATGTTTGTTCTGAAGATCCTGCAGCTTCCACTTCTCTTCCTAACATGGCGCCTCCTCACCCTAACTCTCATACTGATAGGAGGAACCACTGATAGGAGGAACCACAGGTTAAAGCTCATCTTCTGAAGTTGGGATATTTTTCTTACAACAGGTTCCAGAGGAATCACCTCAAACCAGATGTTGGACTGGATTATATTTCACTGTCATTTGTGAATGTTAGAGCCTCATTTTCAACAGTGGAGCAATAAAGGTTGAAAATGGTTATTATTTTGGAGAAAGTCTCATCAACATCATTATTTCCACTAAATAAGAGCCAAAAAAATTGTTTGATAAAGGAAAAGCCTCTCAGACTCTGAGCCCGACAGCACCAAACTATTTTTTTATACTAGACAATTCATTTAATTTCACACAATTATTGCGGTAGAAGCCATTTGTTTAAATACTTAATCAAACATATTTACCGTGTTTGATGTTTGTTATAAATGACGTAAACTCACAAAGAACGAGATAATTAGTCCAAGTTTGTTGTTTATTGAATGTTCAGAAACTACAGCGGCTGTAAAGCGCCAAGACAAAGGAAAACAAAGATGTCATTTAAACACACCCGTTACCATGGCAACCTTCTGCGCTCCACATGTCATTTAAACACACCCGTTACCATGGCAACCTCCTGCGCTCCACAAGCCGACCAGAGATTATGTTAAAAACATAACATTCAGTCCGTTACAATATTAGGTTTGCACGCTTGATATTTATTTTGTGATCATTAATAAGCCTCCCTGAACAAAGCAGTGGTTGATTAGTTAATTTTAAACTCCTGCTCTGCTCGTTATTTTAATAATGGAACCGAACGCACAGAATTGCGCAACACCTTGTTGAAACAATAATCACCGAGATTATTATTGTAGTTGGGTCATTAATTTGAACACGTTTTGTTGATTTTTGTTGTTGTTGTTCTTTAATAAAGTTACGAACGTTTTAAGCGAGTCAGAGGAGGGCGGGCGGGTCTCAGCTTCCTGGCTGCGTTCAGTTTATCACCTCATGCCGAGATCGACTCAAAACCTTCCACGATCGACATATTGCACCGCTGCTCTAGTAAAGCACGAACAGTTCAGAAACAATATGAAATGGGGAAAAAAGCTGTTTACTAACTGATTAAGTCGTGTTTTATATTGTTCTTGAAAAACCAATCAGCGACGGCTGATTAGTTGATGCACTAACGGCTCACAGTGAACCCATTGATTCTTTACAGCAGACAGCCACTCCCCTCTCTTGCAGGTACTGCGTACCCACGCTAAATCTTTTAGGGGTACGCAGTACCCTGCCGTACCCCCTTACTTTCACCCCTGCTGATAAGGGTAAGTACATGTAAATTGAACATCACGTCTTCATTGTGCTAAATTCTCCGTTGCATCAATCATTGACAAAAGATTATCAGGAAACCGATCCAGATGTGAGAACAAGTCATGCGTTTTGATGCTCATGTTGCTCCATAGTTCAGAAAGTTGATCTGATTGAGCAAAAACAATGAGATTTTTGGATTCAGCACATCAACATTACCCTAAAACTGTTGAAAAACCCCAGACAAAGTTAACTCATCAACAGATCAGCAAGTCTGAAAGAAAATACTCACTGACTATTAACTGTAAGCGACATAACTCTGACCAAAATTACACGTTTACATGGATTCAAGGGCCTGTATTTGTACAGCATTAGATAGATAGACAGATGATTGTTCAGTTGTTTTAGGAAAAATATGTGCAGCTCTGGAAAAAATGAAGAGCCCACTGCACTGAACCCCATTAAAAACCTCCTGGTTGTTCCACTGAATATTGATTTCTGAGCTGAGTTAAAACATTAGTATTGTTGTTTCTAAATTAATGTGAACTTGTTTGCTTTGCATCATTTGACATCTTTTTCATTTTTTTGACCATTTCTCTTTTACTGCAAATGAATACAAAATGTTTGCTTGTAACTTCAGAGACATCTTGTCAGTAGTTCATAGAATAAAAGAGCGATGTTCATTTTACTCAAACATAAACCTATAAGGAGTAAAATCAGAGAAACTGATCATTTTAAGTGGTCTCTTTGTTTGTTTTTTTCCAGAGCTGTATATTTCAGTTTTCTTGGCCCGTTCCTTAAAATCTCTGAGATTTAACTTTTGGTCGTGAGTAACCAGGATGAAGACAGACAGGTGAGATTGAACAGAGGAAGCTGGTGGGTTGAAGATGTGTGAGCTCAAAAAGGAAGAGCGCCGTGTTTGTGGTGAGAGCTGGAATCAATCCGCCTGTCATCCGTCTCAGCCTTACAGTGTGAGCCTTTAGATGTGATGAGCAGACAGTAGTCACCACTTAGGAAGGAGATTAAATCTATCCTCAGTGCATTTTGTTTTCCTCTTATACATGCAGGACTCCCTCTGTGCTGGTGTGTGAACTTTGCCTCCTCTTACTCAGGCTGTCAGTTCTACGGCTCCGGACTGACGCTTCTGATCTGCTACTGGACAAAAGTTACAGGAGGAGAGTTTTATTACTAACAAGGCCAAGGTTTTCACTAGAGCTGGGCGGATTGATCCAAAAAATGGATAATATTGATACCAAATGGATAAAAATCAATACTTTAGTTTCAGATTCTCCCTTGACAGAGTTTCTCAACTCTACCAAAAAAGATTCTGTTTTGATTCCTCGTTTGTCTTTGCATTTTGTTTATACAAGAAAAAAAAGCACAAAAATAGATTATTATGTTGTTATGCTATTAAAATATTTTTGCAGATGTTGCACCCTTAAAAACGCTCATAGATTTTAAACTTTATTAAACAAAATCCACGGTTCGAGCAGGCAGCGGGTGTAGCTTTCTCTTTACAGTACACAATCACGGGTCATGAACTTTCTACTCCCATCATGCATTGCGTCGCTCTTAAAGTGGCATTGTTATGACCGAAATCTGTGAAATAAAAAAACGAAATGATTCATAAATTCATAAACTAAATGAATTGTTCCAACCAAATACTAAATTAAATAGATGCTTAGCCACTCAGATCAATAATATACCAATTAATTGAACGTTATCATCTTCCTAACATATTTTCAGGGCTCTAAACAGACAACTCCAAACTTTGTCCAAATTCTGTCCTAGATTTTAACAAAAGATGTTCAAGGAAAAATCACAAAAAAACTTAAAGGTCAGAAGTTTGGTTTTATGTTAAACTTCAATAAAAAGTATCAGAATCGGTATCGGCGATACAGTTTCTATATTAACTTGGCATTGGAGCAATACCAAAATATGCAATATTGCACAATATTCCTTTCGTGATCACTGAATGGTTTTCCCCAAATTTATGAAAATGAACACCAAGTGAACAAAAGGGATTAAGACTGAGACAGTCGTAGTTAGTAAATAGTTTATTTACAGTTAAAAGCATATGTTTACAAACATTGCAAAACAATTAGAACCTTTTTTTGTCTCATTAAATCTAACTCAATCCTTCATGTTTCAGGTTTAATTGTGGTTTTCTACCAGGTGGTTTATCCTTGGTTACAATTTCCAGATGTCTGAAGGAGCCAGATGTGCAAATCAAACCCAAAATGCAAAGAAAAGCTAAATGTCCTGTCAAATTATTCATCCTTACCAACCACAAGTTGGCAGTGATGAGATAAAAATGCAAATAGTGATCATTCTTTTATGTTGAGGAGAAATCTCACATGCCTAACTGAGGCACGAGGGTGGCAGCATCATGCCGCAGGAGTGTTTTGCTGGCGCGCTTCATGAATAGACAGCATCATGTGGAAATATCAAAGCAACATCTCAAGATCTGAGCTGGAGGAGTTGAGGTGTACAACATATATGCTGTAACGTGGAACAAATTAGGTGGAAAGTAAGAATCAGTTTCACACAAATCAGAGCGAGAGGCTGATTTAATTACACGGCTTAGGAAAATCAAAGCAAACTATTGTGAGAAGCTCTTAAAAGGATCCTGTAAATGTTTGACTCAAATCGTTCTCTGAAAGAGAAACACTGAGGCAGCGTGAGTAAACTACTGAATTCAAAGAAAAGTAAGAAGAATAAAAGGATATGATGAGGTAAGACCCGAGTGGAAGAGTAACTAGTTACATTTACTCAATTACTTTCACTTGAGCAACTTTTTGGAAAAAATGTACTTTTAGGAGTATTTTTACTACGCTGTACTTTTTACTTGAGTAATTTTATAATGAAGTATTTCTACTCTTACTTGAGTAAAATTGTTGGATTTTCTACCCACTGAACGTAACACAAACATGTTTTAACCAAAAAGTTCAAAAGACACAGACACACCTGCAGTTTTTGTTGAAGTTTCATAAGTTTTTTATTGAAAGAATCTGATTTGGGAAACATTATCATGTTTTTCTGACATGAATTAGACATTTTTGACCTTAAAACAACAAAACTTCCACTTAACTTTATACTTTGGTCCATCTGATGATGTAATTTTTAAAAATGAAAAGATTGATCATTTGATCAGCTACTCGACTTTTTCCCAAATACTTTTTTACTCTTACTTGAGCAATTTATTGGACGTCTAGTAGTGCTACTCCTACTTGATTAAAACTTCTGTGTACTTTGCCCACCTCTGGTTAAGACTGATTTAATTTCAGTTACGACAAAGTGTATACAAAAATCCACTGACTGTTTTCATGGAAGCTGAAAATGTTTTGTTTTTGAGAAAAACAATTATTCAGTCACATTTTCTCACACATTTACGTTAGAAATTCCTTAAGATTCAAGCGTTTCACAGCTATGACTGGAGATGCACTGGGAACAATCTGCCCATAAAGTTTCATTGTCGACAATGTGTATCAGAGCAGAAACCAAACAGTGAAATGACAGAAATTGTCTGCAGACCTCTGAGACCAAAGAGTGACGAGGCAAAAATACAAGAATACAACAAAATGTAGCAGCACTGAACCGAAAAGCCCTCTGGTCTCCATTGTTCCTAAACAGAAGGAAACAAAGAGAGAAGTCAGGGAACAATGGCCAACAGCTTTTATCATCATCAACCAATAATTGATACTATCAGTAACAGTGGAATAAATAAAAATAAAAATGAGATGCAACTCCTGTCATTTCCATTATTTCTGTTTTTACTTCAGTTCCTTATTAGTTATGTTTATTTCTTGTGTCTTAGCTACTCTAGTTTTTATTATGTTTCTTATCACTTGTTATTTAGTTAGATTCATTTCCTGGTCCCCAGTGCGCTCTCCCTCGCCCCCTATGTCACTTCCTGTTTCTCCCTCTCCACACACCTGCAACCTGTCCGCTCATCAGCCCAGGTCTTTTGTTTAGCATTCAGCCTCCCAGTCCTTAAGCACCTCATTCTCAGTTACTCCTTGCTGGTTCCTCCAGTCTAATCCTGTTATCTCCTCCAAAACGCTGTTATATCCCAGTTGTCTTCAGTTCCTGGATTCCTGTTTTGGCTTGTATGTTTTGATCTTCATTTTTATTAAGCTATTTATCATCTAGGCCAATTGGGTCTTAATCAACACAACATGACAAACACACTGCTTGTACCTCAGAGATTGAGGAAGTTTCTGGGTTCATGAATTGAACCGTTTGGCCAACACATGCAAAAAAAAAGTGTTACAGATTTTTTAAAAGAAAACCTTCTCTATAATACTCTGGGTTATGAGAAACATTTTTTATTGACGCTTTGAACAAAATGATGAGGGCCTTCAGCCACTTGCCTTGATTTAAATCCAGCTGAACATCTCTTGAAAGACCAAAACGTGTCTGTCTATCAACACCCCAACGATCTCAGTTTGAAAGAATCAACAGAGAAAAAAGGCAGAAAAATATCCCAAGACAAGTTTGTAAGGCTGCAACAAAACAAAAATGAAGTAAATACTTTCCGAGTGCACTGTAAACTTCCCGTTTTTCCTTCTCTCAGCCGACTTGCTTGCAGGAAAAACGGGCTCCCATTCTGGCCGCTGTGCAACAGTCTCCCCTGACTACCAGGGAGGTCAAACCACTGTCACTCACACTGATGTGGAGAGAAAGATGGACAGGAGGATGGAAAAAGGAGAGTGAATATACACTAGGAGGTAAGCAGAGGAAGAGTGAAAAGAAAGGGCACACACGGACGGGAAGAGATGAGAATCCAAATGAATCTTCTTCACCCAACGGACAGCCTGTCAGGCTCTGTGTGCATGTATGTATGTGTGTGAGTGAGGGTGTGTGTCCCACCTTCTAATTGAAATGCGATGAGGTGTGAAACACCCCTTTAAAAGACCTATCACTATGTGTGAAGTGTGTGTGTGCTTTGTGTGTGTGTGTGTGTCGGGCATACCAACTCCTTTTCACTGCCGAAGAAATGTAAAGTGTGTGTGTGCGTGCGTGTGTGTGTGTGTGTGTGTGTTAAATGCAAATGTTTGAGCGTTTGAGCACGTCTGAAGGGGACATGTTTGTAGTAATTAAACTCATGCATGAGGGCAAAGTGAGCACACACATAAATATAAGAGTTTACATGTTTGTACACACAACGGTACAGACAGGAGTTACGTCCAGAGTGCAAGACTGAGTGCATGTTTGTGTGGAGGGAGTATAATTTCATTTTGCCGTCTCAGCCTCTTGTTAGGGAGCCATTTAGGGCTCAGGTTGAGTTTCCTCTGCATTTCCTGACACTTCTTTCCTCCTCTCTGACTTCCACCGTCCTTCTTCCGTCTCTGTCTCATTATTTCTCCTCCTTCTTCTTTGTCTTCAGTGAGTCTTTTCTCATTGTCTCCTCTTTGACCTTCTGCTCTGTTCGGTCTCAGCACAACACAATCTTGTACAAGCTAACCATCCAGCTGCCTTAGTGGATCAGAGTCCTTCGTAGATGCTCGTATGAACAGGTTGCTGCTCTAAAGCTCACTGCCTGTGGACAGAAAACAGCACAGGTTTCCACTCAAAAAGAAAACATCTTGGCTTTTTACTAAAGTTGTCTTGCAGCAGACACTGATATTTAGTTAGCAGATGGTTTTCTTTTGATAGATATACACTCACGGGCCACCTTGCTAGTACCGGGTTGGACCCTATTTTGCCTTCAGAACTGCCTTAATCCTTCATGGCAGAGATTCAACAAGATACTGGAGACTTTCCTCAGAGAGTTTGGTTCATATTGACATGATAGCATCAGTTGCTGCCGATTTGTCAGCTGCACATGATGCGAATCTCCCGTTTCACCACATCCCAAAGGTTTTCTATTGGACTGAGATCTGGTGACTTGTGGAGGCCAGTCGAGTTCAGTGGACTCAATAAATCAGTCTGAGATGATTGGCTCTTTATGACATGGTGCGTTTTTCTGCTGGAAGTAGCCATCAGAAGATGGTACCCTGTGGTCATGAAGGGAAGGACATGGTCAGCAACAATACTCAGATAGCGTTGACACGATGCTCAATTGGGACTAATGGACCCAAAGTGTGCCAGGAGAATATCCTCCACACCATTGGACCACCACCAGCCGGAAGTATAAATACAAGGCAGGATGAATCCATGCATTCATGTCGTTGATACCAAATTATGATCCTACCATCCGAACGTCGCAGCAAAAATCGAGACTCATCAGACCAGGCAACAATTTTCCAATCTTCTTTTGGTCAATTTTGGTGAGCCTGTGTGAATAGTAGCCTCAGTTTCCTGTTCTTACCTGACAGACGTGGCACCCGGTGTGGTCTTCTGCTGCTGTAGCCCAGCCGCCTCAAGGTTAGATGTGTTGTGCGTTCAGAGATGCTCTTCTACAAACCTCGGTCGTAACGTTTGGTCATCTGAGTTACTGTTGCCGTTCTATCAACTCAAACCAGTCTGGCCTCTGACCACTGGCATCAACAAGGCCTTTGCCCCCACAGAACTGCCGCTCACTGGATGTTTTCTCTTTTTCGGACCATTCTCTGGTTCTCTGGTGAAATTAAAAACCTGGTTATGGCTAAATCTGAGGGCTTTAATTTAAAAATGAAAATGAATTATTAAACACTAATTAACTAACTGGCCAATAACTCCAGCAAGGCCAGGTAGCAATTCTTTAAAAAGTAGACATTAAGCGTTTTTGCAGGGGCAGCTGCCCTTCTTCTGCTTTTGGCGACTGCAGTGCTTGAAACATGATTAGACGTGCATGTTTTCCAAGTGAATCCATGCACATCTAAGTACTTTAATGCTGCAGATGTTTGCATATAGGTGCTCACATGACCGAGTGTATAGGTGCTTATAAAAAGCACTCCATACACTGTGTTCTCTATCAGTTTGGTGATCCGTGATATTACACTCTAAGCTGATATACATATTCATCCTTTTGCACTCACACACAAACGCAGCCACACTGAAAGTCGCTTGCCCTCGAAGGTCCTATTAAAGTGGCACTGTGATACCATCAGGCATAAATATCCATATTTTTTATAAAGCACATTTATGTCGTGGTGTCTGTGAGGTAAACATGTCCAAAGGCAGGAGAACCAGACACAAATGACAGCAGGCTCGGCTGAAATGTTTTACATTAGAGGCTCTTAATGTCTACTGTTTAAAAACAAAGAATTATTGATGGTTTTAGACACAAAGTCAAAGCTGTTTGACTGCTCTAAAGTGCTGCGGTTTTATTATTATTATTCGTCCAGTTTATTATTGTAACAAATTAAAAGATTGATGTCTGATGTTTGTTTTGAAAATCATTCCTCTTCATTATTTGACCATTATTTTATCCCACAGTTTCAGTCTTTCATGAAAACTTAGCTGGAACTGTCATATCTACGTCCTTTCCCAGATCGTAGGTCTGAACCGAAGCTGTGGCTGGCTCGTTCAGTGCGTAGTAAAGTTCCAGTGTATCGTAGATTCATGAATAATTTAGTTTGGTAGGTATACAGGGACCGTATATGAACTATTTAAGCCTCCACCTACTTGAGGCTGGAAGGTCAGTCACCTCAGGAAAAGGAAATTAGCATATCTAAATACTTTTGGGCAATAAATAAAATATTTCTGAGAGTGGTATGCTCTACTTCTTTACATTATTTCCTATCTTTTGTCCTCCAACCATCAAAGATGAAAAATGAAGCCAAATAACATTAAATAATCATCTTGAATTCATACATATCTTGTGAGGAAATTACATGTCTCTTTTTTTTATTTTAAGTCTTGTTACTAACACCGAATATCATCCCTGTATGTTTCAACAAACTGTGAGCTGTTTGCAAAAGAGCAACTTTGACAGCACTTGCAAACTGTTACAGAAAATATTCCTTCTTGCTAAGACAGAAAAAATCCATCCATCCATTTTCTTACACCCTTGTCCCTTAGTGGGGTCAGGAGGTGCTGGTGCCTATTTCCAGCTAATGTTCCGGGCGAGAGGCGGGGTCACCCTGGACAGGTCGCCAGTCTGTCGCAGGGCAACCCAGAGACACACAACCATGCACACACACACTCACACCTAAGGGCAATTTGAAGAGGCCAATTAACCTAACAGTCATGTTTTTGGACTGTGGGAGGAAACCGGAGTACCCGGAGAAAACCCACGCATGCACAGGGAGAACATGCAAACTCCATGCAGAACGACCGGGGCCGGGAATCAAACCCAGAACCTTCTTGCTGCAAGGCAGCAGCTCTACCAACTGCGCCACTGTGCAGCCCAGCAGAAAAAATTATTATTAAAATTGAATATGTGGCTGTGAGGAAAGACCATATTCACACAGCTCACTGAGAGGAAGCAGATCAGGTTATAGCCTGCAACATCAGAAAAGAGTAGAGTAAGAAGCGTGGCTCATCTCTGAAATATTAATGTCTTAATGACCTTAAAATTCCTGACATATCAGATTCTGTTCAACAGCAATTCAGAAACCTTTGAAACAATCAATGAAAAGCCTTAACTTTAAATATTGGTTAACGTGTAAAACGCTGTAACCTTGAATCTCAAAATAAACCAAATACATGATGTAGTGTTGCATCCAAACTATTTCTGGTAGCTTTCCAATCTAAAACATTTAGTTTTGCAGGAGCGATTTTCTGATCGGTTAGTGTTGCAAAGAACAGGACTAAATCCAGAAATGCTGAATAACTCAAACTGATAACCCTCTGAGATGTGACTGTTTTTCTGCATCCTACAAATTGTTCCCACAAAGTTTTGGGCTTGTTTACAACCTCAATTTTTTAAAGTATCCCTGAAAGAAAACAAGGACTCTTTGTAAAGTTTTTACAGTTGTGGTCTAAAATCTCCATTTTAACCATCATGTATTATTACAACACACACACACGCACACACACACACACACACACGCACACGCACACACACACACACACACACACACACACACACATTGACAGTGGCTATTATTCCTGGAAAGCCTTTTTCAGGTCCACTGAATATTAGAATTAGTATCATTAAAGGGCCAGGCCAGCACATATAAAATCAATACTTTTAGCAGCAATAGGAGAAAATCAATCACCCTTTAATAGAAGACCATTTGTCTTTTGAGTTAAAGTAGTGGCAGATGGTAGCCATTAAGTATCAGGGATCTTCTGTGGCTCACGGTGAGCCGAGTGTTGAATCGCTGGAATCGAGAGAGGAAGCAACGTTGCACCCGAAGATCTAAACTTTTTCAGAAAACCAGCAAATTTACAGATTGTGATTCTGTCCAAAAGCAGAAAATATTACTGCTTCTGTTGTTAAAATAACTTCAGCAATTGTTTTTAACTATCATGATGATGTTAAAATAATTTCTAGTATGTTTTTAAATTCATTTGTATTTGCACAGACACTCAGAAAGTGAGTGAGAATGAAAGTTTAGTGTTTCTTTCTTTAGCCCAGACTTAGTGTCACATCAATGAATCTTCCAGATGAAAGTTCAAATCTCAAGTCATCAACACTCTTAAAGCCTTATTTAAGATATTTAATTTAAAAAAACAAAATAATATATGTTTAAAGCAGTTAAAAAAGAATATCGATTAAACGGTAACACTTAATTTGAAGTGTTAAGACTGACATGCCACTGTCATAAACATGGCGTAACATCTGTTATGAAGATTTAAAGACACTTTTAACGCAAAGTTTACACTTTTAATTGACCTTTTATGCAAATTTTGGGAGAACTTTGAATTAAAAGGGTCATTATTGACCAAATAATGCAAAATTTGCACTTTTAATGCAACTTTTAGTTCAACTTTGCATTAAAAGTGTCATTATTTACTGAATGGCACTTCATGACAACATTACAAACATTCATAAAGACTCGTTGAAGATATTCATGACAGATGTGACATCAGTCTTACGCACAGCCCTTCAAATTAAGTGTTTCTGAATAAACACCAAGTCAGAGTCATCATATATCATCACATATGGATGGAAAATCTCCATAAAGTTGGTTGCATTTGTATCTTTGGTTAGTGTACAGCACTTACAAGGCAGCATTAGGCAGAGGAGTTGGTTATTTTTAGAATGAAACATTAATAGTTAGACATGAATAATTTCTATCACCAGCAAATTAAAGCGCTGAGTTGTAAATGAAGCCAAAATGTTTGCATAATTTCAATTTATTACTTACATTTATTCAGAAATCTTTAACCTGTATCAGAAATTACTTGCATCTCTGTCCTAAATGTGATACCAGCTACATTTTTTCATTTGTTTGGCAAAGAGATAAGGATGCAAACTACACTACATGAACTGCAACAGATGTAAAAATGTTCCTGAATAAGAAATTAACTGAGACTTTGTCCTTAGTCGAGCTGCAAGAAAAAAGTTTTGTAAATGCGTTTCTCCAACAGAAGGTTATTTATCGTAATGAATGTTTCATTAAAGCTCAAATTAATAAATAGTTACGAAAACGCAAAAGTCCAAAACCAAAGTTTAAATGCTGGTTTTACTTCTTGTTTTGTGAAATATCTTTTGAACAAATCAAACCAGTAAGACGAGAAACAGACGGACGATCCAAACAAAGACTCAAACTAACACAAAAAGTAGATCCCAGATCTAAATCCTGTAAGAAAATATTTCAGGTGAACGACCAGGCGATAAGGAAGGGAACATGAAAACACCCAACACTCCAATTCTTTAAAGTAGCTTTTATTTAGGAAGTGAAACCAATTTTGAGTGTTTTCATTGTGCTTTACATCGCCACCGACCCAACTGGAGGTCCAAACGGACCTCAGAGGAAGAGCTTATAACAGGAAGCTTCAGTAAAAATAATCATCATCGTCTTCGTCGTCATCCTAACTGTACAGATCTGTAGAAATAGTCAGACTCCAAAGTCACATCAGTTCGTATGTACAAGGCCGTTAGCTGCAAAATAGATGCATTCTTGTTTGCTCTTACAAAAGGTGTTGTGTTGATGCTTTCAGAAATATTCCCAAAAATGGCACAGCATTCTGCAAACTGGAGGTGTCACTTTTCTTTTTTTTGTTGTTGAATGTTTTCTCGTGTTATTAAAGGACAGTACAGCCTGCGCGTTGCCACCATTATTTTGTTTTGTTTTTGTCTGTTTTTTTTTACATTTTCTTCATCACACTAGAAAAGGGAGGAGGAGGTTATTTCTACATACAAGGCATTTTCTACCTGAATCTAAACTCCTTCACTGTGCTACTACTTCTGACTCGAAAAGAGTCGTGAGATATAATTTGTAAGAGGAAGTGCTTTTATATAAGAATAGTTTAACTACCTTGTGGCTATAGTAGGCTACAGTAATTCATAGTAGAGTCTAAGTGTTCAGAGATGCTCTCTGGTGCTGAAATATTGACCGTGTTTGCTCTTTCTGTTGTTAAATTCAAACAGAAAGACACTAGCAAAGACATATTTCTGTCTACGGAGTCGCACACTTAAACGTTTAGACCTGAAAAAAGTCCAATCTCGAATCTGTTCAAAGACTCAGAGACCCTCAATCAGCACAAACCGACTGCGAAGCTGCTCTTTGTTGAACTCTTAACACAGCATCATGTTACAGTCACAAACTTTAATACACTTTACGGGAATTTTATCTTGTAAACAAACATTAGATTGGGCTTAACTGGAAGATAACTGGAGTCGAAAGAAAGATACATGCACTGTTTGTTTTTTTTAAAATAAAGAAACCTTGATAATTAGTGTAGGGATTTGTATTTTCTCGTCTTAAATCCAATACCACTAAATAAAGTGGGAAGTCACTTCATTAGCATACAGAATCCACCTATTTGTAATTTAATCTCAGTATAAATTACAGCTGCAAATTGATTAAAAAAGTACCAGATTAATCACAGTCTGGGATTAATGATTAATCACTATAACTTTGTAATCTTGAAATATAAACATGCACAAAGTTGCACAAGCCCAACTAGCCACAGTCTAACCTGTTAAAATGTAAGAAGTTATCTGATTGGTTTTTTAGCTGCAGAAAGCTGGTAATGTCTCCCACTACTTTACAGCAACTAAGGGAAACGTACGTCACTGCACACGTATACGAGGAGTAGAAACCTTGTTCAGGGGAAAACTGACAGAAAGAATCAGTGATGTCACCCTGGATAAATGCTCATATCACAAAACCTCCCCTGTCTGCACATTTTCAAAAAATCTTTTATTGTCTCAAACCAAACACGTCTGAAGATTCTCAGTTTTTATGTTCAAGAAAGTTTGCAGGAAGCCATTTTGTTTTTAATATCCTGTGGAACTTGTGCGCGGAGGCGACGGTCGCTTGTCCTCCTCCAGGCAAACCACTGGCGTAATTTGTTGTGCATGTGAAATGTGTAGCATGTGCACAGATGTGTGGGCTAGCGACACAACAAAAGAACCTTGAAAAATGTTTAAACTTTTGTTAAGCTTTCATCTTTCGTTGTCGTTTTTCACAACCCATGTGTAATGCTCTGCTGGAGAGAGGCTTCTAGGTCAAAATATCACTGATTAATCTTAAGTTTTGTATAATATGTGCTTTAACATTTTTATATTAATTTCAGTATGAATACAGTTGCTCTGTGAAGACCTCAGAGACTTTGCTTGAGGAGGCCGGTGAGCAGACAACAGTAGCACAGCAGTCAGGCCAGGGAGGATGTGATGGAGAAGCTTCATTCATGCAAAAATGGAAAGATGCCGGTACGTCCACAAACCTATCCAGACAAGGTCGAGCGCTAAAGCTAACGGACTGGAGGGAGACTTTTAGTCAGAGAAGCAGCCAAGAGGCCCACGGTGAGTCTGGAAGAGCTTCAGAGATCCACAGAGAATCTGTGGACAGGATATGTTTTAGTCGTAAACTTTATCTACCTTTAGAAAACCTGAAGAACTCCTGATGGTTTACCATGAGCAGCACAGGGTGACATCACACGTATAAAACAAGATAACCTGTTCATTTGACACTAAATTGGTCTTTTCTTAGCCTACTTGTCAACTATTATGTGTGACAGAAAACAAATAGTGCATCTCATGCCAATATCACAATAAACAGAGTGGATGTTAAGCATTTAAAGCAAACTGGTTATAGTTGGAAGACAGATCAGGGCAGCTCTTTAAGTAAACTTAATTACTAAGACTGCAAAAACAAAAACATCTTACCAAGTATTTTTTTTGTCTAGTTTCTAGTTCAAATATCTCAGTACAAATGAAATGAGACAAACGAGCTTGCATGACTTTTCAGTAAGATATGGCAGCTTATTTTAAGTCAATAATTCCTTAATATTGATGCAAAAGTTCCAGTTAAATTGGTTGATTATTTCACTTATGACAAGATATTTTCCCCATAAGTGAAATAATCTGCAATTGCAACAAATACTTTTTACCGACTTTAAAAAAGCTCTTATTTCTTGCTGAAAAATTACTCATAAGTTACTTTTGTCTTTTTCCAAGTGTGATAAGGTAACTAGAAACTGGACCAAAAAATACTTTGTAATATTTTTACTTCAGCAGATCAACAACCCTAAACACACAAAGTTTAGATCAAGGCTTATACCCATGTTACAATTACCCAAATCAAAATCGATCCACACAAAAAACAAGAATCTGTGGCAATACTTGAAAGTTGATGTTCATTTATATTCTCAGTTCGGTCAGATGAAGCTCCAGCTACTTTGCAAAGAAGAATTAAACGATATTTCAACATCTAGAAGTGTAAATGTGGTACAGATACGCCAAAAAGCAACTCTTTGGGGGGGGTTTCTAGCAAAATGTTTTTCGGTAACACTTTATTTCACGGGGTGAGCATAAGACTGACATGACGCTGTCATAAACATGAGATAACACCTGATGTGAAGATGAACGAGTCTTTATGAATGTTTATGACTGTTGTCATGAAGTGTCATTTGGTAAATAATGACACTTTTAATGCAAAGTTGCTTTAAAAGTTGCATTAAAAGTCCATTAAAAGTGCCAAATAATGACAATATAATGCAACGTTGGCACTTTTAATTGACTTTCAATTTAGAGCAACTTTGCATTAAAAGTGTCATTATTTACCGAATACCACTTCATGACAATAGTTATAGACATTTATAAAGACTCCTTCATGCTTATGACGGGGTCATGTCAGTCTTATTCACACCCCGTCAAATAAAGTTTTTCTACAAGCCATGTATTGAGTTCCTTCCACTTCATAACTTTGCATAAAATCCCAATAAAACACCAAAAAGCTGTGGTTGTAACCAGATACAGTGTGACAGAAGTTCAAGTTCATCCATGTTTCAGCACCAGAGATCTACCTTCTACTTTCTACAATATTTTAGAATATTAATACAAGGCAGGCAGTGCAAAAACCCAAGTAAAAAAAGACCCGGCTCAACTCAACCCAACCCAGAGCTCTCCAAATACAGGAGCTGAATCATTTCTGTGAATCCCAGCAGCATCTAGCAGCTTGTAGGAACACTAATGTAATCAAAAAGCTAGTGATCCCATCATCTAATTTTGACAAGCAGGCTTCGTAATGGAGAGTAAATACTTTTCGTTGCTGAGGTCTTATTGTAAATATTTAAAGAATCCCCAATTAGGAAAAAGTCCAGGAAAATTTCCCTGGAGTCACAACAGAAGCACAGTTCCTGTAAATTTAGAGCTCTTATCCCAACCCATCTATTATTCAACGCTTTGTTCGCTAACTCCCTGAAATTTAATTTCTTGCAACTATGTAGAATAAAAGTAGTTGAAGGTTTTAAAAAAAATTACAAGCAGTTATGACCAGCGCTTCTTTGAACATATCATGCATTATTGCTCAGTCGGATGTGAACGGAATATTGCCCGTGTCAGAAAAGCTGCTTCGTTTGCCTCTTATCTAAGCAGTTTGGCAAAAAATATATTTAAAAAAAATACTCATAAAATTGGCATAGTTTCTGTTATTTAGACAGCTTTTTTTTTGTTTTTGTTTTTTGTTTTTTTGCATGCAAAGGTTTTGGATACTTAAAGTGGCAAACATAAAAAAGATACTCAAAGTTTACAAAGTGTCAAATGCTTTGGCATATTTGTAACAAAGGCAAAATACTGCAATAAAGTGCAAAATAATACAAGATAAATAAATAAATAATTAAATAAATAAATAAACATGAAAAAAAAATTATTTTATAACACTGGAAAAGGTTTAACCTTATTAAAGGAATGACAGGCATTTTTAACGCCCACATTCCTTTTTAACAAAGACAAATAAATAATGAAAAAACATAAATATTAGATCATTTTGGAGCAGCCTGATGGCTCTGTTTGTGTTTTGTGCTAATATTTAACTAGTGGATCATTATACTATTATTCAGAAGCCAATTGGTGTTGAACATTAAAAAGAACTTCACGTTTTTTTCTGTCACTTCTATATTTTTCAATGCATTTTTAGGAAAAGTGGGTCTTACTTGTTTTCACAAGTCATTGTGGTTCAACGATTCACCATGGATGAAATCATGTTGAGGTGTAAGAGAACATTATAGATGCTGTGGCTCAATTAATGGACTTAAAGTTGTTCCTAGCAATTCACTTTAAAAAGTGAAACTCATATAATGTGTAGATGTATTACACAGAGAACAGTATACACTAATTTGTTTGTACATTTTGACTCCATACACCTCTGGCCATGGAAGCTACTGGAACACCTGAATACAAATGTTTTTTCTGAATATAGTGAATTTCAAATTCTCATTACTGCTCATTATGATGAGCCCGATTCGTCTCAAATTAAATCATTGTGCACAATTTTCTGCTAAATGTTTTCCTTCCACTCAGTTTTGGATGCTTGCAATATTCTGTGAACAATCGGCTTCTTGTGCAGTAACTTTTTCTGGCTTTTTCTCCATATGGAAGATGCCAATGATTGTCTGAAGTGTAATTATAAAGTCTGCCAGGATTTTTAAGGACAGAACTTACATTTCCCCATTAAAAATCACTTTTAGTTAATTATATGAGAAAGTGAAGTTTGGGTTTTCTTTCGCTTCATGTTATGATCATCAAAATGCTTCACATATATCACTCCATGTGTAATTAATCTACGTAATGTATGAGTTTCATTTTTGTTCGTATTTTCCACCGTAAAAAGCAGAACACTGGTTATTCTTCTGATTCCTTTGCGTTTTCTTGTAAGCTTCAGTTTCACTGAAGAGAAGACACGAGAATTATCCTTAGATTATGAATGTTTGTGTCTGAAAAAGCTGAAAATAATTTGCTCAGACGGTGGATTCTGTGCTTGATCACATAAACTCTGAGAAAAGACAGAGACGTGGAGGAGCAATTGTGCTTTTGTGTCGTTTCCTTGTTGGTAGAAAAACATCTGACGTGGATTGATAAGGACACAAATAGATCTCAAAGTATGATGCACTAGATGTGCTGTGCTTTAGTTTACCTCACTGGGGGATAAACCCTATCAGGTTCTCTCAAACTTTGTAATAAACCTTCAAATAAAAATAACTGAGAGGTTTGCGAAACGAGAAAAAAAAAACAACTCCTCCTTTGTTGGTTAATCTTTTGGAGTAAAGGAGAAGAAATCGGATGTAAATGAAGTAAATAAACCCTAGATGTGCTTTCAGAGAGTCTTATTCACTCAGTGAGCTCATTGGGGAAAAAGCCCCCTTAAAGCACGCAGACTCGTAGTGCTTGTTCAGGTAACTCTTGAGCGCAAACGTCTTGTTGCACCGCTTGCACTTGTAATGCTTGAAGGCTGAGTGAGTCTGCATGTGGGCACGCAGGTTCGACCGGTCGGCAAAGGCTTTCCCACAGTGCGCGCAGCCGAAGGGCTTCTCTCCGGTGTGCGAGCGCATGTGACCCTGCAGCAGCCACGGTCGGCTGAACGCTTTCCCGCACACGTCGCACTTGTGCTTGAGGTCGTGGGTGAGCAGGTGCATGGCCATGGCGGGCATGGAGACGTACACTTTCCCACACGTCGGGCACTTCTTGGCCATCTTGCTGTCGATGCTTCTGTGCGTCTGCTTGTGTCGGCTCAGGTTGGAGGACGTGGCGTAGGTTTTGCCGCACTCGCTGCATGTGTGCCTCTGGGTGGCCCCTCGTGGGTTTGCCGCTGCTTTTCTTCGTGACCGTCCATCCATGATGAAAAAGGCGTCTACTGAGTATCCTTCGCTCACGGCGGCATCTCCGTTAATGTACCCGCCGGCTGAGGACGAGACCTCAGACCTCGGACTGTCCGGCTGGTCCGAGTCCCCATGGATATCGCTGTGGATACCTGAATAGGTGTTGTTAATGTGGCCGTAGATGATTGACGAGTGGCTGGGAGAGGGCACTTTAGAGATGACTGAGGAATCACTTCCCACCACGTCTTCATAGGGATTCGGACTTAGATAATCACTGACGTAACCTAAGGAAACAACAAAACACATTAGTCATCATGGAGGGAGGGACGATCAGACATTAAAATCTGGGTTGTAATTCTTGTCAGGTATCCAACTCTTGTGCGTTTGGGTGTGAGAATCTGCTTTAGATGACCAAAAAATCCAACTGTAGAGCACCAAAACAAGATGTAGACTGCAAAAACACAAAATTATGAAGGGTTCTTTGGTCTAGTGTACACTTGAAATAAGACAAACTGGTTTTGATAACTAGGATCAGTTGAAATGGATGATTAGATTAAAATGACTTAAGATGACGTGCTCTGAATTGGTGCCACATAAATAAAAGGAATCAAATTAAAACTCAACTTTGCTGCTAATGACTGTTTACTTCTCCCTCAGTTTAAAATACTTGACTCAAACCTGGAGATGTTGCTTCAATATGTTCATATAATTTCCATTATGCTGTTTAATTTCTGAGGTGTATCAATCAGCAAAACAAACATGATACAACCAATTCCATAATTTACAGTTCCTACAGTGTTCTCAGGTTTTTAAGCCTCTATCATTTTTATCCAAATGTACCAAAGGTATGATCAAACATTCCACCTTTAGATTAATCAAACCAGAGCATACAACTCTGGAAAAACTTAAGAGCCCACTGCACCAAACCCCATTGAAAACATCCTGGTTATTCCACCAAATATTGATTTCTGAACTCTTTTTGAATTAAAACATTAGTATTGTTGTTTCTAAATGAATGACCATTTTTTATTTTCTGCAAATACTAAAGTTTTGCTTGGAATTTTGGAGACACCTTGTCAGTAGCTCATAGAATAAAAGAACAATGTTCATTTTACTCAAACATAAACCTATAAAGAGTAAAATCAGAGAAACTGATCATTTTAATTGTTCTCTTATTTTTTCCAGAGGTGTATATCCCCAAATATTCAGGTATTGTCACTAAATGTACTGACACTATAATCTAGATTTATGACAGTGATCTTTCAGCTTATATGCAAGTAAGGATTGATTTCACTGTGGATATTAATGCCTTAGCCAGTTTATTGATGATGTCTTTCAGTTTCGTTCTGGTGCTAATATGAACATTTTGCACACAAACCATGCTGTTTAAACTTTTGTGTAATTGTTTAAAACAATGGATGTGGCAAACCCGACTTTCCCTTCCAGATTGTTTGGCTTATTTCCACATCGAAGAAGTGTTTGACATGTTGGCTTTAACTTTGGCTACATTCACACTGCAGCCTGATGTGACACAATTCCGATTTGATATTTTTTTGCCGTGGTCGTTCACACTTCGTATTCTCCAGTGTGACCTGAAAGTGTCCCGCATGCGCAGTAGGGGGCGCATTAACGTCACCGTGCTCAGTGTTCTGCCAACAGTCATAAAAAGAAGAAGAGCTCAGTGTTTGCGGAAGTAAACATGGAAGCTAACGGTGGAGCTTAGCTTACACATTTGAAGTTGTTCTCCGACCGGAGCAGCACTTTAACAACTTAATAATCGTTATCATCCGTCATGGTTGTTATTTTTCTTCCCGCCTGGGCGTATCAGGACGCAGAATAGTGACGTTTGTCGAGTATCTGTGACGCGCACGATCGGATTCAGGTCACATTTGAAAAGATCGGATACGTATCGGGTATCCAAGCGGCCTGGGTCATATTCCAAAAAAATCTGATCTGTGTTGTTCAGACTGTTATAAAAACATCAGATACGAGTCGCATAAAGGCAAAAAATAAAATAAATCAGAATTTGGTCACTTCATGCTGCTTACGTTTATGTCCGGAAAAATCAGTTGACTGATTGTTTCCATTGATGTAAAAAATGCAACTCTGAATCTTCCAGGCAAAAAGTTTTATCTTTTCAAAGAAAAGTTTCACCAGCGATAAAAATAACTTCAGAAAAATGGCCTCACTTTATTGTAAGCTATATAGAAATAAGGATGAATTAAAACTTGTGCATAGACATGTGTGAGAGTGAACCACACTCAAATTAAACTCAGATCACTTCATTTATTATTAACAAAACACTGAGTTACAGCCTGGCATCTCTGCTACCTGATTTTAAACTGCGATCAGATGAGTTGTGCTTCAAGACCACATTTTGTCTTTTCTTTGTGCCTTTTCCTTTTGGGAAAGGACCAGGAGATGGAGAACCATGGAGTATTTATAGAGGGACTAAAATGCTTTTATGCCTTTTGCAGCACTGAGTAGACACTTTCCGACCTTCTGTAGGAAATCTTTATTTTTCATAGAAGGGTTCAGTGAGCACACTTGCTCCTCATCAGCTGCACCTTTCCTGACAGGTCCACCGCCACACACCGTCACACCCTGGGGCTGTCAGAGCTTCGGCTGTTGTAACGTAGACCATCTCTATTACAGCAGCTGGGAGGTCTAACGCTCAGTGGGCACGCCGATACTGACAGTCCTCCTCTTGAGCTAAACTGTAAGTACATCTGCCTGGAGATCCACGGATTCCTCCGGCCTTGCCCCGCATTTTTCTGCACAGCTCTTGACAAATCGGATCAATTATTTCTTAGTGAGTTTTGATGTCGGCTGCTTCATTATTTCTATTATTGGCTTCAGCTCAACAGGCTGAACTCGAACAGACGCAAAGAGAGAGACTGGTCGCTAATAACCCACAGCCACAACTCCTGTGGATCTGCCGATCAATAGCTCTCCATTTCAATTAGCACTCTGTGGGCATTAAGACACAGACAGCAGAGGAGATACTGTTGCTGGTAATATAATTTCATGATGCAGTTCTGAGAAAAGCTCAGATGTTGATCGATAACACGACCTGGAGAAGGGAGACGAATGGGAGAGAGAAAGAAATAAAAAAGAAATAAAGAAAGGATTTTACACTTTTTATGGTAATTGTGGTTGTGTGTTTTGGCAGGGTTGCACTCTGCTCTTTCTAATTTAACATTTTAAATGTAATTAAGTAACAACAGAAAGATGGAGGAAAGAATGGTGAGGTGTGGTGGAAAGACTGAAAATCATGAATCATAAATATTCTATCACTGCACTCACAGCATGTGTGTGTGTGTGTTTCCTGTTTTATAGAGCATGAGTAAAGTTTTTGAAACGTGATCATGTGTTTCTTTTTGAGCTTTATTTAATTAGGTATGTCATCTAAGAAAAGCTCCTGGCTTGAACTGACATCCTTTTAGCATCTCCTCTACAGGGAAATTGGCCTTAAGCCTATTTTGTTTGTTTTGTTTCATTTATTCATCTATTTATTTTCATTTTTACTTTGTAGCTTAGGCATATAGTGTGATGCATCTGGTTACCCTAAAGTGTTGAAACAGAAAAAACTTTTAATAAATATGTAAAAAAAAAAATAAAAAGAAATTGTGAACAAACACTACATATTAGCAAGTCAATGCTAATGCCTAAAGCTAATTTATTTGACTTTCTCATTTTGCTTGCCAGCTGTTGCTAAAATTAACAGCTAACCAGCAAGTAAGACTATTCAGAATTGTTCAATATGCTAATGCAAACATTAGCATATTGATGCTACTAAACCAAATTAGTGTAATGCGGGCTAATTCTAGCATTAGCATGCTAGCGGGCTAATTCTAGCATTAGCATGCTAATGTTAGCAAACTGATAATACTACACTAAACTAATGTAATGTATCCTAATGCTAATATTAGCACCCATTACCATGTGTGCTAATGCTAATATTCACATTAGCACACATTACATTAGTGTAGTATTAAATTTGTTTAGTGTAAGTAATTTAATTTATTTTACTGTAGCATTAAATTTCCTAACATTAGCATACTAATTCTAATGTTAGCAAATTAGTGTAGCATTAAATTTGCTAACATTAGCATACTAATGCTAATGTTAGCAAATTGATAATTCTACACTAAACTAATGTAATGTGGGCTAATTCTAATGTCAAAACCCATTTAGCTTAAAAGGTGGTATTGTTAAATATGTTAAGGTTTACATTTCTATGCTAATTCTTAGGTCCACAACTGATTAGTGTCATGTTCATAACAGATGTTTATTCTAAGTTAATGTTTGCAGGCTAATGCTCATGCTAACAGCTTTCTAAGTTAGAAATATTTCAGTGTTGTTGAGCATACAAAGGCTTAGTATGCTAATACTCCACAACTATAGTGTGATTTTTATAGTCTTTAAAAGAGACTTGTAACACTTTTCACAAACAGAAATATGTCTTTTTCTGCCAACAGAGCTTCTCTTTAATGTATATTACAGATTTCCTATGAGTGTTACAGAAGAGAAGATCAAGTGTGGGTTCACAGAGAAATGTTTAATCATCATGTACTCCAGTGCAGATGCCAGCAATGAGCATAAAAATGACTCATTTTGGCAGCAGCTGGCGCATCCAGGATAGACCACAAGAGACCCAAATGATGGCAGTCAGTGAAAATGGTACAATGATGTCACCAGAGGATGGCTCATAGATATACTGGACAGTATTAACACCGCTTGGTAGTTTGTTAGACGTTACATTTTGTTTGGCTTTTATGTCAAACTCTTTGTAACACATGGCGGTTCTGTATGTTTACCAAACTGTTTGCATTTGACCTGTTTAACATGTTTTCACAACCAGAGTAGATACGGCTACAGTCCATGCTCGTGTGTCTAATAACTGTATTTGACTATTACAATTATTAGCCACTGTAATAAGTGTAAAGTAACACTTATTACAGTGTAATAAGCTACTAGGATAACTACTTTATCCAAGTAGTTCAGTGTCTGAACTGCTAGGATAAAAAGGTTGGCTATTTACCTAGAAAATGTTAAGTTATGCTGTTTTTCCACACTGCAGAATGCCTGAGAAAATGTGCTGTCATCAAGAGAAATTATGACAAACGTAAAACTTGACTTCTCCCTGTTACTCAGTTTTTATGTAAAAGATTATGCAACCGCTGCTTTTGTTTCCTCCGTATCAAAACCCTGTCTCTTTCTGTTTGTCTTTATCTCCAACCGTGTCTCCTCTGTATTCATTTCAAAGTACCTTAGCAGCATTAGAGCTGAAAGCAATTTTAAATGCTTATTAAAGATTAAATACCCATCCCAAAGATGAGTGTTTCCTCTTATATGTGTGCTTAAAGTGCAAAGAATTAGAAAGGGAAAGAAAATAAAAGGATGACATAGAAAATGAGAAAAAAGGGAGGGGAAAAAAAAAAAGCTGCAAGCCACAATTTATTTTTTGATCCAAACCAACAGCGACTGATGCACACTTGTGTGCTTTGGACACTTGTAGGTCACTGTGTGTGTGTGTGTGCACATGTGTGTGAGTTTGATGCTGTGCACTCAGCTGTGCAAGCTGGCTGGGAAATGTGCCGAGTTGACAGAAACACAGTGATGCGAGTGTGTGCTTCTGTGCGAGCAACAAGCTGCAGTTGCTTCTTCGCTCGACATCTTGTTATATTTATAACGGTGGATAATTTCTGGAGTCTTTACGCGTTCGCCTTAAAGCCTCTGTTGCCGTCGCAGGTTTCTGCTCTCCGCCTCGCCGTCTGAGCGCCTGAGATCTCTTCATCTTACATTTGACCTTGCTACAATGTGAACCTAACCAGGCTGCACGAACACAATTACATGCCGGTGGTGGAACAAAACTCAGTCAGCCCTTTCAAACTGCGGTTATTTCCCCACTAGAGGGCAGAAAAGAGCTGACGGAGACGAAACCAAAGCACAAAATAGCCCCATAAAG
This sequence comes from Poecilia reticulata, assembly GCF_904066995.2. Classification (NCBI taxonomy): domain Eukaryota; kingdom Metazoa; phylum Chordata; class Actinopteri; order Cyprinodontiformes; family Poeciliidae; genus Poecilia; species Poecilia reticulata. The sequence continues at coordinate 17,042,164 of NC_088840.1, forward strand.
GGATTTAACAAACGATTGGCTGTTATTTTCATCCCAGTAAAGACTCATTTGTTCACTCACCGATGTTCGCTTCCTATCTGGCCTATTCTTTCTCAGTTTGACATATGGTGCTGCTTATCAGACCTTGTGTGCTGGAAACAGCTGCCTGCTCAGTGGCATAATAAATCAGCAGAGGGCTCCGCCACAAAAGATGGTCCAAGTCATTTCTATGTATCACAATGCCTCAAAACATTCTTCTAACTACTTCTTTTTGGTGTTTGCTAAGCAGTTTTACTCTTGTGCTTTTTTTTACAAGTTTCCTACCACGAATCAACCTTAAATAATGGCTTTTAAACATATTTGGACCCAACATCAGGAAAGGAATCAGTGTGAAACCCATATTTTTTGTTTCTTACAACATTATTCATTTAAAATTAACAAATATATATATATATTTTTTTACTTTCTAAGGGATGATTTCTTGATTTTGACAAATGTTTGCACTTTCATTTCATACAACTGGCACTGATGTGGTTTCACTGGACAGGTTTGACTCATTTCTCTCTTCATATTTCCCATTTTCCCTGATATTTTTGCTCGGCGTTGAAGAGATTTGTCAGTCTTTCCTCCTGCATTGCATTTAGCCTGCAGAGTATCCAGGATTATGCAGCGTGTGGGAACCATTCGCAGTCAAAGGGGATGTGGAAAATAAAACCGAAATCTTGGGAAAACACTTCCAGGGGTCTGGATGACCATTATGTGAGGAAGATAATAGGTAGCAGAACAACAATGCCTGCACACTGGTGACATAATCTATTAACAGAATCATTTTAATACAGTTTACTGCAAATATCTCGCTGTGATTATGTTTTTCTACTTAGCTAAACATAATATACACTCTTTTGTCTACACAATTTGCACTTGCAGTCTTAAATATACTATAGAGGCTTAATGAGAGAGAATCAGAAACACGTTTAAGTCTTTACAAGTGGCTCATTTTTCAGCCTGTTCTGTAAAAATATTTAAATCTGCACACATTGCTTATGCCTCTGGCTGACTCCGCAAACAGGGACACTTTTTTTCCCCACAAAGACTCTGTGAGTACACCAAAGTGTGAAATGTGTGAATTTTCCCATAAAAAGGCAAATCAGTCCGCAGCTCACAGGAGGAGGGATTGTTACGAAGTCGATCACTAGATGCAATCGCCTGAGCTCGGTTAGATAGTTCAGCTCTCAATGCACTTTGCAGGAAAACCAGGCCCAATTTATTTCAAATTACACAGCAACGTTGAATAAATCAACCAAATACAAAAACAATCCATTAGATTGAATAAGATGCAGTCCAATCTGATCCTAAAGATACTCTAATTCAGATTATAATCTCAAACATTAGTCAGTTGCATGAAGTTATTGTCAAAACTTCTTATCTGTTAGCATTTGACTTTGTCTTGTGTTGGATTGATTAGTTTAAATATTTCTGGATCTGTGCTTTGAGCTGAAATAACGTGTTTCGTATCGAACTGAGTTTGAATATTACAAATTGAAGCCATGCTGGCGCAGCAACGACCCAGAAATGATCCACAGCAGAGACCAACCACCTGGAATGCACTTAGTTTTGCTTGCATGTAACTTTTCTCCCCCCCCTCATCTGCAGATGTTAGGCATGCATTTCTCTGTGCACGTCTAAAAATACATACAAGGGGGGAAAAAAATCTCCATGGGAAGTGGGGGGATTTTTTTTCCCCCATTTATGTTTACCCTGAGGACATACCTTTGAGAATTGTGACCTCAACAAGGTCAACTTGATTTATTTACCCGATAGCCTTAAAATGCATACCTTAACCTCCAACAGCAAACAGTGATCTATAAATACTTTACGTTTCACTGACTTGAATTTCATGTATATTTTGTGCTTAGACCCAGGTTTCCTACTCCCTCCATGACTAACGCTTTAGATCTGGGAGTGAAAAGTGGCTGTTGTGTGTGTGTGTGCGTGTGCGCGTGCGTGTGTGTGTGTGTGTGTGTGTGTGTGTGCGTGTGCGCGTGCGTGTGTGTGTGTGTGTGTGTGTGAGACTAACCTTTGTCATGATTGTGGAACCGCAGCCTGAGCTCCTCTCTCCGGCTGTAGGAGGTCTCCAGTTCAGCAGCGGAGAAGTCGTCCAGTTTGACTTTCTTCACTAGGAAAGACCGAGGCATGGTGGGACAGTCGCTGCTCCTGCGCTCATACGATTAACACACACTTTTCTTCTCTTCCCTAATCCTCTTAAGTCTGCACCCAGTGATGGGAATCAGCTGATTTTTTCGCATATAATTTAATCTCTTGGCTTCCTATAGCGTCGAATTCAAAAGTAGAGACATGATCTTTAGTGTTTCTCCTGTGCTTATTTGTTTTCAGCAACAACAACAACAACAACAACAAAAAAAGCTGTTTTATAGTTACAACTTAGCTCTGGAAGAGCAGTGGAGCTTTAGTAGGTCGTAAAGGAAAATATAAATGTCCGTTTTCTCCAGTTTGTTTGCTTTATGTTGCAGATTTAACTCCGTGCAGGTTTCAGCACCGGACAGCTCCTCTCCTCCTGTCCGATCCGCTCCGGCTGAGTCAGAGTCACAGACTGGCGAGGAAAAGCAAGCTGAAGATCCAAAGCGTGTGTCAGCCAGTGAGGTTTATGTCTCTCAAAACCAAAAATGAACAAAAGCAGAGCGCGAGCGGCGAGTTGTGACTGTTTGCAGAGTGACGGAAAAAAAATTAGATTAAAAGGTTTCACAAAGAAAGCGGCCGAGTCCACAAAAATGTCTCAAAACCTTCGTGGGGTTTTAACTTCTCAGATGGCATCGCAGCTCCTTGTGAAATATTGCTTTTTACTGCTGGAAGAGCAGAAACAGAACAGAGTATCGGATCGCTCCTCTCTCTCTGCCTTCCTTCCTTTCTCGTTACGTTTTTCTCCTTGTCGGAGCTGCAGCTCTCTCTGACGCCTGAGACCAGCTGTTGCGGCTTTAAAGGACGAGAGAGAGAGAGAGAGAGAGAGAGAGAGAGAGAGAGAGAGAGAGAGAGAGAGAGAGAGAGAGAGAGAGAGAGAGAGAGAGAGAGAGAGAGAGAGAGAGAGAGAGAGAGAGAGAGAGAGAGAGAGAGAGAGAGAGAGAGAGAGAGAGAGAGAGAGAGAGAGAGAGAGAGAGAGAGAGAGAGAGAGAGAGAGAGAGAGAGAGAGAGAGAGATAGAGAGAGATTATTTCTCTCCATCAAAGAAAAATAAGAGCATCTTGTCTTCTGGGACCAGCAGCGGTGGAAGTCGAGGAGTTGGTTTAATTAGACACCTTTAGTTTCTCACTCGCGCTGGTTTTTTATTAAAGCCAAACTAAAAAGTGGAGGTACATCTTTTGGTCAAACAAGCATTTTTTTTTAAAAAGTGTCGAGTGTTTTACATATTAAGTGTAAGTTAATAGCGATGGAGTCGGTGTGATGTGATCATAAATAGCTTTGCTAGCTTCATAAACACTGCGCTAATTCCTGCAATATCTCCCCTTAACAGTAGAGGGCGCTACTAAGCATGTAACGCCGTTAAGCTAATATCTATTTGGGGATCTGTTCTTTTTTATAAATGTTTTTTTTTTTTTTTTCGCAAAATGAATAATCTGTGTTAGGACTGAAGTGGAAGGTGAATCTTTAGGCAATATTCCCAAAACTTCCCAAAATGCAATTGTTAAACAGAAAAAGTAGCTGCAAGAGAATCCTTTCTTGCACAAAAAATGTTAGTGTTTCACTTTTTAAAAATAGTTTTTGAAGCTCTTATACAGCTGCAAAAACCTTGAAGCCTTATATATATATACTGCTCAAAAAATAAAGGGAACACTTAAGTGTTCACTTAAGTGTTCCTTGAAACTTTGAAACTTTTTTTTATGGTCCAAATCCAAAGTCAGGCCTTAGTTTTATATTATTCACATAAAAGATCATCACAACCTCCAACAAACATCTCTAGAAAACAAAGGTTGGTGTTATTGGCAGAAACAGACATATTTATTGGTGTATAAATGGAAGAATATACTGTGAATCCATAAAGTGATGAACCAACCAGAAGAGGACCGACAACTGAGCCTTGAGGAACTCCATGAATAGTGCTGATTTCTCTCACTTTAGCTATATTTACATGTTTGACATTTAATTTAGACCAAAAATGAAGGTAAGTGCTGTATAAGTAAGCAAGTGAACTGATGCGTAGATAAATGAATTTGCCACACTACTACTGCTTTTTTGTTCAAACCCAAGACTTTCTTACTACAACGCCACAAAGCTAACAACCTCGCCAGTATGCAACCCACTGTCACAAATTGAACTTCTTGTGAGACAAAACGTAGGTCAACCAATAACTCCCTTCTTCACAAGTCGAATCCCCTGCAGCTCTGCAGTGAGAATAATCCAATAAGTGGTCACTGTAACTCGGATGAAGGTGTTTTATCAAATGATCTTTATCGGATATACACAGGCGATGTGAGCAGACTCTGCGGGGCACGATGTTCATTCGTGAGTGTGCTGTAGGGAAGGGAAGCAGTGCAGTGACGAAGCACTAATTTGGAGTTTAAACTCACACACGCACGCACACACACACACACACACACACACAGAGTCACACAAAGCCGGCAGTGCAGATGATGAGGTGTGATGTAATTCAGTGACGTCTGTATTTATGTAAGTCTTGTTCAGAGAGGTCTTTGTGTTATGAGTTAATTGATAGATGCTTGGGAATTTATCTGTTTTGTAACTTACAAGTGTAACTTCATTTGTATGTTAATGCTTTGCAGTGAGGATGCTTCCTGTTAGCTCTCTGGAGGATGGTGTTTAATTTAATTCATACTCACAGCACAGTATGTGTCTGAACATGTAATCTGATGCTGTAAAACGCTCCGAACGTGAACAGAATTTGATCAATCGGATTCCGTGTTTCCAGGGCAATCCAGTTAAACTGGGCCTTATTATTTGATTGAACTGGTTATTTTGAGAACTAAACAGTTTGAGGGTTAATATTTATCGTCCTAAAAAGCTTTGAGACAAATAAAAAAATGATAATTATGTTCGTAATGTTTTAATATTCGAGCTGTCTGTTTTAACAAGCCTTTGTTTGTTTTAGCAAATGTGCAAAAATGCAACATTTTTACTATTCAAACAACAAAGCCCTCTGGTGGCCAAAAAACTGATGGCTTTTCAGTGAGGAACAGAATAAAAACATAAAATTGCTGTAGCGATAGAAACAGTGAAAGAGTAATTGGTCACAGATTAAAAAAATACTGTTACATGTGAATTTAAATCATCCAATTTGGCTTAAAACAATTCTGGAAAATGATGCTTAATTTCACTTAAAACTATCGCTTCAAGTTAAATGCACTCTTGTAAAACAGAGCTGGATTAAGATGAACTATGTTAAACTCAATTGAACTGTTCTGTTCTGATCTAAACTAAAGTGAACTGAACTCAACGGAAATGAACTAAAACTGACATTAACTTGATTGAAATAAAAATGAACTGAAATCAGTTTAATTCAATTGAATTGAACTTAGCTGATCCGAACACTGATTGAATCAAACCGAATGAAATTATGAACTCAACTAGACTGGGTTAGTTTGTGCTAAGTTGAATGAAACTGATTCAACTTATTGAAACAAAACAAGACTGAACACGTAAATTGAATTCAACTAACCTGAATTAATTAAAGAGCAGTGAGCTGAAGTCATCTAAACTGAAGTGAAGTTTGTTGAAAGGAGACCGAGATGGTAAAAGTGTAAAGCTTCAGCATTTTTGATTTTACCTTAGATAGAGTGAACTGTTAAAAGTGACACTTTTATCCCTGTAAACGAATAATTACTGCAGTGGAAAGAGTGACTGAATTTGTTGAACCTTTATAACTCATAATAAGGTAACAATTAGACATTTAATTTCACAAATAAATCATAAAGGTCAAATACTGTACAAACTGACACATGTGGTGCTTATCAGAAAGTCTTAAAAACAGAAATATAGATGTTTTTCCTTCCTTCCTCTTTCCTGTTTTGGTGGAAACCAAATAAACATTACTGAGTCAGGTTCATGTTGCCACTTAGTTTACTGGATTGTATAACAGGAGGATGTGCCACCAAGATCTGCCACAAACGACATTTAAAATGGGCCACTGCAATGTCAAATCCACAGAAAATACACATCATTATGTGCAGTGAAACTTTAAGCTCTGGGGCTAATGCAGCAATGTCAGGACACTGAATTTACAGTGAAATAATGATGAATTTAGGATGCAATTTAGGCAACAAATGACATTTGAAATCTAAAGGTGACATAATTGATAGTAAGATCTAGTTACTTAATATGTTTTCTAAGATATTGCTGTGTTTGTTTTGCTTCCAATTTGTCCAAAATCAGATTCAGCACAGCTTAGAGTCCACTTGTGCATCATGTTTAGTGTTTTACTTTCAAGGAAGGATGTCAAACCAATGACAAAAAATACAATAAAATACCTTAGTGGCGTTTTTGTGTCCATCAACGACCGTTCTGTTTGAAAGCTGCTGAAATGTCTGATTATTTTCCATGCTAGCCACGAGCGCCGCCACACTGCTGAGCTCAGCGAAATAAAAAAACGCTCGTGCGTGCGTGTGAACGTGCAGACTGTGGAGACATGTGGAGACTGGAGACTCATTAGCATAATAATAGACTTGGATGCATGTAGACAGGCAGGCGGTGTGCGAGCATGTGTCGGTGTGTGTGTGTGTGTGTGTGTGCGCGCGAGTCCTGTCAAGAAAACACAATTGGAGGGTTCTTGTTGACTTTTCATTGCTCTGTCATCTAAAGACCTATTTAAATGACAGGGTTTAAAATAAAACCCCTTTCAAATAGACGGGTTTTACATTTAAAGCAATATCCAGATGAAAGGGTTTGTAAACAAAAAGTGACAAACAGAGAGATACTGGCCAGGGGGAAGGAGAGAAAGCAGAAGGAGGGAACAAAGCAGAGAGAGGAAATGTACAGAAAACCTCTGATGGAGGACAAATGGAAGGTCAGATGGGTTTAGGTGTGCAAAGAGATGGAGAGAGACGGCTCAGATAAGTGGTTAAACGCTGTGATGGATCGCCCTCACTATCACTTCACCCACTTCAGAAATGTGTCGTTATTGTTTTGGTAGCTACAGATGTACTGCTCTTTATTTTAAAACTTAATGGTAGCATGCAAAAGCTAACAAACAGTGTAAGGCTCTATATATTAGAGTAACTGGTTGTTTTATTCCCCTTCCATCAATCTTGTGCACACAAATCTGATTAGCTCTTATCACTTGTCTACAATACGAATGCCACCAAACTCAAAAACATTTTGGGAATAGTTATTTGCAAGTCCATCCATTTTCTTACACCCTTGTCCCTTAGTGGGGTCAGGAGGGTTGCTGGTGCCCATCTCCAGCTAACATTCTGGGCGAGAGGCAGGGTCATCCTGGACAGGTCGCCAGTCTGTCGCAGGGCAACACAGAGACACACAGGACAAACAACCATGAACATACACACATTCACACCTATGGAGAATTTGGAGAGACGTGACAGTCATGTTTTTGGGGGGAAACCCATGCATGCACAGGGAGAACTTGCAAACTCCATACAGAGAGACCGGGGCCAGGAATTGAACCCAGAACCTTCTTGCTGCAAGGCAACAGCTCTACCAACTGCACCACTGTGCAGCCCTATTTGCAAGTCAAATTCAAAATATTTGCTCTGATCTTGAGCAGTGTTTCCTCAGCAAGTGTGTAGCCTGAGTCTTCAGACTGTGTTCACATTGCAGCCTGAAGTGACCCAATTCCGATTTTTTTTTTTTTTTTTGCCAAATCAGAACTTTTTATTTATTTATTTTTGGTTTTGTTTTGTTTTTTGCCGTGACCGTTCACACTTCCAAATATATGCGTCTTGTATGTGATCTGTATGTGAAAGTGTCCCGCATGCGCAGTAGAGGGCGCAACAACGTCAGCGTTCTCAGTGTTTTGCCAACCGCCATAAAAAGAAGAGCTCAGTGTTTGCGGACGTAAACATGGAAGCTAACGGTGGAGCTTAGCTTACATACATTTGAAGCTGTTGTCCGACCGGAGCAGCATATTTACAACTTAGTCCTCGTTATTGTCCGCCATGGTTGTTGTTATTCTCCCGCTTGCGCGTATCAGGACGCAGAATAGTGACGTTTGTCGAGTATCAATGACGTTCAGGTTGGATGAATACAACATGGCCGTTAGGTCACATTTGAATTGGATGCGTAGTGACCTGGGTCTCATTCAAAAAGAATCCGACCTGTGTTATTCAGACTGTCATAAAAATATCAAATCAAGTCGCATTATATTACAAAAATCGGAATTGGGTCACTTCAGGCTGCTGCATTGTGAACGCAGCCTTAGATTTACCTTTCCAAGATTTTGGAAAATTTCTTACCTAAGTGTTAATGATTAATATATTTGCTTCTCTGTTTTTATCCATTTGAACACAATCTATATAAACGTCACAATCTAAATATATCAGTTTACGTTTCAGACAGTTCAAGAAAAAGTCTTTGTTAGTTACCACTGCCTTTCTTGATGCAACCACAGAGATGCTCCCTTTAATCGTCGGGGAATATTCTCAAGGGGCCAAAAGAAAAGATAGTCATGGTAGCAAAATGAAAAAGGAACAACAAACAAGAATAAACTATGTTTCTTTTTTTTGTCCTTGAAATAATATTTCAAGCTTTCAAAAAATCTGCAAATTACACAACATGTAAGTGGAAAGATAACTGGCGAAACCACTCACCAAAGTAAAGCAATTCAGTGTAATATTAGTGTAACAACATGCAACACAATTATAGTTTATTACTGTTACAGTGTTGGGATGACACGCCTCTTTAGTGTCACTTGTGGAGTGGCGGATTTGGGTGGTGGGAGGCTTTTTGAGGAACGGGTCCAGAAATTGATGTTCTCATTATCAAGGAACACTTTTCTCAGTCTCAAAAAGAAACCTTACTGGATGGTGTGGGGCTTTCATCCTGACCTCTGAACAACGTCTCAGGGCCTTGTGGGAGTTTTATTCTGTGTTTAATGGATCTGAAGACACGTTCGGTCTCTTTAGTTGGAGTGTTTTGTGAATCTGGATTATCTGGGTTGTTTTAAGGCGATTCAGATCTTGTATACTCAAACCGAGCTGTATTTCGTCAGCACTACCCCTGCTCTGAGCCTGGGTGCAGCGTTCATTGGCAGCATCGTGGAGAGGAGAGTGTCTGGTTTGGGTTTTTGCAGATTATGTGGTTCTATTGGTGTCTTCAGCGTGCAATGAATCAGTTCACAGCTTAATGTGAACTAGCAGAGATGAGAGTCAGCTCTTCTAACACTGAGGTCCAGGAAAAAGTGATTTTATACGAAATACCTACATAAAATAAACAGTAAACCAGAACAGGCTGCACAGTTGGTAGAGCTGTTGCCTTGCAGCATGAAGGTTCTGTGTTCGATTCCCAGCCCCGGTCTTTCTGCATGGAGTTTGCATGTTCTCCCTGTGCATGCGTGTGTTTTCTCCGGGTACTCCGGTTTCCTCCCACAGTTCAAAAACATGACTGTCAGGTTAACTGGCGTCTCCAAATTGTCCCTAGGTGTGAGTGTGTGTGTGCATGGTTGTTTGTCCCGTGTGTCTCTGTGTTGCCCTGCAACAGACTGGCGACCTGTCCAGGGTGACCCCGCCTCTCGCCCGGAACGTTAGTTGGAGATGGACACCAGCACCTCCTGACCCCACTGAGGGACAAGAGTGTAAAGAAAATAAATGGATGGATGGATGGATGGATGGATGGATGGATGGATGGATGGATGGATGGATGGATGGATGGATGGATGGATGGATGGATGGATGGATGGATGGATGGATGGATGGATGGATGGATGTTCTGCAGCTCTTATATGATTTATTTAGAGTAAAATTAACAACAACATGAAAACTGAACAGTGTCTTGGGAGAGAATCTGAAAAAAATATTGAAACAGGGTGCGGTAAGTGTCTGTATCAGGTTTTCTGTCTGGGTTGACTAGACTTGGTTTCAGAGGAAGCTTTGCTCCATCGACAGTAGAAGATTGTTGAAGAGCAAAAATGAGGCACTTCAGGAAGCTCACATATCTTGAAATGCCACCTCTTGCCTCTACTAATTTCCGCCATCAGTAGTTGTATTTCCATTAACCTTAAAATAGTGCAATTTTAAAATAAATACGCTTAATGTAAACACAACAATTTCCCAAAAACTTTTTTTCTTTTTTTTTTTTTATTAAAAAAAGTTTAATAAATGAGGTTTTTTTTGGTCATATTGAAATTGGTTTCTTTTGCAAAGCTGCAATGGAAAAACATTTTTTCACATCGTACAACTCATGGTCAACAACCGAATGCTGCCACTGGCGCAAACCAAGAAGAAGACAGGAAGTAGTTAGAGCATGATGGTGCTGCATTTTTTATTTTTTTTATTTTTTTATTTATCGTGTGAACACACTTATCCACATGACTTTAATTGCATTTCTTTGTTTTTAGAAACGCTGCTATTGCAAAATTGTTGTTTGTTTTTTTTGACATCAGTGAAATATTGACAAAGTTTTGCACACATTTGTAAAAGAAATACAACAAACGCAAAACCTGCAGGAGGGACAATATCCCTTCTTAGCTTGGGATTGTATTCATGGCTTTAAATAAACCGAAGCTGAATTTGGATCAACCAGAATGAGATGTTTGTATTTATCCACTGGTAAATCTGAGATACACAGAAGACAATGTATGGATTACCAAAGGTTTAGGTGTCCTCTGTTGTCTTTGCATTTTTTTTTCCAACGATATTTTTTAATGGAGAGCTGCAAGATGTTACTAGGGATTTTGCTAAATTTATCAAAATGTTCTTCCTGTAATGTGGAGTTGTTCTCTTGGTTACGCTTGAGGTTCAAGCATTGAAACAGCCAAAGTTCAGGAAATCTGGAGACCCAATTTAGAAAATCACAATAAATATATCATTGGTGTTTCATGCCCTGCAAAAAGCATTGGACTGTAAACAATAGGAGGCTTGATAATTACTGTAAAAGCGACCTGCATGTGGTCAGACGCAATAAAACCAAAACACAGATGAAAAGACCTGAACACCTCTGGTAAAGCCATCATGTCCGTGTCATCAGGACACATATACGGCTCTGCGTGTGTGCTATGAATATGTATGTTGTATGTATAAGATGTGACCCTGGGCATTAATATGTATTGGGTGGTAATGAGGCGAATTGACAGATCAGATGGTCCCTTCTTTAACTGGTCACATGTGGCTCATTAGGGTAGGGCCACACGGAGCACCTGATACCCCCAAAATGACTGCTGCACCCCGAGAATTATTATAGGTGATTTATGGTTAGTTTCTGCAAATCAAACAATTTAACAGGAAATAGATGAATTGACAGAAGATCAATATACAAACTATTCATGTCTCATTAGGTGGTAAAAACAGCTGATACCCTCATGAGAAAAGCCTGTCTGTCCCGGTTGGAAAACAGTAAATAACATAACAAAACAGAAGTTAAAACCAGGTTAAGATCGACTCTGAACACAAGAGTTATAAAAAAAAATGTACACCTGTGCCTCCTGAATCGTTTTAAGTACAGAGCTGCCTCTAAACCATCACATACGGAGAAATTAAATTACCTTTATTTAAAAAATAATGTGATAGAGTTGCGGATTCCACACATCCAATAAAACTGCAATTTCTCGACGATAAAACCCCAATCCAATCCAAATCCCAGAAATATTCCTCTGCTAGTATTAAACTGGAAATCACATTAGTCATGATGAATCTCAATGCTTGATTTGAAAACTAATCCAGGGGAGATCTCTAACTCGATGGGCTTCGTTGGAGGAATATTTCATTTTTCATTGAAACTTTTAAAGAAATGTTTACCTGCCTCTCTAAATAACAGCATGAGGAAAATACAGATAGAGCTCATATTTGGTAAATTATGTCGTCCCTTTAAAAAGTCCATCCAAATCAAAAACAAACTATTTTATAGACATTATAAATTGCCTTGAAAAGTATTCATACCCCTTGACCTTTTTCAAGTGCAGACACAATTTTCTGTAGGTATTTTATTGAAATTTCTTGCATAATTAAGTGGAAGTTAAATCATACACAGTGCTCAAACATTTATACAAATGAAATCTGGAAAGTGTGGCATGCATTTGTTTTCAGCTCCCCTGAGTAAACAGTTTGATACTTTGTATTTTCACCTTTCAAAGCCTCTTCACCAGCTTTACACATCTGGAAATGTTTTTGGCTCAAGCTCAATCAGATTGGATGGACAGCATCTGTGAACATGAATAATTGAATTCTGTGACAAATTCTCTCTTGGATTTAGGACTTTGACTGAGCCACTCTAAGCTTCTATCTGATTGGACATAACCATTCAGGTGTTCCTGTGGCTGTAGGTTTAGTTTTTTCTAAGGTTGTTCTTTAATTAACTCCATACGTCATCCTCTCAACTCTGATCAGTTTCCCTCTGTTTATTAATCACTAAATGTGCTTAAATATTATGTTATCTATCAAATCAATGCAGTTTTTGTCTTTTTACTGCCATGTTATATCAGTCAGTCCCTCCAGTTTCTTGAGAATTATTATGGAAATTCATGTAAAATCAACAAATCCCCACACTTTTTTACACTAATACATAATTGAGAGCTTATTCCAGATCTTTCTCAAAAATTCTTGAAAACTTTTTTAATCGTACTAAACCGCTGCCTCAACTTTGACTGATGTCAGATTATAGTCCATAATCTACACAGCGAGTAATAAAAAGTCACGTTTACCGACATAAATAAGCGCAAATATTTCCAAATTAGTACCGCATTTTTTCCAAATTAGTATCAAAGTAACACTTTGACTTTTTATTGCAAAAATCACAAAAAGAATCACAGAATCCTGGAGGGACTGAAGAGATGCTCAATAATATTATTTAATTTTAAGAATTCATTTACATTTTAACAGTTTGTGATCGTATTTTATCAATACATTCTGGCACAACCAGCCCTTTAAGAGCATTCATGATCATGATTTGGCCCAAAACGAAAATGAGTTTGACACCCCTGGATTAGATGTATATATTTTTTTGAAGAGCATTATAAATGTTGTACGAGTGAATCTCCTTAATGGGAAATACTGTAATAATAACAGTCATAGAAAGAAAATAAACCGCCTCTAAAACAAAATTTTAAACTTTATTGGGACTTTAAAGGAAGCTTTGGGTTTTTCTACAGTTTCTTTTTGTACTGATTAGATTTTCTGATGTCGTTTTTTTCTCAATGATCATTAAGCATGAAGACATTTGCTGATCCTGAAACTCTTTCAAGATGGAATTAAACTTTATATAGACAATAAGAAACAGCTAAAATTGCTTTTAACGTTTAAGCTCAGCTCGTATTTAAAAAACCAAGGCTGTGCCAACACATGTACAATGTAGGCCGACATATATCCAGGCAGGTTTATGAGTCATTAATTCAAACACAGAGGGCTTATTAACCCGTCTGCGCTCACAGCTGTGGCACACCTGATACCCTCAATGGGCCCCAGACACCTTTTACCACACGTTCAATTTCCTGTTTATGCTCCCAACCTGTGATAAAATGCTTAAGAAATGCTTTTACGTCTTTCAACTCTGGTACGTTCGCCAGATAAATGTCACCTCACATTACGAAAGCATTCAGATGTGTTTTCATATGTAGATAAATGTCTATTACGTTCATTATTAGCAATATTTCAAATGAGAGCTTGAGTTTTAAATGCTCGTACTGCCTTTTTTTATATAGTGCTTCAACATCATTGCCGCTTTTGCTGAACAGTGGGGAGCACTTAATTACAAACCATTACTTACAGAGACCCTAAAACTGTACATCTGAAAAGGGATTTTGCAGTATGTAAACACAAAATCAGCTTCATTTCAGCTTCCATTCACATCTCAGTGAGAATTAAGGCTTTTTCCATCGCATTGAATTAGTTTCCAACTGATTGATGCCAATTTCATGCTAGTATTGATGCATAAATTTAATGCAGTTTCAAATTGTGTTTGTTTATTCGCTAATTGGATCTAACACAACCGGCAGGAGCACCGGTGATCCATTTACCCTCCCCACTGTGCGAATTAAAACGTCTTCAAAGTGAGTCCGTCAGGTTCAGTCTGCTTCTTTACTTCAGATTTCAAAGGAAATAAGACGATAGGTGAAAATGTGCTCAAATTAAAGTTGATCAGTGTTTTTCATGAAAATTCGTCTAACCTTGATACTAATAACCAATAAATTTGTAATTTTCTTAGAATGAGATGTTTCCTGTTATATTTGGCAAAGTTTCTTTATTTATTTTAAAGGAACAAAGCCAACATACACATTCAACACATGTGCTTCAGTACATCATGTAAATATGCCTCATTTAGCCATACAGGCTAATTTCCATCTTCAGTCGCTGGCAGGTTGATGGGGTAAAGCAAGATTAAAACTATAACTCACAGCAATTCTTTAATCACAAAATAATGAATGAAAAGTTGCATAAGCAAAAATTAGAAACACACATTTCACATGTGACAGAGGCTGATCTACATATCATCACAGATTTGATTAGTTGCCAATCAAAGTTTGGTGGATTAACTCCAAACTTTGTTATATTTCCTAATCCAGTTGGCACATTAATCCAAGCATAAACATCTAACAACCCAAATGCACCTTTTCTGTGTCGTTTCATCTGTTTGCAACACTCACGGACAAATTGCCACTTTGGTTGATAAATGTATTAAACCACCAAGGAGACAAGTAAATTATTTCCTCATTATGAACCATCTTGCTTAGTTAAAACTCTGCAGTGATTTTTTTACCCAACATTTTTAGAGCTTGTATTTCTTTATGTGATTCCTGTCATTGATTCCTGTCATTCATGTAAATTTCTTAAGCTTCTGCGTCTAAAACATGGATGATGTGTTTGAAATTCATCGAGTTTAATTTACATCTGTAATGTTAAAACATGTGTTTTAAAAATTGTGAGATATTTTTTGTATAATCCCAAAGACTTTGGGATTGGTTTTTCAGTTATTTTGTCTATGATTATTTGGTAATCCAGTGTTTCCACTTTGTGGTTTCTTTTATTCATATTACAAATGTTCATGTGTTGAACGTTTACAAAACTACTGATTGATTTATGACTACTAAAAGCTGTAGGTTCACCAGTAATAACTTCAATATTCGAAGCACTTCACCAGATAATAATCTGGAAAACAGACTTCCAAGTGCCTCCTTGTGGGAAGTGCTGTAACCATGCCATGAACGTCTTTGAATCTGTCACTTCTCTAAAATGCTAAACAGGAGAATTGCTCTGTAATGTTTGCAAAAACCTGAATTGAAGTTTCATGCAGTTGTCTTGCAGACCAGGTCTCAGCTGTGTTTGTGTGATGAAGAGCAGAAATCCGACACAGTTCAGGTCGTCTTTAACAATTTGGCCACCCCTTCGGAAGGATGAAAACATCGCACACAAAGCTGTTATTAAGAACATCTCCTATTTTGTGCAACAACTCAGCTGAGAGAAGAGATTCATGGGGGTTAATTGGGTCTAGGGACACACACACACACATTGGTGTAACCACACACAAGCAGAGACAGCACCAAATCCTCTTAGCTTTATAATGAAGGAAGTGAAGATGGGTAGAGAAGAAGAGATGAAGAGGAAAACATGCTGAAAGAGGAGACTGGGAATGAGGAGGAAAGAAACTAACAGATGCAGGTCAAGATAAAAGGATAAACACTGGAAGAGAAAAAGGGAGCATTGCAGAGAAATCAGACGCAAAGGAAAAGTTGAGGGCGGTGACAGTCAGGAGTGGACTGTAAAATAACAATGCCTTGTTGCCATGGAAAGGAAATTTTTTTCAGCTAGGAAGTAACCTGCTTCTTAAACCTCGTGCACTCTCTTGTTAAGCTGTTTTTGTGTTTGTGAGAGCAGCAGTTGTGGCATTCCCTTAATGAAACACTCCAGGCACACGTCTCGTTTTGTGCCATTTCAGGCTCTTCCCTTCAGATTGTAATATTTATTAGTGTTTTCACTCCTTGATGGGAGGAGATTCTGTCTATGTTTTCTAGAATAGTTTACATTCTCAGCTTTGCATGTATGTTGGATTGAAATTTATTCATTTACTATTCAGAGGTACAGTCACTGTTTTTGGTTGTAATGATTTTCCAGCAGTTTGGGCTAAAGATGCTAACGTCTGGTCTGATTTGGCTGATGTGGTCAGATGCAACCACCAGGGGGAGACTAGCGTTTTCGCTATAGTGAAAAGCACCGGAACCGGAACTTCTTCCTCTGATAATAATACACGAGCTCCCTTTACACAAAACAAGAAAAGTGGAAGACTTAGCCAAGCCAAGCCAAGTTTATTTATATAGCACTTTAAAACAGTTCCACTGACCAAAGTGCTGTACAGCCACAGAATTAAAACAAGTGAAATAAAAATTAAAAGCACACTAACACCAAAAATACAATCACTTAAAATGAAGACACACAATGCAATACAAGAACATACCCAAATATGCAGTCATAATAAATATCACAATAATCTAAAAAAAGCAATAAAAGTAACTAAAAGTAACAGCAGCTCAAACTGAATCAAAGGCCAGCCGAAAAAGGTGAGTCTTAAGAGCAGATTTAAAAGTTGCCAGAGAAGTGGCCTGTTTTACCGACATTGGCAAAGAGTTCCAAAGTTTAGGAGCTGCCACAGCAAACGCCCTATCCCCTCTGAGCTTCCTCAAAGTCCTCGGCACCTCCAGGTACAGTTGACTCGCTGATCTGAGAGCTCGGGAAGGGCAGTGTACATGTAGCAGCTCAGAAAGGTAGGAGGGGGCAAGGCCATTTAAAGATTTAAAAACAAATAAAAGAATTTTAAAATGGACTCTAAAATGGACAGGTAACCAGTGCAGAGAGGATAAAATAGGGGTAACATGTTCTCTCTTCCGCGATCCAGTTAAAAGCCGTGCAGCAGCATTCTGGACCAGCTGAAGACGAGACAGAGAGGACTGGCTTACACCAACGTATAAGGAATTGCAATAATCCAAACTTAGGCCTTTGTGAATGAGTGAATACCATGACTGAAAAATTATTTGCTGCTGCAGTTGACAGGCTCAGAAAATCTCCAAGAAGCGGAGAAGGTATATTTCCAGTAGCAAAAGTGTAGAGCTACCGTGTAAAAGCACTAATTTCATAAGTAACTACTGTGAAAACCTACCTTTCCAAACATCGGGCTTCCTGAAAACAGTTGTTCTTTGCAATTATTACCATTTAAATTTTTTGTTATTTGGTGTATCAGTAAAAATACATTAGACAAAAAAGCAGAGACAAGTATTAAATTGAATAGAGCAGGTTAGATACCCAGAAGTGTGAAGCTAAGTTATATAAATCCTAAATACTGGAGCATGAAATGAAACCAGATAGTGACATGCTTGTTTCTGTTTTGCAGTGTAAACCCAACAGCTTATTGAATAGTAGAGGTAAAAAAAAATTGAAGTTTGTTGAGATTTTCTCACAAACCTTGAATCTTAATATGTAAAATATGTGCTTTTGTGGCCTTAGGGGATCTGAGGCAAAATGCTTAAATCAGGTCAGGTCATATCATCAGCTCATGCACATACAGCCATGCATGCTAATTCAGAATATCATTAATTTATTTTAGCAGAAACGTTTGTCAACAAAAAGATCCAATCTAAGCCATACACCAGATGTGAAAATATGATTTGAAAAGCACCAAATCACAGCAGTGCATACAGCCAGCTATTTTCATTATGAGTTCTTTCAATAAAGATGAAAAAACAACTTTTATTTTTAACACGCTGGTGTTCAAATGATGCTTAAAGCTTATTTAAAAGTTCATAACTAGATTTATATATTCTTTTGGACCATTCAGCCTCAACCACAGTGCAGATTTTCCTTAAATGTTGCCATTGTTACTATTTGCTATAGCTTGTTAGTGATATGAATATTATTGTTTACCTTCTATGTTGTATTTATATCATTTAAGTTGGGCTATGTATATTTAGGGATGATAAATGTTAATTCCTTGAAGGAAATGTATTGCTACTCCTTATTGTTGCTGACAAATGCAAACATAAAGCAAGAAAAAAAATGTAATTAAAAGGCATTAAAATGGTGGGTGTGGCCAGCATCTATCTTCCACACTTTCCAATATGATAAGCTATGAAATCTTATTTTATTCATTTTATTTATAATGGAATAGAATTACATTTTATTGTCATTGCACATGTCAAATACAAAGTAAAGTAAGTATACTGTAAGTATACTTAAGTATACTGAATAGTCTGTATATTTATAGTCTATGAAATTAAAGTTGGTCTGTATATTTATATTCTATGAACAGCAGTAAATTATCTATACAGTGTATTTCATTCACTCAATAATAAATACTAATAGTATTATTCATTTATTTCAAACAAATGATAAAAAGAAAAAAAGAAAAACAAATTATCATGTTCAATTGACATGCAATTTTACATTATGTGTTTGAAAAGGAACAGACACAAGATACAAGAATTCAGGGTTTCCCCCAGTGTATCATAAGCCTGGCGGGCCACCAGGCTTTATTTGAGCCTCCACCAGGCTAAGCATTGCTTTTTCTTTTTTAAGTTTTTGTTAAATGTTTGCATGTTTTAAGACTTTTAGTTGGTGTTCAGGTGTTAGTCTTCCAATCTTTCGCTAACACATAATTATCTGGTAATATTTTTAAATTTCCTGTCAACATTAAACATTTTTTAACTCAAAAACATGACGGGCTGCCCTCTTTTCTGGGAAAACCTTGAAAACCTTATGACTTCCTGCCCCTCTCACACTCATCAACCTACAAACATTAAATCTCCAGACACCAGATAAACTTAATTTATTTCTACACTGTATCACACTTAAATCTCACATTCTCATCCTTAAATGTACAATTACTTATAGATTTTAATATCATCAATAGCATATTTGGTCTTACAACATATTTCCCAGTAACCTCCTTTTAAACAGTTTTGTATGTAACAACTGAAAGAAATCCTGGATAAAAAGGATCAGAAAGAAGTGTAAATTTATAATGTCTGCCCACTAAAAGGAAATATTTGCATATACATCTAAGGCTGACCAACTCGGGCTGTACTCATTAAATTAATGAAAACATTCCTTACAAGGACAAATCCACAAAAGTATCGTGTCATATTTTAAAAGTTATTCGTTGTTTAATGTGATTACAGTTCATCTAAAAAACATTGCAATGCAGCATTTTTCATGCAAATGCTGGGAAAGTAGCTAACCTTCCTACAGAGAGAGATTTAGCGCGGATGATGGAGCTGTGTTATATTCTGTCGTTGTCAATGTCAATTTATTTACAGAGAGCTTTAATCTGATACGAAACACACTGGGAGGGTTATTGCACAGGAATTTCTTGGTCAGCTAAGACACTAAACGAATCAGAGGAGAATATTATATATAGAAGTTCGGCTCTGATGCCTTCGCGCGGGCTATTCCCTCTCGCTCGCTCCTTCCCTCGTGTCCTGTGAGCCTCTCTCTGCCTCTGAGTAATACTGCTGATTTCTTTGTCACAGAGTTGCAGAGTCACGCAGTTATTCTATTGAGTTATGCTGCTTCCACTTTCAGCTGCAACAACTTTCAGTTTGCAGAAACGACGATAGGCAGAAAAATCAAAAAGTCCAAATCAACTTTTTTCCACTCACAAAAAAAAAGCCACCGATAAAAACATAAAAAGGACAATATCAGTTCGCTTTCATCGCTATTTTTATCATCTTTTATTTAATTTAGAGCTATATGATGATTATTTCTCCTTAAAAAGTATTTCATTAACCTCATGTCAAACTATAATCACGTTAGTGATGTTTTTCACCGAGATACTGTGTGTTTTGCTCATTTCTCCTCCTATTATTCACCATATCACTGTTTGATGGAGGAATAGACTCCCTAAATAGACAGACTCACTCCATCTGTGTTCATGTGCTTGAGTTATAGGACGCAGGGGGAACAAAGGATTTCCATGACACAAGGGGCCCAGGATGGCACTAAAGACGGGGGTGTTGAGGGTGGACGAGGATAAATTAGAAAAACGTTAGCCCAGCGGAGCCATCGACAGCTAGAGAGGAGTCAAAAACAAAAGAAAAAAGGAGGGTTTAGAGGATAAACGGGGAAGAAATGAGAGAGAAGTTTCAGAAAGACATGCTTTAATGGTTTTAGAGTTGAGTACTTTTTTTTTTAGATTTAGTTTCGGTTCTTTTTTAGCTCCAGACTCATTCGACTTCGTCTGAAAGCTCACAGGGAGTCTGGTTCAGTCAGCTTAGCTGTGCCCAGTTAATGGGAGGCTTTGCTGAAGTTGGTGAGGACCAGTTAACTGAATTATGGGCTTAAAAAGTGAACCCAAGCAACCAAAGTCATTCTGACCTTTTGATCCATGACAGTTCCCAACTCTCGCCTAATTTTGTGAAGCACGTATGGTTTCAGTACAGCGACTCAGCACTGATATTCAGCTCTGGAAAAACTGTAGAGCCCACTGCATGAACTCCATTGAAAACCTCCTGGTTATTCCACCAAATACTGATTTTTGAACGCGAGTTAAAACATTAGTTTTGTTGTTTCTAAATGAATAAGAACTTGTTTTCTGTGCATTATTTAATGTCTGAAAGCAATGCATCTTTTTTCATTTTCTGTAAATAAATACATTTTTGCTTGTATTTTCAGAGACATGTTGTTCATAGAATAAAAGAGCAATGTTCATTTTACTCAAACATAAACCTATAAAAAGTAAAATCAGAGAAACTGATCATTTTAAGTGGTCTCTTCATTTTTTCAAGAGCTGAGAGTTTTGCTTACATATTCCAGCCTTTTCTTCACTTTAATGTGAAATCGGTTAAACTTAAACTTTAAGATAAACCAAACAAGAACTGGCTTAGTAGTGGATGAGAAAAATGTTTTTTTTTAAATGTCATTTGTTGACTCTTTATTTAGTTAAAGGTTTTTTTTACTGTCAGCTGTAAGTATAATATGTGGAGCGTTTCCATGCTGTCACGCTTTTCTACAAAATGCTTTATAAAATCTGGTTTGATGGCTGATTATCAGTGCACTCCCAGACGTCTGTTGTTCCTCCAACAATAGACTACTACCACCAGCACGTCTCCATTGTGTGTGTGTGTGTGTGTGTGTGTGTGTGTGTGTGTGTGTGTGTGTGTGTGTGTGTGTGTGTGTGTGTGTGTTAATCATGCCTCTCTTATCAGCGACCGTCAGACCTAGAGAGACGCTGATGTGCTCCCTGCTGATAGCTGCACACACAGAGGTCTCTCCCTTCCCCCCCTCAGGGTTATTCAATAGAGAACTAATAGACCTCATCCCAGAAAATAAAAGCAGAAGATCATTACCAGGCAAGAACGACTGCTCGGTGAAACAATAACTAGCAAGCATCTGATGAGACACCAGCCTCTTGACGGACAGTTGCTAGGAGAAAAAAACTCAAAATGAAAACGGTCCCTTTACAAAAAACGTCACGAATTTGACAATTACTGCACTGAGAGTATTTAAAAGAACATATAAAAAAATAGAACATAAGATTTTAATCTTTGACAAACTTTCTAACATTTCTTCTAATCCTTTATTTTTCTTCTTTCATATTGTCCAGATTATTACGAAAATATGGAATCAAGTCCTCCAGTAATCATACCCATTGAACCTTTCTACTCTTTATCACATGTACAGATGTACTAACTGGTATGTTTTAGTCTGAGTGGATGAATTATAACTCACATTTTCTTTCAGAATAACAATCTGAAACATGTTGCAAACATTTGTATATATCCACTAAGTTAATATTTTGCAGATCCAGTGGATGTAGTTAAAGCTTTGAGTCTTTTTAAGGAATGTCTCAACCAGCCTGGCGCATCTAGAGACATTAATATTTATGCATTCTTTCATTCAAATTATTTTAAGACTACAATAATACTTGAATATATTTTGGTCCATGTTGTTCTGGCTTTGTGGTAACATTTTAAATCCACCTCACTCCAGTGTTTTGCTGACTTTAACTTTGAGTCCTAAGTTTCAAATCTCCACCTGGATATTTCTGCTTATTTTAATTGTACGCAGTTCTTTAAATGTCCTATGAGTAAATATATTTGCCCTTTTATGCATAACAACTAAAACTTTCAATATCTAGCAGTTATTTTCGCAACTTGTGTCTATTAAAAGAGCGCCCTTCAGATTAATTTCACTATGACGGGAGTGAAATTACCATAGTAATCTGAGATTGGCTGGAAAGCGCAACGTCTTTCAGAAACCATTGGAAATTTTCAAATGGAGCAAAATGTGGCGGAGTCACGGTACTGCAAATGTGGCTGGATCGTCACTGACACGTTCAGCCCAGAAGGGTTAAAATTATTTCCTCCAGGCTTGTTCTGTATTTTACATCATTCATTTTCCATCAACCAACCAGCTTCTTTGAAATCCCCACAGAATGATGCTGCCACCACCATGCTTCCGAGTGTGGAAGGTGGGTTAAAGGGAATGTGCAATGCTTTGTGTTCTCATCCGACCTGAATAGCCTGTCTCCTGCATAACCTGTAGCAAATGTTGTTTCTTATTACATCCTTTCTACAATTGAACAATTCTATCACTCTTCCAGAGAGGTCATATTTTTTAGATACTCTCACCTGAGCTGTGGATATCTGCAGCTCCTCCAGAGTCAGGCTAATAAGCTGCCTCTCTAATTATTCCTTATCTTGTCCTGTCTGAAGGTTTAGATGGATCTGTGTTCCTACAGTTGTGCTCTTTCCATTTTTCAAATGATGGATTGAACAAAGTTCAAAGCTTTAGAAATTGTTTGCAACCTAAGCGATATTTAAAGTTTGCCTACATTGAGTTTAGGAATATTATGAGAGTTAAAAATATCAAAAAAAGGTCCAGATGTTTTGAAAAATCTGGAAAACAGTTCCTCCAGATCACTTTGAAAGCTTACCAGTGACTAGTTGATCACTCAAGCCCTTTGCACAGAAAGTATTTAGAAAAGATTTGTAGCATCATGTGATTTTTTTTTTCACCTATTAGAGGTCAGACATGGCCTCCATCCCATGTTTGAAACATGTCACTGTTTGGAATGACTCTAATTTCAGCTTTGACGTTGAGAGGAAGACACACAGAGATGAGGTGAAAGGATAAAATCAATCATTAGAGACTATTCAGACGGTCTCTGTGGTGGCAATGGAAAGGCTCTTAACCTGCTGACACACACACACTCCAACACTCATGGAAAAGAGAAAGGGAGCTGTAATGAACAGTCAAGGGAGTCCATAGCCCCTTCTGTTCACATTTTGACTCTTGATTGGGCGAGACCTTTGACCACAGAGGTCAAAAGGTCCAAATTATGACCTCAAGACAGCCCAGTGCGCCTGTGTGTGTGTGTGTGTGTGTGTGTGTGTGTGTGTGTGTGTGTGTGTGTGTGTGTGTGTGTGTGTGTGTGTGTGTGTGTGTGTGTGTGTGTGTGTGTGTGTGTGTGTGTGTGTTTATGTGGAACAATGAACTGACATGAAAAGGTAATTCCAGATGCTGTCTTAAATATTTTGATTGATAATTTTAATAGCCACACACTGATGGGAGTTCACTTTAAATTTTTATGAATGAAGATCTTTCCAAATCGCAGGTCGGCGGCGGATGAACTCGGAGTGTTTGAATGTGTGGGAACTCCAGTCTGCAGATGACAGCTCATTAACAGAGGGAGATTTGACCGCCAACACCAATCACTCTCCTTCTTCCTCTCTTTCTTTCTCTCCCATCCCCCCTTCAAGCTCTGCAGCAACAAGGTCAAACACAGAGGTGGAGCAGGAAGGTATGACACAGAACATACATTACACAGATAGAGCTGGGATGGAAAGCGTTTTCTCTTTTAGTTTAAGACACGGTAAAAACGTTTTTGTCTTTTCGAGGTTCTAAAGTTATTTAAATCTGTGCAAAACCCACAAGAGAAAACTCAAAACTTAACGCACTTTTCTCACTTCTTTGGAGTCAAACGTTCCAGACTAAAGTCATCAGGTGTGACTTTACTATACACATGTATAGCAACGCAATGCCAAGGCAACAAGACATCACTAACACCCATAGAGAAGCAATTGTGACAGCCCATAAATCTGGGAAGGGTTATAAGGTAATTCCCAAACAAGTTAAAGTCCATCATCATTCTACAGAGAGAGAGAACGTCCACAAGGGGAAGCATTTATGGGGGCAGCTTGTCTTCCCAGCAGTGGATGTCCTGGAAAATTCAGCCCAAGGTCAGATTATACAATAAACACACAGAAACTACAAAGAAAGGAAATCCAAAATCCTCAGTTATCATGTTGAAAGTTGAAGTTTATGACAATGCACAAAGAAAAAGATAGAAAAAGTGTGTTTTGTTTGGAAGGGTCCCCAATAGAAAGACACCTCTGTACAAAGCTAACGTAGCAACTCAAGTTGGCTTTGCAAAGTTGCATCTGATTAAAGCAGGTGATTTCTAGAACAAAGACCTTTACACAACACCATGTTTGATGAAAATGCAACAGCATATCAGCTGTTAAGCATGATGATGGTCTGTAATTATTGTAACTTTCTTGGCAGCCACAGGACCGATGCACCTTGTAGTCATTGAGCGGACCAAAAGCTTTTTTTGTCAAATGTGAGTTTCTGTTTGACTTCCATTGTTTCATACAAACTGGGTCAACAACTGGAACAATGTTCCCCAAAAATATCAGCAAATCTATCTACCACAGTATGGCTGATAAAGGAAATAATCAAAGGGCTCTGAAGGGGCGATCAGAGTCTAAAATGTTTCAGCTGGACCTGAAACATTCAGTTTTGTCAACAACAAAACACTTTTCCTTTCCACCAGCCATTGTACAGCGCATACAGCTGCAAAACCAACAGACCAAACATCCTGGAACTCGACTTGGGTTGCTAGGTAACAGGCTGGGGTTTCCTGGGGTTGCCAGGCAACGGCAGTGCCTGCTGATTTCTGACATAACAATACGGAGGTTTTTGAAACGGCTCATTTTCCAGACACCAAAAAAAACATTAACATTTGATGCTTGGGTTGTTTTTAGAAGATGTAGAAGCCCAAATGGAAGTATAAAAGAGTGCAAAATTATAATTTTTTTTAATGTATATAAAAATAAAGTTTGAAATGTGTGTAGAACACACAATTGATGTTCAAATAAAATAATTTTATCCTGACACATAAACCCTAGAAAGAATTTTTTGTTTGTTTTATAGTGACTGTATTGCACCTGCCCACCACTACAGTGACTAGAAAGCCTATAAATTCTCAGAGTTTTGGTCCCTATAGTTAGATTTAAGAAGTTCATACTGAGATTGTATTTATTTTGTTGACTCTCTTGTTTTTCCCAAGCCTCATCAGCAGTTTTTGGGACTTGACAGAGAAAAGTACAAAAAGGGAAAATAATTTTAAATACTCCAGCTGAAGGAGAAAGAAAAATGCATTATTGCTATGTTTTATCTCTATTCATTATGGGTTTTTTAAAGGATTTTCTTGCCTCTAGTTGCCTTCATTTGACAGTTAGTGGACAGGAAAATAGATTACATTGAGATAAATTCTCTTTTATTTCAAAATCAGATTGTGGCCGTATAATGAGTTGGACTGAACCAACAGAGGAATGAAGTAATGTATGACTAAAATTCTGCATTAAATTTGAGATTTATTTTTACCTGCAAGTTAAGGAAACTGAAAAAGAGACTTTGAAAACTTGTGAAACTGCAAATAATACAGAAACAAATTTTTTCTTATCTCACCTTGCTCTTACAAAAACATCCAGTGTTGTTCAGCTTTTAATAATCTAGTTAAAGGTCTTATTGGTAGCCATTATTCCATCTCTTTTGTTCCCTGTACCAGAACAGCCCCACAGCATGATGCTACCACCATCATGCTTACCAACTGGTGTAGTAATCTTCACACCAGTTGACAAGTGGTTAGGTTTCACTCTGAGGTTTGAAAGTCTTACATTGACTTATCCGGCTAATCATTGCGGCCAAATAGCTAAATCTTTGTCTCATCAGGTCGTAGTTTCTTTCTTCTATTATCCTCGTTTGTTCTTGCAAGCCAACCAGCTTTCTTCTGAGAGTGGCACTTGTAAATACTGAGTTTCACCATTTCAATATATTTCTGGCCATGTCATTTAACTACAACACAAAACTTTAATATGTTTGACCAATTTTTATGTGCTATAAAGGATTGTATGCGTTTTGTGGATGTTGTCGAAGGAGATTGAACTTTTTCATCTCTTCTAATATTTTTGCTTACACTGGAACATTTACATTAATGCTTAGCATGCAGCATCCTGTTGGAGTTATTGTTCAAAATGTCACTAAAATTGGAGCAAATGGTCATTTCTACATCGAAAAACAGCCTCGTTTCTCTCAGTTGTATGTGATGCATGTAATTGGGCTCACTGCTTGTTTAGGTTTTCATGAGTTTGCTTAAAACCACACAAAAATCATTCAAATCTGTTTGCTCTGTGGAGAGCAAACGGAGGTCAGATGATGCTCTGATATAAAAATCACGCCTGTTGGTGAGGATTTTATTATCTGACACACACCTGAGACAATGTGGGGGGAAAAATTCAAAGCAATCAGATAAAAACAGCTTATCACCCTTCCTTCCATTACTTTTTGCAAACGTGACAGTAATTGTGGGGTGCAGAGGCACATGTCACTGCTGGGATCACTACCTGCTGAGAGAATAAAAAAAGATGACAAAGGAGAGAGATAAAGCAGGAGAAATGACAGACCAAACTGCATTCAAGCACCAAATAAATTCTTTAAGATCTAGTAGTCTAGTAAAAACTAAATCAAATGAGGTAGGAATGTTTATTAATTGAAAGAATAGACAGATGGGAATATGATGGGAAGTTAGATTGATGGAAAGAGGTAAAGAAATGGGCCAAGCAGGGATCAGCCTCACACTGAGATCACAGACATGCAGCGCTGTCATCCAATCTCTTATTTCTTACCTCCGTCTGTTTACCTTCATCTCTCTATCTTAACCCCAATTTCTGTCTGATTTTCTTTAACCAATCTGCATTTCTGTCTCTGCTTGTATGTGAGGCAGATATGAAAGGGAAAAACAGAGAGATTGGGTTACAAAAGTCAGACAGTTGGAGCAGAAAGACGGGAGGGGAAATCCAAGCCAACAGGTTTTGGTTTGGGTCAGTGTAGACTCTACACTGTAGAGTCTTTTTCTCTCAAATTTTATGCAACCTTTTGACAAACTCTTATGACATCCTGCTTAATCAAATACTTTCAATATATTGGATTTGACCTTTGAGATACAAAGGTAGACATGGTAAACTAACGTTAGTGAGATAATTTTTTGAAAAATCGGTTTTCACAACCAAGCTCGTTGTTTAGGTTTTGTCTGTTTACATAAAAACTGCCAGAAGCTTTTTTGCAAGACCCTCAAAGATTTTGTCAATAATCTTTTTTTTTTTTTACCTAAGAATCCAGAAAGCTTAAACATAAACTTTGAAAAAACGAATTTTTGTATGGATTGGTAATGTGCTTATCTGTAAACAAGATGTTGGCTTTTATTCAGTGGAATGATTACATTATATGGACATTTAGCAATGAGATAGATAGTCATCATTATGGCTAAACTGATAGACTGTTGACAGGTTTGGAAATTAAATTGGTGTCTCTGAGATCTCAAGAATATGCTTTTGGAAACAATTGTTGGTTGGCCAGTATATAACACTGGTCAACAACCTAAACATTGTCTGTTTTAGGGTAATTTTGATGTACTATTTCAAAAAATCACATTGTTTTTGCTCAATCAGGTCAACTTTCTGAACTATGGAGCAACATGAGCATCAAAATGCATGACTTGTTCTCACATGTGGATCGGTTTCCTGAGGATCTGGGATCAATGATTGATGAGGCGGAGAATTTAGCACAATGAAGATGTAAATTCAATTTACATGTACTTACCCTTATCAGTGTCTATTATTCAATTTATAAAAAATCCAAGTTTGGAACATTTAATTAATACACTCTGTTGGAAAACATTTTTTTTTTTCCTAAAACCTTTTTTGGATAGAAATATTAACTGAAATGAACTGACAATGTCACCAAAATGTAATCGATTTAGTCAGAAGATCGGATTTCTCCAAGTCAAATTAGAATAGAAACTTGACCTGATTGAGAAAAATGGATGTCGGTTTTGGATTCAGTGGTGCAAAATAGTTGGAAAAACAGACAACTTCCAAAAAAATACTCCCAGAAACTTTAATTTCAATAAACTGAAATTGAAAACTTAGAAATGTAGGTCAAAGAGAGGACAGAATAAAGTCAAAATGTAGTTGCATTATTTATTTTTTGTTCCATCATCAGATACGTTGTAGTTACTTATTTTGGTGTAAAGTTCTTGCAGACAGTGGAGGCCTTGTCAACTTAAACCAGTAAAGTTTTCAAGAGGAAACCCTTGAATCTTATAAATTTGATTCCCTTTTGACTCAAAACTGGGAAACTGGAGCATTAAAATATTAGTATGTATGTAATTAATCAATTTAATGTGTTTCACTTAAAGTACTGAGTTACTGAAATAAATTATTAATACTGTAATCTATTACAGTAAGGAAGGAGAGACACAGCCACCTAAACAATACACAGTGAAAAAGCAGACAATTCGATCACAAGGATGGTGAAAATTAGTCTTTTCCTTCTTCTTTTTTAAGATAGTATTAAACTCTTGCGTTATTTATTACACCGGAGTGTAAAACAAATCAAACACTGTTGTGAATTTGACCTAAAAAAATCATAATACAAATATTATTCGGCAAGATACCAACAGCTTGCACCTGTGAACACAGAAAATCATTTCAGGGCCTTATTGCAGCAGTTTTAAGCTTCAGTCCAACAGATGGCTTTATGGGCTGGTTTGCCAACTGTCTACTTGAAAGAAAATGGAAGGAGTTAATCTAATTTCCCTGCAGGAATTAAACACTATTTCCATCCTGGTGGTCCCCCTGAGTGATAAATTGTCCAAATTTAGATTACAGCAAATCTCCTGACACAGGACCTCCTCAAAAAACCAAAGCATCCTTTTTGTTTTTTTCTGTGATGTAGTTTGGTTTAAGGTTTGTCTCTTTTCTTCTGCACCGCTTTTTAAATGAGAGTTTTCTGTTTGTACATGGATTAGTGGATTTAATAAGGTGTGTATAAGACTGACATGACACTGTCATAACCATGATACAACACATGAAGTCTTTTTAAATGTTGTCATGAAGTGTCATTCTGAAAATAATGACAGTTTGAATACAAAACTGCACTAAATGTTGCATTAAAAAGCAATTAAAAGTGTCAACTTTGCATTATTCTGTAAATAATGACATTTTAATGCAAAGTTCCATTAAAACTTACATTACAAGTCAAAAGGGAGATTATTTACAGCAGGGTGTCAAACTCATTTTTGTTTTGGGCCAGATCAAGATCATTAATGCTCTTAAAGGGCCAGTTGTGCCAGAATGTATTGATAAAACCTGCTCACAAACTTAAAATATCAACAAATTCTTAGAATAAAATATTGTTGAACATCTTTTCAGTCCCTTCAGGATTTTGTGATACTTTTTGTTGTTTTTTGTTGTTGTTTTTTTTGGCAATAAGTGTTGGTGGTACTAATTTAGATATATTTACAATATTTGCACTTATTTGTGACAGTAACTGCGACTTTTTATTACACTCTGTATAGATTATCTACTGTAATCTGACACCATTTTGACAATTTTTGAGAAAAATCTTCAATAAGCTCCCAATTATATCTTGGCGCAAAAAAAAGTGGGAATTTGTTGATTTTGCGTGAATTTCCATAATAATTCTCAAGAAATTACAGGGACTGATTGATATAATTTGGCAGTAAACAGATAAAAACTGCATTGATTTGATTGATAACATATTTAAGCACATTTAGTGTTTAGTCTAGAATCTAGATGCATATAAAGATATGGCGGGCCGTATTTAGCCCACGGGCCTCGAGTTTGACGCATGTGATTTACAGAATGATACTCATTTATGAAGACTCCTTCATATTCATGACAGGTTTTATGTCATGTTTATTATATCTTCAAATAAAGTGTTACCAAAATGCTTTACAATACTTGTGTTGTGGTGGATGATGTTTATGCCATCAGTCTAGTAGATTTATTGTTAATGACTCTGCTTCTAAGCAGAAGTCATCAGAAAAACATGAAATTTAAGCCTCTATATTGGTGATGGGGTGAACTCAGATATGCTCTGGAGAGCATAGTTTGGTCTGCTTGCAAAATCTGGAGCAAAAAGGCGCCACAAATCAATACAAAATAGTTCTGCCTTGTGATCATTTTTCTCATGTGATGGAACATTTCTATCAAGAAACGAATGGCCGCTTATGGCCTCATCAACGGAGTACAAAAGGTCATTTGATGGTTTGGTGATTAGGAAAATTGTCTACATCATGTGTTTTGGGTTGGGGGTTTTTAGAACGTATATCTTATTTTCAACAAGAAAAGGTTTTGAACTAAAAGATTGCTCTCCATAATCATAGCCATAAATGGGGGAATAAGTGAATGTCTGTGTGAAAAATGGTTTTCTGTCTTTTTACAGGAGTTTCACAGAGTTGTAGAAAGAGTAACTCCACTGGTACTCCATGTATAAAAGCTGCAGAGTTCTGCTGGCCCTTATTAAAGTCCAAGTGTACAGTTCCTTACATGGGTTTGCTCTTTATCCTGCCAAACTGTTGTGAAAACCCAACTACCCTGCAAAATCTTAAAATAAAAGCAGTTAGTTGTGACAGAATAGACATTAGAAATAATTACACCCCACCCATTTTCTTATTTAAATTGAAGACTTCTGTTTGACTGTATAAATTATTTTTAAGCTGTACTTCTCTTATTCGGCTGTAGTTACAGCAGTTCGCCACCAGTAGGCGCATAGAACGGCTATTGAGCGGAGGAGCTAATGGTCGCTCTTCTCCGTGTTGCTAACAGATAAATATAAATTAGACCTGCTATCTATATTAACTGTCTTGTGTAGAAGAAATGAGCTAAGGTGAAATAACCTAATATTTGAGCAAACATTATGAATGAGTAATTGTTTGAGCCAGAGTGTATTTACTCAGCAAGCCGATGGCAATTCAACGGCAGTAACGGCTGATCGGCGGAGGAGCTAACTGTCGCTCTTGGCTGTGTTAGCAGTTGTCAACAACAACAAAAAAACCTGCTAAATTACACTGATTAGTTATTAACTGGGCAACATGGTCCTTAATGTAGCATCCAAAGAAAAAGTTTCTAGGTACGTAGTAACATCCAATTATTGATTACATGACTTGTGTGATGCGTGAAGCGCTACCATTGCAATTTTGCGAAATACACAAATTTATTTACAACTGAAAAACCATCTAAAAAAAACATTTATGATTTTTTTTTTTCTTCAAAATTGACCTATTTCTATTAAGCAAATTTACATTTGTAATTCCAATTTGTGCAACTCTATTGTCAATGGAAAAGCAGCTACAGTTAAGATGAATGAGCTGCTCCTTCTCAGAAAAGCACATTTTTAATGTCACTTGTATTACCCGCTTTAAGTTTGGGGTGCAATTTACTGTTTATCAGGTAATCTGCAGATATTGCTTTGGTAAATCGCTTCAATATTCACGTCAATCAGTGCAATTTCCTCCGACATGATGGAAACTGCTTCTTTTTGTGTGATTGAGCAAATTCTGAGGGGCAGAAAAGACAACTAGAAATCATGATAACAGGAAAGAACAAACGCACACTCAGACATATACATAAAGAGAGAGGGAATGAGAAGTATAATCATCTCCAATCAAGATGTTTTTGATTTACTGCTTGATTTGTCTCTCCCATCAGCACCTGGCTCTTGTCACAGTGGGACACTGAGGCTCAGAGGTAGCAGAGGCAGACGTTGATGCATCATTATCTTTTCAGCATCTACACACACAAACATTTCCTCTTTTGAAGTAATAGTACTGGCACACAGACACAAGGTTCCTCTCGATGTTTCCTGGTCACTGGCTCTAAAGTCAAACAAATTGCTTCTGTTGTAATTCTGCAGCCGCAATAGAAGTTTTATTTTCAGGGATATTTTAGTTTTTTCAGGTAGATTTTTAGTGTTTAAAAACACATACAGAATTATTTTTTGTTGAAATGCTCTCCTAAGTATAAACCTTCAAATAAAATATTCATCAATGCATTGATTGTCTTCTGCTTGTCAGATATCTGGAAGCAAAACTAACAAAACTGATTTGAAATCCAGAGTTTTCTCTTTCTGGTATCCCAAACTATTCCCAGGCCAGAAGGTGACACGATCTCTCCAGTGACTTTGTTGGTCATTTCTGGGTCTCTTCCCAGTAGTATTTAACCAGAAAATAATGTAAAACGAAGCCACCAGAAGACTCACTGATCAGATGCTGAAACGCTTCAGCAGACAGACGTAAAATAAGAACTTTACTCGTTGGCTCAGCTCTTTCCAGGACCAAATTAATATCCAACTTACAGAACATTTTCAGGAACCAAGGTCTTTAATTTGCTACTCTCTATGTTTTCACTCCTGGAACTAAAGCTAAATCAGAGTAAAGGGGTTTCTACCTGCAACATTTCCCTAGTAAGGAGGTCGATGTTTTTGGATGGACCCAGATATAAAGGTGGAGAGTTTTAGTGAAATGAAGGAAAGAGTATTTCCTACTGATTAAATGTCCACGTTTGTACTCCACAATTGACGTTTTCTGTTCATTTTAAGCTACATGATTGGAGGTCTGTATTTTCGTTTGCAAATAAACTTAGCAACCCATGCTGAATAACAGCTATACAAAGATTGTGTTCATAAACTTGATAAAACCTGCATAGAATCAAATTAATAAAAAAGCGAAATACACAAATTTTGATACAACCAGAAAACCACTTCATGCTTTTTTAATTGAAAAACAAGAGTTTTTAATTGTTTCCATTAGGCTAATTTATTTATGTAATTCCAATTTTAAGCTATTTAAAGGTCAATCGAAACAACAACAAATAGTAAAGCGCTAGTCAGAGACTTTTTAAGAACTTTTAGCTGGAAAGGTAGAAATACTTGACCGTATTCCTATTCTGAGAGACAAGCTTGAAGAAATGTCAAGTCCTTGGCTTTAATTAGTAAAAATATGTGAAGTATTTTTTATTAGGAATATCTTCGGCTAAAGCTGATTTTAATTCCATTTCAGAGCTAAAACCTATGAAGTTGTCACCATTTATGTCATGAATTGTTTTCCTAAAGAATCACTTCCAAGACAAATATAATGTAAAAAGATTGTTTAATGAAATTTGAATAATTTTACCTTTATGTTAGGTCACCTGTGTTAAACTCAAGGCCCTGGGGCCAAATCTGGCACACCGTAGCTTTGTATGTGGCCCTCTAGTCTCCAAATTACGTCAATAAGTTTATCCAGTTTGTCAACAAATCCACAAAAATCACACAAAATCAACACATTCCCACAGTTGTTCTGATATTTAATGCAAATTTTTCTAAAAATTGGCCAAAAAGATTTGGTTTAAGTAACTGCTGCCTCAGCCTTATTTGATGTCAAGTTATAGTCCATGACCTATATGGCGAGCGATAAAAAGCCATGTTTAGCATCATACATTAGCACAAATATCATAAAAATTCCTTACAAATATTGATTTATATATATATTTTTTTACTTAAGTGAAGGATTTAAGCGCAAGTTCCACAACTAAAAAATTCATGCATATTGTTTTTATGAACATTTTTATCAAATTTGGCTGCAAAATGTAGCTAAAATAAAATTTTGACCAGAGTTGCCCTAAAAGCAGCAACCAACTCAACCTGGTGGCAGCAACCAGCTAAAGGCATCAGAAGGGATTCCCCCAATATGTGTGATCGTGTCTGCAGCCTTATGTTAATCAATGCCGTTAATGTAGCAATGAATTAGTAGTTTAGATGTCACGGGATGCTTAACACAGCTGATCCTTACCAGACATCCACGCACACACACTCAGCCCACAGGACCCCTGGGGACCACAAGCAGACATTGTATAGGAGGCTAATTATCGCAAATTGCTAAAGTAGTGGAGAGGGTGTGCGTGTGCGCACGAAGTCACAGCTGCTCCCGGTGTCAAGCCATTGATAGATGAGAGATAGAGAGAGTGTTCATTTACTGCTCGGGGACACACACACCCACGCACACACACACACCTGACTGCTCATTTATTGGTCTAACAGATTGGTCTTTTGTTGCACGGTCGCCGGCTCACGCTGGCGGTTCTGCAGAAGTTCAGAATACAACGCTCTGGGGAAAATGCACCCTGTTGTCAAGCGTAAATGCGGTAAACGCGACCGCCAGGACTCCTATGAAATTTGTGGTCATAATTAGGAAATAACAGTCATAATAAGACGGCGGCATGACAATGAACAGACGCAGGGCAGAGTGCGGGGAAGTGTGATGGATGGGATGATATGATTGCCTTCAGCTCTGACAGCAAGAACTCCCTTTGCAGTCACAGCAGCTCTGTGTTTATGAGGAAATTCTCACATTGTGCAAAAGTTTCTTTGGGTAACAGTGGCCAAACTTTTAATCTCTCTGCATCTTTTAAGGTATAACAATAGGGATAGTTTGAATGCAGTCTTCAAAGATTTTGTACTCAGAAGCTACACAAGGGAATATTCTCCCATTTCCATGTTGATGAGTGCAAAGTTAAAGGGTGAATACATTTAGCACAAACAAATATTCACAAATACATCTCCATTCTTTCTAAATCCCATTAGGGATCAGGGTTATTTGTTGGAAAAATGTTGGACTCGTCTCATCAGGCTGGGACTCGAACCTGTGACAAGGACTAAGGCCTCCCTGCATGGGTTGTGTTTTACCCCTTTGCCACCACTGCAGCCCATTCGCCAACTTCACAGAATTACTAATTACATCAAATATTTGAAATGCATAATATATACAAAAACATTTTGTTTAATGAAATATAAAATAAAGATAAATTCATTCTCAACCTTCACCGTCGTTTGCTGGTGTCGCTTGTGCATCAGATTTAAAGAAAAAAGAAAACATTGTTAGTTGACTGTAGCTTAGCTTAAGATAAAATGATACATGGAGGCTTGTTCTGATGTTCTGCTATGTGGATGCACTCCTGTTCATGAAAACGCCAGGATTATCTCTTTATCGTGAGTTAGATTAGATCGCGTCAAACTTGAGGCGCGGGGGCCAAATCCGGCCCAACACAGCTTTTTACATGGCCCTCTAGACTCTAAAGGTATACATAAATAGAACCGTCACAATAATGGTGTACTTAAATATTATTTTATCAATCAATTCAACACAGTTTGTATCTTTTTACTATCAAATTGCGTCAATTAGTCCCTCCAATTTCTTGCGAATTATCATGGAAATTCACTCAAAATCAACAAATTTGCACTTTTTCACATTGATGCATAATTGTGAGTTTATTGCAGATTTTTTGCAAAAATGGTGAAAAACATTGGATCAAAGTGATGGTTTACTACCACCTGCAGGTGGCAGTATTTCTTATTTCTACTAAATGTTACAATCCATAAGGATATGGCGAGCAATAAAAAGTTGCTTTTATTATAATGCATAGAAACACATGATGGGTATTTTTCTCGAACCTTCATTAAAAGAACCACAGACAACGTATATGAATTTTATGACGAAGCTTTTGCAAAAGGAGAAGACTCAGCAAATTGCTCCTCCAAGCCGTTCACTGAGCGTTCTGAAGACCTTTGGTTACAGCTCGTCTTTTATTATCAAGCAGAGACAGGGAGGACAGCTAAAGAAGACAACAGAGATAATTTATGACTGCACACAGGCAGTTTCTAAAATAGGGAGTATTCCGGTTGATAAGAAGGCACCTGTGGAAACGTAATTTAAGGTCTGAGAAACACACAGTTAACTGTTTCACATGAAGACACAGGCAGATGGGGCCTCCAGATCACACAGAAGAAAGAGAACACTTTAAACTGAACATTAGACTGAATATGAACTAAAGTAATAACAAAATGATAATACCAAAAAATCTCTAACAACACATATTTCTAAGTTACCACCATAAACACTGTTTTATTGCTAAAAACCACAAAAACAAACAAAAATCATGGAGGGACTGAACAGATGTTCAGTATTGTTTAATCTTAAGAACTTAATATTTTAACAGTTTAACGGGTTTCATCAATACTTTCTGGCACAAGCGGTCCTTTAAAGAACATTCATGATCTTGATTTGGCCCAAAAGGAAAATGAATTTGACACCCATAAAGAAATCAGAAAAGGAAAAAGAAAAATACATGCAGTAAAAACAAACAACGATCAAAAACTTACTTTTTCTAAATTAATTCAGCTCGAGTAGAATGAACTGTAGAGACTTTTCATACACAAATTTGAAGTAACTTACTAAAAGTGAGCTGATGGACACCAATGTGATGAAGACTGATTTCAGATCCACCAAGCCTTTGTTCTCCAGTGGAACAATGCAGTTCACCCGACGTCCATCCATCCTCCTCATTCCAGCGTCCCTCCATCTTCTGATATTGATGACAGGGCCACAGCCTGAAAGGCACCAGCTCATCTGCTTTAAATTACCTCTGATCCGCACACACACCTGCACCGGCTCCACGGCAGCTGTTTGCGTGGGCGAAAGCCGAAGTAGGGGTGAGGGCCTCTGGGATCGGTGTCGGGGGAACGCCCCTGACCCCGGCCGTACAGAAAAACGCCACATACACACACACCGTAGCAGGGTGAGAGCAACAGAGGTGTGAAATGAGCTGTAAGGCAGAGGGGATATTAAGCTGCCACATGTGTTCTGTTTACCATTCTCTAATTAACCCCCAGGCTGTCTTATAGACTCCACACTCACACACGCGCGCTGATGCTATCTTGCCAGGAATAAACTGGCACTGAACATCATCAAAGCTGATGTTGTTGCACTTGTTTAAACTGGAAACACAGGAGAATCTGAATGCACACAGAGAGCCATCAAGGATGGGTTTGAACCTCCGGGTTTGATTTCTTTACCAGTCAGATGCTGCTCAAGTGGAACGCTTCACATCGATTCCCACTTTCTGAATCAGAGTCGGACTTTGGTTCAGAAGGTGGGAATCGATGTGAAGCAGTCCACTGTCTCTCCACAACCATACTGGGTTTGTTCTTGGTGGCCAGGACCAAGACTAAAAGGCTTTTCACATCTAAAAGGTTTTTTTTTTTTTACATTAAAATGTGTAAAAAACCTTAAAATACATTACTACAACTCAATATTCTCACACTTAAAAATGGAGAAATGTGCAGAGGGGAAAAAAACTCAAATTACTGTAAAAACACAAAATTTTACCAAGTATTTTTGGTCTAGTTTGTAGTAGAAATATCTTGCAATAAACTAAACTAACTTAAAAGTTACTTTTCAGCAAGATATAGATACTTGTTTTAAGTAAATAATCCCTTAATATTGATGAAAAAGTTTGTTTTATTGGCAGATAAATTGACTTATAAGATGGGAAAAATGTCTTGTTATAAGTGAAATAATCTGCCAGTGAAACTAGTATGTTTTCATCAATATTGAGGAATTATTGACTTAAAACGAGCCTCTATATCTTGCTGAAAGGTTACTTTTAAGTTGGTACACCTGAAATGAGATGAACTAAAATATTTCCACTAGAAACTAGACCAGAAATACTTGGTAAGATGTGTTTTTACAGTGATAATATATTTTAAAAAGGCTACAATGAAGTAGCTACTTTTCCGAACTTTCCAAAAAGTATCAAAATTGGTTTAGTTCGCAAAACCGCAATGAAAACAGTTTTTTGCATCATTCAAGTCACATGATCAACAACCAAATGTTGCCACTGGTGCAAACCACGAAGAAAACGACAGGAAGTAGTTGGAGGACGACGACGCAGCATGTGTTTTTAATGACTCACCACGCAAACAAA
Organism: Poecilia reticulata; assembly: GCF_904066995.2. Lineage (NCBI taxonomy): Eukaryota > Metazoa > Chordata > Actinopteri > Cyprinodontiformes > Poeciliidae > Poecilia > Poecilia reticulata. The sequence continues at coordinate 17,080,198 of NC_088840.1, forward strand.
CTTATTTACATGTGATTTTAAGTGAGTTTCTTATTTAATAGAAACACCACAACTGAGATTTTTTTTTCCCTATATTAGCAGAATACTGACAAGGTTTTGTGCACAATTGTAATGAAAACACAGATTTCTGGTATTTCTACACTGTTAGTGAGGCAAACTTAAGAGTTTTCTTTCAAATTAAGAGCTAAAAACAAAGGTAAAAACATCTAGCAACTGTAAAAATTGAAACTTTGATATTCTGAAAGTTGATTCGAGATCATTTAAAACCCAAAAACAATGACAAAGCAAGTTTTACCCACATCCGGTCTGAGTTACTGTCGTATCAGCTGTTAGATGAGATGTCTGCGTGTGTGAGTGTTAATACAATCAACTGCCAAGAGAAATGCACTGACCTTCTAACAGAGTAAATGAAGAGAAAAGAAGAGGGCAGACGCTCATTGTGTTGTGTTTGGAAAATGCCTGTTAATAGAATGGTTAGTGTCACACAAACCAGCGCAGAGAGAAGAGAGCAAGTCTAATTAAAAAGAGCCCAGCAGAGAGGAATCTGATAGCTGTAGTTCGGCCCGAAGGAGGGGAAAAACGAGATCATTCAGCGGAACAGAGATGAAAAGACAAAGAAAAGTTGAGAAAAGACAGAATACCTAAGAGATGAACTTGTATCACAGAAACAGATGATCAGGAGTTGATGGTTGGAATTTTATCTGCGATATTTTTTGCCATTTTTGACATGTCACAATCTCCAAATGTGTCAGTTTTCAAAATGTTTTAACCCTGATTGTAACGTCTAAACTATGCGTATACAGCCAGAAGAAAGTTTTCAAAAGCCTGGATACATACAATTATTTATGTTTCAAGTTGGGATGAAAGAAGCATTAAATGTCTATCGACTATTTTAAGTAATTAGACCATAACAATGCCATCGCTAACAACAAGCTAGCCCATGTTATTTCTATGTGCTTGGATCTACTTGTAAATAATTAATTTAGCTTCTGTAAACCCAAATTCATGCTGGCATTGCACATTAATGTTGAGTCATACTGCATTACTACAATGTAGGTCAACCATTCACAGCGATTTACAGAAACCCCATTAATGACATGGTGTCTTATGTCATATTTTACTTAACATATGAATGCTTGTCTTTCTAAGTAGCTGTCTAATAAAATATCTGAAAATACTATTTAAACGATGCGATCCTCGCGGCCGCTGCAAACTCTGGCATTGTTAGTTTCCACACTTCCTGTATTTTAGCCGTAGATTGTTGATCCACTTTTCTCCTCTTTTTTTCTGTACATTTTTTTTTTTTTCTTTTCTCAAAATTAACTCCCTTGTGACCAGCTACCTTCGAAATACAAAAATTTCGTTTGTCTTTCTCTCTATTAGAACGGTAGGAGCAACCGTACATGACTCAGACTTTAGGCATTTTGAAGCTGGATAAACAGAAGTAAACAGGCTGCATTTACTTCCTGCCCTCCATCTGCATTGCGTGACGTCGGTACCACGTCATCTGCAACCCAACAATTGTCTCCAGAAACTTTCTTGCTCAGCTATTTAAAGTTGGGACAGTTGGGTTTTGCAGCACCTTTTTGTCAACAGTGTTATGATAAAATAGACAGAGCAATAAGAGATAGTCCAGAATGTCTCCTTTGTTTTGACCACACACAAATACCATTAAATGGACTCTCAAAGTTTAGCCAGCAACACAGATAACTGACAGGAAAGAGTAATTTGTGTTACTGTGATAACTAACAGTAAAGGACACAAAGTGAATTATATTATAAGCCCAACAAAGGCCAAGTACACACACTCACACACACACACTGACGCGGTCTTTGTCTAGTTTCCACCGTCTTAACTCTCACATGTAATTAGCCTCACTCTCTCTGTCCGTCGCAGATACCGATAGCACACAGGAAGGGGTCAGTGTGTGTGTGTGTGTTGGTACGTGTGTGGGGGGGGTCAGAGTGTCTCAAGGGACAGGTTATGACAAATAAGATTAATGTGTCGCCTATTTCCAGACTGGTGCACTGGCCTTACACACACACACACACACTCACACACGCGTCACATAAAACACATACATGCCTCCCTGATAGCTTTTTCTCTCAGGAGAGGGTCCATATGGGGACTGGAGCAGGGTGGGAGGGTGTGTGTGTGTTCATGTCTGCGCACCACACCAGGACGTCACCTCAGTGTCCTTTTCTTTGTTGTCGTCTCAGCGGCTCCGTGTTTCAGGATGTAGATCAGAATCCTGTTTCTGCTCCATCGTGGCTTTGAAGAATTTGACACTTTTCTGTCTTAATTTACACTTTTCTTCTTTAAACAAAGAAATATCATCTTTAATACGTCACATGTGGAGGCCAGATAGAGGTCATATGTCCTTATTCCATCCATACATTCAAAAACGGTCGATAAAAAACGGTCAATATGCGTTCTGATTTTACACACAAAAACGATTTAACCATTTTTTCTTTCAACTTTCTACTGATGTGTGGGGGTTTTTTTCCAAATGATGAGACTGGAAACCAAGAATTTGGACGACCAGTTAGAGAAACCGACTGGCTGTCAAGCCCATGGGAAAGTGGATGAGATGAAAACCAAACTGAGGGACGGTTGCCTAGAAATGCAGAAATGAACACTGAAGAAGGAAAACGGGACACGAAAAGGATTTTACTAACCAAAACCTAAAACTTTCCAGTAGGAGATCAACCTAAGAAATACAGCCAGAGCTACAATAAAATGGTTTAGAGTCAAATAAATGTTCGTTTATGCTGCCCATCCAATTTAACTGAGTTTGAGCTGTAGACAAATGTAAAAATGTATCCGTCCTTTAATTGTAACAAAAAATGCAATAGGTTTGAATATGAACACATTTCAGAATCCAGATATTTTGTAAATAGTTTTGAAGACCATTACTTTCTACTCTGCGTTGGTCTAGTAGACAAAAACTTGCTTTTAGTTTGTGTGTTTTAAGGTTGCAAAGTGAGCACTGGACCTTTCTGCTACACCAAAACAATTAGAATTAAATAAACACTGCATGCAGTCGCACAGTTGACTCCAGAGACGGAGTGTTAAGCTTTTAAACCCTTTTTCTTGCAGACACATTTTAAATTGCCAGCCACACGACTCTCACTGCCTACAGACTGCTGGGGAATTATTTAAACTGCTGGCAGATGTAGATGTATGGGACGCCAGCAACGCGCCTCTTGGTTATTGAAACATTAGACTCAGCGTGAGGCTAATAGAGGAGGAATCTGGGCTGAGCTGTTGATTTGTTTAAGCATTTCTCCCGCTGAAAAATCTGCTGCTAAAGTTTTTTCAGTGTTTCTCCACACAGAGACAGATTCCCGGCGAGTTCCAGAGCCGCATTAATGCTTCCACTCAGTGAAGATGAGAGCGATCGTTCATCAGCATTATGTTGGCGTTTGATCCACCTCGTGTCAAATGCTGCAATCCACTGTAACAGTTTGAGGGGAAGAAACTCGCATGCAAGGTTTTCTTTTTCTGGAAGAAATAAACACCCGGTTCTCCGGACACAAAGTGTTAAAACGGATCCAAAATGCAGAATAGTAAGAATTATGTAGTGCTGTTTGCGATGCTTACATTTTAATATCAAGCAGACTCATCCTCCAGTAAGGTGTGTGCATCTGTTTAATTGTTATTGTTTGTTAAAAACACATTTACACAAAATAAAAAAGCAAGGTTATTCAGTTAAAACGGATGGTTGGAATTACCATAGCAAAACTTATTTGTATTTAAAATTGTAAGTTAAATACTCACCAGGATTAGTCTGATTTAGATGTAATTTATTTCACATTTATTTGTAATAAGAAATTAGTTGAACTAACTTAATTGAATTGCTTCAATTGGTAGCAAGTAATTTAATTAAGTTTATCCAACTTAATTTATTAAGTTGACTAACTCAATATATTATGATCATCTAACTCACATGCGTCAAACTTGAGGCCCGTGGGCCAAATACGGCCCACCAAATCTTTATATGTGGCCTTAGTGTAGACTAAACACTAAATGTGCTTAAATGTCATGTTATCTATCAAATTGATGCGGTTTTTATCCGTTTACTGCCAAATTAAATCAATCAGTGCCTGCAGTTTCTTGGGAATTATTATGGCAATTCACGCAAAATCAACAAATCCCCGCACTTTTTTTTGCAGATTTTTCTCAAAAATTGTCAAAATGATGTCAGATTACAGTAGATAATCTATACAGAGAGTAATAAAAAGTCATTTACTGTCAAAAATAAGTGCAAATATTGTTAATATTTCCAAATTAGCACCACAAACGCTTTTATTGCAAAAAAAAAAACACAAAAAGTATCACAAAATCCTGGAGGGACTGAAAAGATGTTCAATAATATTCTTTACTTCTAAGAATTTGTTGGTATTTTAGCAGTTTGTTAGCAAGTTTTATCAATATATTCTGGCACAACTGGTCCTTCAAGAGCATTAATGATCTTGATCTGGCCCAAAACGAAAATGAGTTTGACACCCCTGATCTAACTCAATTCATTAAGTTTTTATCTTTTTTTTTTTTTTTTAACTGAATTCAAGTTGGTTTAATTTGACAAATTTAAGTCAATCTTATTCAAATCATTTAGTTTATTTCAAATAAAGGAGGAAATTAATGAAGGATCTCCTTTTTTACCAGGGTTTTTAGGCTCTGGCAGCTTTTATTTGTGAGTTAGACAGGAAAGTGAGTGATGACAGAGGGGACGACATGCAGTAAAGGTCATCAGGCCGGAATCGAACTCAGGTCTCCTGAGTTGTGCTCTACCGCTACGCCACCACGGCACATCGGATGAGGCAGGATCTGTCCCTGATGAGGCTTCTCGGCACCACGTCAGACATGGCGTTGAGCTTAATTGTTTCATGTTTGAGCGTGCACTCAGAGGTTTACTCTAAAAATACACTTTTTAGAGCGCAGCTTTAGCTTTTTCTGGGAAATCCGTAACATCCGGTTTAGCTTGTGATGTCCCTCAGGGATCACTTCTCGGATTCTCCCTTTTATCGATGTGCAGCTCTCACACAAGTTTACGGTCTATCAAAGCAGAGCATGGTGCCAGGATTCCCTTGGATGCGGAGAAGATGTTAATGGGACTAAATGTTTAAATTGTAACTTTGAAGACTTTTGTCCTTTTTCAGAAACGTTGGAGTTGTCATAAACAACACTTTAACCTTTAACAAAGAGATAAATGCTGTTTATATGAAATTATTGAGCTGCACATCATGGGTTTGATTTCAAAGTTGCACATGCAGAGTAAACCTCTAGTGACTTGAGTCTGGGTTTAATTTTTAAAATCAGTTTCTTGTATTTTGTGTGTTAAAGTGGTTTCAGTTCTTGCATGTGTGTGCAAGCTTTTGTTCCTGCCTGTATGTGAACAACTTTGTCAGGCCCAGGGGTAAAATGTTTTCCCCTAATCACCCGCTGTGTATTTTTCTCCCCAAGATCTGAGCCTGTGCCCCCTGCTGGGGCCACGACTTCAACTTGTGTCCTCCCAGCATGTGGAAGCTGCAGAAATTCAGAGAGGCACACCAAGTGGGAGCTAAGAAACGCCCCAAAGGGATTGAAAAGAGTTGCAATAGGGCTGAAAAGCGTATATTTTAGATATTGTTGTAACTTTGTTTAGTATTAACTTGTTAGCAGCTTAAGTTTTGAGAGTTGACCTGCTGGAAGAGAAGAAGAACAGGAAAAAGTAGTTGGGGAAAATAACTAAAAATGGCTGAGAAAAGAGGAATAAGGGCAGATAACACGCTTAGAGCTAAATGAAAATAATTCTGTGAGCTAATTGGATTAATAAGAAGCAAAATTAATGCTCTGTAATAAGGAATATGTGCGTTTGTGTGCGCCTCTGCAAGACCAGCTGATGCAAAGAATAAGCAGCGATATTTGAAGGAGCAGGGAAGGAAAGAAAGAGAAACCCTCAGGGGGAGCAGAGAAAAGACGTCCCTCTTCTATCCCGGTCTGAAAGTAATTGGTCCAGGATTAGAAGAGATTATAAATAAAAAACAAGAGAAAAATATACAAAGCTCACCACAGGTCTGGTTTCCATAGCAATGTTGTGCTGTGCAACAGTGCAAAAGCAACAGGGAGAGAAAATAAAACCAGTTGCTGCCGTGATCAGCAGAAGGTCACAGTAACAAAACAATCGTACACTCGGGGGGACGATGAAGCTCGTTTCAGAAAATTAACCTGTGGCATTCACAGCTTTTGTTACAGCTTGTTGACAACAAGCAGCAAGATGTTTGGACAGCTTGATGTAACAGTGGCTGTGTTTGTATCACAAATGTGCACAAATTGTTGTCTATGTTCTGTTAGCGTCAGAAAAAACACAATTTCGCATTTGCGGTGTTTCCAGTAAATGGGAAATTAAGTTAAAATCACGCGTTAATAAACGTAGCATCATTAAAAACAATGACAGCGATGGGCGTAAACAGTTACATGAGGTTATATCCATAATTCAGCCGTGGCTCTAGCGCTCATCAGACGTCAGAGGAAACGTTGGTGTTTCAACATGTTTTCTGAACTCTCATGGAGCCAGCTGCACTTTGTTCCAAAAACACAAAACCAAACCATCATCATCCTCCTACTTCCTGTCATCTTCTTCGTCATCTTCAGCAGTAGTAACATTCAGCTGCTGATCACGTGACTTACGATGTGTAAAATGTGTTTGCATTACAGTTTTGCAAAATATGTTTATTTTGATACGACTGAAAAAAAAATCCTAGCTCAAAAACTGTTTGTACGAAAATATGATTTTAGTTTAATTTGGTTTCAATTAATCAAATTTAGCTTTTTAATTTCAATTTGCACAGTTCTATGGTTAATGGAAACACAGCTAATGAGAACTAAATCAGCCAGGCCAGATATATTAGATCATTTTTAAACCAGAAAATGAAGACGGTGTGGCTGCTCTGCCACATTCACATCCATTTACATCCCTTTTACTATTCACTCCGATGCTCCATTTGGATTCAGGAAGCCGACTTTAACCAGTCTAGACGCCTAAATACTGACACAGTATTTAGGAAAGTCTCCAGACTCGCATTTTCAGATATATATGAAAACAGAACTTTTCAAAATGCCTTGCAGCTTTCAGAGTAGGAATCGGATTTAATTGGTTTGCCTTAATTACAAAAAACAGTCAGCAGTGGGGAAAACTTATTGTGCACAGCAGCATACAGAAAAATGTCTGCAAGATTTTATTTGAACTAAGAAAAACAAAAAAAGAGAGACTGGTTAGGACAGACATAAAACACCCTGAAGTCATCACACAAGATGGAAAAGGAAAGAAAACTGTAAAGCCTCAATCATTGCAGAGACGTCTTCTTGTTTCAACATCTGCTGTTAATTAAAAACAGGTTTTCTTCTTACAAAAGCAGCTGATGCTCTGATCATAGTTTCGCTTACGGCTTCCCTTCCAGCTCAGTTTATACATTACAGCACTTGTACAAAAGCTCTAACTTTTCAGATGTTTTCTTTTTTTACTTTTCCCCTTTCGGTGTCATTCAGCTGCCTTATCTTTGAGCTCGACTTCAACGCTTCAAGCTTTCCTTTCCATCAGTCTTCATTGATCAAACTGAGATATCTCTGTTTCCCCCCTGTTTCATATCTTGACAGCAAGCATTAGATGTTTAAATTTTCTGAACTTTTTGATAAGTGGATGTTTTTTTTTTCACGATCCGAGTCAAAGGGAATCTTTGGTTGATAGGTTGAGTTATAATTTTATGCTGTTCAGTTCATTAGGGGCCACTTTCTGGTTTGAGGATCTTTTCTTGTGGCCCAACTGGTGGAAGCTTAATGGCTCCGGACTGCTAATGATCTTTGTGAGCTTTAATGAGCGAATCCTCGTTGAAATTAGACGCATGCATCCCTGTGGTCACTCTCAGCCCATCCAGATGATAATCACACCGCGTTTAAACGCCAGAAAAACACGGAAGCAGATAAATATCCCTGTTGCTCTGAAATTAAAGCTCCTTCACACCTTAGAAGGCTTTTTGCTTTTAAACAATTTGATTCATAATGGATCAATAATGAAGGCATTTCAGCGAAGGCCTCTGCTTCTCTGCAGAGCGAGGTAAAATATTGAAGAACCTGCTTTTAGGAAGATTTGTCTGGGTGAAGGAATTGTTTTTAACCCATTTATTAACTCTCAAGGATGTGCATATTTTTCCAAAAGCGCCGTCGTCACGACAATGAAATGCAGCTTACAGGAAGAACAGCAGCTGTGGTGTTTGGCAAAGCGTGGCATTTTGGTGATTTTAATTTAAAAAAAAACTAAAAACATTTTCTGTACTGGAATGAGGTGCAGGACGAGGAGCATGAACGTAGACAAAGGTAACGAAATAAAACAAAAGTCAAAGCGTCAAATGAAAGGATTTGAGAAGGAACCAAAAAAATCTGGAGCGCCAATACTGAGACAGAGAAACCAGATAAACCAACCAGGAGAAACGTGATTCAGCTGTGGCAAGAAGAACTAAGGGAGGAGACTAATTACCAGGAACTGAAACTAAACTAAAACGATCTGAACTAAACTAAATTATCTAAATTAAACTAAACTAAAATGAACTAAACTAAAACAAACTAAACTAAAATGATCTGCAGCCAAAGTTTAAAACTTGACAATAATCAAAAGAATATAATTCAGTTCAAAGATGCTTTATTTATCCCAGAGGGAAACTAAACGTCATTTTGTATTTTTATTTTTCAGAGTTGTGGACGCTTTTGCCTGTTTGCAAGAAGAAAATCCTGCAGCAGTCTGTATTACAGGGCATCTAACGGCGCCTCTGACTGAAGACAGCATAATGTATAACAGTCTCATGAAGAGGTTAACCTTAAACAAGCTGCTGGATATTGGACCTCTATTCACAAAAGAACTATAAATAAATTCATAATTAAAATGATCAGACGTCTAGGATGTAAACTTCTGATGAATATTTTTGTTTAATTTTTGATTATTTTATACAAACTTCACACTATGAACTAAACTGATGCTGGCAGATTTTGTACACAGTCTTAACAATAATACCGCTGTTCATCCTCACAAATTACGCTGCTTATTCCAGTTTTATATTTGTGAATTTGGCACCATTAGACTTTTTTTTAATATTATTTATACAGAGAAAATATAATAAATGGCCTTGACTTTTTCAAAGTAAACATACGTGGTACCAGGTTGTATTAAAAACATTTTTACTAGTGAAATTAAATATTGTTCATATGAACTCATCATTTAACACCTTAATACATTGTTACATTCATTTCTGCTATAGTTCAGTGTAGCATTAAAATACAAGGAAAATAAAACTAAAATATATTAAATATTAAGATTGAACTGATTTAATGTTCATGTTTTCATTTAACAAATATTTTTGTGTTTTCTAAAGTTGTAGTGATTTTTGTTACTGCAGGTTTACTTTATTTAATTGTCTGTCTGTGTTATATTATGATTACATAACCAAAGGATTGTTGGTTGAGATCATTCACTGAGAGAAGCACACGCACACACACACACACACACACACACACACACACACACACACACACACACACACACACACACACACACACACACACGCACACGTCTGTTCTTTCTCCCCTTTATTCAGCCAGATGTTCATGCTAACATCTCAGTGTAAAATCAAGAAAGGAAAATGTTCTTAATTATCCAGCCACCTGGATTGGGTGAGCAGACACACATTTACGTACTATCACTTATTTTATCCCTGCAGAATGTCTTGTAAAGAATATTTATTAGCTTTATTTCCTAAGTTCAATCGTGCAGTTATGTCACAATGACCATTCTTACTCTAATTGTGCAATTTGTAAGGATGTAATGAGGAGAAAAGGGCCCATTCACACTTCCATGCATGATTTTCAGGTAACAGATGTTGTCCTTCTTTTTAATTATAAACAGCAAATTAAGACTTTGTCATCAGTGATGGGAAAACAGGCCAAAAGCTGCACACACTCTCACACAGACGCAGTTTTTCTGTTATCGCCTGTAAGGGAACGTTGCAGCTTGTTTGGAGAAGCTCTTCAGTATCAGATTGAATTCAAGGGTTGCTGCAGATTCGGGTTTTAAGCCGTTTTGGTTGTGCATAAAAGATTTTGGTTCCCCTACACTGAGCATTTTTAAATGACAATTTGTGACACTTTCTTGCATAAACCATACATTTCCATTTAGTTCAAGGTCAGAGCTGTGGAAAACGCATTCCCAAAGCTTCCAGAAACTTCTTTAAATGTCTTCTAGGGGAAAGTTTTATGAGTGGAGCAGACGACGACTGAGCTGTCTGGCTACAGTGACGGTTTGAAACTGCCAAGCATGGTGGTGGTAGAATCATGATGTGGGACTGTTTCCCTAAAGAATGACTCCTCCAAATTCTTTCAAAGCATGAAATGGTTGAAACTTGGAAGCAAGTGGATCCTCTAACAGGACGATTATCCCAAACGAGCATCAATCTGGTTCTGAAATTGTTAAATCCATTTCTGTAATGGCTCTGACCTAAAAACTTTTGAACATTTACGCACTAAAAAGCCAAAACTAACCAGTTAAAATAAGGTCTGCCATTCCTGACAAGAACAGTAAACGATGCACGATGTTGGATTTTTGGTCGATATCCGATATACTTCAACTCATCTCCCCGATAACCGATAAGAATACCGATATTTTTTTCCTATACCTATCTCTAATGTGGAGTTAAAATGCTGCATTATCTTTGTCAATCTAGCCCGCTACCAAATGCTAAAAAGGAGGCTGAAAATGTTGAAACCTATTATGTTTAATGTCAGATTTACTCATGACCTTTGCCCTCTCTACGACACTCAAACTGTGAAACTTTGACGTTGTGCTGAGCTGCAGGCATCATCGTCACTGGTTTGTCAAATAAAAACGACTTTTATATCATTAAATTATTTTGAATAAATGGCTGATGCCCGATATTAAATTTTGCAGCTAATATCGGCCGATACCAAACCGATAATATATTAAATATCAAAAATTACAAGTAGAATGAAAGTAGCAACAACAACGTTGATTAAATTCAAGAGTTTCCCACTTAAAGTTAAATGAACTTTTATGTTCTTCCACACCAAAAATAATAAATCAATAAAATCTTAATTTATTACATATTTATTCTCATGAGCAGCATATTTAAACTTCTGACCAGCAATAACATTCAGTGCAGTTTTTCCACATTTCACCATTAAATCTTAATAGTTCAAAATCATTTTAAGATAAAGACTGCAACAGTGCAACACAAAAAAGCAATAAAGATTCATTGTGATGTATTTTCGTAGCTGTGACCTTATTAGTGTGCAATTTTGTACTTTTAAGCCTTTGCCTTTTAAAAAAAAAAACCTCATGATTGGTAATTTCAGTTTCTTGTTTTTCCAGAAATAATTAGATCGCCCTAATGTGACGTGTAAAGAAATTAGATAGATAACAACCTAAGAAGACACTAATGCCAGTTTGAGAATTGAAACTATAGCAAGACAAAAGAGAAGAAAAAGACAGAGCGGAGGAAATGGGATAAAAGAAGGAAAGACAACAAGAAAATGGGGAGAGTTAATCATTGAACTTTGTTTACAGCGGCTGCAGCATGCAGGGAATATCATCTAGTCTTGTAACAAGTAAATATTGCAGCTCCTGAAGAATGGAGCTGTGAGCTGGGAAACTGTTATTGCTGCAAGATTTGCCCCAAAAGTCAGGAGGCCTAATATCTCTGTCTATCAATGGGCAGAAGGAGTCAGCAGATTTCAGCTTTCAGAAAATGAACTTCACCAGGTTTACAGCAAACGCCTTCTGGAGAGAGAAAACTGAAACAGAGACTGACGGCAAACTTTTAATGGAAAAAAGATGCACAAACAGAGGTTCTGCTTTATTAACGCGCTGCTGTGGAACAAATCAGGTCTGCGTCGCTTTTGTCTTCTTGGTCGTTCATAAATTATTAAAATGACTCAGCTGTTTAAAGTGTCTTTTGTACGTAGCACCTTTAAGGCAGTTTCAAAGACATAAACAAAACTCAAAAGGACGCAGAAAATAAAACCAGAATAAAAGATTAAAAGCATAAAATCAATTTGAAAATATGAATAAAACGATAAAGCAAAACCTAATAAAACAGCAGAAGAAACATTTACATAAATGATACACAACAGCATTGAAGGACCTTTAGTGCATGGATTATTTTAGTCAGGAAGTTGACTATCACAAATAAGACAGATTTTTTCAAATCTTTTTTTTTTTTTAACTAAAGACTAACAAAAAAGTCATTCCTGACTCATTTTTAGCCAAAATGTTGCAGATTTTAGTTGGAATTACCTGTTTAAATATTGTTCGTACATTTAAACCACTTAAATTCCATTGATTTCCCATTTAGACATGGAAAACGATCAAACTGGGTGTCACAGATGTTCCAGCAAGTTTCCACTTTTGAGATTAATGAAATTAAATGTCTTCAGTAAAGCAATCACAATGTTGTTGTTTTTTTATCAAGAACTAAAGAAAATGGAGCCTGTTAATGTTGGATTTTAGCTTTTGGAAAGGATTTTAAGTCTTTCGTTGGGATTTTATGTGTTGGATAAACTGAGAAAGAAACACAGCAGGCGGGTCATGGAGGAAGTTGTGCAGAAGTTTAAAGCAGAAATTAATCAGACAACCAGCTAAATGGTGACCATTATGAAACTGGTCAGAGCTGATGGTTTGATGAAAAGAGCAGGAAAACCTGATGGAGGCTCCAAAAGGCTTTAGATTCACCATTGATTAATCAGAGTGATAACCACCAATGAGAATCTGTGGCAAGACTCGTCATGTTGCCATGGAGACCAGATTACGCTTCAACATGGTCACTCCTTTTGTGTGTGTAAAACTTTGTGTGTTGTTAAGTGGCAAACCTTTAAAGGTTACAATACAGCATCTTCTTGAACTATGAGATTTCTGAAGGTCATACAGGTTTGACCTCCAACCTCAGTGACCTTCATTATGAAAGTGTTTCCCTGATTCTCTAAACTTAAACTGTTGTCTGCTGCAGGTAAAAGACAGATAATAAACCAACTTGTGGTGTTAGATGCGGGGGCGTTTGTCGTCCAGTCTGCGTCTTCTTATTTTTCAAAATCTTATTTTATACAAACATTTCCCTGAGCTCCATTTGCTATTTACTCCAATCTGATAACTGATTGAACATGAGGGCTTTAAAATGTCCATACATTAGTGTTTTCAAATACACATATTCATAGCATCCAAATCTGTAGTATCTTGTACCACAATCTCTCCAGTAGAGCTTTAATATCAATGAAACATTGAATATATATTAAATTAGAATACTATGCTGACATAGTGTAAATTACAGTAGAATCAGACTAAATTGTAATGTTTAAGGACTTCAGCACTTAAGTCTTGGTTTTACTTTCACTCTGGGAATAAACAAAATAATCAGCAAACCTTAAAAATGAACATGTTTCGCAAAATACTTTTCCTTAACACTTATTTATTTGCGATCAGTTATCACACTGAATAAAACTCATCACATTTCTTCACAAACTTCTGCAAGCCTGGCGCCTTGCCTTAAAGACAATACACAGGGCAAATCTGACCCACCTCTACCGGCGACCGCCTATCAGACACTGAGAAGGGCAAATTAACCTACGAGTATGCAGTTGCTTTGTAACATAAAAACTCGTGATCACGTGATTTGGCGAAACTTGACTCAAATGTACAAAATCGCGACAAAATCTGATTCGAAACAAAACTCGGGTACGTTAAACTTTAGTTTACCTGAAACAAATGCCGTTTCTCTTTTGACAATAAAAAGTGCTTTGGGAGCAGATTTTTATTATAAAATCTTCAATCCTTAAAATGACTTGGACTGCCAGCGCTGCCAACTCTCGCATAGTGTTTATGTCAATACACATTTAATCAGGAATGAAGCCTTCCTTCACATTTTATGAGTTTTTTATTCCCCATTCACATCAAGTCTCCCCCCTTTTCCTATTGTGCTTCACAGACCGGCTCTGGATATAGATAGACAGATGACACCATTGTATCGAGGTTTATCACATTCAAACCTTTACCAGCCTTTAGAGAATAACAATCAGGTAAAAGAAGTTCTTCCCTTTTATATGCTGCTCAGACCATGTTTAACCCCGATGACTGAAAATTATCATTAAGAAACAAAAATCCTTCGTGAAGGCAAAGATTTTCTCTCAGATATTCAAACAGCACCTTCTGAAGCCAACTCTGCTTTCCTTTGCAATTTCATCTGTAAAAGGTTAATGACTGGCTATCGAGCTGCTCATTACTTCTTGTCTGAGGCTGAGCTGAAGGCCGGCGTAATGAGCCGAACCATTTGTAGCTGCCGCTGACCCAGGCTGCTCTGAGAGCTCCAACCTCGTTTTGCATTGAAGTTCTGCAGAAAGTGCACAAGGGATTTTACTTTCACTTTAAATGGATAGTTGAAAATCAGTTGAATGTTACTCTTAATTGTGTCGTAGTTTTAAAGGTTAAGAGACAGATTCAATCAAAAACTGCTTAATTACTTTTTTCTATTTCTTCTTTTGTTGTGTATTTATTGGGTTTAGATTCCGTCCTGCTGACTGAGTCCAAGCTTCAGCTGCCAAACAGATGCAGTAATTCATGGTTTTAAAATACTTTTGGTGTACATAGGAGGACAGTACTTTGCCCGCCTGCAATTAGCTGTGTTTGCACAAATTGAAGTTACAAAAGTAATTTTTTCTGAATGGAAGCATTTTTATGCTAGAATGGGGTGGGGTTTTTAAGCTGCATCAAAATTAGACCATTTCGCAAAATTAAAATGGAAACGGTTTTATGGCATCACACGAGTCACGTGATCAACAACCGGATGTTCCTAAAAGACGAGAAGACGGCAGAAAGTGAAAAGAGGATGATGGCGCCTCGTGTTTTTTAATGACAATCTTGTGTTTCTGACTTTCGCAATTGCAAAATTGTGTGTTCCCACATTTGTAATGGAAACGCAGCTACTGTCCTACAACTTTTGGATGCAATCCTGCTCCACCTGAATCAAACAAATGCTTAAAACGACCAGGTCTTTACAAAACCTTCAACTGTTTTGATTGTAGCAGAGGGATGCATCAGTGGCGCAAAAAGTGGGCATGCAGCGCATGCAACGCATAGAGGCGCTGCACCAGAGGGGGCGTCAAAACCCCGTCTGGAGGGGGCGGCACGCCGATTATGTGTTCGCATCCACCTGAATAATATGTAGTTGCGACCCTGGGATGCATCCAAATGTTTCAACACAGAGGAACTTGGAGACTGAAGAAAGTGCTGGCTCTGATTTGCAGCGTTTTGCGTCATGGCCAACAAACATTTCTATTTTGTCCCCAACTTTCCAAGTGATGCTACTCTAAAAGTCTTGTGGATTATTCACATTATTGCACACTTAAGTAGTCTTGTTATATTTTTTTATGAGAAAAGACATTCGCCTGTGACTCCTCCAGACAAGCCACACTCTGTGAATCTTTTTTAATTTTACTGTCATTAAACATTCCACTCCACCCATCCTGCTCTTTGGGTTTTTGCAATTTCTACCTCTGGGATATTGTTTGGTCAACGGTTTATTTTTTAGGACCTTCCACTTGTTTAAATGTTTTGTCGTCTTGTGCAAACTCGCTATTGAATGACACACTTCAAATTAATTGGAAATATACCTTTAATTCCTCCCTGATTGCTGAAAACCAACAGTTGCTTCTCTAAAAGCAGTTCTGATGTCTATCCACCCCAACGTTGTGTCCTGATTATGTCCTGAGATGATTGAAAAACCCTAAAATATGGGATTCTTGTAAGTTATTCCAGTGTTATACATTTAGTCTGTTTTTCTGAGAGTATAAGACGCTCTCGTACGCAGGAGAGCAACACGTTTTAGAGATTACAGCATTATTAAAGTTTAATTAAAATGTTGGTCAGATATGTGTCTTGGTAATTGCTTCACTCTTTTGTCTGAAGATTTTATCTTGCAGTGGGATTTTTAAAGAAATCCATCCTTTATAATGTAAATAATATGAGCTGCATTAAAACATGAATATTGTGATTTTATTTCGTAATATAATTGATAGTTTTAACTTTATTGCAATAGCCACATTTTCCAATTCAATGTTGTACAGCATGTATTTCCTTCTTTTTCAGTCCCTTTTATCCATCTGTTGTTTCATTGTTCTCCTTCCCTCTTCGGCCTGCTGCCACTACTTTGTCTTTCTCTCATTTCTCAGTCCGCTGATTTAAATATTGGAAAACCAAGCCTATCAGGCCATGACATGATTATTATTTTTAAGTCCTTCCTTCACTCCTTCTCTCGCTCCGTCTCTCAGTCAGAATTTCTCATTACTATTCCACTGCTTCTTCCATCTCTCCATTACTCTCTTTCATTCAGTCTTTTTTTCCTTCTGCCAGTTTGAAGAATTTCAGTACCATGAAATTTAGGAAATCATTAACACTTGACCAGCATATGTAAGTGTGTTTGATAGCTAATTTTTCCTCCATCTTGCAGGGATGTACCGGTTTTACATTGTAGGCAGATTTCACTTACTTTATCATTTATGAATGCTTAATTTTAAAATCTCAACAAATAGTGTGCTGATAAAACCCACCTTCTGTTTCTCAATGTGCAGTTCTATTCATACAGTAAAAATCAGGTACTTATGTTCACTAAAAAGAATTAGAGGAATTAGTATTCAATGATTCGCTAATAGTTTTCTGTTGAATTTTACTCCAAATTAATCTCTTGATTTTTTTCGTACCGCATATCTAAAACATTAGAAAGAAAATGCAGCTTGAGAAGCCAAAACGCAGACCGAGAACGCTACTTGACACGCTATTGGTTGGCGTTTGCACAACAGCCAATCCGGGAGCGGCATTCATTTTCCTTTGTGTTGATTGGCTGAACACCCATACGATAAGGAAGGCTGTAAATGTTCGCTTGTAGCTTCTGTTGTCATGCTAATACATTTCCATTCTCTGTTATTATTTATAGCTACATATATTGGCGTGTGAACTACTAAAACAGTTTGTTTTAAGAGTTTTTAGATGGGCTCTCAAGTTTTCACTGATTATAGCTAACTTACCCGGATACCGGAGGTCCGCTTTTTGCCCAAAACATTGTACCCACGTCATACAGTTTACGGTAAAAGTCATCCAGTGGGAAACTAAGGACATTTACTTCTACATTTGGATCCCATAGGATAGTAGTTTTAAGCTTATCCGGTCATTTTCAGGACACTCACAATTAAGTGGTGTAACTAACCTTTAATTAGGCAACGGAATAATTTGTGCCCTCATTAAGAACATAATTAACTCAATCGATGACCGTTGAAGACCACCGAAATACCAATTAAACTCCACACGCTCCGTATGAACAGAAACATAAGTGGCCATGAGTGAGTGTCGGTTTAAATGTCCACTAGACAAACACGCAGATGTGATAGGTAATTAATAAATATTTGAGTGAGGACATAATGTAACAAGCTTTCAGTGGCTTGGTTGTAAAAATATCTAGAAATGCACCTCAAGTTGTTTGTCTTACTTTAAATGCAAAATTGCCTCCCGTTTAGTCTTAGTAAGGAGAAGCTTCAGCTCACCAAGGTTAAAAAAATAACATCAAAAAAGTTTGGGGGAAAAAGCGATCAGCTGTTTATAATAACAGCTGGAGCAATAATTGCTGTCATAAATCCTCAAGGTTAGCATAAATATTAACTTTTTTGTTTTCATACATTCAGTTTAAGAAATACATGGTTTTAGCATTTTGGAAGACTTTTTAATAAAAAAAATAAATAATAGGATGTGCGGTATTCCAACATAAAAGACATAGTACTGCCATGGTAACTGAAGAGTTGTTTTGAAGGGGGTTTGTTGCTTTTTAAATATTTTTTTGCACAAATTTGGACCTTTCTGCAAGGAATAAGCATGTTTTATGAAGTCAGATTCACTTTAACATGCTGCTGTGCAGTCATGCACATTCTTGTTCCAACCTTATGCATAATTTTCAGATTGCTTTATCTTAAAACATGTCGGTGAAATTATCAGGAATCAAACATTTATTTAAAGCATATTTTAAAGAAAGAAATTACATGCATGCGGGCTAACTTTGGGCCAAATAGGGGCTGGTGTAGCATGTGGTAATAGAGTGGGACCCAAACTGACTTACCCAAAAGGTGGGTTGAGCTTAGATCATCCTCCCAGTGAGGCCAGTGTTGGGCTTTCAGATATAATGGGTTTAAATATGTGGTTTGAGGTACATAGACAAAAGAAAATGGTCTACAGGAGGAAGACATTTGGACATCTCATCCAAACAACTTCATCCTGAAAACAGGCCAAAAACAAAAAGGTAGCCAGAGAGAAGGTAGTCAAAGACCAAGACTTCTGGAATAATGTTGTTCCAATTGATTGATCTAAAATGAAGTTATTGGAACACAGGACATATATTTATGCTAACAACTGTAAAGCATGGATATGGAAAACGCTTTCCTGGACCAAAAGCTTTCCATTCTAAACTCTGCTGTGTGAGGCTGATGTCAGAAACTGGCAAGACTCTGAAAGAAACTGAGGTTATTTCAGCGAAAGAGGGTAATGGCATTGATTTTAAGGGAGAGGGTATTCTAACTTTTCCCTTCTCAGCTAGAATTTTATGTTGATATTCTCTGTTTGATGTGTGTAACAAAGGTAGTTTTCACAGTTCAAGTGAAACTGAATCGCTTTCTTTTCCACCAATAAATAGATGAATGTAAAGATTACAAATCTATATAAGGAAATTAACCTTACTTTGTCACATGTATCATGTATGACTGTTACTGGGGTGTGACTGGTTGCTATAATGGATGTTTTTATCACTGATAAAAGTGTCTATTTCTATAAGATTGTATCCCTTTGACAGTGCATCAACACGTCACATCTAAAACAACCAAGGTTAGCTGAAAAAGTGGAGGATCTCCGTTGTTTCTGCTTTTACCTTGTTGCTTCCTCTGTTGTCGCTCCATGGGAAGGACGTGGAAAATTCTCTTGGGAGATTACAGAGATGTGTGTGTGGATTAGCTAATCTCAGTGTTTATTGCTCTGTTTGACTTTTACACAACAGGAGGCATTCCTCCAATCACATGCCCCCTGTGTGTACGCGTGCCTCTCTGAGCTTGCTCAAATTTGTCCACTTAGGGCATTTGTAAATGTAAAAACTTGCCATGTTATTGTTTTTTAAGCAGATTTGTGCATATATTTACGTTAGTATGTCTATGCGTGGGTGGCTGTGTGCTTGTGCTTGCGAGCTTTACATACCAGTGTGTGTTCGGGTCTGTGTGTGGGTGTGTGTGTTGTCCAGGGAACGTGTAACTGGATTAGCCGTCATGCTTTTATTTCTGTAATGGAAACATCAGCATCGTCGAGAAAGTAGGGCTGAAGCCAGGCAGAGCGAGCGTCTCAAGAGGAAGGGGACAGGGCGATGTGGTGAGAGGAAAGCATTTGAACAAAACAGACATGTGAAATATTAAATAAGTTAAGAATTTGTTTGTAGAGGTGCAGCAGGTCTTCATGATGCTTGAGACCGCTTAGACTACATGTGTCAAACACGAGGCCCGTGGGCCAAATTCGGCCCGATATATCCTTTACTGTGGCCCTCTAGATTCTAGACTAAACGCTAAATGTGCTTGAATATTATGTTTTCAATCAAATCAATGCCGATTTCACCTGTTTACTGCCAAATGATATCAATCAGTCCCTCCAGTTTTTTGGGAATTATCGTGGAAATTCAGACAAAATCCACAAATCTCTACATTTTTGGGAGCTTATTGCAGATTTTTCTCAAATTGTCAAAAAAAAAGAAATGTTTTACTTGTACTAAACAGCTGCTTCAGCCTTAATTGATGTCAGATTACTGACATAAATAAGCGCAGATATTGCAAATATTTCCAAATATTTCCAAATTGGTACCACAAACACTTTGATTTTTATTGCAAAAATCCAAAAAGTTTCATAAAATTCTTGGGTGGCACTGAAAAGATGTTCAACATTATTTAATTTTAATAATCTATTGATATTTTAACAGTTTGTGAACGAGTTTTATCAACACATTCTGGCACAACAGGCTCTTCAAGAGCATTCATGATCTTGATTTGGCCCAAAACAAAAAGAAATTTGTTTTGGGCCAATTTTTTTGTTTTCTTTTTCAGAAATTTGTGAATCCCCGAATCTTCTTGCTGAAAGCCAATACTGTACAACCTCTCTTTCCATCATATCTAGAATATAAAATCCTTCTTTGATGTTGTTGCAACATTGACCACTAGATGGCAGCTCAATGCTTCCAAATACATCTTTTGTTCGTGTCAAAAAATGCATCAACAGTCACTTCAGCTGCTTTATACTGAAGAAGTTAGACTGAAAGAGGTTAATTTATTGCTATTTTCATCATTTTTTTTATTATCATGTTGTTTCTTTTCCATTTAAATTTTAACTAGCTAATCTTGTGCAATCCCCATCAAATAAGCCTGAATAAATGAATAATTGTTATTGTTATGATACGTTGATTGTTTGTGTCTGTGCATTTTATTAAAATAAAATGAGAAAAGACCTGGTAGTATTTCATCAATATTCTCCTGTAGATGTGCTGTACAGTAACACATTCATGTTCATGTTTATGTGTGTGTTTTATGGAAACACACTGTTGAGCTGGACGAATTGGAGTTTTGAGAACATCTACAGGTTTGTCTGACAGAAAACACAACGTAGCGTGACGCAGTGTGAAAGCAGGTCACTGGACAATGTGTTTTGTCTCCAGTAGTGAGTGTGAACATGAACAGATGCCCAGGATCCCACACTGTAAGGGAGATTTGGTTATATGTGTGTGTGTGTGTTGCTGTCCACTCATGGATTTAATTTATTTTAAAATGATGTGCGGCCAATCAACTCGATAACTCTCCCTGAAGTGATCCATGAAGCAGAGAGAGAGCAGCCGATGCGAGTTCACCTTTTGCGTCGGACTTGAAGAGCCAGAATGTGAGTCTTCATTCAAAAATAAAACGATAACCGAATAAAAGCTGATATTTTATACCCGAAATTGTTGCACTTTTAGACAGTCCCTTGATTTGTGGCACCATGCATATTTGTTTTTCCTGTGTGATTGCATTCAAACTCAAAAAATATGATTATAAGCTTGAGTTGGACTGAAAATTATTCGTACAACTGGTAGATTTACATTAAAATTATATGTTTGGGGTTTAAACTTAAACGCCATCCCTCAAAACACGGAATGAGGTTTTCCTCCTCAGTCCGTACATTTACTTGGGGACGTCAATTAAATCTGTGAAACAAGGTATATGCATTAATTACATACAGACTGATATTTTCAAGCCTTAATTTTTCTAAAATATGATTTTCCCCTTACAGTTAATGAAACATGACATTTAAGATGAGAAAGTTACATCAAATCAATAATTTATTTTTAAAACTTGCTTTTAATCTTGAAATGTCAGTATTGCTTAAATTAATGTATTTATATATTCAAATATGTTGAATATATTATTCTATGAACTAAAATCAGGATATTACTCGATTTTACCTTGTATAGGTTTATGTTTGAGTAAAACGAAACATTGTTATCACACTATTTGCTAAATAGTGTGATATAATGAATTGCTTTGGTGGAAGTGTAACTATTTGCTGAGTTTAAAAGCCCAACAGCAGCTGAACTTTCAGGGAAATGTTCCTCTCTACTGTCGCCACATGCTTGCTCAAGAGAAGGGATTGTGAGTGATTTAATGCAAACAAGGCCTTCCATGGAAAGGCACTTTTTACCAACTGGTTTGAATGGTAAGCTAAATGTCATTGCACTGTAAGGTAATTAGAATTTAACTATTGTGTATTTAGATCAGAATTCAACTTTGGATGGTGTGAACCACTATAAACGGATTTTTATCTCAATTGCATTTCATTTTTCTCTAACTGGATGTGCAATTTTGTTTGTCTTGTAAGGTACTTTACAATAACATTTCTGCAATTTCTATCTTTTCTATCGGATATGAAAAAAAATCCCTGAATAATTGCTCAACGTTTCTGCTTTTCTTTTCTGATTTTGTAGAAAAGTTTGGATTTTTGTTTTGAAGGGTAATTTTAACAAAACATACCATACTGATGCCACGAGGTTCTCCAAACTATGTACTGAAAACATTTGTTTCCTGCCTGGTCTTGAGAAACTGGGAGTTTCCTGTTATGAAGAGCAGATGCGCCATCTTGTGGCACAACATGGAAACATGCACAACGAGCGTTACGTCTGGACGAATGGTCTCCTGTTCAGTTTTGACACCGGTTCGTGTGCTCTTTGTTGAATATTTATCTCTCTATTCTGATTGTTATTCACTACTTAGATAAGAAGTAAAGAACATTTTCAACACATAGATTTCAGGGGACAAACAGTGAAAGCATAATGTGATGATAAAGATATCTAGAAACTAATCATCTCTGAGGACGGAAAGAAAAGACCGTTTGTTTTAAAGATAAAATACACACACAAAGCTCTGGAAAAAATCAAAAGACGATCAGTTTTAGGTGGTCTCTTGGTGGTAGTGTAAACATAAACCTTGTATAGGTTTATGTTCGAGTAAAACGAAACATTGTTCTTTTATTCTATGAACTACTGACAGCATGTCTCTGAAATTCCAAGCAAAAATTTAGTATTAGCAGAAAATGAGAAATGGTCAAAATAATGAAAAGGGTGCAGAGCTTTCAGACCTCAAATAATGCAAAGGAAACAAGTTCATATTCATTTAGAAGCAACAATACTGATGTTTTAACTCAGGAAAAGCTTATAAATCAATGTTTGTTGGAATAATCAGGTTTTCAGTGATGAACTCTTCATTTTTTTTCCAGAGCTGAATGTTATTCAGTGATGGAGCCCTTCTGTATTCACATAAGTGGATTTTTACTGAAAGTTATAAGAAACAAGTCCATATGTCCGCATATGAGTGGACACCTTCTAATAAAGCCAGGAAAAAATGTCATCAATTATCAAAACAGAAATTCAGCCCAGAAGCAGGATTCAACCAACATCGTACCTGATGGTTAGCGAGAGCCTCATCTTCATTTTACCAACCAATCTTCTTGCCGTTGTGGTCAAACAGCCCAATCTTTGTCTCATTTGAACATGAATCTTTTCTCCAGAAGGTTTTTGACTTTTTCATCCAAACTCTAGTCGGGCTTAAAGGTGGCGATTTTGGAGCGGAGCGTTCTTTATTGGTTGACGTCCTTTACCTCCAGGCTAATGTTAAACCAGTGTTACTGTTCAACAGTTTCCAATTTTTGATAAACTTGTTCCTGTGTTTCCTGATAAGCTTTCTTTCATCTGCAGATGGGAGTGTTTTGGTTTTCTTTCACAATCTGATTAGCTTGTGCCATCATCATTGAACTTGAAGCTATTTAAAAATGTCTCAAAAAGACATGCGATTGGTCTCCTTTTCAGTTCTTCACTGGATTTATTGGACTCTCCCGTTCTAAAGGAAATCCACTGATAATTAAAAAACAACTTCCATTTTATCAATTTACCAAGTCAGGGTTTAAAAAAGCTCAAACAAAACAAGTTTACTGTCCTATTTCAGATCTCAGGATAACTGTATTCATCATACGCTGGTGTAAATGTACCCGATGTACGTTATTTATTTAGAACAACTTTTACTTAGAGGTTGTGAGTCAGTGTTTTGTGACATTTATCAGCCCTGGACGGATTGTCAAGCTTCTGATAAAACAGTGTCTTCTAATCTAATATAAAATAGAAAACAAGTTACACAGAAACAAAGCTGCGAGTTATTTTTTTTAACAAAGCAAGTCATTAATTCAGTCAGTTACAGTCAATAAATTTAAATACACAATCCGATGAGGCTTGTTTGTCAGATTAAAAAGTATGTTTTTAAAAGAAAGATACATATATTTTTCCCACAATTCTGTATTAAAACATTTTATTTATTTGGTCTGATGTAATATTTTTATCTTAAATGTTGTGTTTTCACTAGTTTTAAATGAAAATCTTATCTGAGAACATGACATAAGCTAAAAGACCTGAAAAGGCTACATACCTTACCTCAATCTTAAGAATAGATAAGAAAAGTGAATAACATATCTAGTAAGGATTGCAACAGATGAATCTGTTCCCAGAACCTCCTTATGTTCTGCGCTGCTTTTTGAATCCCTGTCAAATATGACTGTTTATGTAGATTACATCCACTGTAGCAAATCCTCCTTCAGCGATCCGGAGACACAGATCTCCACCCAACGTAAAAGCAGATTCCACAATGCGACATTTTAGTTCCTGAAGGAGGTTCCTGCAGTGGAGAACCAGTTAAAAGTCTTTTTCCAAATGATTTGGGACTCCAGGAGCAGAATCGCAGTGAGAGACAATATCCATAAATGAAGATGAGGACAGTTTCAGGAGTGGCCAGTCATCCGAAATTACTCCAAGAGCAAATCGACTACTCATCCAGGAGGTCACAAAAGAGTTGATGATGCAGCAATAAGATTAGACTGGCCAACACGTGCATCAATGGGCGAGTTCAAAAGGGCAAAAACATCTTGATGAAGAAAATACTCTGTAGATCGACTGGACAAAAGTAAAACATTTCCAAAGGGATGCATCTCATTACATCCATTCTAAATTAACGCATTTTTTTAAACGATACGCCATGGTTTTACCATCACGCCATGGTTTTACCATCACGCCATGGTTTTACCATCACGCCATGGTGGTGTTTTACCACCACCATGGCAAAACATGGTGGTGGTAGTGTAATGATCTGGGCCTGCTTTGATGATCAAGATCTAAACAATTTGCTACATGACAGAACCATAAATCATGCTCTCCACCATCCTGAAGGAAAATATCCAATTTTATGGAGCATGACAATGAGCCAACGTCTCAAAAATAATACCTTAGCTGGCCTAGACAGAAGCTGGACTTTAATCTGACTGAGAATGCAGCAGTGCAACTCCAGAACCATTTTTAAAAATTAAAAATTATGAAAAAGTGGGCTAAAGTACATCCACAACAACCAGAGGAAGTTCTGCATGAAGCCAGACTGCAAGTTACAAATAACAGAAAAATGTCACAGGTTAACCTCACCCTACTTACTCACATTCAGAAAGTCTTCCTGGTGTTGTTATTCAGTCCAAACCAGGTAACATCCTTTTATGTTGGCAGCAAAACAGGTGTAACTCAACCAAAATCCTACCGACTTCACCTTTAAATAACTAAAGCAAAACTCTTTTGGGGCCAAACAAAGATAAACTATTTTTCCCCATCTTGTGCTGGTGCCTCCATCTATCATCTATACTGTCATTGTGTTCACACTTTGGACAGACTGGCAGTGACTTTGCATTGACTTTTCATTCATTTTTTTATACATTTCTACAGCCTGACCCTAAATCTAACCATTACCAGAAGATACCAAACCATAAAACGGCCCTAAACTCAATTCACACTTTAGTCCTCCTAAAGCTAACCCCTAATCCAAAAACATTTCTCACAGTGCAGTATTTGTTTGGATACAGTGTTCCTTACACTGTATCAAAAACAAGACTACCCACACACACACAACTAAAGACAATTTAAAGATACCTAGCAGTCATGTTTTTGGACAGTCACCCAGAAAGAACCTGTAAACTCCATCCAGGTCTGGTTTTTCTTGCAGGAAGGCAACAGAGCTACTAATGCTGCGTTCACACTGCAGAATCAAGTCAATCAATCAAATTTTATTTGTATAGCAAATTTCAGCAGCAAGGCATTTCAAAGTGCTTTACATAATTAAAATAAAAACAGAAATAAATTAAGTGACCCAATTCCTGTATCTGATCTTTTTAAGACATTCTGAACAGTACAGGTCGGATATTTTTTTCAAAATGCGACCCAGGTCACTTGGAGTGTGTTCACACTGCAACCTGAAGTGACCCAATTCTGATTTTTTTTTTTCATGAGTCTGAACAGCACAGGTCAGATTCTTTTTTAATATATTAGCATATCTGATATGTATCGCATTCAAATGCGACCTAACGTCCAGGCTGCATTCATCCGAACTGAACGTCACTGATACTCAACAAGTCTCTCTATTCTGCGTCCTGATACGGGCAAGCGGAAAGAAAAAAAACAACTAAGATGGACTATATGAGGATTAAGTTGTTAAAGTGCTGGCTCCGGTCAGACAACAACTTCAAATGTGTAAGCTATGCTCCACCGTTAGCCTCCATGTTTACTTCCGCAAACACTGAGCACTACTTTTTTTTTTTATGGCGGTTGGTAGAACACTGAGAACGCTGAGCACGGTGACGTTATTGCGCCCTCTACTGCGCATGCGGGACACTTTCAGGCCTAACTGCAGCACCATGCAGCCCCGCCCTGGGTAATGTCGCCTAAATCAAAAACTGACAAAACTACTCGTATATTACAAAAGTTTAGACGATAATTACTTCTTCCAAAGGTGATACTACCATTTTTAAAGTTTTGGTAGCAAATGTACTTTTTCGCGTATGTATAAGTTACCAATTTCCAGTCACCATTTATAAGTTGCCCTTTGTATCCACTAAAGTTATGCAACATTTTTCAAGAGGTCATGCTTCAGATCATTATCACTCCATTTGTTCCATTAAAATACTAAAATGAAATTTAATATTTTTATTCCAGAAAGGTCTTGAGGTCACCAAAAGAGACCTCAGATGGTCTCTGCAGACTAGAGACCCTCTCTAGTTTGCAGGTGTAGGCAACAGGTGCGCTAAACTCCGAGCCACGTCTCAGCCAATCACAATCCAGAGTCCAGATCCGGTGAGAGCATGGCCGCTTTTCAGGAGTATATCTGCGAGCAGAGGCTCCGCACGGCTCAATGTGCCACCACTGCAGCAGCTTTGAACTTATATTCCAGGCTGAAGTAAGTTTTAAGATGAAGTCCTTCGTCCTGCTGCTTCTGTCCCTCTCCTGCTGTCCGGGTTCGGTTGGTTCCTCTTCCGCTGTGGAGGACGCGTACAGCGCCGTCGTCAGCGTCGTGTCTCCGGGCCAGAGCTTTCTGACCGGGGAGTCCCTTCGCTCCCTCTTTAATACCCTGCAGAATCGTGTGCAGTGCGGTGAGGTGCCGTGTGGAAAGGTGAGTTTTATTGGGCCGAACCTGGCTACCAGGTTAGGGTCGACGGAACCGGGAGCCCAACTGCTGCAGATCCAAGAGATACTAGTTACCCGCTCATTACCGCGGAAATAAATAGGATTTTGTAATTAGATGCACAGATATTGGTCGTAATATGTTGATTTAGTTAAAAACAAAGTGTATCTTAATAAGTAAAAAATAATTTAAAGCGAAGTGAAGTTGATTAAATTCAAAGTAGAACTTAAAACTGACATGTTTTTTGTTTTTTCGTTTGCTCTTTTTGTTTGTTTATTAAAAAACAAAATGCCGTAAAATGAAAAACAAATTCTTACCTGCCTCGGAAAGTTGAAGCTGTTTCGGAAAAAGAGGCAGTAGCACCTAATCTATCATTCTTCTTTTTTTCTTATTTCTTTTTTTTGACAATTGTACAGACTTAAAACTAAAACAAATTTAAACTTCTGAGTCAAGAGGTTGTAATAAAAAAGTACATATTTAAATGTATACAGATTATATATCGACCTTATTCTGTAATCTAACATTTAAAAAAGTACATTTATGAACATACAACTTTTACAAAGATGGAATATATATGAACATTTTAAACCAATTTAAAATATAGAATAGGATTATTGTAACACGGTAGAGAAATTAGGTGTCCAACAGTGGGGAAATGAAAAGAAAAAGTAAAAATTTAATGATGCTGATGTTGAATATTAATATATATATATATAAATTTATTTTTTTTTTTTAAACATCGGTATCATTAAATTTGTACTTTTTTATTATATTATTATAAAAAATAAGAAAAGTATGTTTGAATAATTACATCTTTGATTTTTAAATAATTCCAGATTATCCTGACAATTTTTTTTAAACAAAAACACATTTTTATCTATTTTACTCAAACCAGAGCTTATGTGCATGAAAGAAAATAACAAAGAAAATGTAATTTTACTGGTTAATGTTGATTAAGAGAATAAACGGTGATTTTAAACGTTTAAGCTTCAGACGCCCTGACTGCTGGTTTATTATTAAGTCGAGAGTCTAACCTGCAGCTCTGCTGTCGGGTGTGGCTCCATTTCCTTCACAGGTTCCTTTAGTTATTATAGAAAAAAAAATTAAACTTTGCAGCATTTTTTAAATATTGTATAATAATAATAAAAAAGCTTGTTTTAGTAATTTCTCTCTGTTTGCATACAATATTTGAATAAAAGCTGCAACAAAATGTTTTTTCGTTTCATCACTAAATTACTAATTATGTGTTCTCCTTTAATTTCATTTTATTTGAAAGGATTAAAAGATGTGGAATTTTTCATTAAATTAACTAATTAAAGTGAAAAGTATCCACCTTTGTTCACATCAGTTAAAATGCAAAAACTTTCTTGTTTCAAAAAAAATAAAAATATTAAAAATTCTTTAAAACATTCTTGAATATAACCAGAAAATGATCACATTTTAAAGCAGGTATGTTCAAGTTTTTTCTTATGTTGATTTCACGGGTCTAGATAAATTTTGATTAGCAGGAGCGATAACGACATTAAAAATACAATTTACAGAAAATGTATTTATTTGGCTCGTAAATATGCTTTACAATGATATTTTTATTTAGTTTGATTTTTTGAAGAGCGTTGCATGACCCTAAAATTATTGATTTGTGACCACCAGTGGGGCCCCGACCCCATCTTTGGGAACCACAGTTATAAATAAATGCATTGATTAGAGAAAGTTGTTTTTACAAAAAGTAAAAATTGATCATCTTTTGTCTGTAAACAGGGGAATTCATTGTGTAAGTAAAATTGTAACAAAAAAGTAACATTAAAAAAGGGAATGCTGTAAGCATGGAACAGCATTTTCCAATAAATGTAGTAATATCCATAAATCTTGCACGCAAACTAATGTGTAATATTTCTCAGCTTTTGGAGAAAAGACACAAAGTCCTGAATTGTTTTGTTGTTTTTTATCAAAAATAATTACATTTGTAAAATCAATTGTTACATTTGTTTTTAAAATTTGTTAAAGTTCATGTCAGAAAAAGACTGAGCATGCATCGGTTTTTATTAGCAGAACCAAACCTTTTCTCTATAAAAAAGCAAAAGAAGCGGCAGCAAGGCTCAGGTTAGCAGAGTTGGATCTGAATAAGAAATATCCAGAAAATGCATTTAATCTCTCATAAAAATCATAACTTACCAGAAACTAGTTAAGCTACAGCACTAATTCAGCGTCACTTTAAAAACTATGCTATTCTTTTACTTAAACTATTTTAAAGGAAACTAAACTCTATTCAGATGTGTCTCTCTTAATCACAGTGACTGTATCTTTTGTCAGAACAAACATTTTAAGTGCGCTTATTTCTCAAAACCAAAATGACACTGTACGTTAACTGTCAAGCACGGCAGTGGAGGGGTCATGACTTGGGCTTGTTTTATTACCTCAGGACCCAAATGACCTCGGCCTCCTCGCAAATATTTGAAGAGCAACTCAAAAAAAAGGAAATAATTGAGGTGTTGTAATATTCCAGTCAAAGTCCAGACCTCAAACTGAAAAGCGGGTTCCTGGCGGCCTCAATAAACTTAAGTAACGTTGTAGGTCAGAATCCCTCCGCAAAGATCCGAGGTGCTGATAAACTCAGACAAAAAGCTACTGCTGCTAAAGTTTTACATCCTGGTTTCACATGTTTGCTTTAGCTTTGTTTGACATGGATAATTACAAAGTGTAACAACATGGCTTAGGTCTGAAATCTAATATTTGCACCCAGAAAAGCATTCCTGTTATTACTGCTAATGCCTGGCTTTTACCCTGAAAGTTAAATATTGTTTATACTTTTCATTAATCTGTTCAAGTGTTGAATCTATATTGAATTACTTCCAAATTGGCTGCAGAAATTTAATATAAACATATAAAGCCACACAGTATTTTTTTAACCCTTGTATCTGGATGTTTTTGAGACTAAAGAATGAAACTTAATTGTTTTACATCTGTGTTCATTTAAAGCCTACTGGCTAATATTATCATAGCTTTAACACAAAATGTAAAAAAAAGAAAAAATGTCTATGCTTATAAAGAGTTCTTAATCTAACATTTCATAGGGCCTTATCAAGTTATCAGAAGAATAATCAACCCTTTTGTTTCCTTATTGAGGCTGAATTGCTTTCCTTTCTTCATATTAGACTATTCCCCCTGTTTAATTTGATAAACTGCTATAATATCTGATTGAGATAAAATACTTTATCAGCAGGAACAGAGTCCTTGAACTTCTTCGATGACAGCTGTAAAATGCATCAATGCGCAGCATGAAACTGTGAAATATCTCTTGTGTGACTGCGATGGGACAGAAAGGAATAATTATTTATGCAAAATATAACTTTGTATTTATGGCTTTAATAACAACAAAAAATTTAAGTAACATTTTTCTGTATTTGTTGAAAGTTTCTGTTCAGATCCTCCACTCTCCTTCCTGATGTCTTTTAGTTGCAGTGAACAATTCGTAGTGGATTAATGACTCAAAATGCAAGTCTAACTCGCAGCATGAAATATTTCACCATTATCGCCTAAATTGTTGCCTGTCATGAATGTCACTCGTCTCGTCGTTTACTGCTTCTCACATCTCAACAGAGCTGAGTGAAATCTGATGCTTGAACTTCGCTCATTTCTACTCAGAATAGATCCAGACGTTAATAGTGATCTTAGAAATATAGGAAATGTTATGCAAAAAGATGTCTAGTAGAATATGATGTCGGGATGAACTGAATTTTGAAACCACACCTTGGAGATTTTTTTTTTAAAAGAATTGCGAGAATTAACAGTAATGCAGTTATGTCGTATAAATCGCAATATTAATAGATATCACATTAATGCTTTCGGCTAGAGGGTGAGAAAACCTTAAAACATTTACTGTAAATGAATGCAAGGCTCCACAGGTGGTTGTTTAATCTGATCTCGTGTGTTTTTTCTTTGTCTCTCTCATTGTGCGAATGCTCAGTGTGACCTGGCCGGGTCAGTTCATCAACTCATCGGGAATCACTCTGTCCACGGGAGGGAAGAAGACGGAAAAGTTGAGGACAACGTAACCGTCAGCGTGTCTCAGTTCCCAGTTCTCGCTGCCGGCAGCGTCCTGTACCTCTCCTCGCCGGACTCGGTCTGTACGGCCGTGGGTCAGGGGAAGTGGGCAGAGGAGACGGACCGCTTCCTGCACAAACACACACACTCTGACCACCGCTCACACCCTCACATTGGCATTGTTGGACTTGGGGGCGTGATTCAGGACCTGCAAAACCACTATGAGCCGTCAAATAAGGTAAAACCCTTAGACACTCGTCTTTTGGTGCATAAAAATACAAGAAAATCATTAAGTTACGATGCTAAAATACCAAAAGTTTATATTCAAAATTAGTCTTTAAATTAGTCAATTTGGCTTGTTGCATATTTTTGCTTAAGGTTTAATGAGCTTGAAGAGAAGATGGTTGCAAGACTCTTATTTCAAGTTTAACTATTATAAGTTCGGAAGCCACTGCCCTGAATAAACAATAAAATAAATCCACAAGCAATTTAATAAGCTTGCATAACAGTCTTTATCACTCTTTAGGTAACATTTTTCAGCTTTTATTGTACGTTGAAGGTGTCAATAAGTAATTTAAGAAATATTTTATTAGTTAATAGCACCAGCTGACAAGT
The DNA here is from genome assembly GCF_904066995.2 of Poecilia reticulata. Taxonomy (NCBI): domain Eukaryota; kingdom Metazoa; phylum Chordata; class Actinopteri; order Cyprinodontiformes; family Poeciliidae; genus Poecilia; species Poecilia reticulata. Next base: position 17,112,004 of record NC_088840.1, read on the forward strand.
CAAAGTTTCACACTGCATGTCCTGCGTCTCCTGAAACCGTGCACCTCCCCGGACATAGGTCAGATCCAGCTAAGATCTGGAAAAAACGACCACATTCCAGTTTCAGTCATACAAAATGCAACAATGCCAGTTTCATTATATGTCTTAGAGTATCATGAGGAAGTTTAATGTTTTTGTTTCTCATCTTGGATAGTGAATATCTTTTTATTTAAAAAAATATTTTCAGCTTGTTTTTTCTGCAGAATGCTAAGCTGTTAGCGCTGTTCAAGCCACCCACATCCAGAGTTGGGTAGTAGCTAGTTACATTTACTCAATTACATTTACTTGAGTAACTTTTTTGACAATGAAAAAAAAACAATTTTTACTATGCTGTACTTTTACTTGAGTAATTTTATTATGAAGTATTTCTACTCTTATTTGAGTAAAATTTCTGGATTCTCATGTTTTAACCAAAAACTCAAAAGACAGACACACACTTGCAGTTTTTGTTAAAGTTTAATAAGTTTGTTTTTTTTATTATTGGAAGAAACTGATTTGGACATTTTTTGTTACTTATGTGAATTATTGTCATTTTAGTCCTTTAAAAAACTAAAATTTCCACTTTGTTTTGGTTCATCTGATTATGTAATTTTTAAATATTAAACGATTCATTTGATCAGTTACTCAGTATTCGAGTAACTTTTTATGAAATACTTTTTTACTTGAGTAATTTCTTGGACCTTCACTTGAGTTAAAATATGTTGAAGTAGTGCTACTCTTACTTGAGTAACGTCTCCAGTTGGTAAATTTGTATGCATTTTTTTCAAGCCAGAAATGATGTATAAAATTCTTTTGTGTATTAATCCAGAAGTTGCTTTAATATGAAGCAAAAGCCAGCAGATCACATTTCCAAGAAGTAACATTAATTAAAGTGAACTAAGTAACATTCTCCCTCCTGAAGCTGCTGTTTTTGTATCATACTTGTTAAATAACTTCAAATTTGAAATAAGGATATGTCTAAACCTTCAGTGAGTCGTGTTTTTTTTGGCGTGGGGGTTTAAACTGAACTTACAGGCAGCCTGGAGACAAACCTTTTATTTATTGCGGATGCTTACCTCTCTGTCCTCAGAGCTGTGTAGCGGCCAGCAGCATCATGGTGGAGGTGGACCCGTTGTTTCCAGACCAGAAACAAGAAGTGGGCGCAGTGCTGGGGCGTGTCCTCTACTATGCCCTGCTTGGTTACTGCTTCAGTGATGAGTCCCTGCCGGAAGAGAGCTTTTTCCTGGATTACATCATGACTCAACTTGGTTCAGAAAATTTCACTGTTCATGGTAAATAAACCCAGACAGTCCAGTCCATATTGAAGCTAAGGAGAAATGGTCCACGTCTAGATATTTGTGCTCAGTTGTGCTTTGTGTCCTGCAGATTTGGAGGTTCTCATGACGAACCTGAATATTGGTTCAGAGGACGACCATGATCACAATCATAACGAAGACACCGATAATCATCGAAGGAAGCAGAGCGGGCCTAAAAGTAACAGCTGGCAACATGTAAGTACCTGTACGACCTGCATGATGAAAGTCTAAATCAATAACAACATACATTTTTGGAAAAAATTAAGAGTCCACTGCACCTGAACCCCATTGAAAACCTCCTGCTCATTCTACCAAATATTGATCTCTGAACTCTTCCCGGGTTAAAACATCAGTATTGTTGTTTCTAAATGAAGATCAACTTCTTTTCTCTGCATTATTTGAGGTCTGAAGTCTCTGCATCCTTTTCATTATTTTGACAATTTCTCTTCTTCTGCAAATGCTAAATATTTGCTTGAAATTTCAGAGACATGTTGTCAGTAGTTCATAGAATAAAAGAACAATGTTCACTTTACTCAAACATATACCTATAAAAAGTAAAATCAGAGAAACTGATCATTTCAAGTGGCCTCTTATTTTTTTTCCAGAGCTATATATATTGATATAAACATGTGATCAATATCAATAGATGATCATCTGATGGAATATTCAATAATTTCCCTGAACTGCCATCTAGAACCACACGGTATTCTGGGGGATTTAGAGGAAAGGCTTTAGTTGCTCAGCCTCTCACAGCCAGAAGTAAGGTTGGGTGGAATTTACTAGCCGACTCTTTGGTTACCTAGCAACAGCCTGCTAAGTAACTTGTAGTTACCTAGCAACAACTTGTTGAGTAACTGGCGCAGCAGCAGTTTAGCTCTTTGCCTCGTTTTGCTTAAAAATAAAAAACTGTGTGGAGTGAAAACTGGATAAAACAGGAAAGGTCTCGCCACCAGATTGGCAGTATTTCAGATATTTAAACAAAAATAACTAACCAGTAATTATTGATATTGACTAATATGCTTATATCATGTTTTTCAGCCATATTGTCCAGCCGTAAGTTGTTCCAACATAAACTGTTGTAAAAAAGTATATCCCCTTAACGATATCTTTTGGGGTTTTTTCACAAATAAATGTTCAAAATCACTTACATTTTGACTTGGAAACTAAAAAAACTTTGTTGATAACTTGGAATATTTCAGACTAAATTCCAAAGAAACAAGAAATTTGAAAGGGGACAAACACTTTTCCCACTAATTAGTCTAGTGCCAAAAAATTGTTTTCAGAAGAATGTTATTTTTGTTCATGCTGATAAATTCAAATCATCCACTTTTCTCATTTTTAAGCACACACTGCATAAGTTTTTGTGTTTGGGAAAGAAAAACAGCACTGTATTACAAATAATGTTTAAAAATATGTCATTTTAATTATTTTCTTTTGTTTTTTTTCAGCACTGTTTTACAGCTGACGAACTGATCAAGATCTATAAACTTACTGGGGAAAGTTCTGGCATGGGTCAATCTGGCATTGCAAAGCTCAGTCCTGCTCTGGTCCAGCAGATCCTGAGTGGAACGTGCACCACCGTGCCAGAACCAGTGACCCCCGAGGGCCTCTCCACCACTGACAGTGAGCGTGACGCAATGACTGCTGCTTTTATTGGGTTGCACTTTATGAAACTTGGATATGTTATTTTAACTGATTCGCAAACCTGACCTCTTCCATCTCCTGCTCTTCTCCCTGCAGAATACCTTTATGCAACCATTGCCAATCTACTCATAACCCTCACTGCCATGCTTGGCATCGTGGTGCTGCTGTGTACGTCATGCACCAACGTTTTCCAGATGAGCGTCCAGTTCTGCATCAGCATGGCTGTCGGTTCTCTGACTGGAGACGCCCTGCTGCACCTCATACCAATGGTGGGTGAAGAAAAAACTAATTATTCAAAGCACATTTGTCCTGTAATTGTTGATCGTGTTGGATAAATTATTCCTTCTCCATCATCAATTAAAAGTAAAGCATTGACACGTCTAAATTTGACCTTCCTCTCGTATGCTTCCAGATTCTTGGTATACACGTTCACACAGAGGACGGCAGTGACGCTCATCAGCATTCAAGCGACGAACACGTAGAAACGCCAGACTACATTTTCAAAATGCTGGTGGTGATTGGAGGGGTCTACGTATTTTACCTGATGGAAACCATCTTCTCAATGGTCACCAATAAAAATGAACACCATCATGAGGGGGTAAGTGGAGACACTCAACCTGAAGATATAACTTTTATATTATTATTATTAAAAAGCTATTTTTGTGTCTTCAGATCTGCTTCAGAGATGAAAGTAGGTTTAAATCACTAATTGACATTAAATCCGACTAAACATTTTGTAGGTTTCAACATTATTTCTATGCATTAAAAGCCTGAATAATGGGATATATTTTTAGAAATTCAAAAGTGTACATACACTGAGACCATTTAGCTTTTAAGGCTGTAAACTTCTGATTGGCTTTGGAGGGATCTGGAGAAAAACAGGGGAGATTTTAAGCCTGAAAACACCAACCAAACTGAGGGACAGGAGTGGCAGCATCATTTTTCAGAAAGAGGAACTGGTGCACTTCACAAAATAGATGGCATCATGCATAAGGAACATTATGGTTAAAAAATGGAGGAAGTGTCTCCAACAGGTTGGAGCAGAAATGGGTTTTCTAAATGGACAATTCCTCCAATCATGTGATTTAAATACAAAATGACTTTAGTAAGACGGTTAATATTTTGGAGACACAATAATAAAGCCCTGATTTTAATCCTATAGAAAATTTACGTGCAACACTGAAAAGTTGTTTATGTGAGGCAGCATACAAACTGAACAAAATGAGCCAGAATTTCAGAAAACTATTAGAAGAAGCTTGTTGAACGATGGCAGAAACATTTCAGTCACACAATTTAAAGGACAACAGATTTTGTAAATAGCCAATTATTCTTTTTTTATAATGTGTAATTTTTTTTTTTGTACATAGAAAGGAGCCATGTTAACTTTTGTTGTTTTTACCTTTCTCATGAACAAAATGTTTTTGTTTAATTAAAAGTTGACTGGTCGTCAATTTTTACGACCAGTCAGACCGTAGAGTGTAAACTCCTAAAATTAAAAGAAAATATATTTGAATTTAAATTTGTGTCACTTTTTTCTATCAATTAGCAGATAGGAATAATCCTAACTGATCTAAAACAGAAAAACTTTAGCATGATTTTAATGCCGAAAGTGGAAAAAAAACACATTTGTGTCTTTTTCTTAGTCATTTTGAACATCTTGTCTCACTTGTCAGAAGTATTACGAAGCATCTAATAAGAAATAATTGGAACAATTTACTTTCCGTTTAGCCTTTCTATAGATTGCCATCGGATCAATTTTTATTTCTATCCTAAATTTCTAAAATGTTTTGCCCCTCTTGTAGGACGAATCAAACCCTCACCACTGCGATCATATTGGGGTTTTAGAGATGTACCAACAGGAAAAGAAACAAAAAGATAAGTCTCAGTCTGCATCCAAGGCAGATCTGGTGAGTAAACGACTCAAATTAATGACATTTAAACATTTTAAGACTATTGCCTGATTGAAAAGGGATATAGAAGTCGAATTTACCTTCACAAAAAAAGAAAACGAATACACCACATACTTGTCTTGTAGTAAAAGGCTTCTTTCCTGGACAAAGTATGTAGAAATGAATTCACCATCCTGTAGTTTTACTTTTAAGACAACCTGCTTGAATTGTTTGAATTAACATTAAAGGTAATGCAAACATTTCAGGTTGATGATGAAGAAAAGTATGATTCAGAGCAGAAAAAGCAGAGAAAAGGTGAGTAAAACATCCCCCAACAAAGAAAAGTGAGTTCATGAAGTCGGGATAATCACCATGTTTATTGCACAAACTATAATCTTTTGTATTACAGAAAAGCACCTGCTGCCTTACATGATAACCATCGGTGACGGGATACACAACTTCGCAGACGGATTGGCAATAGGCGCGGCTTTCTCCATGTCATGGAGGTCCGGTCTGGCCACATCAGTGGCGGTGCTCTGCCACGAACTCCCTCATGAACTCGGTGAGCTACGTCACTCTGAACATTTGAGTTGATCCTATTTGGGTTTTTTAGACTTAACCTCACTGTTTTGCTGTCATTTCTGCAGGGGATTTTGCCATCCTGCTCCACAGCGGCTTGTCTGTCCAAAAGGCGCTGCTTTTAAACATGGGCAGCGCCGTGACCTCTTTTATAGGCCTGTATATCTCTCTGTCTGTAGCCACTGACCTTGCAACCCAGCAGTGGATAGGTGCAGTAGCTGCAGGGCTCTTTCTCTATGTTGGCCTGGCTGACATGGTGAGTGCTTCTACTCGATTACCTTTGAATAAAAACTAAAATCCTGCAGAAACGCATTAAAAACCGTCTTTCCTTTGTGTTACTTGCAGCTCCCTACGCTGGTCCATGTCGGCAGCAAGAGGCCGTGGCAGAAGTTTCTGCTGCAGAACGCCGGTATTCTAATCGGCTGGATTATCCTGCTGCTGCTGTCACTTTACGAGGACGAGATTAGCTTTTAATAGTTTTAATTTTATTAAACCAGCCTTTCCTAATGGCTCATCGTTTCCCTGGAAACATCGTAAAGCCTTTAGATAAAAAAAAATAAAAAATCCAAATTAATGTTTGAATATTTCCTCAAAGTTGTCTAAATGTCAACTTAAAGCATCCCCAGAAAGTTTTGTCCCTGAGTTAGTTTAGCTCTTTACATCCTTTACTGCAGTCCTTTGGGCACTCTGGATCCTCTGCATATCTTGTCCTATGACTGAAACGGTATTTTGGATCTTGAGTGCATCAGAACCTCTGATTGCACATGCAGAGACATGCACACAGAACACTGTAAAGTAATGTCACTGTGCAAACTGAGCTGCTCGCTCTATTGAAACCTCCCTCACATGCAACATTATGCAATCTGATAAAAATACAGATAAGTTTTTTATCCAGTACAACACTGAAACTGATGATGGAGGTACAGAAACCTCCCTTATTTATAGGAGGATTCTACAGATTGCAGGGAAAAAAATAAGCATAGCCATGACGCACATGTTGTAATAAATATGAAGAGCTAAATAATGATGTGCTCCCAATGAAATGAGGTTTTATAAATTTAAAACGTGGAGCTCATACACAGGGGAGTCCCAATATGCTGTAAATAAAAACTTGAATCCAAATACCAAATGAAAGGTTGTTTGACCATGTGAACACTCCATTAAACTACCAGTATCATAGAGAAGACTTGAGATATTCTTTCCAGAGTTTTTATAAAATAAAATGCGTTACTGAACTCCATCAAATGTGACCGAATACAATTTAAACTCATTTTTAAAATACACAATGTTTAAATGAATATAAATGTACCTTTTGATGCTTTTTTTTTGTCATTGTTGCTTAATTTATGTTTTCCTAACTTTTCAGTGGTGCATTTTGATGCACTTTTGTTTGCTAAATGGATGTTGACACTGACTTTGCTTTGGATTTTCTGTTTTTGACCAAAGCTAATTGTTTCTATAGCTTTTTTTTTTGTTTGTTTTTTTACATAAGTTAATTATTTTTATGAGTGAATGATGAACATATGTTTGTTAATGTGAAAATGATGTCTTTTTGTATACCGTTTTCTTTCTCTGTAATGAACAGAAGTGCCAATGGTGCTATATGAATAAACCGATCTGAATTGATACATGGCTTTATCACAGGCACAGTGTATTTTTACACTGTAGTACTCTACAACTAAAAATAATCAAAACTCAACCATTAACCCTGCTTACAGACAGAAAACTCACTCCACGCACGTCTCTATGATTCACAGCATTTTTGCTGATTAAAATGTAGGTTTCCATACTCCTATCAGTCCATATTAGCCTAATGGCGAAGTGATAATGATATGTTTGTGATAAGCAGATATAAGAGGCGACAGATTGTCCTGGTCGTCGTCTTATCAGAAAACACCCCATTGGAATACCTCAGCTTGGGACAAAGTATTGCCTTTTTTTCATGTCGATAAAACTGTTATCGCAGTTCCTTTATCATTTATGATGAAAGCAGAAATAATGCATTAACTGATGTAATCTGGCTTAAAATGAACACATTTGAATGAATAAATTGCCAAGATAAAATACTAAACTATGTTGTGACAATTACTCCAACACAATTTAACTGTATTTTAAACAAATCTGGTTCTCTCATAAAATCTAAGTAAGCTGCTACAACGCAAATGTTGGTTTGTTCCCCTTTGGCTTTTTCAGATGACCAAATGCAAATGGTCATTACAAAATGTTCAAAAGCATGTATTATTTTTTGCTTCTACTTCATAATTAGCCACGACTGTCTAGTGCTGTGAAAAAGTATTTGTTCTCTTAAATATTTCCTCAGGAACAAGCAACAAAATTAGACAAGAATGGCCTCAGTGAACCCGAGTTTTCAAACGGTATATTTATGTAACAGGAAAAGCTGTAAAAGCTGTCCTTGAGAGGGGCTGGACGTACTTCCACTCTGGAGTTGCCCACGGTGAGAGGCGCCGGGCTGGAGTGGGCATACTTGTTGCCCCCCATTTGGGCGCCTGTACGTTGGGGTTCACCCCGGTGAACGAGAGGGTAGCCTCCCTCCGCCTACGGGTGGGGGGACGGGTTCTGACTGTTGTTTGTGCTTACGGGCCGAACGGCAGTTCAGATTACCCACCCTTCTTGGAGTCCTTAGAGGGGGTACTGGAGAGTGCCCCTCCTGGGGACTCCCTTGTTCTACTGGGAGACTTCAACGCTCACGTGGGCAATGACAGTGAGACCTGGAGGGGCGTGGTTGGGAGGAACGGCCCCCCCGATCTGAACCCAAGCGGTGTTCTGTTGTTGGACTTCTGTGCTCGTCACGGATTGTCCATCACGAACACCATGTTCAGGCATAAGGGCGTCCATATGTGCACTTGGCACCAGGACGCCCTAGGCCGCAGTTCGATGATTGACTTTGTCATCGTCTCATCGGATTTGCGGCCGTATGTCTTGGACACTCGGGTGAAGAGAGGTGCGGAGCTGTCCACTGACCACTACCTGGTGACGAGTTGGCTCCGGTGGTGGGGGAGGAAGCCGGTCAGACCTGGCAGGCCCAAACGTGTAGTGAGGGTCTGCTGGGAACGTCTGGCGGAGTCCCCTGTGAGACGGAGCTTCAACTCTCATCTCCGGCAGAACTTCGAACACGTTCCGGGGGAGGTGGGGGACATTGAGTCTGAGTGGACCATGTTCCGTACCTCCATTGCCGAGGCGGCCTATCGGAGCTGCGGCCGCAAGGTTGTTGGTGCCTGTCGCGGCGGCAACCCTCGAACCCGTTGGTGGACACCTTCGGTGAGGGATGCTGTCAAGCTGAAGAAGGAGTCCTACCGGGCCTTTTTGGCCTGTGGGACTCCAGAAGCAGCTGATAGGTACCGGCAGGCGAAGCGGCATGCGGCTCGGGTTGTCGCTGAGGCAAAAACTCGGGCGTGGGAGGAGTTTGGAGAGGCCATGGAGACAGACTTCCGTACGGCTTCGAGGCGATTCTGGTCCACCATCCGGCGTCTCAGGAGGGGGAAGCAGTGCAGCACCAACACTGTTTATAGTGGGGATGGTGCGCTGCTGACCTCAACTCGGGACGTTGTGGGCCGGTGGGCGGAATACTTCGAAGACCTCCTCAATCCCACCAACATGCCTTCTGTTGAGGAAGCTGAGCATGGGGACTCTGGGCTGGGCTCTCCTATCTCTGGGGACGAGGTCGCCGAGGTGGTCAAAAAGCTCCTCGGTGGCAGGGCCCCGGGGGTGGATGAGATCCGCCCGGAGTTCCTTAAGGCTCTGGATGTTGCGGGGTTGTGTTGGCTAACGCGACTCTGCAATATCGCATGGACATCGGGGGCAGTTCCCCTGGACTGGCAGACTGGGGTGGTGGTCCCCCTGTTTAAAAAGGGGACCGGAGGGTGTGCTCCAATTACAGGGGGATCACACTCTTAAGCCTCCCTGGTAAGGTCTATTCAGGGGTCCTGGAGAGGAGGGTCCGTCGGATAGTCGAACCTCGGATTCAGGAAGAGCAGTGTGGTTTTCGTCCTGGTCGTGGAACACTGGACCAGCTCTACACCCTCAGCGGGGTCCTGGAGGGTGCATGGGAGTTCGCCCAACCAGTCTACATGTGTTTTGTGGACTTGGAGAAGGCGTTCGACCGTGTCCCTCGGGGGGCCCTGTGGGGAGTACTCCGGGAGTATGGGGTACCGGGCCCTTTGATACGGGCTGTCAGGTCCCTGTATGACCGGTGTCAGAGTCTGGTCCGCATTGCCGGCAGTAAGTCGGGCTCGTTTCCGGTGAGAGTTGGACTCCGCCAAGGCTGCCCTTTGTCACCGATTCTGTTCATTACTTTTATGGACAGAATTTCTAGGCGCAGCCGAGGTGTTGAGGGAATCCGTTTTGGTGGCCTTAGGATCGCATCTCTGCTTTTTGCGGATGATGTGGTCCTGTTGGCTTCATCGGAACGTGATCTGCAGCTCTCACTGGAGCGGTTCGCAGCCGAGTGTGAAGCGGCCGGGATGAGGCTCAGTGCCTCCAAATCCGAGGCCATGGTCTTGAGCCGGAAAAGGGTAGAGTGCCTTCTCCGGGTCAGGGGGGTCGTCCTGCCTCAAGTGGAGGAGTTTAAGTATCTGGGGATCTTGTTCACGAATGAGGGAAGAAGGGAGCGGGAGATCGACAGGCGGATTGGGGCAGCGTCTGCCGTGAAGCGGGCGCTGTACCGGTCCGTCGTGGTGAAGAGAGAGCTGAGCCAAAAAGCGAAGCTCTCGATTTACCGGTCGATCTACGTTCCCACCCTCATCTATGGTCATGAGCTTTGGGTCATGACCGAAAGAACGAGATCACGGGTACAAGCGGCCGAAATGGGTTTCCTCCGCAGGGTGGCTGGGCTCTCCCTTAGAGATAGGGTGAGAAGCTCGGTCATCCGGGAGGGACTCAGAGTAGAGCCGCTGCTCCTCCACGTCGAGAGGAGCCAGTTGAGGTGGCTCGGGCATCTGGTAAGGATGCCTCCTGGACGCCTCCCTGGTGAGGTGTTCCGGGCACGTCCCACCGGGAGGAGGCCTCGGGGAAGACCCAGGACACGCTGGAGGGATTACGTCTCTCGGCTGGCCTGGGAACGCCTTGGGATTCCCCCGGAGGAGCTGGAAGAAGTGGCTGGGGAGAGGGAAGTCTGGGCCTCCCTTCTGAAGCTGCTGCCCCCGCGACCCGACCCCGGATAAGCGGAAGAAAATGGATGGATGGATGGATGGATGAAAAGCTGTAAAAGGTAACCTGGCCTTGTGCGAGGAAGTAATTATCTCTCTTGTTAAATGATGAATTAACTGTGATTAGTCATGTTGGTTGGAAAGCAACCAAGTTAAGTTTCACCAGCCACACCCAGTGATGATTACCACCAGTAGACCCGGTCTGACAACATGAAGTAGGCTACAAGATCTCAAAACGTAATGCAATTCAAGAATATTGACCAATTTTAATGAGGCAAAGGTTACAGCCAATTCAATAAAAAATGGAATAACAGCTAAGACTTTGCTGTCCCCATTTATTTACTTCAATCCAGGGTAAACAATAAGCGTCTGGACAAAAATGGCCTCCAAAGCCAAAACCGCTGCCGACAAAAATAACTCAACGACTCATGTCACATTTACTAGAAAATATCTTAATGATCTCCTAAACCTCTGGGAAAATATTTTGTGAACTGATGACAAAAAAATTTTTTTACAACATGTGTGTCCAGTTACATTGGGCAAAAAAAAAGCTTTACTGACAACCAAACAAGGTGGTGGTGGAGGTTTGGAGCTTCTTTTCAACTTCAGGACTTGGACCACCTGTCTTGATAGAGAATGTCAATGTCCAACAATTAATTTATGACCACAAGACAAAAATGCTTTTGTGTTATGCAACAACCAAATGATTCAAAAACCTCCAGTGACATTCTCAAAGTTTGGCTCTAAATCTAAATTACCTGAAACTGTGGTTCATACTTGAAACCCCTCTAAAGTTCCTAAAATAAAACTATTCTCCAAAGAAGAGTGGGCAAAAAATACTTCAAACTGGAGTAAAAGACTTGTTGCCGATTAGTGGACATGCCAGGTGACATCTGTTTGATTTAATTGAGTAAATTAGACAAACTACCATGGACACACTCCGGACATTGTTTAACCCAACAAGAGTTAAAAACCATAATCAATCTGAAAGTGATTTTGGTCCCTGACTCTGTCCTGTGCTTTGAACAATAAATTTCTGACTATTGTCTTTACATGAGTGGAAAACACACCACCATTTTTAGGTGCCTGATTTTTCTGTGACTTGCTCCAGGTTTGCTGTGCAAAGTAAACGTTATCTCAACTAATCTGCTGCATTTCCAAGTTGCATGAACATCTTCACTCAGTACAGAGTCCGGGTACAACTCACTGCATAGGCAAACAGGAGGATGTTTATCACTCAGAGAAAGATTACGGGTTCATATAACGAGTGTGTGCTGCACGCATGATATCAAGGATGACCAGCGTCTGAGTTTAACTGAGGCAAAATAGCCTATTAAATCTGAACAACCAGGCTGTGCACTAGACAGATTATACAAATTAAAGCAGCAGCTGCTGACTGAGGCAAACCGAATCTTCTTGAGGTCAGCTTTTAAATCTGGTGTGTATAATTAGGCTTTATGGGATTTTATGGTTTAAGGGAGCCTTTTGACCTGTTGTGGTGATAAAACAATAAAAGGAATACCCTCTAAAACTGGACCTTTGAGCCTCAAACATCGTATCCATGTCTTTTCAGACATCTGTGTTTGAAAAGAAAAAGTATTGTACTGAAGCTGTGATGAAAGGAGCCAATGAAAAGCAAGAAATGTTATATAATTATAGATTACAATGGCATTGTTATGGAAGATTTATATCTTCTATATATAATTATTTTCAATAAGTGAGACTTTTGTGTTGTTTTTACGATTTAAAGCACTTTGAACTGACTAATTGCTGAAATGTGCAATACAAATCAAATTGATTATTTGGGGGGTTTTGGTCTTAATCAATAGTTTGATGTTTCTTCTTTGGACTTTGGCTTCTTATCTGCCAAAAATGATGGGGGATTTTTGTTTTTTGAGCTCTTATCCACGATTTATTAATCAATTTAGTATAAAAGACTCCTAAGTAAACGAATTAATTTAAGTCAACTTACACTTAAAACTTTTCAACATTTTATCACAAACGGCTACAGCAGTAACAATTTTATTGAGATGTGCTTGATTGACCAATACAAGGGTACTGGGACTGGTACTGGGAAATGGAGGGAAAATTTTCCTGTTTTAAAATTGTTTATAAATAAAAATACATTTATACATACATGCATCACTTTTGACCTGTATGTACGAACGTCACACTTATAAAGCATGCTCAGTGTTTTACCAACCGCCATAAAAACATAGAGTTCAGTGTTTGCAGAAGTAAACGTAATGGTAGCTAACGTTGAAGCGTATCTTACGATTTTGAAGTTGTCCGACACGAACCAGCATTTTAACAACTCAATCCTCGTTATCGTCCGCCATAATTCTTGTTTTTCTTCCCACTAGCGCGTATCAGGACGCAGAATAGTGACGTTTGTCGAGTATCAATGACGTTCAAGTCTTCCGAATGCGACCGGTAGGTTCAGACATGGGTTAGGTCACGTTGAAAACATCAAATACGGATCGGATATTCAAGTGGCCTGGGTCGCATTTGAAAAAAAGAAAAAATCCGACCTGTGTTGTTCAGACTGTCATGAAAATATCAAATACTGGCAAAGAAAAAAAAAAATCGGAATTGGGTCACTTTGGACTGCAGTGTAAACACAGGCTTCGCTTGTGAAGGAAGAAAATCTATACGCTGATCCCAAAAGAGTGCAAACTACTCACGCCGTATTTCAACGTGATGGAAATGTTTTTGCTGACAAATAAAGGAGATAATGTCACGCAACAGAGACATTAACTCAATCATTCATTTACTGTACTCAATTGGTTTAAAGTTTGTGGTGCAACCATTGGCAATGAACCTTACCAACAACACCAGTCCAAATACTAATCATTATTCTGTTACGAATGCATTTATTGGTTTAAAATATACCTTAACTGTTTCAGTTGAAACGTAATCATATTGAAGAACGTCTCTATCAAAAGATAAATTCAGCTTTTCGCAGTAACATATTGAAGAAAGATTGCTTGGCTTTAACGAGAAAACATTCCCAAACCAGATCCGGTGAAGGTAACCTTGATTTGAGAATGTTATAACCCGTTGCACAACCTTTTTTTCTGAAACTGATACAATCTCAAGCCTTAATTTAGACCATAAAAGATTCGATGCCATCTCATCCTGATCTCTATAACTCTTTTACAATTGAGCACGACTGTGTCGTACGTGCGCGTGATGAATGGAGCCATGATGGCCTGATCTCGCTGGTGAGACTTAAGAATTAATCATCAACCTTAGAAATAACAGCAATAAACCACAAACTGGAAACATACGTGATGTGGAATCCAAATCTGATGCAAAATTGGATTTAATTTCCCAACCAAAAAATAACTTGATGTAGGAAATTATCTTCATTGCCGTTTCTAAAATAATCTAATGTAGAAATCCAGTTTTCTTTTATTGAAAGCTTGATTTTCTTGAAATTGTGTTTCGCAGGACTCACTGAAGGGGAAGTAGATGGTCTACTTTATTAAAATTAATATCTGAAAAAGAATTTTAATGTCTTCCTCATCTACTTGACAAACCAAATATGTAATATTTTATCCGACTGTTTTCTGTTTAGGTGTTGAAAAATGTTTTACTTCAAGCTTCTCAAGAAGAGCAGAGAAAGTTTCTCTCTTTCTCCTAAAGAACTTTTTACTTAAGTTTAATAAATGGATGCTTATTTGAGTCCTCCTTTCTATAAAATTAAAAATGAAAGCGAAGAAGAAAACATTGCTCATAAGACAAAAATTTCCATTTCAAGAACATCTTAATATTTCAGTAAACATCTTAAAATCCTTTAAAAAATGTTTAAGTGTCCACCTAATTTTGCCCGTGGTCCAAATTTGTATCAGTTTTGACTTGAATTTTTAACTGGGTCACAGCCGTTCTGTGAGAAGGAATTGATCGTTTGTTTTTGTCCTCATGGTTCTTGAGAATAAGTTTTAAGTGTACGATTGCAAATAAATGTCACTGCAGTTATTAACTAGAAAAATAGAAAATTTTTATTGAATAACAGTTGATAAGTAAATAGAGGCATACTTGTAAATAATTACTTAAATATACATTATTAACAAAGAGATTGATAAAAACTCTTTGGTCTGATGACGACAGTCACTTGAAGTGAAGAATCTCCTGGGTAGCAAGTCGGATGAGCTGGTTGAAGTCAAAGTGGATGTATTTCCTCCAAAAACGTCGATCTTTGCCGTATATCTGAGCCGGATAACAAGGACTGCCTGCAACAAGAGTTGTCTTTAATCAAATAACCACAGCTCAGTTTTTATTTTTCTACAGTCACTGCAGAGTTGATCTTTACAAAAATGTTTAAAAAGCATCAACCATAAAATCTTACCAAACAGTTTTTTTGCAAAACTGTACTAAAGCTTAAAATCCTTAAACTTCAGTAGTGTATTGTATCTGACATCAAAATCTCAGAGCATTTTTTTCCATTATAGGATTCCTCAAGGATCGCAACTTGGTCCTCTCCTTTTTTAACTCGTGTGTTTGAGAGATACATTTCTTAGTATGTAGATGTCATTTCAAAACTTGTTTTATTTCAATCAATCAAGCAAGCAAGCAATTTTAGCTATAAAGCACCTTTCATGTTGGAGGCAGCTCGCTGGAAACACATAATAAAGGGTACTTCTGAACTGGGTGTGAACCATGCAGGGTCATAGTGTGCAGGTCAAATACCAGAGTTGTGAAGTAAACTGAAACTGGTGGGATACTCCCTTTTACTCCAATCTCTGTAAGAGGGTTGGTGGATGTGGATATATATATTTCTAGATGTTTCCAGACCTTTAGGTCTTGCTTAATGACACAGATAGCATAAATACATGAATGTGTCAAAATGTCTTCAACATTATAAAACCAATCTTTTTGTTATTGAAATGAGATGCAGAAAGAAAATTATCGCAAACATTTAAGAAAAATCCCCTAAAACATTTTTTTGTTTACAAATTACAGCATGACAATGGACAAACAGCAAAAGACTGTCTTTAAAACATTAAAGACATATTTATTTATCCAAAAAAAAAAAATCTAATTAGCTCAAATTAAACTCTTGTTCACTTGGTGGTTTTGGTGCCGTGCTACTGCGAAGAAATAAAACTATACAAAGAAGGATAGAGAGGAAGTTTGTGGGTGGATTAGCTCAAGCTGGGGTTAAATAGTATCGATACAGCTCATAAGCGCTACAAAAAATAATTTTCTGTGTTATGGTTGTAAACTGAGCTTCTATAGCGACACAAACATTTCTACGGTGCATCTTTGACGACCTCTAGTGGTCTAAACATTCAACTCTCACTGGATTTTATTCTGAATAAATAAAATCTAGTGAATGAAAAGCATATAACATGTAAAAAAAATTACAATTTATGTGGAATTAAGCATTTTACAGCTACACTGGTCAGATTACAGTAGTGGTTTATTCTGCACTGTCATGCTCAGCTGTGTGTGTGTGTGTGGATCCTCACCTATACCGTGCAAAATTCTTGCAACAGCTCTCCCTGAAAACTTCTCATCACTTCTGTTGGCAAGAAAACCTCTGATGTCGGCTCTGATCTGACTCTCCCAGTCCAACAGCTGCAACACACACACAGTCGTGTTTTCATCACTTGTGGGGACTTTGACTTTCATTAATTTCCACAGCCTAATCCTTACCATAATTCTAACCCTAACCATCACATACCTAACCCTTACCTTTACCTTTACCCTAAACCTAACCATCACTAACCACTAACCCGGAAACAATTCCTCTCATGGGGATCAAGAAAATGTCCTCACAAGAAGCAATGGTCCCCATAACCCCACATTGTAGACAGAAATAGGTTCCCATAAGGATATAAAAACCTGGTGTATAGACACACATACACACACACGCGCACCCCTCTAAACAAGAACATTCCCAGATCGAAGCCATGTTTAATTTCCTGTGAAGATTGTTTAACCTTGTATTTGTCGAGCTCTTCGAGGTCCTCTGGTTGCAGCGAGCGATCTCTGTCCCGCCGTTTGTCAAAGTATTCAGAAAGAAGGATTTTCAGCTGCAAGCTGCGATTCTCATCCAAGTCGTCCAGACAGGACGCCACAGTTCGGAAAGCAACACTGAAACAAACAATAACCGGAGAAGTGAAGAACCGACGCAGGAGAAGACAACTACACCTGCAAACCAAAACATCATTAGCGGTTCCAGTCATGAACGTATTCACTCAACAAGTGAAACTAAACTTTAACCTCAGATCTTTAACATCTTGTATCAAAAATCTGATCATAATTGTCAGTGGTGTTCCTCAGGACTCAGACTCAGGCCTTTTACTGTTGACTATTCATCTTCAACCCATAGGATCCATTTTTAGGGAATATGATCGACATTCTCTAATTATGCAACATATCTACCTTTGATATGTCCATCTCTATCCTTTCAAACCACTTCTAAACCTTATGCTTTTTTTTTCAAGCGTTTGTCTGATTACCAAGGATTTAATTGAGAAGTTTCTCCTGCATCACACTGACAACCTACTTTTTAAAAGCTTTGAAAATATCTTTTATAGATTTTGATTTAATTTATCCTTTATTTTTTGCATTGCTTTGACTCTCAAATCCAAACAATGGGACTTTAATTGGCATTTTAATTGTTGTGTGATGAGGGTCTGTATAGGTGCCAATAATAATGGGTGCCAAACCTCTTGAAGGCTTTGAAGCAGGCTGTGAGTTGGTAAAGTTGTGTTTTTTCTTGGTCCTGGACTCGATTATAAAGGAATTGGCAAACTTTGTCCATCTCCTCGTCGCTCAGGTCGCCATAAGATCGGAAATAAAAAGACGGGGAAGAAAATTCAACCAAGACGCCGCTTCGTCCACCACCTGAAAAGTAAACAAAAACCTACTTCACTTTGCAGAAGGACAAGAAATTACTGTAGGAACTGATATTGTGGGTCAATATAGCAGCATTCAGCTTGTATGTACCACAAACTTCCAGAAAATTGCAAAACACCTGAAACACTGAGTTCCTTTAAATCTAGACTAAAAACTCAGCTGCTTAGAGTTGCTTTTGAAACCTAATCATGACAATAAATAATCTGAGGTTTTAGGACTTTGTAATTTTCTGTTCTTATGATGTTGCACTTTGAAATGCTTTGTTGCTGAAAGGTGCTAAACAAATAATATTTGATTGATTAATATACAGTTCTGGAAAATGAAGAGACCACTTAAAATGATCAGTTTCTCAGACTTTACTTTTTATGGGTATATGTTTGAGTAAAGTGAACATTGTTCTTTTATTCTATGAATTACTGACAACATGTCTCTGAAATTCCAAGCAAATATTTAGTATTTATTTGCAGAAAATGAGAAATGGTCAAAATAACGAAAAACATGCAGAGCTTTCAGACCGGAAATAATGCAAAGAAAACAAGTTCATATTCATTTAGAAACAACAATATTAATGTTTTCACTCAGTAAGAGATCAAAAATCAATATTTGGTGGAATAACCACAAGGTTTTCAATGGGGTTGAGTGCAGTGGGCCCTTCATTGTTTCAGAACTGTAGATAATAATAGTATCGTATTTTCTGGACTATAAAGCTCACCATACTATAAGCCGCACCTACAAGTAAAAAAAAAAAAAAAACTGGAAACATTATATACATATATATTAGAGATGTGCCGATCAGGTTTTTTCCTGCCGATTCCAATTCCGATCACCCATGAGGGCCAATCACCGATGCCTATCACCGATACCGATCACATAATTATTATTTTTTTAATCATAAGCACTACTGGTTACATTATGTGGAAAAAGGAACCATGAATTCACCTTAATTTAGACAAAAACTTGTTTTTAATTACTTTTTCCAAGAAAAAAACAAAATAAAACAGGCATTCTGCAAATTGTACTGCTATCGGTAATAATATCTTTAACAGACTGATAACATATGAAGGCTCTGAAGAGGCTAAATAATGCAAAAAGAGTTACTGAATGAAAACGTCCTGATAGCATGGCGGCTAGCTGATTACTGCTAGTTCTGAGTGGCTGTTTCTGACTGAGCAGAGTAATTATGCAGAGCAGGGAGGAGATTAATTACTTTTTCAGAGATTATTTGTCTCATGTTAGGACAGCGAAAGTTTTAATACGTATGTAAAATGTATTTTTTAAGTTAGATGCTGCAGCTTTAAGCAGAGGTTCAGTGTGAGAGTCACTACCAGGTGGAGCAGAAGCAGCGCTCCGTCTGTGAAATATTACTACCTGTAGCGCATAGCAGTGGTTCAACAGCGAGAGCAGAACCAGCGTCTTACATCGCAGCTCGAAGTGTGAAGGAAAGAGGAGACCAGCTGCACAGGCAGGCTGCGAATTGAGATGCAGGTGATCAGTTTGTGTGATCGGCAACAAGAGACCGTGATCGGCAATCACCGATCATACACTTTTTCACGGATATCGGCCGATTATGATCGGTGGCCGATCGATCGGCACACTTCTAATATATATATATGTATATATATATATAAGCTGCACCGGGCTATAAGCCCTCGTATCTCCACTGATCTCACAAGGACCCAGCAGAGGGCTGCGTCCTAATAAACCTGCTGGATTTTTTAAGGACGCAGCCCTCCGTCTCCAACGCCGAACCATGGTTTCGTTCACGCCGAGTTTACGTGCAGCAGCTGCATCATATGAACTTCTTCATGTCGTTTCCTTGATGAGGGGGTTTGAGTTTGACAACATTTCTCCGTTGTGCCTGCTGCTAGCATGTGCTTGTTCTAACTTAAAATTAGCGCTTTCTTCTTTGATTTCCAATTTTGACTTCCAATAATTCACTTCCTGCTAAAGCGCCCCCTGGTGGTTGAAGAAACATCCACAGAAAAGCCGGACCAGGCTACAAGCCGCATGGCTCAAAGCGTGGGGGGAAAGTAGCGGCGTATAGTCCGAAAAATACGTTACCTTTAGACAAAAAAAAAACAAAAGGTCATAAATAAAAGCTGTAAACTATCTCAGTGTCTTTAGTTTTGAAATGAACCTCTGTCTGTGCTCCACTGCAGCTGTCTCAGTCCCCTCTTCACCAGGGGAAGCTGCCATCCCATAGTGTCCGCCACCTCGACGACATCAAACTCCACCTGATCGCACCGCTCCACACGCTCGCCCGCCATTCTCTTCCGGGCCAATGCCACGGCAACCGGAGGGCAACTGCAGGTTCATGATTAAAAACTCATCAGCGCAGCATTTTCATTCCACTTCTTCAGTGTTGTGTATTTCTGTAGTTATATTACTGCATCAAAAACTTTACCTTTACACCAGGACTGCACTGACAGAGCACATTTTTATTGACTTTTTCCCAGATTCAATATTTTCTGTTTTGTTCTCCAAGTTCTCAGAAAACACCTCAGCACCTTAAAGTTTTATTATAAAACTTTGTTGTACTTTTCAACTCTAAAATTGATGATAAAAACTATTGATGCTTTTTTAGACATGCAATCACAAGCCCACAAATACAAATACTGCTCTTGAAGAACATTCCCATTTGTAATTCATTTCTTTAATACACTAATGACACAAAGTACTGGTTTATTTAATCATATTTTCTATTTAATTAGTATTTATTGATGCTCTGATGGATCAAGTAGTGGTGAAAATAGTAAAAATGACAACCTAGTCAGTTCTGTTTTTTAAAAATCCTCATTATCTTATAATCATAATTCTGATAATGATAGGACATTTATCATGATAAATGATACAATAAATGCAAGTCTCTAGTCTCTACACCCGTTTCTTACTGAAAATGTCACTGGAAAGATTGTAAAAAATTAGGAAAAACCACATTTTTTAAACAACATTCACAAGTTAAAGGAAATGCGGTGAGTTTGGGCTTTATATGCACACAGGTAGATCTGAAAGATCACACAGCCCCAACTGAAGTATCAGTCAAAAACAAAAACACCGCTTACATTTTTGTGACTTTCTGGAGCTGTCTGGGTCCATCGTAGCACCTGACTTTACACACAGACAGAGTCGGATGGAGAAGCTCAACAAATCGCTGTGGATGCAGCTCCAGGTAGCAAAGCAGCGTTTCAACACCTAAAGTTTTTAAATAAACATTCACATGTACAGTAAACCAAGCTTCACCTTTCCTTTTCTCTCAGGGTAAAAACTTGAGCTTGCGTTTCCACTGACCTTCCTCTGTGACGTCCAGAGCCTCCACGGTTTCCTGGATGGGAATCGCTCTTTCATGGGTGTGACACAGACGCTCCTCCGGCCAATCACAGCTCTCCGTTTTCTGGTCACTCTGCCAATCCGCTCCCTCGTCTTTACCTCCTCTTGACTCGCCCCGCTCCTTTTTTACGCTTCCTTCCTCGCTGGGCTGAGCTGAATCGAGGTCAGGCGCCTAAAAGCAAAACAAACGCTGCATCTAATGAGGTCTGAATTATAAATTAAAATATACTTTATTGATCCCAAAGGGAAACTAAATGTTGTAACTCATTAATTCTTCAAAGAGTTATTGTAGATGCAATGTAGAAATGAATGAAATATATTTAAAGGTTACAGTCCCTTGACAATCTTCTTTAAAAAAAATTATTTTCAGTTTTCAGCTCTTTTATAGATATATGAAGCAGTAGAGATCTTCCAATATAAAGATTTTCCAATATTCAATTAAGTTTTTTTAATACTTACCCAAAACTCTTAAAATATTTTAACTTTTCCAGTCTACCTAGTAGATGTACTGCGAATTAACCAGCATTTCCACACAGCCACTGTTTGGAAAATCCAGGGATTGCAATTAAATTAGTAGAGAACTTCCCATAAATCACCTCTAAGCCAGTGGATTCCTGCTTTTCTCCGAGTTCATTTTCATCGCAGACATCCATTGTCTCCAGCAGATCAGCGTCTCCAACATCCTGCTTCACAAAAGCAGATGCGTTACTTCATCTGAAGCTCTGACGGCAAGTGGACAGAAAACACAAGTGGAGAGAAGGTCACCTTCCACAGTTCGTGCTGCTTCTGGTGAATCTTCTGACATTTACATGCAGGAAAAACTCTCTGCACCAGTTTCTTGATCGTGTAGTAATCCACAGTGTCAGCGTAAATGTGGCGGCGGAGCTCATGGAGGTCGCCACCCTGAAATCCCCCCACAAATTATAACTGGAGCATTAATATGTATAATACATGAAGAGAAATGTGCATAAAAAACCTCTTTTACACCACTAGACATAGCAGCACTGAGTGTTACAGCGCTGCAACGTCTGGATGCAATTCTGCTTCACACCTGGATCAAAAAGCTGAACTACCTCCTTGGGATTTCAGGCGGGTAGTTAAATATTGGATCCAGGTGTTGAAGCAGGGATGCATCCAGAAGCTGCAGGACTGGAGTTACGGACTTTAGTCCAGGAAGTGGATTTGATGCATCCAAACCTACAAATTACTATTTGTAAGGTAAACAAGATAATTTCTGAGCTTCTTTTCTGCAGATCCACAAACAAAATTTTGAATTGTGATGAATATCTTGCCTACAGAGTTGAGACATAAACAAAAAAAGAAACTACAGCAAATTATCCTCCTTGGTATTTCCAGAAATAATTATTATATTTGAATGTTAGAGTTATATGAAAGACTTAGTAACAGATAAAAGTTTCAGGAAATGAAAAAATTACAAAAAAGCTAACAAAAAGCTGCTGTTTCACTATTCCTTTTAATTACATATTTCATTTAAAACTTAATCCAGAAAAGTAAGGATAATGTGGCTTAGAAACAAATTAATTATATTAATTTAATTTCACACAAGCAATTCTCTTATTATACATCATTTGCACCAATATTATTATATTGGCGCAAATGATAAGTTCTACAATAAACATCAAATATGTGAAAAATTATCTCAAATTTTAAATTGAAAATTCAACTCAGCCAAGTGCAAAGACTACAAACTCACAACTTGTTGGTTCTTAGAAAGTACTGACAATAATTAATTATAAATCAGTTTCTAGTATGAAGATTTACTATCAAGTTGTTACGTTTCAAAAAAAAAAAAAAGCTGCTATTTACCTTCAATATCAAATGTAAGAAACGTCATGGCTGAAAGTAACGCAGCCCTTGTTTATAACAAACTCAGAACTTTGTGGAAACGTCTTTGATCAGATGACATAAAAACTATTGTTGTGTCATCAATCATTCTTCTTAAATATCCACTGTAGCAGCTAATTTGACTTTTTCTAGTATTTTATCAGCAGCAGCAATAATGTTTCTGTTTGTTTTCAGTTCTCCTGCAAACATCATGAAGGTTTTTTTTACTCAAAGTTATCAGACTTTGAGAGGCAAAAAAATAATCTGTTTAGATTGTTTATCTAAGCAGTTTCAGCCATAAATTATCAATATTTAAACACTCAAACCATAAGAATATGTGAAAAGTTTAAGCCTTTCTGTTTGGACTTCTAAGGTTTTACCTCCGGGTCCAGGAAGAGGTGGCAGTGGGCTGGAAGTCCATCTCTCCCAGCCCTCCCAATTTCCTGAACGTAGCTCTCAAAACTCTATTGTGTTAAAACATCAGAAATTATAAATAAAAGTTAAGAAATGTAAAGGGTTGCATAAGTCGGCTAACTTTCCACCTTTGGCATGTTGTAGTGGATGATTCCACGAACGTCGGATTTGTCCAACCCCATGCCAAACGCCACAGTGGCCACTACGATCCGGAGTTCCCCACACATGAAGTTGTTCTGGACCCGGCGGCGCTCCGAACCTGACAGGCCGGCATGGTACGCCTCAGCTTGCCACTTTAAGGGCTTACGGATCTTCTTACGAGCTGAAAAAAAAAAAATCAGACAAAAAAGCTGAAAATCTGACAAAAAAGCTGAAAATCTGAGTTAATAAGTTTTGATTCTGTACACGATTATTGCTGCTCTTCTAAAATATGTGAACCTTAACTAGGCCTGAAATGATTAATTGGATTAATCCATTATTGAAATAACTGTTAGGTAATTTAGTAATTGATTAATCGTTAACTGGAGCATCTAGATTTTAAAAAAGACCATTTGCTTAAAAAAAAAAAGTCAGAACCAAGACTTCACAAAGATATAAACAGCTCTGGGAAAAAACTAAGAGGCCACTTAAAATGATCAGTTTCTCTGATTTTACTTTTTATAAGTTTATGTTTGAGTAAAATTAACATTGTTCTTTTATTCTATGAACTACTGACAACATGTCTCTGAAATTTCAAGCAAACATTTTTTATTTTATTTGCAGAAAAAGAATAATGGTCAAAATAACGAAAAAGATGTACTGCTTTCCGACCTGAAATAAAGCAAAGAAAACAAATTTATATTCATTAAGAAACAACAATGCTGATGTTTTAACTCAGGAAGAGTTCAGGAATCAATGTTTGGTGGAAAAACCAGGAGGTTTTCAATGGGGTTCAGTGCGGTGGGCTCTTCATTTTTTCCAGAGCTGTATATATATATATATATTATATATATATTGCATTTAAGATGAAAAAAAACCTTAGTCTGTAAATATGAACTCATCAGTTGATTCAAAATCTGTAAAATAACATTTCTTAATAACCATATTTTGCCATCTAATCATAAATTGGTTAATAAAAAACATAACAGATTAGCTGTACAGGCATTTCTTCAGCTATAGATGCATATTTTTTATATTTATTTTCTCGTTTAAAAAAGGAAATCGAATTATTTGTTTGTTTTTATGTTTTTCTTGTTTTCATGTTAAATGAAAAATTCAGAATGTACCATTGTTTTAATCAACACAATAATCGATTTCCAGAATAATTGTTAGTTGCAGCTGTAGCCATTACCCAGTTCCTTCTTCTTCTGCCCCACTGGGTTGTCCTCTGTCTGGTTGCTGCTGCTTATTTGGGTATTTTCTCTCAACAGCACCCCCTGCAGGCAGGTCCGCAGCAGTGCAGCCACTCGGACGGTCTCCTCTCGTCTGGTGCAGTAGACTATGATGGAGTCCAAACAGCCAAAACGATCGCCTTTCAACAAAGAAACCAGAGCCTGAAAAACACAAATGTTCCAAAGTAAAACAACGTCACGTGTTTTAGATAAAGAGACTGAATTAAGGCAGGTTGGCATCACATCAGACCTGGTCTTTCTCTCCATCTGTGGACACGGACAGGTTGAGGTTCGGGGGCACGGCTGCAGATCGCACAGCTATTCCGTCTTTATCGCTGATGTCCAAATGCTGAGCGATGTCCAGCGCCGTGGACAAAGTGGCCGTAGCCGTGAGTCCCAGCAAACACTTGACTCCGAGGCGTTCCCGGAGCACCTACGGACAAAACATGTCCGTCAAAAAGTTTTAGGTTTTTGAGAGCTGCACGACATGATTAGGAAATGAACACTGAACAGAAGAGCGTTAATTTGAACATGTCTGACCCATATATCTAAAAAATATTTAGCAGAAATAAACCAATTTAATATTTTCATAATTTAGCAGCCAGTTTTAAGTCTGATTGTCATCCAACATCAGAGGGATCATAACCTACCACCTAAAAACATCAACTTCCATCAAGCTGTCCATTATATAAAAGGGTAACATAATTTTAATATAATTTGTTTAAACTAAGAAAATTATACAACTATTCAAATGATTTTTGTCGAATTTCTGCTTTTTGCACTCTGCAAAAAACACAAAATCTTACCAAGTAATTCTGACCTAATTTCTAGAGAAATGAGACAAAATTAACTCACAAGTAACTTTTCAGCAAGATGTAGGAGCTTGTTTTAAGTCAAATGATTCCTTAATATTGATGAAAAAGTGCTAGTACCATTGGCAGTGTACTTAACTTGTAATAAAACATTTTCCCATGTTATAAGTGAAAAAATCTGCCAATTGAACCAGTACTTTTTCACCAATATTAAGGAATTATTTATTTAAAACAAACTCCTATATATTGCTGAAAACTTACTTATAACTTTATGAGATAAAAGATCTCATAAACCACCAATTGTGATTCTATTACTCCTGCTTTGACCAGTTTAAAGTGCTTTTGTTTTTTATTTTTGAACAAAATCTAAGTCCAGAGTCATTAGAAATGGTGAACTATTCCTCTATTCAAGCAGCAAAACAGATTGTGACTCCAGCTCTGTTTTATTAATTTACCTGCTTCTCTTTAAATGTTGGAAACCAAGAGAAAAACTAGTTAAAAATAAAAAAAACATGGTTTTATTATGCTGTAATAACACACCTTACAAAGCCTTAAGTAGCAGGGTCTGAAGTTGTGTGACCACTCAGACACGCAGTGAGCCTCGTCTATACAGGCGAAAGCCACTGGAGGGAGCTCCTGAGCAGAGGGCAGACATCCTGACCTTGACCCTCCTCCACCGACCAAAGCCTCTGGGGAGAGAAGCAGCACACACACCTGGCCGGACTTCACCTGGAGAGAAAAATAAGACAAATTACTTTAAAAGGGGACATATTATGCTAAATCCACATTTTGAACGTGGATTTTTACTTCTTAAAACAGCCCAAGTGATTATTATTTGGTAATAAGTTAACATTTTTAAGTGTCTGGAAAATTAGTGGTTTCAAAAACCCCATGATTGCTAAAATCCCTTAACAGTCACAATGAAACCAGTGTCTCCATCCATTGAATAACATATAAACATTTTGAGAGTGACAAAGGCACTGAGCCGTTACTTAGCAACCCTGACAGAGCCCAGTCCCGTTACCTAGCAACCAAGCATAGCTCCAGGACATTCAATCAGCTTGTTTAACAGCTGTAAGTGCTGTACAATTGTGTTCTGTTGATGACTAACCATTCAGAAAACATGTCTGAGTAATGTTCAAAGATGGTTGTATAATTACATATCTGTTTGCGGATATTTTGTGAGTTTAGGGGCGTGGCCAGAAGCAGCTTATTTAGATTTAAAGTGACAAGATGGCCTAAAACATCTCATTCTGAAAGGAGCTCAAAATAGGCAGGACTGAGCAAACTGAAATTTTATTATCCAAGAATAATTTTGTGCAAAAATGTAATAAACATGCCCTAATCTGTTCAAAGAACCTAAATGAACCTTTTAACATGACGTCACACTTTTGGAAACTTGGCCCGCTCTGCCATGACAGACGTCAAAACAACCTATGCGCTCCTGTAAAGCCTGTCAAAAAAAGCACATCTGGTAGCCTAAGCCTAATATCGCTTTTATTTAGTTGATTTCGCATTAAAAATGGTCATAGGGTGCTGCGCGGTCAGCTGCACAAACAGACAAGCATACAAACCAAACTTGTCGTTTTATTGTATAACTTTTAATGAGGGAGATCGTCAATCAAAATGACAGTCAGCCCTCGCCTCGGTTTAATTGCGGATTTGCAATTACTGTACACCTTTTAACAAGGCGAGAAGATTAACGTTCATAACGTATATGAACGTTTTATCGTCCATATACTTTAGAAGTATGACAAGAAACATATCAATTATCGCATTATGACGAAAGTGAGTATAATCATCAGTAACCATGGAAACAATGACCAACCATCACGTAGCCTAGCATATAGGGGGGAAAAAATGGTTAGCGTCTCGTCTTCTGTACAATTTTTAGGCTGTTCCGGCTTAAGGGGAACCGCTGTTCATGTCATGGTGACATAAATCATGTAGTGTGAATTCAGGCAAAGTCAGTAATTTCATCAACACGTCAGGAGGAGGAAGTACGGGTCAGTTTCTAAGCTAGCAGTTTCAAGCTTCTGTAAATACCGCCGTCTATTAACCCCAACCAGGTGTGTTACGTTCACGGACAAATTAGCTTGACTCGAACAAGCAGACGCCACGAATAAACTGACGAAAACAACTTCAGTCGCTCTGTTCAATACTACCGATCCTCACTTCCGACGTCCGTCATGGCGCCTCGATTGATTAAGTGACGTAGTTGCAAACGGTCAATAGAAAATGTGTGACACTATCAGACCTACTGTAGCATAAAGTTTTAACGATGCAAAGAAAGGTGATCTTTAGCGTGCTGTCCGTCTGTGACCATGTTACCTTTTCTATAGCAGCTTCTCTCTGTTTCATCGTCATGTTGGAGTGGATGCAGGCTGCCTTTAGCTTGGTGGGCAACCCCGAAAGCTAAACACACATACACACAATTTACGCGTTTGTGGTTCAAGTTTCACCTACATAAAATGTAGAGAGTGTTTACCTGATCATCCATTAGAGAAACTAGAGGGGAAATGACCAGAGTGATGCACTTTGACCTCTGTGCGTACAGAAAAGCTGGCAGCTGATAGCAGAGTGATTTACCCATTCCAGTGGACAGCACCACCAGGGTGGAGAGCCCTGAGAATAAAGAAGCAAACATGTAGAAGAGGTTCATGTAGAGATGATGTGTGCAGGAGTTTATGAGCTGTGACTACCTGCCAGGATCCTCATGATGGCCTTCTCCTGCCCAGGTCTGAATGACTGGTAGCCCAGTTCTCTCAGAGCTGCAAACACTTCAGCAGGAGTGTCTGAACACGACCATTACACAACAGAAAACAACATTTAGTTTCAATTCATCATGATGGAGCGATTATTGAAGTAATCGTCAACTAATTCGGTAATCAATTAATCGTTTACAGGAGTATACAGACTGAAAAAATGTCAAACAGTGAAAAAACAAAGCAAAAAATATATATTCATTTTGTATTTAAGATTTAAAGGGAATAAAAACTTCTTTGTCTGTAAATATGCTCTATGCAAAACTCCTGATAGTTTTAGTCTCACCTGGTTGAAATTCTGTTAAAAAAACAACCTGCAATTAAACACCTTTAGTGATCCAATTATTAATCAGTTAATCCACAAAAACAATCAACAGATCAGTATTGATGTTAAGTCAAGCAGAAAGGACTGAGCTGTTCAACTATCGATGTTAGAAATATCTTTTCACCAAAGACGCTTGAAATAATCAGATGTATACTAAATAAATTATATCTTATTTCATTTCAGGCAATAAAATGTTTATCTTCTTATTTAAAAAAGGGAATTTAAATATTTGCTCATTTGTATCTTTTAGTCTATTGATAATATTGCATAAAAAAAGATGTTAAAATCTGCAGAATGTGGCAAATTTTAAATAACTAAAATAATCAATAGTGGCAGCTCTGGTGAATTTTAGCACCAATGCTTTCCTATTTGTGTGAATGAGATTTGCAGCGTTTACCCTGGACTCTCCCGTCTTCTGTGAGACAATAAAGCGGCTCCATCGGCGGCGGTGGAGCGGGCCGCTCGTAGTCGGGACGAATGATGTTGAGCAGCATCTCATCGCTCCGCCTGCTGTCCGCTCCAGTTTCCTGTTGCCGTTTTTCCGCGTCGACACAGGAAGACGCTGCTGCAACGTGTGCAACAATGTTTTTAAAAATGTAATAACAAAAGTCTGAATGAAAACGGAAATCAGATGTTAGGCCTGCCACAACAACAACTTTCACTGGACAATAAAGTAACCCAGTAATTATTGTGATAAAAGATAATATTGTTGTTTTGACACATCAATAAACTTTAATTTTGTAAAAAAAAACACTTAATACTGGAACTGGAAGATATTTTATATATCCAAAATAAAACATAATAACCAAAAGCAAAACATAAAAAGGAAATAAAAACCACATACAACTAAATAAAATGGATTCTGACGTCTCTGTGAACAAAAAATAAATATAATCGAGTTCATTTTTAATTTACCATGAGATTAATTCATTCACTCATGGTTTATAGTGACAGGATTAATCCTTACTGACAACAAACAGTAGAAATCCTGCTGTGAGACTACTTATCGTACCCGGAGGCTGCAGCGTCCCCGTTGCCCTGGCAACGTCTTCCAGGGTGGGCAGTTCAAACGGTTCCTCTTCTGCAGGTTGATCCTCAGAAACAGGTGGTGGAGGGGCTAAAAACGAAAAGGAGAAATGATGTTGAGCCAACAGTGCCCAGAGCTCACAGCTCACATTAATTACCACAGATGAGATTTAATTCAGTTTCTTTGTTTCACTACAGGTTTGGTTCCTCCGGTCACCTGGTCCTCTGCAGTCCACAGCCCAGTGTCCGCTTCCTCCACACCTGTAGCAGGTGTCGCTCTGCCGACTCGGCGCCCCTCTGAACCCGCCCCTCCGTCCTCTGCCGAAAAATCCTCCGCCTCCGCCGAACCGCTCTCCCTTCAGCTGAAACTTCTGCATGTACAGCTGGAAAACACACAGAATCAGACAGGCTGCAGCCATGTTTGCCTAAAGATAATCTCTCATTTTAACGCGACGCTTGGGAATAAGAGCGTTCAGATCATCAAATTGTTGTCGTTTTATTTGTCTAGTTTCACATCTGGTGAATCATTTTTGTGTCGTTTATATCATTATTCCCATAAAACATCCAATTACGACTTTTTTTCTCATTTTCCCCCAGATTTTTTTTTTTTTTTAAGTTTAAGACATAATACCATCCTGTCAAAGTGGTATTATGTGGAACCTTTGGGAAAGAAACCAGCCCACAGCATCACACATCCTCCCTATGCTAAACCCAACTGGAATGTCTTTCACAAAACGATGAACTTTTATCTGATTTATCGAACCCCAAATGTTTACTTTTGTGATGGTGGAAGTAAAAGTAATTGTAATTGTAAGTAATTGCCTCCTAAACATCCAGTTGGCATGACGATAACAGTTTAGTGGTTGTCATGGAAACTAAACAAAATTTAGGTCAAATTAGTTCTCTGACTCTTGATATAGTAAAATGTATGCAAGTGTCCATTTTGTTTCAGCCGATTTAAGACAAATACAATGGTTATGTTCTCTGGTCTTTCCCTTTATGAAGAACTGCTAAGAGAAATGGAGCCTATTTAGACTCATTATTTTTATTTAATTTCCTTAAACATTTATCAGTTTAAAAATTAAAATGTGAAATAAAAAAAAAATAAAAAAAATTTTTAAAAAAGCTTCAGCTACGTTTATTTTAAGAAAATTCTGAAACTTAAATCTTTCACCAGTGATTTTATTAAAAATAAAGAATTATTTGCAATCTAATTTTAGAAAATACTACAATTAAATGTTATATTTTCTAAATTTCAGCTTCCGACATTTCTACATTTACTGCAGTAAAGGCTAAAAGTACTGAATACAAGTTAATGCTGTTCTTTTGTTTGTTTATTCTTTTATTAGACTACATTCAATAAAGTCAAACTCAAATCATTTTAAAGCTTCACCAGACGAGCCAGTAAGTCTGGATCTCGCTGTGTTTATTAACCATGAGTGAAATTAAATACGCTCAATAAAAATAAAAACTAACAGAGGAATCATACCTGTTTTCGCAAACCAATTCCCCTCAACGCGTATCCTTTCACATGAGATTTCTTCTTCAGGTTTATCTTCACAAAGTTTCCCTCTGCTCCTTTTGTTCCTCTGTTAAAATATAACAAACAAACTAAACTATAAGCAGATCCAAAATGAAAAAATAGGCAACAAGTTGTTGATATTTTGTCATGTTACAAAGTATTTATGCTACAGAGAAACACAACCAGGTGTATAACTGTGAAGAGGGGAAAAAGCAGCTTTTTTTAACTAATGAAAATCTGAAAAGTGTGGTGTGCACTTCTACTCTGCACCCCTTTACTCCGAATCCCCTAAAATAAAATCTCCATACAGAAAACCTTAAAAATGGACAGTTTAAACCAGGGGATAGGATGCTCTGTATTTCAGAAAATAATTTTTTATCCTTGCTGCCATGCAGGAGCAAAACATTTATTTATTTATTTTAAAATAAATGTTAAATGTTCATTAAAAGAAATGAAAAAAAGTATATAAAGCACATATTTTGCAGCTAAATAATATGAAATAATTTTTTAAACCCTTTTCTGTTGCAGATATTTTATGCATAAAACCCTCATAAATATAAATATTGTTTAGTTTTATAAGATCCACATGTGAGTGGGAGAATCCTGGATCAGACTCCGTCTACCGAGTTGAGCTGTTTTTTTTTTTTTTTTTTTTTTTTTTTTTTTTAAAGGTTTTATCGGCTCTAGTGGCCTTCATTTGATAGTTAAGAGGAAAGTGGGTAATGAGAGAAGGGGAAGACATGCGGCAAAGGTCGCCAGGCCGGGAATCGAACCTGCGACAGCCACGTCGAGGACTGAGGCCTCCATATGTGGACCGTGCTTAACCCCTGCGCCACCACAGCACACCCGAGTTGAGCTGTTTTACAAAGAAGCATCAGGATATATTTCAGACATGCCACACTTTTCAGATACGACCTTTTCCACTAGCTCCACAGTTGCGTGCCGCTTTGTTTGGGTTTATCACATAAAACTTCAATAAAATCCAGGGATTTTTATGGCTTTAAGGTGGAAAAACATCAGAACTTCAAAGGGTGCAAATACTTTTGAGAGTCCAGGTTTGTTTGTGCGCCCACCTGGTTCTGACCGGCTGCCTCTGATAAACCCGATTCGTTCTGAACTCCTCCTGGATTTCTCCTAAAAGGTTCTCCTGAGGCACCTAGAAAGAGTTTAAAACAAATTAAATCATCAACATTTAATCCTCTCAGCTGGTAAATAAAATAAATAAATACCGTCTTTGCTCCTTTGGTCGTTTCCTCCTCATCCCCGTCTTTTCTTTTGCTTTTCTTCTTTTCTGAATCAGGGCTTAAACTCGATCTCTCCTCTTTCTCTTTAGGATTTCTTCGCCTCTTTTTTGCCGTTTCCTCCACGTCGTCTCCGTCTCTCTGCCTCTTCTTCTTCGTACCTTTTGATTTCAGACCATCTTCACTGATATCATCTGGTAAACGTGACGACTTTCCTCTTTCTGTTTTCCCTCCTTTCTTCTCCCTTTTGCCTTTTCCAGAATCTTCTTGAGCACAATTTGGATCTGCCAACTTTCCTTCTCGCCCCAAATCTACTGACTGTTTTCTTTCACCCTCTGAATCTCCTTCAGCTTTTCCTTCCTTGACTTCCTTCTCCTGACGTTTTTTCACGTTAATTTCCTGATTTCCTCCTCCGGGAATCTCCTCAGCTTCCATCTCCCCAAACACCTGACATCTCTCTAACCAGCTCCTGTCAACGACGCTCAGTCTGCTGGCAACAGAGGCTCGTTTGGCTAAACTCCCTCCTGACCCGACGAGAAAAGGCGGGCTTCGTTTAAATCCATCGACATTCCCAGCTGGACTTCCTGACTGGAAATTTTCTTCTTTATCTCCTGCGTCTTCGTTTTCCTTTCCTGTGCTTTCAGGAGCAAATTGAGGGGATGAAGGTGATAAAAGAGAGGAGGGTCTGCTTGGAAAAGAAGGTTTAGCGATCTGAAACTGGGAATTAGCGCCGGTTCTATGATCGTCATCGACAGAATTACTGATTGCAGCTTCTACTGGTTCTGGTTTAAATGGTTCTTCAGGCTCCAGCAAATGGAGAGACGAAGAGGTCACTGACCCAAACGGTGGCTTCATCGATCTAGAAGAAACAAACACAGGTTTAAATCAGACAGACGGAGGTGGATGGAGTAGCAAAACATTTACTCGGTAAAGGGTAAAACTTCTTCAAGATGTTTTTACTTGAGTAAAAATCAGGTTTTCAAGAAATTACTCCAGAGCAAAAAAAAAGTATTTCATAAAAAGAGTGATCAAGTACCGAGTCAATGTCATTTCATAAAAGCAAAAGATGAAATTTATTTCATTTTTCACACTCTACAACAAAAGGAAACAAGACTGACAAAAGAAAAGAGCAGCAGAAATATATAAAAAGCACATAGTTCTCAGCTAAATAACAGGAAATAATTTTTATAGACCTTATGCCTTTGGTGTCATTCTGTTGTAGATTAAGTCAGAGTTGTAACTCAAAGAGTGATCAAGATAACAAAATCTGATTTAATAATCAAACAGGCAACGTATAAAAGTTAAGTTCAAATTTAAAGACTAAAATTAAAAAATACTTACAGAAAACAGAAGAAATACTTACAGCTAATAATGTGTATGTTAGAAAAGGACAATGTGCTTCCAGTGAGAATATAAAGTGTTTACTGTATTTTATTAATCAACAAAAGAGCCATACAAAGCTGGTGTAAAAACAAGAGGTCTCACTTTGACATAAATCCAAGGTGTTCGCCAGTGTTTCATTCATTTTTAGTTAAAAGGTGTTTGTTTCTTCTTCATTGAAGTTACTAGTTTTAAAATAAAATATCCAGGATTTTTACTCAAGTAAGAGCAGCAACAGTTCACAATAATAGTAGTTAATACTACCAATATAGTACCTAAAAACAGGTGGGAAGGAGGGCAAGAATGTGATGGATGAATGGATGGATGGAGGTGAACTAGTGAGGGATACCTTGGGGAGAGAATCTCCTGGTGTTCATCCTCAGATGAGTTTTTAGCAGAACCAATAGATAAACTGAGGCTGTTGTTCTGTATTGGTTGATCATCTTTTAAGGAATTGAGAGGAACTCGACCAGTACAAAGCGATTTCTTCAGAGAAACTGATTTCTCCTACAGATATGGGAGAAAATAACCACAGGAATAAGACATCTTGTTTTCTTAGCAACTGAATTGTACCCTTTATTTTGTGATTCACACCTTACTGAGAGCAGAAAGGTTGTTTTTAAGCTTCAGGCCATAATACTGCGATGAAGCCATGAGGCTGTGTTTTTCCTGAGATGTCAGTCTTGGAGCAGACAGCGGCATTGCTTTGCGATTGAGATGGGCTCCCCAGCAATCTGATTCCTGCTTTTAAAACAAAGACAAACAGATGTTTAATCAAACCAGGTTAGAAATGGTTGGAACTTTGTGTTGGTCTTTCATATAAAACTAAACTAAAACACCTTGTCGTTTGTGTTTGCAACAACATTTAAGCTGTAGAGGTTGGTATGTATTCACACATTGACAGTATCGTGTTTTCTTCAGCACCTTATTTGTTGGGTTGATCTCTGCTGTGACCTCTCTATGGCCGCTGGATGCATCGTTTACTTTAGCTTGTTTTAAACTCCTGTACTCCTTATACAGCCCTGCAAAGACACACACTGATTTTCTTGAATGCATCAAGGAAAAAAAACAACATGTTTTTATGCTGCAATGAGATGCGTTGCACCCACTCCTGGTCTCCTCTGGAGCCTGGTCAATGTCCTCCTAGGAAAACACACAGGCAGTTATAGTGAAAGAAAACATGCAGTGGATCCTGTCTTTATCCGGATGCGTTGGTTTTAAATCACCTTACTGGGTTTCCTCTGGTGCTGCTGGAGAAAACCCTGCTCCCAGCTTTTCAGCAGCAGTTTCACCTCGTTGTAGCGGTCCATTTCGACTTGATTCAGGACCCGTAAAAGTTATTGAAAACTCATTTCTTGGTCATTATCGTTCCCAGGATTTACGTCAGGCTAAAGCTAGCAACCGGCGCGATGTCGCTGAGAAAGGTCGGACACTTTCCATCAATTTTAAATCCTAAATAATTCCGCTAAGCTATAATGTTTTCATCAAATGTCTTTACTGCTTGGAAGACGATCTGTTTTGGTGAAAGCGGAAGCGGCATTTGTTGTTTAGGATTTTCCCGCGCCTGTGTTGCCAGGTTCGTTCCTGAATCCCCAGATCCTCTAAAATCTATGACTAGCTAAAAAACAAACTTCTAGCTGATTAGTTTCGAAATGAAAGCAGGTTTCAATGAATATATTGGAGCATACATAATGTTTATTTTAAAAAAGCGATAATTTTGGAAGATACTAAACAGCCGTTAAAAATTTTACAACGTGGAAATTTCAAAATAAAGAAACCTTTATTGTGAAGCAAGTACTTCCGGTGCTAAAGGGTTCATCAGAATCATAACCAACATTTTAAATTCTGTCACTAATTAAAAGCATAACACACTCAGCCATTACTCAAAAATAACTATTTGATTATAATGTAGTTATAATCAAATAGTTTATAAATGCTTATAAATGATCATTTATAATCTTTGATTATAAATGACGTAATAGTCAACGTAGTAATAATATCCATCGACCCCGAGAGGAAAACTTTTTAAATTAGGATATTTTGAAGAAAATAAGAACGAAATAGCTTTCATTTAAGAAATCCTTTCAAAATTATATGCAAAGTTTATTTTTGCAAAATATATTTTCCGTTTGTTTTGTGACTCAGATACTGACATTTCGAACATTGCAATGTTTGCAATGTTTTCTGAACTATGTATTCCACTAAGTTCAGATGTAATAAAAGCTTGTACTCCATCAGGGGATAAAGTATTAAAACAATGTTAATTTAATCCTTCTGGCTATATTTTTTACTCACAAGTAATTTTTTTTTATTTAAAGAAGTGCTGAATCATTGCAAAATCATAAAAGGCTAATCATTATACCAATATATCAATAATTTAGGAATGGATTTGTGACTTCAGTTTCCCCCCCCCCATGTCATCCTTTATCTTTTTCTGCTAAGTTATGTTAAATTGCATCGTTTTTGTTCTGAAGTGTGACTTGTATTGTCTTGAATCTTAAAGGTTTAAGGTTTTTATGAAAATGTTGGGGGGGGGGGAAAAAAAAAAAAAAAAAAAAAAAAGATTTAACAGACCTAAATATGGAGGAAAAAAAATACATGGTGATCGACCATCTTGGAAAACGAGTGTAAGACTTGAACAGCTCAAAAAATTGGATGAATAAGAAAATATTCAAGTCATAGAAGAGTCCAAATTAAAACATCTAAATTAATGTGCAACTGTGTTTTTTGCCAATAATTTTATAGTCTAATTTTAGTCTTGCAACAAGTAAAATTTATTTTGTAAAATCAATACTATAAATATTCACTATTCTATGAATTTATATACTGCAAAAACGTTAGAAAACAATCCAGCACCAGATTAAACTCCAAAGAAACTGAAATAATCTTCATTTATTCTATAATCTCATAAAACTTTAAACAAAAAGTTGGAAAAAAAAAATCAAGTTTGATCTGAAAGATTCATCCTTTAATTAAACAGGAGAGCACAGAGTAAGAATGAAAAAGTTTATTGTCTTAATCTACAGAAGGTACTTTAATTGGAAAAGTAAAACTTTGTGTCTGAGTAAAGACGTTGTTTAAGACGTGATCAGTTCATTCCAGCTGTGAGACTTCATGGAAGTAGGCTCCCAGCATCTTGACTCCTTGGATGTAATTTGATCTGAAAAACAAAAAAAAAAAAAAAAAAAAAAAAAAAACAAGATTCAAATTATGCAGGATGATAAAATAATTTTAGCGTTTCCCTCAGTGTATTTTAAGCCTGGCGGGCCACCAGGCAATGCTTATTAAATAAGCATTGCTTATTTAAATTTTTTTTTAATGTTTGAATTTTAAGAGTTTATAGTTGGTGTTGAGGTATTAATCTTCTAATCTTTCAATAACACATAATTATCAAGTGATATTTTAAAATTTCCTGTCAATTTTAAACATTTTTTAACTCAAAAACTTGGCGGCTGCTGGATGAATGACAGCCTAAACCACCAGGCGTAGCAGGTTCTCTGGGAGAAACCTTGAATTCTTCCATTTACTTCTTAATTTCATTGAAATTACATCCACTGGCTTTGTGACGAACCTGTTGAGTTTTTCATTTTGGGAGTGAGCTCCATCATCGGAGGATCCAACAGGAAGCAGCATGACGTTCCGGCCCGTCGCCTCCTGGAACGTCAGAGTGACGGGAATGCTGCCGCCCTCACGGGTCAGGTCCGGTTCCACCCCGAAAACTAGACCACATCAGGGAGACAGGAAAATAACTGTCTCTGTATGAACACATGAGTAAAATATTGATTGCTTAGGAAGACGGGCGTATGTAAAGTTCTGAACCAACCCGTCTTCATGGCCTTTCGACCGGCCATGTAGTGCGGATGGTTGAAGTCAGACACCCAGGCTTTGGCCCCGTGACCCATCGTTACTTTTAGTTTGTTTGGACTTCCCAGATCAGCAAACCTCTTCTGCACGTAATCAACCACCTAAATAAAAATAATAAACAGAAACTGAGTAAGAAACAAACATGGTGCATTTAACCAGAATTAAACAGATTGAAACTGGTTATTTTGTTTAAATGTCCCATTTAATGCAAGATTCAACTATTTCATCAGAATATAAGCAAATGAATTATGAAATATGGTTTGTAATTGTTAAACTGAATTTTACTGCACATTTCACAGTTTATCTGCATAATGAAGACAGGGGGAAAAAAAGAAAAGAAAACAAGACAGGAAATGAAAATGGGAGGAAGAAAAGATGGAAAAGAAAGAATAAAAGATGGAAGAAAGTAAAGGAAATCAAATTAAAGGAAAAAAGACAGATGGAGGAAATCATTACAAAGGAAAACAAAGAAAAAAAATAATGCAAGAAAAAATAATTGTAAAAATAGGGAAAGACAGAAGGAAAGAGGGAATGAGGCAAGAAAAACAGAAAAAGGAAAGAAGAAAAAGAAAGAAAGCAAAAAAAGAAGTCAAAGGTGGAGGAAAAGGAGTAAGGAAAAAAAGAAAAGTTAGAAAGTAAATAAGCAAACTAGAGGAGATGAAAGGAGGACAAGGAACAAAAAAATTATGAAAAAGGAAAACAGAAAAGTAAAGAAAGGAGGAAGAACGGAAAAAAGAAAGAAAAAGAAGAGATAAGTTGGTGAGAAAGACGGGTTGGCAGGAGGAAACAAAATAATAAAAATGAAACAAACCAGCAAACAAGCAGGACAAATTAACATTTCACTTTCTCTCTTCTTAGCCATTTTAGATTCATATGACTGTTTATCTCACGGCTGACTACTCTCAGGTTTTATTGACACCACATTTACCAAACGTTGCACTAAAATGAATCCCTCTGCTGTCAAACACACATCACCACACTGGGTGGTGAACCTTTCAAAATAAAGCTTCAGCCATATTTTAGCGCTTACCTGCTTCTCCACGACTTTGGGGTCCATGTCCGGGACGAGGCGGATGGAGAATTTGCCGATGACCTTGCGGGGGATGACAGTCTTGGCTCCAGCTTCGGAGAACGCTCCCTCGATCCCGTGCAGAGAAAGAGACGGATACCTCCAGCGGTGCATCAGGATTTGTTCCTGTAACGAGAAAGAAGCGACGTGTTGGTGGTTCTGAATGAGGCAGGGAGTGAAGTAAATATCAGATCGTTTTCTCGCCTTGCTGTCGTGCAGCAGCTTTCCGACTCCCACATCTTTGCAGTACTCGGACAAGTCAAAGTCGATCTTCTCGTACAGCTTTTTCTCGTCTTCTGTGAGAGGAGCCACGCTGTCGTACATCCCAGGAATCAAAATCTTTCCCCTCTTGTCAACCAGAGACCCTGTGAAGGTAAAGAGAAGAACGTCGACATACAAGAACTGTAGAAAAATTCAACAATAATCTTTACTAACCCATGAGCGAAATGAGATCCGTCATGGCCTCATGAACCGAGCCGCCGAAGACGCCGGAGTGAAGGTCTTTCTCGCCGCACTTCACCTGAGGTTCAGATGGAAATGTAGAGAATCTGTAAAACTACTCTACAAAAAAAGCTACAAAATTACTCCTGAGGTGGATTTACCTCTACAAAGAAGTAGCAGATTCCTCTGAGGCCATAGGTGATGCAAGGTTTGGTCTTTCCCAGCCAGTAGTTGTCAGAGATGCAGACATAATCCACGTCTTTGAAGAACGAATCTTTTCGGGAAAACACCAGGTCGTCCAGACCCTCAGACCCAGATTCCTCCATCCCCTCGAAGCAGAACTTGATGTTGATGGGAAGATCCTGAAGGAAAGATAAAAGGTACTTCCTTTAACAGGTTAGGATGGGTCTATGGGGCAAACAAAACATGTTCAATACATTTTTTTTCCACACAAAATTATTCTTTGATAATGAGATTTTAGTTTAGCCTATTTGAGCTTCTTCCAAATTTAACCATTTTAGGGCAGCCAGTAAAGCTAGCAGACCCAATGTGCTGGAGTTCAGGTTAGGTTGCTAGGTAACAGGCTGGGCTTTGCTGGGGTTGCTAGGTGACGGGCAGAACCTGATTTGTGATCAGGCTCTGCCTGATCACAAATCAAGTTTTTGAAACTTGGCCGTTTCAAAAATGAGTTTTTGAAACGGCTCATTTTCCAGACACCAGTAAAAAGGCCAAGTGTTTTCTTTTTCAGCACCTGGGTTGTTTTTAGAAGAAGTTGAGACCCAAATGGAAGTACAACTTACAGAATGAATTTTCCTAATAAATTCCCTTTAAATCTCAAAAATACCAGAATCACAAGGTCCCTTGATTCTGTCGCCAGGAGGATGCAATAAAAAAAATTAAAAAAAAACTCAACAGCACATGATACCTGCTATAAAGTAATTTAAAACTCGACTGAAAAATCTCAGGGTTAATTTTTATCTAAAAAAGCTTTCAGTGGGCCGTAAACAGCTGAAACCGGGAAAGTGAATGGTGATGAAGACTCTTCATTATGAGAACATTATCCAAATGTACCCAGATCCTTCTAAGAAGTGGATTATCCCTGTGCTAATGTGGGTCAGTTTTCTGTTTTTCTGCCTGTTGACGACGTCAGAGTTCTCAGTGAAACGTCTTGACACGACTGCAGCGTTTCCAGCCTTCACATAATGATTAAACCAAGGCTTGGTTCTCACATGCTGTGGTTCATTTTTAAACCTGAATAAAAAATTTAAAAACAAAAACTGTTGTAGCACATAATTTACGCTGACTTAGGAGCTCCAGATCACATTCCTAAGAAGTTAATTTCTAAGAAAGCTGAAGGAGATTTAAAGTTAGTTTACAGTGTTTTTTAAAATGCTATATCATTTTTAAAAAGGTGTTTATCCTTCCCAGGAGCGGCTGATCTACCAAATAACTCCATTGACTTTACATCCAGCAGGAAACAAAAACCACCAAGAAGAACATTAATCGATTTCAGGTTCTTCTATGTGGAGTGCAACAGGGATCGATATGTGGGTCTCATTCAAACCCACCGGATACGAATCTCAACTAAGTAAAACTCTGAACTGTTTTCATTTTAATACGACTGAAAGAAGACTAACAAGATGATTTTGCATCATCCTCTGGTACAAAATAGTCCCCATCAGCCTGAGAAAATAAAAAACATTCTAACTGTAACCCATAAAATTAAGCTTTTTTTTGTAAAATACATTTAGTAGGCAACAAAGGTGGTTAGTCTGACATTTTAATAACCAAAATTAAACATTTTTGCTGTTGAAGTATTTTAAAGGAAAATGTAGCAACAGTTCAAATTTTGGTAAAAACCATCAATGATTCATGATGTTCAATATCATGATTTCCCTCCAGTATAAAACCAATACTTCACAAATGTAACAACTATACGAGTCCTTAATTGTTGCTGGACATTATCTATATTTTTATTCTTGTATTATCTGTAAGTTATTATGCAGAAGGACTGGTTAAATATTCTTCATTTATGCTTTTTTAAATTGTTGTCATTGCACCTGTCCACAAGGTGGCAGCATACAGGTGTCTAATGAACTATTAGCAGTAAACAAGTAGACCAACAAATACAATTTTTTAAAAAAGAAAGAAAAATACTTTAGTAATCATTCTGGGTAAACTGTCGACTTGATTTAGCTTTCTTAGTGAGCAAATAAAATGTTTGCATTTCTTTACAACTTCACTGAAATATTAACAACTACTTTTGCTTTGACATCATCTCTAAACCATGTCCAAGCAGAGAAAACACAGATCAATAATCAATGCCTGCAGTCTAAAACAACCAGCTGGATTTAGGTTGAACTATTTAACATTTAAATAATGAAAACAAATCTCGGAAAACGGCATCATTTAAAGGAAATGAAGCAAACAAAACTATTTGTTTGCATAACTTTCTGCATGACGCACAAACTGCAATGGAAACAAAAATACCTGAACGTGTAAAGACATGCTAGCTCTCATATGCTACGCAATAACATACAGAGGTTGTTTCATGAGAGCTTGAGCTCAGATCATGTTTTCCTTGAACTACCAGACCTGTCCACTCAAACGGTCAGTAAATCTTAAGCTGATGTTTTCAGCGAACAAAGATACTCACTCACACCCAACTCACAATGTGAAATGTGAGTTGGGTGTGAATGTTTATTATTCTTTCCCAGAGAAGAAAAGGTAAAAAGAGAAACCAAAAGTGTTTTGCAATAGTTTCAATGCACCAATAAATGTCAAAGTACAAACAAAGTACAACTGAAGTGGACAAAAACGTTGCAGAATCATGAATACCAAAGAACAAAACAGAGTTTATTTTCCTTCCACTTGGTATTTATGCACTACTTTTTACTAGTCTGACAGGAAATCCCTTTAAAATAAATTGTGAAGATGAGAATCAGCACATTCAGTAAAGGTAGGAAACTTGAAGCACAAACCAAACTGGTTTATATCAGAGTAAAAACTGTACCTGCTTTATCTTTTGGTAGGCCTCGATGCAGTTAAACCAGGCCAGCACTGGGCCTTTGTCGTCAGTGGA
Source organism: Poecilia reticulata (assembly GCF_904066995.2). Lineage (NCBI taxonomy): Eukaryota > Metazoa > Chordata > Actinopteri > Cyprinodontiformes > Poeciliidae > Poecilia > Poecilia reticulata. Next base: position 17,153,968 of record NC_088840.1, read on the forward strand.
TCCTCTTCCATAGAGTTTACCTACAAACACACCTCAGGCTTTATTTGCATCTTTTTCTCCTGGGATTCGATTAGAACATCGACTAACTTCACAAAACATTACAAAAAAACCCATATAATTAATGTAATTTCCAGTTCTTAATGGAAGCATTGTGTCGCTATCAGATCCTTTATTCTGGTTTAAATGTCATATTTAGTCTTTTTAAACAGAATATGTGACAAGACAGGAAGCAGAAAGAAGCTAAACTGAACATCGCTGAGCATGTAGGAGTCAGAAGGAAGTGAATGTGTCACTTTCAGTCAGCTGATTTTTTTACCAGAGAGCAGAATGAAAGCCTCAGCACTACAGTGGAGACGTTTTACAATCGTTTGATTGTAGAAAACAAAGATTTATTCATGCATTTATTAAGCCCCAGATAACGCAAATCAAAGCAACAGATCCTGGAGTGAGAAAATGTCCCGACTCCTCACTTTATCACATTTAAATCCTTTAGAATATTAAACAAATGTTAATATCAGGGGAAAATAACCTGAATACACACAAAAAGCAGTTTTCAAATGTAAAAAAAGCCAACCTGGCGCTGTGCAACTCCCACTCTCTTAATTACGATGTATTGTGTGTTTTTTAGCTATATTTCACTCATTTAAACTATCTGAAGACATGACATTGTCGAAATGACTCTTGTATTTACAGAGGCCATTTAGGTCTGATTACAGTAAATCTGTGTGATGAACAAAGACAAAAAGCAACAGAAAAGCAGATTTCACCGAGCTGCAGCATTTTTCCAAGTGAGCTTAGAGTAAAGTCAGCTCTTAATTCTTAAAACGGTTCAACCTAACCTCTGACGTCCTCAGATAAGAAAATGCAGCTCTGCTCAGAAAATGAAGGCAGCTGAAATGGACTTTGAATATGTGCAGCCATCTGTGATATGATTACACGTTGATAAAAGCACAAATGCAAAGCTGGGTTTGAGAAATTATAGCAAAAAAACAACAACTTTGATCTTTACAGACACAATACAGCTTTTTTTTTTACCTTAAACAGTGGAAAACTGTCAAATTATTTTTTCTTAAAAATGTTACGCTTCGATAGCTCTGACGGCGTAATTTTGATAATACTGAAGTCTGATCGCATCAAGACATCCAGATATTTTATGTCAGGCAGATAAAATACTGCATGTCTTCAAAACGCAGCCAAAGACAACACAAAGACGGACTGAAAACAGAAACCTCCAAATTCATCCTTTTGGGTTTAGTCTTACACTTTTAGGAACGATTCCAGACGATCACTTTGACTTCTGGTGAAGCCGTTTCACTTTCAGCCCTTTGATTTTCCAGATTACGTTTCAAAGCTGCTCTGGACCTACCGTCTATCTCCACCAGAGTGAACGGCTCGGTGTCCCAGCCGTCCTCGATCTGAGCAGGCTGCACGTCCAGGTGGCCGTAAATACATACAGTCTTCTTCGCCGGGTCCGAACCCAAATGGCCCAGGATGATGGGAGGCAGAGGGATCTCCTCACCAGAAGGAAGCTGCAGGGGGAAAAAAAAAACACTGAATATTAAAATTAAACTAGAACTGCAAGCAGTAATTTCGTGTTTTTCTGGTATCATACTGGATGTTACTTTAGTCTTTAAAAGTCGTGTTTTGATCATAACCAATGAAACGGAGTAAATTTGTAACATAATTATTCGAATCAGTTTGACCTTAATTTGTGTTCTCAGACACATAAGGAAGATGACATGATCACCTTTTGTTTCCCGATGTCCACCAGCTCCACTGTCCCCCCCAGCCTCTCGATGTCTTTGGCTGCCATCTCCATCATCTTCTTGATTTCCCCGCGCTTTTCGGGCCAAGCGGACACACTCTGGACAGCGACCCATTCTCCAAGGCGCTGGGAGAAAGAAGAAACTCACGGCTACTCAAAGGCTTTTCAATCATTCTCTAGACTGAGAGTTAGGCTTCAACTGAATTTAACAACTGGTTTTACAATAATAGAGATTGGCACATACCCGTAAAGTCTAACTAGATCACCTCACTTAGAAAAATATGCAGAGTAAATAAACGTAATTTATTTTAATCAGTGTTTCTCAACCCTGGTCCTCACCGTCCCACCTGTCCTGCATGTTTTAGGCGTTTCCCTTCTGCCACACACCTGAATTGTATCTCTGGGTGATTAACAGGCTTCTGCAGCACTTGATGGTCATGCAATCATTTGAATCAGCTGTTCTGGAATAGAGGCACATCTAAGACATGCAGAGCAGGGGGGCGTTGAGGACCAGGGTTGAGAAACACTGGTTTTAAGTAAACAGGACTAAATCAAGTACTAGCAAAAAAAAATTAAAAATTAAACCAATTTTCCTAATTGAGTCCTTATCCTTCCTCTCTCACTTCTTTTATTAGTCTTTATTTGAAAGTGCTCAGACAGGAAATTGGGTAATGAAGAGGCAAAGGTCATCAGGTCGGGATTTGAAACTGTGACAGCCGCGTCTACGACCGACGCCTCCAACACTGCAACACCCCTCTCTCCAACTTCATATGTTTACTAATTACATCAAATACTTGGAATACATGATCTACACAAACAAATATTTTGTTTAATAAAATATAAAATAAAGATTAATTCATTCTCGACCATCACTGTCGTTTGCAGGTTTGTTTACATGAATACCAGAAACACAATACAAAGGTTCCAGGTTGGGACTTTTGCATGTAGGAAAAAAATGACATTAATTGTGTTAATGGCCCCAAAAAACAAACAATTAAGCATTAAGTTAGCTGACTGTAGCCTTGCTCAAGATAAAATGATACATTTTGCTACATAGATGCTCTTCTATCTCTTTATCGTGAATCAGATTAGATAAATTACTGGCTCCAGAATAGAAAAAAAAAAAACTAAAGTGAAGCATTTGTACTTGGATGGAGGCAGCATTGAGTCAAAGTACTTTCCAACGTAAGCAGAAACTTTCTTCTTCTAAATTAATCCAGCTCAAGTAGTGCGAGTTTCACCCTCGAATTATAAGTAACTTACTAAAAGTGAGAGCTGATGGCAATTTCACGAAAACTGATTTAAGTCAACTCACTATTTTCTATTAAATGCCATCTTGCATTTACAGTGCAGTGACAATAAGTGCTACATTTAAATACTGGGTGATAAATCATACCTTGACGTAGAGATCCTGGTTTTCGTCCACATACTTGAAAAGTGCTGGGAGGTGAGCCATTTTTCCCAACGACAGACAGGAGCTGAGGGTTAAACCAGGCAGAGTGGCGAGTTTAACTCTGACCCGGAGCAGATATATGAGCACAAAGACACGCCCACCAACCAACCTGCTGAAAGTAAATATAAAAAAAGAAAAAGACTCGTGAGAAAGTTGCATCAGAGACATTTTACTTCCTGCTTATCGTGTGCAACATAAAGTTAAAGAGTCTTTCTCTATTTTACTTTGCAGAAATAAATACCTCCATGATACTTCAGTGTATTTTAGTACTGATACACCAACTCAAAGTAGTTATTCTCTTTTTTTTCTAGATTATTTCACTTACAAGACGTTTTTCCTGTTATAAATTAAATAATCTGGCAGTGGAATTAGTAATTTTTTATCAATATTAAGGAATTATATCTTGCTGAAAAGTTAGTTGTAAGGCAGTTTTGTCTTATTTCAAATTTACTAAGGTATTTGCACTGGAAACTACAGACCAAAAATATGTTTAGTTTGTTTTTTTCAGTGACAAAAACAAAGTAATTGTTCAAATAAAACCATGAAAAGTCAACTTTCTGGCCTACTTGTGAGAAAACTAATAAATCAGAACAAGCTATCCCCACAGTGAAACATGGTGGTGGGAGCGTCATGCTGTGGGGATGTCGTTCTTAAGCATGGACAGTGAAGCTGGAGCTAGAAATACAGAGCAATCTGGAAGAACATCTGTCAAAAGCCTGCAGACTGGGGCAGAGGTTCAAAACTGCTTAAACGTACAGCCAGAGCTACAACTGAGTGGTTCAACCAAAGCACATTAACATGTTAGAATGGTCCAGTCAAAGCTCAGACATCAAATCTACCCTCAAAGCTTTTTCTTCCAAATTATAAGTGCATAATACATAAAATCTCAATAAAATAAATTTGTGGTTGCAACATGACTAAAGGTGCTAAAGTTCAAAATGTACAAACAATATTACAAAGCAACACATATTTAAAGCTGTTCTCCTCCAGCACTGAAAACAACTTATAACAACGAGCTCCTAAGTTGGTACAGAGCTACATAAATATCGTAACATTTAGGCTAAAGAGCCTTTAGTAAAACACATAACTTGAACTCAAGTGTTTAAGAAAATCAATCTGAAACTGATAACAACTTAAATATATTCCAGAAATTACGGAGCCTGTTAGAAGGCTAACAGAACGGGGGTTAGCAGGCTGAGAGCTCTTTTATTTCCTAACTAGCTAATATTTTAGCTTTGACTGAGAAGATGCGATTCCTGGCAACATATCAGCTTTAAAAGAGCTTGTCAATATTACCTGTGCAAGCCAAACGCTGTTCTTTTGCAAATGTTCCGGTTTCTACATAGAAGAGTAGCTGCAGCACTGCTTTCGCTGTTCCGTAGAAACTATACGTAAGCGAGTCCGCCATATTGTGAGTGGCATCTTCGTTTTCAAAAGCAGCGACAGTATGGTTGGAAACAGTTTTTTTCCCTGGATCAACAGACCCTTTTATGAATTATATAATACATGTTGATTTTATGATCAGTGTTACCACTGAGACAAAAATTATCTGCAACAATTACAAAACTGTTAAAAAGGAATTTACATTTGTTATAGTTGAACCACTGAAAATCGTCAGAATTAAACATAATTAAGTGTATTAGTAGGAGTATGTAATAACTAAGAAAACTTAAAATAAAATGTCAAAACTTATTTCAGTGACCGAATTAATGTGCTTGTAAATGTAGGCCTAAATTTGCAGTATCAACAATATGCATTAAAACCTTTATTGTCCGTTAGTGGTGATGTTCAGACATACCAGCAGCAAAGTGACAAGCAAGTCAGAGCAGGTAGATTCACACAAAATAAAGATAAAAACAGAAAGAAACACAAAATATTATATTCCTAAACAAAAAGAAAGTACCAAAGCAATGACAAAGGCGTTTCCAATGGTTATGAAAAAGAGTCCGATTTTATTAAGTGAATAAAATCAAATATTGTCATTTTTAAAGAAGAAATAAACTTACAATAACTTTTATACACACCTCAAGCCGATTGCAGTTTTTTGTTTATTTTTCATTTAGTAATCAAACAAGACACACAGCCTAAAGCAAAAGACGATTATTGCGCAAATTTGTGTACAAAAAAGCCACTCGCAATATGGCGGCGCAGTTTACGTGCGTTCTGTGTTCTCATCGCGTGGGGGTTCTTGATCCTGTGATTTCCGTTGGTTCCAGTTCAGCTGATGTCAGTCATTTATGCTGATGTCTGCGTGTGACTCTTTTCACGTGATAGACGCTTCCCGTTTGCTACTGACAGACAAAAATGTAAAATAAAAATGTACAACAGCATGCAAACAACAGGTGTATGCCTGCTCCTTCAATTAAAAAGAACAATTATTACAGATTATGACTGGTGTAGACCAATTATTCAAAAACAGTAAAGTCATTCAAATGTATGCTTGTTTAGATGTTTGTAAATTAAAGCAATATCTTCTCATTTAGACTGACATCACATGTTTAAGTGTCATATTTCTGCAGCAACTTGCAGAAGTAAATCATCATAAAGCAGAATTTGTTGTTTGTCAACAGCAAATTTGTAACATTAATTAAACATGAAAACACCATAAGAAGGAAAAACATCACCAGTGTCAAAAGCGATTAATGTGAAAGCCAGTTTATTGTCAGACGTCTCCAGAAACGCTTTTGGTTGAAAGGTAAAAATTGTACTGAAAGGGTTCAGGTTCTGAAAGTGAGCACAGATGTTATTTAAGACTTTATGAGTTCAACCCAGTTTTGAAACTTCATGGAAGTAAGCAGCCAGCATCTTGATTCCTTGAATGTAGTTTGATCTGGAGAATTTGGATAAAGAACAAGATTTTATTTGAAAGAAAAAAACAACAAGATAGCTGTTAATTTTATTTGATATTTTCCATGTTTCCTTATGTATTTAGATAAACTATAAAATCTCAAACCTGTTGATTTTTTCATTTTGTGAGTGAGCTCCATCATCGGAGGATCCGATAGGAAGCAGCATGACGTTCCGACCCGTTGCCTCCTGGAAGGTCAGAGTGATGGGAATGCTGCCGCCCTCACGGGTCAGGTCCGGCTCAACGCCAAAAACTTAAATTAAACCAATAAGGTAAAAAAAAAAAACAGGATCAAATAATGGGAGAAGATGCTCAATTAACTGTTTTTTACATCTAAAAGTATTAAAATGTATCTATATTATAAAATGTAGATGCATTTATTTAATTTTTTTTATTATTTCTGTTTATAGTACACTGCATGCTATTTTCTTTTTATGTTTTCTTTGGTCCTTGATGCAAAAAAAACTTATTTTTAACACTGTTTGGTACAAATGTACGTTTTTTAAGCAGAGTTTTTATTTACCCGTCTTCATTGCTCTTCGACCAGCCATGTAGTGAGGATGGTTAAAGTCAGACACCCAGGCTTTGGCCCCTTCACCAAAACTGTACACCTTCATTTTATTAGGACTTCCCAACTCAGCAAATTTCTTCTGCACATGGTCGATCACCTGAACAATAATAGAAGAGTGAAAGAGATTAAAAGAACAACATATTTGCTATTTATGAACTCTGGAAATAGATAAATGAAAACGAGTAACAAACTGAAGCTTTAGATTTATGCTATTCATGTAAAAGGTCGGCCGAAGGTCTGTGGAACGATGATGAGTAACCAGTGACTAAAAACTAACACCAGCATTGATGTAGCCTTAATCGTAATCGAACCCAATTCCGATATTTCTGACGTAATGCGATCTGTATCTGATCTTTCTGAACAATACAAGTCGGATTTTTTTCCGAATACGACCCAGGCTGCTTGGATATCCGATACGCATCCGATCTTTTCAAACGTGACCTGAATCCCAACGGCCAGATACTGAACGTCATTGATACTCGACAAACGTCACTAATCTGCGTCCTGATACACGCAAGCGTGAAGAAAAACAACAAAAACAACCATGGCGGAGCGTAATGAGGATTAAGTTGTTAAAGTGCTGCCTCCTGTCGCACAACTTCAAAATCGTAAGTTAAGCTCCACCATTAGCATCCGTGTTTACTTCCACAAACACTGAGCTCTTCTTCTTTATCGCGGTTGGCAAAACACTGAGAACGCTGACGCTATGGCGCCCTCTGCTGCGCATGCTGGACACTTTCAGGTTGTTTGCTGTTCACACTAGAGATCACGTACAAGTCGCATTTATTTGAAAACGTGAACGACCACGACAAAAAAATGAATACATAAAATCTGATTTGACAAAAAATATGAATTGGGTCACATCAGGCTGCAGTGCGAACATAGCCTAAGTCAGCATTCTAAAGGCCATTTAAGGACATTTTCGTTTTTCAAAACACAACTTTCATGTCCAGTTGAAAGTAATTCAGTCTACCTGCTTCTCCACGACTTTGGGGTCCATGTCAGGGACGAGGCGGATGGAAAATTTGCCAATGACCTTGTGGGGAATAACAGTCTTGAATCCAGTTTCGGAGAACGCTCCCTCGATTCCGTGCAGAGAAAGACACGGATACCTCCAGCGGTGCATCAGGATTTGTTCCTACGATGCAAAACATCAGCAAAGTCCCAGTGGTTCTGATAGATTCAGTAAGTAAAGGAGTTTTATTTACCTTAGTTTCATGCAGCAGCTTTCCAGCTCCCACATCTTCGCAGTACTCAACCACGTCAAAATCGATCTTGTCGTATAGTTTTTTCTCCTCTTCTGTCAGAGGAGCGACGCTGTCGTATATCCCAGGAATCAAAATCTTTCCTTTCCTGTCGACAAGACAGCCTGTGAAAGAAGAAAATATGCAGTGAAATTTTACAGACAAAAGATCAGTCCTTAAATCATCTCTATTTACCCATGAGTAAAATGAGATCAGTCATGGCCTCATGAACCGAGCCGCCAAAGACGCCGGAGTGAAGGTCTGTCTTGCTGCACTCGACCTTCATATCAAGATATAAAAGTATCATTAGGATGTATCCCAAAAATAACCACCTCTTTAAATAACCGAGACTTTACCTCGATGAAAAAGCAGCAGATTCCTCTGAGGCCGTAGGTGATGCACGGTTTGGTCTTTCCCAGCCAGTAGTTGTCAGAGATGCAGACATAATCCACGTCTTTGAAGAACGAATCTTTTCGGGAAAACACCAGGTCGTCCAGGCCCTCAGAATCCGACTCCTCCATTCCTTCAAAGCAGAACTTGATGTTGATGGGAAGATCCTGCAAAACAAAGACAAACATATACTGTAAAAATAATAATAAAGCTCAATTCCTGGGGTTATACCCACTGAATGCAGAAACCATTTCACCACAGATTTGGACAAACCAGACAACATGGCTCCCTCAAAGTTTTTTTTTTTTATTATGGTTTTCTTAATTTTTTCTGAGGGGGGAAAATGCGAGACCAAAACTACAAACACGTTTTAGCACCAACATTAACAGATTCCCTAAAACAGCAGCAGCAAGTTTACCGTCCCAATCTTTTGATGGGCCTCGATGCAGTTGAACCAGGCCAGAACCGGACCCTTATCATCAGTGGATCCTCTTCCATACAGCTTACCTACAAAGATAAAACTCAATTTAACCAGTCTGTTAATTTTTTTTTAAACAAATCATTTAACCAGAGACCCTTTGCAAAATTTTTCATGTTCCTTAGTGCTGCTATCTGGAGAAGAGATATCTTCTCTCACTTTCTTTTTATCCTACATCAAAATGTGTCAAACTGGGAATAAGCATCTTGAGGGACAAAGTTTAAATCAAACCTGCTCTGTTGAAGCAGCAGTGGAAGAGTTTGCTTCACCTGTCACTCCCTCGATTGTATTAAACAGGGTGTAGTCCAAATATAAAGCACATACTGTACAGCATTTGCTGTGGCATTGTTTCGACAAGCTTCTGCAATGTCACTGCATTCATTTCCATCCAGAGTTCAATTCATTTTTGTAGGTTAGACTGCCGTGCAAAGTTTTTTCCATCACAAAGCTTCTCACTGGGGCAAAGATCTGGACTCTGGTGGAAATGAAGCTACTTGCACAATTTAACCCTGGTGAATCCTGGCGTTCTCATCTTAGATTAAATCTGTCCTTTCAGGGAAGAAGGCACAAATCCGATGGTAAAATGATCTGGTATATATCCAGATTGTCACCTGATCTCTGATCTGACCAACTGCAGAAACCCCAGATCATGGAGCTGCCGCTGCAGACATTAGGCATGAAGGGGGCATCACTTCATCTGACTCCCTTCTTACCCCGACACAACAATTATTAGTCTAATTCTTATACTGTTTCATAAATTTGACCCTTTCACCCCAATTAGCGTCACTCGTGTTTTTCTCACAGCTATAAAACAGTTTCGTCCCGGTCCGTTGAGTTCTCTTCGCATTGCAATGCTCTTAATTTCACTATTCAGCACAGAGCAGTGAGTTTTGATTTAAAATGCTTAAAGCAGGGATTTCAAACTCATTTTTGTTTTGGGCCAAATCAAGATCATGAATGCTCTTAAAGGGCTGGTGGTGCCAGAATGCGTTGTTAAAATCTGATCACAAGCTGTTAAAACAGCAATAAATTCTTAAAATCAAATATTATTAAACATCTTTTCAATTTCTCCAGGATTTTGTGCTTCTTTTTGTGATTTTTTGCAATAAAAATCAAAATGTTTGTGGTACTAATTCAGCCTGACTTTTTGCAGATACAGGAAGCTTTTGCTCTTACCGTCTTTCTCCACCAGAGTGAACGGCTCGGTGTCCCAGCCGTCCTTCACCTGAGCAGGCTGGACGTCCAGGTGACCGTAAATACACACCGTCTTCTTGGCTGGGTCCGAGCCCAAGCTGCCCAGGAGGATGGGAGGCAGAGGGATCTCCTCACCAGAGGAAAACTGCACGAATTAACATAAATACAAGAATTATACAAACCTGTTTCTCCAGCTCAATGTTGGAGGTTGATGGAGTTAAAAGTACATCTTAGAGAAATGTTCACAGCTTGACGAAAAATATTCAAATTAAAGTATCCTAAAGTACAATACAAAGTACTCATATTTTATCAGAAAACTATAAATTTTAAGATATTAAAAAGTTTGATTTTTAACAAATAAAAGTGAAAAACTCTTTTACCTTTTGGGTGTCGTTGTCCACCAGCTCGACTTTCCCCCCCAGCATCTTGATCTCATCCGCTGCCATCTCCATCATCTTCTGGATCTCTCCGCGCTTCTCAGGCCAAACGGACACACTCTGGACACTGACCCATTCTGCCAGGCGCTGAGCAGAGAAAGTTCAAACATCTTCTGATATAGTCTCATTTAATTGATCATGCAAATTAAATTTTTTTTCCTCCTAAAGAAAGAGAAATCCACATTAAGTGCAACCACAGAACTGAGGCTAAATTTTGCTCAACTGATTTTATGCCTTAAGTAATTTCACTTCCTGATTAGCTGAAAATCACGGTGAAACAAGAAGAAATCTTACCTGCACATAGAGATCATCGTGTTCATCCACATACTTAAAAAGTGCTGGAAGGTGAGTCATTTTTGTGGGTAACAGCAGCTGGAGGGTTGGCAGGCAGAATGGAATGAAAATACTCGGTTCTGCAGACTGGGAACAGAAGCCACACCCTGCATCAAACCTGTTCTCTGCCATATCTAACCCTTATACAAGGTTAGATACTTTTTGCAGATGTCATCTTGACAGACAAGTCAGTGACAGATTTCTGCATTCTGTGCACAAAAGGTTATCAAAGATCATTCCTTCCAGCTTTATAACCAAAACTGCTCTCTGCTCTACATTTTTAATCTGTTGCTGTTTCAAAGACATCTACTCAGTTACACATTTTTGTCCTAGTATGCCATTTTTAATAACCACAGTATTCTTATGTTGTACACATTTTTCCATTAAAAAAATTTTTACATTAATTTGAATATGCCTTTAGCTTGATATTCCCAAAGTGGGACAAATAGTACAATATTTCTATTCTAAGTTCAAACGTTTAGAAAAAGATTTTACAAACCCAATATATTTGGGTAAGATCCACAAGGAGTCACATGTTAGTACACAGCTGGGATTTCTAGCATTTTACTCAATTACTGCTACAATCAGATGATACATTTTACTAAAAAGATGTCCTGCCCACATGTGACCGAGACCATATGACAAACACCAACTGCGAACTGAAAGTTTCACTTTGACAGATTTCTGCATCCTATGTTTAAGTGAGTTTCACTTTCAGTTCGCACTTGAACAAGATGCAGGTCACTGGAGGAGGATGTAAAATGTTTGACCAGCTGAATCCAGTGTTTTTTACTGATGACCTAGTCTTATACAGTCGGTTAACCTTGATGTGTTCTGCGATGTGTTCAGTTGAAGAAGGGAGTCAGACCACAGGAGTTGCTGGTTGAGCTTTAATGCAGGTTGCTGGCAGAGGCCTGCACAAATAGAAATAAAAATGCCCTTTAACATGCAGCTCTTCCGTTGACAGGAGTCGGAATTCCCCTAGCAGATAAGCACATGGAGAAACTCTGTGACAATATCTGCGCTAACATTTAAGAAAAATGTTCTGAACTTGTCAAAAAGAATTCTCCTCTGTATGCATAAAAACAAACAAACATTCATAGCTGCATGTATTTACAATTATTTTGTATATTTCATAAAATGCGAGCTTAACTAAAAGCAAAGAAAATTTTCTACGATTCTCAGGCAGCCTAGCGTTAACTGAGAGTACTGCAGTACTGACGTCATAAGACATTCTTAAAGTGACAGTACAGGTACTAGTGTTCACCAAAATAAATAAAATAATAAAATTCTTAAAATATAACAAAAAAAATAGGATTCTTCAGTGTTAATCAGGATTTGGTGAAATTTCAAACATTATAATACAAAATAAAAGCACATTTTTTAAAATTATTACACGAGTTAAAAAAAAAGTACAAGCGAATCATCAGGGATTATTGTGTCTTTGTCCCGATGTAAAATATTTTCTTTCTAAATGCCATTGAAAAGAAAACAACCAGACCTTAAGTGTAACTCCTTTATTCTGCTTCACAAAACAAATTAAACAGGATTAGTAGTAGTCTCTGGAATTTATAAAACATTTTTCCATTATCTTTTTTTTTTTAAACAACCCAAAAAATAAAATAAAATAAAATAAACAGACTCTTCTAGTCGCGTCACTCAAAGAAAATCACTTGTAGGAATTTGCTTTGTGCTTAGGTAAAAAGTTGAAATTCTTCGGGACAGGTCCGAGGAGCATTTCACTGAAACAACAATATAGAAGATTTTTATTACAATTTAACAATAAGAACGTCACTTAATTAAATGTTCTGGCTCTTACCTGATCCTGATCCAGTCGTCAACATTCTGACTGGCCATCAGCGACTCCAGGTAGTTCCTGCCCATGTAATACGGCGGCCGCTCATTGATCTTTTGAGGAACTCGTTCCAACAAGCCAACAGGAATATATCTATTAAAAAATAAAATAAAATAAAAAACACAGCAGTTCATACTTAAGGATTGATATGTTTAAATATACACCAACCAATATGAACTTCTCATCACGTACTGGAAATTTGATCATGACTGTTTCTCCAGGATATTAGCTGGCATGAATATCACAAGTTCAATGGAGGTGAAAAATATTTTTAAAAGTATGATGGTGATGTTGCAGACCTGCACATGAAGGAGAGCCACTCCAGCAGGAAGTTTCGGGTCTTTTCGACGCCCCGGGTGTCGGAGCCCCAGTGCTCCAGCCCGAAGTTGGTGAAATCCCTGAGGATGTCCAGCCGCTCGCTGGACGAGACGTCCCAGTGTCGGCTCTCCTTTATCTCCGTGAAGATCCAAGGCTTGATTAGGGCACCCCTGAGAAAATAAATGCAACATTAAACAAAATAATACAACAACTTAAGAATATTTAAAATTAATTAATTTTTAGTTTTAGCTTAGTTTAAACTACTTCCCCTTTTAAATCCAATGGAAGCAATAAAACAGATTTAAGTAATTTCCAATGAGTAAAAACAGTAAAACTGAAAGAGGGCTAGTTCATTCATCATGACTGTAAATCCAGTGGCTCACATGACTTTCTCCTTAAAGTATGTAAACAATTCAAACCTTGCAATCATGATGCCAGAAACACCGGTCTCTTTGGCTTTCACTGCATCTTCATAAGACAGAATGTCTCCATTACCTGGACCAACAAAAACAAGTTACATCAGTAAAACCACATCCTTAAACCTATAAAAGGTTTTACAGACTTTATGTCAACACTCAGATTCCTCCACCATAGAAATAAAAAGGCAGACTGACGCACCAAAGAGTGGAACAGGGTCGGCCAGCTTGGCACATGCGCTGATATAATCCCAGTCAGCTGACTTTGTGTAGCGCTGCTCCCTGGATCGGCCATGCAGCTGCAAAACAACACCGTCATTATGAGTGGTATGTGCAGTATGTCTATAAAAATAACATAAACATAGAGGTGGAAAAAGAAAACATGATGCATGAGAAGAAAATACTTTACAGATGAGGAGAAACCACTTGGGAATTCATAAAAATACAATTTTCAATGGGCTACCGCTTAAAACTTTACTGAATAACAAATAAATGCAAATTTCTAATCAATTGTTAGTTTTTAAAATTATTTTCATATGAGAATTTAGTAAAATTTCTCTTCTTTTGAGATTTCTCCTCAAAATACGCCATTGTCAAGTTCATTTCTACAGTCATTTAAGACGAGACTCACTGTAACCATGGAGACGCCCCAGTTCTTCATTTCTCCAATGAGTTTGTGTGCGATGTTGGACTTCTCCTGAACACCAGTGCGGATCTTGACAGTTACAGGGACATCTAGGACCTTTAGAAAGAAGCAAGAACCGCATTAAATTGTTCAATTTCTTCATGCTGTTAACTTTAAATCACTATTTCATGCCAACCAGCAGCAAATATAACAAATAAATAAATACTCTGTACTTGCATAATTCATTCCTTTGATTATCTGTTCAAATTTTCTGGTTCTGGTCATCAAGCCACATCCTCCACCCTGAAGCACAAACAAAAACCACTGTGAATGAGTTTAATAGTTTCTACTAGTTCTGGACAATAAATCAAAACAATGATTATCGCTATAGACACGTGACCAATACCAATAGATAAAACGTCTGATAGAATATCCAATATGCAAAATGTTCATTGAACTCTGAACATTCAGAATCAGACAGCATTTTGGGAGATTTAGGCAGAGGAAAGACCTTAGCAGCTCTAAAGAAAAGTTTGTGGAATCAACTGACTCGCTCTTTGGTTACCGAGCAACTAATTAATTCCTTGGTTACCTAGCAACAATCTGTTGAGTAACTGACGCAGAAACAATTTAAGGTTTTGCCACTGTGCCTCATAACTGCTTACAGATAAAAAACAACTTTGTGGAGTAACAACTGTGGATAAAACAGGAAATGTCAAGCCACCAGTTTGGTAGTATTTCAGATATTTAAAACAAAAAACTAATCAATAATTAGTTTTTGAAAGTTTTTTTCAGTCATATTGTCCAGCCCTGGTTCCTGCCATAATATAGTAGTAGCTCTTGATGTTTAATTTGTATTTGTTGTGGGAAAATAAGGCTCGACAAAACCGGGCCGCAATTTTCAAAGTGACAGAATCAGAAATGTTTACGCCAAAATGATGAGAACAGAGAGGTTAAATAAGAGTTCACCTTCTTGTAAACCAGATCAATGGGGCATCCAGAGTTGATATCTACAAAATCAACGTCGGTGTAGTTGTTGATGAGCTCCGCACACCGCGTCATGGTGTCAGGAAAACAGCCTTCAACCTGGAACAACATCTCACACTTCACATCCAGTCACAGAAACCTGCGTTTGAACTCCGAAGTGGGAAAAGCGTCACCTGAACACCAAACAGATCCTCGCTCTCGTGCCTCTTCAGGAGGGCCCACTCTGACTGATGCCCCTGCAGCAGATTCGTGCACATGGCCATCTCCCCGCAGGTGATGTCTGCGCCGAAGCGCTTGCACACACGACGGAAAGGCAAGTTCCCACACTGTCAAGACGTAAAAGAAGACAAAGTTGAATGTAAACAATATGGCGGCTTAGTCAGGGTTCACAGTTACCTGTAACGCTATTTATACACCCTAAGCCATGTTAAAACCACTTAAAATATGTTTGTTTAGATGTTATGCGACAGACTATGGTTTTTAAGAATCTTAAAAGTGTGGAGTGCATTTATATTCAGGTTCCTATGTTGATGCTTGGCAGAACCACTTTTCACTGCAACAACTTTTTCCCTGTATCCATAATTAGGTTGGTTAGAAAGGTAAAAAAAAAAAAAAAAAATAGTTTTTTGAATTTCTTGCCACTGATTCTCAATGAGCTTTACGTCTGGACTTTGACTAGGCCATTCTAACACATTATTATACTAAAATCTTGCTCTAGCTTTTTGTTTAAGGTTGTTGTACATGGAAGATTACTTTTTAGCTCCATCCAAGCTAAACAGGAGAAGCTAACTCTTACCATAGAAGAAACATGGTAAGAAACATAGAAGAAACAATCCCACAGCATGACACTGCCACCACCAGGTCTTACTTAGGAATTGTGTTCACGCTAAAGTATCAGAGTAAAGGAAGTGCTAAACTTTTCTGACTTAATTGCAAGAATAATTGCACTCCACCACATAAAATTCCAAAAAACACATTAAAGTTTATAATTATAAAAAATTAAACATAAATTAAATGAGCACTGTTTTTACTTACAGTTGTTAGAGGAGCGAGATAGAGCTTGTCTTTGAAGTCCACCTTGAACATATAGACATAACTTTTAATACAAAACTTATAAAACTTTTAAAAATACTCCCAACTTTCTAAATATGTATCTGCTGGTTTCTACTGGTTCCAACTAGAACTTCTGGAAAAACTGTAGTGTTTTTTAATTAAAGGAAGAACTTTGGAGTAAAGTTTGGCTGACATTTACCTTTTTCTTTTCACAGGGCCGCAGTTTGATAACATCGGCATCAGTTAGCGGGCCTACAGTCTTTACTGGTGGCTGGATATCCGGACAGGTGGGCAGCTAGTTACAGAGCAAACATTTAAGTTTATACACCCCTGAAAACATAATAAATGAGACCCTCTGCAGCAAATGTAGTTAAGAGAACAAGTGTGTACCGATTTGTCTGTAGAAACATGCTGAATTTCTTCTTTTGGCTCTGCAGATACCTCTGTTGCACAAACATCACCTACATAAATAAAAAAATGAATTATCACATTTAAATTTGTGAAGTTGATGCAACATTTGCAGTTTTGCAAAAAGTTTATTTTATTTACTTTCAGTAAAAGGAACATGCTGCTGAAATGAGTGTTTGTTAATTATTTGAGTCAAAAAATAAGTTTTAATTTGTGAAATTGGTTTGAGAGTCATAATAATGTGTCCTTTAAAGCAGCTCTCCTAGAGCAGGATGGTTTGGACTCTTATAAACAAAAACAGTTCTGCGTCTTACCATTGCCCTGCTGTTCCTTCTTATCTTTGTTGTCTGAAAGCGTTTTCAGGTATTCCTCTGACTTTTTGAAGGTGACAGAACGTTTCCTCAGGCGATACTGCAGATCTTTACTCAGGCTGTTCTTCACCAAAGTCCTTCCTTCGTAAGCTTCGACCAGCTCAGCCTTCTCCATGGTTTTAAAGTCAGCTGTAGTGTGCGCCTTGGCGAAGCGGCAGGCGAGCCCGTATTCACACTTTCCAAATGAGTCGTAGAGGTAACAACGTTCCCCGATGTCAGCAGGCTTATTGGCCAAGTACTCGGCGACATCATGGTAAAAGATGCATTTGTCTCCAAACTTACATTCACCGTTTTTCTAGGAATGGTTAAAAAAAGTCAAGAGAATAATCAATTTTTACAGGAATCTGAAAGGATTGCATGCTGCATCTTAAAAAAAAGCAGGAGGTTCAATCTACCTGAATGACTGACAAACACAGTCGCTTTTCTTCATAAGTGGTGGGTTTTATGTGTGGCCTCGACTTATTCTGACCACGAAATCTTTTCTTATCCTGTTTTTCTGTTTTCTTCGCATCTTCAGGGTCCAATTTGGATTTTTTACAGTCAGGTTCGTCCACAGAGGGATCCTTTTTCTCTTGTGGCGTCTCATTTTCAGCGGATTTCTCTCCTTTGGAGCCCTGCCATTCTGAATCCAGAAAGCCATGAAATGCATCTTTGGTGGTGAGGAATCTGCAAAAAAAAAAAAAAAGAAAAAAATAATTTAAAAAATGTTTTAAAATACTTTTAAAACAGATCCAAAAGCAACATTAAAAAGATTAGTCAAGAATACCAAAATACAAGCTGAAAACCATTAATAAATTAATCACTTTACGAGTCTTTATGAGGCTATGGGTTGTTTTTCTTAACTCTGATAAAAAATAAAAAACATTTGCAGTCAACAGAATGTTTGCAACTTCCCTTTAAGGAGGTTTCTAACATATTTCCCCAATCAAAATTTCATATCGTCTTAAGACTGAAATTTCCTCTGTCCATTTTACCTCAAATTCAAAGTGATGAATGTATATATAATGCTTCTCATTCCTTATATAACCTATTATATTACATAATCAATTTCATAATACTGTCTTTTCTTCCTATATTTATGTAGATTTCTAAGACATTTAAATCAAACTCCAGGCTGTGGGAAGCCTGTAAAAATATTTTACAGGCTTTATTATGCTTTTTCTTGAGTGAGAAAAACAAGCACAATAAAAAATTGTCACCACCTAAGCTAAACCAACAAGAGCTTCTATTGCGAATTGAAAAATACCCAAATACCACTGACATTGCAGATACTTATCCCATTCTGCATAACAATAAAAAGATAACTGGTTTGACAAAAGTAAAAACTCTCACTGACATTCTGCTCTTTTAGCTTCAACAGACGAAGGCAGTGAGTAGTGCCGAGTTGAAGCATGAATACGCCACAATGAACTATCATCATGTTGAAGCTGATTCCATGAGATACGTACAGTACAGCGCTCCCTCTAGTGTCAAGTGTTGATGAAAGTTACTTACTCTTGTTTGATAGCAGCTTCACCTTTCACAGCTACATGTGTTGCCGTTTCTGTGGCGTCTTCTGCTGATGCCTCCATCACTTGTTCAAAGACTCACTCCCTCTTCTTACTCTGAAATGTTTCGATAAAAGATAAACAAATGAAGCAGAAAAGAACGGTACCAAACATATGTGGTTTGTAGATGTAATAATTGGAAATTTGCTGCATATGCCACTCTATTTTTAGAAAGATTTTAGATTAAATTACAGAGTTGGGCACTATTTACATGACTTTCAAAGGCATTTGGTTGCCCTGTATTTTACTTAAAATGTTTGTGAAATTTCTTGAATCATGCATCACTGTGGTCAATCACAACTACCAAGACGAGCTCAAGCTTCTCTGACTATAGCACAAAAAAAGTTCCAAAAAATACACGCCAACTTCTAATCAGTTACTATTAGATGGATACACAATAATTTCGAGATTTTAGGAGCCTTTTAAATGCAATATTTTCACGTATTTATGTGTGTGTTGGTAGCAATTCTCAATTCCCACTATACCAGTTATGCTGGAGATTTGATTCTGATTATCTTCAGTCTGAACATGTTTAACTTGCGCCTAGCTGATCTTCGTTTTAGTAGCAAAGCTCCACTATGGTATGATACACTTAAACACAGTCAAAACAAAAAAATCTTTACGTGTCAAGTTAATTAGAATAACACTCCACAAAGTCTCTCACTTACCTGTTTCTTTATCAAGTTGTCAAAAGTTACAGTAACATGAACTGCTCCAGCAGTAGTTAACTCAAAACTCTGCTAGCAAGCTAACAAATTAAAGCGCGTTTTCCCGCAAGCTAGCAGTTAATGTTCAATAAAAAGCTTAACCTGCCTCGATAGGAGCTACAACTGCAAATAAAACCGATACAGATAACGTTAACTATATTAATGCACTTTCAAACATGCAAACCGTGCAGTTAAATTTCACCACCTTGTGGTAACCGATGTGCATCAGTTTAATTATTCCCGGAGAGAACGTCTAAAGATTGGTTCCGCATGGAAATCTCCGACAAGCTATATATTTTGAAAAATATTTTTATAAATAAATTTCTAACAGAAATTTTAAAAGAAAGTTAGTATACAAAGTGCATGTCTGTTTTTGCTAATACAGAAATAATTATTCATAGTAAGCAGTAACATGCTAAAAACATGATCAATTGTTAAGCATTACTTCATTTTGTTTGTGAGCCAACAGCAGAAGGCACCGGAAACGATTTGAATAAAGCTACAGAAATGATACGTTTCTTTGGGCAAAGTCAAAAATATAAACTTGTGAGAGATTCTTATGTGTGTACAGATCATTACAACAGTGGTGTGTTGGAATTAACTGAATCTTTGAGGGAGCGTTGACCTGTCAAACATGGCAACCTCCCTTTTACAATCAGAAATGTCTGACAGAGACAAAGAAATGACTCACGTTAACTTGTGGATGTAATGTTACAGAATAATCATTAAAACTCTAATGAATACAGAGCAATAATGCAATAAAATGCATCAAATAAAGAAATTTGTCGCTGGATAACAGATAAAATGCTCAGAAACCTCCACAAATACATTATCCACCACATTTAGGAACATCCCAGGTAGTTTTTTTGTTTGTTTAGGATTTAGATTTGGGGACTGAGATGACTTTGGATAAAGGTGCATTCTGTGTATGGTGAAACATTTCTGTGTTATTTTGGGTCCTGGATGGTTATTATAAAACCCAATTACAAAAAAAACAATTAAAACATCTCGGTTTTATAAAACTTACAATGTTTATATTTGGAAAAAAACTTTTTCTTTACAAACCTGCCAAACAAACATGTTGGAGGCATCTAATGGTTGTTATGGAAACTTGATGAGGTTAAGATGCCACTTTTTGCTATGCTAAAAATTAGCCTTGAATTTGTTTCTGGATCTTTCACCATCATCTTTAAAATATTTGTTCAACTTATAAAAATAGACATGGCTATGATTAGTTTTTCGTTTAAAGGAACTGTTAAAATAATTATTTCTTAGCATTTTCTTTATCCCAAAATTGAATGGACTGATATTAGAGACTGAATTTTTATATTTTTTTGTGTAAAATTATCCTACTGTACACAAGACTTTTTACACATCTCTACTAGGGGTGCAGATAAATGTAGCCATACATGGATGAGTATCTGTTATATTTTATCACAGTAAAATCTGCTGCATTCACTCCTCAGAAACTCCAGAAAGTTTTTCTATCTTTGCTACAAATCGTTTCTTGCTGGAGTCCAGGATGTTGATGCCATTTTTCTCAAAGTCATATCCAACTCTCTGCAGCTCCTTCAGTCGCTCTGTGATGTTCTGGATGCTGTAGTCCAGAACTTTTGGCTTCTCCAAAATCTGCTTTATTGTTATTCCTCCTTTTAGAAGACAGTCCAGTTTGGAGTTCAGAGTGGCTGCGCCGATGTAGAGAATGTTGGGGTAGTTTAATACTAGTTTTTTCATGTCGCTTTCTTTGAAGCCTAGTAAGGACATCTTCTCCTCGAGGCTGTGAATGTTTCTCTTCAGACAGTCGTTGGAAAGGACCAAAATGTCTGCTCCTTTTCCCTGCAGAAGTGCTAGCAGTTCGGCATCACTTAACATCAGAGAGGTTTTCAGATTGTTAATGTTGGTCCCGATTCTTTTAGTACTTTTGATTAGAAGATACACGTTTTTAGATATTATACTTGTAGCAAATTGTTCAGGATTTTTTCCACCCAGCTCCAGACAGATGTCTTCAAGAAACTCCACCATCTGCTTGTTCAGCTCCAGGGTGTTGGAGAACGTCCTCGGCGCTGTGGTCAGCAGCCGACGAAGGTCTTTGGAGTTTAATCCCAATGAGATTAAGAAAGCGATGTTTTTCTTCAAGTCCTCGTTGTCACTAGAACGGAAAAAAGACTCGGGTGAGCGGTCCAGGATGCTCACGATCTCAGCGTCTGTGTTGAAGACGTTTCTCCACAGCTGCCAGCGTTCCTCCAAGTGATCAAGTGACCGTGTGATGGCGCGGGGATAACGGGACACGATGCTGGCGATAACTTTGCAGCTGGCGCCTTTTTCTTGCAGGAACTGAGCGAGGCACATCTCGTTGGTGAAGGACTTTCGAAGAACGCCTGGTTGACGCTGGCGCGCCATTTTTACGTCCACTCCCAACACATATAGGTTCTCAAGTAGAGATTTATTCTCTGTGTCTGATGGCAACAATGGGTCATTACTGCCACTGCAATGCCTCCAGGTGATGCAGGTTGATGCTAGCTGTAGCAGTGAACGCCTAAAGCTCTTCTGCAGAACGAGTGAATGATGGATACGAATAAGGGTCCTTATACCAGAAACTGAAGCCATTTTTTCCTGAAAGGGAACAGAGATCCATGTTATGGCATTTCTTTGGTTATAAATGGTAAAAAAAAAAAAAAAACAGTAATGTAAATAAGTAAGCTATAATAAAGTGACTTGTTTATTTTAATGTTCACTTATCCTTTCTGTTCAGGTCCTTAAGCAATTTTAATTTCTCTAAGATTCAAATTTACTTCTGTGCATTAACAGTAATTAATGAAAAATTACATTTTACATTTACTTTCCAAATATTGCGAAAAAGTAAATCTAGAACTTTTTCACATTCTGTCACATCACAAACTCAAGCTTAAAACTATTTATTGGGATTCTATGTAATAGACCAGCACAGCAGCGCATTGTTTTGAAGTGAAAGAAAAACTATACATTAATTTTCTAAAACTTCCCGAAAGAGTAGTATTTTTATCAACCTCCTGGTACGACATACACCAAAATACATCCAGCTGAAATTGCTGCAAAAGGTGAAGGACTGGGATATTAATATTTATTGAAAAACTCTGTAAATATGTATGTCTTAATTACTTTTAGTAAGAAAACAGGAAATACAAATAAGCATTATTTTTACTTCTACTCTATCAAGCTGTTAAGACAAATTTAATTTGGAGTCTGGAAAATTTACTTCCTAAATGTGACACACGGCATCTACTCAATCAAAAAAAAAAGGGATTTACTGAAACCAGAAAAGCTAATCTGATGTGAAATTCTGGTTAAGCAAAGTTTTTTCACGTCTTGTTCAAAAAATCTGAATTTAAAACCACATTTGGTCAAAGTTAAATTCAAAACACAGTCGGTTTGCTGCTAGCATGACTTCCACCAGAGCAATTTAAACCTTATTAATATCGTGGGAAATGCTATATTTAGTAAAAACACTCGACAGTCTTTCTTTAGTTTTAAAATTTAAAACAAACATACCATATTCCGTTTTTCGACTTTACTTTTCACACTATACCTCTTGAACGTACCAGTGGATGCGAGAACTTGGAGGAACTCACGCGAGATTTTGAATTTGAGAAACGAATTTATCAAAGCTGGCGCCCTCTAGCGTTTCGGAGTTTAAACTTGCTTCCCAGTTTGTTGTTCTCGCCAGCAGGTAGCAGCAAAGGACTTCATTTTGTGAGACTTGTCGCTTCAAGTTAACGTGAAAATGAACGTTTATAAAGAAAAAAAGAGACTCTAGGACACTTACGATGATTCCGTATTCAGACATGACGACGTTAAGCATTGAAGTTAATTATTTTAGGTTTAAAAAACCTTCAAAAAGCACTACAGCATTTTCACTTATTTGTATAATACCTACAGAAACCAGTGAGGAAAGAGGACTGAGGCCACTGAAAAAAATCTGATTTGTTCTCAGAATTCGGACCTTTTTTAAACATTTTTACAGAAAACTACTGAATTAAGAGGTTAGTTTTTCACACACAGCTTATGTATATTAAATAAGGCCAGCTTTGAGCATTCTTTGTGTTTTTTACAGTTAAAAAAAAAAGATTTTAGAGCATTTTGTAAATCTATCTAGAATTCTTTTTTTTTTTTTTAACAAAATCAGTCCATCCCACTTCATTTGTGCTATTTATTTTATATATATGCTATTTGCTTGAAACCACACTTTTTCTTTTAATTTTAAATCAAATTTCAGTTGTATTTTGATTTCACACGAGCAACATCAAAGCCCCAGTTTTAGGTATTACTAGCTTGATTCATTTCAGCCACATGAGAAAGCATTGTGCTGTAGTTCGCAGCTGAAAAACCTATTGACTCGACTGCCTCTCTTACTGATGAGTCCCACCACTTATGAATATTTTACAGCACAGTGAAAGATAGCTACATTATGCGTTCTCTTTGCTGCTCTGCTACTGAAGTGACCCCTGTTTCAGTCACAACCTCTTCTGCACTGCCAACCTAGAAAGCAGCATTTTGTTTCTGGCATGAACAGTTCAGACAGTGACCATTATTATGAGAGATAATCCTGCTTCTTTTATGTTTTATATAAACTTGAAGCTCAATTATGATCTGTTTTCACATGTTGTAATACAAATTGAGCGTATTAGCTAAATTTAAGGCAGCTAAAGCTAATGCTAGTTAGTTGTTTTCTTTTGTGAAATTTGAAACATTTGATGTAATTAGGGTTAATTATCTAATAAAGATAATTTTTCAAATTTTTACTGAAATGAGAAACTGCTGTTGACATCTTCATCTTGATTATTAGCTTGAAATTGATACCACCAGTCAATCAAGCAACTGTATTTTTCAAATAAAATTATTAACTCCTTGAAAAACTAAAAGAGGTGTCAGTATGTGCTTACCTATCCATCCATCTTCTTACATCCTTGTCCCTTAGTGGGGTCGGGAGGGTTGTTGGTGCCTATCTCCTGCTAACGTTCTGGGTGAGAGGCGGGGTCACCCTGGACAGGTTGCTAGTCTGTTGCAGGGCAACACAGAGACACACAACCATGTGCACACACACTCACACCTAGAGACAATTAGGAAAGGCCAATTAACCTGACAGTCATGTTTTTGGACTGTGGGAGGAAACCGGAGTACCCGGAGAAAACCCACGCATGCACAGGGAGAACATGCAAACTCCATGCAGAAAGACCAGGGCCGGGAATCAAACCTGGAACCTTCTTGCTGCAAGGCAACAGCTCTACCAACTGCGCCACTGTGCAGCCTGCCCTTACCTATTTTAATATAATTAAAACTGTATGCAGAAAACTCTGACATTCACTGAAAAGCTGGGGTAATAGTCTAAATTTCAAACACATGTTGTGGTATACACACCAAATGATTTTAATCAAATATGTCAAATTTGTTTAAATTTTAAGCACATTTCTTGGACTAATATTATGTAAAAAATAATTTAACTCCTTCAGAGGTTCGATATTTCTATTACTTCCTCTGAAGCTCCTCTGACTTTTGTTCCTTAAAGATGTAAATTAGGTCATGCATAATTTGTGAGCAACATGGTTTTAATATTACATCGACTCCCGTCTTGATCCATTTGTTGAGGTCCTTTCTGCAAAGTTGCTTGGGTAACTGCAGACCCAGAACACAACCGGAGCGACTGAATAATTTAAGAAGTGTCGAAACTTTCAGATGCTGGTGGTTACTCGCAGACGCTGTTGCTCCAGCAGCAGGTGTCCCCAGGTGGGAGTGTGCGGGTAAAAAAATGTCCAAAAGACGATGGGTGGAATTCAAGATCTGCCAGACTATAAGTTGTTCAGCGCCGGTCAGCCGAAGACGCAGAGAGTCCTCTCCAGCTGCCACTGCTGCCGCTGCAGGTATGTCTCAAAACAGAATGAAACTTTGTATTTGTAGAAAAGTAACGACTGTGTATTCTCATAGTTTTCTTTTTTTTTTTCTTATTCGTAAATTTACCAGCTAGATATCAGTGTTTCTGTGAACATTGGGGATTGCGACAATATAAAGCATGTAAATAATAATATAAAAAAGTAGCACCGTTTTCTATACACCTGAGGAAGAAATAAGTGACAAAGGAGGTAGTGTAAATGTTTATTTAGTTTTTTTAAATAATCAATTAACCTTTATTTTTAGTTTTTAATGCATATGTAGGTCAGCTATGTCTCACATTAGTAAAAACAAACCACCATGTTTCACAAATGCTTGCAAAAGTTCCCATTATTTTTTTCCAAACAACTGCAACCCACATCTCCCAAAATCATCTTCAAAATAACAAAACCTGCTTTTAATTGTAAAACATAATCTAATTATTCTAACATTTACGTAATTTGGTGTCTGTTTAGAGAAAATGCTGACGGTCTTTTCCTGTATCACTCCCATCTGTTGTAGTAACTGATGCCAGTCTCTCAGGTTACCTTCAGGCTTTTAGCCACGGCACCTTTAATGACTCCTTCTTTGGGGAGGATGTTGCTCTTTTTTCATCAGAAATTAGCTCAGAATTAGTCTATTTATACATCTTCATACAAAATGTGAGGTAATTACCAGTTGTTTACCATCTAATGTTAAAATGAGAAAATGTTGCCTAAAAAGAAAGCTCAACTGGGACAGCTCTGGCAGCCTCTCCTCTCATCGCCATAGAAACTAGACAGAGGAATTCATGCTGCAGATACTGGAGTCAAAGACGGAGAATCACAGTCAGACATCTCGCTGTCATTAATCGACTTTACTGCTAATTGCATGTTTCATGGCAAAATGGGTGTGTGTTGATGCAATTTTCATATTTAAAAGGGGAGATGGAGTTTTGCTACTCATTAAAATACCAACTGTTTGATCACCAAGCTACGTTTATCAAAATAAGATATTCACACAAAATCTACTGGTAAATTGTATATCTATTTAAAATATATTGCAGAGAAAACAGACTATCCCCCTTCTGGGTTCCATTAATGTTTTTAATGGAACCCATGTTAATGTTTTTAAATACTGTTTTATTTACTTCAAACTTGCCTTGCATTAAAAACATGAAATGAGTTTATTATATGTGTGGAAAATAGGGAGTAATTTTATGCTTTTCTGGCATCAAGACAACATAGATAAAAAAAAATTAATAAAAATGTTATCTTATAAATTTGGTGAAATCTGCACTGAATTATTCTACACTTTTCCAGATTAAAGAGAGTTTAATGCTCTGACTTTCTGAAATGTTGAAGATGAAAAAATATGAATTCATTTTAAGGCTTTTCACCAACGGACTATGAATAATTATTTAGTTATATATATTTTCTTAGATAAAAGTAGAAATCTCAAAGATAGTTTGATCTTACTGAAATGTTTCACAACAAAAACTCTCTTTAATCTGGAAAAGTATAGAATAATTCAGTGCAGATTTCACCAAATTCATATGGCGCCATTTTTAATTTTGTGTTTTTTAGGTCTATGTTGTCTTGATGCCAGAAAAGAATAAAATTATTTTATTGCTTTCACAAATACAATAAACTCCTTTTCATGTTTGTAATGCCATAACATTTCAGCAATACAACAAACAAAACATTACATTGCAACGGCAAGAAAGGTAAAGAAAGGTTGGAATACAGACTATAATAACTGATATTTCAGGTAACAATAATCAAAGGCAACTAATTTTTTTTTTATCTTGATTTAAAAGAATTCAGGATTTCAGCATTTTTGCAATTTTCTGGAAATTGTTCTAGATTAAAAACGCACTGTTTCTCCATGTTTGGCTCTGATTCTGGGGATCCAGAGTAAACTTGAATCAGAAAACCTGAGAGGTCTAGCAGGATTCATGTTAAGAGTAGTTCAGTCCAAGTAGGATGAGTCTAGATGTTTAAAATGGAGCTGATAAAATGCAGTCCAGATTACAAAGAAAAAGAAAACCATGGGAAAATAGCACTGTAGCGTTGTCCTTAATCAAATTGGTAAGCTAATTCAATAAAAAAGAAAATTTGTTGATGGAGTATTTAACAGATATTTTTTAAATATTATCTTGGCGTGCTTGTGTTGCCCTCTTACACAGTTGTGCCCTGGGCAATAAGCCATATTCTCCAAATTTAACCCTAGATAGCTGTCTCACTGCAGTGGACAGCTATCTAAAAGGCATTTTCTTGTGTTTCTTGTGGATTTTAATATTATAAATGCACACAGACCACTGGAATGGACACTAGTGCATCATATAATACACTATAAACTACTGGCCATCCATTTAACAAGAAAATCTTTGTTAATCCAAAATGGCAGACAGATGAAAAAGCAACTCAGGAATATCCAGTTTCTACTCCTTTTGCAGAAAGCTCTTGCATGTAAAAAAAAAAAAAACAAACAAACAACATACTGTGACATCAAGTAACTCCTAAAGACTAATATTACTGATGTATTTTCTAAATACATCAGTTGTATTTGGAGAAAATTACAACTGGAAAAATTTTTTTACAAAAACTTTTTTCTCCAAGTTTTTTTTTTATGCCTTAAGAAAGTCAAAAACACTTTGAAAAAAAATCCTGTCATAAAGGATCATAATTCATGCATGAACGGGCTAAAACGTTCAATCACTGTAAGAGGCTTCAGGTTTTTAAGAAATTACTATACGATAAAACTACTTGCCATACTTATAGCACCAGTGGGCGTGGCTATAAATGCACCTACCCTACGTCATCACAGTTGAGTCTCATGTTTACGTGGAAAATATGGCGGCGGACTACAATCAGGGGGATAGCCAGTGATTGGGAATCACGGCATTGGAGAGATAGTCTGCTTGCCGCTGTGAGACTTCCTTTTCCTCCTGGATATTTCTTATGAAGCAGTTTTCTCCTTGTTTCAGTCTCGGAGTCAGCGGGAATGGAGGACGAGGAGAGGCAGAAGAAGCTAGAGGCCGGCAAGGCTAAGGTAGGATTCAAGACTCCCTAACGTCCTCTGAGTGCTCCAAAGTTACAGCATATTGTTCCGGTGGAGTTGTTTTTATATGGTTATGTCCGTCAGCTGTTTTGACCCCAACCCCCTCCCCTTCATACCACCTTCCCAGCTGTCATGCGCCGTGTCTGTCTGACAGCTGAGAGGGAGGAAGGAGGGGGTTAGCCGCTGCTACTGCTAGCCAAGGCTGCCTTTGTCATGCTGCATATCTGACATTTTTCCCCCTACACTGCTTTCTTTTTTCTTATTCCGTATCAAAAGAAGTATCGGCTCATTCTCGCACAAGTCTAGCCGTCGCATCATTATTTAGAGCTTATAAACGGCACCTGAAGTGACACTCAGAGGCTGGTGTAACAGGATTTACAGGGTATATCCTCACTAGCTAGGTAAAGCATTGCTTCACCTGCCAGACATGACTTGTATTGGTTTAAGCAACAGGAATACGCCAGAAGAGGCTCTATGCTGTGCTCATAAAGTAAAATATTTGCTGAGAAAAGAAGGGAGTACTTGTTAAACTGGATGACTTTGTATGTTTTTTTCCTACCAGTAGCTGTAAACTCAAAAACCAGCTCACTCAGTTTTGAGAGGCTGTTTGTCTTCGCTGAATCTCTGCAGGCAATGAGCTCATGTGTCACTTTTGTCAATATATGTCCATAAATACTAAATCAGAAGCTTTTAAGAGCTGCTAGAGTTGCTGCACAATTTGATACATCTCTGATGGACAGAGGTAATGTTACACCCAGAAGCATGTGATTACAGAGTTGGATATCAATCCCACCACTGCCTCTGTGAACACAGTTATTAGTATGTAAGCATTGGCTACTGCAATTCAGCTGGCTGAAACAAGTTTGCTACAAGTTCTCCAGTCAGCTACAAAAAGGACAAATATTACTGTTTTGACCGCAGAAAACATGGGCAGTTGTGGCCATGGAAACCAAAGGAGCACCACCCACTGCTTTTATTAGTTTGGCACTGTTTTAAAACTACAATTAGGACACTATACACAGATATCTAACCAATTAATCAAGTAACAGATTTTTATAACCTACAAAAAGCTATATTACTCTGAAGAAGCAGTTAAAAACTAAATTTAGTTGTTATAGTCTATATTTTTGCTGCAGTTTCACTATCAGAATCAAAATAATAATTAGAAAGGTAACATAAGTAGAACTGTTTTTTTAATATTTTACAGCAATGGGAATAAGTGTTGCTTTTTTGTTCTAAGTAGGGCAAATTAAATCTTGTTGCACGTTTTAAATCTTTGCACATATAGTGCAAAGCCTTGGTTGTTTTATTTAAAGTTAATGCATCTTGGTAAAGTGTAGAGCTGTTGGAAATCTGTTTCTGATTGTTATTTACTAAACATATTTAGAAAATCACGGTGAGTTTTGTCTGACAGAAGTTTGCAGAGACCATCTCCCTGGTTTGCACTCTGGTATTTTGGCTTGTAAAAGGCTCTTTGCTGCTGTAGGCTAGTCTGCCTGCTGTTTTTTTCCTCCCAGTGCTATGTCACCATGTCCTCACATGCAGTAAAGAAATCAAGGGTGTTATTATTTGAAATTCTAGTCAGATGAGTCCTTGAAGGCTTAGATAAAAGTCTGATGATGTTGCTTTTCTAAAATTATGTACATAGCTTAAAGTGTACAATGAGTCTGCATTGTATTATTGTCTCAAAACTGAAGCAGGATTTTATCTGAATGTTAGTCTGGAGATAAAGCTTTTCTGAGCTTTTCCTCTCTTAACAATCAGATTGGGTGACTGGATTTTTGTCAAATCGAGTGAAAGACGAGTTTTTGTTGTCTGACTGAAGTGCGAACTGTCAGTCATGCATTGTGCAGAATCAGGCATGAGCTTTTGAGTCACGCCAGACAATAGGGAAAGTGGAAATTGTGGGCTGCTGTTGCCATAGTTTTGTTCCAGAATGGAAGATTTTTCTTGCATCTTTAGTTTGGCTTCAGAAACAAACTTATTGACAAGTGTTTTACTATCAGTAACTGATAGCTCATCAGTGTAGTCATCTTAAATCGTATAATGCAGGGTTTTGTATATTCATATGGATTTTATTTTTATAAACCTCCTAGAAAAATGGAACTTTTACTGTCATTTTGCCTCAGTCTTTGTTCTTTTATTCATGTAGATCCTTTATGGTCAGTACAAACATCCATCTATCAGGCTACATCAAAATGCAAGGTAGAAGTCATTTTTATAGAGCGTCTTTCCACTATAGTAATCTTTCTCAGGATTCAGTTAGCCTAAAGGGTCAGTTTCTCTGTTAGGCACTCCTGCCGGTTTTAGCTGATCTTCTTAACTTGGACCTTAATCGCTCAGCTGGACGCGTCCTGCATGCCTCTGTGCGACAACCAGCCTATAACTGGCACAGATTACGTAGCTGATTAATTGGCTTAATTGACTGTGGAAGGTTTTATTTTTATGATGCAGTGGCGCAAGCTCAAAGTAATGATAGATACTTGTGCTGGGTCATGCTGGGTTGCTTTAAATGGGTTAAATCACAAACAATTTGGATGTCATGGTGTGGAAGATGCCTAGTTTAGCTATTGTGCCTGGCTGAAGTGTTCAGGTCATGATGGACTCGCATGTGGAAGTGAAGAATAAAAATTTTGCGTAGTTTTTACAATGGTTTTACAAATAATAATCTGTGAAGTGTGGCATGATTTTGTATTTGTAAGCCATTCCAGCTCCATCTTGTTGCTTGTTGTAACCACAGGGTGAGTCAGGTACAAATTATCTGGGATGTGTGATTGATAGGAGAGGAGCAGAGCGGGGCCCCAGGCACATAATTGTGCAGTCTGCTGCGCTTGTTACAGTCTAATTAACTTCTGAACTTTAATTTCTTTCTTTTCACAACAAGGTAAACTACCTACTCCTCTATTTGTACTATAAATAATCGTTTTGTCCTTAGCTTTTCAACTCGCTGTCAGCTCCCGATCAATGAAATGCAATGAGTTCAGTGTCCACGTAAGACCTGACAATCAGAAAATGTTTTATTTTTCTATTTTTTATTGATTGCCTCCACGATGTGCTGGATGTGTAAACTTGAAAATGTCTGTACTAAGTAGTCACAGGTCTGAATAAAAGTGCACACAGAATATTATTAGAGATGCACGATAACATCGGTATCGGCTGATATTTGTAATTTTTTTACATATTGGTATCTGTCCTATAAATAAAACTGGGCCAATATGAACAACCAATATTTATTTATACCGGTATCTGTTTCTGGTGGGGGGTTTCCCCAAAGGTGTCAAAAATGGTAGCGAAATATATGTAATATTGGTAAATATTGAATATCGGCCATAACAGCAATATCAGATATCGATATCAGCCCAAATTTTCACATTGGTGCATTCCTAAATATTATTTAGTAAAAAGGTTTGAAAATCAGTTTTCTCCCCTTTTCCATTTACTCATCACTTTATGTTGGTCACATCTCATCATCTCATCAGTAAGTTAGCCACACCAAAAGATCAACACTTGCACACCTCGTTGATAAATAATGAATTTATATTGTTCCATTTATGGGACTTTGGGGATTTGAGTTTTCCTTGTAAAATGTTCTTTCTTTTTCTGGAACTGCGAAATTTTAATGGGTTTGCGTTTTGCACCAAAACGTTCTGTTCACAAAAAGGTTTGAGTCAGTAGAGGTGAGGAGTTAGGATGCTTTACATGCTGGCCGTGCACTTCAGCAAACCAAAACACGCGTTTTGTTTTGCTCAAACTAGCATGAAAACTGCAACAAATCTATTGAAGACGGATCCGAGCGGGTTTCTGCTTTTAAACATTCTCTCCCTGTTGAGTGGATCTTGTGCACAGCATTGAACTTTCTGGTTTGGTTCATTGAAAGGGAAGCCTCAAGACCTTTCTGTGTTTCTCTCTGCACTCAGCGGTTGTTGATGGGGGATGAAGGAGTCTTGCGCACCATTTCTCACTCACTCCATATTCTTGGTACATTTAGTCTTCTCTCCTTTATTTTATTCTGGTAAACAATGTTAATTTGCACACATATATTATACAAACATTCCATATTTAAGTTAATTTTTTTCCTGCCATCACCACTAATTTCTAGCGTCAGCTTGGTTTATAGGAGCTATTAGAGTTTATTACGCCATATTGACTAAAAATGTTTTATGTAAATGTAATCAGGGATACTTCACATTAATAGCATCATAGCTTCATAGAAACAAGCCGACAATAAAATAAAACAAAATATGTCTGTCTTGTGACGACTCCAAATTAGTGTAGTTGTCAAGTAGGGCTTAACGATATGACTGAAAAACGTATTGCAATAAAAGCGTTTCATATCGTTCTATCAATAATTATTGATTAGTTTTTTTGGTTTAAATATATGTTATGCTGCCAAACTGGTGACATAATCTTTCCTCTTTTATCCACAGTCTTCATTCCACTTTGTTTATTTTTAAGCAGCTACAAGGCAAAGTGGTGAAACTTTTAAACTGCTGCTGAGCCAGTTACTCAACAGATTGTTGCTAGGTAACCACAGAGTGTCTGAGTTGCTAGGTTACCAAAGAGTGACTGAGTTAGTTGATTCCACCAACTTTGGATCGGAGCTCAGCAAATATTCTAGCATATTGAATATTGAATAATCTATCAGATGTGTCATCTATTGATATTGATCACATGTCTATGTTATTGATTTATTGTCCTGCCCTATTGTCAAGTCAAATTAGGAATGCATCAATATGAAAATTTGGGTTGATATCAATATCAGATATTGGTATTTCTGTTATGTGTACTTATTTAGATAAGCAAAATATTATTCCCTAGCTAATATAGTTGCTCTGGTCTTCTAAAGATTCAAACTGGCTGCTGTTTATAGTCTGTTTTTCTGTCACCATGAGGCTCAGATATGCAGGAAAGACCTGTGTACATGCTTTCAGACAGCAGATGGTGGTACACCTACGTAGTTTCTGTTTACCCAGATGGTGGTGCAGCTACCCAGGCTTTGAGTCTCCATATGCTCAGCCAGCAGCCGTGCCAAATAGGGCAGCTTGCAGTGCTAAGCATCTCAGCAAAAGGCAGAACCCTGGGTGATTCCTGCTGGCAGATTTGCTGCTACTCATGCGTTACTCTTATAAAGTCAGAACCGAAGACTGCCTCCTTCTCAGAGATGCACCAATCCTGTTGGCTCATCAGTCGATTACATTTCTTTCTGTGCTCAGGTTTTAGGTGGATAAAGCTGCTCTTAAAATACAGATAAGTGGGTATATTTGGACGAGGGCGGGTCATGTGAGTAGCTGCGGAGGCTCAGATCAAGAACACTTTGAGCTTTTTAAGCTGTGAATAGTAGGTGGGAACACGACCATGACACCTACTCTCAGCTCTGTCATGTCAGCTTCTGACCCTTTTTTACAGCATCGGCAAACACTGGGAACTTTCATCGGGGTTTAGCTGCTGCTGTTCATAAAATCGGTGACACTTGTCTTAGTTTGAGCCGATGAGTACACTTAAGTTGACTAATGACTCACAATGTTTGCTTGTGGTTTATAAGGCTTTTATGCAGAAATATTTGAGAGAAGATTACAAAGTACTTCAAGTTTGGATAAATTAGCCCAACTCCACATCAGATTATGATTCTGCTTTCTTTACTTGACCCTGTAACTCCCTCTCCATGATTAGGGATACACAATATATCGACACTAACATTGGTATTGGCTGATATAAGTCATTATTTTAGCATATTGGAATTGGGCCAGTGTGGACAACTGATATTTATTGTCTTTTTGCCATCTGTTTCTGGTAATTTCTTTTTTCAAAAGTTTCAAAACGGTAGATAAATCTATTTAATGTGTCTAATATCAGTTATTGCTGGATGATATGACTGAAAAGCCTATCATGATATAAGGGTTTCATATTAGTCTATCAATAATTACTGATTAGTTTTTGTTTTCAATTTCTGAAATACAGCCAAACTGGGGACATGACTGTTTTATCCAAAGGTTTTAATCCACAAAGCTGTTTTTTATTTTCAAACATTTATGAGGCACTGTGAGGAAACTGCCACTGCGGCAGTTACTCAACAGGTTGTTGCTAGGTAACCAAATAGTGAGTGAGTTGCAAGGTTACCAAAGAGTGAGTCAGTTAGTTGATTCCACCTAGTTTGCTTTAGCAACTTGTGAGAGGTTGAGTGGCTAAAATCGTTCCTCTGCCTACATCTCCCAGAATGCTGTGCAGGTCTGGGTATTGGAAAGTAATGGATGAGTTTACCAGTGAAATTTGACACAATACTGTCATCAAAATTACAACGGTATGCCAAAATTAGCCAAGGAAACGCATGAGGAAATATCTTAAAAAGAAATTTTAGATTATGAAAGGACTTGGGCAGGCTAAGTCTGTAATCTGTTGCTCTTTGAGCCGACCATAATGGCTCCTAATAACTTTGGCTAAGAAATAATAGAACCAGCTAAAGTTTTAAATATAACAAATACAAGATTTTAAAGGTTTTTTATTTTATCCTGAAATATTTGCGTTGAATTTCTACAAGGAATGATACTGAGAGTACAGTATTATACTTTTATGTGTTTTTCTTGACATTAGGTTGGAATCTATGTGCTTTTTAAAAATAATTTTTCAACCCAGAGGGGAAAAAAAGCTATCCATCCTGGAGATAAAATGACGGTTCTTTAAAAATTACAACTTTCCTAAAGTAGATATTGATCTAAATTTCTACTTTTTTCCCCTCAA
This sequence comes from Poecilia reticulata, assembly GCF_904066995.2. Taxonomy (NCBI): domain Eukaryota; kingdom Metazoa; phylum Chordata; class Actinopteri; order Cyprinodontiformes; family Poeciliidae; genus Poecilia; species Poecilia reticulata. The sequence continues at coordinate 17,188,646 of NC_088840.1, forward strand.
AAAAGTAATGTGATATCTGTGGCTCTAAACAAGTTTTTTTTGTTTTGTTTTTTGGCCTGGCCTGATGAGTACAAACTTACTCTAGATTATAAAGGTTGCAGACCTCTGGACTAAGGCATAGTTTTGTGAATTCAGTATAGTCAATTTATTACACCTCTCTCATTCTTTTCCTTTGTTCTTTGAACTCTTGTGTGAGGTTAAATAGAAAGGTAAACTACAAGATTGTCAGAAGATGAGAGCGTTATCTTGCTTTGTTTTATCAGGGCTGCATACCGGAGGACACAGGGAAAGGATGGTTTCACAGTTGGTATTGGTGTTTGTATTGATTAGCAGAAATGTGTGTATGTGTGGGAGTTTTTAGTTTTGATGCATTTAAGAACAGGAAAAGTGTCACATTTATCAGCGTTTGACCGACATGTCAATTCTTTGACTGTATGAATAGTTGTGAATAAGATGTTTGGTGTCAAAGCCATGCAGTTCTCAAAGGTTATGATCAAGAACACGTTTTTAAGGTTGGCCCAGTTAGATTAAAATGTTATGCTGTCTTTTGTGTTTTTTGCTATTTAATGCGTCTTTATCCTGTACAATCTTTCTTTGTTACATTATTTTCTTACCTAGACTTAATCTGAGCCTTCAAGGCCACCGTTTTTGTAATTTCTTACATCAATGTACAAGCTAGCTATCAAAAATACCTTGAATTATGTTTCTTTTTAGTTGCTCTCCTGATAGTAATTTATTTTGAGTGAGCTGAGCGAATAGAACCAGATGTTTAAAATATATATATATATATATATACATCAACTGACCTAAAAATCTGCTTTAAACATTAAATTTCCTTCAGGTTGGATGTTTTTCTTTACTGCCAGCTGATGCAGCCGATTTAATTGGGACATGTTCGTACCTTGGCTGCTATTAACCATCTGTCCTTGTGAAGAAGCACACAAACGCAATGGAGGTGCACCTGTCTCTGAAGGTGCATGACGTCTGCTGTGTGTCATATGGTAGTAGGGGCGTTTTACAGGCAGGTGATGAGGCGATAGTGTGGAATGAAACTGATCTGTGGCAGAAGGTCCATTCAGACACAGGTCTGTGGCTGCTGCCGTCTGCTGCTCATGTTCTAATTAGCTAATGTCTAGATGAAATGGTGGAAAAAGCAGCCTTATTGTTGTACTCAGGACATTATAGATAAAAATATAATTATTTGCTATATTTTTATGTTGTGTTTTTTTTAAATATATATGCAGATCATCATTGTTTTTATTACCAGTTGATGTAGTTCACCCACGTGAATCAGAGTAGTTGTGACAGCGGCACTTTAATATCCATGTTTCAAACACGCTCTGCTTCAGCACAGTTCTGGAATGAAGTTTCCTAAAGCCAAATAAGGTTACTGACCTGAAACTGACCCTTGACTTGCTGTCTTTGTTACTGTGGGTCAGCAAGATAAAAAAGTACAAGTATAGTAAAATAAACATTGTTCTTTTATTCTATGCACTACTGACAACATGTCTCTGAAGTTCCAAGCAAACATTTAGTATTTATTTGCAGAAAATGAGAAATGGTCAAAATAACAAAAAGATGCAGTGCTTTCATACCTCAAATAATGCAAAGAATATGTTACCCTGCAACCTTGGATGGCTGAAGGTAATGTATTAGATGATCTTCCCTCAACGTGTGATGCTGTGATATAGAAAAGATGAGACGCACACGTCGAGCTTCCTTTAGCATCAAACAGGAAGATTTATTCTTCTTGTGTAATGAACATACTCCATATACAACACTTCTTATGCAATACTCCAGGTATCAGATTATTTAAGTATGACTGAGTAACTGTAATAGCTAGCACTTATCTCTTACACAAAAAAATTCTACAAAACTGAAAAAAGTGCAATTGTCCTTTAATGCTATGTTTCTTTACTAAGCTTCACCTAATCAGCCACTGAATGCCATAACAATTGTTCATCTGGTTTTTGCAATAACCCACAAATAAATCTCAATTTTAAAAATAGAGACCGAAATAATGTCTTTTGTGTGACAACTGTTCAGAAAAGTTCAGAATACAATAAGTTCAATGTGAATTCAGTAGTCCTTCAGCTATTTCTCAGCTAGCTCAATACACAGAGTCCGCTAGCATTAGCATTAAGTAGCCTCCAAAAATATGTCCCGTTTCTACACAACACTAATCACAAACTGCATAACGTGACTAACTCACTAGTTGACTCTTGATATACTAACTTCTTCAACTGTTAAAGGAAACCAGTATATATGCAACAAAATACATTTTTACTGACCTGTGATATAGAAAAGATGAGACACACACGTCGAGCCTCCTTTAGCATCGAACAGAAAGATTTATTCTTGTGTGTTCTTGTGTGTCTATTCCACACAAGAACACACGCGTTGGTGTCTATTCCACCAACGCGGCAGCACCTCTAGCGGTTGTGTGCGGACTTGCATAGGACTAACTAAAATGACATTTAAGAACTTAGTACAATAAAAAATTAAAGATACAAAAATTTAAATTATGTTGGGGTGCCTATTTTCTTACTTATTGTTTTATTTATTATTAACTTGTTTTTCACCCCTCTACAAATACAAGTTTATATTCATTTAGAAAAAACAATACCAATGTTTTAACTCGGGTAGAGTTCAGAGATCAATATTTTGTGGAATAACCAGGAGGTTTTCAATGAGGTTCAGTGCAGTGGACTCTTCATTTTTTCCAGAGCTGTAGATCTATTACTGAGAATAAAATTACTTCTATTTGTTATTTGTAATAAACTGACCAAAATGAGAATGACTAATAAACAAATAGCAGAAATTTTCATCTTCTGTCAATGTGTTATTGTTCAAGTCGGCTGCAGGAACAAATATCAAAGATTTCCAGTTTGGAAAGCATGACTGTGTGTTTTCCCGGATAAATGACATACTGTAGTTTAAAAAAAAAAATCCCTTTAATCAGGATTAGCACCTGTTGCAGTACGAGGCGTGTGTTGGGTCATATGGACATAAGGAGGGAGGACTCATTGGTAGCAGCGGGGCAGGAGGCGTATTTGGGCCATAAAATGTTTCGTTTGACTATCACCAAACTGTGTCGATTCAGAGTAAGTTTATATGCTGTTTATTTTTTGCTAAAAGTACTGTTTAGTGGAGTTTCTTGGAAAGAAAGGCGTGGATCTTGACCAAACAAATGGGTCAGACAAGCTTCTAAATGACAGCGGAAACAATATAGTAAAAAGAAAATAAATCTTTTACATTTCTTTTCTCATGTTACCTCTGACTTTAACTGAGCATATTTGACTTCCTCTCGCTGCAGTTGGCTGAGTACCGCCAGAGAAAAGCTCATGCAGACTCCCAGAAGAAGCAGAAGAAGAAGAAGAAAAAGAAGCCGGCCGAGGATTCGGAGGCAGAATCGCAGGGAAGGGAAGAGGTCGAGCCGGATCAGTTTGTGGGTGGAGAAGGAGAACGAGAGGTCAAGGGTGAAAGACGAGATGAAGGGAGTGAGGAAACACCCACCACAGAGTTTACCTTCACCAAGACGCTGAAGAGCGGAGAGATGGTCAGGCATGACCAGACCTACAAGATAGAGGTACACACATTTATTTCATACAATACTCAACACAGCAACGCTCACTCTCGACGCTTAACTCTGAAGTGCCAACTTTTATTTTTCTAAAATTGTCAATCTTTTTAGGTTTGTTTTACAAAGTATTCATTCTCTTAAGCATTTTCATGTAATGTTGCAACCAAACTTTAATGCATTTTAATAGAACTTTATACGCAAGACCAAAGTAAAACATAATTTTGAAGTTAATCAGAAAAATATGTATTGCTGTCAAATATCTCTAATGAAAGAAGTCTTAAAAGTGTGCCATAAATTTATATTTAACATTTTTAAAACTGATATTGTAGCATAGTCCTCCTAAAATGGCCCAGTCAAATTCTTATTGAACATGTTTGGCAAGACTTGAACATTGATGTTCACAGATGATTGGACTTGAACAGCTCCAAATAGAAATGTGCAAAAAAAAAAGTGTTTAGATGTGCAAAGCTGGTAGACATTGTTGTTTTTATGAGGTATTTATTCAGGGACCTTAAATGTGAATGCACACCACACTTTTCAGATTATTTTTTTGTCCTTGTGGGCGGGAGGGAATTTTGAAAACTCATGTATGATAATTTTCAATCCACTTCAAAATATTGCAATACTTTATGTTGGTCTAACCGTAAACACACACAAAAAAAATACATCAAAGTTTGTGGTTGTAACATTTCAAAATATGAAAGCATCTTTCTTTCCAAAAGATGTATTTGAACAAATCGGTCTACTCTGTTTTAATATGACTTGTTGGTGTATTTTTTATGTAATTTTGGCACAACTCCACTTATTTTTGTAAGTAAAAAATTTGCAAAAATTTTTGTTCCTCCTTCATCAACTTGATGCTTTGCTGTGAACAGTGAACATTTAATGCCCTTGCTCAAATCATATCACAGCTGCATCAGTCAACACAGTCTCTCTCTTTCACAATCATTATATTTGAAAAAAATTGGAAAGCCTAAGGTTTTTTTAGTCTAACAAAGTAATGTGAATAGCTCATGATACAGTTTTCTAACCCTTTTGGATGAAAATGGGCAATGATTGTTAAATAAAAAGTCACAGATTACCTACAAATAGGAGCATTGTTTCACAATGTCAGATACTGTAAATTAGATTTTTTTACACAAAAAACTTTAAATAATTATTAAAATAATCAACTAATTTAGTAACCGATTCATTATTAACTGACGTTTTCTGAAAAAAACAACATATTTAGATCAGTAATTAAGCACCAAAATAAACATACATTTAGCATTTAGGGTAATTAAAAACTAGTCTGTAAATGTTTTAGCCAAAACTCCTCAGTTTTAGCTTCACCTGGTTCAAATTCACCAAGAGTGCTGTGCTACTGCATTTCATGCAATAAAATGTTTGTTTTCTCATTTTTAATTATTAATATGAATGCATTTCTAATGATGCATAATTATAATGTATAATTATTAGAATTTTTTTTCTTATTTAGTAATTGATTACTAAAATAATTGTAAAAGAAACCAACCTTTTCTTTGGCTGAAAATGACAGAAATATTAAGGTCGTTTGTTTGGCTGCTTGGTCAAAAGATGTGGGTGGGAAACAAACTAAGCAACTCTATAGGATGAATATGAGCATGCATGTGTTGGCGGGTTGTTTAGGAGGAAACAGTAGTTTTGTTTTTCTCATAGGTATAAATTCACTTCTTTTTGTCCATTTGTCTTTTCTGCATAACAACCACTTTAGGAGCCAGAAATGAATCAAAAAGCACATTAAAGCATGTATTTTTCACATTTAAATGCATGCAGATGACAATGATATAAAAAAAAGGTTGTGGTTTTTGTGGGGTGCCATTATTTTCTTTACCATAAGCTCAGTATTGATGCATTCTGCTGGTTTTACATAACCACCTTCTGCTATTCATTAAATCAACATACAGCACAGTCATTCCAACCTTTCTTTAGAGAAAATATGATTGAAACAGCAGCACCTAGACATTTGATCCAGGCTTTTCTGATGGTTAAATTACCACTGATTACATCTCATCAGAAATCCACGTAGAATGGTTTAAAAACATGCAGAGCTGAGAGCTCTTGTACAATTTGTTCCGTCTTTCAAGCCCTCTCCGTCTCTTTTGCTCGGCCCTGTGTTGCCACTCTTCTCCATGAACCCACAAAACTACTTGGCTGCCATGGAGACAGACAATTGCCTTTAAACTTGTTGGGATGTGTCAGTCTGTGTGACCGATTTCTATGGCCTTGCAGTGGATTTCAGAAGATCTAAAGGTTGATGGAGTGTATTATTATGTACACAGAGCTCCTGGGTTTTTATTTTTTTATTATTTTTATGGGCAAATTATAAATTACTGCTGCCTGAATGAGATCTGTTCTGCATCACAAGCAAATTAAGCCAGTTTTTCCATGGGCAGTTTTCTGCTCTAGGTCATTAAAGTGAAGACATATTCTTAAATGAACTCGTCATTTTGCTCTTGAGCAACAAAAGGAAAATGCAACAAAATGAGTCTTTTGAAAGATACTTCAAGGTAACTATGTTTTACCTCAAGGACAGCTTCCTGAATTGTTTTCACATATCATTGAAAAATCTATTCGTTTCTGTAATTTATTTGAAAAGTGAAACATAGGTGCTTTTATAGATTCATTTAACAAGGTATTACATTTCAAGAGTTTTATTTCCATTAGTTTTTATGATTATGGCTTACAGCAAAAGAGAACCAACAATTCAAAATATTAGATAAGACCAATTTAAACATTTATTTCAGAATCTTCTCAAGGCTGAAGTTATACTCGAACATAACGCAAAAATTATCAGTATGGACAGTATTTATATCAGAGTCCAGTAATAGTTGTTGGATATTTTTCAAGAGTTCTTGTGTGTTATTTTTTATACTGATGTAATATTTAGCCAGCAGGACAAATTAGACAAGAGTCAAGTTGTCTAAGCATTGTGTTTTTTTAAGTTCATTAATCTTGAATTGTGAGTTTTAACTTAATGCTGCAATTTAAACCAAATAATTATGTAGGAAAAAAAACTCCCTCACACAACTTACTGCTTTAAGTTCATCTTTCACAAACTTGCATTCAAAATCTAAAACTCTCTAAATTTATTTGACTTGAAGAGTAGAAGGTAGTAGACACAACAAAATGTGGCTCAAATGTTTTACAGTGTGGACACAAATGACAAAAATGTTCCATAGATCAGAATCGGAGGAAAAAATAAAACGGGCATATATCGCACCTGATATCGACATCGTCTTGCAGACATATTTTACACTGCACTTTTACCTTCCACTCAACTTTGCTTGAATATGCTTGAATAACCAGCTTCTTTGGCAGTAATCTTTTGTTAGTCATCTTTCTTTTGGAGAGTCTCTGTGACTTTTTCCTGCACAGGTGAACAGATTAATTAACAATTCTTTATTTATTTACTTTCTGTAATAATTTTTGGAGAAATCATATTTGTGTTTCTCTTTAACTGTAAGCCTCAAAATTAACAGAAAGAAATGCTTTAAATAAATCACGGTTTGTTTAATCAGTCAGACTGTTGACCTGGGTTCACATTTTGAAATTGATTACTAAAATAAATGACTTTTCCAAATAGTAGTGACAGGGTAAGCAATTTATGGTTTTGGTTTGTAAAATAGGGTTTTCTTTTGTTTCCTTGTTTTGTAATGTAAATTCACCAAAACAAAGCAGCCACTGCTGTCTTTTTGTATCAGCCTATTTTATTAATTTGTCTATCTATTGTTATTTTATTTTATTTGATGTGTGTTTGTTTTTTCTCCTGCAGCCTGAAAGCGAAGTTTCCACCACAGCGGAAGATTATTCCTCAGAGGTGAGTTAATATTTCCAAAAAATGTGATATGAATTTAACTTTTTTATTATATTAGGTTATCTCTGCTTTAAAATGAGTAAAACTTTCCTTTAGAAAGTCTAAACCAACAGCTAAAACCTTCAGGCCGATCATTTTAATGTAGTTCTAGTTTTTAAATTCAACACTTCACTAAAATTATCTCCAGCTATGCAACATCAACATTTATTAAACTGTTTTAACTCCAACAAAGCTGCTCAAAGGTGTTTTCCTGACATGATGCAGGCTTTTGTGTTGCAGCCTCCCAGATCGTAGTGTTTAACACAGCACATTATGAATTAACAGGTAAATGGCTGCCTCCATGTGATGACAGAGAGCCTAATGATGCCTTCACAGGATTTTATCTGGGTACAGTAATCTGATCAAGCAGCTCTGCTTTGGCTTCGCTAACAAACCAAATGCTTAACGTCTTCTGCAAGATTCTCACTAACCACGTCTGCTTTGTAGTCTTTACACATTAAGTATTTTCTGTCCTGTTCTGTCGGTGGTGAAGAAATATAATTGTTTTTAAAAAGTCAAAATGCTCCAGAAGGTTACAATGGAAAAGGGCTTTGTGACATTGCAGAAGTGTGAATTATCTGTGAAAGCTGCTTGAGGAAATAATGAGGGAGTGATGAGGAGGCAGCGTCTGCTTTGAGGAGAGAAAACAGAAAGTTTTCTAAAAGGAGCCGCTCTCCGTAGAGCCACTGCTGAGACAGATGGATTTATAAAGACATGAGGGCAAAATCATTTTCGTTTTGGGCCAAATCAAGATCATGAATGCTCTTAAAGGGCCGGTTGTGCCAGAATGTATTGATAAAACCTGTTCACAAACTGTTAAAATATCAATTAATTCTTAAAATTAAATCATATTGAAAAGTCCAGGATTTTACATTTGTTTTGTGATTTTTTTTAATATATATATATATTTTTTTTGCTATAAAAATCAAAGTGGTTGTTGTACTAATTTGGAAATATTAGTGATATTTGCGCATATTTATGTCTGCAAATGTGACTTTTTATTACTCGCTGTATACATAATGGACTATAATCTGACATCAATTAAAGCTGAGGCAGCTGTTTAGTACAAGTAAGAACGTTTTTGACAATTAAGGAAAATCTCCAATAAACTCCCAATTATTAGCGAAATTTGTTGATTTTTGAGTGAATTTCCACAATAATTTGCAAGAAACTGGAGGGACTGATTGATATAATTTGGCAGTAAACAGATAAAAACTGCTCCGATTTGAGTGATAACGTAATATTTAAGCACATTTAGTGTTTAGTCTAGAATCTATAGGGCCACATAAAAAGCTACGGCGGGCCGGATTTGGCCCACAGGCCTCGAATTTGACATGTGCATTTTGGAGTGTTTTAGGGTGAAACACAGGTATGCAATTAAGGTGTTTTTTTTACTTGATGGAGCTTTTATCTCCCAAAAAACAGGGAAATTATTATTTTTCCTTGTAGATAAAAACACCCAGCATTTATTCTGCTAAATTTAAAAGTTTTAGTAACCACAAATGTAAAACATGTCTGGTTTTAGATATGAAGCCATTATGCTTTGTTCTATAAAACAAAGCATAAGCATATTGTAAAAATTACATCGTCAGACTGATCAAAATATAAAGTTAAGTGGAAATTTTGGTATTTTAAAGACCAACATGACAATAATTGATAAAAGTAACACAAATAACAAAATAATATTTTTCAAAGTCAGTTTCTTTCAAGAAAAAAAACTTATGAAACTTTAACAAAAACTGCAGGTGTGTGTCTGGCAAATTTTTGGTTAAATCATGTTTGTTATTTATTCAGCAGAAAATCCAGACATTTTACTCAAGTAAGAGTAGAGATACTTCATAACGAAATTACTCAAGTAAAAGTAAAAAGTACAGAGTAGTAGAAGTACTCTTAAAAGTAAAATTTTTTCCAAAAAAAGTTACTCGGGTAAATGTAATTGAGCAAAAGCAACTAGTTACTACCCAGCTCTGAAAACATGATCCCTATTTACTCTCTAACTTTGGGCTCTTCTAACAAAACTGCTTTTGCTCTGTGGTTGTGGCTACGTTCTTGGTTAACTCTCTAGTCTTTACCTTTTTCAGTGACTCTTTTAAAAGTCGAGTAAGCTCTGATATTGTTTCTGCTCAGGAGGAGGTGGAGGCCCTGCAGAAGCCAACAGAGGGACGGACGGTACAGGACATGGAGGACGAGCTAGCAGCCAAGAATCAAGCTCTGGAGGAGTTGAGTCGAGAGCTGGAGGAAATGAGGTTGGCGTTCGGCGCCGATGGTGTGCAGCAGGTAAATGTTTCTGCTGTTCTGGGTTTGATTTACACCATTTTATTGTGAATGCTTGAAAAACTACGCTACGTGTAAATATTGTCGACTGCATGTTGACCTGCTCCTTTGTATTATTATTACGCAAAATGACATTTTGTTTTTATTTGGCTTTCAGAAAACCACACATTTGGTTTCTTCTTGCTGCATCATTTATTCGTTCAATTGCAAAAAAAACAACAACAACAAACAATTAAGGATTTAATTGTTTGGATATGCTTGTCATATTAAGCATTAATGTGACAATCAGTCGCATGATAAATTAAAACAAACTCAATAATTTCCATTTGGATGACTAATCATGTCTCTTTTATCTCTTCTACCAAAAACTGGATGATAAACTCTTCAGTCTGGTGCTTTGGTTTTAACTAGCCCCTTTTTGAAGAACAATTTTGTTTAGAGAGACTTCATAATTCATTTTATGTCATGTTTCTGTTGTTTTGCTTATTTATTTTGGCTATTTAAAATGTCTTTCTGTTCCAGTGTTCAATGTTCATGAGAAGTTTATTGATGCTTTAGAATGCATTCTTGCATTATTATGCCACTATTACCATTATATTATTTGAAAATGGTCCAAGAAGAACTATATTATCTTTTATTGCAACAACTTTTTATTGCAACATCAGCAAAACTTGTGAAAATTTTGAAATGACAAAATGACAGATTGAGTAAGGGATTTTCTAAGTTTTTTTTCTAAATTATTTTTCAATTAGCAGAAAGAGAGAAATTGGTGACTGTTTGTACTGTATTTATATTGTAGCTCTTTTGTAATTTGCTGAAATGCTAATGTATTCGTTAAACCGGTAACTTAGTATTATTCCTAGTCAATGTTTTGTCAAGTTGCTCATGTGGAAGAAAGAAAATCAGGAAAATGCATGCCAGCCTTTTATTAGATTAATAATCTGAATAATTGATGACTAAAATAATTATTAGTTGCAGCCCTAATTCTAATGTAACGAAACAATATAATGGGTTTTTGTAGTTTAAGATGAATCCGAATTTGGCTGATTCTTTTTGCTTAAAAAAAGAATCAGTTCTGCTTACAGTAAACAACTGTGCCAGTAAGAAACAGTAACTCTTTCTTACCGTTTTATTAAATTGCTCCTTTTTTTCTTGTGGTCTTTGTAATTGCCATGATGACTTGCATTAAAACCCACTCTGAATGTGCAGCTGCAGGACTTTGAAGCCGCTCTGAAGCAGCGGGACGGGATCATCACCCAGCTCACGTCCAACCTGCAGCAGGCTCGCGAGGAGAAGGACGAAATCACTAAAGAGTTCCTGGCGCTGACGGAGCAAAGCCAGAAACTTCAGATCCAGTTCCAACAGGTAGGAAATGCTTTTTTTTTTGTTTTTAATTTCTCTAATTAGACGTAATTATTTTCCTACTTATACTATGGCATAACAATGTGTTCTCAAAAACGAAAGAAGAAGCAACAGAGGACATCAGATCAGTCATATATTTGTGTTGGAATCATTTTTTAAATTTCTGACAAGTTGGGTAAAAAAACGTTAGATTTCTCCTTCAATAAATATTTAATGTTTAAATGTCACAAAATATCTTTCATTAAAGCGAACTGGGAGGAGTTGGTTTTCTGTTTCCAACATAATAATTGGTAATAAAACAGTTCTTATGCCGTTTTCTGCACATCAGCTGCAGGCCGGCGAGGCACTGAGGAACACCAGCCACAGCAGCACCGCAGCAGATCTCCTGCAGGCCAGGCAGCAGCTTGTTCAGTACCAGCAGCAGCTGGAGGAGATGAGCGCAGAGGTCAAAGGGCAGCAGGAGACGAGCGGCAAACAGCTGCAGCTCATCAGCCACCTCCAGCAGAAGCTCAGCGAGGTGGAGCTGGTGAGGACCACCATACTCTTAACGCCGGCAGCTTTGCAGCGACTAGCTTGTGTGTGAATCTGAACCCGAATGTCTCTTCAGTCAGGGAGAAGATCGGAGGAATCGTTCGTAGAATGGATAAAGGAAAAGGAGCAGCTGATCGCTGAGCAAGAAAAGGTTATTCTGAGTCGGGAGCAGTCGCAAAGACAAGCGGAGGAAGAGTTTGCACAAACAATAGAAGATAAAAATCAGTTAATTTTACAACAGAGTGCAACAATCAAAGAACACGAGCAGTCATTGATGCTGCTCAGCCAGGAAGTCGTTTATGCAGGAAGGACTAGAGATGAGAAAATCATTCAGGACTCTGATGACAAAGACACAATTATTGCAGAGAAGGAGAGGGTCATTTCTGAACGCGACTCTGATCTTATCCGGTTGAAAGACGAACTGGATAACTCCGAAAAACACCTGCACGAGCTTCGGCTGCAAGTCGCTTTAAAGGAATCTGAGCTTGAAAAGTGCCTGACTGAGTTGGGAAGCACAAAATCTGAATTAATAACCTGCAAAAGTGAAATGGAGAGTTACAAGCTGGAGCTGGAGAAGGAACAAAAGGAGTTAGAAAGCTGCAAAGGAGAACTCGCAAACTCCAGACATAGAGAACGGCTGTCATCCAGTGAAATCATGCAGCTCATGGGAACAGTAGAAGATCTGCAGAAACTCTGCCACCAGGGGAGCGTGTCGGAGAGCGACGCGTTCCAAAAAATGCAGAAAGAGACCGCCAGGAAGCTGGAACTTCTCAGGGCTGAGCTGGATGAAATGTACGGACAGCAGATTGTCCAGATGAAGCAGGAGCTCAACTTGCAGCATGCAGCCAGAATGCAGCAGATGACTGAGCAACATCAGGCTGAGATCGAGCTTCTAACAGCACAACATCAAAGTTCAAATCTCAGCAAAGGAGAGGTCGAATCTCTGAACGCCAGAATCAGAGAGCTGCAATTTATTTTACACCAATCTGAAGCGACGTACGATGAAACCAGACGGGAGCTGAGTCAAGCCGCACAAGAGAAGTTGAAGTTGCAGTCCAAGGTTGAGAGTCTTGTTGGTGATCTAAATGCTGCTAGGCATCACGTGGAGCAGGTCTCCACCAGGCTAGTATCTCAGGAAACTTCCCAGCAGCTCCAGGAGACCATTCAAGTTCTGAGGGACGAGCTGTCGGCTGCTCAGGAAGCCGCCATCGAAGCAGAAACCAAACACGAGTCCGAAATCACCAACTACAAGATCAAGCTGGAGATGCTCGAACGGGAGAAAGACGCCGTCCTGGACCGGATGGCGGAGTCACAGGAAGCGGAGCTGGAGCGCCTCCGGACGCAGCTCCTGTTCAGCCACGAGGAGGAGCTGACGAACCTCCGAGAGGACCTGCAGCGGGAGAGCTTCCTGAATGCGGAGAACCTGCTCAACGAAGCCGCCGTCCGGCACGAGAAGGCTTTGGATGAGTTGCGTGTCGGTCACGCTCAGCAGTTGGATTTGTTACAGAAAGAGAAGACGAGTTACGCTGCAGAGAGGAACGACCTTCTGCGAAAGATTCACGGGCTGGAAGAAGATCTGAAGCTGGCTTTGCAAAGCTCCAAAACGGAGGAGCTGGTTCTGCAGCTCCAGGAACTTCAGGTCGAACTCAAGGAACTTCGAAAAGGTGCCCAAGATCGAGTTAGAATGCAAAATCAAATCCAGTCGTTACTGAAACAGACAGAGGTTCTGGAAAACCAGAAAAAGGAAAAAGAACAGAAACTAAAGGAGGATGAGGAGGAAAAGGAGACGTTGTTTCAGTCCAATAGCGCTTTAAGAGACAAGATAGAGACGCTAACGGCACAGAACGATCAGTTCCATCAACAGGTAGACGAGCTTCGCGAGGACATCGAGAAGCAAAAGAGCACTTTCTCTTTTGCAGAGAAGAACTTCGAGGTGAACTTCCAGGAGCTCAAAGAAGAGTACGCGAGCCTGGCAGAGGCGAAGACGCAGCTGGAGGAGAGGACGCTCGGGGAGACACTTGAATTTGAGGCGAAGATCGCACGCCTTCAGTCAGACATCCGAGAGCTGGAGGAGCGGAGCAGCGACGTGAAAATGGAGCGCGATCTGATGGAGAAGCTTAATGTTACTTTGAATGAGAAGAAGAGCCAAGCTGATCGGCTTTCTGAAGTTACAGAGCGACTGATGGTTACTGAGACCCGAATCAGGCAGCTGGATGAAGATTTGATCAAAGCCAGGCAGAACAATTCAGAGGTCATCGCCAAAAATGAAAGCCTCTTAAAGGAACTGGAGAAAGCACAGGAGATTAGGAGCAAGCAGAAAAAACTCCTTCAGAAGGAAGAGCAAACTGTTGAGGCGGTTTCTCCTTCAGAGGATCATCGCCTTCAGATTCGGTCGCTACAGCAGGAGATCAAAGCTCTGACGGCTCGTTTGGGTGCAGCCGAAGCAGAAAGAGACGGTGTTCTGCGCACTCTGGAGCTCCACAGGCTCTCACACACTCCGTCTCCGGCGGCGGCGCACTCCTCTGGGGAGGGACCTGTTGAGGGACGATCCTCCCCGCACAAGCCGGCGTCCTCGGGGTCAAGCAGGCGCAAAAGGCGGCAGAGGTCGAAGCAGGAGCGCAGAGCCGGCTCGGCGGCTTCAGAGGAGCGACAGAGGGAGGAGGAAGAGCAAGCGAAAAGTGCTGCAGAGGAGGTGATGCTGCCTCAGACGCAGAGCCGAGTTATGTCATGTTCACCGGAGAGCGCCGGTAAGGAGGACTCCGCTGCCGGGTACCAGGGAGACGGAGGCAGAGGCTACATCAACAAAGCGGTGAGCACTCACACGTTTCTGCTCTTTTCTTTTGCTCTTTGAAGTCTGAACAAATGAAGCGTCCGTGGACACCACGCCACTTTGAATTCATTTAGGTTAGAGCTTTTTTAGACGTCTAAAGAGTGAATTCAAAGCCAGATCAGGTGTTGATTTTTTTTTATTTATTTCTTTCTTTTCATGAGGAAAATATGACTGAAGCGGTTCAGCTCTGACAGATTTCCTCTCTAGTGAGCAACAGTGTTGATTGTAAATTGCCTTAGAGTCTGAAGGCTTGCTTTGAAAGGCAGCGTTTAGCAAGACTGCTGCCTTCAAAGATGCATTTTTACATTTCTGCAACCAGAAAAGCCGCACACACGACAGCCTGCATGTAAAATTCATGTGAGGACTCGACATGAAAAAGACCTCTGTACTGCTTCTTTTATTTATTTATTTTTTGCTCGGCTTGTTCTTGCTGCTCACCATTAAACTCAATAACAGCTGAGAACAGATAAACAAGTCTGCTTATAGCTTTGAATTTGCCATTGTGTACATAGAAATGTGTACATTCTAGTTTCTTTCCATCCTGCAGGGAGTGAAGGGTTTGAGGTGAGAAGCCATTTTAACCCAGTCACTTCTGTCCGTGTCACCTCCAGCTGTGCCACAAACGCACACAAAGCAAAAGATTGTGTACAATGTTTGTCTGCCATCTCGCATCTGTGCTTCGTGATGCTTTCATCACCTCCTGGGTTGGAAAAACCGTCCCCGCAGCTGGATATAACTTTTATGCCCAAAAGCTGCTTTGTTTTTGGATGTCATTAAAAAGTCTTTAAAATTATAATTCATAATTGCTTTAAAACTAGTTTAAGTTTTTATCCTCAATGGGTTAAAGAGGAATTTTAATGAAGGTAGTTAATGTCTGCTCCGTCTCAGGAAGTGATCCATAACGGTGCATTTTATTCTGTCCATTATTGTCTTGTTTTGTCTGAATTTCTTGCTGAAGAATCCGTGCCTTGCTAAAATATTTACGCACCTTAAACCTTTTCACATTTTTTCACGTTGCAACTGAAAACTTTCATGTATTTAACTGGAATTTAATGGGATGGACCAACATAAATGGATGGATAATTGTGTAGTTTTTTTTTTACAAATCTGAAGCATGTGTTGACTATTTCTATTAAGTCTGCTTAAGTCTACTTGTGCGAGTCGAGCTAATTTGTCTGTGAACGTAACACACTTGGTTGGGGTTCATAGACGGCGATATTTATAAAAGTTGTAAATAGCTAGCTTAGAAAACGAGCCATATCGCCTCCCTCCTGATGTGTTGGATCAAATTACCGACTTTGCCTGAATTCACACCACCTGATTTATATCACTGTCATAAACAGCGTTTCCCTTTACACCGGAGCAGTATTAAAAACGTACAGAAGACGAGACGCTAACCAGTGTTTTCCGTGCATGCTAGGCTACATGACTGTGCACACTGTCTCCATGGTTACCAGTGTTTAGACGTACCTTGTCCATAAAGCAATATTTGATGTGTTTCTAATTATACAAACGTATAAAAAAAGAGACTTAAAGAGATGGAGGAAAACATAGAATCGATAACTGTTTCTGAACGTTAATCTTCTTACCTTGTAAAAAACGTTGGGTGCAAATCCGCGATTACACCGAGGGCTGCCAGTCATGATTAACGGCTGCTATCCACCGCCGCCATCTTTCCTCGTTAAAAGTTCTACAATAAAATTACAAGTTTGGTTTGTATCCCTGTCTGTTTATGCAGCTGGTCGCGCAGCACTGTATGACTATTTTTAAACTGAAATCAACAAAATAACAGCGGTTTTAGGCTACCGGCTGCTTGTTTCTAGACTAGCTTTAAAGGAGGGCATTGGTGGTTTTGACGTCCGTCATGGCGGTGCCGGAAATTTCTGAAGAGCGTGACGTCACATGCAAAAAGTCAATGCTGACGGGCTCGGCAAAGAGCAGTTGACAGGAGTTCAGCTTTCAGCAGGGCGACAACACTAAATATACAGTCAGAGCTTTAATAAAATGGTTTAGATCAAAGCATATTCAAGTGTTTGAAAGGCCTACTCAAAGTCCAGACATATATCTGATTGAAAATGAATATGAAATGCAGGTTTGCACAGAAGAATTAGCAAAAGCAAAAGAGGTTCTTGCCAATAAGGTGTCATGCAGGACATGTAACTGTAGAATCTGTTTCTAGCTGTTGGCATGTTATGACTGTCATACAGCAACAAGGTTCAGTCAGAGGCCTATTTAGATTTGTTGCAAGACTGACTGCTACTGGAGAACATTCCCATCAACGGCTATTTGAAGACACTGGCATGATTTGCATTGCAACAAGATTTAATTACCCCTTTGGGATAAACTAAGTAATTTGGAAATTGAATTTAATTCAAAGCCAAATTACGTCCTCAGTTGTGTGAAGCTTTTCATTATGAGGTGTTTTTTGTTGGCCTGTCATATTAAATCCCATTAAAATGCATTAATACAGAGAGAGATGTGAAAAGCTCAATGGTAATGAATACTTTGGAAGGTGCTGTATATTTAAGGTTTTTTTCTCACTTTGTATTAAAAATGTTTTTTATATTCTGCTTGCTTATACAGGTGAGCGGACAGGGGATGGGCTGTCACACGGAGTGTGCTGAAGAGGAAGAAGAGACCTCTGAGCATGTAAATGTCACTTATGCTCACATCCTGCTCTTTGTCTTGAAGTTGCTTTGATGCATCATTCAACTCACAGTAAAGGTTGATAGATGGAGAGGGGCTCTACTGTAAGGAATGCTTCAAGCTGCACTCTTACAAAAAGTGGATATTTTTCTGCTCTGTTGATGCTCCTGAAATTGTCATGCAGGGCCATGAGCACAGTTCACAGAATTTTCATTTGAGTGCAAAAGGGAGAATTTAATTGCAGAGCTTTGTGTTCTGCAAGTCGACAAACATCAGTTTAATTGCAGCGGCATCAAAGGAGCCAAAGAATTAGAGGGGAGAAGTGTAAAAGCGTGGAGCAGCCCTGTGAGGAAAGGGAAGAAAGAGTGAAATGTCATGAAGTCACTGGTTCGACACAACCCCTTAAAACAGGGTGAAGCAGAAGAGGATTTTTCCAGAGGCTGCTGCCAAAGTTAGTGATTTCCTCACTGTTTAATCAGTAAAGAAGGCAAAGTAAACATTTAAATAAGCTCACTTTAACAACTTCAGCTGTATGTGCTTTATTATCTAGATGAAAAAATCCTGAAGAAGATCTGACTATCAGTTTGTGACCAGTACCACCAGCACCCTTGTGTTTTTTGATTGGCCTAGTCAAATCTGGTCTGAAATCATTTTGAGATGTTGTAACACAACCCTTAAATAATGCCTAAAAACATTCCAGAGCTGGATAGCTACTTTTAATTGTCTGATAAACTAAACAATATTAGAATTATTTTTCCCTCAATCTACTCAGGTTATCTTTGTCTGATTGTAAAACCTGTTGCATGATCTTAAAATGTCAAGTGTAGCAGAAACAGAAGAACTATTTAAGAGTGCAATTGTCAGCAATTTGACGCATGGTCAAATGTAATTAATTAAAAGTGAGAAAGACAAGATAGACTTACTGAAAGCCCATTTTTTTGAATCATTTGCATTTATTTGCAGGGTCGACCTGCTTTTAGTAGTGGTTGCGTGTAGCGGCGAAGGGTCGCAGCATAACCGTCATCCATCTGTTTGTTCTCCGCTGACCTTCTCTCATCTGCATGCTTTGTTTAATCACCAACATCTGAGCTGCTTGTCAGGAAACGGGTTCTCTCCTCCACACCGTCGGATGGAGTGACCGTATCATAACACCGCGTTTTAAAGTACGGCCTAATTAAGATGTAGAGTGCACTTTAAAGCTCGTAATATCAAAAGGTTACAGAATCACAAATTTGTGCTGATGCATTATGCATCATTATGTTAAGGAGCCTTGTGTTGAGCTTTTTGTTGTTCTCGTGCTGAAGTGATAAGAGCAGAGCTCTCATCCTGAGCGCAGATGGTTCTGAGCCACGTTTCTGCTTCAGAAATGAGATTATTGGGATTAGGATTTTAATCTTTTATTTTCTTTTCATGAGAAAATGGGTGCTACAAAATTTAATTCATGGTTACATTTGATTTATCTTATAACTGTCATTTGTTGACTGTTTTTATGTGTAATAATGGACTAAATAAAGGGTGTCCAAACTGCGGCTTGGGGGGCCATTTGCGGCCCCTTGACTGATTCTATGTGGGCCACAATAAGCAGTTGATGCAGATAACTTTTTTTCTTTAATTAGACAAAACTATTACTTTCTCCAAAGTAAAACACAAAGTAATTCTTTAAACAACCATGTTTTGTACTTTCTCTTTAGTTTCATTTTAAATATGATCACATTTATCAACTGACTTTAAGACTTAGAAACAGACTTTAGAGAACTCAAATCTGGTTTTATTTAATTTTTTTAACTTTTGCTTGATACATATAAGCATTTTTAAAAGCGAGTGACCCAAATCCTGTTCTTATGCCTGAGAATAAGTACGTTTTTCTTTATTTATTTTTTTTATCCGAACCCAAAAAACCAGATATCTTTCTTTTTGTTACATGAAAAAGTTTTTCAGTTTAAACTTCCTTTTCACAATGCTGACTACTCTACTTATTTAATTAGAATTACTGCATGCTTAGTTTATTATTGAGCAGTAAAAAAATAAATAAATAAATTGTCATTTTTGGCCCGCGACTACTTTTAACTTGACGATTTTGGCCCATGTGACAAAACGTTTGCACACCACTGGAGTAAATAATTAAATTTCTGTGCTTGCAGTTGGATTTAGTTAACTGATAACTAGTGGGTTTTAATATGTTTTCTTCTTTGTGTGTGGAGGAGGAGTGCAGGCTGCAGATGGAGGCGCAGCGCATCAGCCTGTCTCAGATTCACGCTGCTCAGCTGGAGCTGCTGCAGGAAGAGACGGACGCCTCTCTGGACCTCAGAGAGCAAAGCAGCTCGGGTAAACCTGTTTCTGCTACAAAATGCTATCAAGCTGCAGGCAGCATGTCTTACATTTATTTGTGCTTGTAGTACATTTGCGGTTGTCTGAATTGTTTGTGCTTTCTCAGGTGGCAGAAAAAAATCCAAGCACACGATAGAAGCTGTGTCAGAAGAATGCAGTGAGATAATTCTGGTAATTTTAAACTGAGATATCAGTTTTTAATTTGGGTGTGTTCCCACATTTTCATTAACCTTGAGCGCTGTCTGTGGTCTGTTTTCAGTCTTTCCAGAAGATTTTTGGTCAAGAGTTTTTGGAGAGTGTCAACACAGCAGACCTGTCACTTATTTCAGAGGAAAGACCAATAACTAGTGAATCCACCTCCCTTGTTCAGGAGGCTAGAGGTACACATTCCTTATAGAATTACATCAATAATCTGTATGTTTTTCATCTATGTTCTCTCTAATATTTTTCCTTATTTTAACCGTTTATTATTCTAGCGTTATACACCAATCTTTGGCAGCTGAGGGAGAAAATTAAGCATGAACACGATCGTCTCTCTCAGCTTCAAGATCTGCTGAGATCTGATGTAAATAAGGTAAAAATGCAGATTCCTACATTGCCTTAAAGTTTTACACCACATTGGTGTAATTGCTTACTGTATTCGTTCACATGTTTCAAATTCACCAAAAAAGCAGATTCTGTTTTGGTATTGCACCTATAAGAAAATAATTTCCACACTGCAGTAAAATAAGTTTTTTTAAATTTATTTTTTACCTAGAACTGCTAAATCTGGTTGGTTTTTGGATAAATGATAATTTATTTAGTCTGTGTTGTTAACTGTTTCTGCAAAGTGGACACTTTTTCTAGTAGCACAGCACTAGCTCAACAGAAAAACTCAATCTAATCTCCTAGATAAGTGAGCTGCAGGTGGCCTATGATGAACTGAAGATCAACAGTGAGAAGCAGCTGTCTAACCTCAACGCACAGCTTGCCACAATAAACCTTCCTTCAAGCAGAGGTAAATCTGATCACCTCTCCAAAGCTGCTGCCACACTTTTTCTCATCTTACCATATGTGTTTAGCAAAATGGTGTTTTATGCGGCTCTTAACCACATAAAACATATAGATGACTATAATTGATGAAACAGAGCTCATCAATTATAGTCATGTATTTAAGTGTTTGGATTGTTTATTATGCATATTTATTTGTATATTGGATGTGTATTGGGGTGTAGGATATAAATATTAATGTGTGCTGCTACTGCATTCAAACACAGTTATTAGTTCGGTTCATTTTAACTGATTGAATGTTTCCTGACCTACAAATCCAGATATTTTTAAATTATTGTTAAATTATCTAATGGACTTTTAAGCAGCTTTCTACATTATTGTAAGAACACTTCCCATTTGATTCATTGGCCTGTGTAATGGTATAATTTTGCTTGATTGCCCTGTGTGTTGGAATCCTAAATTATTTCAAAGCAAAACTAATTAGGGCTTATTGGAGTATTAATTAAATAAGAAATGTTCAATTAACCCATACTTGTGTAAAAGACTCTGGGCGAGGAAATACCATTTTCAAAGTCTATATGTGGATTAACTCATGGGAGATTTTTAATAATCCGATGTTCATGTAAAACACAGTCTGCGCATCCTTAAGTGTTAAATTCATTATTACATTATTACAAAGAGAAAACACTTAAAATGTCTTAAATTAATTTTAAAAAAAGTTAGGTGGCCTGTATAATTCCCACGTCCTAAAAATTTTGTCTTCACATAACTTTTTAATTTTGTTGTTGTTTTGTTTTGTTGTTTTTTTTTGTTTGTTTTGTTTTTTGCGTCACTTTTCTGTCAGGCAAAAATTTGAGTCGCCCTCAGACGTCTTCATTGTCTCAACTCAAAACGGTTGAGACTAGCGCTAACTAGCTGTCATGGACATTATTTATACAAGTAAATAATAATTAAAATTATTTAAATATGTATATTTATTATCCATATAATATACATTTATAATTATACGGAAATAATGTTTGACTAGCTGCTAATATACCAGTGCTAGCCAGCTAGCTAGCCTCTTATTTGCGTCCATCATGAGTAAGTTCCAATTTATTGCTATTTTGCTGGCGACATTCATACATTTCTGTGGAACTTTGGGTCTTAAATTCTATACATAATTGTCTTATAAAGGTCTTTAAAAGTTTTAAACTTGAGTTGGTAAAACCTACATAAACCGTAATAATTGGATACTTTTTTTTATTGGTAAATAATAAGTTTGTCTGACAGCATCTCAATACTGTCTAGTTTCTGTTTTTGAAATTTAACATAGATTTTTCTTTTATTTAGTTAATTTTACAGTTTAAATCAAATGTCCGAACTCTTAATTGAATGCAGAATGGATATAAATTCAGCCACGATTACAGTAATGATCCAGGTGGATTTACCATTTACCAGAAACTCAGTCTTTCAGCTCAGAGCAGCTGGAAATAAGCACAGATGTGCCATTCTCTCAGTTTTATTTTTCTTTGCTTGCTGTACAAAAACAAAAACAAACAAAAAAAACCCCTCAATTCTTTACTGCCTTGTTTCAAGTGCTGCAGACCTTGAGCTTCTTCTAGGTATCGTGTTTTTTTAAATCACTGTTCTCTAGTTCATTTTGCACCATGCAGAGATTCTCTGTTACAATTAGCCAATTTTAAATGCTACTTCTTATTTTCTCTATATACTACCTTTATTTCATTTTCCTTTTTATTTCTTAATTAAAATTTTTTACACCTAATCTGTACTTTTTTTAGCTGTGTAAAAGCCACAGTTTTATTTCTACATTATTAGATCTGGGGGAGCAGGCCGGGGAATCGGACCCAACATCAGTGGAGCTCCAAAGGCTGAAGGCCGAGGCTCAGGTGAAACAGCTCCGGCTGGAGGAGAGCCACCGACAGGAAATGGAGCGCCTCAGGGCTCACTACCAGCAGCAGGCCACAGACACGGAGGAGCGCTACGCCACAGAGCTGTTTGTGTTGCAGCAGCGACTGCAGGAAGCCACAGGAGCCCAGACTTACTACAGGTGATCAAACAAAAACATTCAGTCTCCTATTTATTGCTCACAGACATATACTCTACAAATCTTAGTTTGGTAGATTAGCTGATGTTCTAAAAGTTGGTGCATTTTTAAATCTAATCTCATGTTTAAATTTTTATTTTAGTTGCTAAATGTCTCTAAAAAATTTTTAAAAATCTCTTAAGTATTTTTATAAAAAATCTACAGTCTCGGGTTACATTTTTGTAGCTTTTACTACCTCGTTTCGGGAGCTGCTTTTAAAGGTTGAGCTTGATTGATTGGCGACATTTAGAGAACTGTAAAAGGATTGAGATCCCAACTTCAAACAGATGCTACTGCATTAGAAAGGTATGTGACGCAGGTCAAGAGTCCAACTACATTCAGCAGTGCAGCTTTTATTTATACCTCTAAAAGAGCCTCTCGCACCTCTTCAGTTGTGATCCAGGTTGAAAGTGTTAAAATGTGAGAAAAAGATGACAGGTTAAAGTAAAAAATAAATAAATAAAATAGACAGATTTCAGCTTTTACAAGCAGGAATGCACAAATTAATGCATTCCTGCTTATAAAAGCTGAGCCTGCTGGTAGAGGACAAAGGTGAATATATTATGAAGGATTTTAGTCGTCAGAGCAGTTTTGGAGCAGATTTTATTTGAACACTGTTAAAATCTAATTTAAAGATTTTTCTTCTTAATGCCTAAAAAAAAGATTTGCTCATATTGTTTTTATGTGTGTCTCATTTATAAATTTGTCTCAGCTAAGATGGCAGAAGCCTGCACCAGAACTTAAGTACAACACACAGGAAGTTTTAACCTGACAAAAAAATTTACTGTCCTACTGCGGTTCCCTGCTGCCCTCCACTGTTTGATTTTATAACTATAAAATATTAAGTACCATTTTCTTTTACTGGACTCTCATAATACATCGCTAAAGTAATGCATAAAACCGGAGTTTTAAGTTTTGTGACTTATAATCTACTATTCAAATCTACTCAGTAGAGATGAATTCACAATATTTTTGTAGAAATACTTGAAAAATACTTAATTATTTCCATTCATTCATTTGGTTTATGGTTTGTGGAGCTTCAGTTTTAAATTCTGACAATAGCATAAATATTAGCCTTGTAAACTTTTGTAGTTATACTTTAGATATAGTCTAAAAAAACACTGAGAACTTCAGCATTTTCTTAAGAAAATACATACATTTGGTTTCACATGCAAGGCCTGATATGATTAGAAATAAATTATATAAAATACATGGATATTTTGGTGTTTATATTTTGAAGCAACTTAAGAAGTGTTAAAATTTTAGTCTGGAAAAATATTGAATTTGGAAATAAATATGTGAAGAAACCTTGATAGCAATTTTTTATTCCATTTATTTCATAAAAACCTTTAACTCCTGAAATAACAGCCTGTTTAACACCTTGGTAGATGTTTACTTTTGAAGTAAATCTCAGAAATGAATGATGATTGTTGTGCTCTTTTGTTTTGCAGCTTGTCCAGCAGTCCAGAATTCGGCTGTGAGGGGACGGAGGAACGAAAAGAGGAACTAAAGGTCTGGTTCTTACAGTTTACCTCCTCCTAAGCTTCACGCATCAACTCTTATTACAAGCTGAAGGCACATTAAGATGCTTTGACAGCTATGGGTTGATGGTGAGGGAGGAGCTGCAGCCTTTAGGCTAAAATGTGCCCTAAATCCACATCCCACTGAAACGCCACAGGCGACCTCATGAGTGGACCTATATCTAATGATTTAAAGGATCAGACATTATATAACACTGTCCTGACCAGGCGGACTTATTCTGGTCTTGGAGGTTGCATGAAAGGAGGATTCTGTCTTGCGTGAATGAGCTGCGCTCCATTTAAGCTAACGCTCTAACTTCTATCCCCTCTCCTAGGCTGTCATTTAGCCAGTCCCTTCATCCCGGCAGCTTATATTTTAAAGCTCTCATATCTGCACAGAGTTTAGAGGGAAAGACAGAAGAGAGATGCAGATGAATGGAAAACAAAAACATCTGAAATGCAGTAGAGCAGATTATAGGAGGATATTTTCTAGAGGTTTAACCTTAAAATTGAAGTAAGTGACTAAATTACGAGATGGAGAGGTAGAGTGTTGGCTGAAAATTTTGCTTTTTATTATTTCCGGAAGCCTTTCGATCAAACTACAATATTTATCAATTGTGATTGGTCGTTTTGGCTCCGATGGGGAGCGAATCTGCCGCTATCAGTACATTAATTGTTATTTTTCCCATCTCTCGTAAGGAGCGGAGTGAGGAAGATGTTTCAGCGCGAGACGAAGGGGTGCGCCGCTCTGCCAGGCCGTCTAGCCTGACGCCGCAGCTGCAGGCGCTCAAGAAAGCTTTGCACCACAAGTATGACCAAGAGGTGGCAGCTCTCAAAGAGCAGCACAGCATCGAGCTGCGAAGACTGAGAGAAGAAAGGGAAAACCGGGGAGGCAGAGGAGAGAGGAGGCTGGATCGTAACGGGGTGAACGGAGCTGGAAGCTCGACGGAGAGCCTCGGCGCCTCTGGACTGGAAGACAGACTGCAGCATGAGAGGGTGGAAGAGGAAGTAGCAAAGGTAGTGACGTAATATGTTGGGTGGCGATAAATCAGTTTTATTGTTTAATCAACCTTTTTGGTTTTTGAAGGTTTAGTTTTTGGATTTCCATATTCAAAGTTTGTTTGAAAACCGTCTGTTTATTTGGACTTTGAATTCAGGTCTGTGGTGGAGTATTAAGGCCAAGCTATGATTTATTTTCTTTTAATTACAATAATAAGGTCATAGTATCAAAAAATTAGTTATAGTGGTATGAGTATAAGGTGATAATCTTATGAGAACTCAACACAATAAATAACTAAAAATTAAAATGAGGAATGTTGAGCATTTTGTGAAGTTTGGTGTAGGTTTGACAGGAAATGTTTAATAGAAATATTTAATCTTTTAACACTTCAGTATTAAATTATTGTCAGTAGCAAAACTTTGAAATGGTCATGCAAACAAATGTGTCTATTTTGAAGAAAAATACAACTGTATCAAAGCTTTTTTCAAATTAAAATAACTTTTTCTCATTATTTTAAAACATTTTTCTGGTAAAATGTTGTCTCTTTCTCATAATTAATCAAAAATTCTTGTAGTCTGGTCCTAATGCTCCATTATACAACTCATAGAAGAGATAAAGGAAATAAAAACACTTTTTGAGAATTTGTAATTTCCGTGTTAGAAAATAAAGTTAGAAAAATAAATCAGTTGGATCTGGGATGAAAAATCTGAGATTTTGTTTTTAAGCCACATTGGCCAGGTCCAGTTTTAATACAAACTTTGCATCTAACCTGCAAAAGTTTTGTTGGAATATTGAGAGAGTAGCGCTATAACTCATGCTGCATAAATACACACTTTCTTGATTTTTATGGATGTATTTTGGTTTGTAGATTTACTGCAGCTGATGCTCTGGGCCACAGCAACAAAAGAAGCACCCAAAACAAATTTTCAGCTGTTGTTAACATCTGCTGTTTTAATCACACAAATAAAAACTAAAGATCGTATTTTGTTCCCTGGTTCTCCACAGGCCATAGTCCAGATGTCCGTGGAGTTCGCGCAGCAGACTGAGCTGGCTCGGATCCGGAGACGAGCCAGCCAGACAAACAGCTCCATGCAGACCCAGATGGACGAGGAGGACGTCGACGGGGAGATGGAGGAGCAGACTCCCAGGGCTTCCCCTCCTGCAGGTGTCTGGTTAGAGGAAGCGGAGAGAGAGAAACTGGAACGGGAACTGGAAGAGAGGAAAGCTGAGATCAGAAAACTGAAGGAGGATCTGCTGAAAACTGAACTTGAGCAGGTCAGTTCGTCTCTTTCATCTAAATGTGTCGCTTCATAGGTTTATAACATCTGTTATAAATTACTTAAGGGAGTGTTTTAGGTTTTACATTATTCCACAATGCTTCTTCATAAATTTGCAAAAGAATCAAAGTTTTAATGTTTGTTTTTACACAAAAAAATTATTTCTTAGTCTTGTTTTCAGTTGAAATGACTCCATTAGATTATATTTAAATTAAAACACCCTTTTTACTTCATTGTTGCATTTTCTTCTTGAATATTTATAATCTTCTTGAAAAATAAACTACTGTGAATTAAGTTCTGGTAAATAACAACAATAAACAATAGAATATATCAGTGTTCAGGGTCAGTTTTGGGGCTTTTATCCTAAAAACTCAGACCTAACATGATATAAAATGCATGATCCGTATCTTCTCTGAGCAGAATAAGATGCACTGCGGCTGCTTTTCCACCGGGGGGAGCTCTTGTCTGTTCCCCTGCGTCTCCTTCAGGTGCACCTGTTGCCATAGCAGCACAAAGATACTAGTGTTTCTCTGGGCTCTGAGGGAGTTAAAGTGTGTCTTTGTGTTCATAAACAGGCAGCGTTTCTGCCTGTGCACGACTGCGGCTTATTTGAATGTACTTTTCCTGATGTTTGCACACGCCGATGTTGCAGTTTCCAGCGCAGTTTAGTTTTCAGCAGCCTGCTTGTTTGGCTGGAAGTTTGAAATGACGGGGCTGCTGTCTATTTTCTCTCTGCTGCCCGTTCAGGCCTTGAAGAAGAAAGGCGATGGTGAGGAACAAGATGAGGAAGATTCAGCTCACACAACTGTAGATGAAGAACTGAAAATTTCAAGAATATCAAGGCAGGATGATGGAGAGTCTTCAGATAAAGATGCTGAAAGGTACAACTGTAATGTTACAAAACATTCTGGATGAGGTTTTGCACAATTATATGGTGGATTAAATATTTAATAAACCAGCTAACATGCATTTTATTTCCTCAATTTTTAGAAAGTTGCTGTGTGAAGCCAACAGGAAGCTCAGCCAAGTGCTTGTAGACGTCCTGAAAATGACTGCTGCAGCTGAGGAGACTTTAGGCCTCCACATGCAAAGGCTGTGTGAAGCTTCAGCTGCAGTGCAGCCTACCGAGTCGAACACACAGACACAAACCTGCCAGAGTGATACTCCAGGCGAGTAACATCATGATTTAGAAAACACTTGAGTTAACTCTTTGTTAAACAGTTAAGAGTCCAAGTTAACATCCTCCAGTTGGCTGGATGTGCACCTGACCTGTGTTTACTCCAAAATGTTCATTTGTTGCACATTTTAACAGCCAAATTCATTCAAGTGTATATTATTTTATTGTAAGATCAAATATGTTTAGGTTGTGACAGGAAACCTGATTTAAACCACAAGTCAGTAAAATGTTTGAAGTTGCACTTAAGTTAATTGTAGCAACCATTGAGGTCAAACTAAAGTGTTACTGGCAACTATTACTGGAATCTAAGCAATGTTGTTTCAAATGTTGTTTTGGTTTAACTGGGATTTTCTGTTTTATTTCTGATTTCTACATGATGGAACGTACTTAATTTTATTGTTTATGCTCTGAAATGCAAATAAGATGTAGGACAGATAAATTGCACCACAGAATTTAAAGACTGCGTCTCATTTTATCAAACTAATTAATTTATTGAAAATATTTTGTTTTCTATTAACCACAAATTCTGGATCTCTTGTAAAGTATGTTGACTGGTCTAAAAAAAATAATTATGGTTTATTTGTGTGAGTTTATCAAGAGTTATTTTGTTTTAATCTCTGTTATTCAAAATATACGGGTATTGGAAAAGGCAGTAGATGCTTCAACCCTTGAAATATTTTAATATTTATTTATCTCCTGTACCACTAAACGCTTGTTTTTCCACAGTGTTTTTCCACAGCGTTATCGTTCAGTCGCTGGTGGATTAAAAACATGTCGCAGCTGGTTTTATCACGTAAATGCAAATTAAGTTTGTTGCTTGTTGGATTATACGTCAGCATTTATATATGCAGCACAGGCAACGTTAATCTAATCTGTGTTTTCATGGAAATACATTTAAGAGCTCAGCAGATATTTTCCAGTTTAAACAAAACATGAAATACAATAAACCTGTTAACTTGGTGCTTGTGCAGCAACAACTCATAAATGTTTTAAACTTTTTGGGTGTTTTATATTTGTAATGGTTAAAATTATTATAAATGTCATGGGTTTTATGTTATACCTGCAGAAGCCGACCATTATATCCTGAAATCATCTTTTCTTTTTTATGGTTCAGCTGTTTTCTCCAAACTTACAGCCTGTGCAGCCTGCTAATCATTTTCCCCTTGCTGTGAGGTTTTATAAAAATAAGAAACTTAATAGCTAGAGGTTTATTTCATTACCCACCAAAGTGTGTCAGCTGTTGACGCATTCTCCGTCTCCCTTTAAAGTAATGATTAACACCCATTTGCATTCTGGTCGTTCCGGTTTTTGAGCTGTACATAATAATTGCTGTGAAATCTGTCAACCTGTTTAGCCTGTACTTCGTAGCTTTTACGTCATTGTCGTTGTGCTTTTGTTAATATGATGCTCACCTCTGCAAGACAGTCATAATATGTACACATTCACATCAATCAATCAATCAATCAATCAAGTTTTATTTGTATAGCACATTTCAGCAGCAAGGCAAAAAAAAAACCCAGCATGTGACATTGAATAAACAGTAAGAAAAAGAAAAGTTAGAAACATTACAACCCGCACCCCTTTTCAACCAGGGGGACGACACCCCTGTCCTTATCTGGGCTAGGACTTTAGTTAAACGTTCAACTGGGACTCTAACCCTCTGGGATTTTAGTCAAAAACGCCATTTGACAAGGATTCCAACCTCTAGGTTTTTAGTTGAAACACTGTCAACTGGGACTCTAAACCCTGTAGGACTTTAGTTAAATGTCGTTTAACTGGGACTCTAACCCACGTTTTACTCAAGGGACTCTGGCCCGAATAGGGCTACGAGTGGGGGACAGTACCCGCACCTCTCCGGGGGGGACTTTACATCATTAAAAACTAAACGCAGCGTAAACGGTGAGAAAGAGAAATAAAAAGAAATTAATAAATCACATAAATAAAACATTTTTTCATCTGATCCCACAGAAACTCGCCAGAGCAGGAAAGCTGGTGCCGACGCCAGGTTCTGGTCTGGTAAGTTGGAGGCTGAAGAGGTTCTGGAGTTTCCCCAGGAGATGATGGACCGGCTGCTCCTTGGGGCAGAATCGCAGCTTGAGAGCGAGGAATATTTCCTGGGCATCAGCAGACGACTTCAGGCAGCTGTGGAGAAGATGTTGGTGACCATAACAGACACGACTAACCAGGTATGAGGCCAGAATTCACAGTGTTCACTTTTACTCATATATCACTGAGTAATTAGATAAGCGCTAAGAAAGAAGGGGATACAGACAAATGAGGAGCTTAATTTGGGGTTATTTGCACACATTTTAAATGTATAAAGTAACAGGAAATGTTTTGGTCACGGCCCTTTGATTCCACAATGCCAGCTGCATGCTATGAGAGCACACAGTCTGTGATCTCACCTGAGTGATTACATGATGTGAAAGAGCAGAGTGACTTCTAGTTTCTGTTCATTCACATTAACATTTCTCCGCCTGAACTGTTCACAACAATTAATATTGTAAAAGATTTAATTAAGAGCGCAAAAGCCCAAAGAAACAAACTGCTGCAAGTTTCTGCTTGCATGTTCTTGTGTTTGTGTCTGTAAACGGGAAACTCCAGCGACACATTCAGGATTTCAAAACATTTTAAAGACCTCTAAACACTGTTAACCCCCCACCCGTGGGTTTGTGCGGCTGTTCATTTGGAGACATAATGGGGATGAGACGGCAGAATGTGTCCAGAATTCACACACAAAAGAGCTGCCTCATTCCCTCTGGTTGCCTGTAGATACGAGCCGTATTTACACAGAGCTTTTTGTGTTGGCCGAGCAGCCTATCCTGGTCCGGACTCGCAGAGCGGCTCCACCCCCGCAGGGTGTCCATGCAGCGCTCCCGCTGCGTCCTGTGTCAGCTCGTAGAGATGGGGCCAGCTTAACTAGGCCATTGAGCGTGTTACAGTAACTGGCTGCACAACTCATCCCTCCCTCTGGCTGGAATTCATGTGTTATTCACGCTGAAATGGGCTCTGTCTTGGTTTTCTAAAAATAGCTCCAAAGACGCGAGGCAAAGCGTTACTGCTCTTTAGGTGTCTTTAACATGGAAGTAAAGGATTTATTTTCTAACTAAATTGATCAGAACATGTTTGTAGTCATCTTGGTGTAACACGAGTAATAAGATAAATCAGCAGTACCTGGTAATCAATCTAATCAAACTGATATTTGTTTACTATATGGAGTGCATTCACACCGTTTATCTTTAGTCCGCTTTAATCAAAAACTAGTTTGTGTGCCTAGAAAGTCCGGCTCCTTTGGGGATGTGTGGATGCACAATTTCAACCAAAAAAGCGAACTGTGCTTTAGTCTGAAAGCGTATGTGAGTGCCAAGCAGACCGGAGTCCGCTCCAAAACCAGGAAGCGGAATACAACGCAGGGCATTCTGGGTAAATACAACCAAAACAAACATGCGAGTCGAGCGCTAACAGGAGAAATGGCTTGTAGTCTTTTACCAAAGACAAAAGAGAATTTCTACAACGCAACATCACTTAATCTTTGTTTACATTTGCGCTCAGTGTCTTCTTCAGAGGTTTTTGTGTTGTTTCCTTCAGTAGTTCTTGTTGCAGCGCCACCACAGGCGAGGAGGTGAACATGTTTTTATTCATTTGAGTGTGAAACTGAACAGCAACAACTGAAAATGTAACAAATGTTGCAATTTCAGGTATGAAAAAACCTTAAATAATTGTATTCTGGATTTACAACTGAGCTTCCCATAATAAATCAATAAACTGCATGATAAATTAAAACAAACTCAATAATTTGCAATGACGTGATTTATTGTTTATCTCTTTTTTTCTGTCTTTCTACCAAAAACTGGATGATAAAAGTTTGCAGTTTGCCGTTGTGGTCTCAACTAGCCCCTACGTTGAAGGACAATTTTGTTTACAAAGACTTGAAAGTTAATTTTATTTGTGGTTTTATTTATTTTGGATATTTAAAATGTCTTCCAGTTTGAGTGTTAAATGCTCATTAGAATTGAAAGTTTACAGATTTTTTAGAATGTTCTCTTACATTATTATTTTACCATTATATTACTTAAAATGGTCTGAAAACAACAATACTATCGTTTATCGCAATAACTTCTGGAACAATTCATCGTCCAGCAAAATTTAGCATGACAGGCCCATTTACAATTATATGCTATAAGTAAAAAAACCATTTAAAGCATTGAAAGTATATAATTGTGATTGTTTGGCCGCTGTGTGGAATAAGAGGACATCATCTGCGTTTCTTCAGCATTGTTTTTTGAAGAGACTAGGAGTAACCGTTATTGAAGGTTAAAGATCAAATCTGATTTTTTTTTTTTTTTTTTTGGTTGCACAGAGATTTTTTGGTGTATTTTATTTCATTTCTAGCCTTTCTTGTAGAATATTAAAAATTCAAGATGATTCTGACATGAAAATATTTATTTTCCACAAAAAAGAACAGCTTATAAAAAGCCCTAAAATCTCTGAACTTAGTAAATTCTGAAATCAGACGTTACTTCTTTAAAATATGATCTCCTCATACTTCTTTAAAATATGATCTCCTCATTTTAGATTACATCTAACAAATCTTCAAGCGAACATCACTGATGGCACAACAAACGTCTAATCAACGGAGCCTCTAATGGTTCCTTCATTGATTTTCCTGCTATTGATCGGCTGTACATTAGTCTTGTCTGTTTGTTGTTGAATCACCAAGTCGTTAACGGAGACATGCAACAAGCCCAATCAGGAATGTTAAATGTCTTCATTGAGCCACGGCTTGTGAATGATTTGCCCTTCGGTAGGTGTTTGTTGTCATGGTTGCTCACCTCTGTTTCCTGCCTGGGTGAGATGGAAATAGTTTGTTAGACAGCTGACGGAGCAGAACAGTGGCTTAAATCGTCTTGAATTGTTATTTTTTGCTGCTTCAGAGGGAAGAGAATCTGGTTTGACGGGTTTCTGTGAAATGGGCGTGTGCTGTCTGGTTATTTGTGAGCGCGATCTGTTTGCAAATCTACCCGGTCTGCTGGTCTTAAGAAGGATTGAGGCCACACCTGATTTCTCCTCCCACTTTTTCTGGGTAGGATCCTGCTGTGTGTTTTAGAGTAGGAAGTAGGAAAACGCACTCTCTTCTAACAGCTACGTGGTTTTTAATCTTTAAGCAGAAACATTCTGGTGACCTTACTGGTTGTGTTGATTGGTAATGCAAGGAATCTTTGAAGGAAGTAGAGAGGAAGGATAGTGAGTGACTTTGCGATCTGAGCGCTGTCATTACGCTCTCACCCGGTTGACGCCTGGGCCGGTCAATTAGAAGGGGCCCCTGGGAGGCTCCAATGCAAGTCGGGGCTGCTGCAGCGTCACGGTATTGTTAATGAATCTCCAGAGAGCGAGAGAGAAAGCAGAGAGAGCAGAGGGGGGTGTGAGCTTTACTGAGCGGCGTAATATGGTTTCACTCTGAGGAAAGAAGGTCAGCGACAACGCGCAGCGAGGAGCGATGAAGGGAAGAAATGCTTTGCTTTTTGTTTGCCGGCCTCCAGCTGTGTTCAGAGGTGGATGTTAGCCGTCCGGACATGGATCGGACTTCACCCTGCAGCCGAGGATGACACTTTATTGCGGGACTATAAAAACTCTCCCTTTTCCTGAAGGATTTTTATTCTCAAAGCTCACCTGACGCTCCATGTGATTGAGATGACGTGAATGTCACCTTCTCCAAACGATGTTTACTCTTCCTGCATGTGTGTGCAAAACACATAGAGACAGTTGCTTGGAGCTATCCACAACATACCTCCCGCTGGACTTTATTCCCCATTCGCAGCGAACCGGCTGAGCCCGACGGATCGCATCGGACGGAAACCCCTTTTTCATGAATCCGGGTAGGAAAGCGAAAGGCTGCAAGTTTTGCCCGCCATGGATTCCTATCGCTCCTACAGGAACTCGAGCATGCAGAGAAGCACGTGGCTGGAGGGGGAGGACCAAGACGTGTACGAGGTGGAATCCCGCATACCTCTTCCTCGACCCTTCCCACTGTGCAGCACCTTGAACACGAGAAATGCCGTGGTGGTCCAGACCCAGATCTCGCATGTCAACCACAGGACTAATGGCCACCTTCTTAAAGTCATATCTAAAATCTCCCTGCCCACTCCTCCATATACAGTAAGTTTACCACCAGGCTGCTGCGTTAAATTATAAATGAGCTGAGGGATTGTGTGTTTTTTAACCAGCGAGTGTGGATGAATGTTTCCTGGGTTCATTTTATGGCGCATTTTCTGCAGCTCAGGTCCAAACATGCACGTAGTTCTGATGTAAGATGAATGTGTCTCCATGTAGGCACTCAGCAGCTCTCCTGATTCATTAGGTGAAAGATCGTATGACTTCTCCTCTGTGGCAGGTTCACATTACCGCTTCCCAGTTCCCACATCATCACAATAAGACCTTTGCTCAGGGAGATATGAAAATCTATGGAAAATGAGTGCGCAGGCGGTTTATGCCGGTTAAATACGATGTTCTCCAAGTATTTTTATCAGGAAAAACGTTGCTTCTGTCACCTGACTGACAGGTTTTATGGTGCAGATGTGGTTAAAATATCCGACTGCAAAACTGTTAAATCAGCACTTTGGCTGGGTTTGTTATAGTTTGTAAAACGAGTTGTTTTTTTCATTTGTGGCAGTGCTATCATGATTATCACGAGACCTTTATGCTCAGATTCCAATAACAGCTTCACCGAAAAGTTTGTGATGGCAATATATTTTTAAAGGTGACAAAATGTCAACTGAACATGATGAAATTGGAGAATAAAATGTTTACAAAACCTTTACAGTTGAAACACAAACATTTTTCATTTTATATATCTTAGATTAATGTCTTTATGGGCATTATATGACTTAGATTGTACATCTATATTAAGTTTCATTTACTTATTTCTTCGGTGGATTAATTTAGCTGTTCATGAATGAGGGGAAAAGTTGAACGGGAGACCAATAGACAGATTGGTTGATATTTCCTAGGATAAGATTAATTTTGGACAAACAGTAAAAGCAAAACAAATCAATTTAATTAAAGATGAGGCAAATCGGCTGGAACTGTTGATCAGGAGAAGCAAAAAGTGGAATTAAAATTCACTTTTTCTCTGATTAAGCAAAAATGAACACAAAGCTGATTATGATCAAAAACATTGCTTTCCAATGTTTTTAATAGAGTCTCCTCTGGAGCCTCAGGTGGCTCTTTGGACCGTCCACAATGACAACTTTAAT
Source organism: Poecilia reticulata (assembly GCF_904066995.2). NCBI lineage: Eukaryota > Metazoa > Chordata > Actinopteri > Cyprinodontiformes > Poeciliidae > Poecilia > Poecilia reticulata. The sequence continues at coordinate 17,223,377 of NC_088840.1, forward strand.
ATTAAAAAGACCAAACATTGTTTCTAAATTTAGATGCAATAAAAAAAACTTGCATTTTCAACAGTTTTCAGTTTATTCCTACAATATTTGTGTTAAATTTCTACAATGAGTGACACTAGAAGTACTAGTATTATGCTTCTAGATCTGTTTTTAGGTTGAAATCTGGTGTTTTTAAAAAAAAATTACATAATTTTCAGTCCCACAGAAAAAAATCCATCTTTTTGCTAAATTCTTCTTTACTTTAAATATTAAAAATTGTAAGTAAAACGGTGGTTCTTTAAAAATGACAACAAATCTCTTATAGTAGATATTTACTTGTGTCTCTAAACGAGTTTTTTGCGTTAAATTGTAAAGGTTGTTTGGATCATTACTGCTTTGTTTAGAGTCAATCATTTGTTTTATCTCCTGCTGCTGTTTCTGCTGCTCTGCGTTAATCATTAGGTGCTGAACCTCAGTTTGCATTTTACATATTTCATACTTGCACACTTTGAATGGAAATTACTTCAATAGATGTCAGATGACAGCAATATCTGCAATAATTGATTGCATATTAATGAACCTGAACTACAGCATTACATTTATTGGTAGCAGTTTCAAAGATACAGCATTTGCAGTTTCTAAATTCCCGTGTTGTGTGACGCTCTGTCCTCCGTGTCTCGCTGCAGCTGGAGCACGCCCGCATGACCCAGACTGAGCTGATGCGGGAGTCCTTCCGCCACAACCAGGAGATCACGGAGCTGCTGCAGAAGCAGGAGGAGCTGCAGGAGAGGGCGACGGAGGAGGCCCGAGCCCGGGAGCAGCTGGCTCTGGAGCTCCACCGTGCCGAGGGTTCGACACTTACTTTTATCTGAAATAACAACCAGCTTTTACTGAGGAGAAAAGTTTACATCAAGCATGAAGAATACTCAGCTCCCAAAGCTGACGGTTAATTTCTTACTCACTCATTGGAGTTTCATCCCTTCCCTGCTTCACTTTCTTTGCCATTGCATGTTTGGATAAATTACGGGACATTTTATTATAAAAATGATGGAATGTCTTATAATCAGTTTCATTTGGATTTGTTTCCAATAGCTTTTGCCTCCTTTTTCCATTGGTTACTGCTGTTCTTAATCCACTTTAGGAAAGTTAACTCTTAAGAAATAATGCAGATTAATGAACCTGAATTTTTTAAAAGTTAACTATGAATTTGTAATTAATTATGTAGCAGGTGGTCTGAAATTGATCAGCTGCACCAGATCGATTTCAGACCCTTTCTTCTTTAGGTTTTACTGTTAATCCCACAGATCAAGAATATTTCCTTCTCTTTCGCTTTGCAGCAGTGGCTTTATGGCTCTTTCTAATCTTGGCTTGTCCTTTATAATACTGGGATCCTGTTTCTCTGTTTACTCTGTAATCTTGTAGAGAAGCACCTCTGTCATAAAATCAAATAGAAAGCTGTTGAAAAAGAATTGAAGGCTGTAGCTTTTGTTTAAAATATTTTATTTGTATTAGAGCAGTGTTATAAAAGATCACTTTGGTGTTTTTGTGGAATAAGTTACACCGTATTCCTTTAAAAAAGCTACACCCATGTAAGCCAGATCATGAAGTGAAGTGAAAACTGGTCTGAACGTTGATCTTTGACGCTCCATTAACCAGTTAGGAGTGTTTCAACTGGGCTTGTTGCACAGTGATCTGAAAGAGAAATATCTGCACTATTGTGCTGGAAGATCAAGTCAAAACTCCAGGGTGTGGCGTTTTCAAACTGGTTTTGAGCTTTAAATTGAGTATAGCCTTGAAAGAGGATATTTTTTCTTACAGATGGAACATATTAAATGTCACAAACATGACCTGATTAAAACGCAAGATAGTCAGATAATGTGGCTGATAACTTAACTATTAATTAAGTACATTTGTAGTTTTCCAACGCCGCTCTCTGCAGCTGGTGGATGATGTTGTTTTTAGTCTTGAATTACTTACATCGGACACCTGACAGAGATCCCTCCCAAGGCAAACTTTGCATAAATCTTTTGTCCTCTTGTCTATTCATACTCCTGAAAACCGAGGTACAATAACAGGCAGTATATTTTATAGAAATGAATGTCTTTAAAACTAAAAATATGATTTTACAAGCTAGTAAAAGACAAGAAAATGTGATTTATAACTTGTTTTGTGACCTGTTAAAGTTTTAATGGTTTATCTAGCTATAAAAACATCTAGAAGTTGAAACAATTTAGCAGAATTCTGAAGATTTTTAACGTTATTTGGTTTAAAAATAATTTGTATACTAATAGGTTAGTAGCACAAAGCTTCCAGAAAACGTTACACTGCAAAAGCACAAAATCTTACCAAGTAATTTTGGTCTAGTTTCTAGTCCAAATATCTCAATATGCTTAAACTAAGACAAAACTAACTTACTAATAACTTTTTAGGAAGATATAGAAACTTGTTTTAAGTAAATAATTCCATAATATTGATGAAAAAGTGCTTGTTCTATTGGCAGATAATTTAACTTGCAACATGGAAAAATGTCTTGTCTTAAGTTAAACATTATTTACTTAAAGCAAACTTTTATATCTTGCTAAAAAGTTACTTGTAAGTAAGTTTGGTCTTATTTCAAGTATGCCAAGATTGCCACTTGAAATTAAACCAAAATTACTTGGTAAGATTTTGTGTTTTTGCAGTGTAGCTGATGAAAATTCACTCAACAAATGCTTCTGTTGAGTGTTTGTAACAAAGAAGAGAGCTGAACAAAAACACATGAGGGGTTTTCTTTTTTTTTTTGTGAATGTGTATGAGTTGCTGCTTTCTTTATAAGTGTGCGTCTCTTGCAGGTCTCATAGATGGCTACACGGGAGAACGAGCTGCGCTGGAGGAGCGGCTGCGTCAGAAGGAAGAGCTCCAGCTGAGCCTCGAGCAAGAGCTGCAGGTGAGCTGCAGGGAGGGGGAGACACGATCAAGTAAATTACATGTCAGTGTTTCCCCCAGAAAACTTGCTAAGCCTGGTGCTCAGGGTGCTAAGTCATTCATCCAGTGGCCTGCCGTGTTTCAGTTAAAAATGTTTAAAGTTGACAGGAAATTTGAAATTATCATTTGAAAGTTATGCATATTTTGGAAGACTTGAAGATTAAAACTAAAACAGCAACTATAAAGTCTTAGAAAAGGCAATCGTTAAAAAGAAATCTAATAAATTAACAATGCTAAGCCTGGTGGGAGCACAAGTGAAGCCTGGTGGACTGCCAGGCTTGTAACACACTGAGGGGAAACACTGACATGTGATAACTGAAGTGGTAGATGTTTAGCGGCTGACACACAAGAATCTTAGCAAGAATCCAAGATTTACATAACACCCGGAGTCCAAGAGAGCTAAGTTTTAAACATAATGTGCTGCTAAAAACGGCACTAAATATTGACATTTCATTTTTATTTAACACTTGCTGAAATATTTTCCTTGGATAACTTGTCAAATTGTCATTAAACTGATAAAGTCATACATAAATGTCATTGTACTTGATACAATTTTGCATTTTTTTCACAAAATGTAAAAAAAAAAAAAAAAAGAAGAAAAAATCCAGCTGGCATCAAGTTCTGTTGAACTAGACATCATTATCTTATCCTTTGCTAAATGGACCTTACCCCAGGGGCCGCCTTTCATTGGCTAATGCCCATTTCACGTCACAGCGTAGCTACCACGTGCCTTACCGTCTCAGAAACACAAGCTACAGTAGTAAATACATGCTAATGTACATTGTGGACTAGCAGACCAGCAGAAAGTTTTTGCGGCAGGACTCGAAAAAGAATGGTTCTCCACTGTCTGTGGGGAACCTGCACAGGCGATGTCAGGTATCCTGATCGTATTTGTGGAACTAAAATTCACAGATTTCCAAAATCTGAAACGGAAAGCCTTGCTTGGATCAAAGCTTGTTCACGACCGCATTTGCAGCTTAAGGATCAGTAAGAACAAAGGAGTGTGTGCTGGTTAAAATATTATTGCTTTGCTTTCTTTGTGTTTAGTGAATGAAAAAAATAAAGCCAAAAATAAACACATCCATTATGAAAACCTTTTAGCCAAGTACAGCATAATGGCAGTACCGATACAACTTCTACATCCTGAAGCCTGTCTGTTACAGTCTTACGTTAGCTGAACAGATCAATATGCAATGTGTACCGTATCTGACATACATTAAAGATTTTATTTAACCTGAAAAGGCTTTTTACTAAACTGTAATCGTGTTAGCCACGCTAGCACCAAGTACCGTGTATCAGGCCTAGGCACACTCAAACATTTGCCAACAACAGAAATCAGTGATTTCAAAAGTAACCCTCAAAACCATGAATGCCCGACTTACCCAGCCTTGCAAGAACAATAGGCGTCAGTGATCTTGTCCACAGCTATATTTATGCTGAGGGTCTGAGGATCTGCTGTTTTCCTCATCGACTGGTAGCATTTAGCTGCGACGCGCACAATGTTGAGGCATCACGTGGCTCAAACACCTTGATGTCGTCCAAAAAAGATGACAGGAACTTGTTGGTTCCCTTGTCCATTGTCATGGCTGATATTTTGTGAAAATCCGGCAGAAATGTTAAACTAATCGACTCAGAAATACTCTGCAGAGAGTCAGTTGAAATGAAAGACGCCATGTTTACATAGAAACTAAGCCCTGTGAGGCTTAGTTTATGAGACATGCAGTCGCGTGGGATTTTAGAGGGCGTTTCTGGGCGGAGCTTGTAAGGTCCATTAAAGCAGATAAACGACCCTTAGCGTCCCCCAAGCGATTACATCGCACAAAAAAACATAATAAAGAGTGAGCAGGACATGTGCAAAAGTGTTTTATTTTGCCAAAATTGGTTTATTTATTCTTTAACTTCATTTTGTTTTGTCAAAAACTTACTTTCCCCTGACATTTACAGCTATGTCAGTTAGGCTATGCTGCGCTTGGCAGTTGGTGGTTACCGTGGCAACCAGTAACTGACTTTTCTGTTGCCGTGGGTAACAGTGGGGCAGAAGCTTTTGGTCTGATGTTAGCCACAAACTTTGTTAGAATAAATACATTAAACCTGAGTGTGGCATTCAGATCTCAAAATTAAAAATTATAACAAACAAATGTGACAAAATCTCCTCCAATATTATCAGATTTGTTGCTTAGATTCTACATAAATCTGTTTTTTGACTTTTAAAGCAGAAAAAGACTTGACGTTTGCTTCTTTTTTTTGAGAGAGAGAGTACAACATATGACAGCAAGTATCGACAAGCATACAAATTTCAGCTCCTGATTTTTCTTTTTTTTTTGTTGTTGTTGGTTTTTTTTTATTTCCCCCTCAGGTAACAAGTAGCCGGCTGCACGAGTTGGAGCAGGAGCGGCTTCTGATGCTGGAGGAGCGCGAGCTTTTGTCACGGCAACAGGATGCCATGAGGGAAGAGGCGGGGCCACGTGAGCTGTGTACGTATCACCTCAACGAAAAGGGGAGGCGGCTTCACAAGGCTGTGGTGTATTGACTCAAAGTTACCTTCTTTTACCTGCAGCGCAATGGGAAAAGTGTTTACTCAGCTGTTAGACATGTTAGTTATTTACAGTGACATGTAAATTTTTTGTTGCATTGTAATCGAAGGCTGTGAATTATTCACCTACAGTCGGTTAGTTTCAAGCTTTTTCCTACAATTTCCACTTAAAGGATTTGCTTTAATTCTGGTTTCTTCAACCAAACCTCAAAACCTCATAGTAATTATTATTTATTGCTTTCATTTAGAAAGCAGAATAAGCAATGGTTCTGCCAGAAATATAAAAATTTTTTCATATTACGGCTGTTGTAAACAAATATTTTAGTAATCAAATATTCTATCGATTTTTTTTAAATGATTAATCAAGTAATCGGATTAGAAAATTTGATAAAATATTGGTAAATCTAACATGACAGCAGTGCTACTATCGGATATCAACATCAGTCTAAGTTTTCAACAAATAACTTTTCTGTAGTTTAGAAAATTAACCTGTAACAATAATGGCTCACTTTATAAGTTCACCTGAAGAAAAGTTATACAAAAATCTGAAATTATATTCAATTTAATAATAAAGAGGCAGGCTCACAAATACACTTATAAAATAATGTCTATACTCCAGCTTTTAGTTTATGTATTGATCTTCAGTGAGTTTAGTGTATGAACTCTCACCTTGCCCAGCCATTTATAGCTTTTGATGAGATTGGACACCTTTGTGGCGTATATTTTAAGGTTTTTCAGTCTTTTAACTCTACTTTTCTCAAGAGGTAACGTTAATTTTGATGTATGTTTATGCTAATTTTACACTTTATTGCCCCCATTTAATAAAAAGGGTGTCACTTCCTTACATTTTCTCATAAATGGTGAGTATTCTGCTGTTAAAATCATAAACAAGGGCTTCTTCAATACTTCCCCTCCCTTTTTTTTTTCAACAGTTTTTAGGGAAAAAGAAAACCTTCCTTTCTCCCCCTTTCCTGCATTCTGTTCCTGACAGTTTTCTTGTTCGTGGCAAAAGAAACCAGAGCATGTTAAATTCTCGTGTGCTTTCTCATCCTCCTGTAGGCCTAGTTGAAGCTGCAATGGTTGCAGCACCTGAAGCAGGTGTGTCCACTTTGAGCATGGCTCGGTCATGTCTCTGTCTGTCCTCATAAGTCGTCTGGCTGAGTGATGGTGCATCTCTCTAACCCTTGATCCAGCAACTCATCGACACAGCTTGAAGCTTGCTTGCTATGGGCTCACATACTCACTCAAAACAGTCACTAATCTCTGCTGCAGCTCTGTGTCTTCACCGATTCTTGTCCTGTTTAATGTCCCGGAGTCAGTGTTGGCATCCGCTTTAGCATGATGAGAACAACCTGCAGGCATTAGTACACTGCTTTGCAGAATTATTCGTAAGCTTTTCCTCATTTTGTCACATTACAGCATCAAACATGTAAAAATCATAGCGTCTGAGGTCTAAGAGATTATTTTTTACAATAAAACAATAATAGGACAGCAAAATATTTTTTCTTTTTACAGATTTTGTATCAGGTGAAACTAAAACTGTCACTTTAGGAGTTTTGGGAAGAACATATTTACAAAGTTTTTTTATTTAATCATAAATGCAAAATGGGTTTATTTTTTACAGTTTTGGCTTAATTACTGCTTTGAATAAATTGTTCTTTCATCAATTAGTTTTTTTTTTTAACTCCAGTTAACAATCGATTACTAAATTAGTTGACGATTATTTTGATAATCGATTCATCATGATGAATGCAATGAATAATTTCAGACAATATTTAATCACCTTGTTTATTTCAGGTGCAATGTCTTATACTTGATGGAGAAAGTTAATAAAGAGGAAAATGTGTGTTACAATTTCACCTAATCAGCCCTAATCAATCACATACAATCCCAATAACATAAATCAAAGTTTGTGGTTGTAACGTGGCAAAAATGTAACAAAGTTTAAATTTCATCAATAATTTTGTAAAGCACTTTACATCATCATGTCCTCCCTCTTTTTGTGAGCATTTATGCTGCTTGCAGGATTTCTTTGAATGAAATGATTGGCTGTTCAGGTAGAAACTCCTCTCCTCTCCTCTCTAAAGCTTCTTAGGCATGGACAATGCAACATGTAAACCGTGTGTCTGACCTGTCATTTTTCACTCTATCCTCCTGTTACTGTGGCTCTAATCCTGTGGGGTTTGATCCAGTGTGGGATATTTACTGGTGGCAGCAATGGGCGAAGAGATGCTGGGAATCATGGGGGTTAATGACTGATAACTGGGTTTTGTGTTGGGAACTCGACTGAGATGTTGGAAGAGTTTGATGTCGGCCATTTATTCAGACCTTGATGAAGTATTTAGAAACAGATGTAGACGATGTCAAAAAACAAAAGCTGCATTTAATCTGATTAAATGTCACCGTCTTCAGACTCTTCAGTTCCATCTCAGATCTTAACCTCGGTGTCTCTCTGAGAAGCTAACCGGCTGGTATTAATGCCGGACCTTCACAATGTCGCGCAGACCTGCTGGAGGAAACCGAGAAACTGATGAAGGAGAAGGTGGAGGTTCAGCGGCAGGCGGAGAAGGAGAACACCGACCTGCTGAAGCAGGTGAAGCAGCTGGAGGACGAGCTGGAGGAGCAGGTGAACAGAGTCATCGAGCTGGAGCATTCCCAGACGACAGAGACCGGCGACCTCCGGCAGCAGATTCAGGCCCTGGAGAAACAGCTAGAGAAAAACAAAAAGTTTCTCGACGTAAGCAACCAACAAAATGTTACTTTTGTGTTAATATTATTTCACAAGAGTTACAGAGCTAGCAACATGCGAGCTGATACAGAGCTATCAACATGCGAGCTGTTACAGAGCTAGCAACATGCGAGCTGTTACAGAGCTAGCAACATGCGAGCTGTTACAGAGCTAGCAACATGCGAGCTGTTACAGAGCTAGCAACATGCGAGCTGTTACAGAGCTAGCAACATGCGAGCTGTTACAGAGTTAGCAACATGCGAGCTGTTACAGAGCTAGCAACATGCGAGCTGATACAGAGCTAGCAACATGCGAGGAGATACAGAGCTAGCAACATGCGAGGAGATACAGAGCTAGCAACATGCGAGCTGATACAGAGCTAGCAACATGCGAGGTGATACAGAGCTAGCAACATGCGAGCTGTTACAGAGCTAGCAACATGCGAGCTGATACAGAGCTAGCAACATGCGAGCTGATACAGAGCTAGCAACATGCGAGCTGATACAGAGCTAGCAACATGCGAGCTGTTACAGAGCTAGCAACATGCGAGCTGTTACAGAGCTAGCAACATGCGAGCTGTTACAGAGCTAGCTAGCAACATGCGAGCTATTACAGAGCTAGCATGTAGCAACAATGAAGAAAAATAAACTCACCTTTAACATAAAGAAACCTCCAGCAAGTTTAAGCATTTTGTTTTTATTTAAAATATTAATTTGACACAAATACTGCTACATTTTTAGTTGGCTGTGTAGTAAAGAAATATTTCATTTAAAATAAATGATGAAAACCTTTTGTTACAGTCCCAGGCAGTTTAACAGAGCATTTACATTTCTTAAGGTCGAGTCTTGTGATTGTGTGAAAAGAACGCAGACATAATTATTCATCTCTGCCGTTTCCTGTGAGTCTGTTTACTTATTCCCTTATCTGCTGCTCGTCTGTTTTTTCGGTGTCCAGGAGCAAGCTGTGGACCGCGAACACGAGAGGGACGTTTTCCAGCAGGAGATCCAGAAACTGGAGCAGCAGCTTAAACACCCACAGAAGCTCCAGCTCGGTTCTGAGCAACGGAACCAAGAGGTAACGGGAGAAAATCTCAGTTTCTCTGCAGATCTGTGGGAGCGATGGCTGCAGAGCAACAGGATGGGTAGAATTTCCTTTGTTGGCTTAAAAATGACACCAAATAGTGGCAGCAGCGACACAGACAGAGAGATTGTTCTTTTGATCGTTTGTGGTTTCTGTGTTACGTAATGGTTTATTTAATTTAATCAAGTACAAGATGATATCAAACCTGATTAAAATGATTGTTGTTTTTATAGAAATGATAAAAGATTTAGTTTCTCCATTTATTTTGAGTCTCAGCTTTACTGTTTTCTTCTTTTTTCTTGTAGCTTCAGCATATTTAGCTTTTATCTTAAAAGGCTTTTGATAATTTGCTAAATTAACATGTATTTGGCAACAAGTAGTAAGCTAGCAAAGGTAGAAGGGTGGTGATGAACAGAAGGGAGTATTTATTTTATTATGATGCAGGTTTTTTATAAGTGCTCTGAATTGCTGGTGGAAATTTATGAACTTTTGTTTTATTAGGAGAAGCAGATAAGTCTTTAATAGGAATAAAACAAGATGCGTTTATTAGGCTGCAGTAAAATGTCAGATTTTCTGATTTGTTTTGATGTCTCATATTAAATTTACTCTTCATCATCGTTTTTCCTTCACCATCATCCTTTAATCGAGACGTCCAGCCCTCCAGTGGGATTGAGAAATGTAGCTATCATCTCCTCACCTTAAAAGATGAAATTATTGCCATCTGCAGTTTTATTTCCAGGTTTAGCTACTTATCTTTTAAGTAGCCAAATTTGAAGAATAAACAGTTACATTAAATTAGAAGTCTATTCTTTAAGATTAAAAACATGCAATCTGCTTTTCCAGAAATACAACCTAAGTCATTTTTGTTTATCATGAATATATGTTTTAGTTTCTTGTCACCATCTTTTAGATTGTGTTTTTTTTTTTTAAGTTTTTATCATTTGCCACTGCTTTAGCCTCAGTTAAATTTCTTTCTGAATTGTCTGTATTCTGCAGATTTCTGTAGCATTTTTCATCATCAAGTTTCTTTCTGCCTCTGCTTCCCTCACGCCCTTGAACTCTCCATCCTGTGGTCCATTATGCCTCCTTTCTCCTGTGGCTTTAGCAGGTGGATGGAGTAATCCTGAAGGTATTGCTTCTAGCTGCATCTCACCTCCTCTGCAAACATTTAGTGCATTTCTAGTCATCCTGACCCGCTTCCTAACCTCCTCTGGTTTCCCTTTTCCTTAGCTTTGCTAGAAAAATCCCTCTGATTCACCCTCTTGTCCTGCTAATTATTTTTTCTTTTCAAAAGATAAAAAAATTACCTCGTCATGCGTTTGAATATTTTTTTTGTTGCGGTTGCTATGGACTTAGTGAAAGTTTTGGACTAAAAGTTAAATTACTCAAGAGCCATCTGTAGACTTCACAGTTTTAGACAATTGTCTCTATGCATAAATGAGCAAGCTGTCACTAAAACTTTGACTAAATTTTGTTTATCTTCCAACAAACAAAGAACAAATGAGAAAATCTCAGTACTCAGACAGAAAGACAGAAACTTACTTCTCACTTCTCTTGTTCTCAAGATAAATAAGCAAATTATCTGGAAAATTAGACTTATTTTCATCAACACATTTGATGAACAATTTTCCAGTTGAACATTTTCAGTTGTAGCCTTTTTTTTTTTTTTTTTACTTATTTGTGGATAAAGTGAGATAAAGGATGTTTTGTACCTTCTTTAAAGTAACTGTCTTCATTTTCTGGTAGAGGAAAATGTGTTTACATGAGTCCAGTGGATAACGTCCACCATCAAGTCTGAACACGGGTCAGCATGTCAGAGGCCAGAAGAGTTGAGAGGCCAGACAGGAATCAGAAACATCATCAATAAAAACAGGGTGTGATGATGCAATCAATGACTGTAAAGGCCATTTAAGGTCACTACTGCATTAAACTGTGTAGAAATGTAACTTAAAGAAGCGGACGTTTAATAAAATACGATTAAAGTTATTTAAATTTTGCTTATATTGTAATATTTATTTTTAATTATGAAAAAAAAATCTGAAAAGTGCGTTGTGCTTTTTTTATTCAGCCTCATGTGAGACAAATCAACAGCAGTTGCAGCTTCAAGTCTTCGTTTCGCCAACAGTATGAAATCTGTAGAGTTGACTTGAGATCAGAAAGTTGTGGGTTCAATTCCAGCTCCATCCTGTCGCAACGTTTACCTTGAGACTGTATGCAAATGTGACTCTAATCTGATTTTTTTGTGAATATGTGACTTTTTATGGCAGTCTGAATGGCCCATGGTTTGTCCCACTTGTGGTACTAAATCGGATCCGTATCAGATTATTTTTAAAACGTCTGCTGTCTGAACGGTCATGTTGCATTTTATCTGACGTTTATGTCACTGACACTCATCATAATTCTGCACCAGGAAGGAGAAGCGTGTGATTAATCTAAAATGTTTAATACGTTAATGTTACATAAATCAAATTACGCGTTACTTATTTTGACCTGAAAGCTTTCCTCTTGCGAAGGGTTTCTTAGTTCCAAGCAGCGCGTTTCGTGATCTTGTACCAGGAATTAAGAGTCCAAACGCGAGTGAGAAGATGAGTTCAGGGGAAATTTCACTTAAAAAACTCGGCGGTCAGAGCGGGCGGCTCGCATACAGAGGCTGTAGACCTCGATGCAACGTACCGAGTTTGAGTCTGGCTCTTTGTTCCCCTCTTCTCTCTGCACCCTTCCTGTCAAATATCGTCCACTAGTGCCCAGAAAAATCTTTTAAAAAATCTCCCAAAAACATTGTGATGGACATGTTGCCTACAATGAGTTATTCTTCAAATCTAAATTGCATTTGAAATAAAATTACTTTCTGTAAACCTTCTTAAATATGAAAACCTGGAAAACTGAGGTGTTTAATTTGAGACAATAAAAATTTTTTCCGAAAATGTGCATTTTTACATTTCACGCTTACGAGGTTCATCACAGTGATTCATGGTGATTAATCACAGCGGCAGAGTGTGATTGATCTCCTCAGTTCATTTTCTTAGATAATGGTTTTAATCTCTTATTTATTTTTATCCATCACAATTACTTGTTTTGCTTTTGTTTCCTGCCCTTTGAGATCTAAAGATATAAAGAGCATTGTAAATAAAATCTATTATTATTATTAAATATTTTAATCAATCGACAGCACTAAAAGCAAGTCAGCTTTAGTAAAACACACTTTTCTCTTACATTAGATTTAAATCAGCCACTCTACGTCTCCTCTCCTCCTCTATGTTGACGGTCTTTGCTTTCACAGGTGGATCGTTTCCCCGCCTCTTAACTTCTCTGTGGTTTCACGTCTCTCTCCCTGCCTCCATCCCTGCACGTTTTCTCACACCAACCCCCACCGCCTCCTTTCTCAGGTGGATCAGCTGACCTCCCCGCTAACTGCACATGTATCGGCTACGCCGTAGCGACTTGGATCTGATCAAACGGTCCTCCTCCTCTGTGTCGCCGCCTCACTCCGTCTCTCTCTCTCCCTCCCTCTCCTCTTCACCAGGTGGAGCAGCTAAGCGCCCAGCTGAAGGAGAAGGCAGATTGCTGCAGTGAGCTGCTGCTCGGCTCTGAGCAGCTGCATCGTGAGTTGGGAGAGCGCAACGAAGAGATTGAAAAGCTGGAGAGCCGCATCCGCGAGCTGGAGCAGGCCCTGCTGGCCAGCGCGGAGTCCCTGGAGAAGGTTAGGAGGAGGGGAAGAGGGAGATGAAGGTTGAGTCTGAATGCTAGTGGTGTGTGTGTGTGTGTGTGTGTGTGAGAGGGAGAGAGGGAGAACAATGTGTGGGTGGGTCTACTTCAGCTGCTGTCGCCGAGTTGGAGGCTAGCAGTTGTTAAGATTGCCCCCCAGTGTCTGTTGACGGTTGTGGGAGGAGGAGGGAACCTAAAAGCAGCACAGATGATTAATTAGTTGGATTTTGCAGCAACCAGCCTGCTGTTGTTCGGTTGCTGCAGGAGGTTTTCTTTTATGCTTTTGTGTGCATACCTTAAGTCTGCATTCACACCAGCCCTGCTTAGTCCGCTTTGATCAAACTCCAGTTCGTTTGTCTCAATTCTGGGTCGTTTGGGTTTGAGTATGAAATCGAACTCTTCAAAAACTCTGCTTCGTCTAAAAGCCTTGCTCTCGGTTTGGTTTGTGGATGCCAAGTGGACCGGACACCGCTCACAGGGTTTCCCATAGAAAACTTGCTAGGCCTGGTGGTAAGAGAGCAAATTTTTTTAAATTAACGGGAAATTTGAAAATATGACGAGGTAATTATGTCTTATTGGAAGATATTATTAGCAATACCTAAAACTGTGAAGTCTTAAAAAGGGCAAACAAAAAAACTGTTGTTTCAGTCGTTTCATCCTAGTTAAATTGTCACTTTATTTGCTGAAGTTCTTAGTTTGTAGACCAGTAAAAACCCCAGTGGTTACAGAAACTGGTGTATAAAAAAACCCATATAACAAATAAACTATTCTTACCCTGGTGGGGGCCTGGTTAAGCCTGGTCAAGTCAAGCCTGGTGGCCCGCCAGGCTTATAAAGTCCAGGAGGAAGCCCTGGCTCAAAAAGCAGGACGTGGACTACGGCTCAGGGGATTCTGGGTAAATACAAAACAAACATGTGCAGGAGAAGTGACTCGTGGTTTTTCAGACAAAAGAGAAATCCTACAACCAGTAAATTCTGACGCTACTTCATTTTTGTTTACATTTTGTGGAAAAAAAGTTGCACTCCTGTCGTCTTCTGATGTTTTTGTGTCGTTTCCTTCAGTAGTTCTTAATGCAGCGCCTCCACAGGCGAGGAGGGGAACATGTTTTTAACAGGGTTTGGTTTGTTTGAGCTGAAAATGCAACATGTTGCAAGTAGGGTTGCACTGATTGCAGTTTTCTGGCTGATCACCAATATTTACGAAGCCTGACCTACCGATTCCGATTTTGACCGAAACCAATTTTTTTGATGGAAATGATGATAAATATAGTAAACAAAAGTTGCTGAGTTGGCAGCAGTGGGGTTGACTATTGTTAACTGCCAGTCAAACCTGTCTTATGAGAGAGAAAAGGAGGACAGTGGCTGATTTTTAGACCTTTGCCCAGGCAGATAAGATTGGCTGTACAAGAACCTCGTGTTGCATCTTGGGTCCAATGGAGCCGAGTCTACCTGAAAACAGCTGCTGAGCCGCGTCGTTTCTTTCACAGGTTGAACCAAAGAAGCAGCATGCATCCATCACTGAAACGAAACACTCCAGCCTGGAGGCTCAGCTTCAGACGGAGAGAGAAGCTCTGGAGAGGAAGGAGAAAGAGGTGAGGGAGGAAGCGGACAGAAGTTTAAATCCAGGAGAGAAATGAACATACGCTAACCACTCTGACATATTGTCATCATCTGGACGCCCATCCATTCATCCCTCTGTTCATCCATCCATCCGTCTTTCTGCTCATCCATCCATCAGCTTATTCATCTATTTTATCATCCATTCGTCCATCTGGTTATCAGTCTGTCCATTCTCATTAATGGATTCACAAAATCCTTTAGTTTATCTATCAATCCATCCATCCAACCATCCATCCGTCCATCCATTTGTCCTTCCACTCATCCATCCATCCATCCATTTGTCCTTCCACTCATTCATCCATCCATCCATCCAGCTCTCCTATCGTCTTTCCATCCATCCATCCATCCATCCATCCATCCATCTTTCTCCCCTTTTATCATCCATCCGTCCTTCCGTCTTTCTCTTCATCTTCAAAGCCCAAACATCAATGATGTCACCATAAATTCATTGTGAACTTTTCTACTTATGTTTTTAAAAATGGTTTCATAAACAACTGAGAACTCTGAGAATTGGAGCCTAGAAATCTAGGCCCAAAGGTCAACGGCCGCAGCTGCTTCACATTGTAGTTCTGAGTCTTTTTTCTCCTTATTCAGCCACACTTCATATGTTTTCACGGTCGAGTTCAGGGTCCGGTCCGATAATGATGTCTTTTGATGTTCCTTCTGGCGCTCACTTCCCGTTTGATCTGCCGCCTCAGATCTGCAACCTGGAGGAGCAGCTGGAGCAGTTCAGGGAGGAGTTGGAGAACAAGAGCGAGGAGGTGCAGCAGCTCCACATGCAGCTGGAGATCCAGAGGAAGGAGCTGAGCAGCCAGCAGCAGTTCCTGGAGGTCAGGGACAGCCTGCTCCAGGTGAGCACAGTGAGAAACGTAAAAACATTCACACTGCAGAAGTGTTCAGAACCTTCAACTCCGTCATTGTGCATCATGATACAACCACAAAATTCAACGAGTTTTATTGTGATTTTATGAGATTGTGAAGCTGGAGGCTGAATATCCGTTTTTTCAATCTGGACTTTGACAGGAATGTGCATTTATCTGAACCAATCTATTGTTTTAAAGCAACATATATTAATGTAGATGAAGTCCTGTAGACTTTGTTGTGCTTTAGGAAGATGAATCGTATAACTCTACAAAGGCTGGTGAATAACTCTGCAAGACATTTTATTATATACTTTACCTCTCAGTCTCTCCAGGAAGTTGGAATCTTTTGTGATTGTTGCAGATTAGAATTACAGATTTTATGCCACTTTTTTCAGAAAGGTTGCTCTTTTTTCAGCTTTATTTTACAGAAAAGTTGAAATTGCTCCAAGTAACCTTTGTTAAAATCCTCTTTTTTTGTATCGTTAATGTTTGAAGTGCAAATTAAGTTTTCGAGTAACCTTAATAGAACCAGGTCCTGTGAAATTGTCAAAGTCCAAAAGAAGAGTTCGATATTAGTCATTCTAGTTGACACGAGCTGTAAACTACAGAACATTTCAAAACTGTTCTATCCGGGCTTAGAGACATTCTGAAACAGGATGTTAAATTAGAAGGTAAAACTTGTGGAAATGTTGCGATTATTTGTGAAAATTGCAAGTCTGAGCAAAATTTAGAGTAAAAGTTTTGATCTCAACTTTCTGGAGGGACTGATTGACATAAACATAAACTATTATCACTCTCTACGACATTGAAATAGCAGAAATTGGTTTGTTGTAAACTTTTCCAAGTTAACATCTTGGTCAAACATGCCATGAAATTATTATTTTTTTAATTGTTTATTTAAAACTATTTTTACTTTGTACAACAAATGAAAAGATGCTTTTCCTTCTTTTCTAACTCTGTTTTTCATATCTTTAAGCTTTTTTTGTCCCTGTTATTTTGCTTTGCAAAGCTTATCGCGTGACATTTCCACTCTAAGACGACTGGTTCCCAGTGTTCCCAGTGTTCCCACAGAAAGACTTTGAATGGATCATAACTATGATGTGTTCATTAATAGCCGTTGCATTATAATCTCTGACTCTTGAAGGTGATGGAGGAGAGAGACAGAGAAATAGCTCTTCTTAATGAACAGATCTCTAAGCATCAACACATGGAAACCGCCTTTGACAACAAGGTAACCAAACATGCGCATAAAAAATAGAGCCAGTCTTATTTTATATGCGCATTGCTCCGTAGAAATGCATCTGTGTGTGTTTTTGTTTTGCTCCCCACGCCTCCCTTCGTTTCTTTTTCTTGGGTTTTGTTTTCTTGTTTGTCTCGGTGAGTAGATCCGTAGCATCGTCTTGTGTTTTGAGGTGGTTTGCTCATGTGAGGTGGTTTTTATTAAACCTCTGAGTCCTTAATGTGTGAACTGATTCCAACAAGTCTTTAGAGCTGCAACTAATGCTTGGGTAACACTTTATTTGAAGGGGTGTGCATAAGACTGACATGACACTGTATAAACATGACATAACACCTGTCATGAACATGAACGAGTCTTTATGAATGTTCATGACAGTTGTCATGAAGTGTCATTCAGTAAATAATGACACTTTTAATGCAAAGTTGCTCTAAAAGTTGCATTAAAAGTCCATTAAAATGCCAACTTTGCATTAAATTATCATGATTTACAAAATCATTTTTAATGGACTTTTAATGCAACTATTAGAACAACTTTGCATTAAAAGTGTCATTATTTACCGAATGACACTTCATGACAACATTCATAAACATTCATAAACTTCTTTATGTTCATGACAGGTGTTATGTCAGTCTTATGCACACAACCCTTCAAATAAAGTGTTACCAATGATTATTTTAGTAATCTGACGATTAATTGCCCAAGATAAATGGCATATTCAACAAATTTTCATTCAGCCACTTAAACCTTTTTATTAAATTTTAGAAATTGTATAAAATATGCAAATAAACAATAAGAAAATAAACATTTTATTGCCTAGGATGCAGTAACATATCATATTTTAGTAAATCTGAACAGGATGAAGAAGTTGCAGGGCTTCCCCAGAAAACTTGCTAAGCCTGGCGGTTGGGCGCTGCAGCAGTCATTTATCCCGCCGGCCGCCATGTTTTAGAGTTAAAAATGTTTAAAGTTGACAGGAAATTTGAAAATGTCACCTAATAGTTATATGTTATTGGAAGACTGCAAGATTAATACCAATATCAAACAATGGGGGCAAAGACACAAAATCTTACCAAGTCTTTTGGTCTAGTTTCTAGTGCAAATATATTAGTATACTTGGAGTAATACAAAGTAACTTTTCAACAAGATATAGTAGCTTGTTTTAAGTAAATAATTTCTAAATTTTGAAGAAAAAGTACTAGTTCCATTGGCAAATTATGTCTAAGTGAAATAATCTGCCAGCAGAACTAGAACTTATTTAATATTAAGAAATTATTGACTTAAAACAAGCTACTATAAGCTAATTTTGTCCTATTTCAAATGTACTAAGATATTTACACTAGAAATTAGACCATAAATACTTGGTAAGAGTTTGAGATCTTGCAGTGTTGAAACCTGTTTTACACATGTGGACAGACGTTGCCGATGATCCCAGTATAAATGATTAATGACTGCTGTCAGTAGAAAGACCTGAAACATATTTCACATCTAGTTTTATATCTTTCTTGAGAAGAAAAAATCAGATTCTCCTTAAGAAAGTCTGTATTGTTTTTGTTCCTGATTTTGTCTTGTTAGTTAATGATTGTAACATTGTTCTTAAAAGATACAAAATAAACTCTGCATATGCAGGTCAACTACCACAAGTATGAAATCAAAATGTTGGAGTTGCATCTCTAAAGGTTTTAAATAAAAACCGCGATCACCAACGTTTGGCTCAGAGGTTTAATCACGCTGTGGGGCGTTCATGGTCTCATCAAGTCTCAACACTGCTGTGATTTTAATTTGTGTTTCTTCTTCTTTCAGGAAATGGATGCAAAGGATGAGCTGATTAAAGAGCTGGAGTTCCAGGTGGAGTATCTGCGGAGTGAGCAGGACCGCCTGAAGACAGACAGAGAAGAAGAGGTGGACCAGCTGAACGCCGTCATAGAGAAACTCCAACAGGAACTGGCCAACATCGAGCCAAAACAGCCAGAGGCGGAGGAGGAGCTGGAGAGCGGAGGACGTCTTGCAACCAAAGAGGAGTTTGATGAAATGAAGCAAAGGACGGACCTGGCCACCAAAGAGCTGGACTCTCTGAAAGCAGAGCACAGCGAGCTGCTGGAGACGTACCTGCACCTGAAGCAGAGCGCAGAAGCCTCGGCTGAGACGGAAAATCTGGGCGGCGCAAAAAGCGAGCTCGAAGAAGCGCTGAGAGAAAAAACCGCAGGTCTGGTGGTTCTGCAGGCTGAAGTTCAGGCGCTGGAACAGAGCGCCGCGTCCAGAGTGGAGGAGCTGGAGCTGCGAATCCGGGAGCTGGAGGCCCTGGTTGAGGAGAAGGACTCCGAGGTGGAACGCTGTCGGGTTCTGGTGGAGGAAACTCAAAGCCATGCAGACGATCTCCAGCAGAAGGTTTCCGCTCTGGAGGGACATCTGAGGGAGAAAGTGGCCGAAGCTCTGGTTAGCCAGGCTACTCTGGAGGCCTTCCAGCAGCAGCAGAGGACTGAAGCATCCAAACGAGAAGCACAGAGCCGCCCTGCAGCCGCAGCCTACGAGTTCGGCGACTTCGGCATCCCGCAGATGGATTTCAGCAGCCTGGGTTCGGCCAGGCAGGCGCCAAGAGGGAAGGTGGCTCAGCTGACGCAGAAGCTTCGGGACCTGGAGGTCGGACTGAGCGGGATGCAGGAGGACCAGGAGCTGCAGAAGCAGCTGCTCTCCAGCTCCGAGGAGGAGGTGCAGGAGTACGAGAGGAGGCTGGCGGTTCTGATAGAGCTGCTCAGTCAGATGAAGACCGGACCGCAACAGAGAGCAGCGCCGCCGTCTAACGAGGTGAAGAACCCGAGAGTTCAGCAGGAACCACTTAGACTGACATTTACTTGACTAACTTTTTTAAAAAGATGTACTTTAGGAGTATTTTTATTTATATTATAAAGTATTTTGACTAAATCAATCAATAAATAACAAGCGTTCACATGCAGATATGTTAATCTAAAAATAATCTATAAATAACTGCAGAGGAAATTAGATGTAAGTTACTCGGAGTTGGGCATTGTGAAGGCTAATGGCTACATTTTATTTATTGTTTCTCTTGTTTCATTTAATTATTTTGAATATTTAAAATGTCTTCCAGTTCCTGTGTTAAATGTTCGTTAGAATTTAAAGTTTATTGATCTTCAGAACGTCGTCTTGTATTATTATGCCATTGTTACCGTTATGTTGATGAAAATGGTCTCAAAACAACAATGTAGTCGTTTATTGCAGTATTATCATCCAGCCAAAGACACAGACACTCACCTGTGGTTTTTGTTAGTTTTATAAGCTTTTTATTGACAGAAACTGATTTAGAAAAATTTTATTTTGCCTGATTTTTGATACTTACTTTAATTATTGTAATTTTCGTCCTTTAAAAAACAAAAACTTCCACTTAACTTTATATTTTTGTGTCCTTCTGATGATGTAATTTTTAAATAATTTGATTAGTTACTCGGTACTTGAGGAGACTTTTTACCAAATACTGTTTCACTCTTTGGTATTCTGCTTAAATTACATCAACCTGATGTTTCCTCTGAGCTCCAAATCTATGGATTTAAACATGTCGGCCTGTAATGATTTGTTTATCTCTGATAATAGTGGCCTCCTCCTCAGGCCTCCGCCGCCGAGCAGCCGGGTGTGTCGTCGCTCCTTCAGGAGCTGCAGGAGGTCCGAGACGAGGCGTCCGCCACCGAGGAGCAGCTGCAGAGCCTGCAGGACGGCTGCAGCAGACTCAGACAGGAGCTCCACGTACGTCCAGGCCTGTCGCAATACATCACTTAATTAAAGCAAACTCAGTCATTTACATTTGCCTGATTTATTGTTTTTCTCTGGATGACAAAAGTCTTCAGTCTGCTTGAAAGACAGTTTTGTTTACAGAAACTTTATGATTTATTTTATTTGTTGTTTTATCTTTCAGTTCCACTGTTAAAGTTTATTGATCTGAAAATGTTTTCTTGCATTTTTATGCCATTATTACCATTATTTTACTTGAAAATGGTCTAAAAACAACAATATTAGCGCTTATCACAATTTATCATCCAGCCAAATTTGCTGGCCAAGACGCAGACACTCGCCTGCCGTTTTTCTTAAAATTTTGTGAGTTTTTTTTTTATTATTATTGAAAGAAACTGATTTGAAAATTTTTTTTCTCCCCTGATTTCATTATTTTGTTACGTAAAAGAATTATTGTAATTTTTCATCTTTAAATTACCAAGTTTCCACCTTGCGCTATATTTTGATCCGTCTGATGTTGTAATTTTTAAATATTAAGTGATAAATTATTTGATTAGTTGCTCAGTACTTGAGTCGACCTTTTACTTTGTTACTCAGATAATTTCTTGGTCGTCTACTTTAGGCCAACTATCCTCTCACTGTTGGTCGCTTATTACAGTCACAAACCTGAACTTTTATTTCCAGGAGAAAACTGCGACCGTAGCGAGACTCCAGGACCAACTGGACACAGTAAGAAGTCTAACTGCATTCCTCCCAGTGTACATTCGTCTGAACAGAAGGTGTAAAGTTTGATGTTTTCACTGCAGATGTCAGCGGCTGCAGGCGAAGAGACGAAGACGTCTGAGCTTGAAGAGAGACTGGCTGAGGCTCAGACTGAGGCGGCGTCGGCCAAAGAGGAGCTGAGCAGCTGCAGGGAGAGTCTGGACAAACTGCAGGAGCTGCTGCAGGTGAGCAGGAGCAGCAGATTAAATTATGACAGTTTTTAGAATGTAAACAGTTAGTTGAGGCTTTTTACATGTTTAAAGTTCAGTAATGAGATCAGCTTCCTGTGTTCTGGTTATCTGGAGATGGATTGATCGATCAGCTTTACAGCAGACAAGGTGGAAGATTGGCTTCGTTTCAAGATAACAAATTGACTTAAAAGCAGCTTCAAAGCTCACACATTCACACTTAATACAAATAACTCTGACAAACAAACAACTTTCAATGTAGATCAAACAAATATCTGCTCTTTATTAATTTATTTAGCCACTATAAAAACAAGTCCTGAAAAAAGAACATACTCTCCCTACAAATACATGTATGCCATTGTTTGTACATCATTTTATTATTGTTAAAATATTTTAATATTTAAAATTTTGATGAGAACACCTAATTGCTTATCAAAATTATTGATTACGAGTGGGAAAAAAAAGAGTTTATTTTAGTTTCCAGTATTGGGAATTGCTAATTCATTTTTGTAAAATATAAAAACTAGAATTTCTTTTTTTTTTTTTTTTTTTTTTTTTTTTAAAGGTACTTTACGCCAAAACTTCTGGTGTAATTACATCTCATTTTGATTTATTTGCCAAATCACAACAAAATTCTAACCACAAATATTTTTGTTTTTGAGTCACTGACGGAAAAAATGACTTCATTTTGAGCTACAAAGAACTTTAACCAGCATTCTAAAAACAAAAATAGCAATAATTTACAAGAACTGATTAAATTATTCAAAGATCTCAAATGGTCATTTAAAGACTAAAACTGAACTACTAATAGATCTGTAAAAAAATGAACTAAATATCCTGGATGAACTAATCGGTTGGAATTACAATGGCAACTAACAAATATTTTAGTCGTTCCATTGATTATTCTGACAATCAATTAATCATGTAAAAAAAATACACATGCTAAAGATTTTTTATTTAAGCCTTTTTATGTAATATTAGAAGTAAATAAAGGAACAACTAAATCCCATTTTTTAAATTTAGTAAATCTGAACCGGTTGAAGCTAAAACTTTAGGAATTTTAGCAAAAACTTATTTATATACTTTTTGTACAATTTATACTCTGAATATATGTTGGGTTTTTTAAACAAAGGCCCTTTTTTGAGTCTGATTAATCAATTACTAAATTATTTGATGATTATTTCAGTATTCGATTAATCTGATGAATCATTTTAGCCTTAGCTGGAACTTTAAGTTCACACTTTTCTCCTGTTTGGTTTTGAACTCCAGGAGCGTGAAATGACCATCGCTCACCTTAAAGGAGAACTTTTCCAGGTGAGTTTCTCTTGCTTTTGTTTAATTCTTGTTCTGAATTCTTGATCTATGACTTAATTTAGAATATTTGGTGTCTTCAGGTAAAAGCCTCAGAGGACGGAGCGGCCATGACGGATCTCCTCCATGAGCTCCAGGAGTCCAACAGAGAAGCAGCTTCCACCAAAGAAGAACTGAACATCTCTCTGGAGCATCAAGCGAAACTTCAGGAGGACGTTCAAACTCACAAAGTCTCCCTTTCTAAACTCAACGAGGAGCTGCAGGAGGCGAGAAGCAGAATGAGCGCCACCAAAGAAGAGCTGACGAATTATCAGCAGCAAAACAAGAAGCTTCAAGACGAGATCCAAGGTCGCGAGGTTTTGCTTTCTGAGCTCAAACAGGAGCTGCAGGAGGCGAGGAAAGAAGAGAAAGTTTGTGAGGTTTCTGTTTCCACCAAAGAAGAACTGAGTAAACATCAGCAGCGTAACGAGGAACCTCGCCGAGTTCAAGAAGTCTCGCTCTCCCAGGAGCTGCAGGAGCTGAGCAGCAGCGTCGACGCCTCCAACGACGAGCTCAGAGGCGACAGGCGGCAAAACGAGGAACTCCTGGAAGAAATTTCAAGACTTAAAGCAGAGCTGCAGGAGATGAGGAGGACTGCGGTCGCCTCCGAAGAAGAGCAACATGACAAGGAAGATCAGCAAGAAGTTGGAGTCTGTGACATGAGGGGTGCAGACGCCACCAAAGAAGAGCTGGCTAAATATCAGCAGCAAAATGAGGAGCTTCAAGAGGAGATTCAAGATCGTGAGGTTTTGCTTTCTGAGGTCAAAGAGGAGCTGCAGCAGATGAGGAAAAGCGCAGACACCTCTAATCAAGAACTAGCTAAATATCAACAACATAACGAGGAACTTCTTGAAGAAGTCAGAGTTCGTGAAGCCTCTCTGTCTGAGCTCAAACAGGAGCTGCAGGAAATGAGAAGGACTGAATCCAAAGGAGAGCCAAGTAACGAGGAACCTCATGAAGTCTCTGTTTCTGGAGAGTTACCAGACGCCACCAAAGAAGAGCTGACTAAATATCAGCAGCATAACGAGAAGCTTCAAGAGGAGATTCAAACTCACAAAGTCTCCCTTGCTAAACTCAACGACGAGCTGCAGGAAATGAGAAGCAAAATGGACACCACAGAAGAAGAGCTGACTAAATATCAGCAGCAACATGAGAAGCTTCAAGACGAGATCCAAGGTCGTGAGGTTTTGCTTTCTGAGCTCAAACAGGAGTTGGAGGAAATGAGGAGGAATGCAGACACCTCCAAACAAGAACTGACTATATATCAGCAGCAAAACGAGGAGCTTCAAGAAGAAGCCCGCATCCGTGAGATCCGTATCTCTGAGCTCAAAGAGGAGCAGCAGAAGATGACTGCTGCAGTCGCCTCCGAAGGAGAGCAGAGTAACAAGGAACTTCATCAAGAAGTCCGAGTTCGTGAAGCCTCTGTTCCCGAGGAGCTGCAGGAGGTGAGGAGGAGCACAGACGCCACCAAAGAAGAGACGACTGAATATCATAATGAGAAGGAGGAGATTCAAGGTCGTGAAAAATCTCTGGCGAAGGTCAGAGAGGAGCTGCAGGAGATGAGAAGCAATATGGACGCCACCAACGAGGAGCTCAGACGCTCCAGGCAGCACAACGAGGAACTCCTGGAGGAGATTTCAAAGCTTAAAGCGGAGCTGCAGGAGGCGCTAATGAGGGCATCAGAATCTGTTCCTCCGTCTCCTCAGCCGCCGTTCTCTGCCTCCTCAACATCCACCGCTCAGCCCAAAAGGAAAGGCGCCAAGCAGCTGGCCGCGAAGGGGGGCAGCGCCAAGGAAAAGCCGTCGCTTTCCCGGAAAAACTCCGCCCCGCACAAGACGCCGAGCACGCAGCCGAACAGCGGCTCGGATCAGCACCGCGACGCCACGACTGACTCCTTCACGCAAACCGAACCCCTCCAGATGAGCGACCTGAGCCAGTCCGCTGCCAAGGAGCAGATCGAGGAGGTGATCGGGGAGTTTCAGGAGAAGATCGCCCAGATGCAGGAGCTGCATGCGGCAGAGATCCTGGACATGGAGGCGCGCCACATCTCAGAGAGCGAGAACCTGCGCAGAGACACCCAAGCTCTGGAGGACGAGTGCAAAAGTCTGAAGGCCGTCATCGACAAACTCTGCTCAGCTGAGGTGAGTCTGAGAAACAGGAAGCAGTTCACTCTGTTCTCAACCTCTGAGCTTCGTATTTTGTCACTTTTTAACCTGCAAGAGTGACTGAAATCCTTAATCCTTTCGAGGTTTTTAAAGTGTTTGATTTTTGTATAAAGTCCTGGATATTTCTGAAGACTGCAGACTAACATTTGATTAAAAACCTTAATTTGTAAAGTGTTGTTTATGGTTCAAGCCAGATATTTAGCATATTAAGCAAACAAATAACCTCACAGATTCTCATCAGATCTCCAAAATGCTGGAAGCTTTTTTTTCTCATTCAATGCTTTTCTCGTAATTTTAAGATGTTTTTCTGGTAAAATTTGGTTTCATTTGCTTTAAATTTGATTTGATTTAAATATAGCTTCCTAACTAAACAAAAACTCTGGTAGCTTGGATTAATCACAGAAGAAGCCCCTAAAAAATATCTTAGAATATTCTAATATTTTAGAATATTTGAAATTATTTTCTGTCATTTGTAATAAAAAAAAAATTAGGAAACATACAAAGAATGAAAAAATATTTTAAAATTAGAAATGTTTTTAAGAGAAAATGTAATACTTTTTATATATATATATATATATATATTTTATTTTATTTATTTATTTATTTTATTTTTTATTAATATACAAAATCTTTTTGGAAAAATGTAACATTAAATTTTGTTAATTAAAAAAAATAACTTTTTTTTTTTTTATATAAAAATGAATAAAAATGGCTTTAGAAGATATTTCTGCTAATGCAGTTGTGTTTAATCTGCTCTTGTTCTTTGCAGGCGCCTCCATTAAGACCAGACCGTCCTGCTTCCCAGTTTAAAGACGGCTACACCAGTGGTGAGAATCGTCACCATTAGTTTCCTGCTGCTGCTCTTCCTTATCCTTTAATTTACCTCATTTTAGATTCCCAGAGTTACCGTTCAGTGGAAATGTTATTAAATCTTGAGTATGCTTGTTTTTCTGTCTCGCAGACAGCAGCTCGGACTACAGCCAGAGGACCGGATTCGATGTCCCGAGTTTACAGCAGGAGTTCAGGTCGACTCCAGAAGGCGCCAGGAGAGAAACAGACGATCCTCTGCCCGACCGGATCAAGGTAAAATCTTCCTTCAGATGCAGGTGGCTGGTAGATAAATTACACTCTGCTTTGATTGTGCTGTACGACGAATTATTAGGACAAGTCTAAGAACAAAAACAGGAATAAAAGTGGAATGATGCGAGAATCAGGTCACAAAAATAAAGTAAAAGCAGAAAAAAACGAGACAAATTGTGATGCCAGAAAAGTTGCATGCCAAACGATTATTTGTCTTATTATTTTTACTTTAAGATAAATAAATATTAGGAGGATTAATTAGTAATTTTCTGAAAATTCCTCCATGAAAATAATTAAAAATGAGGAATATTGAGCATTTTGTTTTACAAATAAGGAAATACTTCATCTTTTAACACATCAGCATCAAATTATTATCCGCAGCAGGATTTTTAAACGACGGTGCAAATGATCAGACACGACTCAATTATGAAGAAACAAATCACAGATTTGACGAGTTGCTCACTTCACAAAACAACTTTTTTTCTTGTAATTTTCTTCTTCTTCGTCTTTGTCACTTTAATCTGTTAGTTTGGCCCTAATGCTCCTCCGTAGAGTTTCATGCAAAGTAAGTTTTCTTCTGTGTGGGGTTTTGTGGCATGCAGACGTTACTGCGTGAGGTTCACCAGGAAGGGATGCAGGTTCTGTCCCTGTCCGAGCTGCCGCTGCCCGAAGGCGAGCCGGGCGGCCAGTTCAGCACGGACAGCTGGGCGAAGGAGAGAGACGCCCTGCTGGCGACGGTCCAGTCGCTCAAAGGCCTCATCACCCAGATGCAGACGCTCGGCCAATCACAGGTACAGGAAGCATCAGAACGTAACATGACAGCAGTTTGACGAGGCTCAGCCAATCAGAGGCCACCGTTTACAGGAAGAGGATTGGCTAAAAAAAAAGTTTGTTTTAAAAGTAAAAGTTTGCATTCATATTTTCTTAATCTACCCAACCCTTTTTAAAAAATAAATTTAATATTTGAGGATCAAATAGTTGGTTTAAAAGCTAATTAATACAAATAGTGAAACTAGTGTTAAGACTGTGTTTCTTCACCTACAGATTTACAGATCTGATGATTTACGGATCATCAGATTGATCTGTAAATAAACAACTAAACATTTTCAAACGATAAACAACAAAAAATATATCCATGCATTCATAATTTATACCAGAATCTTGCAACCTTTACAACCCAGAGAGTCGTTTTCACCTTTAGTCCAGATAAATGAGTTTAGAGCCTGACCTTTTCAAAAAAGCAAAACTAAGTTTTTTATCAATATCACACAGGAAATGTGTTGACATTTTTAAAACATTGTGTCTTTTTGTAGGTTTTAGGCTAAAGAAGTGTTAGATATCATATTAATACTTTGTTTAAACAACTTTGAATTCAGTTTCGAGGCTTAAAAAGTAATTAAAATTCTCCAGTTTATTTACATCATTGTACAAATTTCACAGTTACAATAAGGAAAAACATTTTCCAAAAGAGGATGGTATGTTTTCTTCTGTTGGATCTTGATATGTGTGGGAAATTATGTAAAAATAACGTGAAATTGGTGTTTATATCTTGGAAAAACATTGTCTTTAGTCAGAGGCTTCTTCATATTTGCTGTAATACAGACTGCTACAGCAGATCTTTCCTGCCATTGTATCTACAACTCTTTGAACAATTTAGAATTAATATGAGTTGCAGTAACATTTATTCCCGACTTTTAATTTGAAATTACATTGATCTTGTGTGTCGTCCTGCAGACGTCGCGTGGCGTCGCCGACTGGCGCGCGGAGCTGCTGGACGCAGTGCGGCAGGTGTTCATGAGGGAGAGGAGCGTGCTGAAGAGCGCCCTCTACAGCCAACTGGACCGACTTGACACCAGCGACGCCATCGTTCACCTCAATCAGCTGGAGCGCCTGCTGGTTGAGCAGGTGTGAAACAACAGAGATTATTAGATTGTTTCACAATTTAAAAGTTACAAAGGAGAATGAATGTATTTTATAAACTTATAATCAGAGCTGTACTTTGTGCCGCTTGTTGATGTTTGAGCCGGTTATTACCTTGGTTGTGTCGTCTTGATGCAGGACGCTCACCACAGGGAGGCCATGGGTTCGCTCCAGGCTGCAGAAAGGTCCAGTCTCCTCTCTGAGGTCCAGCAGCTCCGGGGTCAACTGGAGCAACTCCATCAAAGTAAATCAGACAATAAACATCTTTGCAGCTGGTTGTAACATAAAAAATAAATCCTGTTCAAGTCAGCTGAAAAGCAAACCAGTGAAGATCTTAGATTAATACTTTGTTTGAGCAACTTTTGATTCAGTTTCAGGGTTTAAAAAGTCAGTAAAGTTCTCCAGTTCTTTTTACACCGTTGTAAATGCACCGCAACACTGTAATTTCACACACTTTGATAAAAACTCCGCTTCCATCAGAAGAAAAATAACCCCACAGCATGATGCAGCCAACACTGTGTCCCATTGATGATGCACAGTGGGGCGTTTTTTGATGGACATCCCTTCTGGTTTCCCCCCAAATGTCCAGTTCACATCATAACAAATCCTCCTGCAAGTTTATATATAATTTCATCTAAATCTGGATGTTTCTTTAGAAGAAAAGTCACTCCAGACACATTGAGAGAATTTAAAGGAGATTCTGGTGATTTTTTTTTTTTTTCAGAGGATGCTTTCAGCATCTTTGTACGATCAACAGTTTCCATTTTGGATTTCATTGTCCAGTTTTGTCGATGTTTTAATCCAAACATGCCTTGGTTTAGCTGAAGCATACAGATAAAAAAAGCGGCAAAAAATCCTTGTGGATCGTTCAATTTTTAATTTAAATATATCTGATTCACTGTAATTGTTGGCAGACTGAACGCTGAAACTGAATCAATAGATGCTTTTTAAATGTAAAGGTTTACTCGGTCTTTTCTTTTCACATTTTATCCACGTTAAAGGTGGGAAATGCTTCAAAATGATTTCTTATTGTTGCTTTATGTCACAAAAACCTTGCATTTCAACAGGGGTTAGGTCCACTTCACATTTTAGTTGCTTTAAGAATATCAGCATTTCTAATTTTCCGTCTTAACCTCACCCTATTTGTATAAATAATATATTTGTTTTATTGTTTAGGTGCCCAGCCTGGTTTGTCTTTAGCTGCTGGTGGAACCATGGAGGAGCGGAGAGGAAGAGCAGCCGACGGAGCAGCAGAGGCAGACGGGTCGATCTTAGAGGAAATGAAAGCAGAACTTTCTCAGACTAAATTGGAGCTGGAGACGACGCTGAAGGCCCAACAGAAACACCTGAAGGAGCTGGACACACTGAGGTCAGACACCCCGAAGAAATCACTTTTTAACGTGATTCGTGTTTATTTTAATACAATGTGTTGTTTTTGTAAGCCAAAATTATCTAAAATTCAAGAAAGAAGAAGAAAAACCAACTTGAAGAAAAACCAACTTGGATTTGTGTAATTTATTTGACGTTGCAAATACTAAATACATTTTTAGATGATTGTAAATATTAATAGGAAGGTTGGAATCATCTTTTATCAGATTATAAATTATTCTCTGAAGTTGGTTCAGTAAATATTTCTCCAGATATTCAACATTTCACGACTGGTTCGTGCCTAAAATGTTCAGAAAATGTCCTAATTATATTAGTCATGCGTCAAACTGCAAAGTTCTCTCTTCAGTTTGGTGTAAATGTTTTATTTCTTCAGTTCAGAGACATAAAACAAGGGAAGAAATTCTGAAGATTTACACCAATCCATAGTTTTTAGTTCAACAAATAAACAATATCACCTTTAAAAATGTGAAATCCAAATCATTCTTTAAAACATTAAAATTTGAAATGTACTCATCTATTTGACTTGGACGATACAGAATAATTAACATTTCTGTAAATGCACCAAACGGCTGTTTTTCATGATAAATGTTTTGCTAAAATCAAACAAAGGTTCTACACAGCAAGGATAAAATTACTTTACTGAACAGATTTTGTCAATAAATACAAACAGTTACAAGCAGTGAATAAAAAACAAATTGATCTACAATTAGTATGAAAAGTATAAGAAATAATTAAAACTAATTGGAGATGAAGAACAACTCGAGATAAAAGTTGAAATAAATGTTTTATTTTCATGGTGGAGTTACAAATAAAACTGATAATGTTTGAAGAAAAAATCTGTTAAAATGTTTTTGTTTGGGATTATTAAATGTCTTTGTTATGTTATTTGTTGAAATAACATGAAGTCCTCCAGGATTTACTGTTTAGACAATAACATTTTGGTCATAAATGAAAAGCTGAGGGTTTTCATCGTGTCGACAGGGTGGAGGTGTCTCAGAAAGCTGCAGAGCTGGACGCCCTGAACGACGAGCTGATGGAAGAGAGGAAGCGGAGCAGAGACCTTCAGTGGGCGGCAGAGAAGGAGCGGTGCCGCTCCGGTCGAGACGAGGACAGCAAACGAGAGGAGCTGGAGGTGAAACATCAGAGCGTCTTCAAGCTGCGCCTGACGGCTTGTTTTATTGTAAAACCGTCGTTTTTAGGAAAGTTCTGGTTTCCTCCAGGACCTGCAGCTGGCTCTGGACGAGCAGAAGGCGCTGGCGGACCGACTCACGCAGACGCTGCAGCAGGAGCGGCAGGCGTCGTCGCAGACTTCCCAGCAGGCCGAGCAGCACGGCCTCGGCCTGCAGAGGCGCCTGCAGGAGCTCCAGGTCCAGCTGGAGACGGAGCGGGCAAGAGCCCAGGAGATGAGCGCCGCGCTGGGGAGAGAGAGGGAGCTGCGGGCCGGCGGGCGATCCGGTGAGGAGGGCGGTGGCCATGATGGGAGGGAAAGTGGAGGAGAAGAAAGTCTGCTGGAAAAACTGCAGAGGGAGCTGGATGACAAACACACACAGGTGAGATTAAATTAATCTATTAATCACATGATGAATTAAAATGGTTTCCATTCTGATGATTGATATTTGTTTAGGGATCTTCATGATCAATTTTCTAAATGGTTTTGGTTGTAAATATGCCTGTCACAATAAGCAATAAATCAATTAATCGTATGAATAATAATTTTCATTTGCATAATTTATTAATTTTTTTTCTCTTTTCTCTTTCTACCAAAAACTAGATGATTTCAGTTTGATGTGTATTTTTTTTGTTTTTAAGGACAATTTTGTTTTACAGAAAATTCACAATTAATTTTATTTGTTGTCTTATTTATTTATTTTGGACTTTTTCAAATGTCTTCCAGCTCCAGTCTTAAATATTTATTAGCGTTTAAAGTTTATTGATCTTTCAGGATGTGTTCTTGCATTATACCATTAATTGAACTTGAAAATTGTCTGTTATTGTTTATCACAATAACTTCTGGGACAATTTATAGCTCAGCGAAATTTATTGTGACAGGCCGATTTGTAAGCGATTTTAATTGCCTTTTTTTTTTTTTTCATTGTTTTAGTAGATAAAATCATCTGTATATTTTTTTTTTGTTTCCTCTCCAGGTCGTCCATCTCCTCGGTCAGGTGGAGGCCCAGCGGCTCGAAGAGGTACGGAAAGAGGAGGAGCTAACACTGGCCAATCAGAAGTCCAGACGAGACCAAGACGGGCTCCAGGTGGCCCGAGCCGAACTGGACCGGCTGAAGGTACGAATGTCGGAGGTCAAACAGCAGCTGGAGGAGGAGCAGGAGAAGAGGAAGAGCCTGGAGGAAGAGAAAGAGAGGCTGGAGGAGAGTGGAGCTCAGCAGGCCGTCTGGCACGGCGAGCCCACCGACCGGACCAAAGACTGGGTTCTCCAGCAGAAGAGCGGGAACGCCCAGTCAGCGAGCGCCAACGCGTCGCCTCACACGGAGGGTTCCCCGACCGACCCCCCAGGCGGGCTGCACCACGGTCCATGGCGTACGGTTGACAGGATTGTTGGGAAGCTCCACCTCGTTTCCTCAAAGATCCGCAGCATGGCCAGCAAGACGGCGGACAGGTATTCAATTCCTTACATTAAACTTGACCTATTATGGTTCCTTGAACAGGTTAGGATCAGTCTGTGGGCCAAACAGAAAAATGTTCATCAAAATTTCTACACAAAATCATTCTTAAGTAATTCCGTTTTAGTCTACTCAGTTCTGCTACTTATTTGGAGCTGTTATAGGGCGTCTTGTCACTTTAAATCCACATAATCTGCTGCTGGCCACGCCCCCCAACTCAAAGTTTACACTCGCACATAAAAAGACAGATGGGGAAACAGATTCGAAGTTATACAACTGCACATCTTTGAAAAGCAAAAGTAGAGCCTCTGGTACAAACAACAACGATGCAGCAAGTGGTTTCTGGACACTTGTCTTTTCCAGCAGCCATAGAACAGCGAATACAGTGGTAAAACCAACTGACCAAACGTGCAGGAGTTCCACTTGGGTTGCTATGTAACGGGCTGGGCTCGGCTGGGGTTACTAAGTAACGATGCAGTGCCCGTGGAATGTGACTTAACTATCTGGAGGTTTTTTTTAAATGGCTCATTTTCCAGACACCAAAAAACAGCTGGGTGGTTTTTTTAAGCACATGAACTGAAGCGGCACAACCCCAAATTTAAATGAGAATACCTGCAAAATGTAAATTTTGACATCAAAAGATTCCTTTTAATGTTTCCTGTACAGTAGTGACAATCCTAAGCAGTGTAGGATTTTTTGGTTTTGTTTTTTGTGATCACCCTTTTGTCTCTGTGGTGGTGAAACTAACCAGTATCCTCGTCCAGTTCAGTTCCAGTCGTTTTAAACTTAAATAAAGGCCAAATTTGAGTAAATGGCTATTTTCTTGTAGCCTTTGTGAAGATAAAGTAAAATCTCCCTTGTTGTCATGGCAACATTCTCATGCCATTTTGAATACTGGTGTAAAAAAGTGGTTCCTGTCAATGACATATTAATGTTTACTATCAAAAGTTTACAGACACCCTGGTCAGATTAAAAGGTAAAAAAGGAACTATAATAAAAAATTAATGACGGCTGAATGTGGGATTTTTTCATCACACTTCAAATTAAAGGTTGGATCTTTGCAGGTCGACTGCGGAGGTTGATGGCGAGGAGCTGTCATGGATTCAGTCCAGTGTTGATGAGGTCATCGGCCTGCTGCAGCAATCCCCAGGGTTACCCTTCATCCCAGAGGTCGGTTATCTTCATTTCATCTTCTGCTTGTTGTAACTCCATTAATAAAACATCGGAAGACGGAGCATATGTGACGGCGGACAAGCGGCAGTCAGCTGCTGGTGTTTTCCAAACAGCAACTGTGGATCTCGGTTGTGACAGCCCATCATCTGTCTCCCTCAGAGTGTTTCCCTGCTGGCAGGAGGCTCGTCCAGCTCCTCCAACAGCCTGACGGAGCGGCTGCTGAGGCAGAACGCCGAGCTGACCGGGTTCGTGAGCCGTCTGACCGAGGAAAAGAACGATCTTAGGAACCACACACTGCGCTTGGAGGAGGAGCTGCGCCGCTATCGGCAGGCTGGAGCGGGGTCCGCTGGCCATGTAGGTGCATCACAGGATTGTCATCCACAGAAATTTTGCAAAATAACGAGCTTCTGTGTGTAATTATTAAAAATATAGTGACAGGTCAAGACAAAAGGAGTAATTAGCTGTATATTTGCATATTCCCTCTTTGTTACACCCCTGAAAATAGGGACAAAAGAATCACAAATGATTCTCTCATGCAGCAGTTTAATGTAAATCAGACATGAACATGACAGACATTCTGCCCAATGTCAAAAAGTGGAAGAAAGAGCTGATTAATAAAGCAAAGTAATAATAAGAAACGACCACATATGTGTGTTTCACATATTTCTGGACACTAAAATGTTGAGTTTCTAGCTGCTGCTGTTAGCTGGTACGCAACTGACGTACACAAACCAGAAACGCAGTTTTAACTACTCTTAAAACTACAATAAAATGCTTCTACAATTCATAAAACAATGAAGGATTACCCATAAGAGCTAACAAAATAAGAAGATATGCTTAAATACCTGCGTTTTCATAAATATGACAGTTGTCATGTTTAGCTTCTGTCGATAGCTTAGCGGCCATCATATAGTCTAGTACACAACTTATGCACAGAATTATGTCTAATTAATCATAAAACTATAATAAAATGCTTCTGAAGTCCACAAAAACGAGTGTTTGCCTCTAAAACGTCTTAACAATGTACTAACTACAAATACAGGATGTTTTGATCATTATTACATGAAAATAGGGGGGGATGAATCACGAGTGATTATCAACGTTTCTTTGAGAGCAGAGCTCAAAAACCCCCTAGTGGTGCATGTGGCCATTACCACCTAAAAACGTTTTATCTTCACCTGGGTCAAATTCTGTTTAAAAATTCCTGTCAAGTATCATTTGCTGCCCTATTTTTATCAGAAAAATAACCAATAGATTAACTCTACATTTTTATACAGATGCCAACGCATCCTTTATTGCAAAT
The DNA here is from genome assembly GCF_904066995.2 of Poecilia reticulata. NCBI lineage: Eukaryota > Metazoa > Chordata > Actinopteri > Cyprinodontiformes > Poeciliidae > Poecilia > Poecilia reticulata. The sequence continues at coordinate 17,257,777 of NC_088840.1, forward strand.
GATCAAGCATACATGAAAGGGAAAACTATTATTGCATGTTTACTTTCTTTTTTAAAAAGAAAATATTTTTTATTTACATTTTTAATGCATTTCTAATATTATACAAAATGTTTACATCCAATTAATTGTTTATTAATCGATAAATTCAAAAATTATTAATAATAATCTTTAGTTGATGCCTTAACAAATACAATTCCTCAACATTAAATACTATTTTTAATCCATTTTTGTCTAGGAAAATCTCTCCTGCAGGATATGATATTTCCATCCATCCATCCATTTTCTTTACACCCTCAGTGGGGTCAGGAGGTGCTGCTGCCCATCTCCAGCTAACATTCCGGGCGAGAGGCGGGGTCACCCTGGACAGGTCGCCAGTCTGTCGCAGGGCGTTGATATTTCCATAAAGATTTTAATGTATTTCTAATAAGTAGCAGCCCTAGTATAGATTGTAATTTCCTTAAATATAATGATGCGAACATTTATGCAACATAAAAATTCTTTTTTGTTCCATTTTATATGAAATAAATTTAATTTATATTTATCCCAAACGTTTTTTCTGTATCTTCCTCTTGTATAGAGTAACTTGGTGCTGTACTGGAGGTATAATAGTTCTCCATTTCTCCTCTGCAGCCCAGCAGGAGAGGCGTGTCAAAGGCAGACTCGGCAGCGACGCTCCTTTCTCAGGAACGGGAAGCTTGGACTCGGGAGAAGCTGCGTCTGGAAAAAGCTTTGCACCTGTCTCAGTCCCAGGTGGCTCGTCTCAGGGGAGAAATCAGGTCCGACGCGCTGCGAGAGATAACCGGGCCTGACGGCGACAATTCTGCACTGAAGGTGAGAAAAGTAAGGCTGAGACACACATGTTACCTGGGCGATCAGCTGTTCACCACAGGCAGCCAATCAGCTCTTCTTCTCCTCTGTCGGTCCTTCAGAGGATGTACGGGAAGTACCTGAGGTCAGAAAGCTTCAGGAAAGCGCTGATCTACCAGAAGAAGTATCTGCTGCTGCTGCTTGGCGGCTTCCAGGAGTGTGAGGAAGCCACTCTGTCGCTCCTGTCCAAGATGGGCGGCCGGCCTTCACTCTCTAGCCTGGAGTCGTTCAGCCAGCGCCGCCGGGGGTTGAGCCGCTTCCGCTCAGCCGTCAGAGTGTCCATCGCCCTCTCCAGGTGGGCCGCTTGCTGTGGAGGCTCACGATTGTGGACTTTTAAAGGAATTGAGTGGTTGACTAAATGTTTTTCTTGCGTAGAATGCGTTTCCTTGTGAAGCGATGGCACAAGGCGACGGGGATGAGCTCCACGGCTTCCTGTGGCATCAGCAAAAACGGAACAGGTCAGAGAAACAAACCAGTAAAATCATGTTTTGCTTTTCCTGAAGTCATTTTAGGATAAATTCTTATGGTTTTTTTAAAATCTTTTTCAGGTTCAGAGGTGAGAGACTCACCATTTCTTCACCCAGGTAGTGTGGACATGTACAGAGACAGAGGAGCAGGAGGAGGAGTGTCCAGCAGCAGAGGAAGGAGTGGGCGGGAATCTCCACGGTCAGGCGTCTCTTCCTCACACCACAGGTTAGATGATACTTAATTTAATCAATTATTCAAATAATCGTCAACTAATTTAGTAGCAGATTAATTGTTAACTGAAGCATACAGACTAAAAAAAGACCATCAGAGCAGTAATTAAGCCACAACTTTACAAAAAATACCTACATTTTGTATTTAAAATAACAAAAAAAACTTTGTAACTACGTCCTACCCTGAACTAACAGCAGTTTTCAAATCTTATAGAAAAAAATTATAATTTCCATTCTGATTCAGAATTATTCCCTTCTTTGTGTGAAGTTTTAAAGATTAATAAACATTTGTTAGACCTCAAAGTTATCAAATATTTTTAACCCTTTAACACATTAACATTCAAATACAAGTTGATGTAAGTTGTTTGTGTATTTTTCTTTTTTTTTTTGGTGATTGTGCAGGTTCCACACGGCCGGGGACCACGGCGCTCTGACCTGCTCTCACCTGCAGAGCTACGACCCGGACCGCGCGCTAACCGACTACATCTCCAGGCTGGAGGCTCTGCAGAGGAGGCTGGGCAGCGTGACATCAGGTAACCGGCACCGAGCAACGAAACAAACATCTGAAGTCGTGAAGAGACAAGTTGGTTCAGATGTCAACCCTTTAAGTTTCACATCTCCGCATGGATATTTCTGCTTATTTTAATTGTATGAAGTTCTTTATGTGAGTAAATATATTTGAAAATGTATCCATAACAACTGGAACTTTCCATATGTAGCAAGTTATTTTCGCAATTTACCGTCTATTAAAGTATTTCATGAAAGTAAATTCAACTTTATATTTTGATGATGTAATCCATCTGATGATGTAATTATTAAATATAAACTGATTGATAATTTAATCAGCTACTCAATACTTGAGTACCAAATACTTTTTTACTCAAGTAATTTTTTGAACAGCTACTTTTTACCTGAGTAAAAATATGTTGGGAGTAATTCTAGTCTTACTTGAGTACAGTTTCTGGGTACTTAAACTTCTGACCAGGTGAGTTTTGTAACACTGGTTGTCCTTTTACTCCCTCAGGTGCTTCTTCATACCCCCAATTGCACTTTGGCTTGAGAAGATAGACGCTGACCGACTACTTTGGCTTGAAGAAACTCAGTTGCCTTTTCTCGTGCGGAGCGCTCTTCTATCATCCTGCTGTGAACTATGTCTCTCCACGTGGACCAAAACACATTTTTATATTAGCATACGACTTGTTGTATCCAGGCTTCGTGTTGCCGGCACTTGAAACACAGCGATGTTTGTAATTTAATCTGCCTCTTTGTTGTGGATGATCTTCAATCATGTATATTTGTCTCATGCTAATTTAAAGACGTTTCGTGGTTAATTTATATGTTTGTTGTTGTGTGGGTGGAGCGTTGCGTTGAGAATGTTTGGGTTTACTGTTAAGGAGGCTGCTACTGGATGTTCTTCACTACACTGTGTTTTGTTTAGACCGGGCAGACTAAAGGGAGACATTTGTAGAGAACGTATTTTTGTAAAGCGTAGGAGCTTTGAATTTTTGGGGTATTTTGTCAAAAACTGAAAAATAAAGAGGACTACATTATTTCAAAGGTGTTTCCATTGTTTTGTTTCAGCTGTCAATTAAAAAAAAAAAAAAACGTAATGTCCTGAAAACGGTACTTATATCTGTGCTAAAGAAATTTTAAAACATTTCCAGGGATGAAGTTCAAGATGCATGTACCACTCCCAGTCAAAAACAACCAATCAGAGCCAGGAGGAAGGTCTTAGTGCTGTCAATCAATGCTGCTCAATGTGCTAGAAGAAACAGCTTACCATTGCAGAAAAACCATTTATCCATCATCGGTGGCTATACTAACTAGTTTTAGCATTTGTGGCGAACCAGCTGTAGTGAAAGGAGAGCAAGGGGAAGAGGGTGAACACGAGAGTGATTGACAGCACTAAGACCCGCCTCTTGACAGATTGGTTGTTTCTTACCAAGCGGTGTATTTCTGCTGTTAGTACTGGGAACACTGGGAGAAGGCAGATTAATTTTTCACAGATTGTACTGTCACAACAATAATTTGAACAAATATGTAAAAATATATTTTAATTAGTTATATACTGCAGCTTTAATCTAAAAACATGTCACCTTTAGGGACAACTAGCAAAACTTCTTTAGATTGGTTTTGATATCTTTTGGCCTACTTCATTCTGTTACATGGGTTCCAATGAAGTGATTATTTCTGTAGGTCTGAGAGTAATAAATTAGTTTGTTTTGTTAAATTACTTAAATTAATACTCTTTCCCTCCTTTCTTGGACCCGAACCACCTCAACTGGCTCCTCCTGATGTGGAGAAGCAGCGGCTCTAAGTTTTTTTTCTTGACATAACTATTAAATATCATTTATTATTATTTTTTTTGTCTTTCGCGGGACTTTTCGTCAGGCAAACGTTTGAGACATCTTCATTCATCGAGATGGACGATGCTACCGTTAGCTAGCTGGTAATATAAACTAGCTTTTTAACGTCTATGGGTAAGTGTAAATTTATCACCAGTTATCAGGTCAAATTTTAAACATTTCTGTGGAGATATAGGTCTTAATACCCTTCAAAAGTCTTAAATTTGTTTGGGAAGCCTGCAGAAAGCTGTCTTCTGTCAAATATCCAAATCACTGGATATTTTACTAGTTTTCGGGGAAACACTAGTAACATGAGCTAACGCTGTCCTATTTCAACATTTATATAGAGAATGTTTATTCAGTAGTGGAGGAAAAAAATCTCACTTTAGGAAATTGTTTTTATCAAAACGTTTTATTCAAACATTTACTTGGTAATGACTTCCCGTTACCCTGTTACACACAACTTGACAAAGAGCCGCTATTCTTATTGTTACCCTTCAAAATGGCAGACAAATCGGCATATTATTCAAAATATACATGTTTATTTTAATCAGTCAGTAAATGGCAAAGCTAGGTTATTTTGTCTAAAGAAAAAAGTAAAGTCAAAAATAACTTGAAATGAGACAAAAATTACCCAATTTTATCCCACCACCAGGCAGCGTGAGTTGAAGGAATGGGGACGGCTGTGGATAGGAAGGATCTTCTGTAGCAGTCTGTATTACAGTGCATTAGAAGCCTCTGACTGAAGACACTGCGTTTTTCTATGACTATCTTATGTTGAGGATGATCAGTTTACATAGTGGCAAAACGTGAGTTAAAATGTCAACTAGAATCATGTTCTCCTTGTGCACACATGAGCTTTTCCTCCTTTAGAAGTGCATTTCAGATTTCATAAACTAAAGAGATTTCAGAGAAGCTGTTGAGGAAGACGATTTATTTTCAAACTCTTAATAAAAGTCAGTGTACTTGTCTTCCCATCTGATTTCCACTTGTGAAAACTCACATTAGCTTTGTGTGTCTTAGACAGGAAGCATCTAAAATGATGCTGACATTCTGACCAGTCTTCAGACTTACTGCAGGGCTGACACTGGGAGCATAAATCCGCATTTCCTTCCAGTCCCAGGATGTCAGAGCTTCAATTAAAACCAAACCAAGAAGTTCATGAAAGTCTTTGATTCTCGCCTCATCTACCCTTCGTCTCTCACTGCTTCCTCCTCTTGTATCTGATGACGGGGTTATGCGGGGTGTGAATCATCGTTGTGTAGTTGATTGTGGGGAAATATCCGTCCACCAGCTCAAATTTGTACAAGCGCAGCAATGTGGACCAGATGGTCTTGATCTGGACATAGGCGAAGTTCTCCCCAATGCAGCGGTGGCGACCTGAAGGTGGTAGAGGATGGTAGATTAATTGTTACACAGACTGGTCGGAGGAGTAGTGGTTTAAAACTCATTACTGTGGTTCCTCTTACCGGCGCCAAACGGGATGTAGGCGAACTTGTCGGCAGTGTCGTTGAGGTACCGCTCCGGACGGAACTCCATCCTTTCCATCCAGGCGTCGCGCAGACGGTGGTTGACGGTGGGGGAGACGCAGACCTGGTGGCCAACGGGGATGGTGTATCCTGCGGCAGTCTAAACGGACATGTAGACACTCGTTTTGGCTTTAATGTTCCTTAAACTGGGTGTGGAAGTAACGAAAGCATGTAGAGATAGAAATATAGATGATGTATAAATACTGAATTCACCTGAGGTGTGCGAGCCATCCTCATCATGGTCATTATAGGTGGGCGGAGCCTCAGGGTCTCCTTCAGGCAGCGTTCCAACAGGTTCAGGTCCTTCAGCTGAAAAATATCAGAGTGACATTGGAGACCGGTCCAATCCAAGTTATTTCTGGCAGGTCTTACAGTAATCAGATCTGGATGTCGTTAATAAAACCAAATCGTTACTTATTGGCTCTGACCTGATCAAAGTCGAGCGGCGGCAGATCTTCTCCACACACAGCCTTCTGCTCAGCGTAGCAGCGATCCTGAAGAGCTTTGTCCCGGGCTAAGAAGAACCCCAACCAGGCACTGGTGGTAGACGATGTGTGCTGACCCGCCAGGAGGAGACCAATCAGCATCCCGGCAATTTCGTCATCGGTCAGCGGCCGACCATCTCTGCAATGTGAAATTAGTTTAGACCAAATGTTCTGTTTTGGTATTTTAAGATAAACTACCTGTAGGTAGTAGTGATGGTGTCTTACTTGTAAGTAGCATCGATGAGAGTCTGCAGGATGTCGTCGGCTGTCTCTCCAGATTTCCTCCGCTTTTCAATCACCTTGAAGAAGATGTTCTTGATCTCTCTGTGAGCTCTGTCTCGTTTCCTAAAACCAAAAATCATTACCAAGCAGGAGTTAGGTGCCGTCTCTTGGGCATTTTAGACGAATACCTCAGTGGCAGATTAAACACTAAACGTGCAACCAACCCAGAGGTGGGCATCTCCAGGCCCAGTCTCCTGCAATTTTTAGATGCGTTTCAACTTCAACACACCCGAGTCAAATAATGAGGTCATTAGCAGGACTCTGGAGTCCTGCTAATGCTCCTAAGTTACTGCACTTAGGAGCTGATTCAGCTGTTGGATTCAAGTGTGTTTGGAACAGGGAGACATCTAAGAGTTGCAGGACACCGGCCCTCGAGGACCAGGATTGCCCACCCCTGAGCTAACCCTTATTACCTGAAGCTTGGGAGAGGAACCCAGGTGGGCAGAAGCCAAGCGGCGTGGCTGAATCCCCCGTCCAAGTCGGTGTAGAGCTGAGCCACTTGTTCATTCAGCATGCTGCGGATCTCCTTCCCATGGAGGCAGCTGCTGGCGGTCAGGATGATCAGCTCCGACAACGCCTCAAACAGATCTGAAAGAGTTCAAAGGGTTAAACCTGTTACGTTTTGTTTATTTTCTGCAACGTTCCTATAGATTTTATATCTCAAAATTCAGACTCAGGCTTATCTGCCAAATTTGGGCTTGAATTATCGAACTCCTAGAATACGGCTTGTGGATTTTGGTACACCAACTCTGTAAAAATTAAAACGGCAATTTCACTGATTTGCTTTTAAGAATTACAGGTGCTTTTTAAACCATAATGTAAGCAGATAGTGACAAAATAAAAATCGGTAAAGCAAAAACCAAAATGTTTAATAAAATAATTTAGCTGTATTGAGGCAGTTTATGGAGCATTTCAAAAGAGTTTCCCTAGGTTTGCTTTTAATTCTGTTTTTCATCACAGACAGATAAGGTTTGCCCATTATGCAGATGACACCATAGTTTCTTTACGCGACTCCATTTTGTGGCATGTCATTTGAGTATAGACTATATATATATCTTATTAAAATGTCAGATTATATCTTTATTAGCTCTATCTACAAATTTGCACCCAATGCACAGATGTATAATAAAACTTCAAACAGCAAAGCAACTTACTTCTCTCTCCATTGTCTCCCCATCTCCTGAAATACTCAACGGTTTCTGTCTCGATTAACTTTACATGCTCTTTAAAATGAGCGATGTTCAGTCCAGTTTTCAGCATCTTTTTCTGCTCCAGAAAAATCTGTAACAGAATAAAAGAGTGATTAAATCTGAACTCCAATTGCACGTTGACCTCTAAATCACTTGACGTGATCTCACAGGGTTTGGGACGTCGTAGGCTACTCCTTTCCCGAACACTGGCGTCGTCAGTTTGGAGTAGACGTCTTCTGCGTTCAGGTCTTCGTTCTTGCTGTTGAACATAAGTGTGGCCGCGTCACTGCCCAGCAAGTAAGTGAAAGTTTTCCCCACCATGGTGAAGCTGAACACAGGACCATACTTGAGGGGGTGAAACAAAACTCAGTAAATAATTGAAAATTCATCTTTTCGTTGGAAATATTCCAGTAGAAAACTGAAGTAATGGTTGGTTTATTTTATAAATCTTGGCTGAAACTCAGGCTTTTGGTTGGCTCAAAGTACAATAAAAGCAGGTTTGCTAGTAACTATTATTTATGCCTTTGGCAGAAAACAACAATGTTCTGTCTTAAAATTTATCATAAACTGATTTCAAAAGACACCTAAATAAGCAATGATGTCCAACTGAAAACTAACACAGCACACCATGAGGAAACATGAGCTACTACATTATTTAATTTCTGTTGCTTTGGGTTTATACATCACATAAAATCTAAACAAAAGCATTTAAGTTTGAAGTAACACAAATTAAATATTTGACTCTGTATTGCATCAAAGTTTACACTTTTCTTACTTAAATGTCTTTAGCTTGGACGTACAGAAGACGATCTAGGATCTTTACTTACTTTTTCATAAGCATTTTCCAGAAATTCAATTGGACTTTTACCAAAAGCAATGGCATGCCCGAGGAATGGGATGCTGGAGGGAATGTAGGGCGGATATTTCTGTAACAACAAAACATAATAGTTAATATAGACCTGGATTTTTTATTTTACAGTTAAAACAGTCAATATTTAACAAAACTGTAAATTACCGCGTCTTTGTCTTCAGACTCCTTGAGCAGCCTTTTGGAGACGTAACCCAAAGTCAGAGTAAAAAGAGAAGCAGCCAGAACCAGGGAGGTCAAGTTCTCGTTCATTTTACCCATAGTGTCCCCGAGCAACTTGGTGCTCATCTGGTAGAACTGCGTCGACATTTTTCAGGCCCTCAACAACCACAACGGAGAAAAGTTTCCTTCTCACTCCGACAGCTTAAGCAGAAAGAACCAGAGGTGTCCAACTGCGGAGTCTTATCTCTGTTCAGCTGGTCTGATGGTCTTCGCAGTATGGACCGTTGCTACCTGTCAAATCCAGTTCCGCCCCCGCCTGACCGTTTACGGGTTTTGATTGGCTACTGGGCGCGTGTCAGTCAAGCAGCTGCGATTGTGATTGGTTGTTGGTACCTGAAGCGATGTCTTGCTATATGATGTCATGGTAGCGTCCGTTCGATTGAGTTGATTGATTTTTTTGTTAACTTTTCTTTAATAAGTGTCTTCGGTTGATAGAAAACACGTCAATATCGCTTTTAGTTCGGTAAATAGTGTGAATAGTTCGGGCTAATTCTGCCGAACCACAGAACTAGCCAGATATTCCTGAAACAAGTCTTCAAATATTAAATGAAATCATGACCGGTTAAGTTAATGAGTAATCTGCCTTCTACTGTGTACGTGATTATATCGGTATTTAAAAGAAACATTTGCAAAAAAAAAAACAAAAAAAAAAAACGTAAGGCATTCTTTAAACAACACAAAACTATTTAAACAACCAGTTTCAATCATATCCACAGTTGGCAAGTTTATAGATGTATTTAGCTAACAAACTAGTTAGTCATGTCCCGCTCTGGGCATAGTGGAATTTTCTTGTTAGTTTATTTATGTGACCAGTAAATTTGGTCACATTTATTTACTCCCAGTGGCAGATCTACACAAAATTTACAAAGGGGTCGGTGGGTTTTTTTATATTATTTAGAGTTTTCTATTGACTTTGAGTCATTAAACACAGATTACAGACACATTTTCATATATCTGTTTATTAAAACAAACATTAAATAATAAACCATATTTACATAGATCCAAAAGCTGGACTCATAATACACAAAGGCATGTCAGGACACGTAGAAGTCTGATTGTTGTACAAATTAAGGCTGTTGTGGATCTAACTCTGAGTCTTAACTCTTTATCCAGAACTATTGTAGTCAGATGATGATGGTCAGTAGGAAGGATGTGCTTTCAGGTCTTTGGCAGATCTGGTCTCTGGAAATGTCCTCAGCCGTAGGCGTATTTATCCGTAGGGCCTTTATCGATGTGAGTCATGTGTCCACTAAGTTTCATTAAAAGCTTCACAATTAGGCCCGCCTAGAAAAACACAAGAAGCAAAAGGAAATCACTTTAAAGATAAAACTATTCACCCTTCACTTCGACTGGCATTTCAGGCTAAAGTTTTATCTGTTCTCTGTGCAGAGAACTTTAAAAACTGCACATCCAAAGTAAATTTGAAGGACGTCCAGATAAAGTCTGAGGACACCAAACCTGAACCCAGTTGGATCAATTGACGCTCTGGAGCCGTTACCTGTTTTGTGTGCACAATGAAGTTCATTTTGTTGTCCCCGCTGTGGATCTGGAAGTACTGGTCAGCATGTCCGAGCTGCCACATGAACGTGCCATACTCCAAGCTGATGAGAAGGACCTGCCACAGAAAGAAAGAAGAAATTATTGATTGATTGATTTTTTTATTCAGTCAGCCATCAAATAAACTACAACAGTTTAAACAGCTTGACTGAAATGTAAAATCAGAAGCACAAAGCTTATATTTGTGCCTGTCCTACACATTAAACTGAACTAAATTACTCCTCATGATCACTGCAATGTATTAAAATATATATACATAATCTTCTTATGGAAATTACTAAATCCAAAACAAAAATAAATCAAATGTACTAACAATTTAAAGTTATTTACACTTGTAACTCTATCTCTTTTTTTTTTTTAGCTTGTTTTTTAAATTTGAAACTATGTTGCAAATCATATTTGGATTCATATAATGTAAATATTTTTTTGCACCACAGCTGGCAGTAAACCCAAATTTACTCTAAACATTATTTGCATTATTTTGTAATGAATCAAATCTTAAAACCTTATGATAATAGATCTACTAAACTGTGAATTTATATGTTCAGAGTAACCAGCCTTATTAAAAAACAAAATATACTATAATAAAAGGAACTGTATTGGTTGCTATCGTTTAATATCTGGAATCCCACACTTCCACATTTATACATACGGAAATATATATATAAGAGTAAATTAGATGTAAAGCCTCATAATTTAATCGATTTTCAGAATGATTGAGTATCGTTTCTTTTATGTATTTAATATGTTGTCTCCATGTTAAGTTATAATTGACAACAATCCTCTAAAATGTGATGAAGATACCTTGGTCTCCATGTTCATGAGGTGCAGGCCCTTGGTGTTGACCCCGACGTACACTCGGATGACCTTATGGTTGCTCGCGCTGGCCTTGGTGTAGACCTGGCCGGTGAAGAAAGCTGCTCCATAGGTTGGGATGTCCCAGCAGTTTTGTAGGAAGAGTCTCTGCAGGTGGTGCATCTCTTTGCTCACTCCCTCGCTGGTGCTCAGAGCCTGGTGGAGAACGATGGAGGGTTCAGCTTCAGGGAGGATTTTACGACTGACGCGAAATAATAATAAATAAAAGTGTACTTTGTATTCATGCAGAATCCTGTTGGTCCAGTGGTACGCTTTGCTTTTCACCTTCAATATCGGCACGATTGACTTCAGGTTTTCCTCACTGTAGAAGTAAAACAATCAAATTAGAGACCCAGCTTCAGTAACTGAACTTGAAATACCTGAGAAACACTGGATAATCCTATTGCTATAAGATGTGAAATCAGTCCTACTTGAGGAAGCCTTGCTTGTGCTTCTTGCTCTCATAATTGCCATAGATGATCTGCAGAAGGAGGCTGGCCAGAGTTATCAGCTTACTGTCCGGGGCGGGAAAGTAGCCCTTCAGCAGGCAGTGACGGGCCTCGTCAAACAGGATGAGGATGGCCAGCGGATCTTCCACCTGATTCAAAACGGCGGCAGGTAAGAGACATTTACAGACAAACAGCTACAAATGTGCACAGAATGTTTTTTAATATTCTGCTAATGTCAAAAAAGAACAAATTTTGCCATTGCTGCGTTTCCATTACGTAGGAAATTAAATTAAAATCACACGTGAATAAACTTGTTCGTACAATAAGTCATTAAAGAGCAGCGACTGATGTAAATGACCTATACTCATATTCAGTCATCAGAGGAGACGATGGCGTCTTATTTAGACAATGGAGTAACAAATCTCCTATACTTGTGAGTGTCGACGTATAAATGTGGTATTTTCGGGTAGACGGTAATTTGCAGAAGAGTTTCGGATTCAACACTTTTGAATGATAAATTCAACTTTTAATGGACCTTGCAAGACCTCTGGTGGAGGACTACATTCGCAGAAATACAAATAAGAATGTTGCTGCATGGCATTTACAAACCTGCGTTTTTGCAGCTCTGTGAAAAACACCAATTTACAGCTGGAAAACCTACAACAGCACTATATTATATTAGATATTATATTAGATTTTTAAAAAAGGAGTCAATTTCCACTAACAAAATCTCAGAAATGTTGACAATCTCTGAAATTTTAACAAAAAAAAAGTTCTGAGTTTGAAAGATTGAAAATTTCCACACAAAAAACTCACATATACATTATATAAAATTTTCAACAAAAAAACATGGAAGGTTGTGTGTTTCAAAAGTCAAAAGTTTGGGAACGCAGAAATGTCTTTTTTTTTTAAGCAAATGTGTAAGATTACCATCAAATTTTTTGTTGCAAATGTTCAACTTTTGGAGTTCAAAAATGTCCTTTTTTACTTTTAAGAAGGCTCTTAAAAGCCTTTGTAAAAACCACGTCATCCTAGTTTGAGTTTTTTTTTTAATTGTCATATATCCAGTAAGCAAATTAGTTTTTCATCATTCTAATTTTCAGAGTTTTATGGTCAATGGAAACGCAGCTTCTGACTCTAGCAAAGTAAAACCAAAAGTTTCATTCAAACTCTGTCGTACCTTCTTCTCCACTTCAAGAGGCAGTCGTACGTCTCTGCGAAGGAAGAGTTGCGGACTTTCCCTCTGAGGATCCAGAACCGTCAGATCCGTCACAATTTCCGTCCAGATCCGCAGATGCTGCAGAGGCTTGTGGTACGGCTTCAGCTGCAGGTCTGACACACAAACACACACCAATCGTTCTGCTATTTGTTCCTGACAACACTTAACAGGACAGGTTGATTCCAAATAAATAAATACACAGATTTTAAGACATTAAAAATGAAACCCAATTGATTGTATTTTCTTTTATTCTAAACAAAAAGTCCCAAGCCGGAACCTTTGTATTGTGTTTCTGGAAGACCCATAAATCTGACGCACAAGCACAAACAACCACAATGGACGACAAACCCAAGTTTCTTGGTCCACAGGGAGTTAATTTTTGTGTCAAAAACAATCTAATATAGGATGCTGGAAAGTAATATTGTTTGGAGCAAATTGAGCAAATAAAGAGTTGGTCATCACTAAAGTTATTCAAGCTAAAAATAGCAGCTCAATGCTAGCAGTACAGACATCTCCAACGCTAATGTTAGCGTCCAAATTCCTAAAAAATAAGTTTTTCACATAAGCTGTACGTTAATGATCAGAAACTACTTAAATTTGAATGGGTATAAAATCACTTTGCACCAGTCTGATGAATTAATAACCCAAATAACAGATTAAAAACAATAAATATCTTTTATTTATTGAATAAATAGGCTAATGTGCCTATTTATTCAATAATTTAGCAGTTTTCGATTAAAATGAGATTAGCTCAATTAAAACTTTTAGCCCCACCTGTATTAAAAATATTCCAAACAAGCAAAGGATTGCATTTTTAGTATACATTTCAATACATCCAAGAGAAAGCTATATGTACATATTTCACAATGGCTGAGCTACTAAAAGACAAAGGATGTGACTCACGGAGGTTTTCTGAGCAGATCCAAATGGTGAAGTACTGCTGGGTCTCCTGGGAAAGCCGCATGCCCTCCATTATCTGCTGCACAGTGGTGTTGTTGCCGTGCTTCAGCTCCACAGAGCGATAGGAGCCGTCCATGCGGTATATCCGCACCTTTTCATACTGAAAACACAAACAAGCAGTACGGTGTTTGAGTAAACAGCACCACCTAGTGGCTAAAACTGCTACATTTTTTTACCTTTTCAACAATATAGATTTTAGACTGGCTTGAAAACGTGTAAATACCCCTCAAATTTCAAAAGTTCAAAAAGTATGTAAATTATTCTGTAGTATTTGTATCTCTTAAACTGATATATTCCTAAAAAAAATAAAAAATAAAAAAAATAAACTCACTGGTTTGCTGTTAGCTTGCTGCAGAAGTTTTATTGTTTCCTCCCACTCGTTCTGTTTGTTCTCCTCACACACCTGGAGTGGCGATCTCTTCTGCTGGTCCTCTATGTGCTGAAGTCAGAAAAGTCACCATAAGAATCAACTCCAAGATAAAAACAACAGCAGGAGGGGAAGAAACCAGAGTTTCTGGATAAAGACGTGTTTCCTACCCGGTCGATCTCCGGGTGCTGCAGGAGGAGCTTCACTATCTCAGCGTGGCCTCCTCTGGCTGCAAAGTGCAGCGGTGAGCTGAGCTGCCCGTTCAGCAGGTTGGGGTTGCATTTGCCTTTCTCCAGCAGTATTTTTGTTGACTCCACTTTACCGTGCCTTAAATAAATCACATGTATGTCAAATGGGGGTGCAGTTTTCTGGCCAATCACAGATCTTTTAAAAAGCTTAACCTGCTGATTCCGATTTTGGCCGATACCAATGTTTTGTCTGAAATGTTGCTAAATATAGCAAGAAAGTTGTTGAGTTGGCAACAGAGGGGTAACTATTGTTAATTGTAAGCATGGAGACATAACTTGTTGGGCCAGTCTGTCAGTCAAATCTTTGTCACCGGAGAGCAAAAGAGGACAGTGGTTGATTCTTAGACCGGTGCCAAGCTAGATAAGATTGGCTTCATATGTAAAAATCGGCCGATCACCGATCTCCCAAAATTAAGGAAATCGGCCCGATAAATCGGTGCACCCTTAATGTCAAACTTAAGCACAATTCACCTTAAAACAGGTGAATTGCGCTTTTCAGGCAGTAAAATTCAAGCAGTTTTAAAGGTTATTTTTCAATTCACTATTGTATACTATCATTTATTACTATTATTATTGTTATTATGTCTTGTGATGGTATTCTACATACAACAGCTGGGACAAGATAAACTTAAATATAACACAATTATAAGTCTCTGTAACCACACATCATTCACACCTGAGTGGTCAGAGAACAAAACAATAATTTAACAAAAAATCCCACAATTTCAAAAACGCTATTTAAAATAGAATTTTATATTTTTTAGCATTTTCTTTTCTCTTGTAAAGCACCTTTGAGTGTCCTAAAAAGCGCTATATACATTTGATGGATTACTGTTATCATTATTGTTATTTCATTTATACAGATAAATAAGTAATCGAGCCATTAAGACTTATAAATATAGGCCTGTCGCGATAAACGATAAATCAATTAATCGGACGATAAATTAAACCTATCGACCTCATTTTAATTATCGTCTTTATCGTCTCTTCCTGCCTTTTTTCTTTCTCTTGATGACACTGAATGAAAAAAGGCTCAGCTACGGTGCTCTCCACTGACCCTCCCTTCCTCATTTCCTTAGTCTAATGTCCAGCGCACAGGACACGAGTTGTTGCTGACTGTTGGCCCATTTTCAAAACCTGAGAGACAAATTAGCCGACAGAAATCCTAGGTATAACGGTTCGATCGGGTTCGTTGTGCCGTGTGGTGTCCAGCCACATGGGCACAAAATAATGGCTACAAGTCCAGTTAACTAATTTTAAAATCAGGCATTAATCAATGCTTTACTAGAATCTACATGTGGCTCGAGTCAGAGTAAAGTCCTGACTGAATGAAAATCATTATAACCTATTTATGTCACGTTAACGAAGAACAGCTGAAAAGTTACCGGGTTTATCAACTGAGGTAGCAATTTGGCTCCAACTCCTCTCCTTGTCATTTCTATATTCTTTGCACGAAATGTTGAATAAACATTAATGATACCACAAATCATCTCCGATGTCCGCTGGCTGTTTGGGATTCCCCTCCGTAATTTCCCCTCAGAAAGCACGGAGGAGAATCAGCGCTTTCTGATTGGCCACCTGTCACATTCAACAGTTAAGCTCCCAGTCGGGGAAAACCCCTGATTTAGATCGGAGTGGCCACAACGATCTACCGTAACACACCACACACTGCAGGATGATCGGTTAGATCGGCCAACGATTTAAGATTGTCGTAAGGGGAAAATAGGGGCAAAAAATGGTGTAGTGTGAACTACTGCATTAGGTAGTCGGATGTGCCCGTTTTGTCTATTTAATTCTAGTGATTACTAAAGGGCAATATAGTATACAGACTTCATAATCTGCACTCTTTTGGTTGAATGCAGTATTTATTTCCACTTTGGCTTTATGTTTAGTTTTTATTCAAGTGCCTTTTTTGTTAATGGAGACTGAGAATCCATTTTATTTTTGTTTTTGGTTGTTTTGTTTATTTAGTTTATCAGTTCCAGTGTTACGTGTTCTTTTGAAAATAAAGTGCATCTATCAGGAAATCGCATGTATTAGTCCAGTCCATCCATTGCTGGTGGCCATCTCCAGCTGGCGTTCCGGGCGAGAGACAGGGTACACCCTGGACAGGTCGCCAGTCTGTCGCAGGGCAACACAGAGACACACAGGACAAACAACCACACACACACACACTCACACCTAGGGGCAATTTAGAGAGGCCAATTAACCTGACAGTCATGTTTTTGGACTGTGGGAGGAAACCGGAGTACCCGGAGAAAACACACGCATGCACAGGGAGAACATGCAAACTCCATGCAGAAAGACCAGGGCTGGGAATCGAACCCAGAACCTTCTTGCTGCAAGGCAACAGCTCTACCAACTGCGCCACTGTGCAGCCCGCATGTATTAGTCATTTCCATTAAATCAGTGTCAAAACAATATTATCGTTTATCGCAATAATTATTTAGACAATTAATCGTCCAGCAAAATTTGTTATTGTGACAGGTCTAAATATACATTGAAACAAATCATGTTAAGGTAAATGACTTTCATGATCAAATTAAATACTAAAACACAAAATACAATAAAAGTTAAAAAAAATAAAAAATAAACTTTTCTGGCTTTTAGTAAATGGAAATAATTTCAGTAATTGTATCTGACCTAAAACAAGAAAATGTTAGTCTGATTTAACTTCAGATAGTGAGGGGAAAAAAAAGTTTTTTTTAAAAGGTGTATGAAAATATCTAGTTTCAACTCTAAATGTCGCGTTCTAAATTTAAGCTTTTGATCAAGCATTAAATTGCACTTCATTAAAAAACTGTGCAGTTTCATGATCAAGCACTTTCAAAACCTTGAAAAGACCCACCTGAAATCCAAGCATTTTCAAGGACTTCAAGCATCCACAGGGTTTCCCCCAGTGGATTATAAGCCTGGAGGGCCACCAGGCTTCACTTGTGCCGCCACCAGGTTTAGCATTATTTATTTTAGTTCTTTTTAAATTATTGCTTCTTTTTAAGACTTTATAGTAGGTGTTCAGGTATTAATCTTCCAATAACGCAACGCAATCAACCAGGTGATATTTTCAAATTTCCTGTCAACTTTAAACATTTTTTTAACTCAAAAACATGGCGGCCAGCTGGATGACTGACTGCCCTAACCCCGATCCATACACATCCTGCTTAAAGCACAAGGTTAAAATGCTATAAGACGCTGGAGGCTTGACCCACCAGCAGGCGTAGTGTATGGGGGCCCAGTGGTCGCTGTCCAGCTGCTTGACCGAGAAGCCGCTATCGAGGAGCTTAGAAAGCAGCTCTGTGTCCCCTTCACAGGCGCTGCGGTGCAAAGGGAAGTCGTCCACCCACTGGTGATCCCTGTGAAAATGAAAACAATTACTCAGGTTTCAACTGGAAAGATGAATCTGATGGTAAATTACAGCTGCGACTAAAAATGTATTTCGAAATTGATTATCCTGATGATTAAATGATTAATCTGATGCAAAAATCTGCACGTTTTGTAGTTTTTTATTTTATTTTAAGCACTTATGTCTTATTTATACAATACTAAAAATACATAAAAATGTGCAAATAAACAATTCAAATCCTTTTTTAAATAAGAAAATAAACATCTTGCTGATCATTTGTAGCAAATGATGCATCTGCAGCTAACAGAAAATACTTCTAACATCAACATGTGAGAAGCTCAACCCTTTCTGCAACTATACAATTTGAGCTGATCTGTTGATTATTTTTTGGATTAACTGATTAATAATTGTACTTAGTTGAAGATTTTTTTTAATTTAATTTGAAACGGTAGAAACTATAACTACGCCACTTAAGGAGTTTTTAGTAGAACAGATTTATAAACTGTTTTCTTACATTAAATGCAAAATGTATCTATTTTTCATGCTATATTGGCTTAATTACTGCCTTGAATGTACCTTTTTTGAGTCTGGAAGCTCCAGTTGTCGATTAACCAACAACTATTTCAATAATAGATTAATCACAATTAATCATTTGAACGGTAAATGTTACCGTTGTTAATGTCAGAATCAAAGCCTCACTTGTCTTCTCCCACGCAGTTATGCTGCCATTTGTCCCTCTTGGGGATTTGGATCTTGGAATAGTCCGGTGCTCCGAGACCAAAGTAAGGGTTAATGATAACTTTATCCACCTGGAACAAGAGAGAGAGAGATCATTATGGGTCCAACAGAAAGAGAAGCTGCGATGAAAACAGTATCAGGTTTCTGAGTGATGGGATCTCTGACCCGGTTAGTGTACTGCAGGTCCGAGCCAAACAGAGGATTCAGGATGCACATGTCCGCCTTCTCCAGGGACATCATCTTGCTCTTGATCTCCAGAGCCGTGTACCCCATGTGCAGACCCTCGTCGCTCAGTTTTCCCTCGCTGTTGTAGGCCGGGTTGTTCACGTTGGTTTTGACTCGCTCAACAGGAGCCGGCCTGAACAGGGCGGGGATGGCGTGAGGGACAGTGTGCTGCTCCGCTAACCATCTGCAGAGGTGCAAAACAGAAAAACTCAAGCCTGATCTACTCATCCCAGCACAGCCAGCAGGATAATAAGGAAGTGTCCTCACTTATCTAAAGCCAGGAGCATCCTGGACGTGACGGAGCAGAAGTGAGGGCTGGTCTCACTGCACACACGCATGATGTCCTGGAAACAGTAGAAGCTGGGGCTCCCAGAGATGTGGATGGGTTTGCTGTTATCTGTGCAGGAAGACTCATTAATCTACAACCAGCAGAGCAAAAACTACAGCAACATCTACAAGTATTAACACTTCTCTAAATCGTTCACATTGACAGCCACAAATTTGGTCTTCATGGAAGTGAAGACAAAGAAACCATACAGGTTAAATGTTATTGTTGTTAATATAAGAATTCAGGGTTTCCCTCAGTGTATTATAAGCCTTTATAAGCATTGTTAATTTATTAGTTGTTTTTTTTTATGATTGACTTTATAGTTGGTGTTTAGGTATTAATCTTTCCTGTCTTCTAAAAATGCATAACTATCAAATTATATTTTCAAATTTCCTGTCGACTTTAACCATTTTTTAACTCAAAAATGGTTAATTCAGTCATTCAGCCGCCCGCAGTCATTCAGCGGGTGGCTGAATGACTGCCGTAGTGCCCTGAGCACCGGGTTTAGCAAGTTTTCTGGGGGAAACCCTGGACTTAAAACATACTGAAGCATACAGACTCTCAATATGTTCAACCCAGATCTCCTCAAACAGCATAGTTTTATCTTCACCCGGTTCAAATTCGGTAAAATAAATATTAAATTAAGTGCCTTTTGCTATCCGACTTTCATTTAATTCTCAAAACCAGTCGAAAGATCAACCCTACACTGTACTGACTGAGCGACATTGCAAAGAAGAACCAGTTCTCTAATTGTGCAAAACCGGTAAAAACTTATCCCAAAAAAACATTCTTATTCCACATCACAATCAAGCATGGCTTTGTGTTGGTCTATGACATAAAACGTGACAAAATGTGAAAAATAAAAAACAGTGAAACCATTTTAAGCTCACCTTTAACGCTGACTGGCACCACAAACAGAGAAACTTCTTTCCCTTCATTGTCACCTTCAAGGATAAATTTCTTCATGTGCACCACACGCTTTCCTGCAAAGCAAAACTCTTGATCTGGTTGTATCAGACGACGTGTTTGTGCGAGCCAGTCTCATCCTCACCTGTGAAGCTTTGGTTATTGGAGATTGGTTTTATTGTTTCATCAACATAATCCAATATGGATTTAGATTTGTCTCCTGGCTTAATCTTTGTCACCAGAAGGACTTTCTTCCGCTTCTTCTCCTTCCCCTCCAAAGGCACTTCTTTCAACAGGATCTTCACAAGCCGGAGGGAAAAACGACTCAATTATTAAACAAATCCTAGAAATATTTAATTCTAGCTCGGCATACCTCATAAGCTTTGGCCCTGTATTCCTTCGAAGTCAGGCTGACTTGGTTCTTTGGACGAATGACGGCAACGTAGACGTCTTCTGAGCCGTCCTCGTTGCCCATTGTGCCGTATTTTCCTCAGGCGCAGGTTACCGTCCAGCAGGGAGGCCAGATACTGTGGAGAGGCATGTCTGAAACAACAGAAAGCATCAAAGCTGCTTATTTAATGCAGAAAATGGTCTCTCATGCAACAGCTAGCAAAATCTATTATTAATTTTTAGATAAAATATAAATTTTAATCATAGATGTAAACAGGGTTTCCCCCAGAAAACTTGCTAAGCCCAGTGCTCGGGGCGCTTGGGCAGTCATGTTTTTGAGTAAAACAAATGTTACTAGAAACTCAAACAAATAGTTGAATTCCTTCTTTAAATAAGAAAAAAAAAACATTTTATTTCCTTAAATGTAATAACACAGCATTCCTCTTGTGAATCTGAACAGTTTCTATGCAAAATGTATATATTTTTGTCCAGTTTTGGCTTAATTACTATTTTACATAGGTTTTTTCTTTTCAGCAAATGGACTTTTTTTAGTCTGAATATTCCAGTTAAAAATTGATCATATTGATAAATTAGTTGACGATTATTTCAATAATTGAGTAATCACGATTAATCCAATTAACTGTTTCATCCTAACTTTACCATGAGTAAATGCTGAACTCAATCCATGTACCTTCACATAAAAACATAAATATATATAATTATATTTCTACCCAAAATCTTGTTTCTATTTCCTTCTCTTAAGAATTGTTTTTATAACATTTCTCAGCTCCTATGTTGGATTTATACTCGCAATTCCACTTTTTTGTAGATGTGATTTTTAAGTTGTTTTCATTCTTATGATAGTTATATGTTTTTGGTTTCTTGATTATTGTTGTCCAACTTAGAAAAAAAGAACTGACCATTTCTGTAGCTTTAACTAATCAAAACAGAAAGAAGCTATATATGTGGCAAAAACTAAAACTAAAATTAAACAGATTAACTTGAATATTGGGGTTTTTTAGGTCATAATGCTCAAAGAAAAACCTCTAGAAAAGAGCCATTATATATCAGGGGTTCATTAATATTTGGAAAAATAACAATAACACAAAAAAAGAAGATTGCATTATTGCATAGCTCGTTTACTTTAATGTATTAAACATATTTAAAGCAATCACATGGAGTCAAATGTAGTAATCAATATCAACCACAACACAGTCGTTGAGGCTTTTATCGACCTAAAAACTACTTCAGGTTTTGTAATACCTTCTTAAAGCCTACCTCTTTACATTGTAAACCTCTTGTGCACTATTCCTGTAATTGTTATTAGATATTTAATAATACATTAATATTCAAGAGATAAAAATAACCAACATCTCACAAACCGACTTGAGTTCAAAGGAAGGTCACGCCCCGGAAACCAAACTGTTAACTTTAAACTGTTTTTTTTTTTCAATAAACTATAAAATATATTATAATCTTGAACGCACACGCTCCTGTCAGATGTGGCGTGTTTACATATATTTTATTGTTAAGAAAAAATAAAGTCCAGCTACTCAACTCCATCAGCTTGTTTTTTAGCAGAGGGTGCTACACTCACCGTCCCCAGTTTTCCGCTCCATAATCAGCTGAAACTTACCGAATCCGCCGAGTCCGCTCCTGTAACGGACCGAGCTTCTCTTCCGCTCGGCTCTCCCGTGGCTTTCAGCGGCTTTGATACGCAAGTCGAGGCCAGAAAGTTACTCCAGGTTACCGACCGGAGAGAGCGGAGTTTTGGGGGAGCTTGAAGCAGTCGTAGGCCTTTTCAGTCAGGGCAGGGTTGCAGACACAAACAGAGGAATCACGTTACGTTTCAATGAGGCGGGCGGCGGCAGCAGCTGTTGCACAGCAGCTACCTCTGGTGGTGAGGTAAAGCAGGTGCAACAGGATGCGGCGCTCTTCTTTTTTTTTTTTTTACCCGAAAACCACCACAACTTACTAGCAAAACTGTAAAACTCAAACTTTTACGCTTTTTCTAACCACCAGAAAAAAAAAGTAGCTAAAAATAAATTTTCCACAACATTGATTTTAAACATAAGTAAGTACCGTGTCAGAACTTAAAAATTGCAAACATATTTGGGCTATTATTGTTCTCATCGTCATTTGATATTGTGTTCGATATATGTGTTGTTCCCCCCTAAATAGCTAAAATAAGCTCATGCCAGTCTGTAGCTAACTTAGCTTAGCACGGTCACTAGGCAACCATCGAATGCCTTGGAAAAACACAAAACAGGAAGTAAACTAGCTATATCTGTAAGTGAGTATGTGGTAAATTAATAAATATACATAGAACGCAGAGGAAAGGAGCAACTGCAGTCTCGTTTTTATAGTGCAAACCTTGTTCCACATTAATAAAAGTGTAACTGATCAATGGAGGATTTACACTGTCAGTGTTAATCTATGAAGAGTAAAAAGAGGTCCTGTATTTTTGCACAATTAGCTCTTCAAATCTATTGCTACATTTTGCAGGTGTTTATTGTATTCTTTATTTTTAGTCAATTCAGAAACACTTTAAGCCCAAAGGAAAATGAAACATCTTAACTCATATCATCCAAGTATCTTCAGTCATTGTGGATAGTGTTAGGATCTCCAGTAGCAGTCAGTTTTGCAAGACATTAAGAGGCCTCTGACTGAAGATTGTTGCTGCAGAGCAGTCTCAGAACTGTCATTACATGCAAACAGCTCAGTTTCCACACAGTAGAGACAAGTAGAGTTGCTAACTCATGAGGTTAACTCATGAGTTAAGATTATAGTTTAATTTTAAACTAATCTTAGGCAGCATCAAACTAACAATGAAACAGTGTTAGAATATTGCTTTTTTTTGTTTAAATAATGGTAAACATACATTTTTATTCTAAATATTTGTGTGAATACCGTGAAACTGTGTTTCTACTCAAGCTCATCATACCTCAAATACCCAAGAGTGATTTAAGTTTCCTTTACACGCCCACATAAAAAGTTTGATGCTAAAAAAAGCTCAGCTTAACTCCTCATGATGACACAAATTTTTATTACTGTTAAACATCATGCCACCCCATTTTCATTATCACGTTCAACAATGACGGAAAAATAAATTGACACCAACAAGATGAATCATGCATTTTGGTTCCTCCCAAAACCAGTTTTTACTCAACCATGTTCAATAGATGGATTATGAGTCACTTTTGAGGAAACGTTGTTTTTATATAACATACGGATGGATACATTTGAGTTCTATCGGCGCTTTGTTAAAAAGGTAGAGTGGTTTTAGGGAGTGATCTCAACACATCCTTTTCAGATTAAGTGTTTTAGCCAGCTCAAGCAGGCTAAAACACTTTCTGTCTCCTGTACTTGACATACAGATCGTACGCTGGAGAAAGTTACCTGGAAACAAATATGGAACAACTTCAACAATAATTTATTCATTTAGTTGAACAGATTGTATAACATTTCAGCATTTATTGAGATGTGACACAAAGCAGCATACAGTTATATTGGTCATAAAGTGAGTCGATACTAACCACACTGAAGCAGCTGCAGCACCCATGCGCACGTTACATGGCTTTGGTTTTTCTATAAGTGTATATTTTTTTAAATATTACATAACTAATTATTTTTCCTGCAGTCAGGGTTTGCTGCCAGGATGTCCTCTGGCAGCAAACCCAGAGAACATCCTTTCTTTCTTTCTTGGTCTTGGTTCAGGTCGAGTTGCTTTTACACTGTTTGAGAATGTCTTCCATCTTCATCTGGATCTCAGACACCCTCTTGGCCCACTTTTCACGCACCTCATCTTCATCATCCTCAGTGACGGCAGTGTACCCCATCAGCGCGATGAGGCCCATGTGGAAGAGGTGGGCAATATGAGAGCAGTGGCGCTCCATGGTTTCGTGGTCTCCCTGGCAGTTATCTAAATACACATCCAGCAGAGCTCTTCCAAACACAGATTTTACACCCATCACACCACGATAGAACACATCCAGGCCCAAATCCGATTTGTCTCTCTCGTAAATCTTTTCAAAGGTCTCCATGTGCCTCTGGGCATTGTCTGGGTCTTTCTTCACCTGGGCCACCATGCTGTTGAAGGCATTGTACTGGTGCTTGATGTACTCCTCATACTTCCCGTATGTTTCGTTCACCTCGTCGATGCGGATCTGTCTCAGGCATTGATTGTTTTTCTCGGAGATGCTCTCCAGTTTGGTGTGGATAGCCTGGAAGTCTTTGTCCAAGGCGTGGCTCTCATCATCAGCCAGGCCCTTTCTTGCCACACCAACCAGAGAGGAGACAATGCCGAAGATGGGGTCGATGGAGGAGGCGAAGGAGGTCACCTTCTCCACACAGCACAGGACTTTGGCTGTGGTTTTCTTGATTTGTTGAGCATCAGCCATAACTGCAAGTCTACTTCCACACTGATTGACTCTGGAAGATGAACAAATTGAATGTAAAAAACACACTCTGAGTTAAGAACTTATAGAAACATGATTACTGTACAAACAGATAAAAGTTAATATTTCAAACTTTAATATCTAGATTGTCTTTCAGAACTGCAGAAAGAAGTTTAAAAAAATATATACATCCATACACTGACAGATATGTTCCCACCACAGTTTGTGAATGCAGTTTTTCTCCCATTGCCATCAACTCAAAAGCACCTTATTATTTCCTTTATAGGTTTCAGTTCTTAGAATTCACATTGATGATATTAAGTAAATGTATCCTGAATATCTGGTTGAAAGACAAGAAGTTTAGAAGTGCTGCGGGGCCCTTGTTTTAACAGTTTTCATCTCCATTTAAGAATTTTATTGGAATATTTACGCTAAAAAACTAACATCAAAGCAGAATATTTTCCATCACCGTTTTTAAAAAATATAATGTAATATAATTGCCACTCAGTTGGATGAAGGGTCTTTGCCTTGCTGACATTTATTCCAACCACTAAAAAGGAAGAACAATTGTCAAAGATATCGAGAATCCCATATTAATATTTAAAACATTTTTATTTATATATTAAATCAATGTTGTTTTTTTCAGACTCAGAACTGCATGCAAGTTTCCATGTTAAAAAAAAACTACTTTAAAGTGTCTTCGTCCTGATGAAACTATATGAAAATGTTGCTAACATACATGCTAATAGTTCACCAGAAAGAGGCTGTGTTTTTAAGGTCTCTTGTATTATTTTATGCAGACTAAACTAAATTATTGGGACCTCAGCACAAATCGTGTTGTATTGGATCGCTGTCATAGTTGTGACATTAATCATCCCGCTCAGCCTTGTTCTGCTGGAAAAATAACTCAGAAACAACAGTAGGTGTGTCTCCATCTCTACGAACACAAGCCGAACTGGAAACAAGAAAAATGCTGGCAGGTTAATGACGTTCTACGAAAGTTGTTTAGCATCCTAAAACAGCCTCGGGTAGCTGTTTTATTTCCCATTTTTAATGTGAAACTCTGGATGCGTTTGTTCTCAGGCTCCCATTTCCTGATTTTCAGCTGCCTAACATGACTGAACCTGTCATGATCCTATCAGTTCCCAGCTGGATCCAGCTATCACACAAAGATCCTAAAAATCCTTCAGATCAGAGATAAAAAGCCAGAAGGGCCCACCGTGTTTACTCACCAGATATAAAACTGTTTGTATCCCGTCCGTCTACAGCCGCTGTCTGATTCTGCTTTCCACCATTTTCCACACCAGTTAGCTAAAGCCAACCCCTCATTGCCAAATAAGGGCATAAGCAACAGGAAGTGGCTGAGGGCTGTCCTGTTCTGATTGGTTGAGGAGGACTTCCTTCACCTGCGTCACTGGAGTTCTAACCACAGGCTTTTTGACCGTCTTATTAATTAGAGTTTCTCCCATCCTAATACCTTAACGGGGAAGGAAATTCGTAGTAAAGAGAAATGAAAGAAAAACATACTTGGTAACATGCAAACAAATAGTTTTATTTTTTGATCTAAGAGTTCATTAAAATTCTCCTCATACTTTGTGCATAGTTTCTCTTCATTTTTAATAACTGGATCGGCTTAACTTTAAATATGAATATAAAAAAACAAACGGATAATGAAACAACTGATAGTTTCCTTTCCAGCAAGTAGAACAAGTTTTTCTGGAAAAAAGCCTGTCTTTTCCTATTAAAACAACCGATAGTTTGTCTATCAGCAGGTCAAGAAGAACAGGTTATTTTTCTGGAAGAAAGCCTGTCTTGTCCTGTGGTTTATGTGCCATACATGATATGCACACTAAAGCAAAAGACAGTGTTTGGACCGACCCGGGCTGAAACAAAGCTCAGTGCGGAAGAGGCCATTACATTATCTGAAAGAAAAAATCAAATTACAGTTTCCAAAACACTCACTCACTTAAAAACATATTCCAGAGAACCTCTTTCTAATTGTAAAGTACGGTGGTGACAGCATCATGTTGTGGGGTTGTTTTGCAGCAGTAGGAACTGATGAATTTAACAAAACAGATCATCATGTGAAAAACTGAAGCAATATAAAAAAACACTATAAGCTAAAGATGCAACCAAATTAAGTACAAAGTGGCTTAACGATGGAGTGGCCTTCGCAAAGTTTTCATCTCAGTACAAAACAAATTCATAACACAGTTGAAAAGGTTTTGTTAGTACTTTTAGGCTAAATACTAAATACCTGACTCAGGTACACCACTTCTGCAAACTACTTTGAGAAGCTTAAATCCAAAATGTGGCTGAAATCACATAGTTTCAAAGACAGTTCTGCCAATTAGTAAGGAAATTATTGTGACATTCTACAAACATATTATTTTGATTAATTTACCTACTCCAGGAGAACTTTTAGTCAGATTCAATCTCAGATAGCAAGGAAAATGTTTATATTTCTATAAGATGTGTGTAAACGTGGTCTCAAGCAAAGTTTTTATGCTTTTCCTGCACCGTCTAAAGAACTTCCTCCCATTGTGAAGCATTCCAGCCGCTCCTTCATAACCAGTTTGGTTGACCAGACAACCAAACTGGTTATGAAGAATGGCGTTAGTTTGTTTGCAGAAATGGTAGAAATATTTACTGTTTGTACTTTAATTATTCATTACGTCTTTACAGAAATTTATTCCCTCTATTTGTAACTAAAGTCATATTGACTTTATTCACAGTCTTCTAATTTTTTTCTTATCAATGTGTCATTCAGGAGGAAATCAACACGGTTTTGCGAATGTCTTTGCATTTGTGTTTCGGGAAATTAACCATTTAATTTGAGAAGAAATGTGTTAAATTAATTCATTTCAGTTATTTTAACTTTGATCATAGAAGCAGAGACTTTAAAAAGCTGACATATGAGCAATTTGTGCAAGATTAATGTAATGTTTACTCAAAATCTTAACAGGTTTTTTCAGCAACTGACTATACATGGCGTTACTTAACTGGACAAGGTTGTTGTGTAATATTTAAATTACTGTGATGATCTGAGATAAAAAGGGGAAACATCTGCTGGCTTTTCTAGATGTCACACACACCAGACACACTCTTTTCTGTTCTCAGTCTTTCTTCTACAACTCATGACAGTTCAGTATTTGGAAGTAAATGTAGGTTTTATTAGTGCAGTAATTAGTTAGCAGAAAAGAAATGCTCATAGATAGATTTAGCTTCTTATTGGGGGGGATTTCATTTGAACTCTTTTCTTTTTTAATCAAAGTTTCACTCAGAAGGAAATCAACTCGTATTTTGTTTTCTGAGAATGTGTTTGCATTTACATTTTGGTAAAGTAAAAAGGATGAATTGTTCTGCATTCTGTGAACTTACAGCCTGTTTGAAAAACAATCAATTTGTCATATTTATGTCTTGTTTATTTTACAAAATCACTTTATAAAATAGATTCACATTAGCAGTGCACATCAATATGTTGTATAGGATGGGTGAGACATTTTTAATATTGTTGATATTAAAAATGTATAAATAATTGTACATTTAACCATGAGAATGTGAAGTTTAAGTGTAATTTTATGTGGGAATAATTTAGGTTCTTGAGTATGAGTGGAACAGGAAATCATAAGATTTCTTCCTTTTTGAACAAATTATGGAAAATTTAATGTCAATGGGCATTATTATTATTATTTTATTGTGTTTTTACTTTTTGTCTGAAATAAATAAAATGAATACAACCTGAACACAGCATTACTGACATAAACCTGGTGGTGGCAGCATCATGCTGTGACCGTGCTTTTCTTCACTCGGGATAGTGAGTTCAGTCAGATGAAGCTCAAACCTTGAAGAAAACATGTTAGAACATCTAAAATTATTTATTCCAGCATACCCAACATTTCATATTTTATCTGTAAAAGTTGTGAAAATCATGCATATTTTTTTTTCTTCTTCTCAAATTATTGCTACTTTGAGAAGAAGAAGAAAAACACAAAATACATTGAAATTCGTGTCAACGTTAAACAGGTTAGTTTACTCTTGTGAAGCACTGTAATTCCAGGCCTTATCAAATTCCTCCTTTTATGCGTTATAATGATAAAAATAAAAAAAAATCTGTGAGAAAACAGTCAGCTGCGGCAGACGTGTGTAAACAGTTTCTATTTTGAGCAAATATCCAGCTATTTCTGTACCCGTTTAATCAGAACACTACACCTGGACAGGTTAAATAAACATGGTTTTGTAGTTTCATATAAAGTTTTGATGTGCAGATTGTTAAAACTGGTCAATTTTAAAAATATTTGATATAAATAAGTCATTTTAAAACTTTCACACATTTAGAAATCGGTATTTTGTGAGCCTCTCAGCCCCACCCTCATGTATTTCCCCCTTTGCGCTCCCACCTGCAGCTCAGCTGCTCTTCTGCAGTTTTTCTCACTACAAAACCCTGGTTGACACTCTGGCTGTCATTTTGTCCGGTCTTCTTTCTGTCCTGCTCTTTCTGTGCATCGTCCACTGGAACCCGGGCCGTACCGGACTGACTGGACTGAACCCGCAGTTTCAGGTATGAACTTTATTGAACTGAGCAGCATGTTTGACTCAGCAGTGCGTTGAGTTTTTTGGGATTAGGAGGGTTTAAGTGGGCCATTGAAGTGGTCAGTATGGGTGAGCAAAAGGCTGAGCTGGAACCAGAATCAAACTGTTTGATTATTGAATGGACACTAAATGTCGGTGAGCCACAGTTTATTCATTAGGTATCTTGTCCTTTTTATTATTCACCTTTACTGAGAATTACAACAAATTGAATGCTAGCTTTATGATCCTTTCTTTTCTCGCTGTATCTTTTACATTACGTTGTTTTTAGGACTGGAAAAGGAACGACATCGGTGAAAATGTTCAAGCTGTTACCAGAGCTGGTGCTCCTGCTGGGGTGAGGAAACAGGCCACACACTGACACAGGGGACACAAAGTTAAACAATCATAATCTATCTACGGCGCATATTTAGAATTATTGTTGTTACAAAATACATTTTGTGATAATGGCATGTATTTACACACACTGCATAAAAAGTGATTCTGTCAGACTGTGGGCTTTGTAATGGCTCCTCCAAAACACTGCCTTGTTGTCTCTGAGCCACTTTGTAACTAATCTGACTGAATCTTTTGTCCATTTCATTTGTTCATTGACCTGTGTGCCAAAGGCTTCATTTCCAATCTGATTGTTTGAGATGTTGCTACTTTTCATGCCACGCTCTGGTATCTTGCAGTCTTCCTCCTTTTTCTCCTAATCTAACATCGCAATTGCTAAAATAATCGTTAGTCGCAGCCATAATGCCAGTAATGATGATGCTGGATGTTATAATCTCAGTGTTTCCGCATTCTTGCAGTTTTCTGGAAGTTTGTTCCAGATTTGTGGTGCGTAAACACTGAATGCTGCTTCTCCATGTTTTGTTCTGGATGCAGGGCAGAACCAGAAGACCTGAGAGGTCTGGAAGGTTTATACGACAACGTCAGATCTTTAATGTATTGAGTTGCTAAGCCGTTCAGTGATTTATAAACTAACAACAGTATTTTATAGTTTATTCTCTGAGCTACAGGGAGCCAGTGTAGGAACTTTAAAACTGGTTCTATGTGCTCTGTCTTTTTGGTTTTAGTCAGAACATGAGCAGCAGCGTTCTGGATCACCTGCAGCTGGATGGTTAATTTTTTACTAAAAATAAATGCATGGATGAGTTTCTCTAGATCTTTCTGAAACATAAGTCCTCTAATCCTGGAAATGTTCTTCAGGTGATAGAAGGCTGATTTTGTAACCATCTTTATGTGTTTCTGAAGGTTCAGGTCTGAGATCTTCACAACACAGAACTGATCTGTAGATTCCAGCTGCAATAATTGAAGCTGTGTGTTGACTCTGGATCGCTCCTTTTGTGGTCCAAAAATAATAACTTCAGTTTTGTTTCCGTTCAGCTGGAAAACGTTTTGGCACATCCAGACATTTATCTTTTCCAAGCATCTGTCACCTGATGACATCATAATGCCATTTAGTTGCTACGTGCCTGGACAGCAAAATGAACCGGTTTCACCTTATTTTTTAGGATCGTCAGGTTTAGTTTTGGAGCAATTCAGAGACCCGACTATGACGACACTCCAAACCCTGAGTTCTTGAACCCTTCCTGGATGGCCAGCATCCCTGATGACCAGTCGCTGTCTGCTGTCACGATGCCAGGAACACACAACACCATGTCTCTGTACGGCGGCGTCTACGCAGAGTGTCAGACCTGGAGCCTGGCCTCCCAGCTCCGAGCCGGCGTCCGTTATCTAGATGTCCGCGTGCGTCACGTCAATGGGAATCTCACCATCCACCACGGAGTCTCCTACCAGTGGGCTCACTTTGGACATGTGCTAGAGGGCGTGTTTGACTTCCTGCATGAATACCCAAGTGAGACGGTGTTGATGCGAGTGAAAGAGGAGTTCAGTGAGACGAATAACATCTACGGCGCTGTGGTCGACTTCATCCATCGCTACGGCCATTGGGACCTGCTGTGGCACAGCCTCCAGGTGCCGACCATGGCTGAGGCCCGAGGGAAGCTCATCATCCTGCAGGATTTTACCGGCCCAGATCTGGGAATGCGCTACGGTTCCCTGGATATAGCTGATGCCTGGAAGGTATGCGGAGTTAATGTTTTGTTTCTGTTTTTGTCCAGACGTTTGTCTCCATATCCACTGGAATGGGCATGATATATTGCTGGTTTTAAACTAATTAAAAAAAATCGGGATTTTGTCACTTCAATAATTATTGACTGCCGTATTTTCCTGACTATAGAGCGCACCTCATTATAAGCCGCACCCACAAAGTAAAAAAAAAAAAGGAAATGTGTGTGTGTGTGTGTGTGTATGTATGTATATATATACCATACCATACCATACCATACCAACTTTATTTATAAAGCACTTTAAAACAACCACAGCTGATACAAAGTGCTGTACATTAAAACACAGCATAATAAAAAAAATAAAAACTCTTACAGTTTAAAAACAAAAACATACACTCTAAAACTAGATCCCGCAGGAGTTAAAAGCCAAGTAAAATAAATGGGTTTTAAGACGAACTTTAAAAGTGGACAGTGAAGGGGCCTCTCTGACCTGCAAAGGCAAGTCATTCCATAACTTAGGACCTATGACAGAGAAAGCCCTGTCCCCTCTGAGCTTCCTCCTGGATCTTGGTACCTCCAAGAGCAGCTGATCTGCTGACCTGAGAGACCGATAAGGTACGTAGGGGTGAAGAAGCTCAGAGAGGTAAGCCGGGGCAAGATTATGCAGTGATTTAAAAACAAACAAAAGAATTTTAAAATGAATCCTAAAATATACAGGCAGCCAGTGAAGTGAGGCCAGGACAGGGGTCACATGCTCCCTCTTCCGAGTTCCTGTCAAAAGTCTAGCAGCTGCATTCTGAACCAGCTGCAGACGTGAGAGCAGCGACTGACTGACTCCCAGATAAAGTGCGTTACAGTAATCCAGTCGAGTCGAGATAAAAGCGTGGATCACTGTTTCAAAATGTTGCCTGGAAAGAAAAGATTTCACTGATGCCAATCGCCTTAAATGATAAAAGCTGGACTTAACTTATATATATATATATATATATATATATATATATATATATATATATATATATATATATATATATATATATATATATATATATATATATATATATATAAGCCACTGGTATCTCCGCTATTTCTTCCACAGATTTATTAAGGACGCAACCCTTTGCTGCGTCCTTAATACCGGGTAATAAATTTGAAAATATGCCTGCTGCAAGCATGTGCTTGTTCTAATTGAAAATCAGCACTTTCTTCTTTGATTTCCAATTTTGACTTCCAATGATTCACTTCCTGCTAAAGAGCCCCCTGGTGTTTGAAGAAAAATCCACAGAAAAGCCGCACCAGGCAACAAGCCGCAAGGTTCAAAGCTTAGGAAAAAAGTAGCGGCTTGTAGTCCGAAAAATACGGCAGTTTCTTATTGGCCAATGAGATTAAGGTTCTAAATCCAACAAGAATCAGACAAGCATTGCTGTGAAACTAAAAAGGAAGAGGAGTAAGTGTCTATTTTTATTTTTTTATCAAAAATGTAAATTTAGGTTCATGGTAGCCTAATAAATTTGCTCTCAGTGTAGTTTTAAGTATTTCCGGTGATGTACATTTGCTGCTGCCTGCAGGTACCCTCTCTGCTGAATTTGGAGGAGAAGTGGCAGAGTGTCTACAAACACCTGGAGGCTGCACCATCAGGAAATATGGCTCAGATTTTTCTGACCTACTCCAGTGGAGCTGGTGTGTTCGCCCACCCCAGAGCTGTCGCAAAGGGAATCAACCCACCGCTGTACGAGTACCTGCAGGCCAAGACCGACCAGAACCAGCGCCTGGGAATCATATGCATGGATTTCCCAGCTGCTCCTATCATCCAAACCATCATTAATTTCCAACTGAGAGAGGTCGTGAAAACCAACAAAACAGATGTGAAACATCCAATTTCTTATTTCAGGAATATGGTCAAGCATTTTGCAGCTAATAACTGACCCATACTGTTGTAACTCAGACATTTGTAACGATTCAGTAGATTTCCAACAACAGCAGCCCAGAGAAATATATAAACTTTTAAACTAAACCTGTTTTCTACTCACTAGTAGAAAACAGGTTTTCTACTAGTGGTAAGGTAATGTTACCAGGTAACATTACCTTACCTGGTAATGTTTTTACCAGGTAAGGTAAAAACATTACCTGACATTACCTAATGTCAGGTAATGTTTTTACCTGACATTAGGAAAATGACAGGTAAAAAAAAAAAACAAGACATATTTTCTTTAGCTTTTGGGGGGGACAGTAAATTTTATTTTGAATTTAAACACAAGGCCTCACACAAATAAATGAAATTGTTCAAGCTATTTCTGGTTTCATCTCCTGTTATGATCCATTTTTCCAGTCGTATCGAGTTCCTCTGCTGTTTAGAAAAATTGGAAAAATACCTCATCTAATAAACTATTCCGTAGTGAATAGGAAAAGCACAAAATATTTAAAAGGAATAAATTGAAGGAGTTTAAATTGTGTAAAAAGTCAATATCTAGTAATTCTGTGTCTTGCAAAATTATTTTTTGTGCTTTGTGTCACATCAGAATCACAAACTTTACGATATTTCATTAAGAATTTATATAACACATACACCAACACAAACAAGTGTAATGTTAAGCAGCGACACACAGTTTTTAAAATCTATACATCCATCGTCTACACCTGGAGAGGTGTCCAGTCCAAACAGGACAACATAGAGAGACACATTATGTTCAGCTAACCTAACAGTCATGTTTTGGGACTGTGTGAGGAAGCCGGAGTACCCAGAGAGAACGCATGCATGCACAGAAAGAACATGCAAACTCCATGCAGAAAGACCTCAGGCCGGGAATCGAACCCAGAACCTAATTGCTGCAAGGCAACAGCGCCAACAGCTGTGCAAAAGTGCACCTCTGGTTTTTAAAATATTTCAACAAAAACAAATAAAAATCTGATAAGTTTAGAATGTATTTCTACCCTTATCAACTCTAAAACCTGTAAATTCTAGTGCAAACAACCACCACTAGAGGGCGCCAAATTAGTAAGAAGACTCCATCTATTTTCTTGCACCCTTGTCCCTCAGTGGGTTCGGGAGGATTGCTGGTGCCTATCTCCAGCTAGCGTACCGGGCAAGAGGCGGGGTCAACCTGGACAGGTCGCCAGTCTGTCGCAGAGCAACACAGAGACACACAGGACACACAACCACACACACATTCACACCTAGGGACAATTTGGAGAAGCCAATTAACCTAACAGTCATGTTTTTGGACTGTGGGAGGAAACCGGAGTACCCGGAGAAAACCCACGCATGCACAGGGAGAACATGCAAACTCCATGCAGAAAGACCGGGCCCGGGAACTGAACACAGAACCTTCTTGCTGCAAGGCAACAGCTCTACCAACTGCTCCACTGTGCAGCCCAGTAAGAAGACTCCATGTGTTTAATTTAATCTCCTTTGGAAAAGTGTCAAGAAAAAAGCAAAGTTTTTTTTCCACTTTAACGTAACTCACCTTTTAGTTTTTCATAATTTTCTAAAAATAAAGTTCATGCATCAGCCGTTTGTCTTGTTTTAGTATCCAGCTGCTCTTCAGAAAGATATCAGACCACAGGAAATTGCACCTCATGGGTTTGCAGCTGATTTTGAATTAAATTGATTGTAGACTTGCTGAAGTACAGGCAAGCCTCTCTTTTTTCTAAAAAGTCAGATTTGCAAGAAAAAAGGCCTCCATTGGAGTGGCTGAGTCATAAATTTGGATGCTAATTTGTTTGCATCAGATGAGACTTTCTGATTTTATCGTTATTTCCTCTCTGAAGCAGAGGCTGTTGCAAAATAGTGGTTGAAATGTTTCAACCAAGTGACTTCACATCCTGTTTAAACAGCAAACGGTGTCACTTGTCAATGCGTTGAGACCAACCCATGTAGAAGTCTTAACCTAGAAGAAAGAAAGAAGATTTTAAGGTTTTCTTTTCACGGTAAAACTCCCTCGGTTGAGTCAAATCCAACTTCTAACGATGGACTACAGACCTCAAAGTGCCGGACTGATTGCAACGACTGGTAAGCCATTCGTCTGCTACTTCAGATTATAATTTAAATAAAAGTTTCTAATCTCTCTGCTTCTTTGCTGTTGTAGTCGTGATGAACATGATTTGGTGGATGGTGATGATCGCAGCCATTGGACTGGGTGGGTTAACTTTTCTACTTACACTTCTAGTTCTGAGCAGATAAAGGTGTGATGTTTGCAGCTGCTGTGCAGGTGCCACTCACATGCATCGCTGTCCGGTGCAGCCCAACATTCCCATTTACCTGGTGGTGCTGGGAGTGAGCAGCCTCCTGTCTCTGGCTTTCACCTACTGCACCAGCGGCTACCAAGACGGAGCCTGTCACATCCTGAGCTTGGCCTGCATGACCGTCCTGCACATCTTCAGCTTCGCCTGGTTGATAGCAGGTGAGGGGAATGTTTACCTCTTTGCATTAAGGCGCTTTCTGATTTTAAGTGCTAAGAAAATGCTTGAGAGCCTTTGCATTAGTGTTACTTTGTGGTATTTAGCAATAATTCACTTGGAGCACAATGGAAAATTAAGATTAAAACTGCAGCTATTTTTGTGTATTTGTTCTGTTTAAAAATAATACAGGAAACAAATACATTTGATAAAATTGACTGCTTCTTTGGAAAAAAAAAATAAAGCTTTCTTCACAACAATTAAAGTGTTTAGAGCTAAAAGATGATCCAAAACATGAACAGCAGTACAATTTGGAAAGCAAGTGCATTTCTCTAGTTCTAACCGCTCATCTGATTAAAATCTCACACGTTATCTTCTTGTGCTCTTCCTCTAGGTTCCTCGTGGGTTTATGCAGTTTACCCTCCAAACTACACTGAGAAAGGTTCATACTGCCACAAGACAACCTACCAGTTCGCCTTTGTTGTGACGACACTGCTGTGGGTTGCCATGGGCCTGGTGATGGCCTGTGGCTGCTGCATGGCTCTGCTCACCTGCTGCACCACCGTATTTGCAGGACGCCACTTGCTGCCAGACCGCAAAAGCTTCTATGGTGCAACCAGTTTTCAAGAGCCAGCCACTGGGGATGTGTGACTTAAATCAGGGTTCAGGTTTTAAAATGATTGAGGTTATTCTTGCACTGCTGGTAGTGTAGATTTCTGTCTTTTTGCTGACAGTTTCTTGCTTTTTTCCTGACATTATTAAAGCTTGTACACTAGATAGAAAAATGTTTGGTAGCTGTGGTCAGAAATTCCACCCTACATGTCTTATTCCTGCTTGTTTCTCAAAAAAAAAAAAGTGTTTTTGCAATAAGTTAATTTGTGTTTTATAGCTTAATCCCTCAACATCAACTCAGTATCTGTTGTTCTCTTCAGGCTGTGGTACAACTCATC
The DNA here is from genome assembly GCF_904066995.2 of Poecilia reticulata. NCBI lineage: Eukaryota > Metazoa > Chordata > Actinopteri > Cyprinodontiformes > Poeciliidae > Poecilia > Poecilia reticulata. Next base: position 17,294,234 of record NC_088840.1, read on the forward strand.
AGATATCAAATCTTCTTCACATTACAGCTTCACACCTACAAAAACTCAACATTTTTAAAGTCAAAATATGATGAGACACCAGATATTTGAAATGCAAGATGTTAAAAAAAAATTCGTTATTCTGCTTGATTACAAACTGGTGACTTTTTGCAACATTCTTTGTCATTGTTTTCTTATCTCTAATCTGGCCCAGTTTAACCCAGCTAGAGTGTTCGACCTATATGACTCTGCAGTACTCCATCATCATTGTAATTATTATTTTTTTTGGTTTTATGTGTTTGAAATCTTTGTGTACCTTATTGTCCTTGACATTATTTTTTGATGCACTTACAGTTTTGATTTTATAATCTTTTCAGGTGGTGTAAAAATGCTCTTTAATACCGTTGTGTGCAAACGCAACAGACATTAAAGATATCACTATAAGCATGGCTATAAATGGGGAGGTTGAATGCTGAGTGATTATTAATCGCATTTATAATACTGAATTTGATTGAGTTGCCCTTACAATTTTGACAAAACAAGAAGTATCGTTTTCATGTGATGTCACACTTCTGGAAACTTAGTAGCTGAAAGCCATCTTGGTAGCCAGTTGCTATGAAGTTGCTATGACAACAATAAATAATCCATAAATTTAGAACTAGTTCTCGCCTCATTCCTATCTAACTTATAAATAACATAGGTTAGTTACAACTAATACTCAATTACAAATTGTTGGTTCTCTACCACCTCTGTGTAATACTAAGATAAATATCAGAGATATTTACTGTACTGCTTACTGCCAAACTAGAGAAAATAGCTTAGCTAATGTAGCGTTTCTCTGCCTACCAAGATTGCGCGGATCACTTCCGGTTCTATGTATTGGGAATTATGTTTTGAAATAATACGCAAATTAATTAAGTATTTTCCAGGTTTGAATGACAATAAAAATCTGTCCATCCATTTTTTTTTATTTTGAGACAATAACCTGGATAGGGATGTTAATTGTTTAAAGTTAAAAAAAAAGTGAACATTTTTAACAAATAGTGTAATATTAAAACTAATGGAGAAATAGATAATTCACTGTCCGTTTTAAATAACATTCATTATTATGATAATTTATCTGCATAGATTTGATTTACATTTGTCATGAATTATAATAGACAAACAACTCTACAAAACCAACCGAGTCCAATAAATTAAGGAGTTTGGTCATAACTTTTAATGAGAGCATTATTATTAGCATTATTAAGTGTTCTTGATTTTTGTACACATTTTCCAATAAATTAAGTAAATAGGTACCTGTAATACCTCCTCCAGCTTGATAGATGGCGCACTGCCGCTTGCTTTTACGTCACAACCGACGCATGTTTGTAGTAGTGAGAGCCCAGCACTCATGGCTGAAGCTAACAGAGTTTAGCTTATTGGTTAGTTAGTGTGGTTTGTGTTGGATCCGAGGGCTTGGTGAAGCTCCGAGGGACCAGTATCGGTGAGGCTACTGGTGGCCCTGGTTCCCAGTTCGGTGTTGGACCAACATGTTTAGCTGCGGCCGCTTCGCCCTTCAGGTTCTGCTCAGGCAGCCCGCTGTCAGGAGCTTCTCGCTGACTTCTGCTCAGGTCAGTGCCGCAGTGGGTTTGAAAACATGCAGTCTAACCTCTTAGGTTTATGATATTCTTATTGTTGCCTAACCTTCATCAATCCATGAGCCACACTTTTATTACCGGGCTTTGACTTTTTTTTTCTTTCTAATTCTGCTTTAGCGTTTTAAATTTACCTGACAAATTTCAGATAAATTAACATAAACAACCAGAAATACATTTGGTCACAACAAAACAACCCCGTTATTATTTTTGATATTATGAGATTATGAAATTGTTGACAACGGAAAATAAGATTATGAAAATGTAGATATCTTCAAAAATGCAGTTTTAAAACTAATTTTTTACGTAATAAAACTGTCCTGAAAGATAATGACAAGCTTGAAGTCTTATTTTTCACTATTTAAACGAATGAGATTATGCAATTTTTATATCAGGTGGTCTTACGAAAAAAATATTTCAGCATTATGATATTGAGGTCAAGTTATCTTGAGATAGTTGGAGCAAAAAGAGCTTGTAATCTCACCTCAATTAATTGACATTATGAAACTGTCATCATAACAAACCAAAGATTAAAATCTTATAATCTCGACACAGTGAGACTATGAAATTGTTAATACAGTAAGAATTGAGTTTAATTTCAACATAATTAAACTTTCATGAAATGTTGGACTGGAGTTTTTCTTATCTCACGAAAATGAAATTATTGTGAGAATGAACATTTTGAGAGTTTTCATTATTTCAATGTACTGATGTAAACAAATAGTCTCCATTTAGTTCAATTAAAATAAATTTCCACTCCTGGCATCTGACTGAAAAAATTCTCAGTTTTGGAATGGAGAATCTGTCCGAACTCTGGACCACGTTTGATTCTCATATCTCAGTTCTTACGTTGTCGATTATATGATGTTTTTTATGTTTTCTCATTGTAAAGCACTTTGAACTGCCATGTTGCAGATAAACTTGATTAACTGATTTTGACTCCACGCTGTCTTCTGATTTAAATTCTGGATATTTCTGCCTGTGTGTGACGTTTTAATGTATTTTCTTCATGTGAAGACAGCTGAAATCATTTAAATAACGTCCACAGCACACGGTTATAGTGGAGCGATGGTGGGAGGTCCCTTTGTCCAAAGAGGGCAGTCTGCCGAGGTTTAACTCCCGAAGACACAGAGTCTACAAGCTAGTCGAGGACACCAAACATGCACCCAGGGAGAAGATGGAACTCATTCTCACCCAAACTGTAGAAAGTGAGTGTCTGCGTTGATGCTAAATTACTTTGAAAAAGTCAAATATTATATTAAAACCTTCTCCTTTGGTGTAAAATAACAGAACTCGGTGGCAGAGGCGATACCGTGTTTGTGAAGAAGTCCATCGGGCGAAACAAGCTGCTGGCTCAAGGCCTCGCCGTTTACCCATCGCCGGAGAATAAACAGATGTTTGCTGAGGAGCTGAGAGTGCGTACTAAACGTAGCAATTTATTTTACAATTTAAATGGTCAAATATCGCTATTCATTGTCATTTCATCTATTTATACACAGCTTCTGCGTGAGGGACAATCAGAGCAGAGATTACAAACCAGAACAGGACTAATGGTGAGTTTATTTGGCACTAATGATTCATTTACTCAGAATTGCTCCTATGTCTGACTGAAAACACTGCGATGTAAAACAAACTGCTTTTACTGAGCGTTTTCCAACTTTTTTTTATTTACAGACAGTTGAGCTCCTTAAGCGAACCAAGCTAAAAATCATCAAAACACTGTCTGACGACTTTCAGCTCACTAAAGAAGTTGTCTGCAGACAGTTTGAAAATCAGGTTTGTCTACTTTTATTTTGTGTGCACCACTATTCACTGTTGTTGGCAACACTGGTAAAGAAATTTTACAATAAATTAAGCTATAACTGAAACTGCTAATCTTTAATTAATAATCAATATGATGCCCCCTTCTGGTAATACGTTGTTCAACCGCCTTTTGCCAAGAGGACAACAGTCAGTCCTCCTCCATTTCTCCAGATTTTCTACAGGATGTAGGTCTGGGGACTGAAATAGCCAAGAAAAAGGTTTAAAACTTTCCATGTTGACTTGATAATGATGACCCAATGAGGTCTTAATTGGTTTTTTAATTGTTTTTGATCTGAAACAACCGATTGCAATATCAGTGTGGAAAGGTGTGTGGATGAAAAGCAGGGACACTTCTTCAAGGTGGTCAAATGTAATATTGATATGCAAAATGGAAATGCAAGGCACTTGAAATATATTTACCTGTTGAAATATGGCATTCAAACAGCTTTTTGCAGGCCTGATTTTTGCACACAATTATACAGCCGTGACTATTGCGATTTGATATTTTGTGCCAGCCTAGTAAGAGTTTTTTCATGGGTTGTTGGACTGAATAACTGTGTACAAAATAACTTGAGTGAGAATACAAGCAGCTGATTTGTTCTCGTTTCTGTCACACCTCTTCAGCTGGGAATTGTTGTTGCGCCTCGTGCGTTGAGTCTGCCGTTTGAGCCAATAAAGGAACTGGGAGAATACTGGTGTGATATTACAGTGAGTTTCTCTCTCTCTTATTTTCTGTTCTTTTAACAGTAACTTCCGGACAGTTATCTTTTTTTTTTTTTTTTTTGCTTTAAAATACACCAACAATGTGCTTACTTTGCCTTTGAATTAGGAATACAGATAATTAACTGACTTACGATTAATTGTCGATTAATAGATTATTAGATAAAAATTAGTTTCAATCGATTAACTAATAAAGTCCACCCTAAACCTTCTTTTAGTATTGTAGTTTGGCCGCCGTCCAGCAGAGGGCGCCGCTAGTCATCTTTAAACGGAGCCGTTGAAACGGAAATAAAGATGGCGGCGCGGCAGTACAAGAACAGGAAAGGGAAACCCAAACAGTCCGGTGTGGGATAGAAAATGCACATTATGCAGTTCAGTTTTGAAATATAAATACCCGACATAAACTCCTTGCGTTTCTGCTTAATGACGCTTTTTCAGCCGAGCTGCAGTATTTCACATTTTATTAGTTTCAGCTACTAAGTAGTTCTTGGTTTGTTATATTTTGTAATATGTATCTTGGGTTTAATAATGCGAAAAACAAAGTTTTGATAATTCAGTCGGTATCTAATGCAGTTGTTACAAAATATTGAAATGTAGCCCTTTATACTTTGGAAAGACATTTTTCTTTTTAAAGAAAATGGCCGCATATTAATATCGTTAGTCGACCAATGAGATCTGTCAACTTTAGATGAACTAATTATTAATCTATAATTTGCGTCTCTACTCAACGTCTTCCAGGTTAATGGGATGGACACAGTTCGCATTCCCATCTCTCTGTTGCCGTACGAAGATCAGTCCGCGGTCCACAAGAAGCAGCTGAAGACGCAACGGAAGCTGCTGGCGGTCGAACGAGACTCACAGGCTGACGCCGAGGAGGACGACGCCATTTTAACGGCCGTTTCTGATGAGCAGGAAGCGGAAGACGGTAAAGACTCAACAACCGTCCAAACCCAGCAGGGATCAACATCACCACCGACTGGAAACTCTGATAAAAAGTAAAGGACTCCTAAATATTTAAGAAATATCAAGCTGATGGTTTTTATGTCGCTAAACAAAAATGCAACATGTAGGAATAAATCTTGAGCTCACTTTGGAATCGGTAAATTTGTTCTTCATTATGGAAAATAAAAGCTGTTTACTAGGGTGAGAATTTTCCTTGAGTTTTTAATTGATTTCTGGGTTTTAATGATGTATTTGAGCTAATTTATTATTCCAGTGTGGATTATACAAAATGCATCCTGATTAATGGTTAATTGGAGTATTTACTCTCTAAAAAGGACATTTGCTGAAAGAATATCATTCTCAGAACACCAAATAAGCCAAAAATGTACAAAAATAAATAAATGCATCTTGCATTTAAGATAGGAAAAAAACATTGTAAATATGTTATACCAAAAAATCCTTCACCTTCCTTTACCTTGTTGAAATGCTTTTAAAATCTTTTAAGCACCTTATCCATTTATTAATTGGTGATTCCAAAAATAAACATTAGTTCTACACAGTATTGATAAATCAAGCAGAAAGGGCTTTTCACGTTTATACAAGTATTTTTTTTAGCTACAAATCAAACGTACAAGAATTATTTTGGCAAAAAATGTAATGAATGTTTTGTACAGCACATAGACCTAACCTGTTCAAGGAAGCATAATGTCACATTTAAGAAACGGCAAAAAGGCATTAAAAATGTCAGAAAACAAGAAAAATTCAAAACTTGTTTATTGGATTTTAATTACACACTTATACAAAGTGAACAAAAACAGGGCTTTTTTTGCAACGCAAATTGAAAAATTTAACATTTAATCCTGTTTCAACATAACAAATATATATTTAAACTTCTGTAACTTTAAATTCCTTTCTGACTACAAATTCACCTTTTACTGCTGATATATAACATTTGGGTTTTTATTTGGGGTTGAGTTGGATCCGTTCACATTTACAGGCTTTTGAAGAAATCCTACTGGTATCTTGTTAGCATCGCTAAGCTACTGGAGAGAACCAGCACATTATTAATGGAGGGTTTATCTGGCATTTCAGAGAAAAATAATATATACAGAACTGCTCCTATAGTAAACATACAATGTGAAAACACAAGAAGAAAAGATGCAAATGTGTCCATCTGGACAGTTTAGTTTGGGCTTTTAAAGTTCACATTTTCTCCCAACAATCCTGCGATCAAACTGTTCAGATTGAACCTAAAACGACTGAAACCCGCAGAAGAAAAAAAGAAAAGTAGTAAAGAAAACAAGTGTTACAGATTTCTAGAACTCCTAGTAAAATAAAACAACTTGATGTTTGCTACAGAACAGCAACATGGAAAAAATAACTTAATTTGAGAGGGGAAAAAAATGTCAAATTAATCAATTTAACAGATTAAAGCTAGAATTCTGAGTTTAATCTCAGCATTTTGAGATAAAAGAATCTGTAAATAGAAGCCCAATAACCCAGAAATCTGACTTCATATCAGAACTCTGACAAAATTTGAAATTAACTTAATTAAGTTTTTTTTTATTAATCTATTAGATTAAATTATTAGATTAATTTAATCTAATAATTTAGATTATTAATTATAAAATTATTATTAATTTTTGAATTTACTCTCTAATTGCTGGGGCCAACAAGTCAAGAATTGATATTAATATTAATCAGAATTCTTCCTTAAATCTCAGAAGTTTTGAAGAAAAAAAACAGAATTCTGAGATTAAAGTCAGAATTTTGAGGGTTTTCTTCTGTAGAATTTTGCCTTAAATCTCAGAATTATTTCTCCAACACCTAAGAATTTTTTAGAAAATTCTGAATCTACTTAAAGATTTCTGAGGCCAAAAAGTCAAGAATTTTCACATTAAATTCTTCTTTTGGAGGGTTGGGACCACATTTTTAAAGATTTTTTATTTTGTTTTTGCAATAAAGATTGACCAAATCTAAGCGCCTGGTTGGCTCTCGACGAAGTCGTCATTGAAGCATAATTTACTGACTGGCTGATGATTCAGTGAATATTTTGCATCACAGCTTTCTATCTTAAAATTGTAACTAAAAACAACCAAACGCACAACAAAAACAATAAATCAGACCTTAGAAAATACCATGAATATGTTTTATAAACATCCAAAGGAGAAACGTGTGGTTCTGGTACCTTAAAAACACCGGTTGGGTTTCTCTGTAGGTATAGCCTTTGTATTTACTAGGAGTGACCGGGATTCAGACAGAGTAACACCATATCAAACAGAGTATTATCAGTTCAAGACATTGCGGGCTGCAGATCAGGAGGAAAGAAACAGGTTTTGCTCCTAAAGGAAGAGGATAAATCTGGAGATCGGTAAGTTGGGATACGATGTGTCTGTACGCCACAGCAGTCCAAAGCTACAGGATCTAGAAGCCATATTTAGCCTGGGTCTGACGCCGGGTCATCCTGTTTTCTGCCCAGTTGTTCTTCAGCTCAATCTCGCGTTCCTTCGCCTGGGAAAAAGCAAACCAAAGAAATTCAGAAACTCTGTTTATATAGTCAAAGTATGGACCTAAATCAATGTGACAGTCTGTGGCAAGACTCAAAAATATATGTTCACACAGATTAGGGCAACACAATATTTTGTAAATTCATTGTTACTGCAGTGTGTGAAATGTACATGGTGAAGAACTGCTATTAAATATTACGAATTCCGGCTCTATTTTAACTCCAGTGAAAATTGTTGGAAGTTGTTTGATTAAAAAATAAAAAAAATTTAAGAAGATAAGAACTACAACTACACTGAAACTAAGTTGTTTCAATGCTAAAACAGCTTAGTTTCTTAATTTTCCATCTATTTCCCTGCTAGGTATAAGTTGTGCTCTAGTGACCTAAAATGCGAATTAAAAAGTGTTTTTTAAAATGAAAAAGTAATGTAAACACTATGGTCAATGAAGCCTCTCCTTTATGGTTAATGTTTCCAAGAGTTATTTAAATGCTTTGCGTCTTTCAGCAGCTGCTCACCTGGTGAATGAGATACGTTATCTGATGCTTTCGCCTCTGTTGCCCTGTAGGCTGGTCTCCTCTTCTCTGCAGAAAAAAGCACTAAAGTCAGCTTTAAATGCGTCATTTATTTTTATGCTTTTTTCCAATAAAAGCACCCAAGTCTGCCGTTTTTAACCAAAACCACACAGAGCTCATGCAAAACGTTCACCTTGCTGTACGACTGGCGGGTTTGTTTTTCCTCAGAGATGCTCTTGGTCATCCACTGCTGGTTCCCACTCAGCTGGTCGTCTCCTTTGATTTCCAGAAACTTCACTTCCTCTTTGCCTCGGTTTCTTTTCCCCTGAAGCCGCATGAACTGCACAGCAGGCAAGTGAGAAGGAGTTTGTAGTGGTTTGCAAGTTAGAAGCTAATTTAAGGCCTAAGCTGAAGCGTAAATGGGTTCAGAAAGGCAGATTTATTAATAAACAGTAAATCTTTCCTACCCCTTCGTCGTCAAACATGGTGGAGCTGTCCGGCGGCTCGGCTTCTGCCAACTCCGGGTTGGGGTTCTGGTAGTACGGCGCGTCATAGTAACCCTTTAAATGAAAACAAAAGGGACCTGAAGTATAGCTTCATTATATTTATAGATGAGAACAAAGTACTTCCAGTAAAAATAATGTATTTACAACAAACTGAGAAAATGTTGGCTTTAGGGCTGAAATGATTAATCCAACCAGTTACTGAAATAATAGTCAACTAATTTAGTAATCGATTAATCGCTAACTGGAGTATAGATACCCCAAAAAATGCAATTTGCTGGAAAAAAAAAACATTTTCAGAGCAGAAATTAATCCAGAACTGTACAAAATATATTTACATTTTGCAATTACGATGAAAACACGTTTGTCTGTCGATATGTTTTACCCAAAACTCCTCAAATGGCAGTTTTAGCTTCACTCAATCCAAATTCACTAAAGAAATGCTACATTAGGCAATAACATTTTTATTTTTATTTAAAAAAAGAAATTTAATTGTTTGTTTGCATATTTTAATATCTTTCTAATATTGCATAAAAAAAGCTTAAGAGGTTAAATGAATAGAGTGCAGAATTAGATTAATCGATTCCTAAAATAAATGTTAGTTTCAGTAATAGTTGACTTTAGTTACATTTCAGGTCAGATTCTATCAGTAAAGACTTGAGCACACAGTGCATTACTCTGCGTCTGACTCGAGCTGGCTCCTATAAATAGCTGGTTTTACCTCGGGGAGCGCCTCTGGGCCAGCCATGGGTTGTTGATACTGGTCGTATTGACCGTCCCATGCGCTCGCTCCCTCATGGCTCCCTCCAAAGTCCAAAGGTGCATTCGACTGTCCCGGCTCATCAGCGGCTACGTAAGGACAGGGCTCAGCTGGGGCCGCCGGCTCAGGATCCACGATCGGGACGACGTCGGGAAGAGGCTGGGAGTCGTCCTCCAGGGAAAAGTAGTTCTGAGGGGTTATGTCCTCCTCGTTGTTCTGGTCTTCTGCTGCGATTTGCTTCGCCACCTGCAGGGCCGCTGACTTGGCCGCGGCTTTGATGGCGGAGGGAGACGCACTGGAACCGAGCAGACCCGGAGCAGCAGCTCCAGGCTTGGGTGCTTTGGGGTCTGGACGCTTAGTGAGCGTGTGAGGGATCAAAGGTCGGTCCGTCTCCTTCACTGTTAGGTTTTTGGGTTTGGGGAGAATGGAGGACAGACCTGAACCGGCGCCCTGGTGAGAGGAACGGTCAAACTGGTTAAAATGGGAATGATTCTTGTTACAGTGACAAACTAGGAGGAGAAACTAGTTTTAGTTTTTCTTGAAAGGTTTACAACTCCTTTGAACTTCAGAAGGTGAAACGAACAGAGCTAGATTATTAAAATAATCAACTAATTTAGTGATAGATTAATTATTAACTGGAGCATACAGTCCCCAAAAATGGCAGAAATATTCAGAGAATTAAGCCAAAAAATGTACAAGCTTTACAACATTTTACAACAAGCTGTACAACATTTTGCATTTATGATGAAAGAAAAATAAAAAAACTTTCTGTAGATATGTTTTACCCAAAACTCCAAGAGTGACTCAGTTTTAGCTTCACCCAGTTCAAATTGACTAAAGGAATGCTTCGTTATTTTTTCTTATTTAAAAAATGAATTGATGATTCACATCACTGAAGTATTTTTAATATTGTATAAAAAGGCTTAAATTAAAAATCTACAAAATGTTAATTTTTTTATATAATTAAACAAATGCTAGAATAATTGACAACTAAAATAATAATTTAAATCTATTTTAAGCCTCTTGAGTTTTGTTTTTTTTTTTACAGTTTTGTACAGAACAGGTAAAATTAAACTCCATTTAATTTTACTTCCACCTCACATAATTGTGAGGTTGGAGGTGGTGCTTTTTTTCTGTCTCATAAAATTCCAATAAACTACACTGAAGTTGGCAAACAAAATGTGAGTACTGATAAGATAAACACTGATTACTAGGCCGGTCACAATAATTAATAAATCACAATAAATTAAAACAAACTCAATTTCCATTGGCATGATTTATAGTTTCTCTTTTTTTCTATCTGATAAAAGTCTTAAGTTTGGTGATTTGGTCTCAACCAGCCCTTATTTTGAAGGACAATTTTGTTTACACAGACTTGTTTACACAGAATTTTGTTTACACAGACTATAAGTTAATTTTATTTGTTGTTTTATTTATTTTGAATGTTTATTTTCCAGTTTCAGTGTTAAATGTTCATTAGAATTTAAGGTTTACAGATCTTTTAGAATGTGTTTTTGAATTATTATTTTGTCACTACCATCATCTTACTTAAGAATGGTCTCAAAACAACAATATTATCGTTTATCACAATAACTTACGGAACAATATATCGTCTAGCAAAATGTGTTATCGTGACAGACCTACTCTTACCTGGGTTTGCAGCTTCTTTGGGACTGGCTCATCATCATCTGAGTCTGACTGTAAATAAAAATTATTAGAAATGATCATCTCAGGTCAACCAGAGTGAGTACTGCGCATGATCAGGGGTCTGATTTCACTTACATCTCGCCTCTGAAGTTGTGGCACAGGGATCTTGACAGGCTCCGTTCGTTTCTTGGGTTTGGGCAGACTGGACAGGAACCCTCCTGTGCTTTCCTTTGCTGCAGAGTTTTTTGCCCTGGATACTGCCTCCTTCCCTCCAGCTGCAGATCCAGATGCTTTAGGTGCAGGCAGGAAAGAGAAAAGCCCTCCCCCGCTAGTTTTACTCTCAGCTGCGGCGGAGGTCGACGTTTCCTCCGAGTCGCTCTCATCACTGCTACCATAAGCGACTAGAGACATGTTTGCTGAGGCTACCGAGGATTAGTATTCTGCAGGAACTAGTGGACATGGATGAGTCGCTCTGAAAAAGCCGCACAAGCGTGTTTCTCGGTGAGCTGACCCGAGTTTTAAATGTACGACTATCTTTGCTAAACAGATAATATAACAGCGATTAGAGCATTAAAGACGGGATGAGCTGATCAACTGGAAACACGGAGCTAGCGGATGCTAGCTAGGCCACCGTGACCTATCTTATCACAGTTTCTAGCCCGGATGCAGAAATTTTAACTGTAATGTCTGCTACTGAGCAAAACGAACACAATGTGTCGCTTTGAAGTAACTCTGCATTCGTAAACTACGGCCAGTACTCCCTTGACTCCATCAAAACATTCGCCTTCATCATCCAGTGATTGAGGACGACCGCCGACTTCTTTTTCCTGTGTTATTTACAGTAGCACTGAAACCATAGAGCCCCTAGCGAGCAGGTTGTGAAACAACAGGTTCTCATTCTAAATACTTGTGCGTTTCAATATTACGGAAAAGGATTAGGGTCATGGGCTGCACAGTGGCGCAGTTGCCTTGCAGCAAGAAGGTTCTGGGTTCGATTCCCGGCCCCGGTCTCTCTGCATGGAGTTTGCATGTTTTCCCTGTGCATACGTGGGTTTTCTCCGGGTACTCCGGTTTCCTCCCACAGTTCAAAAACATGACTGTCAGGTTAATTGGCCTCTCCAAATTGCCCCTAGGTGTGAATGTGTGTATGTTCATGGTTGTTGTCCTGTGTGTCTCTGTGTTGCCCTGCGACAGGCTGGCAACCTGTCCAGGGTGACCCCGCCTCTCGCCCGGAACGTTAGCAGGAGATAGGCACCGGCAACCCTCCCAACCCCACTGAGGGACAAGGGTGGGGAAAAATGGATGGATGGATTAGGGTTATTGAAAAGTATATGTATATCGCCACCTTCCTGAATCTAGATTCAGAAAGGTGAATCTGGAAAGTGAAGTGATTTTGGGGGGAAACAAGGTGAAAAAAAAATTACACCTTCTTATTGCCAAAAAATGATTTAAGCAAAAAATAAATAAATATTAGGCCAGTATTTTAAGAAGACCATATTTTGACATTAATCTCAACATTTTGAATGTTGAACATTTCAGAATTCTGAGATTAAAATCAGAAATTGAGATGAATGCTGAGATAAACGTCAGATTACATATAAAAATACGAAACTAAAGGTAGAGATTTGGTTTAGTTTCGACGTCATCCATGTATTTAATCTCAATTTCATGTTTGAGAAATTTACTTTGATGTGAAGTTTTGGCCAGTAGGGGCGCTGTGTTTTGATTTCATGTAAATACTGGGGGGCGCGTCTGTCGAGGAAAGCGGGTTTCCATTTCAAACCTAAATAGTCCGGAGGACGGGCTAACGTTTATACTCGGTAGAACATATTTCGCGCTAAGCAGTAGAAATTCATGTAGCGCAGAAATTGTTCTCTTTTTTTTGGCTGCGGGTTGTTTCCGTTGCTCTGAATCCAAAGAAGAAGAAAGAAAAAAATCGCCCGCTGCGTCTTCGCTCCAATTTTTCCGCGCCTGGTTTGTTTATTTGGTTGTCAGATCGACACTCTGCTTTGGTTTTTGTCGCAGAAGGTGTTCACAAGAAATTTTAAGCCATACTAGCATTTCTTTTTATTTAAACACATCTCTGATATTCAACCAGAACCATGCCGAGAACCAACAGGCAAAAGGAATACAAACCTGGAGACCTGGTGTTTGCTAAAATGAAGGGGTATCCACACTGGCCTGCTAGGGTAAGCTCCCGCCGTTACATGTTTAGCTTCCAGCTTTGACTGTGCTGCTAACTTGAATTTGTCTGTCTGCTGCTGCCTTTCTACCTTCCACTTGTTCACCCGAGAGGCCTAACGGTAGCCAGCTACCATGAGTTAGCTTAGCGCGGCCGTTTTTAGCCAGCGCAAACGAAAAGACCCAGTAGTTGGCGATTACACATTGCTTTCGTGCGCACCATAACATAAAAATTGCAGGCATCTTATTAAACACCGATGCCGTCATTGAATTATTTGTTAGTTCTCGTTATGCGCCGCTTTCGTGTCCCCTGAGGCCTGTGGAGGGGCTAGCGTTAACTTTAAGCTTTTCGCAGCCGTTACAGCGCGTGAGCCACAAACTAACGGTCATGTCAAGCACCTATAACCGCTGACCGTGTGCGAACGTTAACTAACAGCTTAACATGCGGTATAACAACGCACTAAGTCATTTATCGTCATTAAATGCATATTAGATATGTCTGTTTTCTTTACAGCTGTTTAATTACTGACTTATTCGTGATGGTTTTATGCATCGCTGTTTGTAAACATGCGCACCTGGCCTCACAATTGCGCTGCCTCTCACGTTGAAACGGTTTTCTTTTTACTTGTTCTGTCACATCATGTCTTCAGTTTGCCATTTAAGACGGCCACTGTTCATTTCGGGGTTAAACATTTTTTGTCACAGTACCCTTGGTCGTTGGACATTTCTATGCGTTTATTTACACAGTTTGACCAGGTTCTGTATGTTCGAGTGAAGTTTAAATTTTCATGTTTTTTCTCACCCTTTAAATGAAACGGAGAAATGTGTCTCTCTCTCATTTTTCTTACAACCCCAAATTGTACTGGAGTAATACTTAAACATAACTTTACTAATGTAAAAATGTAATTGACCAAGAAGTTACCTTAGTAAATGTAACTGAGAAAAGTAGTTAATACCATTTTTTTTTTTCAATAAAAGTGATTGCAGACAGATTACTCTTTACCTTCAGCTGTAACAGTGACTTTTGGCAGTGTCTTTTCCCTCCGTTTATTCAATCTTATCAGCTTTGTATCAACAGAATTTGGGCCCAGCCCTAACTACCAGCTCACAGCGCTCCTATCTGGTGAATGCCAAAAGCCCCGTCTGGCAGAGGCAAATGGTCACCATGTCTGTCCATCATTCTGGTGGTGGCGTTGTCCCTCTGTACTTAGCTGTGTGCTATTGATATCCCCAGAATGACAGGCCCAAAAGGTGCACAGAAAGGATGTTCAGCAATTTACTATTATTAGATTATGTGGCTCAGACTGTTGATTTAACTAGTTTGAGAAAGCATCCTTTCCCATTTTTCTTTTTAAGTTTGCATTTTATGATTCATCTCCTCTTTTCTTTCCCAGATTGATGAACTACCCGAAGGAGCTGTGAAGTCACCCTCAAACAAGTACCAGGTGTTCTTCTTTGGGACACATGAGACGTAAGTATTTTGTGTTTGACCTGTTGTTGATTTACTTTGTGCAGGAGAAATGTCAAAAACTGTGCCACTTTACTATTTTAGATTGGTCAGCTATCAATTACTGTGTAGCCTCAGCACTCACATCTTGGCACACCCTATGAAAATGCTGCATTTCAAACAAAAATTCTTAAAACTTTTTACACCTCTGTTATTACTCATTACTTTCATCCTTAACCAAATCAACCAATCAATCACTAACATACATTTTGTCACAGGTAAATAACATGTACTTTGCAGACCTCTGTCATTGTTGAAATATTTTTGTTGTGAGCTTGATTTCAGATTTTGGTTCATCTCAAATGTTCAATGATCACAGGGCTTTTCTGGGGGCCAAGGATCTTTTCCCATATGAGGAATGCAAGGAGAAATTTGGAAAGACCAACAAGAGGAAAGGCTTTGCTGAGGGACTCTGGGAAATTGAGAACAACCCCACTGTCACTCACGAAGCCTACGAGGTTGGTAGTCTGCCTGAATGACTGTGTATCGCTGGGCAAAACATCAATATTGCAAACAACTGCTCAGATTAATAGAAGTACCAAATAATCAGGCTCTCTCTGTCTGGTATATTTGCGGGTGTTTCACTGGTTAAAGCAGCAGAAAATGTTCTAAGGGAGCGCTGAAATGTTCAGCTTTTCTTTTTTTCCCCACCATAACCTCAAATGCAACCATGTTTTCAATAAACTACTGTGTTGAGATAAATATAATGAATCTTTGGTCGTGATTTTTGTCAGTAGCTTTACTAATTCCTTGCTATCATAGGTTTTTGTTTGCAATGAAAGTGATTAATACTGTTTAGTAAGATATATGTTGTTTTTATTTACATTTTTACCACCATTATCACATGCTTCCCTAATGTTGTGCAGTTCTTAATTCCTGTACGACTCTTTTTTGTTTCTGGTGTTTTACGGTTTTGTTTTATAAAATAAAATATCGACCCGATCAATGCAACAGACAAGTTTTTAACCTCTAATGCTGTTATATAGAATGATTTATGAATGGATGTCCATCTCTTGGTTCATGGTGACGTTTACATTTGTATTGCTTTTACATTTACTTTATTCTCTTTTTAGTCGGCAAAGAACGAGAACTCATCGGAAGCTACTGGAGACATAGGCGGCTCAGAGAAGGCCAACACCGAGGGCAGCAGTGACGAAGAGGAGGGGACTCTGATCATCGACGAGAAGAACGAGAGGGGAGGGACTAAACGAAAAGCAGAGGAGTCCACAGAGGTGAGCTTCAATCTGTCAGATTGTCCAAACCGTCACGGTTAGATTACTGCCAGGCTGTCATCAACGTTCGCTGCACTTTGATAGGAATCTCCCAAGCGGCCAAAGATTACAGAGGAAGAAGGCGAAAAGCCCAACACAGAGGCCAAGCTCAATGATGTGGAAGGAACCAAGGCAACAGCGCCTTCCTCACAGAGCGAGTCGAAACCGGAAGGCCAGGAGAAAGCTCCAGCAGAGGCCCAGCTAACAGCAGAAAAGGTGAAATGTTCTCATTAATGATGGCTACGATCAAACTATTAGAATTGACTAACATACTTTTAGGCTAGTAAAGATGCTGCATGTCATTAGTCAGATAAACCAAACCTGGTTGTCTGTTTATACAGAGTGTCTGTGTGACTATCTGGTTTCAGCTACATACCAGTTCAACAGCAAGATATCTCTTATTTAATACAAATTTAAACATAAATGACAGCATTTTATTTATATTACAGTTTAGAATTTAAAATGTTTTTGTTATTTAAGAAAGGAATTGAATTATAAGCATTTTTTATCCATTTATAATATTGTGTAAAAAAAAGAATTAATCATCAGAATAATTGTTACTAAAATAATCATTAGTTGTAGCTTTTTTGTGCATGTGGTATTTATTAATTTTACACTGCTCATGTTTAAACCACTGCACTAATTACAGTTTTCTTTTCTCCCCGCAGCCTGTAACAGACAGCGCTTAACGTCGACTCAGAAGAAAACCAACAACCCTCAATTCTTCTCTCTGAAATTCAAGGCTTCGAAATAAACACCTGCAGAAGGCCAGATTTCAGCTGTTTAATTAATGAGCGAATTATGTGAGGAAAAAACTTGTATTGAAAGACAAACAAATTTCCATTTGCCACTATTGGGATATTATATATCCCAGAATAAACAAAAGTAAACATTCGCTGATCAGGCTTCAAACAATTGAATTGAGCGTTTTCAAGCTCGTGTACAAACAGGATTTTGGTGTTTATATATTTTTTATTTCTAAGTGCAATTACATAATTACAAAGACTGAATAATGGGTGTCAAAACATTTGCCAGTATGAGGGAAGAAATAAACTTAATATATACTGCATTTAACACAAAAGAAGATTAAATCACAAACTACCCCCATTCAGTGGGTTTTAAAACATAATGTACAGAAGAAAAAGAAAACAACAAATTTTCACCATCTCAGCTTTAGTTTGTAACCATTTCACCCGTTTGTATCAACCTGCTTCTCAGCCTCATTAAACCCTTTATTATTCAGTCATTGAATGCATGATCAGTCTTGACATCAGCATCAGCAGCAGTGTTGCTGCTTTGAAGTGAATGCTTCACCAAAGGTGACCAAACTGTGTAATGAATTTCTACGTTTTCCCCACATGTAGACTTCTTGGCTTCCAAACCCATTGAACATGCAAACCCTGGTTAGTTCAGCCTGTTTCACCCACAGATCTGCCCTGAGATCTCAGCCGATGACGACTTGCGTAGAAAACAGACATTCCTGAGCGTCGTCTCAGCTCGATCTTGAAAGGTTACGGTGGGGTGGTGGTAAAGTATCGATCATCTCAATGAAGCCCGTCAGAACCATAAACTCTGTACACAAGCTCTAGTTACATTTTTCCAAATGTGTCACCAAGATTCACTGCATTCACAGATTAGTTGCACAGAATTTTCTTTCGGAAATGTTATTGCTAAAATTGTGAACGCTAACATAATTTGATTGTTTGTTTTATTCCTCTAAGAAATCAGAGTGTTACCATTACAGAGTGTTGACTTTGTAAAATTTAATTTAATTTTTTTATTATTTTGCCCAACCTTTTAACTGGAATACGAGTCATTTTACTTCAGTGGTCTTATTGTTTTCGCTGTGATACAAAGTTGTGGATGTGATTGTTCTCATTTCGTTGGTGTTATTTCATCTGTTTACCAGTGTCGGCTTAAAAGTTTATCAAGTCATTGGAAAAAAAAGGGAAAGCTACAGTAAAAAAAAAAAAAAGATTATAAATCCTTTCCTTCAACTTAATATTCAGAGTAAATTTTGTTTTTATGCGTTTTTATTTTAAGTTTTTGGGGTTTGCTTTTTCTGTTTATTTCAGATGCTGACATTCATCTTAAGCTACTGCCTAGTTTGCCATTGTAGTTGCCAGTCAATTTAATAAACATGTTGATTACAAAAAATGAATCCTGCTTTTGTCGTCTTTTGGGTTTCATTGGTGTTAAAGTGAATTATTAGATTTAACCAATAGGATCAGCAGCTTTTCACCTGTTTATCATAATTTTTTAATTCTTTTTCTTTCCCCAAACTACTCTGGAAGTTGAAACTTGATTTAATTCAGAAGAAACAATCAAATACAAAAATGTACAATTTGGATTAAATAAACACGAATTGATGCAGCAACGTCTGTCACTTCGGTCTTTGAGGACGTTCTTTTAAGCGCAGTTGCGCATGCGTGAAATCACGTCAAGACGCTCCGGTCCAGCAGGTGGCGCTACAACTAGGTAGCCTCATTCGTCCTGCTACATGTGACATTGACATCAACAAAGGGTAAGCTATATATTATGTATCCAGTTTCCTTTCAAATCCACATTCATATTATAAAACTAAAACAGTAGCTGCAGTTTTACAGTAACATATTTGCGAAAATAGGTGCGAGTAGTTAAGAGCTAATGCTAACGGATGTTTACCATTGAGCTAACGTTAGCCTAGCTTGGGTCAGTGAATTAAGAGTTGACAAGAAGGATAACGTTATTTGCTTTGGTTCCTGCAGCACCATGAGGCTGACCGCTCTCCTCTCGATGGCAGCCCGGGTTGTAGCGCCTAAAGATTACCGTTACGGCACCAACAGGCCCTGGACGGAGGCTGCTAAGAGGATGAATCCTCCGGGAAGGAGGAGGAAGAAGGTGTTTGTAGAGCCGATAGAGGCAGAGGACTGGGCCATACTGAAGGGGGACATGGTGAGAGCAAGACACAGTCTAGAAGAAATAATCAAGTCTTCACAGACTCATTCTAATGGTCCAACGCCGTAAGAGCTGCATGGACAGCTTATTTTTAGTGCTTTATTTTACTGGAAAACACCACAAAACATTCAAACCTACTGCCATCTCCTCAAACAGAACTCTCCTCAGACTTGGATGCAGATTCATTGTCTTAACTTAAACATAAATAAAAATGAAATTGTTATAATTTACAGTAGCATATTTGATTCCCTAAATGTAGTTGACAATGTGTCACCTGAGGATGACAGTAGCAGTTCTGGATTATACAGTGGATTCTATTTTTCTTTGCCTGAAACTCTGCAATTTCTGTCTGCTTTTACCACATTAGAAAAATCATAGGTCTCTAATCATCCAGCAGTGCAAAAAAAAACAAGCAACACCTGTGAATGACACATCATCAAGATCAAGAAAAACATATAAAGCACTGCAGACCTCAGTTGCCTTAGTTTGGTGTTCACAGTTTATCAATAAAGGATCTTTGGAAAAGGTCAAAGCCACTGCGGAGCAAAAAAATATCAACGCATATCTGACATTTCCCAGTAACTATCTTGATTCTCAAGGCAGACTGTAGTTTGACAACATAGAAACAGACCTGGTAGCGCAGCAGGACATTGATCCAAAAGACACCAGCAAGTTTAGCTAATTTTGACTTGTACCTCTAACATGACAGATTAAAAAAAACAAAGAATGTAAGAAAGTGTGAGCCAGAATTCATTCACCGTGACGTAAAAGTCTAAATGCCAGTTATTTGTTGCCATTAAGCATGACAAGAGCCATTACCAGGTTTATTTGTCAATTGTTTTTTCCACATTCTTCCTGAAGAAATAATTCTTCTTGGTCAAGTTCCAAACTTGGGTTACAAGGCAGTAGACTGGACTCTCTTACTTTCACTATCCTAAAGGAAAAGAATACAACACAACCTGGTGTTTCCAACTCAGTAACTACTTTTGGGTTTACCAGTGTTATAGGTAAAATGTTGAATGTCAAGTCGTTTCAAAACGTTTTTCCTCACAGGTTGAGATTCTTGCTGGTAAAGATAAAGGGAAGCAGGGAAAGGTGATCCAAGTCTTTAGACGCAGAAACTGGGTCATCTTGGAAGGACTGAACACGGTAAGAAATCAATTCATTAAGACTTCACTGTATGCTGTAATATTTAGCCAAATCTGTGGTTTTTCTAAGTTTGTGTTAAAAGTTAGAAACTACGGTTGTAACAGCAGCAGGAGGCTGAACACAAAGTTTCTCCACAGTAGTTCTCGTTATTCATACACAGTTTGTAACTAGTAATGCAGCTTGATACTGATAATAAACAGCTAGGTTATAAAGAAGCACCAGCAGGTTTGTGACTGTTTAACATTTTATTACTTTTTTACTTTGCGTTTCAAGTTGGTATTCGTTATCCAGCTCTGGTACTTGTTTTTGTGTCATCTTATTTAAAACTTTGTATGGGATCTGGCCTGTCTGGCTCAGATTGGATTCAAACTTTGTAATTTTTTGTGTTTTTATCCCTGCTATTGTGAGAGTTGTTTTCTATTTAAGAATATATTTTTAAAAAAACCCACAACCTAGCATTTGACTGCTTTTGCTTCTCCGATTCTCCTGTGACGTCCATCATTAAAATCTCATGTGATTCTTTCTACTTGTGATGCTGTTAATGATCTGAAGGTATCATGATCTGTATGTTTTGATGACTAGATACTGAGTTTTGTCTTCAGAAAGTACTAGAAAATAAAACTTTCTTTGTATAAAACTTTTCATATTTCACCATAAAACTCAGTATTTGTTTTCTTTTCCACAGCCCGACTCTTTAACTCCACTAGATGGAGCCATAAAGCTGACTGAGTTGTGACAGTTTTATTTTTTCCTGCTGTAGCATTTCAGGTATGTGGGGAAAGTGAACGATTACCGTGGGACCTACGTTGCCAGCGAGGCTCCTTTGCTGCTCCGTGATGTCGGCCTCGTTGACCCCTCAGACAGGTAGGATAAAGAGGAAACAAAAAAACAGGACGCGCTTATTAAGTTCAGCAATTTTTAACCGTGTGAAAACCTTAAGAAATATTTCAGTTGAAATCAGAACACAGAGTTCAGTGTAGGGACAAAGTGTCGCAATAAGCAATGAATCAATTAATGTCATGATCAATTAAAATGAACCCAACAAGGGATATTTTGTTTACAGAGACTTCATAATGCATTTTATTCATGGTTTTAGTTGTATGTGGTTTATATCTCCTTTTTTAAATAGTTTTTCATTGTCATGTTTTATTTTGGATATTTAAAATATCTTCCAATTTCTGTGTTAAGTGTTCTTAAATTAAAAATTAAAGTGTTTTACGTTATGATGCTGTTATGTTATTGTTTATCACAATGTTGGAACAATTTACCACCCAGCAAAGTTTACATCCAGTGTTTCCCTCCAATACAATCATAGATATGGGATGAAAAATTATTTACTCTTCATTTGGGGGGTAAAAAAACGTCAAATTCTGTATAAAGTAAAACACGCAGAAAGCAGGATAGCAACCACCAAAAAAGGCACCAGTTGTAATTTAATCTCTCAATGAGTCTGTTTCTGTCTCCCAATATTTTGATAGACAAAAGAATCTAATGTTGAGCGATTTGGCAGCTTTTAAAGTACCGGAGCAGATTTTTTCTGTCATTACATTTTGGTGGTTAATCTACAGGAAGCCCACTCAGATTGAGTGGAAGTTCACAGAAGAAGGCGAGAGGGTGAGAGTGTCCAGCAGGACGGGACGAATCATCCCCAAACCTGTGGTGGAGCGACGAGACGGCATCGTGCCTCTGCAGTGGAAAGGTGAGCGGGGAGCAGATCACCTCAGTCAGCACATTAAAGCCAGATGATTTATTTCCTACACCCAGAGTAACTTTTACTAGAGCTATCCTGTCATTCCCACAAATGAAAGTCACATAAGGAATGTTAGCATTGGTTAAACTCGTCTGGAATGATGCCATTTTTGTTTATTTATATGTTTTTGTGTATTTGTTCAGGTATATTCCCTGTTAGATGGGGGCGGGGAGGGTGAGGCTAAGTAGTCACTAAAAGTTGTAATATTTTTAAAAATAGGTTGAAGGATTACAGACACGTTTTCAAAATGCTTTAAATTGGACCTATTATGCAAAATTAACATTTTTGTACTTCCATTTTGGTCTCCACTGCTTCTAAAACAGCCCAAGAGTTTAAAACAAAAGCATCCAGTCATTTTTTTGGCAATAAGTAAATATCTTTTGGTGTCTGAAAGATGAGCCGTTTCAAAAACCTCCTGATAGAAAAGTCATATTCCGTGGGCATTGCGCCGTTACCTAGCGACCGCAGCAGAATTCCACCCGTCACCTAGCAACCCAAGCGAAACTCCAGCTCCTTCGATCAACTGGTTTTACTGCTGTATGCGCTCTGCAATGACTTCTGGCTGCTAGCTGCTTATTTGGATTTAAAGCGACAACAGACCTGAAAGAAGCTCAAACTAGGAAGAACTGCAGACTGAAATCTTATTTTCTAAGAACAATTTTGTGCTGAAAAAATTTTTTATGTGTAGCCCTTAGACATATCCAAGGAATATATGTTCAAGGAAGCATAAAAAGTCACCTTTAAAACACATTTAATTTCACTTTTCAAACTGGAGTTATTTCTGTTTCCACACAGACGGGTCCAAAGACACCAGTCCTGAAGACGCGCTTGAAAAAACGTACGTTCCATCTCTGAAAACCCTGGAAGAGGAGGTCATGGAGAAACTGGGTATTCAGGAGCACAGGAGGCACCAGAAGTCCTACTGGTACTGAAGATAAGACTGGTTCCTCCTGGTTCTGTCCGGTTCTTATAGCCGTGCTGACCATAGCGTCCTCTGGACTGTGTAAAGACAACAAAAGGAGCCCAAACGAACTTACAAACACTGTTTCAGCATTTTGTGGGCCTCATTTATATGCAACTTATGTTCCTGAGGTATTCTGGGGCTTCTTTCTTTTTTTAGAATATTGTGAATAAATGTCTGGCCTGTGTTTTATCGTTTTGCAGGAAACAATGTAATAAATGGCGAAGTGCTAAATCCAAGGTTGTGAATAAGTACTGGCCTGCGGTTTCACACCTCCACAAAATAAAAAGAGTTTTTCAAGCTTAGTGGGGCCTTTCAAACCTTTTTGACTTATTTTGGTTTTAAACGTACCCAGACAATGTTAGCAATGTAAGTTTGACTATTAAATAGAATGTCGTATTCTATTAAAAAGGAGTTTAAATCTCTTAAAAATAAAAAAACAAAACAGCAACCTCCATCAAAATTGTTTTATGAGTGCACCATCTTAAAATGTAGGACTATTTTTAATAAAACTTCCTTTTCTTTTGCTGCAGCGGGTCATTGGAGTAGTTTCCCAAATGATATTAACTGTACTTGTTATAAAACGTTTGCACATTCAGTAAAACAATTACCATTAAATAAGCAGATTTTCACACATTGTTGATGCAGAAAAAAATGGGTTTATGTAGAATTGTAGTTTGATTGGTTTTAGTGAGATTTAAATAATGACTCAAATGTGATTTAACAGATTTTGACCTGGTGAAAAGCTGGTGCAGTAATTCATAATCTGTTAAATCATATTTGATTAGCATCAGCATGCAGGTGGAAATTATATATTTTTTTGTTTTTTGACTATAAGCTTGTCTTTTGTTTTTAAAAGGTCAATAAAATGTTGTAGATACTTTATATACACAACCTAAAAACGAAACAAAGCTCTTTTGACCGTTGCATATTTTAAATGTTTATTTTTATCTGAACACCACTTTGATGCAACTATAGTTGTTTTAAGGTGCTTTATAAATAAAGTAGTAGTAGAAGTAAAAAAAAGAAATGTTTTTTAAAAACTAATCTTTCTTCCAGCAAGCAGGCTATTATTTGAATTTCTAAATATAAAATATATGATGCTGAGAAGTGGGTCGCTTTGACCAACCATGTTCTGTGTCGTAGAGCCTGAGTTTTTAAATTGTGCCATTGTGTATCCTCTAGCAGTACGGAGGACCAAAATATTTATGCTTTTATTTTTTTATTATGTCAGTTTTGGTCCTCCGTATAGCAGACGGCAGTGAGGAGTAGCATTATCTTATAGCCAGGACTAACAGAACAGTAATAACTTTATTCCAGGCTTCATCCAGTCTGTCTGAAAAATGAGATTATTAGTACTATTGGCAGCTTCAGGAATGGAAACGGGTGCCGCCTGTTCTGGATCAGTCATAAGGCAGAAAATGGGCTTATTTTTTCTTCTTCTTTTCTTTTTTTTCAAACCAATGCCCAGACAGACCCGAACGCAGCTCTCCAAAACTTAAAGCTGTCAGACAAATGAGTCTGTCTTTCCAAAATGTCTGGGAAACCTGAGGGAGACATGGAAACGGTCTGGAAGGAGAAGACTACACAGCCTGGATAGTTTCAACAAAGTCCTCACTCACCTCATATGACTCTTTCTCTCTGGCACCACCTGCGACGTGTTAAAGCTTCGCAAGAATGACTTAATCTACAAATTTATTACCAGCTGTGGAAAATTAACTTGGTGCAAAAATAGTTTAGAAACTTAATCAGGCTACAAGGAGGGAAAAAAAACACCTTGAGTTGCATTTATTACAGGATAATTACTATTCCTTTTTATTTAGTCGAAATAACCACAGATGCTTGTCTTAACTGCTTTACCTTTTTTGCTTCTGGCAGGCTTCCCATTTTAAATGTTTTGACCAAACACAGGAAGTAATTTTCTGAAATGACTATATGGTGCAACGAGGAAGAAGGCGCCATTTCTTCTGGAGCCACCTAGAAAATCCAACATGGCTACAGCCAGGTTCATTTTTGAAGCTGGTGAAAAAACTTCCAAGTTAATGTACCATGCATAGTGGTCATTACAGTGGACAGCTGTCTAAAAGCCATCTTCTTGTGCTTCTTGTGGATTTTTATGTTATAAATGCACACAGACCACTGAAGTGGACACTAATGCATCATAAAATACACTATCAACTACTGGACATCAGCTACAATTGCAAGAAATTATTTTTTGTTAAATCCAATATGGCCGACAGACAAAAGAGCATGCCGACTGACCCGGACCCTCTTTCTACTGTATTCGACTCTTGCAGGTAAAAAACATATTGTGACATCAGATAACCACTAAAGAACAATACTACTGATGTATTTTTCAAATAACAAGTTTGTATTTGGAGAAAAAAAGTGTAAAAAAAATTTTTACTACCTTTTTTTATGCCGTAAGAAAATAAAAAAGGAAAAAAATCCTGACACAAAAGATCAAAATTCATGCATGAAAGGATTAATGTGGCTTGAAAAAGTATTCACACCCCTAAACATAGTATTTTAAAACATTTTAAAACCCTGAGAGCCATTTGTTGCCTTTCATAAACATTTAACTTAAAGCCACAAAAGCTACACATTTCAAAATAAAATGGATGGGTGAATGAAGAAAATGAACATTATTTTGATTATTTGGCTTTAAAGTTTACAAAAATCGAATACATTTTTAATAAAGCATTAAAAAAAAAGAGTTTGTAACCTAAAGGCCAAAACGTTTGTTCACTAAAATATTGCTTACACTTTTTGTGTAAAAACTTTAGACATTTTAAAACAATGATACATTTTTAGCATTTTTTTATTTTTGTGTTTTATTAAGAGCCAATACATCTGGAACTGCAGGTTGCAGACGCCTCCGCTACAAAAAACTTCACAATTTGTCACATAACCACAACGTTTAATATATTTCATTGAAATATTTTCTAATAGGCCAAAACAAAGTAATATCTACCTACAAACTATCAGGATTTATTTATTTATTTGTATTTTTCCACTTGATTTGAAAGGAAGTCCAATTCTTCCTTTCAAAATTAAATGAGTTCAGTCAGACTGTCAAGTCTTCCCAGAAATTCTGTATTAAATTCAGGTCTAAGCCATTTTAACACATAAAATACTTTGGATTTAAATTATAATATTGGAGAAGACAAAAATGCAAAATCTTATCAAGAATTTTTTGCTGTGATTATTTCAAGATTACACTTGAAATAAGACAAAACAAACTTGCAAGTAACTTTTCAGCTATACAGGAGCTTACTTGGAGTCAATAATTCCTTAATATCGATGGAATAGTTTTAGTTCACAAGCAGATAATTTCACTTACGACAAGGTAAAATTGTATTATTGTAAGTGAAATAATCTGTCAGTGGATCTAGCATTTTTTAAAATCAATAAATTAATGAATTATTGACTTAAAGCAAGCTTTTATTTCTAGCTGAAAAGTTATTTGTAAGGTAGTTTTCTTCCCTGATTGTCTTATATTTAGCTCCAACCTTCAACCTATAACCTATAACCTCTGACCTTCACTCCCACTCCATGATGCTGCCATCACTGTTATTGTTTTTATACTGTTTGATGTGTTTGTTTAGAATCACACTTATTGTCCATTCTTAGACATGTTTTGCTGTGTGACGGTAGCTGATATAACAGGAATCTATTTAGTAAAAGGGATCAAATATGTCTGACCTTTCAGAATTGATTTGTCATTCACAATTTTTATTCCTTTATGTCGGCCTATCACAGACATAGAGAGGTTTGTGGTTGTAACGTAATAAAAGTTGGAAGGGGTTGTTAATACTTTAGACAGATGACTTTATGGGAAATCCAAACTGTAACTCGGAAATCTTAATTCTGATTAGAAAATAACATGATGGCACAAACAAAGAGTTATAATCAAAATTTGCAGGAAGCTAATTTTGCTTCTTTATTTTCTCGTTGCTGTTTTTTATAAAGCGCTCATCCATTCAAACCTCTGGAATTAAAACATTTTGGCCACACGTTCATAAATAAGCCAACATTTTCACTTTTACCCATAAATATACAGCTTTATATGAACGGATAAAATAACCAGTGAGTTTAATGTGATCTACAGGTTTGTGTGAAAGGAGCGTGCTTCATGTGAAGGTTTCTTTTTCCACCTGGTCGACCACATTGTATTGATTTACCGTGAAACCAAGCAGCTTCCATGCCAGCTCGTCAGCTGGTGAAGCAACTAAAGCTTCATTCATCGACAGAAGAGGCTGACGTGTTGCAGATCGTACGTTTGTGCGGAGATTTCACAGTGGATCCCTATACCATAATTTCTGGTCAGTGCGATGCGGAAAACGTGGTGAGTCGTCGGTTTGGCCGGTGGTGGGATGAGTGCTGCAGATTTTCCCAGACTCGCCCCTCCTGAACCGGTTTGCCTCCGCATCCAGGAGGGAATAAAAGCTGCCAGTCAGCGGAAACATGTTTTTTTTTTTTTTTTTTGAGGTTTTCAACTTTATGGGAGGAAAAATGAGTCTGAGGCCGGTCGTCTCTACTGTCACTGTACGGCTTTGAGTCTGCAGCTAGGTGAGGGGTAGTGGTGAAGTGGAACCGATGCATTACTTCATTTGTCTTATTTATTCTTTTTTTCCATTTGCTCACAGAAAGTGCTGATTTTAGCCTCGAGTTGTCCGTCTTATAATTTCTGTCTTGCGGTGAGTTGACAGCAGTTCTGGTAATCCAGTTAAAGGAAACCGCTTGCATGACTCAAGCAGAATCAAAGATGCATAAAGAGTAAACTGGAGGCTCTGCTGCTGTTTAGCTGAGTCACATTTGTTCCTCGACCGCAACCATTAATGAGTCCCACCTGGCAGCGATGATTGCATGTAAAACAGCTGAATTTACAAGCAGAAACTGCTTATTGAGCGTGAGATTATGTCAAAAGTAAACTGATGAAGTGGTGGAAAATGCGTGTTTAAAACACAGATTTAAAAACCCCAGGACTTCCAGAACATCTGAAGAGCGTTTCAAACTAAATTCAAGTGCTGCTCTGGACTCGGCACATGATCTAAGCTGCAGCTTCAGTGTAATGACAGAGTCTGATTATAGGCTGGATGTTTAAAGGCTGCTGGAAAATGTAACTTTAGCCCTCATGCAGCTCTGAGCCATCGTCTTGCCTGCATGTTTAACTGTGTTTGGGCAAATTTAGTCAGCTGCAAGAAGATATTTGCATATGACTGTAATTTATTGTGGTTCAAATGATAAAACAAACTTCTTTAGATCTTTAATTTCTTCTGATAGCTTCAGTTTTCCAGACCAATGTTGTGCTTGGCTGCTTTTGAAAATAAAATTTAAGTACGTAAACATACTCATAATTGAGCCAGATTTCTGTATTCTGTATTATTTTTATTGGTCTAATATTATATAATAACTGTAAATCTTGTTTACATTGGCAATAAACTGAAAAATAATCAATCTACTGAAAAAAAGGATTGAAAACACAATTCTGGGGGTAAATTGAGTTACTGAAATGAAGAAAGTTCTTAATAATAATTTATTGAATTAAACAACAATAAAAACTTTGAGTAAAAAGCCATTTTTAATCATTTTACCTTTTTACAGCACACACAATTTAGATTTCTGAACCTCAATATTTCATGAAGCTCAGATCACATACATTTATTTTTAAATTTCACGAATTAAAAAAAAAGGAAAAGAAAACATCTATTATCAAATCTGAGATGACCAGCCGCCGCTGGTCATCCCTCTGCTGGACGGCGGTCAAACTACAAGAATTTGGAACAACAACAGTAAGAAAAGGTCCAAAGGATTGAAATTAATCAACTGGAACTAATCCATCCATCCATTTTCTTACACCCTTGTCCCTTACTGAGGTCAGGAGCTGCTGGTGCCCATCTCCAGCTAACGTTCTGGGCGAGAGGCAGGGTCACCCTGGACAGGTCACCAGTCTGCTGCAGGGCAACACAGAGACACACAACCATGCACACACACATTCACACCTAGGGAGAATTTAGACAGACCAATTAACCTGACAGTCATGTTTTTGGACTGTGGGAGGAAACTGGAGTACCCGGAGAAAACCCACGCATGCACAGGGAGAACATGCAAACTCTATGCAGAAAGACCGGGGCCGGGAATCGAACCCAGAACCTTCTTGCTGCAAGGCAACAGCTCTACCAACTGCGCCACTGTGCAGCCCACTGGAACTAAATTTAATCTAATAAATCATTAATGGACAATTAATCGTAAGTCACCTCACTGATTGCAAGCATAGCTCAGAGAACTATGACCTCAGAGTTAAAAAAAAAAAAAAAGCCAACAAAAACTCAAACTCTTTCAACTACACCTATAAGTCAAAGGTCTAGCAACAATCCAAACACCAATTTTTGACAACTTTCACCTCTTCATTATCCAGTAAAGTACCTGAAAGTACATCAGTGTGTTCATCTTTTTGAAGTCACAATGGAGGATTTCAGGAATAATCAGAAGGGTTGTTACAAAAATATTTTATCTAAACACAGATTTCTTTACTCTTTTATGACATCCTTATAACCTGATTTGTTAGTTCACACAAGTTTTAAACAGAAAGTGTCTCTTTATGTCCTGTGAGGGAGAAATTCTTTGTATAAATGATGTTATTCTGTTGCCTGTGGAGTCAATCTGGGTCACTGTGACAGCTGGTCCACGTCAGAAGCAAGACCTCTGATCTCCGGCTGCTCTTTGAGCTCTGACATTTCCTTCCCAGACTGTCACCTGGGTGTCAGATTCCTCAGGTGTGCAGAGCCAAGAGATGCTGCTGAATCACAGGACGGCCACCACAAAGCACCATTCACCCGCTGCACACTTTCCCCCATCTTATTTTTCTTACTAGGCAACAAAAACATACAGGATGACTGCATAAATCTGAAAGTAATTCATTCAAGTAGAAAGCTAAATGTTTAGCCGAAACAAATACACTCTGCACAGAGAAACAGGGTTCGTGGAGGTTGTGTTATTTTTGATTTTCTGTTGTGTGGTTCTATAAACATCTTGTTGGGGTTTGTTCTTGTTTCTTGTGGTCTTTGCTTTCCCTGCTCCAGTACGCCGAATGGGGCAGCACATCTAAAACCAACACTAACCCTGTGTTTGTGTCACAAAATAAAGCTATGTGACTTTTATATAAAGCGAATCAAAGCAAATTGTTGATTCAGTCAAATATCCTGAATCTTAGAGACTTGGGTAATTTAAAAATGCTATTAGTTATGTTTAAAGCTATAGAGAGATTACTGCCAAAAGTTCTTTGTCTTTATAAAGAACTGTGATAGAAATAACAGAGGGAAATACTATTTCCATAGTAAAACTGCTTGTGCTATCTTAAAACAATTATGCATTTTGGAGCATGGAGTAAAAACTATGGAACAATTTGTATGAGGAGTTAACAGTAATGTTAATAGTTAGTAATTAGGAGAATAATATATTGTTTACAACTCGTATTGGTAATTTAATGCATACGGCCATGAAAACGTAATTAAGAAAGGGACGGGTTTACACAAGGTTTTTTCTTCTTTCTGCTCCCTTTTCACTTGTTGGTAAGTAGAAAGAGAATGTTTGTGAATTGATAATGAAATTTGTTAAATCAAGTGAATAAACTAGTTGATTTTAGTCAGAGATATCTCTGCTGTTTTCTCTAATGTTTTCTGACAAACACACTCAGGCTCGCTGCATTTATTCTATCAAGAAAGAAAATCAAGGTGGTGGTTAACATCAGTCCAGCAGCTTCTCCCCTTATACATTAAATAAAATATCATAAGTAACCCTAAACAAGCTACAGAGGTGAATGAACAGCTAACAACAGTTAACAGATCAAATTAAACACCGCTAGAACCCGCTATACGTACATGAAACATGGCAAAATTACATACAAAAACCATGTACATTAATGAATTTGTCTAAAATATATGTTAAAATATAATACTTGTAAAGAAAACATAGAGCTGATCCTAAAACATACCACAGTTACAGAACGACGACAGAAAAAGGGGGCGGAGCTGTCAGTTACTGGTTGCTATGGTAACCACCAACGGTCAAAAGTGGCGTAACGTTCCATCATATGAGGAGAAATTACTTTTTGACGAAACAAAAAGGAATTTGAAGAATAAATAAGCACATTTTCACAAACTTCACATCTGTAACACTGTTAAAATGAACCCCTGTCACAAATGGACGTCACGCTTTTCAGATTTTCTTCTTCATATCCATCTAAAGTGATAGATCTAAAGTGATCTATCACTTTATCTAATCAATGATTCACTACATTGTGTTGGTTTATCAAAAATAAAATCCCAACAAGATACTGAATATTGGGGTTGTAGCGTGACAAAATGTGGACAACTACAAGGAGGATTAACACTTTCGCGAGGCACACAATAATATCCATAAACCTTCTTTTAGTACCACATAAGCTATGATAGACAGTTATGTACATTAAATCGGACACTGCTTACCTCTTTGACCTTTCTTTCAATTTCACTTGCCATCATGCTTGTCTCATTTCATATGTCATAAAGAATGTCCTCTCACGACTTTATAACCCTTGGCTTTCCATTTGTCCAATCCGATAGGCAAAAAGGATCTGTCATCTCTGATCTAATAAGATTTAAAACAACTTTTAAACTGTAGGGGTTTATGCTTTTTATTGAATAATTTTTTGTGTGTTTTATCTCTGAACAGACTCCTCTGTGTTCTGCGCAGGTGACTGATGCAGCATTATCGGTTTACCTGCAGCAGCAGTCGATGCTGACTCGACTTGTCCTGGTTCTGCTTCATCCTTTCTCTAATCTGACATACATCTTTGGATAACTTCCTGAACATTTCACTCTTCTGCATCAGTTTCTGTGGATGCCCTTCCTCCCGGCGCCCACACCCCCTCCTGGCCGCCCTGCGTCACCTCCATCCCGGCTGCTGGATGGGGAGGGAGTGGGCAGTTCACGGTTTCATTTGTGGCGTCACTTTCTCCATCTCCCTCCTTTCTCCACGAGCCTCCGAGTCTGTCGGTGCACGGCTGCAGCTCCAGCTTGTATCTACCTGTGCAGAGCATCCAGCCGCTTCCCCCTCCTGCCCGGACAGACGCACTGCAGCACGCAGAGAGGAGCTGACGGAACAAACTTGTACCCAGCAGCCAGGCCGTCCTGCTCCAGCTGAAATGCTGCTGACACCAACCAGGTAGGCTTTTCATTCGCTTCATGTCTTATTAAGTCGCCATTTGATTTCATGCCGTCTTTTTTTGCGCTTTGCGTTGTTACGGAGAGAAGTTCATTGCAGCTGCGCCTAAGTGTGAGGTGCATTATTGTGCAAAAGTTTTAAACCGTCCCCTCATTTGTCTTTAAACTTTGCTTCAGTCCTAACAGACTTTTTAGTGTTTTATTGGAGATTTTAACGTTTTTTCTTGGACTTTGGTTGCTTCGGTATTATATTATTTCAGAGTCGATTACATGAAGTCCAAAAAATTAAGATTACCATGAGGGACTTGGTTAATTTAAAAATGCTTTTAGTTGTGCTTAAAGCTAGAAATAGATTATTACCAATTAATTTCCAAAAGTTTTTTTTTCATAAGATCAAGTGATAGAGATAACAGAGGTGAACCTGTGCGTGTGATTTTCTAAAATATTTGGAAATATGGATTTTTAATTTCAGTTTTAACAATATTGACTAATTCAAGAAACATAAATAAAACAGAATTGTTTAAAACTTATGGAAAAAGAAAAACATGTAAAAAGTGAATTAGGACAGCCTTACATTTAAGTTACTTTTAAAGTTACACATAAGGATCCTTCTGTTTTTTGATATGAAAGTAGATGCCTGGACAATCTTAAAAAACTTTCATTGGCGTTGTGCAAAGAAAAGATCTTTGCTCCCATTAAGGACAGACAGAAGTTTGCTGGAGATAATCATGGAATAAATGAATTAGTTTTATGCTGAATTATTAATTAAACCATATGCAGCTTGACCTGTCATGAAAGCAAAACGTCCCAGAAGTTATTGTGATAAATAGTAATATTGTTGTTTTGAGACCATTTTCAAGTAATATGACGTAAGACAACTCTCTCAAAGATCAATAAACTTTAATTTCTAATGAACATTTAACACTGGACCTGGAAGACATTTTAAATATCCACAATAAATAAGCAAAACAACCGAAACAACAACTAAATTGGATACTGAAGTCTTTGTAAACAATTGTCCTCAAAGAAAATGACTTGTTGAGACCAAGGCACCAGATTTAAAACTTTTGTTATTCAGTCTTTGGTTGGACAAGATAGAAAAACGAGGAAAACAATCATGCATATAGAAATGATCGAGCTCGTTTTAATTTATCATGTGATTAGTTGATTTATTGAGACAGGCATGTGGAGCAAGAAGGTGGGCGTGTCATAGTCTGTGGATGCTTTGCTGCTGCATCATCTGATTCATCATGATTTCTACCACACATTAGAGGATGTTGGAGAAAAATTTGAAGTCATGGGTCTGAAACTGGACCCTGCAACACGACAGTGGCCCAAAACAAACTAGTAAATCCACCAAAGGCAAGCTAAAAATTAATAAATGTAAGAGCCTGGGTGAGTCAAATCCCAGATCTCAACCCCATGGAGACGCTGTGCTCAAAAATCTCACAACTGAAAGTGAGCAGAGCGATGAACTTTCTTTCTTCTGATGTCAGAGACTGTCAGATGGCTGCAAGAAGCGTATCAGCTTTCCAGACATTTCGTAATCAAGATCTGAATATTTAATAAGGTGCCCCTATTTTGTCACATCACACTGCGGCCAACACAGTAGATAAGAGATAATCATCTTCCAGTTGTTTGCCAGTAGTGACTCTCTTCTTTGGGAACCACCATATTGGTACAAAATGTATATCTATCAAACTAATCTATGAACCTACTATGTCCTTGTGGCATCTACCAAATGAACTAAATTAAAGTTGTTTAATTTAATTATGTTTAGACGCAACTTAAACATATCTTACACTGCCACAAACTGGCTCCACAGACATGACAAAATTCATGATATTTATTAAATTAAACAAAACAAATGATGGAGAGAAAAACTTGCCTGAAACAAAGAGGAAGTGAGATTTTAAAAGGCTGAAACACAAACATCTCAGTCAATCAACGCTGTGCAGCCTTAATCTACTTTCATATTTTTTTCCCATTTAAATTCAGATCACTTTATTTTACATGGCTCCAGTTCAGAACGTATACCGCCCCATGCCTCATGATCCAACCTGGATCAAAACCATCCAGTTTGGTGGTTTTGATACATCCAGACTCAATATGATCACCATCTACTGTGACAAGTTGGGTTAAGAAGCCACAAAGGAGGCAGATAATGAAATGCAAATGAAAACCCCAAAGAGAACTGGTCCGTGATGGCAGTAAGAGCATTCCCATTGGTTCTGTACAGAGAAGAGCGACTCAAAAAGCCTCGGGCTGGCAGGACTTTTAATGTGAAGGAAAAGCAAAGAGAGTACAAAAGATAAGAATGGCAAGAGAATGGGAGAAAAGCGCAGGAACTTTATGTCCTCCAGCAGCCCTTAGCAGAAGAAGAAATTCAAGATAATGCAGAGGCTTTAACCAAAAGAAAAGCTTTTAAGTCTAGTGTTGAAGGTCTGAGTGGTGTGGATAAGATTCATCTGAAAGTAGCCAAGTTCTGGATATTTAGAAAGCCAATACAAGCTATTCAAAAAAATATGAATAAGAAATCTTGACTTGTTGGGTGCAAAATATAAACAAATGAGGGGAAAGTAATTATTTTTGCCCAGTTCTGTAGATGTGAAAATTTGCATTAAACAGTTTGTAATCAGCATTTTAGATAAAAGCAAAACATATTTTGTATATTCATAAACTTCAGGTTTTTATGTACCCTGGAGATCCAGGATGCTGCTTTTAGATTTGAGTGCTTTCCCCAAATGTTACCTCACTTTCTGCAGTTCACCTTGAGGCGCAGGTAAATTTAAGTAATGGACACACAGAGAGCCAGCGGTCACATTCAGTCATGTAGCCGCCTTTTAGTAGCTTCTGTTTACATAATGCTTCAATGGATTCTGGAGTTTAAGAGGTAAAGACGTGAAGATTCAGATATAATATTCTCTCTTTGCTGGTAATGGTGAATCAGAAAACAGTACTCATTTTTTATTACTTCAAAAAATGTCAAGCAACTGCAAGTTTCAAAAGTGTTTCGCTGAGAAAATCCTCTAAATTTGACTTTGAACCTCAGTATGGGATTTATAATGAGTCCCTGCTAGATTTTAAAGGCGTCAATCTGACCATCACTACCATCCCTTTTCTCATCCATCCATTTTTAGTTTTCATCTTGTACCTTTGACAGAAAAACACACTGTAATCAACCTGTATTATCTGTATTATCTAATGGTTTGTATTAGATAATACTTCCTGGTAATGTTAACTATTGAACTGACCTATTTTTACAACTGATTGCTTTAATCACTTTAACTAAACTCTAGTTCGTTTATCCAGAAAGTCAGGTTTGTTTGTGGAGGTGTGAATGCGCAATCGGACTCCGATGCGGACCAGGAAAGAAAACTATGGTCTGTCCAAAACCCAAGTTATTGGTTCAGTTGAAGTGAATGATGGTGCGGTTTGAATGTGAATGCAATTCGACTGGGTACTGCTCCAAAAGCAGGATACGAACCACATAGCAAAGCATTGTGGGTAAATACAACCAAAGTAAATGTGGGGTCTGGCGTTACAGGGAGAAACGGTTCAACGTTTTTCACCAGAGACAAAAGAGAAATTCTACAACCGCTAAAATCTGATGCTACTCCGTTTTTGTTTACATTTTGTGAAGCAGGAAGTTAAGCTGGTTTTCTTCGTTGGTTTTTGTGTCGTTTCCTTCAGTGGTTCGTGGTGCAGTGCCACCACAGGCAAGGAGGTGAACAGGTTTTGTTTTTTAATTAGTTTGGTTCATTTGACACAGTCCAGTATGAAAGTGAACCGCACCAGCTGAAAATGTAGCAACTGTTACGATTTTGGTCCCCAGCTGAACCAAGTCTACTGGATTATCAGGTGTTCAAACACCATAAAATTCACTCATGGTGAACTTTTCTATTTTTAAAGTATTTTGTTTCCAAGAAGTCAGGCTTTCCTGTAATGCTTTAAAGTGGTCGTAATCAATAGTTCTCCAGACATGCTGCAGCTTTTGCTGTTGTTTTTCTTATTTTCTATTCAGTCTTTTTTATGAAGCCTTTGAAAATTAAGAACGCTGACATACAGAGAAAATAAGATACCTGATAGAGTTATAGTTCAGAGCTAGTTAGTGGTTTTACAAACAGAAAAACATTCCTCTCAAAATGACCAGGTACTGCAGTGAAAATAAGTGGAAACATAGTTTGAAGCTTTTCCAGACCCACTGGATGGTGAATCATAGTGGGTGGCTTTCTGGCACAGAGATGTTGTGGGGAGACGTCCTGGTGGTTTTTCTTGGAGATGTGCAAGCGGAAGAGGAAAAAAGCCTGTATTATGGTGTCAAGTTAATACTCTAACTTCTCTCACAGATAATTAACTTCATTTAGAGCCTTTGGTCATTTCAGGCACGTCAAATGACATGTAATTTTCCAACCTTTTTAAGCTATCT
Source organism: Poecilia reticulata (assembly GCF_904066995.2). Taxonomy (NCBI): domain Eukaryota; kingdom Metazoa; phylum Chordata; class Actinopteri; order Cyprinodontiformes; family Poeciliidae; genus Poecilia; species Poecilia reticulata. The sequence continues at coordinate 17,330,635 of NC_088840.1, forward strand.
TAAAACCCAAATCGTCCCACTGAATATCTTATTTTACTCTAAAAAAAAATCTCTGTCCAGTCTTTTGTGGAGACAGTTAGTTTGTTGGATACTTGGATGTTAAGAGTAATTGTTTTGCATGTAGAAGGTAGAGCTTGCCATAATGCACAAACATAAAATTTATACTTAAACAGAAATCTGTTGTAATACCCAAAAACCAATGAGGTTGTCAAATTAATTGGTATTTTGATATATTAAAGATATTTTTAATCAGTTTAAGTTGTGCCGATTTTATCTCCATGTTTGGCACACAACTTTGCACAGCATTGCTGCAGACATTATCCCTTTCTTCTCCCTTTCTCAACGTACCTGATGGCTGAGAATCAAAAGGGTGAAGCTTAAAAGTTTCTGAAGGAAAACCTTTGCTACTTTACTCAAAAATTTGCAGGAAAATGTTGTTTGGATGTAATTTACCTTGTAGGGAGTGAAAAAAGAAAACTGGAGGATGTCTGTCTGCCCTTATGCAAGCTGGTGATTCCTAGAAAACATATTAGCTTTTCAAACTTCATAAAACACCTTAAAGCCCGACTCCCTGATGCTTAAAAAGTTAATAAAGCTCCTTTATATACAGCAGCAAACTGTTAAAGATGCCGGATGGCCATCTGTTTAAATATTGCTGCTAACACTATTCTGACTTTGCCTTCCGAACAGTATGACTTGACGCTAATGGTTGGCACAACAAAAGATGTTTATCAGGGATGAGAAAATGAAAACTACAATAAAGAAGGTACAAAATTGACCACAAACCTCACCACTCCATTACTCCTCCACTTTGTTCAGGCCTAATGAAAAAACAAGCAACGTTAAGGAAAAACATTGCTACAAATTTTAGTGTCAACAAACAAAGTTGATTCATGAGTTATAAACTTAGTTAAATTACTTGTTTTTAATCCAAGAATAAATATATTTGACCAGAAATTTGTAAGAAACTGTGGTAGGTTGTTGATTGATGGAGCTGTGGCTGAAGAAACCAACTTTAAGTTGTCTATTGTTTTGCTCTACAAGAAAATTACATTTTTAATAACTTTTAATTAATAAGTGGCTATTGAATTTCCTGCTGATTATTGGATGTTAACTAATAAAGACACAAAATGTATCATATTATTCCAGCTTTAATATTTTTTTATTTAAAGAACCTTCTGGTTTAAAATAAACCTTGCAGTATTAATATTGAGTATTGAGTATCTTACCTAATGTTGATATTGAATCTGTCATGTCAACATTATCACTGAGTATTAAAAGACTGGATGACAAATTATTAAAAGTTGTAGTGGCTTCTTTCATTTTTCTACACTCGTGTTAGCTAGTTTGATCTGTTTTCATTAGCTTACGTAGCTAGCAGCTAATGGTTTATGAGCAGCTCTACTCTCATAGTGCTGATGAAACGTATATGTTGGCTTTCACTCCGTCACTGACAAAATGGTGCCACACAAATGATTTTAAAGCAATGAAGTGGTATTGTTTGTGTAGCCTAATCTTGCCCATTGCAACGTTAGCATAGCTGCTGCTAATGGTTAGCTAGCTGTTGTATCTTGTCTATCTTCATCTATGCCTGTTTTATTTTTCTATTAAGTACCAAAACGTCTGCCAAACAAACAATTTAAAATTGGTTTTGGCTTTTTCAATGCTTATGCTACTCTGTTTCATAGATCTTTTGGCAGGACATTAGTTTTTTTTGTGTGTTTGTCTGTGTTTGAATTTAGTAAATTCAAATCCACAGCTTTTAATTTACTAGCTAACTGTGAACCTTAGCTTTTAGCTTAGCTTTTCCCATCACCCAGTTCTTTTTTCGGCAACCCAAGGAAAATAGCTGGAGTCAGTTTTAGTTTCCACAAGTCAAAGTCTAATTTATTTGTGACCACATATAAAGTTTTACAACGCTGGGCCCTTTATGCGTCGTGAACACCACAGATAGAGCAAAGTAGTTATTTGAGTATTAAATATTGATCTTCTTAAGATAATAGGCTGGACTCAGGCACACAGTCATATGCTTCATGCTGTGGGCAGGCCAGCATCTGCACAACTCAAGTTGTTGGAATGTGTGTGTTGCTTCTGGCATGTAGCTAATTGCAACAAAACTGATAGTAAAAGACCTTGAAGGCACTGCAGTGCTCTGTTGTCAGATAATATAATCTTATTTATTATATTAATCAAAAACAAAGTTCCCATGACATTCCATAAAGCTTACAAAGTGTTTTCCAGTTGACAACCGTGTGAATAAATCAGACTTTATCCGACACTCCATAAACTTTGCAAAAATGTAACCACACAAACCAGCTGGTAAATTGTTAATATTGTTTCACACAGTCATTATAAATAAGTTAACTCTAACAATTAGAATATAACATTTCAGAATAACAAATACATGCTGAAAGCTCTAATTTAAGTACTTGAAATGATAAATCGACAAAAAAAATTAACATGTTGGAACTTTTTAAACAAATGCAAGAAGCTTCTTTGTTTTAGATAACCTATAGTGTGTTTCTTACAACAAGAAAACCACAGTCAGCAGAAAAATATGTTTTAGAGAAAATTCCGTTTTCTATTTAAATCGACTTTTTGTGTCGGATGTTACATTAGGTTTTATTGGTGTTTTGCATGAGAATCTCTACTTTATCCTGCATGCAACTGTAGTGCAACCACACTAAAATAAAAAAATCTGGGGTAGATTGAGCGTACTCGTAGAGTAAGAAAGCTAGAGCGCCACATTTACACCTCGTAAAAGCTCATTTAGTGTGCTTTAGAGAAGATGTGTTTTGTTCCAGCTCAGCACTCCTCCAAGCTTGCTGCACATCCGTCAAATAGACATGTTTGACCTGGCTGAATTGGGATCACGAGTCATTTTCTGGCTTGTTGGTTGGAACCGGGGACGAGGTCTCCCTGTATTGACAGTGATGTAAAACTCTGCAGAGACCACCCACGAGACGCAGGGGGGAATTTATTTACAGTGCAACATTTGCAAAAATGGTATAACCACGCTCCTTATATTTCTTGATCTACTGAATATATTCTAAGGCAATCCTTAGGCTAACATATTTTCATGTTTCAATGACAAAAGCAGAGTTACTTTGTTGTGACTTTTTATTTGTCTAATTCAGTTAGATTTAATGAATTTTTAGAGTGTTTGCTAGATTTTATTAGCTATTATTAGTTTAATATTGTTTAGTTTCAGTTTACTTTTTATTTGCTGTAGTAGTAGTTTTTGTTTTCTCTTTTTTTTCATTTTTAGGTGCAGAATTCAAAAGGGTTAAAGTATTTTATTGTGATTATGCATACATTGATTGGGTATATTTAATAGAATAAGGAATATTTAATAGACGGTATTGTTTTCAGAAAATGTATTCAATTGTTGGACAAGAAACAACAATCGGTTGGTGTTTTCTACCAACTTTTGCTGTCGCCATTTTGCGGGCTAGCATAAGTGTTAGCCCACAACAGTTTACGTAAAATCAATTTTACATCAGTTTAAAAGGTGAATAAATAGATTCATAAACACGAAAACGATGGATAATATTTCTATAATTTCTGTATGTTTTAGCTAATTTACAATATAGTCCTGGTTAGTTATAGGTTTTCCCCATTAATCACCGTTTTCATTTATTTCAGTTAACAAAAATGTTTTCTCAGTTTCAGTTTTTGCTAGTTTTAGTTAGCTATAATGACGTTAATAGTCTGGAGCTACTCTGTGTCGACGGGATAACACACTGGCTGCAGTTTGCAGACCCCTAAATGCAGTGGGTGGCATTGATTTCAGCTTGACTTTTCTTCAGTGTCGTTTAAACAAGAGGAGCTGCAAGCCTTCAGTGGCAAATGCGATATAAAGATGGCACAACACCCAGCAACCGCAATTATTCTCCTCACCCATCAACTCGATTCACAAACTGTCATTTGGGCCTAACAGTGCGAGCGTTTGAATCAGTGTCCGGGGTCTTAATGCTGCTGTTTCTCTTCTACAAAGCCCAATGCACAGCGATCCTAAGTGCTGAAAACTTCCCTTTCCAGCCATGAAAAGAGCAAGAAAAAGAAAAGAGAAACAGTGCGCGAGTGTGCCAGTGGCCTGTCCTTTAATTTTCCATGCAGCCTTTTGTGAGGGAGTTGGTATGAGGTGAAAGCACAGTGTGCAGCTGTCCCCTTGGCTCCATGCTTGCTCTTTTATGAGACGTTTTCTTGTCAAGAATACTAATAGTGATACCAGCCTTGTAGAGTCCAGCCAGCTGCCAGGAAAACAGACGGCAATTATACCGCCATAAGAGAAGGCCATTTCATTTGACAAAAGTCAATGAGGTCTATTTGTGCCGACTCATTTCAAAGAAACTGTTTCACATAAATGCAGAAAGTATAAATGTATTAAGTCGTTTTTATGCTTCAGTCCAGAGGTTATAACTTTATTAATATAATATGTACTCTCGGGTTTTTACTCCAACATCCACTTTTTAGTTTTGGACATTTTTAATCAGTTAGGCTTGTCTGGGTACCCTTCCCCCCACCCCCACCATTTTTTAAAATAATACTTATTTTCTTATAGCTTTACTAACAGATTGGTTTGTTTAATTGTTGCTTTGCCTCTGCAATAGTTTCTGTTTAAGGTTACTTTTATGCTTCCTTGATAAGGTTAGAATAGGGTTTTGGGCAATACACAAAATATCTTTATTATTATTATTATTATTATTATTATTTTTTTTTTTTTTTTTGCTGAAAATTATTCTTAGGCTACATTCACACTGACCCAATTCCAATTTTTTGTCAAATCAGATTTTTTTGGCGTGGAGCGTTCACATTTCTAAATATATGCGACTCCAGTGTGAACTGCAAACAACCTGAAAGTGTTCCGCATGCGCAGTAGAGGGCGCAATAACGTCACACACAGAGAGCGTGCTCAGTGTTTGCGGAAGAAGACATGGATGCTAACGGTGGAGCTTAGCTTACACATTTTGAAGTTGTTGTCCGACCGGAACCCGCACTTTAACAACTTAATCCTACTTATCGTCTGCCATGGTTGATGTTTTTCTTCCCGCTTGCGCGTATCAGGACACAGAATAGTGACATTTGTATCAATGACGTTCAGTTCGGATGAATGCGACCTGGACGTCAGATCACATTTGAATCGGATACGTATCGGATATCCAAGTGGCCTGGGTCACATAAAAAAAAAATCCAACCTGTGTTGTTCAGACTGTCATGAAAAGATTAGATACAGGTCGCATTAAGGCAAAGAAATCGGATAATGAGTTTTTAGTCTGCTCAGTTATGCCTATTTTACGATCCTTTCAGAATTAGCTGTTTTAGGGCGTCATGTCACTTTAAATCCAAATAAGCAGCTTGGGTTGCTAGGTGACGGACTGGACTTCCCAGGAGTTGCTAGGTAACAGTGCGGTGCCCACCAAATGTGACTTAGCATTTTCTGTATACCAAAAACACTTAACTTATTTCCAAAAAATATCTGGGTGGTTTTTTTAAGCTCTTAGACTGTTTTTAGAATCAATTTAGGCTCAAATCGAATTTTTAAAAATGAATTTTTCATAACATCTCCTTTATTATTAATAGGTGAAAAGAAATCTAGTAGTCAGCATTTATTTGCTGTTATGTCGGGTGGCAGACAAAATGCCCTGACCAGGTTTCAGTTTCTGTCACACTTATAATGCATTTATCATTATTACCGGAATACTTCCATGATTTAAACTTTTGACGGTTGGATAAATGGTTGTATGGAGGGAGCATGTAATTATTAAAGGCATGAACTCACCAGAATGTATTTAGCGGCCTTGCTAAGTCTTAAAGACTTTGAGGAAGTATATGTGGCAGCTAAAATATTCATTGATACTGCAAATGAACCCTCTGAGAGAAACTATGATCTCACTGGACTTAACTTCAAGGTTTGATCGCCTGCCAGGCCTTATTGAGTTGCTTGGGCAGGGAGAGCTGCTGGCAGAAGTGGAGCAAGAGTATTTAGACGTTTGGGTAGCTTTCAGAAGATTTTTTAGGAGCGCTCAATTAATTATCAGACTTCATCCAAGAAACTAAAGTTTTCAAAGCTGAGAGAGTCGCCACAAGATCTAAACATCCCTGTCCCTGATTTTTAGGACATGTCTGTCCACATGGGAGGTTCATCTCAGGAAGATTTCTAAGGATAAATCTGCCATAAGCTTCAAAAATTATCTCTGAACAGTTTATATACACGGAGAAGGATAATAAAGATTTCTGACTGAATTTTCTCATAATTCAAATTTTAATATATTTCTGACTTTAATCTCAGTTTTGATCTCAGAATTTTGACATTCATCTCTTAATTCAGACTTTTTTTTCTCAGAACTTTGTTTTTAATCAATCTCAGAACTATGACTTTTTTCCTCGGAATTCTGAATTTAATCTTAAAATTCAGACTTTTTTCAGAATTCCAACATTAATCTCAGAATTCTGATGTTTTTTCCTCAGAATTCTGACTTTAATCTCAAAATTTTTACTTCTCAGAATTTAGATTTTTTTCCCTCAGAATTATGACTTTAACCTCTTTCATCTCAGAATTCAAATTTTTTTAAACTCAGAATTTTGAGGGCGCTGTGATGTCATAGCACTGCTGTATCACATAGCTCAAAATGACAATTCCTCAGTCACAGAAAAACTTGCATAGATACAACATGCTCTTCCAGAAAGTTCATTATTCTCCCCCATACGTTTCACATTGGTCACTGAACCTGATTCCTCCCAGGTGCTTATTTCCTTTAAAGTCAGAAGTCTTCTTTTTTTTTTTTTTTTGTCCGGTTTGTTAAGGAAATAAATAAGTCTTACCTAAAGAGAAACTGAGTCAATCAAGAATGAATAAAATGCATTTTGATTATTCTTTTATTAAGAAATTAAGCAAAGATTATATCATTGACTCCCCTGGCTAGTCCAGGGAAGTGAAGAAAAGATAAAAGTACATCACTTTTAATAAATACCAGCCCTCTTAAAATGATTGGAGCAAAAGGGAGTATCCCACCAATTTCAGTTTACTTCACAACTCTGGTATTTGCACCTGTACACTATGACCCTGCATGGTTCACATCCAGTTCAGAAGTACCCTTTATTATGTGTTTCCAGCGAGCTGCCTCCAACATGAAGGGTACCTTATAGATAAAATTGATTGCTTGCTTGCTTGATTGAAATAAAACAAAGTTTGACATAACAGGTGACCCATAATTTTCTTCTTTATACATGTGACTTGGGTTGAATATGAAAGACCTAATCTACTCTGAGATAAAGAAATAGTGCAGAAGCACTGTCTTTCCACAATGCAGGAACATTTCCAGTTGTTCCAGAGGTTGTATGAGGTCACTGCAGACATCCCGTCATGGCTGCTGGGTTAATAACAGACCCGGCCTGGTGATGGAGGACTGGACAGATGCCTCCCGGCTGAGACGCTGTGTCATTAGCTCATGGAGGTGATAAATAGCTTGAGGTCAGAGGCCTGCGGCACCGATTTCCCTTTGAAAATCTGAAAAATCTGCCGTATGGTTAGGCTTTTAGTTGCTTTCGTGGCTCCTGTAATTTACAAAAGCCCCCACAGTTTGTTCAAATCACACGAACTCTTTCATTGAAACCAGCTGGTTAAAACTAACCAGGTTTACTTGGATTCATGTGATATTCAGGTGGAAAATATTGTATAAGACCAGCAAAAAACATTCACAGATTTCAGTAGATATAAGCACACAGATTTATATTGTTTTTGTTTAATGACTAAAGCACTACTTTAATCTATATTCTCTGTCTATATATACTCTACTATAATCTATAAATGATTTTTAGCCATAAATTTAAGATAAAAAAAAACTAAACGTTAACAAGATAAATCAATAGCAGAATAAATCTGAAAAGCAATTGTATCAGATAGATCGCCAGTTGATCTTGTCAAGGAATGAAGTCAATCAATAATAATAGTTAAATGAACAGCAGGATATAACATAAAACCACAAAATGAATAGTATTTTACATGCATGTGCAGGTATTTATGAATAGATCAATTTGAGATCAATGGAGCATAATTAGCTGAACCAACAATATGCATGCTTTCCAGCATCAAAACTCTATTTTCTTTGTTATTCTCCAGTAGATTTAGAAGAATATTTTTCATCTTAAATGCAAAATGTTTCTATTTATTTTTCTAAAATTGTTATTCTTTCAGGATATGTCATATATTTGAGTCTGTATTCTAAATTAATGGACAATTAAAGACAGTGAAGGTGATTAATTGTTTCAGCTCTTATTGTGGTAATTTCGAGTGATTATTGTTTTATCTTTACAGATATGTTCAGATCCTTCCAGTCATCTGTGCAGTTTGCCATCTCACCCTGGCCTTCCCCATCCAAACGCCATCAGCTCATGGTGAGTCCACATTTCCCACATTTAATTACAAAATAATTAAAAACCCTATGAACTTTCACCACATTATGTGACATTAGCTGCTTCATTATGCAGTTGGTTGCAGTGAATATTAAGAAGTATAAGAGGAAAGCAGCACTTTTAGAGCAACTTTGCATAAAAAGTGTCATTATTTACCGAATAACACTTCATGACAACTGTCATAAACATTCATAAAGACTTCTTTATGTTCATGACAGGTGTTTTGTCATGTCAGTCTTATGCACACCCCTTCAAATAAAGTGTTACTGATTATGGTTAGTAGCAAGCTGTATGTTACTGATAATAATTTGATGCTGATGTGTTTACTACAACGTTGTTCTGGTAATATTATGACTTTATTCTCATAACATTATAATTTTATTATTGTGTTACTATTACGACTTCTCATATTATTACGACTTTATTCTAGAACTATTGTCTTTATTTTCATAACTACAACTTTATTCTGATATCACTATAACTTTATCAACAAAATATTGACTTTATTCTTATACTTTTATGACTTTATTCTCATGGATTTTGTTGACTTTATTATGTTTTTTGATAGGGATAGACACATATTAACGTAGACAAACTGAATAAAACAACGGTCCTGTGGTGCTTGTAGCGTAACTAATTGGTCCCTTTTCTTGTATTATTTTCCCCTCCATATTATTTTTGGCATTAAAGTCAATAAATTTAATTTTGGAAAGTTTTCAGAGTTGTTTTGTCCTTTTTTCTCTTGCGTCCATCAGATGACGTGCGGCAGCTGAAGCTGGACATCCCCCTCTCAGGTCCAATTCTTGTCCCTCTGGGCAGCTCCATCTCCATCCCTTGCTTCGTGTCTCTGTCCTCCTCCTCTTCCTCGTCCCCATCTGTCGTCCCCCGGGTGAAGTGGACAGTGGTGTCCGGCGGGATCGAGACACAGATCTTGGTAGCGCGGAGTTCAAGGGTGAAGATCAATGAAGCGTACCGCGACCGTGTGGCGCTGCTGAACTACACGTCCTCCCCTGAAGACGTGTCTCTCTGGTTAGGCGACCTGCGCCACAGTGACTCCGGTCACTATCGCTGCGAGGTGCAGCAGGGACTGGAAGATGCCAGCAAAGTCGTACAAGTCAAAATCAAAGGTAGCATCAGCATGTTGAGGATTATTCCAGATTTTTTTTTTCTGTGCAACACTTTCCCCCAGGGTGTTATAAGCCTGGCGGGTCACCAGGCTTTACTTGTGCCCCCACCAGGCTAAGCATTGCTTATTTATTTAAGTCTTTTTAAAAATGTTTGCATTTTTTAAGACTTTATAGTTGGTGTTCAGGTGTTAATCTTCCAATCTTTCAATAACACATGATTATCAAGTATTTTTTTAACTCAAAAACATGACGGGCCGCTGGATGAATGACTGCAGAGCGTCCAAATATCAGGCTTACCAAATTTTCTGGGGGAAACCTTGTGCAAATTTTTAAAGATATTTGATCATTCTGTATCTAGAGTTGGGTAGTAAATAGTTCCATTTACTCAATTACATTTAATTGAGAAAAAAATTACTTTTAGGAGTATTTTAACTACGCTGTAGTTTTTATTTTTACTTCAGTAATTTTATTATGAAGTATCACTACACTTACTTGAGTAAAATTTCTGGATTCTCTACACACTGAATGAAAAGCAAACATGTTTTAACCAAAAATTCAGACACACAATGCAGTTTTTGTTAAACTTTCATAAATTTTTTAATGAGAGAAACTGAAAAGAAAAAAATATTTTGCCTAATTTTGTTGTTTTTTGTTATTTAAATGAATTGTTGTTATTTTCGTACTTAAAATACCAAAATTTCCACTTAACTTTACCTTTTGGTCCGTCTGATTATTTCATTTAAAAAATATAAAATGATTAATAATTTGATCACTTACTCAGTACTTGAGTAGACTTTTACCAAATACTTTTTTACTCTTACTTTAGTAATTTCTTGGATAGCTACTTTTTACTTTTACTTCAATAAAAATATGTAGTGCTACTGTTACTTGAGTACAACTTTTGTGTATTCTACCCAGTTCTGTATGTGTCAGAGCTGTAAAATATTTGATTTTATCATGTTAATAATTGCACAACCTGACTGTACAGTGTATTTCTGAATGTGTAAATATGTTGTGATGTTTTTAGGTGTGGTGTTCCACTATCGAGATGCTTTGGGTCGGTACTCCTTCTCTTTCCAGCAGGCCCAAAGGGCTTGTGAGGGCATCGGTGCTCAGGTCGCCACACCCAACCAGCTACTTGCAGCTTATTTTGATGGATATGAGCAATGCGACGCAGGTTGGCTGGCGGACCAATCTGTCAGGTAGTTTTTCACTCTTTAAAAAATGCACATCTTTGTCCTTCTATTTTGGTTTTTACTGCTTCTAAAAACAACCAAGGCATCTTTTGACAATCAGTTAATGTTTTTTGGTCTCTGGAAAATGCTTCAAAACCCTCCCGGTTGTTAAGTCACATTCAATGGGCACTGCACCGCTACCTAGCAACCTCAGCACATTTGGTCAGCTGGTTTTACAACTGTAAGCGCTGTATAATGGCTGCTGGAAAAGTGTCTTGTTGTTGACTTTCCATCCAGAAACAACTTGCTGTATTCATTTTGGTTGTGCAGGAGGCTCTGCTTCTGATTTTCAAAAATGCACGGTTGCATAATTGCGTCTTTTTGCAGCCATTTTCACGTATGAGTGTAAACATTGAGTTGGTGGGCGTGGCCAGCAGCAGATTATCTGGATTTAAAGTGACAAGACACCCTACAGCAGCTCATTCTGGAAGAAAATACAGACTAAAATCTCATTGGAGAATGACTTTGTGTAAAAAAAACCCAATGAATATGTTTTGCAGCCGTAGCCTGTTCAAGGAAGCATAATATCTTTGAACTTTTATTAGATTTCATGCTGAAATTACACAAAATCCACAAATTACTTCTGCAATCCCTTGATATATTTATGAATGTAGGTTTTGTTGTTTATTTTGTCAAACCTGCATTAATTTTTCGGTTGCTCAGAGGTCAGTTTCATTTTAGAAAGCATTCTTCTTCACTGACGCAGGTATCCAATACAAGTGCCCCGTGAAGGTTGCTATGGAGACATGGATGGGCAACCAGGAGTGAGGAACTATGGGACGATGGATCCAGATGATCTCTTTGACGTCTATTGCTACATAGAGCAAATTCACGGTACGAATTATAATATTGTAAAACTAGATGTGGTGTACGCAGAAACAGTTCAAATCAGATGTTTAGATAAACTTTCTAAAAAGTACACAAACTTTTTTTCTCACTGTCTGGCAATATTAGGTTATTTTTGCTGTCATACATTCATATCAGCATCTTGTGAGTTATTTATATTGTAAGTTGCAATCTTTTGATGTACGGTTGAATTGAATTACCTCACACTTTCAGAAGGTCTTTTAAAAATGTACACCTAAATTTAGAAGTTTAGAGACTGTGGACAATTTCACTGGTGTTCCTGGATCTTCTGGTTCATAACACCGTGAGACAGAGTCAGACCAAAAAGCAGACTGAAGAATAAAAGTCTCAAAATAAAGGATATTTTATAAGATAACTTTAGAATGACACCAGGAAAACCACAAGAGAGCATAAATTATCAAGAAACATGAGAGAAACAACAAAAAAGAGACTTGGAAGCAGGTGGATCTGACAAGGAGTAAGCAAAACCGACAGGCTTATAAATGTTTGGGGAGGTAATTAGTGGAATCAGGACCAGAGTGATTAGGAGCTAAGAGAGTTACAGGATAAGACTAATGAGCTAAGAAAAACAATGACCACAAGGAAGACAGAGGTGTAAGTCAAAATCAGAAGATTACCTTAAAATACAAGACTCAGAACACAGAACTAAGATAAAACCGAACTCAGAATTTATGGGATCATGACACTACTATTTTTTACTTCAAAAATGTGTGTTCTTTGGTATTTTTCATAGATTTAACTAAGGAAATATGAACACAATGTTTTCTTGAGACACATCCCATTTAATACTCGATTTTTGTGAAAATGTCGGCTATGTAACAACACCAGGGTTTCCCCCAGTGTATCATAAGCCTGGCGGGCCACCAGGCTTTACTTTTGCCCCCACAAGGCTAAGCATTGCTTATTTATTTAAATCTTTTTAAAATGTTTGCATAGTTGGTTTTCAGGTATTAGTCTTTCAATAACGCATGATTATCAAGAGATATTTTCAAATTTCATGTCAACTTTAAACATTTTTTAACTGAAAAACACGACGGGCCACTGGATGAATGACTGCTCTGCCACCCAACCACCAGGATCAGCAAGTTTTCTGGGGGAAACCTTGAACACAATAGTGGTTTAGGAGACTGTTTAAGTCTGAATAATTCACATTTTAAAGCTACGTTTAACTAATGTAAAAACATAATCTGAAAATTGCCATGTGGAATGGGCCGAACATTTGCAAAAAAAACAACAAAATGCATGAAAACTGAAACTATGATCAACTGAGAGGTGATGAATCTCTTGATTTCTCTAACAAGATTTTTTTAGATTTTTAGTCCCGATTTTAAATAGTTGACTTGCAGATATTGTTACTTTGTTCTTGATAGTTTTTAAAGATCAGAACCTTCTTCTTCTTTCCTCCACCAGATTTATTTTTTTTAAGCACACTATCCTTAAAAATGACATGAAATAAAATCTATAACCTCGACCTGCTCCGTACAAGTAATCAAAACCAATGTTTTGTGTTTTTAGGAAAGGTCTTCTATGACCCCGTCCCACAGCAGTTGTCATTTGATGAAGCCCAGTCATATTGCGGAGCTGCAGGAGCACAGCTGGCTACAACCGCACAGCTGTACTCAGCGTGGAGCGAAGGGTTGGACCGCTGCAGTCCAGGCTGGCTGTCTGACGGCAGCGTGCGCTACCCCATCGTAATCCCAAGAGAGCGATGTGGTGGCCCACAAGCAGGCGTCAAAACACTCTACCGCTTCAGCAACCAGACCGGTTTCCCAGAGCCGTCTGCCCTGCATGATGTCTATTGTTTCAAAGGTGAGCGTCTTTAAATACGCCCGACTATAAAGTGGTTCTTTACAGTGTGACTAACCTCCCTTGAGCTGTTACTATCACCACTGTGGAGACCGAAGATTGTTGTCAACAGGTTGTCACTTGTCACTTTTGTATGTAAATAAACATACAAAAGAGTGAAACTCACACCATCTTGGACAACTCTGCAAATCGTGTGTAATTTTTCATAACAAAACGACTCATTTTACAGTCAAATAATGCATCTAGCATAACAACAATGTTGCAAAATTATTTATATAGCACATACCGGCAATGCAACCTTAAATGAAAGATATATGCAGTAATTTCCTCCAGCAGGACATCATGAGGTGACTACTGACACAATAACTGTTTTGCTTGACTGCAAGGAAAAGTTTTGGTCAAGATTTTTAAAAAAAAAAAAGGTTGCCAAGTTGCAATACCTGAAAAGTGATGGTGTATTACAACCATTGTAGACAGAAACAAAAAAAGAAAGAGTAAATATTTTCCAAAACACTGAGATTTTGAGATTAATCTGAGACATAGATACATTTTCAAATAAGTAAATTTGCACAGAAACATAAAGATATAACCCTAAACAACCCATTTAGTAAGTTAAGATTTTTGGGGGAGTTGGTAACACTGTAATATTCTTGTTTGTTGTTGTTTTTACTCTGAAAGCAAACTTTTAAATTCTTATCTGTCCTCAGCAGGACACGGAGAAACTTTTACTGAGTCTCCAGTGGATCATCTGATCACAGAAGCTGAAAACTTACAAGAAAATGTTGTTATTCTAATGGAACGAGAACAAGAAATTCATCTAAATCAACTGGAGAAGCAAGTGGAACGAGAAGCACAAAGCGAACTGGAGTCTTTACCTCTGTTGCCTGAGTCTTTTACTACAGAAGATCCACTCGATAGAAACCAAACGGTCACCTCAGATAGAGCAGAATCTTTCCCCACTGCAGCTTATGCTTTGGACTTCGTTAAAACACTAAATGAAAGCACAGAAAAACGTTACGACTCCCAGCATCTTCCAGAGGTAGCTGTCAGCACAATCAGCACAACAAAGACCTTTGATTCAACACAAAGCACAACTATTCCTCCTGGTGATTACAATGGGACAGACTTACACCAGAACCACATATCGGAGTTTGAGAGAAGCACATACGAACCGCAGACGGAGAACCAGACAGCATCAGACACAAACTCTACTGAGTCTCTACAATCAACTGAACAGACAATCCAGTACCAAGAAATTCACGAGACCAGTTTGGACAAATCTCACACCAATTACAGCGAAACCAAGAACAATCGTACAGACGTAGATATAGAGGAAGCGTTTTGGGAGGGAACGACTTTGGCGACTGGTCCGTTGCTTCAGGTAAAGTTGGAAGATGCAACTACAGAGGATCCTATACAGATGGACACGACTCAGGCGTCCCAAGATAAAGGAACTCCAGCCACACAAGAAACTCCAGCTACTAAACTAACCATTGAGGCCTACTCAATATGGACTCCCAGTGATGGATCTGGAGATATTTCCCAAGGTAGGGAAACTACTTTCATAAAATAAGTGCGTTATATAGGCCGAACACCTGAAAATGTGTCAATGTATAATTAAATGATGATATGTTCAGAATCAGAACATATTACCTCTAAATGTTAATATTCAATATATTTCATAAACCACATTAGAGATTTGGATTAAGACAGATTTTTTAAGAGGTTGGTATTTTCTATCTAAATAAACACTACGGATATCACTGCAAAAACAAAATCTTACCAATGATTTTTGGTTTATTTTCTAAGGGAAATGTCTTTGTACATGTGAAATAAGACAAAACTAACTTCCAAGTAATTTCTCAGCAAGATGTCAATAATGCTTTAATATTGACGAAAAAGTATCAGTTTCCATGACAGATTATTTCACTTATAACAAGACATTTCTCCCATTTTACATGTTGAATAAAATGCCAGTGACTCAAGTACTTTTTCATCAATATGATCAATTATTTACTTACAACAAGCTCCTATATCTTGCTGAAGAGTTATTTGTAAGTTAGTTTTGTCTTATTTCAGGTGTAATAATTTATGTGCATTAGAAACTAGACCAAAAATACTTTTGGGGTTTTTGCAGTGTTGTTAGTGGAAATTAAAAATAGACAGGTACTTGTAATTTTCTTCTTTTTGTCATACAGATTTTTTCAGACAAGTTTCCTCCAGTATCTAAACCAAAAATTTATATTCAGAATTGAATTTTTTTCAATTG
Organism: Poecilia reticulata; assembly: GCF_904066995.2. NCBI lineage: Eukaryota > Metazoa > Chordata > Actinopteri > Cyprinodontiformes > Poeciliidae > Poecilia > Poecilia reticulata. Next base: position 17,346,354 of record NC_088840.1, read on the forward strand.
ATTTGTTTATATATCTATTCACTTCTTGTTTGTTTATTTACAGGAAATGGTGTAATTATTGGTTTATATTTCACGTTTAGCCACTTTAAATAATTTTCTGAACAATATCCAACAAAGATCAAGATGCTTATTGTAAAAATATATGCACACAAATTGTATTTTACTTTGGATTTTTGTACCAGGTGTTAAGTTATGAGAAGCTTTTCTGATATCAATATTAAGTTTTTGAAGTGTCTGAATTTCTTTCTGATATTTTTACATGACTTGAGCTGAAAATCTTCAGTATTTTTAGCGGTTTGTGTTAAAAAAAATTATTTTGCAAGACTAAACTGCTTGGGAAAAATGTGCTTGAAATTTAGGTGCATTTATTTAAGACTAAATGAGAGCTAGAAAACTAGGTGCAAAGTTGCAATGATGACAATGTGTAAATCAATTTAAACTTTTACAAAAACAATTTTATTGAAGACTTTTATCCAGATTTCCACTGTTTTTGCTTTACACAACTGATATTTAGATCAGATAATATGTTATCTCAGGAAATCCTTATCAGTTGAGCATTTTGTCACACCTGTAATCCAAAATATGTTATCCTTTCTTTCAGAGAGAGAATCTGAAACAAAAGCAGCCACCTTCACATCCTCGTCTCAATCCTCTGCAGCTGGATTCACCGCTAAACCGGTGGGTTCTGCGGTGGCTAGCACCACACCTCAGAGGGAAGCTCCCGATCCAACCCTCTCTTCTGTGTTACGCCAAGTGGACAAATTGGATTTTGAAATCCACACCACGACACAGGACTTGTGGGAACTCACTATTTCTAGACAGGAAGGAAGTACAAGCTCAGACACAGAAGAGGTTGATGCAACTCAGGCTCCTGAACAGGTAGCTTCTGGAGTAAGTTTGCCTATGACTGAATCTCCAGAAGACTTCAATGTCTCTCATTCACCGTCTGAATTTGCAGCGGAACAGTATCAGACATTAGGCAGCTCTTATGAAGAGGCAAGTGGATCTGAACTTGGAACAGTTACTTCCATCTTTCAGGAAGGTATTAAAGTTGCATCGCCTTTTGAGAAAACTTTTATAGTTTCCCCAACCCCTGGCAAGGAAGAGAACAAGTCGACTTCAATTGAAGAAGAAGCTAACTTTTCCTCAACTACTGTGCCTAAAGAAGAAGCTAATGCTAGCCAAAGCACTGAAAAAATTGCCCCAACATTTGTTCTTGAAGTAGAAACCAAAGTTACACCAACTGTTGTCCTAGTAGAAGAAGCTAAAGTTAGCCCAACATTGGGTCTTGAAGACAGTAAAGTTGTCCCAACTCTAGTTGCTGAAGAAGAAGCTAAAGGAACCCCAACAACTGCTCTTGGAGAAGATGTTAGCATAACCCCAACAGCTGCTCTTGAAGAAGACACTAAAACTACATCAACCCCAGTTTTTGAAGGAACTAGAGCTAGAGAAACTAAAGTTGATCCAAATGTTGCAGAAGAAGCTAATGTTACAACAACTCTGGTTTCTGAAGAATTAGCTCGTGTTGACCCAACTGTTGTCCTAGATGAAGAGACTAAAGTTAGCCCAACTATGGTCCTTGAAAAAATTAAAGTAGCTCCAGTTCTGGTTGCTGAAGAGGACACTAATGTTGAACCAACAGTTGCAGAAGAATCTAAAGTTCACCCGACTTTGGTTCCTAAAGAAGAAGCTATTGTTGACCCAACTTTTGTCCCAATAGAAGAATATAAAGTTAGCCCGACATCAGTTGTTGAAGAAAATAAAGTTGTGCCAGCTCTGGTTGTTGAAGAAGAAGTTCATGTTGACCCAACTGTTGCAGAAGAAGCTAAAGTTCACCCGACTTTGGTACCTGAACAAGAAGCTCATGTTGACCCAACTGTTGTCCCAGTAGAAGAAGTTGAAGTTAGCCCAGCATTGGTTGTTGAAGAAAATAAAGTTGTGCCAGCTCTGGTTGTTGAAGAAGAAGTTCATGTTGACCCAACTGTTGCAGAAGAAGCTAAAGTTCACCCGACTTTGGTACCTGAACAAGAAGCTCATGTTGACCCAACTGTTGCAGAAGAAGCTAAAGTTCACCCGACTTTGGTACCTGAACAAGAAGCTCATGTTGAGCCAACCGTTGTCCCAGTAGAAGAAGTTGAAGTTAGCCCAGCATTGGTTGTTGAAGAAAATAAAGTTGTGCCAGCTCTGGTTGTTGAAGAAGAAGCCAATGTTGACCCAATAGAAGAAGCTAAAGTTATCCCAACATTGGTTGTTGGAGAAAATAAAGTAGACACAACAGCTGCTCTTGAAGAAGACTCTAAAACTGCACCAACCCCTGCCGTTGAAGAAGAATCTAAAGTTGACCCAGAAATTATAGGAGAAACTTCAAGTTCCTCAACTTTGGGTCTTGAGGAAGAGGCTGATGTTGACCCAACTCCAGTCTTTGGAGTTGTCATTGATGAAGAATCCACAGTAACCCCAAACATTACTTTTGAAGAAAAGGCTAAAGTTGACTCAACTCTGGTTCTTGAAGAAGAAGTTAGTTTTACACCAAGTGTTAAAGAACAAGTTCAAGTTGACCCCACTTTGATTTATGAGGAAAGTAAATTTACCCAAATCCCTCTCCAGGAGAAAGAAGTCAATGTCCTAAAGTTTGAAAATTCAGAGGAAATTACTAATCTCTCTGGTGCCCCTGAAGAAGAATCCAAAGTAACCCCAACCTTTGTGACTGATGAACTTAAAGTTACTCCAATCCTTGATTTCGAAGAGGAAACTGATGTTGCACCAACCCTTGAGGACTTTACAATCTTTTCTGTGAATACTCAAACATCTAAGTGGAGTCTGTTGACTACCACAACTGGACCTCAGGAGCATCTGAATAGTGTAAAGATTAGTCAGAAACCCCCCTTCATGCCAGTGTCCAAGCCCTCAATGAATACCAAGTCCATGTCTTCTGCCCCTACCATTTCTACCCCAACATATGTACCCCAGCGCACCTGGAGCCCAAGAACCACAAGACCTCACACTTTCCGTAAGACGACAGAAACCCAGAAGGTGAACCATTTCATACCGCCATTGGATCACGGTGTGGTTGATCTTGACATTAGCCTCACCCAGCCACCCACCCTGCATAACTTGCCCAAAGAGAGGGCAGCTGTAGGTGGTACAGGGGCATTTTCAGGTAATGCTAAAACCACTCTCATCAACCTAACCGTCCTCTTCTTGCTCAGCACACTGATGCACTAAAATCCCAGGTTTATTTTCTGACAAACTTCCTCCATGTTCTGTAAAACAAAAATCTCCCCAAAAAACAAAACCCTCTCCCTGTTTGTTTCACTCGCTGTCTCAACAGATCCTCACACCTTTCTGACTCCTAAACGCTTCACCCTATTAAACACTCCCACACTCCTCACTACTCTCCTGCTACTCACACTGGGACAGTTGACATTTTGTCAACATTTTTTTCTTTTTTGTTTTGCATGACATTTTCCTACTCATCCAAAGACTGACTTCTGTGAAGTACAGATAAGTTTGAATGAATGTTTTAGTGTTTCCCTTACAAGAATGGTGGCAATAGCCCCTGAAATCAGAATGTGTTTTGCATAAATGTTGAAACTAAGGCTACATTCACACTGCAGGCTTTTGATATTCCATTTAAAAAAATATATAAAATCAGATTTTATTTTGGTGTGTAGTCATATATGCAACTTGTGTGTGATCTCCGATGTGAACTGCAAACTACTTGAAAGTGTCCCGCATGCGCAGTATAGAGGGCGCATTATCGTCACACATAGTGAGCCATAAAAAAGAAGAGTTTTCGGAAGATCTCAGTGTTTTCGGAAGTAAACGTGGATGCTAACGGTAGAGCATAGCTTACGATTTTGTTGTCCGATCGGAGCCAGCATATTAACAACATAATCTTCATTATCGTCTGCCATGGTTGTTGTTTTTCTTCCCGCTTGTGTGCGTCAGGACGTAGAATAGTGACGTTTGTCGAATGTGGATGACGTTCAGATTCAGGTCACATTTGAAAAGATCGGATATGGATCTCTGTCATTCAGACTGTCATGGGGAGATCAAATACAAGTCGTATTAAGGTTAAAAAAAACGGATTTGGGTCGCTTTAGGCTGCAGTGTGCATATAGCCTAATTTATGAATGTAACAAATTAATTTGAATGTGATAGCACTGACAAATGCAACTGAAATAATGTTTTTTGACAGGAATGTACTCTGATATTGCCTCTTCAGATAACACAAGTGCACATTGTGTTAAGGTTTAGAAGCACAACCCATGTTTATTCACAATTTGTTGTGAGCAGTGGGGGTTTTTGAAGTTGGCCATGTGGGCAGTTGCCCAGGGCAGCAATAGGAAGGGGGTTGGACAAGCTCCAGATTTTCTAATGGTTTTGAGCATATCAAATGGAGAAACTCAAAAAATTTTGAAACTTTCTTGCATTTTGATTGGCTTGGGAGAGGCAGGAGGAGGGATAAGCACAGTCGCCATTCATGCAAGAACTGCCACTGCTTGTTAGTGTTCAGCACCTTGTTTTTAATTATCTTTAAGCTGTTCCCTTTTCATATTTCTCAATTATATTGCCTGTTGTTTATTCATGATTGCTTAGGATGTGTGTTGTGTTTTTAAGAAGTAATTCTAGTATATTTTCTTTCTGTCTACACTAGTAAAAACAATCATTTTATGGTTGGTAGTTTCTACATCCTGAGGCATTAGATGTTAATTTCTTTGAAGAAAAAAAAAGACAAAAAATACTTTTTGCTGTTATTGTGTTAGTAAAATAAGATCCTTCTATTCTGAACTCAATGTAATAGATTAAAGTTAAATTATTATTATTTTAGTCAGAAATTGGTGTTCAGTTATTGACAGAACAATGCAAAAAAGAAACTTTTTGTGAATATTTCATCCCACAAAGAAGTATAAACATTTTATAGTCATGACAATAATAGAAAACGCTAAACAGTCAAAGCTATTATATTTTAATTTCTTATGAATACATTTTCACATTTACTATAGTATTAAGCATTTGTCACAATATTTAATTTGGATTTTTTTAAATATTGAAATACTCTGCAAAAATTAAGAATATGTGACAAATAAGTAGAAATATCAATTTTGGCCGCATTTTATATAGCCATAATTATTTAAACTAGTTGTTTTTATTATCTTGTGGCCATATTGAGCCATTTCTAAGATACATTTCTGGTTCTAGTTCTCCATATACTTTATGTAATTGCTACAATAGGATTTTCTTCATTAGCACTTGGATTTTTGGTTATTCTGTTTTATTTGTCTGTGTTTATACTACAACTGTCCCTTTTATTCAAGTAACTGCACTGAAAACAAAGTGTTTTAAATATGTTAGCAATGCATGTATAAGGAGATGGACTTTTCACAGATTTACATATTTTAAGTCTCTGTTGTCCTCTAAAGGCTGAAGGTGTCCATTTTCATTTGCTAAAATAAAACTAATAATCACGCAATTACTGGTGCTTGGTTTAGTAATATACCAATTGCAGCCTTGATTTTCAGATTTTAGTGATGCATAAACAACCATCTCCCCTTTCTGTGAAGAAAAGTGAAAACATCTCCACTGAGATAAACTTTGCCAAGTTAGTAAAACTTTGATGTTTTAGTGAACATAAACATGAGTAAAACAATCTTAATGAGAGGACGGGGTCCTTTAGACTTTAAAGGAGTCTCTGTGGTTTCCCACGCTTTATTTATATTCCTTTGCTCAGCTTTGACAACAGTTACGCCTGGAGAGCATATGATTCCCATTTGTGTCGTGAAAAGTAGTTATTACCTTTTACATACACTGCAGAGATGTTTCTGGAAGGAGCTTTATGTGAAAGTGAACATAATGACAAGACAAAGCTTATGTTGTTAAATATTTGATTTCTGGTTATACAGATATGTCATATTTTGCTTTCTTTTCATATATTTTAAAATAAATCCAGCCTTTGAGCTCTCTTTCTTCTTTTCAAGGGTTTAAACAAGCAAGCTATCATCTCAATGTGACAAAGCAAATATTTTTCTGCTTTGTGCACTGAAGCTTTCAGTAACATTTTTGCTTGAGTGAACACTTTGTATGACATAATGTTATCATTTATGACTGACACATTTAGCTCAGATTAGAAATATATTTTTCATGACCTTAGCAAGAAAACTGTGGATACTTTTAATAAAAATACTGAACATGATTGGCAAAAAATACACAGCTTCTGTATTTATCTACAAACCTTTTGAAAAGAGAGTCTTCATGAGAAGCAAAAATTGCTTATTGCGCCTTGTGCAAACAAAATTCTATATTTTAAAGGGTTAATATTTAGGAGACAAACAAAAAGGAACAAAGACAACAAAGGAAGGATCTAAGAAGACGAAAAGATCACCCTGTCCTCTCTTGGCTTACATTTTGTCTTTAATTCTGTGTCCTACATTTTAAATTAATACTAAATGTATAAAACAACAGATTCCTACATTTAAACTAGTGTGTGCTTAAGTAATATTACTGACAATTTTCCCACGTGGGGTCAGATCTGTGGTTTTTATTTCAACATTGATCTGCAGTAACCCCTCTCTTGTGTTTCAGATGCCTGTTTGGACGACCCCTGTCTCAATGGAGGGACCTGCACTGAGCGGGACGGACACATTAAATGTCTCTGTTTGCCGACATATGGAGGAAGGTTCTGTCAGAGCGGTGAGATTCCTGCCTGTTGTTGCTTTCCAGAGTTTTGAAGAACATACACATTTTAATCGGATCCTTTCTGCGTTGTGTTGATTTTATTATATGTTTTGGCTGTGACATGGTTTTTTTTTTAATTGGTGGTTTCTTGGTCTATTCTGACAAAAACAACATTAAAGTCACACGGTTATAACAATGACAGAGTTTTCTAAGCTGTTTCACAGTCAGGTAAAGGAACAATCCGAATAACAAAAGAAATTTTGTGTAATTATAACAGAATAGAAATGCAACCCGATTACACACAGAGGTATCAAATGTTTATCTCACTTGTTTAAAAAACTAAAATTAGATCGTGATCAGTCAATCTAGGACTTTTTCCACCCAAAACTAATATTTTACAGGAAAAATGCAAAGAAAATTAAAGACTCAATCAAAAGTATCCCAAAAAAGGCAGTGGATGGAAACAGGTGGTTTGTTTCTTAAATGCACTTCCGACTTGATTTAAAAAATAAATAAAATGCTATAATAATAACTAAACATGTCTTACAACTTAGATGCAAACCAAAGTTAACTTGATCTGATCTTACAAGTTCAGAAAATGGCCCAAAAAATATATTTTGAAAATCTAAAAACATCTCTGCCACGCCCTCTGGTGTGTTCTTAGTTTTTTAAATTATTATTATTAATTGGAGGGTCTAAAAGTTATCAAAAGAATTGCATCATTTCCAAATACAAACGTTAATTACAGATTTAGGTTAAATACTAGCTTCATTATATTCTGCCTAAAAAACTCTAAATTACCACAACAGCCCCTTTAACTGATGCATTACAGATGCAGCTTTTGATTAAAATCAGTATTAAATCTCCTTCAACATACATAGCTGTCATAATTTACACGATTAACTGTAAATAAAGGTACGCTATCCTAGATGAGTCTTTAAGTTGCTCTTTTGGATCCTTTAGCTGCAGATTTAGGTTAGCTTGCCCTCAGGTTGCAGAAGTTTCTCATTGGAGAGAGTTTCTCTCAGGAGAGAGTGCAAGGAAATCCACATTGTAACATATAAAATGCCAAGAATGAAGATTTTGATTTGTTTGAGAAAATATGGAAACACAGTGACATTGCAAGTAGTGGTTGTTGTCCATGACTGATAAAGCAAAAACAGGTCAGTGAGGTTATTAAACGGCTGATGGAAAAGAACAGAAATATTCTTTATTGTGGGGACAATTCAGCTCTGCTAGCAGCAAAATGCAATACAAAAACAGAAGATAAAAATAAGCTAATGTACAGTAACGACTTTTCCACATCTTTATAATAATTTTATTGTAATTTTATGCAAAGCAGTGAGTGGAATAAAAGTAAATGGGCCACAGTTTCTCTTGAGCCATTAATTACCACAAAATGAACAAAACTAAGCATTCATTTAGTGCAGAACCTGCTGAGTCATCTAAGCTTGCTTTGTTGTGCTTTCCTGACTCCCTGCTGTGCTTCAGACTTGGAGCGATGTGAGCCGGGCTGGGATAAATTTCACGGTTTCTGCTATCGACACTTCAGCCAGCGCCAGAGCTGGGAGGTGGCAGAGAGGCACTGCCGCACGCAAGGAGCTCATCTGGTGTCCGTCATGACCCCAGAGGAGCAGGACTACATCAACAGTAGGGCCACTATGTCCAGTATACCTTTTCTTTCCTGTCAGAGTTTAACTTAGGCTTTCTAAAGGTTTCTGGGTGTGCATGTGTATATATGGGTGTGTTTTATTTTATGATTGAACTGGGATATGACTCTGCTAGGTAACTATAAGGAGTACCAGTGGACTGGTCTGAACGATAAGACAGTTGAGGACGATTTTCGTTGGTCTGACGGAAACCCACTGGTGAGAAAAGTTAGACAACTCGGCTTTTACAAAAAAAAAAAACAAACAAACAACAAACATCACACAAAATTACGACAAAGTCAATCAATTGTATTTTTTGGTACATTTTCAAAAGTTTTGTAACTCCACTAAATAATTTTTAAAACTATTATTAATTCAAGTTTTAAAATGTATGAGAGAAATACCCCTTTTTTCAAATTCAAACTTATTCTCCAAATCAATGCAGCTGTATGAGAACTGGTACCGAGGGCAGCCTGACAGCTACTTCCTGTCTGGAGAAGACTGCGTGGTGATGGTGTGGCACGATAACGGCCGCTGGAGTGACGTACCCTGCAACTACCACCTGGCATACACCTGCAAGAAAGGCACCTGTAAGTTCAGCCAATCAGACTGAGCAGACGTCATTTGAACCTGAGATTGTAGCTCCCTCTACTGGTTGACAGAAGCCATTACATCACCATTTGTTCCCTCTTTTAACAGCCTCATGTGGGCCGCCACCAAAAGTCCGGAATGCGTCCATATTTGGAAAAACGCGAGTGAGATATGAGACCAATGCAGTTGTGCGGTATCGCTGCTCAGAGGGCTTCCAGCAGAGACTGAACCCTGTGGTCAGGTGTCTGTCCGGAGGCCGATGGGAGAGACCTCAAATCCTCTGCATCCCTGGTGAGATTGGAGCTTATTCCATAACTATACCCAATTATTCATTTTAATCATGTCTAATTATTTGTTTGTTCATATTTAATCCAGAAGGTGGAGAAATTATGCAGCACCTCGGCATGTTGTCGCAAACCGACAGCAACTTTTCAGCAGCTGAAACTGAATTTGAAGCCACTAAAGAGACACCACAGTACTGGGACATCAAGTTTTAACACCTTAAAAATACAGTTTGGTTATGGTACCATGACAAGATGTAAATTATCTTGAATAATAAACCACAAAAACATGATGGAAAATTATTCAAAATTTGCTTCAGATAAGAATGTGCATCCATGATTATGGATATTGTAAACTCACCATGTGGCATTTAATTACCTCCAAATTAGGCCATGATCTTTAAATATTTCCTAATAATTGTTCTTGTTGTGGTTTTTGGTATGATTAGGGTCTTTTCACACAATGGTGCTAAGCTTTTAAGACACTTTTGCAGAGTTAGATTTTTATTGTGTCACATTCCTACTTTATCAACGATCCTGACACCTCTAAGTGAGTCATCAGATACCAAGAAATGTTGTATATGTTGGTTTTCACAGCTGAAATTACCTTCCACATTTTTTTTTCCAACAGGAAACTTTAAGATCAAACAGACACAGTTTTGTTCGGTGGCTTTATGTTGTAATAAAGTTTTGTAGAACAGAGCCAAGAATAAATCAGTCTATTTTACTCTCACTGTGTGTTGGCTTTATTTCATGTCAAACCCCCATTGCTGCTCTGTCTGTGTAGCAAATTAGCTCCAACTGAAGATAACAATAGAGCAACTTTGACAAACAAAAGACTTTAAAAAATTACCTACAGTTCAAATTTAGAAGAAAGGTACTTGATGCATAAATCACTCTAAAACCAAAGTGTTTAATGAACTGCTAACTGGTACCAATGTCTGATGTCTAGGATTTACTTAAAACGATCTTTGTAAGTGGTACTACAAATAATGAATATTTAGGCATCGCCATATTGGAATCCGAACCTCACCGAGCTCTGGCGTGAAGTCATTCCTAGAGTTTCAACTGAGGTGAGGAGCGGCCATATTGGATCTCGAAGAAAGCGCTACAGGAACTCCCAAATGGGAAAAGGTGGTTAATTTTTTGTTAATTTGTCTTGTTAGAGAACATAAACAGTTAATACTGTTTTGTTGCTTTTAACTGGATTAAAACGAGGCAATAATTTCGCTCTCTTTAAGATAGCTTGAATTTGATAAAATTAGCAACTCGACAGTCTAGCTTTTCGGCGGCCATATATGTTTCCAGCAACCGACTTAATTTCGCATCAATGACTATTTAAAATAAGCTGGATAGAAAAGAATGACAGAAAGAAATTGATAAAGGTAAGTTTTAGTTGTGTGTGTAAATCAGAAGTGACTTTAAAGACTTGCAAAAACATAAAAATGCACATATCTAGGTAAACAGGAGCAGGTTTCATGCTTCTTTTGCATAAAATGACCATTTAAAATGAGTAAAGAAACTGTTTTGTTTACTGAAAATGATGTACTTATATTTTGTGCTATTTAGCTATATGTGCTCCGATAAATTCCGAGTTTTAGATATTAAAAAGGCTCTTTTAAGAGCTGCATGGACGGTTTTTGCCACCAGATGGCAGCGTTGGGCCATGTTTGATGAAGTGTTATTTTACAGAAAGAGCAATGACGCTGTGGCATGGGATTTCGATTAATCTTAATTTAGTGCAAAGATTTTAGTATTTACATGTGAAAAACTGGTAGAGAAATTGTTCAAAAAGGCATGCCTCCATTTCAAAATGATTCTCCTCTTTGTATTGGTCTATCTTATAAAAATCCCATTAAAATGCACCGGGGTTTGTTGTTGTGTGATTCGGCTCAGACCACCTTAAATAAATAAAAGAGAGGTCCATTTTATCAGACTTGTTTAAGAAATAGAAGAACACCAGGACTCCATTTGTGAAGCCTTTAACAGGTTCATTTAACTAATGAAAAGGTTTGGTATCCGTCCTTTTGGCCATAGAGTTGATAACTTACGTCCAGATGTTGGGATTGGTGGAGTGTACTCAGACCTGTGACCCTGGGGTCAGAAGGTCACAGAGGAGTGAACAGTGGCTAGTCTTTAAGGGCTTTGCTTTCTTTCTACAGACGCGTGGCTCACTAATTGGGAGTCCACCTCCTCACACCCCAAGTGTGAAGCGGCCAATGCCAGAAAATGACTGGTAGTGTGAGCTGGAGATACTCGGACTCAGAAATAAGAGATGTGTTTTTCATTGGAGCTGTTTATTTTAATCTTTAAGATAGGATAGAGTAATTCTGATTAATTGAATGATTTCAGTAATAAATACCATAATCCTTTCTTTAAAATGTTTAATAAACTATTTCTAGTAAAGTGAATATAACTTCATTTCTTTGGGAATATAAGTATGAATATAAATCCCCACTTCCATTGTTCCTCTAATGGGAGTAAATCAAATGAGAACCTGTTGTTCTATTTAAGGGCAACGTTTCCTGTTTATAGATTGAGGATTGAAGTTCTTTGTTGGGAACAGAGGATATTCTCTGAATTTACCAATACTAGTTGTAAAATCTAACTACCTAGTTCCTACCCGCCTGCAAAAGGAAAACACAAAAGACCCTAGAAGAGGTTGGAAAGGCGTGCCATGCTGGCTGGGAACCTCAGCAACCAGCGTTACCCACAACCCTTCACCCCCACGTTGCTGCCCGCTGGAACACAAACAACCTTTGTTGCTTCTCTCATTTGTGAATTCCAGTTTTGGGAGGGAAAATCTGTTTTGTTGTGCGTGTGTGTTTGTAGTAAGTATTTGGAGCCTTCCTCTTCCTCTAGTTTTGACACAACAATAAGCTGAGGTTTATACTCGATGAAAAGCAGGTTGTTCATTGGGGGAAATGTAGACTTTTGCCCGTATAAGGTTCCTTTAAGGGTTACATATTTCATAATTATTCTTTTTTGACACCTTGAGCTTCAATTTGTATAGAAAATTGCTCTGACATTTGTGAAAATATTATATATTAACCATGTCTATTTAAATTATTCAGCGATTATGTACATGTTTTAAATTCACTGATTGTGGTTAGTACTTTTAGACTCTGTTGCCACTTTATAAAATCAGCCAAGCTGCAGGTCAACTACTTAAAAATCTGATTCCTTTCCTGTTCATTAAATGCATCATAATGGAAAACTTCTTCTGTAGTATATTGAATTGTTTCACATTTTTTAGAAGAAAAATCAGATAAAAGTAAAGTGTATATGCTGGTTTCTCTGTTGATGACTGTTTCTAATAGCGGGACAGATTATTAAAAACATAGATAGAAACATTTATTGTCCTGTAAAGTGGAAATTCATTTTATGTTGGCGACTTTCTTTATTGAAGAAAAAACATTTTTAAACTTGAGCTCGTTCAGAAAAAGTCTGGTAATTCTCTTTATTTAATTAGCTTATTTTTTTTATTTTGATTTTTAACTGCTGCTACAAGAGTGTTGATCTAATAATTTTAAAACAAATCAAATGTAAGTTTTGGCATGAAAGCATTTGAAACATTTAGTTTTTTGCTGCTTTAATCCGTGGTCTGTTGTCTCCCCTGTAGATGCAGAGCCGCACATGTCCAGCAGGGGGCAGTCTGGACTGGAGGTCCAGATCCGATTCAGATCTTTTCGGATTTCAGGCATTTCTGTTCTCCAAACTCCCAAGTTTGTACTCCAAACATTTATTTTACATGCATTTTATATATTTCCTATTAATGTATTTTGATATTCAACCACAACTTAATGTTGATATTGAGTAAAATTGTTCTATGAGTAATGCTTTATTGTGACATCAAGATTTTGTTTATCAGGTAGATTTAAACTGAAAGGTGAAGCTTGGATTGTCAAATTGAAAATTCTGTGTAAAAATGTACATTTTAGAGCCATTTCTCCGTCATCTAGCTGCAGCATCATCATTTATCTCATTCATGTTTGTATTTTCTGCCTATTTTGAGCAACAAGGACAGAAAGTCATTTGTTTCTACCAGTTAAGCAGACATGTCTGTCAAACTCATTTAAATAAACTCTGTTCTGACCATGTTAGATTCACCACCGAGTGTGTGTGTTTTCTTAATGTGCTGCTGCGATGCATTAACATGTGAAAGCATGGAGTTCCTGTGAACTTATTTGACCTCTGACCTCTCCTCTGTGTCTCGGATAACAAATAGCTGCAGCTGAGGCGGAGGCTTACTGGTCGGTTTTCACCCACAGACTCCAGACTGGGACATGTCTGCTCAGAAGCATCTCTGAGTGGGTAAGAATAAGTAATTATTTTAAGTGATTCTGACTTGTTTTGATCGTTAATGACTTCTTCAGACACACTCGGTGTTGTTTAAGCACCAGCTCTGAAAATAAAGAAACCCCTCTGTCAGTTCTCAGGTTTTAACATATATGGTGATTTGTAAAAGTATTCTTACATCTTGTTGTGTTACAAACATAACTATTGCTACATTTGACTGGGATTCTGTGTAACAGACCCACAAACAGAAGGTCATAATTGTGAAATGTGATGTTTTCTGACTTTTCTGAGCTTTATGGACGAAGAAAGACGTCCAGAGGAAGTCCTCTCTGCAGTGGGCACAGCAAAGATTTAGAAGAAGATGTAATGAAGGGTGTTTTCACCTTAAGGTCCAGTTGCAGATAATGTGGTTCACTTTCACACTCCACTGAATCAAAACCCTTTGGAAAAACAGTTCCCCTCCTCGCCTGTGGTGGCGCTGCACCAAGAACTACTGAATGAAACAACAGAAAAACGTCTGATGAAAACACTGAACACAACTTCCTTCATGAAATATAAACAAAAATGGATCGATGTCAAGTCTTAGCGGTTGTAGGATTTCTGTTTTTTTTTCTTCTAAAAGCAAGAATCTATTTTTACAGCTAGTGCTCAGCTAACACGTTTGTTTTGCTTGTATTTACCCAGAATGCTTCCTTTCTTTAAAATGTTCTTTAAAAGTCCACTTTCTGGTTTTCGAGCGGTCTCTGGTCACATTTGCATTCAAATCTAACCAGAGTTTGCTTCAACCGAGCTGAGACCCGGGTTTTTAGGTGGACCCAAGTTTCCTTTGTTGGTTCATTTTCTTTGATGGAATTTATGAGTATTTAAATATTACCTAAGTATTCATTTGTCTTGCAGTTCTGCTAATCAGTCATTATGTTTTAGCAAAACAACCCTGAAATAAGAGCTAAATAATCTTACTACCAACTTCACATCATCTGTAGATTTGTTTTTCACTTTGTGACATATTATATGATTACTAGTTATTCTAGTGATTAGTTTGACTATTCATCGGATAAAAATTGGCACATTTCGCTGATTTTTAAGCCTTTTTTATACAATATTAGAAACGCATTTTAAAATACAAATACACAAATATTCCAATTAACTTTTTTAAAAAAGAAAATAAAAATTTAATTGCCTAAAATGCAATAACATTCATATAGTGAAGGCTTGATGATTTGTAGTAATAGATGGATCTGCAGCTAAAAATATTTTCACCATCAACATGTGAAAACCTCAGCCATTTCTGGTTGCATCAATACAGTGTAGTGCTGATGTGTTGATTATGTTTGGATTAACTAATTAGTAACTGCACAGAAAATGTGTTTAATAGGAGATTTGTCTTACAAAACAAAGAGCTAAAATTATGCCACATTAAGATAGATTTTATTGCAAATCCCATTTAGAAAAGCAATCAATAAAATAAGAGAATAAAAAAGTACATAAAAATCCCCTAACCGTTCAGGAGGTAGTCATACAAAAGTACAGATGAGTGTCTTACTATATTTAAAGTTAGTCAACAATAGAGAAATTCTACTATTAGACTTATTTAAATGGCAAATAAATTTATACATAATCTTTCTTAAAGCAGCCATTAAAGAGCTGACATGAACAGATACTAACAGTTCACCAGCACCGGTCCATCTTGGCTTTTTTAACAAAACTGCATCGTTATAAGCCACCTTCAACCTCTGAAGACTGGCTTCATTAAAAATGCATGACAAATGTTTTTTTTTTTTTTTAAATCTTAAATGCAAAATCATAGATTTAGTTGTTTTTTTTTTTGTACAGTTTTGGCTTAATTACTGTTCTAACTATGTTGCTCTTTTGAGTCTGTATACTACGGTTACTGATTAACTGATTACTAAATTAGTTGACGGGTTTTTCAATAATCTGATTAATATTCTCAATCCTAATCTTGCACCAGGTGCCATCATCTTCACCCACTGAAAAACTTTTATCCCGTCCAGATGTTCAAGGTAGTGAGTGTCAATAATTATTATTCTTTTTTTTTTTATTATTATTTGTTTAAAAAAGAAAACTGTCCCAGACAGGCAGACATTCCTGCACACAGCCAGAACGCAGACATGTTCACAGGTTCTCGCAGCCCAGACACACACACACGCTCACACACACGCACACACGCTCACACACCCTCAGTGTGACGCAGACGATCAGAAGGGCCTCATCGCGCCTGCCTTTCTCTGCCTGTCTGATCCGTCTGACCCGGCCCTTTTATACATCTAATTAAGCAGTCAGACCCTCCACCATGCCATGACAAACTCATGGCTGATTTCTCACCATGTTTTATGCCTGTGTCTTAGTCTGGATGGATCTGTTATTTATCGTAATCTGACGCATTGTTTTCCCATCGAGCGGTGTGTGTGTGTGTGTGTGTGTGTGTGTGTGTGTGTGTGTGTGTGTGTGTGTGTGTGTGTGTGTGTGTGTGTGTGTGTGACAGAGAGAGAGAGGGAATAATTCATAAAATGTTCAATAGGAGCCACCAGACGCTTTCAGTGGAGGGTGAATGACTTTAGTCTGAATTTCAGACGGTGCTGAATATTGAGGCAGCAGCTTCCCATGCAGCGTCTGCAGCACAACAAACATGGAGTCTGTTGTCTCAGCGTTAGCCTGGTTAGCACGCGGCTAAACGCAGACCTCCACGGTCCACTGGGGACGGCGACACGCTACGACCTCCTGTCTGGCTGTCCGAGGGCGTCGCTCCCAGCAGAGACCTGACCTCTGACCTCCCATCAAAAAAAAGGCAGAGAGGTTAAACTCAGCAAACCAGCAGGTCAACAGGCTCTTTATCCAGACATGACCTCTTCGTCCCTGTGGAGAAGTTAGGAAACTCCAGGAAAGAAAACGGGTTTTTTTTTCTCTGGTTTTTCAGTTGCTGACATGATTTTAAAAAATAGACTGAAAAATGTACAATTATTTTAGATTTTCTGAGTCAAGTTTTTTTTTAAATTTCCGGCAGAAATTTTTCTCTCTTTGGTTCTTTCTTGATATTTTCTCAGTTTTTTACTTGGTTTATTTCTTTCTATTGTTTCTTCAATCTTTCTTGCTCTTGCTTTGTTTCTCTTTGTTCTTTCCTTGTTTCTTTCTCCTTTTTTGCTTTATTTCATTATTTCACTTTCTCAGTTTGTTTTTTTCCTTTTCTCTGTTTTTCTTTTTCTAGTTCCTTGATTGGCTTTCTTCTACACGTTCTTCCTTTTTTCTTTCTTTCTTGCTATTTTCTGCCTTTCATGCTGTGTTTATTTCTTTATCTCCTTTTTTTCCATCTTTCTTGCTATTGCTTTGTTTCTCTTTCTCATTTTTTCTTTTTTCCTTGTTTCTCTTTTCTTGCTTTATTTAATGATTTCTCTTTTCCTTTTCTGTTTCTCTTCCATTTCTTTGATTCATTCTTTTACCACTTTATTATTTTACTTTCTCCTTCTCTTTCTTTTTGTCTCATCTTGTTTCTTTCTTTTCTTCTGTCTTTCTGAGTTTTTCTTCTTTTTTTCTCTTTCTCTAAATATTTATAAAAGTATTTCTCATCTTTCAGGTTCTGTTTTTGGATTTTAGTCACATTTAGCTGCTTATTATTATGGCTCTTGTAATATCATAAATTAACTGCGATCAAACAAACTTTTGAGCATCACTCTTATTAGCCACACAAAGTAAAGATTTGCATTGGAAAAAATAAAACACTAAAATAGAACCTGCTGAGCAACATGAAGTAGGCTAAAGCATCTAAAACTAGCAACACTGAAGGAATTAAAGATGAGAAATAGTCACTCACACTTTAAATCACAGGATCATTATGAAGGTGAATTTTAGTGGAAACTTTTTAAAATACCTGAAAATTGATAACAGGCTCGTGCCTTTTGTCAGTCTGTTTTTTCCACATAGTTTTTATATGAACACCAGCTTTTTTTTTTAGCTTTTTTTCATCCTTTCTGCCACAATGCTTCCCCCATACTAGCAGAAATTAGTCGTGTTAAATCAGGAGGGTGTGTCGGCACATAAAGCTAACAGCAGGATTTCACAGGTGTCTTTATGGGAAATCCCAGTGGCCTGGCAGGAAGCACAGCCACAATCAAAGGGTTCAAAGGTCAAACAACTTGTGGATTTAAAAGACTATCAGTGAGGGTCACAGAGAGAACCCTCCTCCATTCACCACAGTCTTTGGAGAGAGGTCATGAGCAGGGAGATGTGACCTTTGTCCAGCTGCCCTGGGGTCACATTTCTTTATGTTGCACTTAATTTTTGACCTCGGACATGTTGAGGCTCTTCATTAACTGCACATTACATTTGGATGGGATGTTCATTGAAGTAAAGTGCTTAGATCTGTGGACAGTTTTACTATAAATACTGACGATTTCAGACATTTAAAATAAAAAGAAATCAAGCTATATCTCCTTTATACATTATTTCTTAAATCAACTTGTTGTTGAAAAAATGTTTTTATTAATAGCCAGAAGAGGCATAAAACAATTATTCAGATGTTCAACTGAACAGTTTTGTTTGCTAGAATTGAATTACAATATCAATTCTAAAGTTTATATTTCTAAGTAAATAAGACCAAAATCTTTTCCTTTTTATGAACTCAAAAGTGTATAAAAATTTATTATTTTTTTCTAATGAAGTGTTTTGAATGGACTTATTGTACAGCATTTTATCAACTCATACAAATTGTTCCACAGTTTTACTCCTTGCACTAAATGCACTAAAATGGTACGCACGTTTTTTCTCTGGGAATCGTACTTTCTTATTTCTATTGGCAATAATATCTTTCTAGCTTTAACAAACTGGACCAATACCCAGATATCAGTCACTACATAGAAAATTGATCAACAGTAAAATAGTTATGAGACGTTTTGTTTTTGTGCCATAAAGAGAGTCAGCAGAAAAAAAACAAAGACCTCTGAAATTAAAATAAAACGGCTCAAATTGTTTCAAGCTGGCAGCAACATAAATGTTTTAATGAATTTTAGCTCAGATAAGAACTTTTTTGAATAAACATTTGATACAAATTCATCTGAATCGTTTCTAAGGAAAATGAACAACAATGTTTTTATCACGCAGAAATATAAAAATTCCCTTTGCCTAAAGCTTTCTAGTATCTGTAAATTTTTAAAAAAGTAATTTAAAAACTTTTTTTCAGTTAATAAGTGCTAAAATGAGTAAATTAGTTAAGTTATCCGAATCTAACTCAAGTATTTTTCTTTAATTTTTAGCTAATTTTGATCAGTAGTCTGCTAAGGTTGGGCATTTATTGTGTTTATCACTTATCGATAAGAATTTTGATTTATTATTGTCACAATAAATTTCAACGAATGACTTAAAAAATAAACTAAGCTGTCTATATTGTCAAAATTGTTATTTTTAATATTTACTCTATAGTTTGTCCAATGAGTGAGTAAATATTCAGAAGAAATTTTAAAAAATTAAAATTCTAAAATACTTTATTAATCCTGAATATCAATGAATTTTAAAGTATGATTCAATGTACAGTTTATTGATACAAATCATACTTTTTTATGTAACTTAAAATATTATAGCTTAATATTTTAAGTCTTTACTTAGAAGTAGCTTTTAACATCACTTCTTATAGTCTTTTAAAACCAGTATTTATGTTTGTTATGCTCTGAATGCTGCTTCATGCAGTCACAACCATATATTTATCCACAAAATAAGTAATAAATAGTTACTGTCACACCTTATAACAATACTACCACAAAATATCGTGATGAAACTTTAAATCCTTATCACCCACTTCTAGTCGGTACCTTTAAAAATGACCATTTGCAGTTAGTTTGCTAAAGTTTATTTTTTTGTGCCACACACCAAACAAGGAGCCAATCCACCATTCAGACAGAAACAAACACCCTTCAAACATAAAGTGTCGTCTTTTTGAAACATTCTGAGTAACTGAAATGCTTAATACTTGGATAAATACTGTAGGTTATCTGTAAAATAAATTGGGGGACTGTACCAAACAAAAAGAGCATTTTATTTTCAGTTTAATTTAAAACAGGAAACATTTTTGGTTTTCTTCTGGCACTGAATTAAACTGTTTCTAAAGCTATAAGCAAAGAACCAGACCTAGGCTGACCTCTGGTTTTTAATTCCACGTCACGTAAAAACACATGAAATATTTGTGTTTCTGACTAAACTTTGCCCTGGGTTAGTTCCAGGATTCCTCTGCAGCTGTTTTATCTTCATCACGAGGATTTGCAGTTGAACTTGAACCCAGTTCCCTCTCTCCCCTCGCACTGCCTGATTTCACACCGTCCGCCCCTCCCCGCCGCAGCACCATGCCCGTCTTTGTGAAGCTGTCTTCCTTGACTTTTTGCATCCCCCGTCTGGCCCGGCGCAACCTCTCCCTTCTCCCGCCGCTCCCTCCTTCCCCCCTCCGTTCAGCCATTCTTCACTTCTGGGGCCGGGAGGGGCTCCGGGAGACGGCCTGCGGGGACTCGCAATACAGAATGCTAATCATCCCCTCGGCGACACTTCCCACGATTTTCCTCTCAGACGTGGGCTTTTGTTTCGTTATTGATTCTATCGCAATCAGACAGTTCCCGCAACTTTCCTGCCGTCTGGGGCCGGATCTGTAATGCCGCCCCGAGTGCGAGACGCACTGTTCAGATGGCGCTCTTTTTAACGACCTCTGGCATTGTCTCTATTAAACAACAGCTGTAATTATATCTGTTCAAGCCTTTTGTTACTTGGGCCAAAATTGTTGACTCAAAAGTAAAACTAATATCAAGCAAATTAAGTTTTCCTACTTTTTTGTGAAATGGGTGTTCTTTTTTTCTTTACCTTCTTTAATGCATTTATCTGCAATTGTCATTGCTGTCTGCTAGACAAATTGCCCCTTAAGGACAATAAAGTTGATCTAATCTAATCACTGTAGTTCCAAAACTGAAAAAGCATTTTGTACATTTGCTGTACTAAAATCTAGTTTTCAGTTTCTTTTTTTAGGTAATAAGAGCAGAATTTGAGTCACTTTCTTTCAAAACGGTGGCTATATTTAGTTTAAAAAGATAAAAGCCGATCTGGGTGCAGCGAAGTCGGCTTTTTGGTGAAAGTCTGGATAAATGTGGTTTTACTTTTATAAAGGTTTGGCTATAAAAGTAACCAAGTTACTCAGTTTAATCCTTAAATCAAACTTTTTGTCGCGTGAGCCAAAATGTTCGAGTCAAAGAGCAAACAAAATGAATAATTTTAAATAGAAGAAAAAAGTGCTCATAGTTTTTTTTTGTGAAATGGCTGTTACTCAAAGTTTTTAAAAAGCATTTTTCACTTTTGCTTTTATTAAAATACAGGCATCAAATTTTCTGTTTCTTTGGGGCTTGATTTAGCCTTTCATACAAGATTTGAGTCACTTTGTTTCAAAATACTTGCTATATTTAGCCAATTTTAACAAAAATATGAAAAAATAAAAGCTGATCCAGGTGCAGCAAAGTTGGGTTTTCTAAAAAAGTCTGTAGATCAACAAAAGCTCAGTTATTCAGCTCTGGATAAAGTAAGAGTCCACTGCACTGAACCCCACTGAAAACCTCCTGGTTATTCCTCCAAATACTGATTCCTGAACTGAGTTAAAACATCAGAATTGTTGTTTCTAAATTAATATAAACTTGTTTTCTTTGCATTATTTGAGGTCTGAAAGCTCTGTATCTGTTTAATTATTTTAACTATTTTTCATTTTATGCAAATACAAAACATTCAAAGACATGTTGTCAGAAATTCATAGAATAAAAGAACAATGTTCATTTTACTCAAACTATACCTTTAAAAAGTAAAATCAGAGAAACTGATCATTTTAAGTGGCCTCTTATTTTCTTTCAGAGCTGTAAAGAGATGATTGTTTTGTCTTTGACTTCACTTTTTTCATGTAAGATATTTAATTTGGTAGTAGTTTTACCCTGATTACAAATAATAACTCTGTTTGCATCGAACACTTGTGAAGGACAAATTTTAACCACATTTGAATTGCAGTTGGCGGCCGCACAAAATCAGTCCGTGGGCCACAAGTGGCCCCTGAGCCACATTTTTGACACCCATGTCTTAAATGTTGAGTAAGTGGAAGTGTGAAAGGTATTTTCCATTCCTTATTCTGATCAGTTTCTGTAAGGTTTAACCTAGATTCAGTTGTTTTTATGTTCAAATCTTTTATCCAGTGACTGTTTGCATCCATCTGTGAAACTTTCCTGTAATTTTTTGCCTGTTTTAGCTATTTTTAATCTGCCAATGTCTCTTTAAAGCCACATTGTACTGTATTCTTGAGAGAAATGATTAAGTTGACATTTCCTCCTGTGACGTCTGCTCTTTATTTTAGTGCCTTTTAATTTAAATGTGCCCATTAATTAAGGTATAGAATCAGAACCTGCTGAAGGCGCTAAAGGTCAGCCAGTCCAGCACATGTGCTCGCAATAATTGAAACACAAGTCTGTTTTATCATACTGATTGTAATTTCTAATTATATATACCAGGGTTTTTTTTTTTTTTATAAAAAAGTGTATCATTATCCTTGCAGAATTGATCAGTTTGTATTTAGAAATAAGGTGAAGTTAGAGAAAATTGAAAAAAATTCAAGGAAATAAATTTATATGGAAACTATAGCATCATTACTCTGTTAAAAATTAAAATGATTTACAAACTGATTACGCTTTGAATCCAAAATAGTTTATTGTAAAAGGAGGGGAAATGCTCATGACTGACAGCAGGGGTGTCCACAGTGCAGCTCGGGGGCCATTTGTGGCCCTTGGACTGAATTTGTGCGGCCCCAGCTCCAGTTTAAGGATGATACAAATTATGTAGATGGATACTTTTTATTTTTATTCAGGGTAAATTTACTACCAACTTAATTTTCTTATAGTTGAAAATGTTAAGTGCAACACAAAGTATTAATCTTTTTATAACCAAACTTTTATAGAGAGACTTTTACTGGGAAGTCAACTTTGCTGCACTCAAACCAGCTTTTATTTTATTTATTTAATAATGAAAACTAGATGCTTTAATGTTATAAATACATCAAATGTTCTAAATCCTTCTGCAATGAAAAACATTACTTTCTGAGAAAAAACAAACTAAACAAAAATATCAGACCACTTTACTCACTTTATTTTAGTTTTCTTCTTATCTTCTTCTGAAGTTAGATTGTTGTTTAGTTTATTTCTGTCCAAAGTGTCCCCCGCCTCTCATCCACCATCAGGCTGCAGCTTTAGCTTTTGCTAACAGCATTTAGCATGTAGAACATGGATGATTACTTAAATTTGCACCATTCTGGAAAAGGCCAAATGTTTTTGATATTTTTTTGTCTCATAAGATGAAGATATGACCGTCTAAAAGGGGGATTATGTTTGTGATGCTCAGCCTGAACTTTGACCCCAGAGTGTTTGTGATCACGCTTCCAGATGTTTTTAAAAGCAGCGCTGCAGCAGCTGGATCCACTGGGCTGTCGTTTCCAGCAGCTGCGGCACAGGACTTCACCCAGACCTGATTTTAAAATCTGCGCTCCATAATTAGTGTCTGTGTTTAGCGTTCAACGTGTTGTACAAACATTTAGCACACGACTGTTTCCATGTCCCGGCAGTTTATATGATGGATTTTCTTGTTTCTTGTCTGTTAGCTACATTGATGCTAACTGTGAGTTTCCCTAAATGGATTCACTCTTAAACTCACTGAAGGGTTTATGATGCCATGTCTCTTCTTGTTCGGCTTCCTGTTGTAGGTTTTCTGCTCTGGTTGAGGTCGTTGTTGTGTTGCTGACCCTGTTTGGGCCAGAGGTAATCTGTTGGACGGATGACTTCACATTCGACTGTAGAACATGTTGGTGAATAACTGCGAGGCGCATTTCTCCTCGCCTGCCATGCTGGACGTTGGTTATGAGACGTTCTGCTTGTTTTAAATCAAAAGTGACTGGGTGCATTGTGGGTAAACATCAACACCAGGGGCGGCCAACGTGTGGCCCTTAATCGGAAATGTAAGACTAGTCTAAACTTGTAGTTGTCCAGTTCGAGGAAAACAATATAAGACAGACAATGTAAGACATCCAAATGTAAAATGTAAGGTAGAACACAAGTTTTCTCTTTTAATTAGATTTATTTCATTTGTAAAAACAGTTTTGCTAAAATGCAGACTTCCCATTTCATAAACTTTCCAAAGTAAAGCGAGAGTGAGCCAAAAACACAAAAATAATGTTGAAAACTTATTATTTTAATTTGGCAAACCTTCAAAACATTTTTATGTTTTACAATAATTTGTTGATAGCTAAATTATGTTGCTGTTATCATGTTTAGTTTCAGGTAAAAATGAAAACAAAATAGTTTTTACTAAAACGTTTGTGGCCCTTGGAGTTGTTTCATCATGCCAGAAGGTTTTGGACCCCTCTGACCTCCAGTCTGGCCTCATCTTTCCAAAAGGTGATGGATTCAAAAAGACCTCCTAAACCCAGAACAACGTCGGTTTTCAGAGACAAAGCGTTTTCTCTCGTTCGTCCTTCCAGTTTTTCTAATTGTTGCCGTGATCTGTAACATTTCTCATGGTAACTGCGGCGCAGCTCTTGAGGATTTTTTACAATTACTTTGACGACTGAATGGTCTGACTTTAGGGTTCACATTAGAAACAGTCTTAAATGTTTTCCACTTGTGAATAATCATCTCTCTCTTGAAACTATTGATTTTTTGTGCACAAAGTTTGATATAAGTCAAGGTTCCCCCTAGAAAACCTGCTAACCCTGTTGGTTGGGCACTCAGCAGTTATTCATCCAGCAACTCGTTGTGTTTTTGAGTTTAAAAAATTATTTAAAAAATTTAAAAAAATGCAAACATTTAAAAAAAAAACTTAAATAAATAAGCAAGCTAAAGCCTGATGGAGGCACAAATAAAGCCTGGTGGCCCGCCAGGCTTATTATACACTGTGGGAAACCCTGGAAGTGACCTTACAACTATTCCCAGATTGATGGGCAGCTCACTGCTCTTGTTTTTGTTTCCTCCCAGCAGTAAACCATGGAAATTCCCACTTTTATAGATGAGCTCCCACAAATCCTGACCAAGCAATCAATTGTATTTGATCTTCATCTGGCTTAAATCATCTGGAAGCAACAAAGATGTGACTTTATTTCCTCAAAAGCTCATGGAATCTGTTGCTTTTGTTCTCTTGAGATTGTTTTATTTACCCGTAACTTTTCATTGATAAATCTAAAACTATTTTTGAAAGTGTTAATTGCTACTAGAATTAAAAAAAAGCCATCCATGCAGGATCTTCTTCCTGCAAGTGCTAAAATGTGGCACCATGCAGTCATTTAAGTCAACTGAATTTGCCTCAATTACCTTTGTGGTTTATTATAAACAATGATTTTGATTGGTATCTGTTGAACTTTGAACAAAATGTATCAATTCCTTATAATTAAATACTGATTGTCTTGAACCCTGAAATGGGATTTTACTTATTTAGACTCGTCTCTAAATAAACCAAACTTTACTGATCAAAAGTGATCACACACATACAAACTTCACACAGGAGCGGATGAATGTCTTATTGTAAACATCAATACTTTTATTGATTTACATTAGAAACTGCTGCATAGGACAGTTCAGGTTATGTGCAAACTCAACTTCTAAAATTGCTAAGAGGCAATTATTAATAGTGCAATATTGTGTAATTATTAGTGCATTTTAAAGAGTTTTTTCTGATTAAAATCAGTTGCACGTGTTCACATTACAACAAAATGAGACTTTTTAACATTTTGAATCAGTAATTTATACATATTTGTGCAACAAAAATTCATGTTTAAGTTTCAGACTGACTCGCATAAGTCTCATCATTTTTCTACATTGCATTGTGCTCATATAGTGCAAATCAAGCCTGAACATCTAACCTTAGTGCAAATCTAACTGATCTGTGCAAATTCTTTTCAATAACAAATACTACAAAAAATTATCGTATTTTCTTTTCCTTGCATAGACAAAGTTTCTTTATGTAGCTCTGACTGCATGCGCACAACAAAGTCCCTGCACTAAAAAAAACTTTCTGCAAACTGCTTCAATTAGTGCAAAATTTCAAGAAACAAATGCTACATTCTCAGTCAGAAATAATAAAACTTTATCCTGAGTAAATAAAGTAAATGTAACAAGTTTGACATAAAATCAGAGATGACTGCTGAGAGTCCTAAGATTGTCAACAAACTGAAACATTCAGATTCACACGGGACATATATTTATCACCAAGTATAAGACTTAAACGCTAAGGAAACTAAAGAAATTAAGATAAAGATGAAAAAAAAGTTCTTCCTAAAATAAAACAAATCTAAAACTTGACTACTTAAAATCACAAATTTTGTCAATTTCAGATATATATTTTTTTTTTTTACATAAAAATGCATAAATATGACCAACATCTCAGCTGAATTGTTGTTTTGTTTGTGAGAGAGATGCTAATCTGAGCTCTGACCTACATTAAAATCTAGTCCAGATGTTTCCTGAGCATCTGTGCAGGGCGGCTTCCCAGAGTTCATCACTCTGTCCTTCGTATCGTTTGACGTATCCAACATGGCGAACGGTCTGTGTTTTCTGCATCCAACCAAACGATGTGAGCTGATTTCTACCAGGTTGTTTTGTTTGAGATCTTTTCTTCAGCTTCAATCGTTGAGCAGTTTGTTGTAAAACTCCTCCGGATCAGAAACCTTAGGGGGGGGAGTAAAAGGATTTAAATCGTTAAAAGCTGTCAGCCAATAAGATTTCAGTAAATACCATTTTGTGCATGCTTCTAAAAAGTGATGCATCATCAAATGTTTTAATTTTTATCATGTAAAACCCCATAAAAGCTGAATATTCTTATACTCTTTATAGAGGTATTATTCATCAGAATCAGGCAGTTCCTCTGCACGATGCGAAAAATATACAAATCGTAGGAATGTTTCTTCAACTCGAGGGGAGGTGTTTTTTTAATGTTGTTACTGCAATACGTTGAATTAGGTTAGCTTCTTTTGCTTGCTTATAAAAATGCTAAACCACAACATTATGCAGCCACCACCGTGTTTCACTGTGGGGATGATTTGTTCAGGGTGATGTGAAATACAGCTCTCGAAAACTGAAGAGTTCACTGCACTGAACCCCATTAAAAACCTCCTGGTTATTCCTCCAAATGTTGATTAATGAACTCTTCTTGAGTTAGTATTGTTGTTTCTAAATGAAGATCAACTTGTTGTCTTTGCATTATTTGAGGTCTGAAAGCACTGCATGTTTTTTGTTATTTTCTGCAAATAAATACTAAATTTTTGCTTGTAATTTCAGAGACATGTTGTCAAAAGTTTATAGAATAAAAGAACAATGTTCATTTTACTCAAACATATACATATAAAAAGTTAAATCAGAGAAACTGATCATTTTAAGTGGTCTCTTAATTATTTCCAGAGCTGTATATGTAGGGCTGAAAAAAATCAGATTAATTGCGATGAATCAATTATTGAAATAATTGTCAACTAATGTATTAATTAATTGTTTATTGTTGTATGCACACTCTGGAAAAGGCCATTTGCTGAAAGAACAACAAATTCAGAGCAGTAATTAAGTCAAAACTGGATAAAATCTATACATTTTGCAGTAGAGATGAAGAAAATATATTTTCTACCCAGAACTCCTGAAGCAGCTTCAAATGCTTTAAAATAATTTCCTATTAAGCACCTTTTGCTATCCAGTTATTCACGGTTTAATCCAAGAAATGGTCAACAGATTTTCTCTACTGACGTAAAGTGAAGAAAGCTTTTCATATGTTAGAAGTATTTTTTTAGCTGTAGATGCATCCTTGGCTACAAATCATCAAAAAATTCACTAAAGGAATTCTGTTACTGCATTTTAGGTTGTTTATTTACACCTTTTAGTGTATTTTTAATATTGCATAAAAACGCTTTAAGGTTAAATAAAAAATTAGCAGAAAGTGACAATAGATTTATCCAATTAATTTATCGTATTAATAAACAAAAACTAACTTGACAGCGTAATTTCGTTTTGCAACAAAAAGGTGCAACATACCAAAATTTTGATCAAATTTAATTGGACATTTTACTGGTCCATAAAAAAAAAAAAAAACTATATGTGTGTACGTATGTGTGTATATATATATATATATATATATATATATATATATATATATATATATGACTTGAATTAGTCTCCCTGCAAAAACACAACATCTTACCAAGTATTTTTCATCTCGTTTCTTCTGCAAATACCTTGAATGAAGACAAAACTAATTTAAAAGTAACTTGGCAACAAGATATAGACGCTTGTTTTAAGTAAATAATTTCTTGGTATTGGTGAAAAAGGAATGAAAAGTTCCTTTCCATTGGCAGATTATTCCACTTGTATGGGGGAAATGTTTTGTTTTAAGTAAATCTACCTGCCAGTGGAGCAATAACTTTTTCATCAAATTAAGGAATTATTTACTTAAAACAATCTTCTATATCTTCTACAAGTTAGTTTTGACTCATTTCAAGTGTAATAAGATATTTGCACTAGAAGCAAAACTAAAAGTATTTGGTAAGATTGTGTGTTTTTGCAGTACTTTGTTGTCAATGCAGGGTTTCCCACAGTGCATTATAAGCCTGGTGGGCCACCAGGCTTTACTTGTGCCCCCACCAGGCTTAGCATTGCTTATTTATTTTAGTTTTGTTTTTTGTTTTTTTTAAATCATTGCCTTTTTTTAAGATTCTATAGTTGGTGTTTAAGTATTAATCCTGAAGTCTTCCAATAATGCTTAACTATCGAGTGATATTTAAAAATTTCCTGTAAACTTTAAACATTTTTAACTCAAAAACATGCCGGCCGGCTGGACGTTTTCTGGAAGAAACCCTGCAATGTTACTCTTTACATTGAAGGAACGAGCAATTCAACTTAAAATATATTTATTGTTGAATTACTGAAAGTAAAACTTGCTCAGAGGTTGAATCATGGTGGGATTGATTATTGGAATCAATCGTTCCCCTGGAAACAGACTTGGCAGCTGTCTTGATTTACCACTGGTTTGGTCTGGAGTATCTGCACAGTTGTGTAAAAATCCAAGTTCTCTAGATACAAAAATCATCCAAACACACAGCCGGATTGTGTCTAGTCTTAATTTATCCCTGAAGCTCATGTCAGTGTTCGATATGTTGTCTCCTAATAATGTGAATGCCCTCAGTCAAGACGAGGTGAAATATGCCCCTGCCACCCCCAAAAACAACCAAACTCCACAGCAGCCAGTCTAGACACAAGCTGCTCTTCAAATCATCACACCTCCTCCTCCTCCCTCATCCCGCCATCATTGTCTGAGCCCCCAGTGTTTTTTTCCCACGCTTTATTTTTCTCTGTCCTGTTTGCAGCCGAGGAGAAAGAGGAGAGGGGGGAGATGGGGTGGCCATGGAAACCCCACATTGGTGTTTCCCCTGATTGGAGTATGCAGTGACTAATTATTCAGTGCATATGCTTAAAAAAAACAATAAAGCAGGACGTATTGAGATGCAGAGCGTCGCACGGAGTGTGATTAGCATACAGAGCAGAAAATCCTCCTTTTAAGGAAGGCAGACCACTTTCATGAACATTAGTGACTCAAATTATCTTTTTAGGCAAAGAGAGAAAGTTTAGTACTGTGGGATTTGATTAGAAAATCAATTAGCTTAATTAAATCCATTAAGTTTGGATCCATATATATCTCAGGAGGCTAGTTTCCATTTTAGTACATGTATATACACAGACACGAAGGACATACATAAACTAAAATGAGATGTTTACAATAATATGATATACTCTGAATGATTCAGATTAATTTAAGGAAACAAAATATAGTATAAATTCATTTAAATTAAATTAATTCATTAAATTTATAGCAGAAATTTTCTAACTTACAGAGAAAATGTAAGACATTGATATAATAATTAAATGGGAATATAAAAAGTGTAAATTTATTCTCACTCCTTTTCAAACATGTACTGTAGCCAAAATGACTGATTATGTTACCAGACATTGTTTTTTGTGTACTCTGATCTGCTGTACATATGTACATATCTATATGTATTACTCGCATATAGATGTAACATATATATGTACATATAGGGTACAAAAGGAGGGGTTAAGTTAACAGAGGCTGGTATTGTTTACCAATCTCCGTCGTCCATTAATCAGGACGATCCGGCTCTAATTGGCGTTTTGGTTAAGCTGCTCTCCAGACCCCGGCTCCCTCCGCTGGCCTAAATAATGGCGTTACGCCACAAGTGCCGCCACACATTGGGGAGGACAATGTGCTGCTTGTCTGAGGGTCCAGGACAGGATCCCCACCCTCTCGTCTTTGCCTCCTTTCTTAGCTCCCCCCTGCACCCTCCAAAATAAACCTCATACGCAAACACAAAGAAGGCCTCACACTATTGAGATCTCTCCATCGCAGGCTCCTTCTCCTCGTCTGTCTGCCTCCCCCTCCTCTCATTCCCACACCCCTCCATCATTCTGCAGCCCGTTTAGCTTCTCAACCAGCAGTTGCATTTATTTGGCTCAGTAGTCAGGTAAAAAGAAAATCTGAATTTCTATACAGTGATTTATTTTACCTTTTTAAGCACAAGCAGCTGCCTTTAAGGAAAACTTCCAGTGTAGAACGGTTATCGGAAAACAACACGCATGCACTGCAGGTCCATGATAATCATTTTATGGTACTTATAGATGGAAGCACTGCAAAAACACACAATCTTACCAGGTATTTTTAGTCTAGTTTCTAGTGCAAATATCTTATTACACTGGACACAAATCAAGACTAACGTGTAGAAGATATAGGAGCTTGTTTTAAATAAATAATTCCTTAATATTGGTGATAAAATTATTGTTCCATTAACATATAAATTTACTTATAAAGAGACATTTTCCACATAAAAGTGGAATAATCTGCCAATGGAACAAGAACATTTTCACCAATATTAAATAATTATTTACTTAAAACAAGCTTCTATATCTTGTTAAATTAGTTTTAAATTAGTTTTGTCTTAATTCAACTGTAATAAGATAATTTTCACTAGAAACGAAACTAAAAATACTTGGTAAGATTGTGTGTTTTTGCAAGGTAGATGGATAGATAGAAGACTTTATTTTTTGTCATTTCTGTCTCCCACATATCACTCTTATACATAAAAATACTTAAAACATTAAAAACTTAAATGTCTTCTGTACCCATATGCAGCTAAACGAAGGTAAATAAAAGTAAATAAGGTTAAAAACAAGAGTAGTGACTCTAGTTGCTGCTGGTGTGACTTAATTTATTTTATACAGATCTGGAAAAACTTAAGAGCCCACTGCACTGAACCTCATTGAAAACCTCCTGGTTATTCCACCAAATATTGATTTCTGAACTCTTCCTGAGTTCAAACATTAGTACCTTTGTTTCTAAATGAATATTAAATTGTTTTCTTTGCATTGTTTCAGGTCTGAAAGCTCTGAATCCTTTTGTTATTTTGACCTTTTCTCATTTTCTGCTAATAAATATTAAATTTTTACTTGTAATTTCATAGACATGATGTCAGTAGTTCATAGAATAAAAGGACAATGTTCATTTTGCTCACACATAGCAAAATGTGAGCAAAATTTTGCTCACATATAAAAAGTAAAATCAGAGAAACATATAATTTTAAGTGGCCTCTTCATGTTTCCCAGAGCTGTAGATCTAAATTTAACCCAACAGCAAATGATTAAAGATTAAAGCCAGGCTTGATGTTATTTAGACAAAATGTAGTATTTATTCAAATAAAAAAAATGATTTCTTCACCTATTCATAAGAATCACAGACCCACACAATGCAGCTCATAAAATGTCATAAAATAAGTAATTTGTTGAGTTTCTCTACTAAGAGAAAATTTCAAGTTTATTTTTAAAAGTGGGACGTAGTAAATACATGAACTTACAGCCAGGAAGCTAGTTTCTATTTTTCCTCATTGTTTGGTTGAAATCAATGTTGCATTTATATAAATATATATATATTTTTGTATACAGCAGCAGACGGGTGGGTACTGGTATCATGCTGAGGATTTAAAATGTTTCCCTTCATATTGTTTCTTCTGCGTCCACTGCCCCACCCCCACCTGTTGCTGCACATCGCTAGTCACCTTGGAAATGTTTCTGTGAGTCTAAGGTGTTTTATCTGAGCAGATTGGACTAATTAACCAGCTGGTAGCTTGTTAAACTGCAGGTTTTATTCTATAAAGAGTAGATAAAAATGTTTATATTCTGGATCATAAGAAGGAAACTATACCACTAAATTTGTCAAGTGTTTTTGTTTGAGTTGATAAGTAAGAATAATGGATTGATTATAGGTGATCAGCTCAAAAGAACAACAAAATGAAATGATACAGATGTCATTATTATTACTTTGACAATCAATTTGCAGTTTTTTTAATCAGTTATAAGAATAATGGTGTTTTTCCATTTTATTAGGTCACATTTTTGTTTATAATTATAGTGAGAATCTCGTATTTCTCCATTCTGGAATTTGATTTCTAGATATTTTGGGTCTGAAGGAGCATGAAGAATGAAAACACATTTATATGTCTGAACTTTATTCACTTTAGCTCTATAAATGTTGCATCTATCTATTTTTTCATCCATCTCTCTCTCCATCCGTGTCGCTGCCCATCCCTCCATTAATTTATCTATGATCCATTTATTCATCCACACATCCAGCCACTCGTCTGGTTTTTATCCATCCATTGTGTTTTTGTCCATGTATAAAACCTTCCATAACTCTTTGAATTCATTAGCTGTTTTAGTTCAAGTTTAAAAATTGGTTTGCAAAATGAAAGTGACTGGAGGTCAAATACTCTACAGGCCAACTGAATTGTTTTTACTGTGCATACTGGGATTTTTTTTGTCCTTGCATAAATTAGGCTCTCAGATTTGTACCAAAACGTGTCGCAGTTTCTTCGTAAAACCTGATGCTACGTCGACTGAACCGAAGATTTAAGCTAAAACACATTTCTCATGTGAGAACGGCTAAGTCTGATTACAAGTGGAGATTTATGAACGCCGCTGTGTTGCTAATTACGACTCCCCGCGTACGTGTGGGAGGGTTTAGCTTGTTTTTTTTTTTCCCCTCTATTTCATCAAATCAAGATGCCGGCCGGCACGCTCATCTGGAATTAAAAGCTCCACATGCAGAAATACCGCCAGTTGTGCTAATTGCAACTCTTTTGTAATTAAAAACACTGAAACAATTTAATTAACGAGACTTTTCCCGGGCATCGCCGTTAGAATCCCGATCAGCTGCAGCGAGACGACGGGCACGGCGGCGGAAAGTGGCGCAGTTGCCCTTAAAAATGCCACCTCTTCGACATTAAGATGCCGCCGGCTGGCTGCACAGTTTTCTCCTATCTCATCCCTTCCTGCACGTCTCTGGGGGGGCGGCGGTCTCTGCAATTAACACGCAGGCAGTAATTAACACCGTCTCGAGGCGACCAATGGCGCGGAAAGGATGAGGGCATACATGAAGTGGGGGAAGGTGCAGCGCCGGCTTGTCCACGTTCCCCGTTCAGCTGCCATTTTGTGCCAGTCTTAGCACCTAAGATGGTGGCGGCACTGTGACTTGCCATGCGGGAGAGGAGGACAAACTGGCAAGGGAGGGGTCAGAGACGAGGAGGATTATGGGATTGAGGAAGGAGTCTTTTATTTTCATTCTTCTAGTTGGTGCATCACTACCAAGACGGCGAGGGGGGGGAAGAGAAGGAGGCATGATCGTCACATCGCTGCCCTACATGCACATTCAGGAGGAACTCTCCCACTCACAAACATGGCAGAGGAAAAAAAAACAAAGTCACAGGAGGGAAACACAACTCCACATGTCGGTCTGTTCATTAAAAAAATTAAATAAAACGTCCAAATGTACACACGGTGCCCCATGCATGAGCAAACACACACATTCGCACAAACAACCAACACAGCCGTTCTCATGGTATGGTCTGCCCCTGAGCATGCAAATGACATTCATTATGCAAATGCATACAAATCAGAGCCAACCATCTGAGAATCTGAGCTGAGGAAAAAAACACAAAGAATGAAATTAAATGAATGAGGGGGGAGGAGGGAAGTACAGTCCGGTCAACAGAAAATGGATTATAACCTGCTTCATTAGGACACAAACTAGCTTAAATCTCGGTTTTACACTGATAAAAATACTCACACTTTGTCTGCTAATCAAGCACTGATTTTATATAGCAGCTGGATAAACCTTACAGCATGTTGAGTGATGTTGCGTTCTCTTACTCTCACCAGTTAACACCGTTTAATGTGACCCTCTAAGAGCTTCAAATTGGGAGGAATTGAGCTCAAAATGTGCCTGAAGGGTCACGTAATTAATACTGAGTTTGTTTCTTTTTCACGCGGTTTTAATGGCGCCTTTGAGTTTCTTCGGTTTTTTGTTATTTAGATGTCCTTTTGTTGTATTTTTTTGATTCCACAAAATCACCTGCAAAAAAAAAAAAAGGCTTACAGTGGAGTGGAGATGCTCCAAACGAGGCAAAGTGCTGCTAATTGCCTTTTCGCGGTGGTCTTTGTTTTGTCTCCACCTCTGCCTCTGCAGGACGCGCTCTCTGAAACCCAACAAGAGCTGCAGTCTCATTATGTGCTTTTATGAAGGCTGCCATAAAAGAAGCCAAACCCTGATGAGTTTGGATTAATATTCATGTGGGGGTCGGGAGGGGGATGAACGTGTAAACACACGGCCCTTATGTGCAGGAGCCTGAAACATGCATGAATCTGCAGCAGTTTGCTGCTAAATGCAGAAAGATATCGCAGCAAGTTACCAGACTGAGGTTTTATAAAGGCCACGGCTTCAAAAACAAACGTTCCCCCCAGAGGAAGAATCGTCTCTAACATGATGGAGAATAGAGGCACACACCCTCCCCTCCCACACCTGTTGCTGGAGAGAGTTACACTCAGTCAGTGGAACAAGCTCCTCCTTTTTCACCGATCCATCCAGGTTTGACTAATGTATATTTTACCATTTTTATGTTTGCCTCTCTTTAAGGTTATCCTGATGCAAAATAAATCACTGAAGTTGCTGTTTATGTGTTTTGATAAATATAATAGTAGTTTTAAAGTTATTTTAGCTGATCAAATACTGAAATCCAGATGGTAGTTTCTTAGTTTTTGTTAATGAAAGAAAGTATTTAAAAGGAAAGACCAACCAGCAGCTTATAAACACCAATATTAAAGTTAGAAAATACTGAAATAGTTATATTTTAAATTGAACCTAAGCATCATCAGCAGTTAGCAAGGCATTAAACTGGTAAATAATTGTTTACTATGTACCAAGACGAGGGCTGCCCACTTCCTACAGACTGAACACGACAATAAACGGTAGAGCTGATGACGTTTTTGTTCCTGAGCATTCATGCCATCCCTAAACGGAAAATGCCCTGGGCAGAAAGCCATATCAAAGCTATTATAGCTCTCTGTCAGTTTATAAAAAGTATAATCACAGAAACTGTTCATATTTTTCTCAATAAACATGTTGGTGGATGTTTACCTTTCTGCTTAAGTCTGTGTATCAGAATAAAAATTATTTTAAATTACACATTTAAATTTATATTGTGATTTTAAGTGTTTTATTCATGGGGCACCAGTGGGAATAATTACTGCTTTTGTTTTGTGAGTTAAAGAAATTTGATTTTTGCCATTGTGTTTTACTATAGCAGCAGGACAGGCCCATTTCCACGTTACATTTGACAAGTATTTCAAATATTTCAAATACAAAATCAATTTAATTCTGAAGAAAAAAAAAGATTTAAAATGGAAAATTGTTCAAAGTACAAAATATCTAGTACTGAATGTCTTCAACTGCATAAATTATAAAAACTGTATTAAAGTGTAAAAATATACATGCCATGCTTTCTGGGACTTTTCTGGAAACATGGGATAAAAATATTTGTATTTATTTTTGAATTAGACGATTCATTAATCTGAAAAGAATAATCCCTGTGATTAGACTCTGAAATGATGATTTGTAAAGTAAGCATTCCTGAAATCTAAAAAAATACTTGACACCAAAAATGTTTTAATATTTCTGTGAATGTGACTCTTACTTTTGTGATTTTTTGTAATGTTTTATCTCAATTTGCCATAATAAAATGTGTTCTGATTACCTTTTCATTTTAGTGACTCTATTTTTAACATTTTTCAAGAACAGCGGATCTGTGAGGCTTGAAATCACTCATAAGTGTTTAGTTTGAATTTAATCTTTTATATAAAAAAGAAATGAGCACACAGATGCTAACCCACAGAGTGAGTTTGCTCTTTTTAATCCCAGTTATTGTCTTTTCGCCCACAGCGAACACAGATGCGTCCCTCCCCTCTGGTAAAATCGGCCCTTATGTAACAGCATCATACCTTCACATCATTGGTTAGCAGCAGCTGCCGTCCACCTCCAGCCCGATCCGCTGCTCTCTGGGCTCAATTTCCGTGCCGTTTTCCTTCTTCCTGTGCAGGCGTGTAATGGGATTCTTGTTACTTTCGGTTATCTAGCTTTATGAAGAATGTACGTCACTCATACAGCTAGATAACCAAAGATAACAGACAACCCCTCAAGCCTGCAGCGATGAATGTGTGACAGAAACCTCTGGATGCTCCTGGAAGGACAAACGGCCACAGAAAGCAGAAGACATCAGGACTAATTCACCAAAACAAAGCAAAGCTAATTTACTCTGGAATATGTGCCAACCAGCGGGCAGAGGTGTAAATTAAGATAGTAATGGTCTCAGGTTATATATGTGGAGTTTTAACACAGACGACTGATCACATGGTGATAAACGCATCCTTGTGAAATTGCTTTAACAAATAAAAAAAAAACATCTCTAAAGATTCACAAGGCGAAGCTGCTGGGAAAATGCATCCTCTAAGCAATTAAATGTCATGCAAGTGAAATTTGAATTTTATTGCAATTCAATGCAAAACCCTCCAGTAAAAATCTGATTTAGAAAAAAAAACAGCAACATTTTAATGAAGTGGATAAAGTAGCAATACTAAATTTTATAAATGCTCTAATTCTACAGGAAGTGTAAATCTGTACTTATAATAATAGAAAAATAATAAACATTACACACTATTGTAATCAACTTCCTGATGTACTAGTTTAAACTAATTCCAAGAAATTGAAATTAAAAAAACCTAAAGTGTTTCAAACATGTTAAGATAATTTTTGGAAGTAAAGAAAATATAAATTTTTGTACTATGTGATGCAGTTGGGGAAAAAATTATATTACAATTATTGCTGGAAGAAATTAGAAAAATAAACTTTATTTCAATGTGTGAGAGGGAATTAGTATTTTATTACAGCTTTTATTAAACACAGACTTTTATTCATTTTTTTATTGGCTTTCTTTTGGGTTTAAGTGGAGATGAGAAGCCTAATTAACACTCTACATTATCACAGAGATAATTATTCTTTCTTTACAGTGTGGTGGAAACAGGCCACTGATCCCATTCAACCCCACAGGCTGAGCAGATTAATGCCAACAGAAAACATTAAATACATATATATTTATGAAGGGGGAACATATCTTATTTTGCAGCTGCTTCCCTTTAATCACTGTTTGGGTTTTTGCCAGAAACGGCCATTGCTGCAGATCAATTCTCTGCGTCACGTCTCCAGGCCATGACGCACTCTAAAGGCTTTTATTCACTCAGACAATTTCTCTCTTTTTTGTAGAACTCCAGTAAAGTTTTTCATTCATTTTATGTTTTTTATTATTATTTTCATAAATGTATTTAACTACATGCTTTCTGACGTACTTATTTATTTGGCGTTGAATATTTTTTAGATTAGACAAAAAAGCGACGTAGATTTGTCTAGTGTGTTTTTGATAAACCTTTTGGTCTTCATCAATTCTTTCCTTATTTTTAGCTTTATTGAAATAACTTGTATATATATTTCTTTGTTTCCTTTGATTCTACATAACAAACGCGGTATGGTAATAAAGTGTTTTCCGTGTCTTTTGTTTGAATAAATGTAAAGTTTTTAGTTTTTAAGGCAGCGGTAGAAACGATCCCGACAGGATTTAGCAAACATTTCCAGATTGAAGTTCTTTCACCGCCTCATTTCTGAGAAGTTTGCGCCATAATGCAGCGAGATTGTGGAAATGTCTGTCAATCATATATTCACCTGGAGATTTGAAGGATGTCTTGATCTTCAGCTCTACAAAACCAATAATAATTAATAAAAATGATTAAACAAATATGGTGCGCCGGAAAATAGTTACACGTGGCTTCATCCACGTGAATTTCTGGGTTTCGGCGGAAATCTCCTGGGATGATGGGAACTCTGGTAAAAGCTGAGCAGGTTGTATCGCTCTGCAGTTTCCGTGACTCTGCAGATGATGCTGCTGCTGCTGCTGCAGACTCACAGCGACGGGCCCCTTCTCCATCTCAAACATGCTGTGCGTCACAGCGCATGGCTCAGCTGCCAAAATCTGGATTCTTTGCCCATCTTTGGACTTCAAGGGACATTTCACGGTAGAAATCACATATTTATGCATGGAGTAATCGAGTTAAATCTCTGGTTTCCTTGTTTTGCGTAAAGATTTTGTGATGAAGCAAAAGTACACAATAACAGAAAAATAACCTAAAATTATCTCAAAACTGATGGGAAATAAGCAAAGCTTCACTTTAAAATGATTCTTACCCAAAAATGTAACATTTTAAGTTGATATTTATATACAAAAAATAAAAGTACAGCAGAAGTAGGCTTGAACTTCCAAAAAGATTAAACAGGCCTTAGGTAAGAGCCCTCCATAATCTCAGCCTGCAGGAAGACCTGCTGCTGCTGGACGCACAAACCAAAATCATGCCTTACATTTCTTAGCCTGTTCGTAATGTAGGCTAACTCTTGGTATGCAGAGTTGGCCGGATACATTAGTAAAATGCTGTGAAAGGTGAGCAGGACAAACTCTATGCAGCATGAGGGTCATAAATCTTGGAAAAACCCCGCTGTGAAGTTGAGATGCACAATAAAAACTGTCACATGTGTCTCTTTACACATGGTGGATCATGGACTTATGTAACGCTCGAAACAGTAATAAGAGCATATGGCAGATCCTGAGTCGGTTTTGCTTGGATAGATTCAGGTTCATACCATTTGAATCTGCTAAAACAACAACAGCATCTAAAGTAAATAACCGGATTTCTTTCATGTGGCTTTCTAAAAATTTGCTAAACGTGGCGCAAATAAGGATATTTGCATCCGGTGGCGCTATTTATTGCGGTTATCATTTAACAACTGTGTTGTGTTGAAGCTGCAGATCTCCAAACAAACGTGTTTGCAGCCACAAGTGAAGCTGCACGTCTCTTGCTGCTGACATCACATGATGCTCGGAGTCTTTATCTCAGATGCTGCTGCTGCGCACCATGCATGCATCTCTAACTCATCTCAACACGAACCCGCTTCCCTGGAAACAAATCCGGATCAGATTTATTCAGTAAATCTCCACCTGATCCACATCCGGAGCCAAAGATAATAAACGATACACATATTTTTTATTTAGCTCAGCTCGGAATACTTAAAGGGCAGCTGCAGCTTTTTATTATTATTATTATTTTAATATATATTTCCAGACGAGGTCAGAGTGTTGATAAATAATGTTTTTAAAGAGGAAGCATGTCTTACTCGTTCCTCCTCGGGGGCTTCAGGGCGGGCTTTTAGGGGGTCCTCCTTGTAAGCGGCGGTCCCTCCGGGTGTGCGGCATGCTGGGAGCCAAATGAGCGCGTTCATGAGCTTTGTGGCGACGACGCATCGTGACGTCCCAGCCGGCGCAGTCCATTTATGCTCCTGACGGGTCCATCCTCCGCGTCCACAGCTCCGGTCCTCCCCGCTGCTAACGCGGGGCTTGGAGCCGCCCTCTCGCCCCGGACAGCTACATCTCCACCAGCGATGTCTCCCAAAGTGACTCAACGTCTCGTTTGTCCAAATTCATATAGCTGCGTCCAGAGGAAGACCACACCCCCATGTGGGTCGGTGAGGTAACACTGTTCCCACCCTCTCAGCTTTTTTTTCTTTTTTAATTTATGCAAAACGAAAGATGCCATTATAATACGGACCGTAAGGCTGGCAGCGCTGCTCACGACCCCCAACAGACGCATGCAGAAGTGCATCAACCATGCATGCCTCTGACTCTAAAGGTCAAATATCCTCATTTTTTTATTTTCATATTGTCCAGTCTACCAACTCCCAGTAGTTAAATCAATTTCCATTAAATAAGTTAAATTTATTCAGACTGATAGTCACCAAACATGTGTTGCATTTGTTTGGTAATACTGTAGGATTTACGCTTATGCAAGTTATACTTTTTATAACATGTTTTCTCTTGGTGAAATGTCTGTCTGACATAAAACATCATCAAGTGAACAAAACTCTCTTGAAACTGAATTTTTGAGACTAAGAAAACTGAAACAATTATAAATCTTTCCAAACTTTTCCAGTCTGTAATGTGGCTGATATGTAACCAACATCTGTTTGAATGAAAACCTGGTTGCAGAAGTTTATTGGAAGATATTTTAGTTTAATTTCAGCATTTGTTCCTCATTAGTTCACACCAATTACATAGTGGAGGTTGTTAACATAAGTATTTTCACATAAAGCAAATCTGTACAAAAGACAATAATTTTTCTGTCATTTAATCGTTTCATCCATCCATCCATCAACTATGCACCACATTTTTGCTCATTCCCACTTTATTTATCCAAAAAGAAAGTTAAATCTTATCTTAACTCATCCAACTTTCTCCAGAGTCATGAATGGTGATAATGCTGTTAGCAGGAAGGATCTCCTGCAGCAGCCAGTCTCGCAACATATCTGAAGAGGCCTCTGACTGAAGCATGTTGCTGCATGACAGTTTCATAAAATGACAAGCTGGCAGCTCATTATTCAGGCAGCAGAGACGATATTTCACAATAACTTGTCCTGACACCATCAGCTGTTGGAAAGCACTGCTGCTAATCCGCCTCATTTGCTCCTACCACTGCTTTTTAAATCTCTATCCAGCCAGAAGAGTTAGCTTGAACTTCCTTCTTCTCTCTGCTCTGCATCCATGAAGTCTCCTCTCCAACTCATCTGGGATTTGTGGTGTTAGTTCAGATATTATTTGAGCTCCTGAGCTAATAGCCTTCGGGCTGTAAAAACAATA
Organism: Poecilia reticulata; assembly: GCF_904066995.2. Classification (NCBI taxonomy): domain Eukaryota; kingdom Metazoa; phylum Chordata; class Actinopteri; order Cyprinodontiformes; family Poeciliidae; genus Poecilia; species Poecilia reticulata. Next base: position 17,387,060 of record NC_088840.1, read on the forward strand.
CCTCGTTACCATGGTTACACATTATAGCAAATGTCCGAAAGTAAAAAAGTAAAAGCAAAAAGTCTTTCCAGCTGCACGGCGTCCAGAATAACCAGTCAAGAGCAGCTCCACAACTCCTTCTTTTTTTTTTCAGATGTAACTGAGATTTGTGTTAAAACAAATAAAACGTTGAGAAGTTTCAAATACTCTTAAGTCTTGATGCAAACATGCAGACATGGTTATTGCAGCTTTTTATAGTTTCCCCTGACAGATGTTTGTTTTTAATATAAAGGTGTAAAATTTAAAATTATTCATCACAGCCTAAATTATTCAAAACCCTGGGAGTCGCTGTAGTAACAGCAATACATAAATGTCTTAAGCTTCATTTAGAGTTCAGAAATGAAAGATTTATGTCAGAATTTGTTCAGCTGTAAAGAAAAGGAGATTTATTTTTCTAAATGCAGTATCCTGGAGACCAATCAAACCAGAACCCTACTCAGAGATTTAAAAGTTTTCTGCATGGACCCCAGCTGGAGTGTAGAAGAGAAGCTAAACTACTGATATGTGCAATCAGACTGCAGCTGCAGAAAACCAATGTCATTCACTTGGCTCAGACACAAATAAAAAGCTGCAGGTGAAGCTAATTAACGCAAACATGTAGGATGAGTTACTGATTAAACAGAAAAATCAGCACGTTTCATAATGACAGTAAAATTTGCTTTAAAAGAAAGAATATTTTTGTAGCTAAGTTAAAAGTTTCCAAGTGATTCATAGTCCTGGGAAATGAATTGTTTTCGACAGAGATGGATTTTAGCGAGAAACTTACCTATCCTCTCTACCTGTGTTTATATCTATGGAGAGGACTACTTCCTGGATGGATCATCTTTAAAATAAACGAGTCAGTTTAGGCAACAAGTTGTTCCGCATCCATCCGACATATTCCTGTTTTTAATTAAGAAATCAATTTTTATTCTGTATAAACCGTAAAGAAACAGGCTTGAAGATGGAACCATGTTTCATTTATAAGCTTCCTGTTTCAGTGCCTCCTACATACATCTTCTGTTTTTAGGCCATGTTGTCATATTACAAAGGGCTTTGTAATATGACAAATATTTAATGTAATATGTAATATTTAATGGGTTTGGGACTTTAACGAACCACAAAAATCACTTGTGACCAAAAACAACACAAAAGCCCATCTGTCCAAAATATCTTAGAGGGCATGTATTAAGCAAAGTTCACATTTTTCATGATTCTGTGCTTACATTTTGTGTTTCTACCGCTTCTGAAAACATCCCAAGTGCTTAAAAAACGTGTAAAGTGGTTCTTGTCAATAATTTTATGTTTTTTTGTCTGGAAAAGGAGCCATTTCAAAAAAGCCTTCTGAATGTAACGTCACAAATCAGCAGGCATTGCCTGCTCCCCGGCAACCCCAGTGAAACCCAGTCCGTTACCTAGCAACCCCATCAGAGCTCCAGCACGTTTGGTTACTGCTGTATTTGCTGTACAATGGCTGCTGGAAAAGATAAGTGTTTTATTGTTGACTTACCATCCAGAAATCACTTGCTGCATTCTTGTTGGTTGTGCAGGAGGCTCCACTTCTGCTTTTCAAAGATGTATGATTGTATAATTGCGCATCTGTTTGCAGCCATATTCACAGTTAAAACAAGTGTAAACGTTGAGTTGCCAGCAGCATTTTATTTTGCTTTAAAATGACAAGAGGCCCTAAAACAGCTCATTCTGACAGGAGGTCAGAATGAGCTGAACAGACTAAAACCTCACTGTCCAAGAATGATTTGGTGCAAAAAATGTAATGAAAATGTTTGTATCGCCCATAAACCTATCCTAACCTGTTAAAGGAATCACCTTTAAGGATTTCAGTAAATTAGCATCACAGCTACAGTCAAACATGGCGATGGTAGTGTCATGAGATGACGCTGTTTTTCCAGATCAGTCGTTTAATACCTAAAAATTACATAATCAATGGAACAAACTATAAAGTTTAGTGGAAATTGTGGTATTTTTAGGACAAAAATGACCAGAAATCAAATCAATCAATTCAAATTTTCCCGAATCAGTTTCTTTCAATAAAAAACTTTAGTTTTTTGTTCAATTAAACTTGAACAAAAACTGCAGGTATGAGTCTGTGTCTTGTTAAAAACATGTTTGTTTTTCATAGAAAATCCAGACATTTTACGGAAGTAAGAGTAGAAATACTTCATAATAAAACTACTCAAGTAAAAGTAAAAAGTACAGCACTTCTAAATTGTTACATTTTTTAAAAAAAAACCAAGTAAATATAACTGAGTACTACCCAACTATAATCACTCTGCTTCCAAAATGATAAAAATAATGATAGAATTTGCTTCACTGACTCCAAAACTCAATAACTGGAGGAATCCGAAAAAGGGACTGGAGTGATTGATCGCTGCTTTCCAGCATTTCTACTTCTTCTTCTCTCCTTTAAGGCGTGAGAATCAGACAGTGTTCTGGCTGTTTTGGGTCAAAGTCTGTCTCAGTTTCCTCCATTGTTTCACCGCTGCCAGCCCAGACGCCGCACGCAGCGCCGCACGCAGCAGACTGAGCGGGAGATTCACTGCGTGCGTGGACGATCACGCAACTTGAGCTTTAGCGCACGCTGGAGGTGATCTGGAGGTGTGAACCCCAACAACTGACCTCTCACTGTAAATATAAAGTGCAGATCAGAGTGGGTTTTGTCACCCACTCAGACCTGAGAGGGGGTTTGTGCCACGCATGCAGATCTGGCAGCCTTTCACCCCGCGTCGCGCCAGCATTCAAATCGCGATCGGCTGGATTGAAAAGGAGCTTAATGAGACGTGCTGGTGTATAATGGGCTGCGGCAAAAGCAAGAAGCAGCGTGACTGAAGTCATGAAGCACAAGAATCTCAAGCATTTTAAACATTTTTGCTCACTTTCTCCTTTTTTCTTGTCTTATTTCAGCAACATCCAAACTGTGAACTGTAAGGAAATCTGCCTCAAGGCTCTGAAAGCAGAATCTCTTATTTGTTTTGTGCATTTTAAAGTTGTTTGGACTTTAATTAATTCATCTGGAGCTCTGGAAACGACCAGGAACTCTCTGCCGTCCTCTCAACATGCAGCTGAGATTTAGAATCAGCACAACCCACTAAGAGGAGAAAGAAACTGTGCTTGATTTCCAAAGCAATGTATCTTGAATTGAAACCTTTCGTTTGTTGTCAAAAATTAAGTTTTTCAATAATTAACAGATTTCGTAATTATTTTAGCAACAGATTTTAATCCACCAGAGCTATTCTTTTAAAAATAAAATAAAAATATATTTTTGTGTCTCTCAGATTTCTACAGACTTTTGTGTTTTGCAACAAGTTGTCATAAAGCTATTTATATTAATAACCTAATTCAAACTGTAAATAATAAAAAAAATATGATTTTCTAGATAAGATTAACTTTAATAGTTCTAGATTAAACCATCACAAAATCTATGATAATTTATTAAATTGATAGTGATGCAAACATCTTAGACTTATTGCATATGATGTATTTGGACCTTCTTCAAAATATTTCATATTTTAGGTATTTAGTGACTCCTAATAACCTGCACTATTTTTAAAATATATATAATAATATAAATTATTATCTTAAGCAGTTTGATCTAATTTTATTTAATATTTATAGGTTCATAACATTAATACTATTAATATGTCTTCTATTGAGTCCAACTTAATTTGTTTCTATAAACTTTTTAATTGACAGTTTTTTTTATCTTAGAAAAGAAATAATTCAGTTGTTCAGAAATAACGTGATATATTTAATTCTCCACGATTTAAACTTTGATTTCTGTTTAAAATGAATTAAAACGCCGCGGTTCGTTCAACAGGCTGTTTCTTCGCCTCTGACTAAATGGAAAAACTATTCCGGTCAATTTGAAAATAAATGCAACTGAACGGTCATAAACACAGATCGGTTTGCAGTTTAACAACTTTAATTATTAACTTTATCAAGACATTAAAAGTTTTCCTCCAGGACTTTAAATTTCCTTTCAAATCCTGCATTATCTCGCACTTTTAGTGTTCAGCCTGATTTGCAGAAGCTAAGATGTTTTATGTGTGATAAAATAGTTCTAAAACAATATAAACGAAAGGAAATATTCGTTTAAAGATGTTATAACGCAATGCTGAATATTTACGTTCACGCTCCCTCGGGTTTATAACTGTTGACTGAAATCAGGCGGGATTTGTCTTATTTTCTACTTAAAAATTTTTTCTTTTCTGGACTGTAGATACATTTGTTATTTTTGATACCAGCCTTAGATGTGCATATCAGCACAACAGCTGCCAATCATTGGCATAAAATCCTGATCTACATCTCAATATTCATTGTTGCTGCTGGAAATTCGGCAACTTGTCTTAATATCTTGACTAAAGATCGCTATAGGAGCAGCTCAAGTGATACAAATTATAATAAGTACAATTGTAGATGCTGGGCAGCATTATAAATTAGATAATTTATGTTGTCTGAGGGTAAATCACGTTTTTGAACGGTTAATGAAATTCATAATAATATTTGTCATAATGATGGACTTCATCTGAACTCCTTTCTTTTTCTTTTTTAGTGAGTAAACAACATAAATTATACGTGTTTTGTTTAGCCTGCTTGTTGCTTCAGTTATTTTTATCAAGTGAGGAATGAATTGAGCAGAAAACGATCGATCAAATTCAGATTTCTTTTCTTTTGCTGCCATCGTGTGGACATTTTGTGCATTGCAGGAAGAACCCCGGTGGAGTCATGATTTTTGATGTTCTGCTGCCCCTTCAGGTCAAACTTTGCATAGCTGCGTCCTTTGGAGTGAGTAAATCCGGAAGCGGCACTAATAAATACATTTCTAATCAAGCGGGTTGAAATAAGGACTGTTTTTGAATAATGTTTAGTGAATTTCTGTCTGTCCTCTTAGGCCGAAACAGGAGAAATTACACTTTAAGTAACAGAAAAAAAAGATTAGTGCAGTTTTCATTAAAAATTTCACTTTATGGTGGAAAAACAACAAACATGCAGGTATTTAATAAATGTTGGTTTGGCTCATCTTCCTCTATATTATATTTAAAAAAATACAAAATAAAATAAAATGAAACTTTTTGCACAGATTTTGGGGTTCAACACAAAAAATTAATGACAAAGTTGATTGATTGATTGTCAGCCGGTCATTCAGTCAATTGGTTGGCCAGTTAGCTTGTTGATTGGTTGGCTGGTTGGTTGGTTGGTTGGTTGGTTGGTTGGTTGGTTGGTTGGTTGGTTGGTTGGTTGGTTGGTTGGTTGGTTGGTTGGTTGGTTGGTTGGTTGGTTGGTTGGTTGGTTGGTTGGTTGGTTGGTTGGTTGATGATTGGTTGATTGGTCAATTTGTTGCTTGATCAATTTCCACAATCATATATTGCAAACAGTTTATTTACTAAGAAAAGTAGAAGGATTAAGTTGAAACTCATTAAATCCCACTGTCTTTTAGGAAAGTAATCCATAGCCAGACAGTGTTCCTTATAAGAACATTATAAACGTATTACACATAACCTAAAACAAGTGTAAAAAACGCCATATATGTCACAAACAATAAAAAAACAACACTCTTTCCCACCTCACTAAATCCATGTATGTTGTGTAACCAATCTCGATATCTGTGTTTCAATAAGTCATGTTTTGACTTTGTTGTGTCGATAGCTGTAGAAAAGCTTCTTGAAGCCACCATTGTGTTTCATTTTGTCCTTCAGGTCAGTGTTAGTATATTTCCCTCTTGGTCAGTAGTTTTCTTTGTGTCTAGTTTAGTTTCTTCGTCATCTCTCAGTCTCTCTGTTTTGCTCCCCTCCACAATTGTCCTTTACCCCCCTGGTTTCCTCACATGTGTCTAATATTTAAGATCATCCTCTATTCCTCCTGCAGAATATAGGCTCCCTGGTTTTCATGGCTCATTGCTGATTCCTCCATATCCTTCTCTGTGAATTCTCCTTTTTTATTTATCATTAAATTGCTCTGCTCCTTCCCCACGTTCAGAGTCTGCAGTTATTAGCTATAAAACATGACAACACATCATGAAAATGGGTAGAAGAGACCTGACAGCACACACAAAGCAAAACTGCAAGTTCAAGGGTTCTGATTTTGCATTTTGGATGTAATAATAGAATGAAATGAAACTTCAGCTGTCAGTGTCATGATTCCTCTTTAAACTCCTTTAAATATTCATTATTTTATTTTTGTCTCTGATTTAAGACGAGTTCATTCGTTGTCATCAGGTAAAAGTGAAGAAGTGCTTCATAACACAACAATCAGAAAGAATAATGACCAAAAACCAAGCTAGGATTGTGAAAAGTACACAATTTAATCAGTTTGTTGTTTTTAAGCCTTTTTGAATTAAAATCTTAATAATAAAGAGGCTTCAGTTTGTGTTTTAAACAAAAGGGAGAAAGTTAAACACTAATGATAGCTTAGTGTTTTTGTCTGTCTGCTGTTAAATAAAATGGGAACAATTTTCTCTTAGCAGACCAGAGTGGAAATGCAACCATTCATAAGGACTGACAAGTTAAAAATAATGGTGATAAAACAAAAGTTTCTATTTGATCAACCAAGGAGGCATCAATGCACACATGTAGTTTCTCACCAGATTAATCCAGATTTTCAGACATTAAAGTAAAAACAACTTTATAAATAATTTTATGATGATTTATGTCTTGTCAGGCCAGTTTAAAAGCTCTTCCATATGTAGAAATAAATATTTGTTTCAGGTGCATTAAGACATTTTTCTTCACTTGCTAAAATAGTTATGTTTTTCCCATTTTGTCACATAATTATCACAAAATCTAATTTGTTCTACTGTGGTTTTCTGTGCTAAACTTAAGTGGAAAATGTGCAGGGTTACAAATCTGTAAAAGAGGAGCACATATGATGCAGTAACAGCTGCAAACCTTATTAGTTTTGCATATTTAGAGACTGAAATTCTTGTTTCAGAGCTATTAACTTAGCTGATCTGCTGAAACACAGCGGTGGCAGCATCATGCTGTGGGGATGCTTTCTTCTGTGGACACAGAGAAGTGGATCAGGATAATCCTTGACGTGGAGGAGAGGTTCATCTTCCAGTAAGAAAACAACCTAAACATTCAGCAGAATTACAATGAAATTCATTTCATAGTCCAGATCTAAATATTTTACACTGATCACTTAAATTGCATTTAAGTAAACCTCTACCAAAGTAACGGTACATTTACTTAAGTACATTATTTTCGTCCTCTTTCCACCTCTGTCATCTGGGACGTGTTTCTATTAAATCCTCATTAGAAAAGACAGCGTGACCCAGATTTCAAATCTTCACAGATATTCTCACGCCTGAAATCTCATCTCAACAATCTGCTTTAAATTTAAAACTGAAGCAGACTGTCAAAGAACCAAGAAAAGCTGCAAAAAGATAAAGTCAGTGAGGAAGATTGTATTCTGTAGTCACTTTGCTGTGTTCCAACACAAATTAAATGATTAAATAATCATGTTTTATTTGTGGAAAAAGCAAAGAGGGATCCAGTTTTTGCAAATGGTACAAAGGCTGTTAAAAAGATGATCAAGGTGGTTTTTACAACAGGAAACATCTGTATCTGCCTTCCTACAAAGGGGTGCAAAACGAAGGTTTTCTCATGACTCTAAACTGTCCGTCTACCCACAATTGATTAAAAACAGACCCCAAAAGAACAGAGCACACAAGATGGCGAGAGTTTCTTAGAGAACAAGGAGCCGTTTGCAAGAAAAATGTCTGAAATGACTCCAAAGAGGAACTGAAAGAGCTTCAGCTGTTAGAAAAAGAGAGGAGGATTAAAAGATGACATGCACAGTCTGAAACTTTTGCTTAGGAACGTCTTTCCTTCTTCTCATTTTGAAAGGGCAAAAGACGAAAATAAAAATGTAATCTTACACAAAGATCTTCAAGAGATATATTCTAAACTTGTGGGAATGACCGTAAACTTTTAAAGAGCTGCAACTGCAGAGTGGTTTTCTATATTTTCTTGCTTTTTGTTGAGAGAGCAGCAGATTTACCCCTGTGGCCCAAATGACTAGACTGCTGCAGCAATTTTAATTCACAGCAAAGGGCAAAAGATTCAACCCAACACAAATTGACCCTCAGCAATTACCCCAGGTTTTCAGCTACTTTGGGAATCAGTTGATTCTTAGTTACTATTTATTTGTAAAACTGTTTTATCTTTGGTAATTTTGATAGACTGCTGGTAGAAAAGTGGAATTTTTTGCACCCAAAACTAGATAAATTCACAAAGTCAGGAACTTTTTCAAGGATGAATGATTTATAGAGTTAAGCGACTGAACAGATGAGAATCTTTTGTCTTTTTTTTATATATATTTGCACTGAATTTCCACACTAAAAGTACTAGTAATGTTTTTAGATCTTCTTTCCTTGTCATTAATGTTTATTCAACATTTTTTTTCATCCTTTCAATATGCAGATGCACCAAAGTGCAGTAAGAACAAAAATAACAAATAGCAACTCTTAAAGTAATTGACTTAAAAATAGTTTTCCAATCAAATAAAATAAATAGCTGAACATTTTCCAAAATGTTATCACAATTCAGAAATAAATTGTAATTAAAAATAAATATATACAGCAATTATAACAATTATTTCCAGCCAAAGTGGTCAATGACAGGAGTCCAGAACTCTGTAAATAAATCTAGTTTTGCAGTCATTTTTTTCCATTATGTAGACATTTTTAAATCTTTTTTGCCACTTAAGAAGAGAAAGAGTTATAATTTTTACTGCCATCATAAAAAAGATGTGGAGTATCTTACCTTTCTTTTTTTTTCCAATCCACCCTGTGGGATTAAACACAAGACATATTATTTTGGATTGAGTGACAAATTAAGTTTCTCCTTGAAACTCTTGCCTATGTCAAGGTTCCCCCAGTGTATTATAAGCCTGGCGGGCCACCAGGCTTTACTTGTCCCCCCACCAGGCTTAGCTTTGCTTATTTATTTTGGTTGTTTTTTTTAATGTTTGCATTTTTTTAAGACTTTATAGTTGGTGCTCAGATATTAATCTTCCAATCTTTTAATAACATAGTTATTAATAAAATGTGCTTAATAAAAATCTATTGTATTTTATCATTACATTTATTTTAAATCCTAAAGATATAAATGAAATGCTTGGTTTTTAAAAATTGCAAGTAGATAGTTATTTTTTCAAAACGTCATGTGAAAGCCCTAATGAGTTTTATTTATCTTTCCTGACAACAAAATGTCTCTCTTTCAGTTGTAAATGTTGCAGACCCCCGGCCTGGACACAGGGTGACCCAGAATCCAACTGAGAAGCTGTGATGTGTCCTCAAACCAGCCGCTCATGTTCAAAAACACCACATGACAGCAGCTGTTGCCTCCAACGGGAGCTCAATCAATTATTAGGTTTAGGGAGAGATTTTCCAACCAGGCTAGGGTTTTTTTTTTTTTGAGAGCTTTCTTCCTTCATTTGAAATGGTTTTGGATTTATTCAGATCATCTTTGTCTAATATTACAACTTGTTAATCTAAAACACAAAAACATAAGGAATTAGTAAATAAATCCCCACTGCATTGTGAGCTCTGAGGGCACCAAGTGGCTCAGGTCTCTGTGATAAAGATGAGTTCACGGGAGAGTAGCATGACGGCCGAGTGGAGTGTGTGTGGGTGGCAGCGTGGAGTGTGTGTGGGCAGCAGAGTGGGACAGACCTGCATGAAGTGCACTTTGGCTTGTTGTTGTTGTTGCAGTGGAGAACATAAAGCACATTTCCAGGCATCTGATGACCTCTCCGGTTCACATATGGATGCAGACGCTCTTATCTGACAATACACAGGCTTATTGAGCTGCTTGTTTTGAAGCCAGCACAACTGAACGAGGAGATTTAAAAATAATGTAACTTCCTCTCTATGTTTGAATATTTGCTTTTAAACCAACATTAATTTGGTCTGGGTGTCAAACTGATCCAGGTTTAATCAATAGATCTTCCGTTATAAGGACAAAAATAACAAATTATGAGGAACCAGCACACTTAATGCAGATTTTTAAAAATAAATATTTTGTTTTTTCCTAACTTTTTTTAAACAAAGAAAATGCAAAATAGCTCAAATTGCAATACAGTTAGTACAGAGTTGCACAAATCCTAGCTGATTTACCACAATATTTTTTTTCATTTAACTCAGATCTTCTCCAATTTTGCTACCTGAAAAAAAAAATAATTTCCATCATATATAAATCCTTTACAATCTGGTGCCAGTCATGCAACGCTGACAACAGCCTTCACTATCTTCAATAACTCTTTATGAGTTACAACAACATTTAATTTCCCTTTGGGATTAATAAAGTATTTTTGAATTTGAATATTTATGCTTCATCTTATTGACTGACTCCATGTCCACTGAATACAAAAATCCAAATAAAAACTCATCACTCTTAATGCAGTTTTTAGTATGAATACAGTCCTGCCCAGTTTATTATAATCAAGCCTTTAATTTCTTATATATGTCTGCGATGTTTCAACATTTGCAGGATTTCTGTCCTGTATTTTCATTCCCTGCTGCAGCTTCTTTCCTCTATATGTGTTTCTTGTTATACCACACTATCTATACTGATGTCTCCTCCTTGAGCAATTCCTACAAAATCTCACCCTGACTCATCTATATTCTTTTTTTGGGGTTGTGATTTATGCGTTTTAATCCGAACAAATCGAGCCAAGCTCTGACACTGTGTGTCTAATCCAAGAGGCCTTTTATTCTCCAAGATGTCATGTGCTTTATGCCTGTCAGCTTTTCTATTCCCTGCTGATCCACTGCATGTTCTTTAACTAGGACGAGTATGCAGGGAAAGATGAATACTGTTGGCTCTAATTTGTAAGATGTGAAACATCTCTTCATGTTGGGTATAAACTTTAAGGACACAAACGAGTTCATCACTTTCATCTAAATGTCATTTCAACTTCTTGACATGTTGGAAACTTTGTTGTATTTTATTCAGATTCTCTGATTCTAACAGATAGAACAACACAGTAGATAACTGTGAAGGGAAAAAAAACATAAAACATATTTTTGCATTTTTTAAAAATCTACTGTGTCTGAAAAGTGTGGTGTGCATTTATATTTAGCCTCCCTGACTCAATGCTTTTGAAAACTATTTTTTTCTATTTCAGCTGTTATGAAAGAGCCTCCCCGTAGCATAATACTGCCATCACCAGGTTTCACAGTGAAATGAGGGGTTACATTTTAATTTGTCAGTGGAAGCCTTATCACTGCAGGCCAACAGATTTCCCCTGCTAAGCAGAGGATACAATATAGTAATATGAAATTATGTGATATTCTTCATATTATTTGTATTTCTTACCAAGATAAAAAATATATTTTAGGCTGTCAGATTAAAACAGTCCATGATAATTAGATTCTCAATAAGATAGGATATCAAAATCCAGTTTTTTGGTATTTCAGTTTCAAAAGTGAAACTCATATTTTATAAGCTGCACTCTTCTTTAGCAATCACTTTTGTGGCTTAGCCTCGCCTACACAAATATTGTTTAAAAATCCAGGATTTTGCAAAATCATTATACCAAACCTCTCCTCTGTTTTTCTGTCCAAATAATTAAAGTTTCAGGCATTATTTGAGAAGTCCTGGTTTATGTATATATTCTCGATAGCTTATTTCAGTCTGGCCTTTGTGTTTTCCTAGACAATAAAGTTTTTCTTTTTGGACTGTTTCCATGGAAGTTGTAAACGTGTATAGTCTCTTTCTGATAATACAGATAAGAACTTTAATATCAACTGAAGCAAAACTCTGCTTTAGGTCAAGGTGGTGACATTTTTAGTATTTTTGTAGGCTTCTTTTAGCATCTTGCAGTCTGCCTTCTGGGTGAACTTGGTTGGGTGGCCAAAGTTTGGGATATCTGCAGTTATTTTGAATGTCCTCCACTTATAGGCTATTTTCAGTACAGTGAAATGTCTGATTTCAGATTAATTTGAGACCTTTTTAAATCTTTTGCTAGACTCATTAGCTGCCTGCTACAGTCTTTTTTTCTTTTTTTTAAAGTCAGACAGCTCTTTTCTTACGATGGTGTTATTCACTTCTAACGGTCAGGAAAAAAAAAGTGACCTTTTGCTGGTAGATATCAATTTCTGATCTCTGTCATGTTTTCTTACAGTACATTATGAGTAGATGATAGAAAATTTTCAAATTTTCTATCATCTGTCCCTTTTTGCTTCAACAATTGACATTTAAAATTCAAAGGTGTACGAAGACTGATGAGAACATTGTTATAATGGAAAATTGTTATTTGTTATCAATATTTACATAATAACATTCAACAATAATATTTACAAATTTCTTTAAAAAAAAGGAACATTTAAGCCCTAACTGGGTTTCAGCTTATCGTACATTATACGATAAACTGAAACTTATCGTATAATGCAATTAAAATATAATGACTGCCTTGGGATGTATGTTTTTGAATCTGTCTAAATAACGCTACTGTACTGGTATGAATTATCGTACGTTAGTAATAACTCTGTATAACTGGATGTGGTTGTTCTGAATTGAAACAAACTGCAAATCACTATGGTAGATCTTTTTGTAGCTAATATTGACTCAAGTGAGCTAAACAATCAACGTTTTAGTTGCACAGCCTGGTTTGCTATCAAATACCTTAATAATTATTTGGATTATTTATCTATTTCTGCATATAAATGTGAACAGTGACAGGTGTAATTAAGTAAGATAATTTTAAAAAATCTATGAATATTTAATGGCTTGACATAGCGGTCTAAAATGAGCACGAGACTTAAACACTCTTGAATATTCAACATTTCCCTGTTCTAAAACATAGAAACGCAATTCTTTTTGTTTATATTGTGTTAACAGTGGTGTGGTAGTAACCGAGGAGAAAAACAAATGTCCTAGCGGGTTGTCTTATGGAAAGCAGGCAGCGAACAGCAGGGCTACAGTGACATTTTCCCCACATGCAAAATCATGCAAAAGGTAAATACTCCGGCGGAGGGATACAAACACCATACCAGAACATGGCCGCCTCCGTCATGTCCTCTCTTACAGTCCCGCCCCTCACATGCGTTCCCGAAATCTGATTGGTCCTCAGTTTTGCAGTGAAGTCTCTCATTGGGTTGTTCACAAGTCAATCACGTGCTAACGTCAATGACGCCGATCGTACACTGGGTACGCTTGTGTCGCCTGAGTAGACAGTGTGGTTACATCAATATAAAGTGGAATAAAATGCCGCGGATGTGTGTAAATAGAGACGCCTCTTCAACGCGATTGTATACTGCCTCTTAGTTAAGACGGGTCAACTCCGAAGAAGGCGGCGGCAGGGCTAATTTCGGGGTTTATCAGCAATATTTCAGGGTAAGTGGAGTGATACATTTCCTTCCTGCGTCTTTATTTCCTTTCACGGTGGAAAACTCGTTTTATTATCCGTTTATAGCAAAACGACAATCCTGCTCCTCATAATTAATTACTCGTAGACATACAGTTAATATTATAACGGGAAGCATTCATGATTTCCTCTAAAGTAGTGCGTAGTCCGGTTCGTCTTGCCGAGTTACACGGAGGGAGTGAGGAAGGTAATGGCTGTCGAGTCGGAATCGTAACTAGAAAAATTGTGAAATGGCCTGGGTACAGTAACGCTACTTTGGCCTTTTACTTTATCAAGCAAGCGCCAGTAAAAGGGGCTCAGTTGATGATATTTAATTCCGCTAAAATCGGGACAAAATCTGACAGCAAACTGAGCTCCCAGCGTGTCAGATTAAATCTTGAAGGGTTTACCTGTCTGCCGTCAGTTGGCCTGTTCAGTCTCCAGACTCCATCTGTCATCGCCTTCATCACACTTTGTTTTCCTTGTAGAAAAACTCTATTAGCCTCATGTGGCCCCCCACATATCAGATTCCTACTGCAAATAATAAAGATATTGCATTTTTTTTTTTCACTCAACCTTGTAACAAAAGCTCATTACTGTAAAGGCCCTGAGGAAGAATACTAATATCCTCCTTCCTAGTTCTGCTTCTGGAGGATTTAAATTAATATTAAAGTAGGTTCAGATTTCATGCAGAAAAATCACGCAGAGTTTCATGCAGCAGGGGTCAAGCTGGGTTGCTGGTATTTGCATGGTCTTAGTTTACAGTAGTGCTAACTGTACCTCAATCAAATAGCAGATACCAACTGGACCACTCATTATGCACACGGCAGTATGATGAATCCAGATGCTCGATTTTTTTTCTTATTAACGATATAATAATGTAAAGAATACAACATTTTCATGGTGATTATTGTGTGCAAATTCATCATGGCTGTGCACATTATCAGGGATTTTTGTCAAACTGTGTTCATAATTTGAAAAATGATTGTAGTTAGTTACATGATTAAGAATGGACCCTGCAGCATATTATCCACATCATTAAATATTATTATTATTTAATAGCAAAATGGGCAGATTTTTATTATCAAACATCAATGACAAATTGTAGTCTACAGACAATACAGCCAGCTTTCAGATTACTGTAAACACTTTAAGAAATGTTTGTTGATGTTCATAAAAAAAGGATGAATATCCTTAAGGCTGTTATTGTGAAGATTTGCAGGAACTCCGGTCTCTGTTCAAATGTTTTTTTTATATATATATTTTTGAGGCATGCATTTGAGAGAAATTAACCGTTTCTATTATCCATTAGCATAGATCCCATTTGTAGAAACTGGAGTATGGTCAAAATAACACAAAAGCAGTGTTTTCAGACCTCAAACCAGTTAATTTTCACTTTTAAAAAACACAATATTTTGATTTTAACTCATAAAGAGTTCAGAAATATATCCCAATCCCTAATGGCTACATGAATGGTCGTTCAAGAAGCTACTAACGAGCTAAATCAACAGACCAAACCATTCTGCAAAGGTTCTGCTCAGACCTGGTATTAGCGCCATATCTTCATCTGATTCAGGTTTATTGAGTTATTTACCAACTGTTTATACTCTCACCTTTGTATGATAATAGAAAACATAAAGAGGAAATAGAGAATAAATAGTGTGGGACTTTACAAAGCTCAGCATCAGTGCGCATAGATTTAAACCCATAAAACAACATTGCAGTAAAGCATTTGTCAACTCGCTTGCACAATTTTATTCGTTTAATAATATGCACTGCTTAAATGTGTCAGAACATTCCAGAGATTTTGTGCTTCGCATGAATAATTTATAGTGTGGTGACCGCAGCAGTTCAATCAGCTCCAAAAACAACAGTAAAAAAAAAAAAAAAAATCACCCTTATAGTGTCCTGATATCAACTGTTCAATTAAATGCTGACTGTTCGGAGAAGATGGTTTTTACTGAGGAGGATTCCAACAAATAAAACTGTGTTGTAGTTTTGAATCCACTGACATCAGCACTGATTTTTGGCAGCAGATGTTATAAAAACATTTTATTTGGTTGTTGTTGAAGATGTTCAGGTAATAATTGTGTTGTTGTTGGTCCTTCAGTGTGTCCTGCCAATCTAATGCAGATACAATCACCTCCTTAGTGTGTTTATTTGTTGTGAATTCACACATTTTTCGCACCATCTGGACCCAATCGAATCACTCAGGACGCAGGTCAGTGCAACACTTACAGGGTTTCCTGCAGAAAACTTGCTAAGCCTGGTGGTAGGAGCGCTAGCATTCGTAGGCCCATCATGTTTTTGAGTTAAAAAATTTTAAAGTTTACAAGAAATGTGAAAATATGACTAGGTGATTATGTGTTACTGGAAGACAGTGTTGGCAATACCTAAACACCAACTGTAAAGTCTTAAAAAAGGGAAACAAGAAAAAGTTGTTTAAGTCGTTTCATCCAAATTAAACATTTCTTAGCCTGGTGGGGGTGCAAGTAAAGCCTGGTGGCCCGCCAGGCTTATAAAGCCCTGGGGGAAACCAGGGTTTTAACACTTAATCCTCTTTGGGAGTTGAATTAAACTTATTCAATGTCTGATATGCAGCATTTGATAGTCAATAAAACAGAAATAACAATAATAGTTTCATCTTCAAGCTGCTGAATTACAATTACTTTGAATTACAATCTCCATAAGAGTGATGAAAAAATATCACTTTCATATAAAAGAGCATTAATAATCTGTAAAAAGCAATAAAAGATAATTTTTTATTTAAAAAAATTAATTGTTAATCACATGTTCTGCCCTCCGTGACATGTCATATTAAATAAAGTTATGTTTGCAATTGTAAAGTATAATATTTTCTCCATTTAAAAACAGCGATAGAGAATATTTTGCCATGAAGCAAAAATAAATTCAGCTGTCATTCTTTTTCATTGTAGTAAAATCCTGAAAATAAACATGAAATTATTTCTAGATATTGTTGGATTCTGGACCTTATGCGGGTCAATTCAGTTTCTCTCTTTGAGTTAAAAGAATAGCAAAGACAGGCGGATGTCTATTCAAAGCTGTGCTTTATTTCCATTTCTCTAATGAAGGCTCATTGTTAGAAAGAGGTTGAGATATTTTCCTGCTTAGCTCTGCTTCTGCACAATTTGAATTGATGCAAAAGTAAATTTGATTTTATAGAAAGACATTTGACAAGCAAGGGTCTAGCCATGCCACTGATATTTGCATGATCTTATTTACGGCAGGCCAGCTGTACCTGCAGCAGAAAACAGGTGCCAGCCGGGCTTGGTTTTGATGAATTCAGAGTCCAGAGTTTCACTTCCTTAGCTGGGCAGATACCCAAGCTGCTGGGCTTGAAGTAGGCCACTTTAATAAGGTGATCTGCTGCTGTGAGGCATCCCTGCAGATGGACTCGCGTTACAATCTGCAGTTATGAAAACCCTCAGCGATCAGTTTATTGATGAGTGAAGTGAATGTTGGGGATTGTGATGTCCCTCTGAACTCTACGTTAAAATCGTAGTATTTTAATAAATTTATACTAAGTAGTTTTCTTAACATTATTTGAAGTCTGAAAACAATTTTTTTTGTCTTTTGGCTAGGGGTGGGCATTTATCATGATAATCTGTAAGAATTTTGATTTATTTTTGTCACAATAAATTTTAATTAATGATGTTTAAAATCCCCCCAAACTGTCCGTATTGTCAGGATTGTTATTTTTACTATTTTCTCCAATGTTTGTTCAACTATAGTATCAATAAATATAAAAAATATGATTAAATGCAGTTACTGTTTGCAAATAACACTTCTTTATTTAACTCAAGTCCTAAAGAAGCATATTATTTTATTGTGTTTCAAGAACTGTGTTTGTGTTTTTGGAACTAATCTACCATGGAGTTACAGCTGTGAAATTATCTAAAAAAAATGAGCAATAATAAACATTTCTTATTGTCACTTTTATTCTAAGTACCACAAAATATCCTGATAAAACTTCTTCCACCCTTAATTTTGACCATTTTCTATTTTCTGCAAGTAAATACTCTCCATAAAAATATTTATATTTAGAATTTTTAATCAGTGTTGGAATAAAAAGCAGTAAAATCAAAGGAAGTACATTTTTATTATGAGCTTTTTTATGTCCAAATTAAAAAATCTTGAGTTTGTTGAAGCCATGTTGGGTTTAGTAACTTTTATTAATTGCAGAATCTACCGTATTCATGGTTTAAGCTTTGATGGGGAAAAAATACATTTAAAAATAGTCAAATTAGACTAAAATGTAAAACAAAGATTTACTAATCAGCCTGTCAAGGAGAAGCAGCAATTTCTCTTCCAGCTTTAAAAGTCATTTTGCGGCGCTGACAGGTGCCCCATCAATTGCTTAGCAACTGATCCAGTTGCCTCAGCAATCGTTTTATTATTGTCTGCTTCACTGACTGGCATGAGCAAAAATCAGTTTTATAAATTTTAAATGTCACGTCATTGCTTCAGTTGCAAAAACTCATTGCTTCATGTCAAAGTCTGAGTTTTTTCACTTTTAAAACATCAAGAATCTAATTGGGTATTAATTCAAAGCATGACATAAGTAGGAAGTGGCATAAAGAAAATGTGGTTTAATATGTTAAAAATATGCATAGGATAAAGGAAAAACACAAATACATGTAAAATGTCAAATTCTCTATTAGGTTGAGAAAAGGATGAGAAAATTAAAGAACCCAAACCTTGGAGAAAAACTATATCCTTTATTTATCTACTGATTCAGATGTTTACTCATTTCTTTAAGTTAAAGGACAAGAACGAATAAAAGAGCCAAATTGGCTATCGATTTGTGCCTTAACAAATTTTTATTTAAATGAAAAAACTTTGCAGTTGGTGTTGGACTTCATTTGTTATGTCTGAGAAACTGAATGAATAAAAGAAAATCAGATTCTTTATTATTTTAGTATTTTACATGTCAATGACCAATCAGAGCAGCTCGGTAGAAAATCGGTAGATTCAAAATTTTTGACCAATAAATTGGTGCGTCTCTGCACATCACAGATCTTTTCCTTAAATTTCCATATTTAAAACCATAATGGCAATAATTCAAGGAGAAAGTTGAGATTTTAAATCTGCCCATTTGTTTGGACAACTTTAAAATCTGCTTGTATAAGATTGTAAAATTTAAGATTCAGCTGACATTTAAACTGGACAAAAAGGTTTTGTTTATTTGACTGGCAACAGTTATTATGAAATATTGTCTGTGTGTATATGGCTTAAATATAAAAGGTTAAGTTTAGTTTTCAGTCGGATTTAAAATGGCTACGGTATCTGAAATAGCTTTTCCCTCCTTCATTTTATAATACTTTCAAGAAAAAAATAAATAAATTAAACCTCTTGCTAAGAGGAACCTGATAGGTGTGTCTTCTGTTTTTAAATTATTAATTTGTTTGAGATTGACTGAAAATAAGTCAAAATAAATAAAGCTGGTGTCTTTATATCAACTGTAGTTTGGTGTTGTAAATGAGAACCAGTTCTGTGTCGTCTCACCTGGTTAAATAAAAGTTCATTAACATCTTCAGGTTGATGTGAAGTTCAGACGTCTTGGTGTAAATTGATGTTTTCCTGGTCTGCCTTGTGGATATTGATCTGCGACGTTTGTCTAAAAATCCTGACCGCTGCGAGTCCGGCTCCAAACGTCT
Source organism: Poecilia reticulata (assembly GCF_904066995.2). NCBI lineage: Eukaryota > Metazoa > Chordata > Actinopteri > Cyprinodontiformes > Poeciliidae > Poecilia > Poecilia reticulata. The sequence continues at coordinate 17,406,121 of NC_088840.1, forward strand.
ATGTCCGACCCGTTGTGCTTTCCATAGGCTGCTCTCTTAAAGGTCACTGGCACTAATTATGTTTCTCCAAAATGACAAACACTCTCTAAGCCTCACTGTTTCATTTCTAATCAGAAAACCATTTTAGTGGCTCTTTTTTAGCTCCCATTCTTCAGAGATTGAAGCAAAGTTCACCTCACCAACAAATCACTGTCGCAATAAGCAATACATCAATACATCAATTATTCACATGATAAATCAAAATGAGCTCAATAATTTCCATTTGGAGGAGCGATCGTTTTTCTCTTTCTACCAAAAACTGGATGATAAAACTCTTCACTCTGGTGTTTTGGTCTCAACTAAAGCTTTGTCGTTTACAGAGACTTCATAATTCATTTGATTTGTGGTTTCTGTCGTTTTGTTTATTTATCTTTGTCTATTTAAAATGTCTTTCAGGTCCAGTGTTAAGTGTTCATTAGAGTTTAAAATTTATTGATCTTTGAGAACGTGATCTTGCATTATTATCCCATTTTTATCATTATTTTACTTGAAAGACATCTTAAAAAGATTGTTTATTGCAATAACTTCTGGGAGAGTTTATCGTGTCAGGCTTATGGATTACTTGATGCAGAATATCTTTAGTTTCTGCTGTGTGGATTCGGTGAACGCTGCTGTGCATTTTTAGTCTGGCTGCACACGGGGCTTCATGCTAGCCAAGCGGCGACCTCATTATGTTTGTGTCCAATCAGTCCTTCGGCCAGGTCTTAATTGAGCCATCGGTGCCTTCGGGGAGGAAGAGAAGGGATGAACTTGTCAATTACAGTAATGAGAGGGCAGGCATGCAGAGAGCAGGCAGGGCAAGGCAGACAAGGCAGAGGCCTTGTAGTTCAGCCCCCATTTGAGTCGCTAATCAAAGATGTTAGTGATGCCTGAAACTTTTAAATAATCATTTTTCCCTCCAGAAAAGAGATTTTTCTGCGTGTCGGGTTATGGGAGCTGCATAGTTTAGTCACAGACAGAGGAAGATGTATATTTTGCTATCCAATACTAATTTGTTAACTGCAAAAATCTGCCAAGAGACGTACAGAAACAGAAAAGGAGATGTAGGGGCTTTGTTTAGCTATTAACAGGTTTGTAGTACATATGGAAGCTACCTACTGGATTCAGTCAATTAATCAAGTTTACTTGTATCACACATTTCAGCAACAAGACAGTTCAAAGTGCTTTATATCATCAAAATACAAAGTCCTAAAAAACACCACAAACATTACAATTTGCCATTGTTACACATGAAGATGTTGGCCAGGATTTCATTTATTAAGATTTAAAAGCGAGCCTAAACAAGTGGGCTTTTAGTCTAGACTTAAAGGAACTCAGTGTTTCAGCTGTTTTGCAGTTTTCTTGAAGTTTGTTCCAGATTTGTGGTGCATAGAAGCTGAAAGCTGCTTCTCCATGTTTGGTTCATTTTTTACTTCATCTGTCAGGCTGGACAGAAAGTCTGGTTTTGCAGAGAAAAAAACATCCAGGCTTAGAAAGGATTTGTGGAAACGCATTTGAAACCAAGGTTGAACTTTAAGAGTGAAGTACGGTGATGGCTGCATCATGCTTGTATTCATTCCTTTTCTCTTACTGGAAATGTCGCCCAAAGAGTCAGAAGAAGCTGGAAATTTGAGCTTCAGGAACAAGATTACATCATCCTGGTCCTTCGTCTTGTTCACACGCATATTTTGGTTTGTTTCCAAGAAAATGTGTGCTGTAGTGGGAGAAGCTTACAAAGTCTTATTATGAGTTCACACTTCAGTTTTTGTAAAGTTTGAAATGAAAGAACGAACTCTGTCCTTATTTTTGCACCATTACAAAAACCTTGCAGTGTCAATTGCACACTTTTATATCAATGTTTTTGGAAGGTAATGTTACCATTTTTTTTATTGCCAAATCCAGAGAGTGCTTAATATTGTTTATGTGTGTAATTTATATAGAAAAACTTAACATCAAAACAAAGAAAATACAGAAATGCACATAAAACATCCAGTCCAGTAAGTCTGACAAAGAGCAGCAACAATTTCTTAGATTCCTGATGGAGCTTTAAATGTCATAATGTTAACGACAGCTGCCCTATCACTTGCTTAGCAACTTGATCCAGTTGCCACATCATATCTCTAAATATAGTGCAGGGCTAGAAGAGCGAGCCCAGCTCTGAAACAAACATTTAAAACAACTTAACCTTCTGAAACGTGTTGCACAAAGACTGGCAGGCTGACAGGAACACGGAGCGGATGATGAAAACAGGTGGGACAGATCGGAGTTACCAGTCTGGTAACCCAGTCCAGTCGGGCCAAAAATAACAACTGGTTTCTTAATAAGTCATGTTTTTCAGAAATGGGGGTCTGCCAGGGGCTTCAGGTTGGTCTCATCCAATCTCTAGCGGTGCTGATAACATGCGGGGTTGCTACTGGGAGAAAAAGTTGAGATGTTTGATCCCCAGGCGGTGAGCGACTGTTTCTGACTCACAGTGAGTCAAGCTCAAAACTGGGCCACTGAGAGTCCAACACTGTAAATGCCTGAAATAGTCCAAATGTGCTGCTCTAATAACATCTGATATCATTATTAATGGCAATTGAATACACTAGGGTCTCTATTATAAGTGGGAAGCAGAATAATTTGGGTGTTTTTAAGGATTCAAAATGTAAATTTCTTATTAAAATTCAAGCTGGACTTGTGGTAAAATGTGGGACGTTTGATGTCACATGCGCGCCGCGGTTCAGCTTTTCATTTTTTCCATCTGGCTTGACAACAATCCAGAGGAAAGCAGGAACATGTAGGGTTAAAACTGGAAGAAAAACAGATTACAAATGGACTAATAAGCTCAAAATGTTTGAGTTGGACTGGAAAACTGTATATTAAGTCATTCCTTTGGAGATCCTGAAGCTTAAAAGTCTAATTTTTCAGTCTTCAGCTATTTAAAATACCATATTCTGATGATTAGTTGGATTAAGATTTTTCATTCAAACACGCCTTTTTTATAAAACACCAGAAATACATTAAAGATTCAAATAGGTAATCTATTCTTTTTTTTTTTTTTAAATAAGAAAACAAATATTTTATTCCCAATAATTCAAAAACATAGCATTCCTTTATTGAATTTGAACCAGATTAATGTAAAAAATATCACTTGATGAGTTTTGGGTAAAAAACATTCAGACAAATTATTTTTATCTTAAGTAAAAATGTGAATATATATATATCCTGGCTGTACAGGATATTTGTACAGCTGTCGCTTAGTTACTGCTCTGAATATGTTTTATTTTTTTCAGCAAATGGCATCTTTTTGAGTCTGTAGCGATTACTTGATTTAAATAGTCAATTGTTTCAGCTGTAAAACATCCATCCATCCATTTTCTTGACACCCTTCTCCCTCAGTGGGGTCGGGAGGGTTGCTGGTGCCTATCTCCAGCTAACTTTCCGGGCGAGAGACGGGGTCACCCTGGACAGGTCTCCAGTCTGTCGCAGGGCAACACAGAGACACACAGGACAAACAACCATGCACACACACACTCACACCTAGGGGCAATTTGGAGAGACCAATTAACCTGACAGTCATGTTTTTTGGACTGTGGGAGGAAACTGGAGTACCCGGAGAAAACCCACGCATGCACAGGGAGAACATGCAAACTCCATGCAGAAAGACCGGGGCCGGGAATTGAACCCAGAACCTTCTTGCTGCAAGGGAACAGCTCTACCAACTGTGCCAGCTGTAAAACAGAATAATAATATAATTTAATAATATAATGTAATAATTTAGTGAGAGTTAACAAAAAGATCAGAGGATAAAGTTCTTCAAAAAAAACAACAAAGTTATTATGCACATTGTTGTTATGCACATCCACATACTTTCAATTTAGCAAATGAAACAATAAAATTGCAGGAAGACACTGCCCAAAAGGTCAAATGTCACGCTCATCACTTACTAGTTTTTGTAGTTGCCGTAGTTTTCCTGTCCTTGTGTGTAGTTGGAGGGTTTGGTTGCAGTTGCTGCTTTGACTTTACATTTTGGTTGACGGTCTGATTGAAATAGAGGTGGTGTTTATTTATTTGCTCTCTAATCCATTTATTTGTTCCTGCAAGGAAAGAAAATTAATCCAATAATTATGAAATAGATCCATAAATGAACCAAGGGCATAATTTAATATTAACTAACAGGGTTTGGTTAATTTACTTTGATATCCATTTGCAGTCATTCCCATTTTAGGCATCCATTTAGGATAATTAACCTTCAGGATTGTTGTTTTTTTGATTAGAGGCTGCAACTAACCTGTTAATTTAGCAGAAATATGTAAAAAAATAAACGTATTGCTTGTAGAAAATCTAACAATACAATATTGTTTAGTACTGAGATGCAATTATCTGAGTTACCTGGGTTCTGACGTCTAAGGATGTTTCATCGTTTCATTATTTAAGAGCAGAGGTTCTGCTCCTCTCAGCTGGATTTAATCAAGCACACCAGCCACCCCATATGCAGCACATCCACCATGCACCTGACTGAGTTTAATGAAATGTTTATGCTGAAATGGTGACTAATATATGTCTAATCCAGCTGTGAAGCTAAATTACTGTCACAGGGGGATTGAAATATCACTGCAGGTTGGAAAAGTGCAGCTGAATACAGAGTAACTCTTCACTTGAAATTAAAAAGGAAAAACTTTTTTGTTAAAGCATATACTGAAATAATTTTTTACCCATTACTAATATCAGGATGTGCCTGTTTGATTTGAATAACTGCTTTTACTTTCATCAATATTCATTTGTGACTAAAATGTAGATATGTTCATCCTTAGAATAAATTAAGGATGAACAATATATCACAAATATATCGGCATTGCAATGAGTGTGTGCAATATTCATATATCAAAGGATTGTTTTGAGTGCAATAATAGTTTACCATTATTACAGTATTTTTTGTGCTAACACAATTTCTAGGCATCTATCACACCTGATATCATCACAACATTTACCAATATTATCAATATCAGAAGTTTTTCTAAGGTGCAGCCCAAGAAAAAAATAGAAAAATACTTTTTCACAGGCAGCTTAATAATCAAAAAACCTCGATGTGAAGTTGTTAATCTGAGGCTAAAGAGACGTTTTGTGAACAAACAGAAATGCCTCAAGGTTTTTGGCAGGAATGTGACGCCATAGTCCATGCTCTGCTTCTCCCGCTTCACCCGCTTCACCTGCTGAAGTTTAAATTAGTGAAAGGAAACAGAATCTGTTCCTCAGCTTTTTAAAAATAATTTAATTGTTAAAAGACTTCATTTTAGTGAACTCCGATGACATTACATCATCAAAATTTTATTACATAAATGTGATTAATTGAAATTCCTGCAGTTTGACTCTGAAATATATAAAATGCTAACAGCTTAAAGAAAGTCACATTAGGTACTAAAAATCCATTTATATGTGCAAAACACAACTTTGGAAACTATATTTATCTAAATCAGAATTTTTCAGGTAAAGATTTTCTCTCCTTGATGAACTAAATGTGTGTTTCCTCAGCTGCATGTTTTATCTGCATTTAGTGAGCTCCAGGAGTAAAGTAATTGGTTTCAATTTTGTTCAGATTACTTAGAGCTGCATGTGCTCACTGACCCTTCGGTAATATTTACACACTGTTTGCAGATAGCATTAATAAGCATATCATTTGGATCTATTTTCATTTTCCTGCTGTGCATGCAAATGTCTTCCTACATTTTCCATATCCTGTTTGTTTGGTCAGGTGGAGACCATCCTTACTGCAGCTTCATTGAACTAAGCAATAGATTTAAACTATAATGAAGCGTAATACATCGATCTTTATGTAGAAATGTACAACCTTAAACAGTGGAAACAGCTTGGGTTGCGGTAACATATCTGTCTGGAATACGTCCATAGGAGATTTGCACAATGTGTATCAGATTTCCTTCTCGTTTATGCACCAGATTTAGTTCTGCTGTGTTACATTAGAATATCGGTTTTGAGGACCTAAAGCTCTGGCTTTGTGCTCACAGCTGTCGTGTTAACTTGGTGCAAAATGAGCAAATTAAAAATCATTTGAGGCTCTTTGCCTTTTTGGGTGCCATGTTAGCTGATAAAAGTAATAAACAAATAAAAAATGAGGGTTTCTTTAAAGAGAGGACATAAGCTGAGTGGGTGGGCCCTCGCATTGTTCACGTTGCACCTTGACCTCATGATCTGTGCATTACACTTCTTTTTTCATATCCTATTTCAACTGAACATTAGTTCTCTGTTATTTTCTTTGTACATTATCACACCCTAATGTGACAAATTACTGTTTAATAAATGAATAAATACTCTAAAGCTGCAGTATGTAACTTTTATGAAAATTTTTTTTCACATATTTGTTAAAATTGTCTCTATGTTGTGGCAGTAAGGCACATGTGACAAACTCGAGGCCCAGGGGCCAAATTTGGCCCGCAGTAGCTTTTTTTGTGGCCCTCTAGGCTCCAAATTACCTCAGTATGTCCCTCCAGATTTTCACAAATCTGCAAAAACCAAACTGAATTCAAGAAAAGTCAACAGATCCCCACATTTTTTATGATTTCAATGCAAATGTTTCTCAAAATTGGCCAAAAGATCCATGACCAATGCAGCGATTAATAAAGTCACATTTAGTGCAAATATTGTAAAAAATTCCTTACAAATGTTTCTAAATTGGCGCCATAAAATCTGCAATTTTGATTGCAACAAAAACACAAAAACAATCACAAAATGCTGGACGGACTGATCGGTGTGAAAAGATGTTCAGTATTATTTAATTTTAAGAAACGCTTAAAATTGCGTTGAATGCTGAACAAACCGGCTGTTTATTGATTTTTTTTAAACAGTTTAATTGGTTTTATCAACACATTCTGAGACAACTGGCTCTTTAAGAACATTCAGATTTTGAATACGGCACAAAATGAAAATGAGTTTAATATTCCTGCCTTTCCCCAACACTTCCAGCGCTAACTAGAAAAAAACCAGTCAGGAGGAGCCGGGGGGAGGGTGTTAGTGCTGCCAATCACCCTTGTGGACACACCACTTCTCTCCCCCTTTCTCTCTGCTACTCTGCAGCTACTAGATCCTTTCGTGAATCCTCAGTCTAGTTATGATGGCAGATAAATGATTTTCCTTGGACAGTAAGTTGTTTTCTGCCATTAGCACACTGAGCAGCGCATACACAAGGATGATTGACAGCAGTAAGACCTTCCCCTTGGCTCTGATTGGTTGTTTTTGACTAGTGCATTTCTTCAGTAGCACTGAGAGGAATTAAATTATTTCATAAATTGTTTGTCTCATAAGAAACTGACACTGAACAAATATGTAAAAAAACTACGGATGCACCGATATGAACATTTGGGCTGATATTGATAACCGATATTAATGTTGCTGCTTTGGACAATAACTGATATTTAATTGTATATATTTATCTACTACTTCGACACCTATTGAAAATAAAACGACCAAAAACAGACGGCAACAAAGTGGAAAGAAAAATTGGTTGCTAATATCGGCCCAGGTGCCAATATATCATGCATCTCTATAAAAACGTGTATATATATATATATATATATATATATATATATGAGTGTTAAAGCTAACTTAGCTTTAACACTCATGATTTACATTTCAAGGAATATTTGGTGAATGTTTGTTTCTTTCATTTATGCAGGAGAGGAGTGACGTCCTCCATGCCGCAGCAGCTGCACACATCAGTCCCCGCTGAATAAAAGATGAACTGAGGACCTCTTCCACATTTCCACGTCCCAAATCGCTGCAGCGCCGCTCTTCTCTCCCGCTGCCCTTTCAGAGCAAGAGTTAACCGTATTGCCTCACCACACCTGGACACAGAGATGCGCGTGCGTGCATGTCCTCGAAATGCATGACTGTGTTTGAGCGTGTTTCTGCTTCACTTCCGTACTCATCTTCAGAGAGGCACTTTTCCACTTGACTGACTCCAGCGTTAGTGTTCACGACTACAAAGCATAATGGGGAGGAAAAAGATTCAGATCCAAAGGATCACCGACGAAAGGAACAAGCAGGTGAGTCACTGCTGTGAAACAAAGGATTTTATGTTATTTTGCCTTCTGTTTGTTTTGCTAATCTGCTCTGGAAATTAAAAATCACACGTTTTGAGTCATTTTATGATTCATCAAAAGTGTTTGAATTTAATTAGTGGTGATGGCTGTGTGTTTATTAAAGCATAATTATTTTAGAAAATTTGCAACAATCATTGAAATATTTGAATTTATATTGCATAGATTAATGCAAATCCCTGGAATCTCCTATCCAAATTCATCTCTTATCTCTGACACTTTAGCACTTTTGTTTGGTTTTGCAAATTCATGCCAAGGAATTGCATGTCTTATTGTTTTCTGGGGGCTGTAGAGAGATTTTTCTTTGTTTCTTGAATATTAGGAGGTTTTACAAAATGTTAGAAACAAACTAAAAAACAAATCCATCATGTGAGCTAGCATGTCAAGGTGGTAGCAACATTTGGTACAAGGTGTTCCTCTTCGTTTTTCCGTTTTGCAGCTGAAAATCACAACAGATAGCCTGAAGTCACAAACCTATAAATGCTATAAAAAATAAATAATAATCAGATTTTCTGTTTTGTTTGTCTAGTTTTGAGAATACCAAGTTTTGTAGAATAAAGTTTCAACCACTGCTTCTCATTACTGCAAATTAAGGTCAGAGAATCACATTTAAAAGTAGACGCAGGCTTAACATTAGGAAATGTTGCTGGGTCTGACTTTTGCGCAGCACATCAATTAATTTTGATTCTTGGTCATGTGGATCACAAAGCTGTTTTCCCCAAGCAGCTAAAGACACACACATCATGTCATGCACATAGTCGTCAACATTTGTTGGGTTTTCTCGGCTTCAGTGATGCGTCCACACCTCCAAATTGCGCACAGGCTGATTGCTGGCAGACCAATTTAAAGTTCTGAGTTTCTCAGACTGGAATTGTAAAGCAGAATACATTTGTCATGCTACGTATGCAGTATAATTAAACAATAATCTCAATGCCAGTGAAAGTTGTAAAGCTTTGTTGTAGCTAGGTCTGTCACAATAACAAATTTTGCTGGATGAAATTATTGTGATGAACCATTTTTAATTAATATAGAACTAATAATGGATTATTAATGCAAGTGAAAAGAAGATAACTAAACAAATTAATTATTCTCCACGGGCTTCTTCATCTGACTTCATCTCAAACTACTGAAAATTAAAACCTTTCTAGCAATTTTGAATGATATGGGAGTTTATTTTTTCAACATTTTTGCATTCTTATTTTGAGTCCAAATGTTTACGCTTTGTTAGAAAATGCTCCTCATCAGTCTTGACTTGTAGTTTTTTTTGTAAGACCAGAAAATATCTGCATCAGTTACAATAAACTCAAACAGCAACAGGATTTATTAGTGCATTGAACATTTTCAGTTCTTTGCATTTGGATAGTGAGTTGAACTCTTGTGTGGTCCATTGACTATTTTCGCTCCCGTTGCAGAACTACAGGCAATAAAGAAACCAGTTCCAGCTAATCCACAGCATCCCCTCCCACCCAAAAATAAAAACAACAAATATCCTGTTAACCTCAGACATTCTGGGATATCACATGTTTGTCTTCAGCAGATGCCAGCTGCTGAGAATAGATTTGAGTCTGGAGTCGCTTAAAGACTTCTCGCCAGTATTTGTGTGAATGCTTCGCACAAATATTGGGTTTTGTCTGTAAAAGCAAACAGTTTGCTGAGTGGTTTAATAATAGATGCATTGTGGAGTCTTGGTTTGTGCAGAGCAGGGATTTGGTATGTGATGCATCTCTGATTGGCTTTCAGTTTGGATTAAACTCTCACTTTTCCACATTTCTTTTCCTTTCTTTTTCTTCTAGTAAAGATGAAAAGTTGAATTATGTTTTCATCAAGCCACCAGATACTTGTATCACATGCCCTCAATTCCAGCTTGTATTTTTTTTCTTTTTTTTTGTTGCATTTTTAAAGCACAGACCTTCTGTTCTTGACAGAAATTCAGGCTAATTTTGTTAAACATTGAACTTGATTGTTGCTCTTTCACTGGATTGCAGCAAGAAGCTTTCCACATAGTTTAAGACGGAAACTCTTATTTTATTCAACTTTTCTTCAAAATAATAGCAATAATTTATACAGAACAGTAAACGGTAAAATCAGAGTTTTATTCATCTCCACTCAATTGTTTTGAAAGAGGTAATTTGTGATAATTTAGCTTATTTTCTCAGTGAACATTTATTAAATTTCTTATGTAACTGTCTGTAAATTCACATTCTGCCTTTCTTGATAAACGTTTTGTTTGTAAACAAAAGCAAACATTGATTCTCTTGGGATTCAACCCGTCCTTGCTTAAAACCCTGAAACTGTGAATTATTGTTCAGTAAACAATCATTCAGCCACAAGACCATTAGAAAATATACATTGTATTATACAAGTATGGACACATAGAGTTACATAAAATACATTTTCTGCTCTAGTCATTTGCTACTAAAAGAAAACACAAAATAAAAAAATATAATTTTTCATATACTGTAACATAACGTGTTTTTAAGTTAATTTCTTGAATAATTAAAGAATAAATACCAACAGAATGTACATTTGAAGGGTTTTAATAAATAAAACAAATATTTATAACAATTACGACTTTCAAAGATTGATATAAAGGGAAACATCTTTTAATTAATGATTGAAAGGTAGGTTTTGAACTGATTGCTTTTTTATTTTTATACTTTTGAAGTAAGAAAATACTCACAACCAGTTTTTGTCTTCCGATTTTTTATGCCTGTTCCTTTACTTCTGTCTTAAATAGTAATTTCTAGTCATTTTCTCCCTTTCAGAATCTCTACTTTTACAAAAGAAAAAACCTCCCAAAACAACCAAAAATGCAAACTATTAGTTTGCTACAGGCAGTTTCTACCCACATGGGGAACATTTTGTTACTGCTTTGGTAGCCAAAGGATTTAAAGTAGTTTCTATAATCCAGTCTTAGTTTACGGTAAGAGAAAGTGGTTATACACCTAAATTAAACAAAGTCGACCAGCGGGAATCCCTTTTAGCTCTTTTATTTAATCCGTTATGTTTTGTTAAAGCTGACTGGTCTAACCGATGTATAAAATACCCCACTACTCTTCAGAAAATACTTGACCACCAAGAGAAATATAAACTGGAAAAGGAAGCTAGAAAGTGAGCTTTGTAACTGCATACAATTAAAGCAATTTAAAAAATGGTGCAAGTTGCTTCTTTGATTTTAATGTTTTTCTCCGTTCTCTCTCAGGTCACATTCACGAAGCGAAAGTTCGGCTTGATGAAGAAGGCCTACGAGCTGAGTGTGTTGTGTGACTGTGAGATCGCCCTGATCATCTTCAACCACGCCAACAAGCTGTTCCAGTACGCCAGCACCGACATGGACAAGGTTCTGCTCAAATACACCGAGTACAACGAGCCGCACGAGAGCCGGACCAACGCAGACATCATTGAGGTAAATTCATCATGTCCGCCGCTTCCTGAGGGGTTTTCTGTCACAGAGGTAAATGGTTTTAACCTGGATAGATCACGCACCAGCTTCAAATTAGTTTCTGTTCAATTAAAAAGAAAACTCGAGAAATAAAATCTATTTCTAGATCCATCAATCAGTTTATTTAGGTCCATAAAATTAATTTTCTTTGACTCATAAGTGGGATAGTATATTCATTCCTTCGTTTTATGATGGATTCAAACAACCTACACAGCATTTTTTTCTCTCTTCTAAGGTACACAAAGATAAATAATCATAGGTTAAAGTTGGAAATAGCAGGTCAGACCTCAAATAAACCCATATATTATGATTTTCCTGCCAAACTGATGATATTGAAACAAATATAAATGTTTAGTCCAACAGAATATGTGACCTATGGGCCTTTTATTAGAGCTAAATACACCTGTTCACTAGTAATTTAAAATATGACATGCAGTTATGTCAGAAATGAAGAGCTTGTTTTATTTATTACCTTTCAATACTTACACTGCTGGTAAACGTGGCAAAAATCAACTTGTTTTGCCCACTTGTGATCAAAATTTGATTTTTTTTTTTATTTAAGGACAGTCTGAACAGCACAAATCCATTTATTTTCAAATCACTCAGGTTACTTTTAATGTGTAATCTGGTATCTGATGTCTAAAGTGACATCAGTGTGAACTGTTGCGTCTCATTTCATCTGATGTTTACATCATGCTAATGACAGATCGCAGAGAATTGACAAGATAAACGTAAACAACAGACCAAACAAACATGGCGGATGCTGTAGCTGCTGCTCTCTTTAATAATTACACACTGACTCAATTTTTCGAAGTTGCAGGTTTTGGCTTACAAGCTAATGACCACAACATGCTACTTCCTGTTACTAGAGTTTGTCCCCTTCAAAATAAAACTCCTACAGCAGCCTAACTCGAACTCATTTGATATATTCATGTTTGCTAAACTATTTCTAAGCATGCATAGAGTCTACAGCTTATCTTATTGCTGGTCCATTGAATATTGTTTCTCTCCCTGATTTGGTTTCTAGACTTTGAGAAAGAAAGGTTTCAACGGCTGCGACAGTCCAGAGCCGGACGGCGAAGACTCAATTGACCAAAGTCCTCTGAATGATGACAAGTTTCGTAAAACCACGGAGGATCTGGACGTCCTCTTCAAACGCTATGGCGTAAGAGTTTACTCTTCTTTGTGATTTGTGAAAGATTATTTTTAGAATATTCTCTCAAGAGATCTTTAAGGAATAAGTGAGAGTTTAACTTTATAAATTCAAAGATTTCAACCCATTGTTTGATGTTTGATATTTGTATTGTTGCAACCTCGAAGTTCAGTTTTCTCCCTTTCAAATAAGATTTTTATGTTCTTTCATGGAAATTTTAAAAAATAGATAAGCATCCAAAATTAAAATGGATGTGGAAGTAAAAGTTAAAATATTAAATATTTTAAGGATATCTAAGTGTTTTCTATTCTGTTGTAATGGAGAAATAAATCAAACATTATTGGTGTAGGTTGACTTATTTTAGTGTGCTGACCTCACACAGGTTTAGATGACTTAATCTCACTACACATCTATCATTCAGAAAATTATAGATATTTTGTTTTTATTTTTAATAAGATTTTCTTTCATCACTTTCCTTTGTTTTAAAGGCATTTGAACCACATTTTGGCACATAAGGTAATGTTGTGAACTGACTGGAAGAAGATGATTACTGTTTTCTCTGGCTTCCAAGAAAGATGAAAAAAAGACACAAAAACTTCACACAAAAGATAAATATTCTGCACAATTAGCAGTTTTATTTGACATCATGTCTTAAATCTGTGTCGAAATCAGAAATGAAGATATCAATATTGGCACGGTAGTAATTGTAATACTATTTTAGGGCTGCAATTAACAATTGTTGTAATCCATTATTCTGATGATTAATCAGATGAAATAATTTACACATTCTGCAGATTTTCCATTTAATTACTAAATACCTTTAGGACAATATTAGTAAAACCTTAAAAGATGCAATAACATAATTCCTTTTAAAAGTCATATTTTTTTAACAGAGTTTGAACTGTATAAAGCTAAAACTATGGGATTTGAGTTCTGGGTTGAACATAATTACATTTTTTTTATTTTAAATGCAAAATGTATCTTATTTATACAGTTTTGGCTTAACTGTTCTGACTGTGTTCAGAAAATTGTCCTTTTTTTGAGTTTATATGCTCTTGTTAACAATTAATCAATTACTAAATTAGTTGCAGATTAATTCCAAAATTGATTCTCATATGTAAAGCACTTTGAATTGCCTTTGCTGAAAATGTGCTGCATAAATAAAATCACCTTACCTTAATCACATTTAATCCGATTAATCGTTTTATCCCTGTAGTATTTAGCATAAGTTGTAGCATTAAATGTTTAAGTAAACCAACAATTAATCATGCAAGCATCTTTTTTGCTTGTTACACAATGAAACTCATTTTTATTTTAAAAAATTTCATATATTGATAATCACATACAGGGTTTCCCTCAGAAAACCTGCTAAGCCTGGCGGTAGGGGAGTTAGAAAATGTTTAAAGTTGACAGAAAATTTTAAAATATCACCTGATAATCGTGTTTTATTGTTTAATACCTAAACACCCACTATAAAGTCTTAAAAAAATAAATAAAAGAAGCAGAAATTTAAAAATAAACTGAAATCAACAATGTTTAGCCTGGCAGTGGCTCAAGTGAAGCTTGGTGACCCGCCAGGCTTATAATACTTTAGGGGAAACCCTGACATACCAGCTACAAGTGGATGAATAAATAAAGTAATACCTTACACTTTAAAGCTATGTATGACGCATGGTTGTTATTTAATGTGTTGTAAGTTGTTGTCTAAGTGAGAATGTCGTCCTGCAGCAGACGGCGGCTCCGCCTCAGACCTTCTCCATGCCAGTCACCGTCCAGGCGTCCAATCAGAGCACACTGCACTTCAGTAATCCTGGCAGCGCACTGGTAACTACCTCCTATGTCACATCATCATCGCTCACGGATACCCACCTCCTGTCGCCACAGCAACCGGCTCTCCAGAGAAATACAGTGTCTCCGGGGTTGCCACAGCGACCGGCCAGTGCAGGTGAGCATGCAGCGAGACGCAGCACAAAGAGGCAGGAGATGATCTGCAGCAGCTTTTTACTTTTACTGAGATGTTTCTGTTTTTATCATAATGGGTAATAGTTCTTAATGACTGCTGTTAGATGATGCATCCGATTAAATTATTAGATGTTATTTGTTTTATATCTAATAATATAAAGTCTTTGTTTCTGGATCGTGGTTCTATTATGCTTTTTTAAGTGGAAAGTGAAAAGATGCACATGAATGAGAGAACCCAAAACTATCTGGTCAGTCCGTGTAACATTCAAAACCAGCTTGTTTTTTTTAAACTTTTGGTACTTTTGTTTCCCTCTTAATTGGTTTTAAAACAGGCAGGGTTCATTGCAGCACAGGGAAAATGTTAAATATTGATTTAAGTTTTGAAAGTAATTATTTGAAAGCATAAACAATTCATCTAATTAACAAAACTATATCCTGTTTTCTTAAACTTTTTTTTCATGCAAAAATGGGATTTAATCTTACATTTTTAGACAGAGATTTTATCTGTATAAAATATCCGGCTATGGGTAAATTACTCTTTATCTTACACTTTCATAAATCTAATTCTCAAAACTTATTTGAAATAAAATTATAAATGTGTAATTATTTGAGAAAATAAGCGAATCTGTGTTCTGCTTGGACATTGTACAAATGTAGCCAGGTCTTTATAAAAACAAATATAAAAACAGAGAAATAATATCATAAACACCGGATTGTTTTCAGAAAAGTTTTCATCAACATGAACGTTGTTTTAAACATGCCAGACCCTTAGGGGGCAGCATAGCAATGTCAGCCAATCACATTGCTTCAAAACAACCACAACTTCCTGTTAGCATTTAAACATGGTGCCAGGAAGTTCAGGTGGACAGATATAAAAGTTAAACTACTTTTAAATGACGTATTTGAATATAAAGTTATAAAAATACAAGATAATGTCGATTGGGATTCATGTTGAAGCAAGTTTTAGGATTTCTAGCGCATTATTTGCTGCAGGCAGTAATGCAAACACCAACAGTTTTCTCAAATCTCCACATTGGTTGGAGTTTTATAAATAATCATTTTTAATTAAATTAAACAGGTTTTATGTGGATGAAAGGCCAAATGCATTAAAATGATACATTTGTTTTCCCAATAATGTGGCTCGTGTGTTTAGCAGTATCAGCCAAATTTTCTGGTTAGGAGTGAATTTTTAACAAATTTCCCTCTCAAAATCATAAATTTAAGAAGTTAAACATGTAGTAAATCATTAATTTAAACAGTTTAACGTGAATAAATGTGAATTTAAACAGTTTAATATGTAGTAAATGGGAATTTAAACAGTTTAATATGTAGTAAATGTGAATTTTAACAGTTTAACATGTAGTAAATGTGAATTTTAACAGTTTAATATGTAGTAAATGGGAATTTAAACAGTTTAATATGTAGTAAATGTGAATTTTAGCAGTTTAACATGTAGTAAATGTGAATTTTAACAGTTTAATATGTAGTAAATGGGAATTTAAACAGTTTAATGTGTAGTAAATGTGAATTTAAACAGTTTAATGTGTAGTAAATCATGAATTTAAACAGTTTAATGTGTAGTAAATCATGAATTTAGACAGTTTAATGTGTAGTAAATCAAGAATTTAAACAGTTTAATGTGTATTAAATGGGAATTTAAACAGTTTAATATGTAGTAAATGTAAAGGTCTCTGTCCTGGAGTGAACAGCTAACCTAGCTGTCCTCGGTATTCTCCGTTCTGTGTTTTCAGTGAGTCGTTGTCTGTTTCTTTGTGGGCGTGTTGTGATGAAACTCATAGTTGGTCACTAGAGCATAGAGAAAATAAAACTGTATCATGTTACTACTGAAGCAATCAAAGCTTCCTATCATTTTTTAACCCATTTAATGAAGCTGGGCTTTTCTCTAAGCTGCAGCCTTGGTGTTGGGGAACGTTCTTCACACACTGAAAACATTTCTTAATGCTCTGATTGTTTCTGTCCATGCTAATCCACTGAACCGGAAACCTTTTATGTTGTAGAACTTTCTAATTTTAAAAAGTAAGCCTTGCATTTGGTTTCTTTTTGAATATTTATTGATAAATGCATATTCAAATACCTCAGTGCCATATGCTTCACTGTCCTATAAAAAATGAGGACCAGAAATTTGTGCAAACTCCACAGAAAATAATCTGCCTGCTAAATCCCCAGTGATCTGCACATAGAGGACGTTTTATTTAGTGCTAGGCAATAAAATAATTAAATGGACACTTTAAAATGGGGACTACAATTATTAGAGCAATTTCACAAGATACCACAGCCAGTAGAGTAAACATGATTTGCATTAATTTATCCTTTCCATGGTTTTTTACGTCTATACCTTCCTAGCTGATAAATTGTCATTTGTTTGTTTAGTTGTGATGCATAATGCCTAAAAATGTGTAAAGGAATTGTGTGTTTATTTTGTAGTGTGTAGTTTGTGTCATCCCTTTGAAAACAGATGCAAGTTGTTTTAAGTTCAAGCTTAAAGTGAAGCTTAATCACAGAGTTTAAACTTGAGAAGAAAACTAAGCTTAAGAATTCAATTTAGAGTTTGTTTCAGCTAAAAAGTCAAAATTGCATGGATTCATTGCATTTTTTTCTTTGTTTAATAGGTGCTCTCCTCGGAGGCGACCTGAATAATTCAAACGGAGGATGTCCAAGTCCAGTCTGTAAGTAATTTATTTCATTTTTTACAAAAGCAAAGTTGTAGCATTCTTTTTTTTCAGTTTCCCTTATTTTGTGAAATAATTTAATAACTATTCCTCTGTTGCTCCACCTGGGATTGGATGCAAATTAGTGGGATTCTCTGAATCTTCAGTGTTCACTTTTGACTTATGAGATATTTATTCTAAAAGTGAAGCACAATCATACACCCATCTATAAATAGTATTTCCCCCATTGATGTTTTATCTCTTTTTTCATTTACAAATCAGTCATGATCAACAAAATGTGGCTTTTTTTGGACAAAAAAAAAGGAAAATAGCCTTTTAATGTCTAAGTGAAAACTGATTTCTATAAAATATTGACAATTAAATAAAAATATGTAACATGTACTAAATGATTACTTAAATATTCACCTCTTTCAAGTCTGTATTTTGCAGCTTTGGTTGCAGTAACAGCTAAAGTTACCTCAGTTTTACCCCATTATTCCCTGTAAACTTCTCAAACACCGTCATGTTGGTGGGGACCATTTGTGAACAGTTCATATTGAGGTCTGGACTTTGACTGGGCCACTCCAAAACATCCAAAGCATTTCTGTGTAGCTTCAGCTGGATGCTTTGGTTTGTTGTCTTGCTGGAGAATAAATGTTGTCCAAACTTCTCTTGCTGGTGGAAACAACCAAACTAACGGTGCGTTCACACCAAACGCCTTACGCCATTCAACGTCGACGTGTGTGTGCAGACTCTTGACATTTTGTTCTACACCAAACACGTGTCGCGAGTTAAAGTCTGTGTGGAGACATGTTGAGGTGCATCAGAGCAAAATTTCCCAGAGCAAAAACGGCAAGAGCAATTTTTGCTCTAGCCGTTGTTTTCTGTTACCTGCTTATTTGTCGGACTCGTCATATGCTTCAAATCGCGCCGCGACGGTCCCTCGACGCGCCTTCACGTAGACTTTGAATGTAAACCAGACGTGCCT
The DNA here is from genome assembly GCF_904066995.2 of Poecilia reticulata. Lineage (NCBI taxonomy): Eukaryota > Metazoa > Chordata > Actinopteri > Cyprinodontiformes > Poeciliidae > Poecilia > Poecilia reticulata. Next base: position 17,424,446 of record NC_088840.1, read on the forward strand.
GATGTGTCATGTTTGCAGTTAATAGTCGCCCCAATGTTACAAACTCAAATACTTTCTTGTTTTATTTAACAACATATCAGACAAAAAAAGAATCTAAATTCAAGATCTGAATCAGCAGGACAGATTGGTAATCGACAATTGGCCAGAAAACTGCAATTGGTCCACTTCTCATTTGCTTGTATTTTGTCTTTATGCTGTCATGGTTTTCAGGTGTCTTTATACTACAATCACTTGAAACACTGTCAATATTTATCACTTATTATGTTTTATATTTCTGTTACCATTTTGTAAAAGTCACTTTTCACTTTGACATCAAAGGTTTTGTCTTTTTGTCAAAAAAGCTACATTTTGCTGATCATGATTGATTTGTAAAAGGAGGCATTGTATTATTTAAGAACATATCTAATTTAAAGACTAAATTTAAGGACTAAATTAATTAAATGTGTCCAATAAATCACAGCAGTAGCCTCCCTCTGAATTGTCTGTCTTCAGGTTTCTCCCTCAGGGTCGAGACAACAAAACTCTGTACCCCTACTGTCTGTCTGATCTTTCCCTATTGATCGCCATGCATTCGCACCTCCGTCTCCCCCGCAGCTAATGGATACACCAGCGCCAGGGCCTCCCCAGGTCTGCTCACCGTCTCCAACGGCAACAGCCTGGGGAAAGTAGTTCCGGCCAAGTCCCCGCCCCCCCCTCCCAGCCCGCAGATGGTCAACAGCCGTAAGCCGGACCTGCGAGTCATCACCTCGCAGGGCGGGAAGAGCCTCATGCAGATGGTGAGATCAGCCAAATTCAGCTTCAGTTTAACGTTTCTGACCCCTCAGTTCTTTTCATGATCGCTCACAAACGCAGCAGGTTTTTGTTGGACCCATGATGTTACCAGTTACTGTCACCAGGGGCTTGAAAACCTTGGAATAATTAAAATTTCAATTTGGTTTTTCCAAAGTGTGTACTTAAAAGTGCTTCATATTCAAACTGCACAGTTTCGATCATAAATCAGGGGTGTCCAAACTTTGACATGGGGGCCAAAAATGTTAAACTTTTTAGTATTTTTGGGTTTGCAAAAACTATTTTATGTTCTAATTTTTACCTGAAAGTAAATGTGATAGCAGTCACTTAATTTAGCTACTATGGATAAATTATTCTAGATTTAAAATTGTTTTGCAGGTTTGTCAGATTAAAAAAATAAGAACAGGCAGTTCTTAGGCTCGTCACATTTTTCAACATTTTTTGTGCCTTTTTTGCTCACTCTTGCTTTATTTTGAAAATTGTATGAAATGGGAAATCTGCATTTTAGTACAACTGTTTGTTTTCACTAATGAAATATATCAAATTAAAAGAAAAAAACTTGTGCTCTACCTTTATATTTTTCATTTTAAGATCTGATATTGTCTGTGTTTTTCTGAAACATTATTTTCAAATCTGTATTTTCTGCCTGAAATGGAAAACTACAAATTTATACTATTCTTGAATTTCTGATTAGGGCCTACCCAAAGTTGTTTCTAAGGCTGCAAATGGCCCCCAGGCCACATTTTGGACACCCTGTATTAAATCTGTAAGCCTAATTTTGGAAAATGTTGTGGTAACATTTTATTTGAAGGTGTGCATAAGATTGACATAACAACTGTGATAAACAAGAAGGAGTCTTTATGAATGTTTATGGCTGCTGTCATGAAGTGTCGCTCTGCAAATGACATTTTTAATGCAGAGTACCTTTAAAAATGTCGTTTACAGAATGACACATCATGACAACAATAAACATCATGAAGACTCCTTCATGTTAATGTCTCATGTCAGTCTGATGCTTCTCTTCAAATAAAATGTTATTTACAGTTGAAATCAGATATTTACACACTTGGTGAAAAGACACACATTTTGTTTTCTGAGTTAGGGTTTGTTCGGTTAGTATTTTGTTCTCAGATCAGTAAAGTGTAAAAAATTTTCAAAATATAAAGTTTTTCTGTATTTTAGTTGTCCTTGTAGAAGTATTGATGGATCAAGATCACGTAATAGTGTATCGAAACTGTCTTTTTTTAGTTCATTTATATTGTTTTCATCTCATAGGTGTGGTGCTGTAAAAGTTAGAAACATTTTATCAACATTTTCTAAGTTCCCATGTCTTAGAAGACAAAACGATCCAGAAATCGTATTTTTTGTGGCCAAAATTGCCCCAACTATACAGGAGCTGCGTAAACATCTCAATCCTGGGGTGAAATAAATGAATGGGGACCAAATTGCTTCATGTTTTATAGTTGGATTGAACCCATCATGTCAAAGATGCTGCAAGAGAATCAGGAAATCTTAATTTATCTTCTCATCCAAAGCCTGAATGCTTGAAGCTCTGCTATTGATAAATCTGATCTTTTTTATCAAGCTGTTTGATAATCAAAACTTTGACTGAAGGGTCTAAAATATTTATCCAGAAACTTGTTTATTTCTCACCTTGCTTCTTCAGTGTCAGGATTTTTTTTTTTTACAATAATCAAGCTGCCTAGTTGAGATGATGAGAGTTAAGATAAGTTTTAAAACTAACATCAGACACAATAATGAAAAATCTGTTCTAATACTGTAAAGTTGTACAATCTAGGCAAATATTTTATGAAGGAATGAACCACGACTTCATTAGGCTTTAATAATTGCTTCAAGTATTTCAGTTTAATGTGAAGTTAAAGTGTGAAGAAAAGACAAAACTAGGTTATAATCTTTAACATGGACTAATATGACATTATTTAGATTCTCAGTTATAGTGTGATTCTTAAAGAAACCTTTGATAAATAATTGTAACTGTTTCCAAAAATTTTATTGTCTTTAGTTTGTTGCTAGCTGTTGAAGTTTAGGTTAGGTCTGAGAAAACTATTGAACTTTGCAAACAAACCGATGAACTAGTTCGAGTTCAGGCTTTGTTTTCATGGTTTTATTCAGTCACTCCAGAGTTATAACCCTCTTTGTTACAACTCCTTGCAGACAGAGGATGAGCTGGAATTGGTAAACGAGGTGATTTCCCCCCCCTCACTCCCAAACGCATACATCAGTCACTCGCATGAGTCGATGCCAGTCAGCTGTCAGCATGAGTGCAGGACTCTGCAGGAGTTTCTTCTTGTTTCAGTTTTGTTTTCACCGACATTTCCTTTGAGATGTTCAGTTTGACTGACTGCATGTGGGTCAGGGTGCGTGGATGTCTTATTCCAGCATTTGTTTTTAGTTTTTGGAGATGATCTAGAACTGAGCCCTCCACGTTAATCTCGCTGACGGTGCCGTAGCAGAAATATCCGAGTGCTTTCCTGCAGGTTTGAGCTGGACTCGCTTCATCGCTCTGTATGGTGGTTATCTAAAGCATGGGTGTTGTTCTCACTTTGCGTTGTGGTGCGACGCGCCACAGAGCATGTTTCAGTGTTCACCGACGGCCTCACACACTCATTTCCACTATCCGACACAATGTTTGAGATTTTTAATAACTACTTTGAATTACATTAAAGGCATTTAACCAACAAAAACTCCAAATTTGAGCTTTCATGGCCAATGCAAAGCATGCAACTTTAGATGATCTTTAGAGATGAATAAAAAAAACTTTTAATACCTTTAGGATAGAAAATGGTTATAAAATCAATCATAAATAGGGTTTAGTTGTCTGCTTACATCAACCAATAATCAGGCTTGAAATTATCTTTAATTGCTAGTTTTTAGTTGCACTTTGTTTCATATTTTACACCTGATAAAAATGCATAGTAGTTAGAAATTCAGATTCCAGATTAGGAGTTTAGATCATGCAAACAATTTTAGTTTTCACCCATTCAGCTGCAGATTTAAATCCAGAGGAAATGACTAACAATTTTACCCAATATTGCAGCTGCAGTAGCATCTTTAGCATTTTTACCTTTTGATTATCATTGCTTCACTTCCATTAAAAGTTTATGACAGAGATAATTTCTAACTTCCAGAAGAAAATGGAAATATCCAAGTATTTGTGCCTAAGCGAGGAAATTCAGTGTATCAGCGTCAAAGTGACAAATGCAAACGCACAGAAACACATGAAGGTATAATGATGAATGACAGTCCACACTACATTTAAATATGTTAAGGCTGCAACTAATTATTGTTATAGTAATCAATTATTCAGTCAATTGTTCTGATGATTAATCAGATTTAAAAATAGCATCATTTTGCAGATCATTTAGGCACTTAAGCTTTTTCGTACAATATTAGAAATACCTTAAAAATAAACAAATACTTCAGTTTCTTTTATAAATCATTCTTTACATAATTTGAACTGTAGGTCTTATGGGTAAAACATATTTAAAGTTGTTTTTTTTATCTTAAATGCAAAATGTATTTAATTTTGTACAGTTTTGACTTAATTACTTCTCTGACGGCGTAATGGCCTTTTTTTGAGTTTGTATGCTCTACTTAATGATTAATCAATTACTAAATAAGTTGACAGTTTTTTCAAAAATTAATCATAATTATTTGTTTCATCCCTAAAATATAAAGTGTAAAATAACAACATAGTTGTAAAAAATAGCAGTTTTCATAGCCTGTTAAGTGTTTTAATACACTTAAAAAATTTAACGTTTTCCACAATAAGCTGTGGAAAATTGAACCTTTTCAGAATGCATGCCCTTCACAATGCTTGCAACAAAATAAGATAATAGTTATTAAGATAAATGTGTTTTTAGAGGAGTAATGGCTGCTTCTGGAGGCTGTCCTCTTCCCCCTTCAACAATTCGTCTTAAAGTCGACAGGCAAGATTCTCATTTTCCAGAAGATGGTGATTAATTTTCATCACTTTCACTCTGCTGGCGCTCTCGCTCTTCTTCCTCACAAAGGGAGATAATTAAATCTTTCTCCTCCTTGAGGTCTGTCTCTGCTCCTTTTGTACGTTTAGTGTAATTCAAAACTCTTGATGAATGGTTCTTTTCACACACGAACGTAATTCCAGGGAAAATCCACAAAATCTTTTGCCTTTTATAGCAAGACGATTTATATGTGGAAGTGTTTAAAAAGAGCTCCAGTTTGCTTTTTATCCGTGGTAAATTTGAGCTCTTTTCGACCAGTTTGGGAGCAGTAGATTTGGACATGGGTCATTGACGTACAAGGATTTCCACCAGGCTAAATTAAACATTCTAAAAATATGTATATCCAGTGTAATTACTAGAACATTTGAAATGTTGTGCACACAGAAATCCTAGTTTAACATTAAAATGAGACCGTTTCAGAGTTTTTTTTTATCAATATGATGTGGTCTTAAAAAATGTCATGACTATGATTTGTCGTAAAATAAGGTATTTTTCATACTAAACATTTGTTTTATAAATTTCCATTTATTTAAGGTGTCTAGAAAAGTTTTTACATTTCTTTGTATTTTTCTGGCAATTATGACACTTTTTTCCCCCCAAAAAACTGAGAAATTCCATTTATGATTGACTCGATCACTGTTTTACTTCACCATTTCATCAAACTGTGATAACAAATAAATCTTCAATCACTTGATGATACTGTATTATTAGTGATTAATATTTATGCTCCTGATACTGGATATTCTATTTTGAATTCAATACATTTACTTTTTTAATTGGACTCACCACATGATTTATACAGTAAATGTAGGCCAGGAAACAGGTCAAAATCCTTTTAATACATAAAAATATAATTGCAAGCAGTAACAGTACATTACAAAAAATCTCCACAAATCATGTGGTTCTGATGACGCTCCTCAAGATCTAGTTTTAAGACAAATGTATAGAAAAGTTATTGTTATGGACGGAATATTTCAAAGGTTTTTTTCTTCACATTCATTGAAAATTCAAGAGGTAAGCAGAGCAATAAATAGGATCTTCAGTGGCTAATTGGTTGTAAGGCTTTATAGCGAATTTTTGGGCATAAAATAACATAACTGATTATTGAAACTTCTCACAGCTAAGCAAACATTCTTTGGTTACCTAGCAACAACATGTTGAGTAACTGACAGCAGCAGCAGTTTAAGGTTTTGTCACTGTGCCTCATAACTGCTTAAAAATAAGAAACAACAGCGTTTTGTGAAAACTGGATAAAAGAGGAAAGATCACACTACCAGTTTGACAGCATCTCAGATATTTAAAACAAATCAATAACTATTCATATCGATTTATATTGTGTTAAGTTTTTCACTCATATTGTCCAGCCCTCGTTACTATATTTACATCATGAACTAGTTTAGTTATTTTAATGTTGCGCATTGTTAATATTACGCAGTAATAAGATTTCGGAAAGATGTTACCAGTGACCGATCAGGTCTTTTTGTAACCAGAGGTTGAATAAATTGCCTTTGATGTAATTCTCTTACATGTCTTATTCAAACCAAGGAGTTTGTTTTTGATGCATGTCATCAAGAACGCACTGAGAGGTTTCCTCGGTGTGGAACATCATTCTGAATCCAGCCATGTGTGCATCTGTCATTCCCAGCATGTCTGAATAAAAACAAACAAACAAACAAAAAAAAAAAAGGACTGAAACGGGCTCGCAGAGGAAGCTGTTGCTGGTTTTTATTCGTGCTGATGTTGTTTTGCTCTTTGGCAGAACGCTCAGCGGCTGGCGGCTGGAGCCCAGGCGGCACAAACCCTCACCACACCTGTGGTGTCTGTAGCCACACCGAGCCTCCTGGCACAGGGTCTACCCTTCTCCGCCATACCCACAGCGTACAACACAGGTGAGGCAAAAACTGCAGTCACAGGTGGAGGGATTGTGTAAAATCAAGTTGTTTTTGTTGTTTGTTTTACATCATATTTTAACGTTATTCCCTCATTAAAAACATACCTGGAGTCTTGCTTTGATTCTTTCTTTCATGCATGTTTGATGAATCCTTTAGTTTCACCTGTTAGCTTTTCTGAGGTACTTTAATGTTTGCTGTCTCAAAGCCCCGTCCATTTCCAGCTCGGCTCCTCTAGACTAGCGGCAGCAGCAATTAGCAAAAACCTGCTGGCACTGAGCTCAACGAATGAACTACTTCTTAGTCCAACAAGTCACAAACGGTTGCACACGACACATGATGACGTTTCAGAAAGAGCAGGAGCTTCTTAAAGAGACAGAGGACCAATTATAAGACATTAAATTGTAAAGACACATTTGGAGCAATACAGCATATTTATGACAACTGTCACTATAACACATTTTGCTGGATGATAAATTGTCCTAGTAATTATTGCGATAAACCGTAATGTTATTTTGAGATTATTTTCAAGTCGACAGCGGCTTAATTATGCACCGGTAGATTTAATTTATCAGACCCTTATAACAACATTTCTGTCCAAAATCATTTGAAATCATCCGTTTGAATAGATGAATAGATTACATAACAAAAACCAAAACTGTTTAAGTATGAACCGGTGAAACGACCTGCACCTGTTTTGGCAGAAGTTTAAATCCGTATTTAAATCCTGCATCTTCCCTCAGAGTACCAGCTGACCAGTGCGGACATCACTGCTTTACACGCTCTCGCGTCACCAGGCGGCTTGTTGCCGACCAGCGTGTCCACATGGCAACAACAGCAGGCCGTCTCCCAGCAACAACAGACCCAACAGCAGCAGCAACAGCAGCAACAGCTTAACCTTGCATCACTCAGCAACTTGGTGTAAGTCTCCTGATTTTGTTTCTGCAGACGTGTAGGAAATGTTTGTAACATCCTCATCTAACAGCTCAGTCTTTGATAACAGCTGGCATACTGACCCTACCAGTTGCTTGCATTATATGCATACCATGACCTCCAATGCAAGCAACTTGCATCCTCTTTAGTAACCTGGTTTGCATGTCACCATTGCCATCACATCAATCTGAATAGTTTCCTGTGGCTTTTATTAAACCATCAGTCATGAGCAAGGGGTAGCAGGTTGGCTTTGCCACTTTTCAAGAAAGTATTATAATAATAAAGATGTGATTTGATGATATTTTGTTTGTTAAAACAACTGTTTGACTAGAACAAGGGTGTCAAACTCATTTTCCTCTTGGGGCAAATCGAGATAAAGAAAGTAAGAAATACTGCCTCCTACAGGAGAGAGTTGGCATGACTTAAACGCAAAAACTTTTTTTTTTGCTGACAATTTGCAATAAACTTGGGGAAAAAAATGCTTGGATTTGTTTATTTTATGTGAATTTCCAGAGCAACTGGAGGGACTGATTGATGTAATTTAGCATCTGGAGCCAAGAGGGCCACGTAGAAAGCTGTGGCGGGCCACATTTGGTCCCCGGACCTTGAGTTTGACACATGCGGACTAGAAGATGTCTGTTCACAGAAATATGGTCTAGAAATAGAGAATGTGGCTTTATATTTAGAACTGGACAAAGATTTATTTCTTTAAAGTTTTCCTTACAGGGAATTAAAAACTCATCTGAAAGTCTTACATTTCAAGCAGAGCAGCTAATATAGTGTGAACTGGGTCTTCTTGTGGTCCAACATGTCAAGTAGCAACAGATCCTACAGACTCTCCAGGCTCTAAGGCGACGTCCACACAATGCCACACGCTTATTGTCTTTTAAAGTTTATCTTTTGGAAACATCCAGAGAAGACGTGCATTAAATTTAACGAGCTAAAAGTGTTGAAGTCTCTGTACTTCCTCTTTGTGTCAACAGGAACTGTGAGTGAAACTGATGCTATTCAACAGTTGTCAACAAGAAAAATACATTTTGTCATTATAGTTAAAAAAGTAGTTAAAATGCCTGAGGGGATTTTATTGATGCATTTGAAATTAAGGTGCTTTAAAGCCACATAAGAAATATTTTATATATAAGATGTTACTAGTGAAGTTCTGAATTTCTTTGAAGAATTTGAATTAACAAAGTTTTAACAACATTTAATTTCCCTTTGAGACCAATACAATATATTTTAATTGATTTTAATTTATATTATATGACATCTGTATGTCATATACAGATGACATACAGATGTCATCTGTATATGATGATATATACAGATGTCATTTTAAAGTGGTCATTTTAAAAGACCACTTAAAATGATCAGTTTCCCAGATTTTGCTCTTTATAGGTTTATGTTCGAGTGAAATGAACATTGTTCTTTTATTCTATGAACTTCTGACAACATGTCTCTGAAATTCAAAGCAATTATTTAGTATTTATTTGCAGAAAATGAGAAATGGTCAAAATAACAAAACAGATGCAGAGCTTTCAGATCTCAAATAATGCAAAGAAAACAAGTTTATATTCATTTAGAAACAACAATACAAATGTTTTAACTCAGTTCAGAAATCGGTATTTGGTGGAATAACCAGGAGGTTTTCAGTGGAGTTCGGTGCAGTGGGCTCTTCATGGTTTCCAGAACTGCACGTTAGTTTTTAAGTGTAGTTGGTCAAACATAATTAAAAAAAATATATCTACACTCCTTATTGCTCTAAATTTTGTCATTAATTTGTGAGAGGACTCAATTAAAATGTGACCTTTTTGATCAAATAATTACTATAGCAGCTCAAGAATAATTATATTTATTTAATTTACTTAATTACTCAAAGTAATATAAATAATTTTATACAGAAATAGAAATGCAGTGATTTTAAATAGCATATCTGTAAAGTTTTGAGCCTCTATTCAACCGATAAGTTTTGTGAAATTGTTGAATCCATGTTCAGTCAGGATTATTATAATCATTAGATCAGATTAAAGTTTTCACTTTTTTCCCTTCACAGAATCAAACAGTTTCCCTTTTGTTTCTCTTTTGGGTTTGAAATCTGGGTGACTAAATGTCTCTGAGCGTTTTGGGGTTTTGGTCTGGTGGATCCTGAAGTGTCCTCTCCTCTCCTCCACAGCATGTGGGGCGTGGACAAACAGAGCAGCGAGCTGTCTAGCCAAGTGTCCAGTCTGGCTGCCAATCTGAGGTGAACAGCCACCGCTAGTGTGTGTGAAATGTCATGACTTTGTCTGTCAGCTGGGGTTTGGGAGGCTCACTTTGTATTTGGACCGATCCCGCCTCTAAAGCAGCAGAGCAGGAGATTCTAACGGGGCAAGAAAACCGTTTCAAGATGAGAAAATTAAACGAGTTTGATTTATTTTCTTTTGAAATGAGCAAAAGTTGAAGGTTTTCACATTTTGCCACATTACTACAAAATTGGTGACTTCAGTACATGGTGGTGGCAGCATCATGCTGTGAGGATGCATAAGCAGAGACAGGGTGACTGGAGTAGGGGTGAGCATTTATCGTATCGTTTATAACTTATTGTGAAAATTTTCTCTTAATAATTTAGATTTATCATCTCGATAAATTTCAATTAATTATTTTTTTAAATAATCAATAAATATCAGTAAATGTGATTTACTGATATGACAAAATGCACTTACTGTGTGCAGTTTAGGTATATAAATCACATTTTTAAGTAAGTAGCGTCACAAAGAAGAGTTTCAGACAGGAATGTTCTTAAAGAGCAGTATTTGTGTTTATGGCGCGATGAATGCTTTTCCATGCAGACATGCAGTTACCTACGACTGAATGTAGCCAATAATTGACCAGAGGTTGTCAATAACATCTGAAAGGCTTAATATTGTAAATTAGGGGTGTCCAAAGTGTGGCCCGGGGGCCATTTTATGGCCGCCTGGAGGATTTTGGGCGGCCCCCACAAGTTAAATTTTGGAACCTAGCATGCAACCGGATTTTTCTCAAAAGCAAATCTTTCTTCTAAAATAAGAAAACAATCAACCCTAAAAATATAGAAACTCTGAAGCCTGCCTGAAAACCCAATTTATGTAATTATTTTTAAAATGTTTTTTTTATCGACTCTTAGGACGATTAATCGGATTAATTGTAATTAATCGCTTATTGAAACAATCAATTTGTTGTTAACTGGAGCAAACAGACTGAAAAAGATGCCATTTGGTGAAAAAAACAACATATTCAGAGCAGTAATTAATCCAAAACTGGACAAAAAATATTTAAACATGATTTTTTTCAGCTGATCAAAAGTTTAAGACCATAGCTCAAAAAACCCCAAAAACCCCCAAAATGGAAATCAAAGTGTCAAAAAAAAGGACTCAGTAATGAGTAGCTCCACCATTCTTGTTGATGACTTCAAACAATCGTTTAGGCTTGATGCCAGTGTTTCCAGGAGGCTAGTGGGAACGTTGCTCCAAGTGTTGAAGATGGCTTCACGAAGGGCATCCACTGTCTGGAATTGATGTCCATTTTTGTAAACTTCCCTTGCCATCCATCCCCAAATGTTCTCAATTGGGTTTAGATCCGGGGAACATGCAGGATGGTCCAAAATAGTGATGTTATTCTTTTGGAAGAACTCCTTTGTCAGGCGGGCATTGTGAACTGCAGCATTGTCCTGTTGAAAAACCCAATCATTAGCACACAGACGAGGCCCGCAGTCATGAGGGATGCCCGCTGCAACATCTCCACATAGCCAGCTGCTGTTTGACGCCCCTGCACAACCTGAAGCTCCATTGTTCCATTGAAGGAAAACGCACCCCAAATCATGATGGCGCCCCCACCACTGTGCCGTGTAGAAAACATCTCAGGTGGGATCTCCTTGTCATGCCAGTAACGTCGGAAGCCATCAGGACCATCAAGGTTAAATTTTTTCTTATCAGAGAAGACAACTTTCTTCCATCTTTCAATGTCCCATGTTTGGTGCAAAGTCCAAACGGGCAATTTTGTGGCATTGAAGAAGACGTGGCCTTTGAAGACGTTTTTTGTTTCTGAAGCCCTTCTCTCGCAGATGCCGTCTGATGGTTATTGGGCTGCAGTCAGCACCAGTAATGGCCTTAATTTGGGTAGAGGATCGTCCCATGTCTTGACGGACAGCCAATCGGATCCTGCGGCTCAGAGCTGGTGAAATTTTTTTGGGTCTACCACTTGACTTTTTTGTTCCATAACCCTCAGGATCATTTAAAAAATGCAAAATGACTGTCTTACTGCGTCCAACCTCAGCAGCGATGGCACGTTGTGAGAGGCCTTGCTTATGCAGCTCAACATTCCTACCACGTTCAAAGTCAGTGAGCTTTTTTGCTTTTGCCATCAGGAGGTCTTGACAGTGTAAAGACTTGACAGAAAATGACATGGAATCCAGATTTTTGCACAGCTTTTGGCTTTTAAAGACTATGGTCTTAAACTTTTGATCAGCTGAAAAAATCATGTTTGAGTGTAAATGCAGTTTTCAATTAATTCCCTGCTCAAAAGTTTTTGTCTCTTATGCTGATTTCTTCTTTTAACATCGTGAAAGAAGAAATCACGATGTTATTCTTCGTGATGTTATTCTTCGTGATTTCTACTTAGAACCTTCGTTAGATCCAATAGTGCAAAATGCAAATTCTTGCAATTTTTTGACTGTTCTTAAGATTTTGATCAGGAGTGTATTTGCATTTAAGATTAAAACTCCTCAAGTGGAATAGTTCAGAATTACTGAAGGCATGCTGTGTTATTATAAAATGTTTATTTTCTTATTTAAGATTTATTTTTATCTCTGTATTTCTAATATTGCATGAAAAACAGTTAAGTGGTTAAGTGAAAAATCAGAATGTGCCGTTGTTTTATCCAATTAATCAATTAATCGTCAGAATAATAGATTTAGTTGCAAATCTGAATATTTTGTTGCTTTTAATTAAAATTACATTTTTAATTTATTATTGAGCAAAAAAGTCAGTTTTGAAAATGTAAACAAAACAAAAAGTTTGGACAGCACAGATGTAAATATTGCATCCAGAAAACCCAGGACATGTACGACCTTCTTATTTTCTCTGCTTCGAACTGAAGTCTGTGTTTGCGGTGCTCAGAGAAACGGCGTCACTGCGGTGAATCCAAACTTGCCTGCCATAATGTTTCACACTTTTCTCCTCACATGCCTCTAATCCACCTGTTCCCTTTCGGTTTGGGCTCCAACATGTTGTTTTCTCCCCACAGCGTTGGCTCTCCGTCCAACCTGCTCTTGGGTAGAGATGAGTGGTTGGGCCGGTACTGTATCACACTTCCTACTTCCTGTGTGTCTTGTGCTTCTTGGCTGCCGCCCCCCTCCCCTCTCTTTAAGCATGCCTGCTGCCAAACAGGAAAGCGGTGTAGCTGTGATTTCCACCATGTTTTCTAACCAGATTATTATTTTCGTCACATCCTTGCTGACTCACTGCGAACCACCCCGTCACACACCGATCATTTCATGCTTCTGTTGGTGGTTTGGGAGCTGCTGTTGGGGACGTTACTTTGCTTTTAAAGGCTCAAAGATGGCCGCCGGTGAATAACTGAGTGTGGCTTTTCCCTGTTGGTGCCGTTCTGTAATGTTCTGTCCCGACACAAATGGTCTTCTGGGGATCTAATTGTTCGCTTTTTGTCACGTTGCTGATTACTGTTACAGCGCCTTATAAAAGTATTCACACCCCTTTGAGGTTTTTCATGTTTTTGTCATTTTACAACCATAAATGTTGATGGATTTTATTGCAGGATTTTCACATTCTGGAAAACTGGAGACTGAGTTTAGTTTTTAAGACTGAAAAAAAGGAAAATTTACTAAGAATAGAAAAAATATATATTTTCTGTCCTATTTTGGTTGTTTCTTTGTAATACACTTCTCGTCTATCTTGTCTACTTTGTCTCCTTCCTTTTTTGTGTACTTCCATGTGTCCTGTTTTCATTTATACTCTTCCCTCTCTAACTTTCCTTCTCTTCTTTTCTTTCCCCATTATTTGACAATTTGCTTCCTTGTATAATTTCTCATCTTCCTTTCTTGTCTCTTATTTCTTACATTCTTGCTTCCTTCTATCCTTGAGTACTTTCATCTATCCTACCTTTTTCCTTTCCTTACATACTTCCTTGTTTTCTTACTCTTTTCTTTCCTCATATACTTTGACACTTTTCTTCCTTGTATAATTTCTTACCTTCCTTGTTTCCTGTCTTACATACTTTACTGTCTTTTTCTTTCCTCATGTCCTTTTTGACACCTTTCCTTCCTGCTTGACTTTTTTCCCTTCCTTGTGTGCGTCTTGTCTTCTTCCACTCTTCCATCCTAGTTTGTTCCTCATCATTTAAAATACTTTTTGACATAAATAAATGTACAGTCTGTTGTGTAAATTAAACACAACTCTGGGAAGTTAGGTATTGAAAAACTGGAGTTTTTACAAAACAATCCTATTTTTGTGATGTGATGGATCAACATATTGCAGTTCGTACCTGAAAATGATGCATGATTTAATGTTTTAATTTAAAAAAATCAAACTTTTATTTTTCACTTCAGGTATTTGCTTCTTTGTGTTACTCCATCTCCTGAAATTCAATAAAACATTGAAGTCTGTGGTTGTAAACTGACCAAATCTGGAAAAGCCAAAAGGTTGCAGAATGATTTTTATCTCGAGGGACGGTCAGTGGTTTAGTTTTTGCTCTGCCTCTCATCCTCCATCTTGCTTTCTTTCCTCTGACCCGTTCCAGGCCGGCGACCCACATACCTCAAGGCGCCATGCTGACCGTCAACACCAGCTCAGGGGTGAGCATCAAGTCGGAGCCGGTCTCGCCCGGCCGGGACCGGAGCACCCCGTGTCCTCCCCCCGCTCCGCCTCCGTCCACTACGCCGTCCTCCACGTCCGGAGGCGCCATCTTGACGGCGCCGCCTCAGTACCCCAGCTCGCTGCTCTGCCTGGAGCCGCCGACGGGCCGCTCGCCCGCAGACAGCGTCAGCAGCAACGCCAGCTCCTTCGAGGGCAGCGACCGCGACGACGCCAGCGCTGCCGGCGCCAGCGGCGGTACCGGAGGCGGCGCCACCGAGCTCCTCAGGGTGTCGAGCGAACCGGATCAGGACGGAGGAAACATAAAACGCATGAGATTGGACGCCTGGGTCACATAGAAGCCGCCTCTCGTCGCCAAGAGGAAGTTCTGACTCGTAAACACTTACCTTCATTATTAGCCCCCCACGACCCCGTGACCCCACCACCCCACTGCCATGTGACACTATCACCACACGTCTGCACCTGTCCTGCATTACACGCCGCCATCTTGAACTCACAGGGCTTCGCCAAAAACAGACTGGTTTGGATGTCTGAGCTCAGCTGGATTCGGGTTTTAAGGCCTTGGACGGATTTCTGTCGTGATTTCTGAGGCGTTTGACCTTTTTTTTTATGCAATTCGATGCAACCACAGGACATTTTTCACGTGGTTTCTCAGTGACCTTCTTCTACTCGCGCGGAGGCGCGTGGATCGGTGGCTCCTCGGCGTTACGGACGCCTGCTGCATGACTCGTCACTTCCTGCTCCTGCAATCCCGCGGCGTTTTGATTGCGTGCTGTCCATTTTTTTCCCCATGATTTCGCCTGGAGACGTTTGAGGGCTGCTGGGAAATGCTCGACCGGACGCTTTAGGTACGGGGTTCCTCCACTGCCTGGAAAAGTCTGGAATTTGACTCCAGGATTTTCTATGTCTGGAAAAACAAGAGCTTGGAAAAAATATCTGCATTTCCCCCCAATTTATCCTTTGTGTGTTTCCAACTCTGTTGTCTTTCTTTGTGTCCTTCTTTCCTTCCTAATGTCCCCCCTTCCTTGTCTCCTATTTTCCTTTCCTAGTGTTTCTACCCTCCCTTGTGTCCTATTTCCTCTCCTACTATCCCTCTTCCCTATAATCCTATTACCTTTTCTACAATCCGTCATTTCTTAGTTCCTTCTTCCTTTCCTACTGTCTCTCTGTCCTTGTGTCTTACTTCCTTCTTTGTATCCTTCCTTCTGGACATTCCTTCATTGTGTCCTACCTCCTTTCCAAGTGTCCTTCTATCATCCTTGTGTCCTTTTTGTTTGTTCAAGTTCCTCCCTGTCCTTCCTTCCTTCCCTATTTAAATCCCTCCGTCAGTAGAAATGTCTCCCTCAGATAAATTTAATTTCGATGCTCGATATGGAAATTTGGTCCGATATCAATAATGCTGTTTTAGCCGATAACCGATATTTACCGATATTATATATATTTCTCTACCGCTTTGACACCTTTTGGGGAAAAAACGACCAGAAACAAATGGCAACAAGATAGATTTATCGGACCGATACGGTAGAGTCCAAAGGACTGGGAATTCTGGTTTGGGATTTTTCCATGGAGATGTGAAGGAACCCTGTTGGTAGGAAGAGCCTCCAGAAATGGGGCGGAGTCGAGCGCCGGCGTGCCGATGTCGGCTCTTCTTCTTCTTCTTCTTCTTCTTCTTCAAAACAAAACCAGACGCCAAACGTCTCCCTGGGCGCGGAGACGCGGCAGACTTTGGGAGCTGCTCCATCCATAGGAACTTCAACGAGCCTCTTTTAGTTTTCTTTAGTATTTGGTTCTTCGGAGTCCAAGTGTTCTTTATCTGTTGGTATTTTAAACATGTCTCGCAGGTCCGTTAGTCGTCCAGAGGTAGAAATTCAGACTTTGTATTAAAAAAAAGAAAAACATAATAAAAAAAATAGGAAGAAAAAAAAAATCACTCCTTATACAAAAGCTTTGATGTCCTCTTTAGCTCTCTATATCCCTCCATAGCCGTGTTTGGAAAAGTGAAAGGAAAAAAGACGTTTTCTATATTTCTACCGCTTCGAGTCGGCGACAAAGTGAAATAGCTTTTTGGCTTCAACCACGTGTCTGTACATAATGAGTATATTTGCATAGACTTTGCTAGGTATCCCTAAAAACAAGCAATGTGTTGATTCTCAGTGGATCTGTCCGCATATATGAGTGTGACTTTGATATGTTTCTGGAGCCGCGGTGCAGGGGGCGGGGCTAGTTTCAGTAATCCTCCATTTTCTTCTAGTGTTGATGGCGTGCGCACTTTGTCTCACAGAGGCCTGCTTGGTTGTGGTGTCATCATTACTCTCCTGCCGCACATCTTTAAAAACCCACAAATGAAGGTAAATCGTACACCGTGATGTAAACTCTTTATTACTATTCTTGTTAGGATTATCATTATTATTATTATTATTATTAGGACACTGCCATTCACTTATATTGTAGCGATGGAGATGAAATACACTTTGAATTGAGTGTACCATGTAAAAATGTTTTCCACTTTACGCAGACACAGATGATGCCGGCTTTCCTCTTTGCAGATTGGTTTCAGGTTTTCTGTTTTTCTGTCATTTCAAGTGTGAGCCCAGGTGGAGTAGAAAGCTTGCTGACGAACCTATTATTATATTTTCGTCTGGCCCGATCAGGAATCAAGATGTTAATATTTCACCTATATTTGATAAGCAGCTTCTTTGTCGTGTTTTTGGCCCAAAAATACAAAATATTTATTATCAGAGACTCCAAAGATGCATAGATTGGGCGTTTTCTGTTCTGAAGAAAACCAAGGCTGAAACAATTAATTGGATTAATCATGATGAGTAAATTATTGGAACAATCGTCAAACTATTTAGTAAATGATTAATAATTAACAGGAGTGTACAAATTCAGAAAGAAAAATGTTATTTGCTGGAGAAAACTGCAAAAATATGAAAATTTTGCAAAAAAAGCTAAAGGAATGCTGTCATTTCAGGTAATAAAATGTTTTTCTTTTTTTTTTATTTAACTATTTGCATCTTTTACAATAATTCTAATATTTGATTGTTAAAAAAAGGATTAAGTGGTGAAGAATGTGTCCATTCTTCCATCTGATTAATCGCCAGAATATTCGATTAATCGAAACATTCGTTAGCTGCAGCTCTGAAGAAAATTTGTCGTTTTCAAACAGAAATTATTCTCATTTATGCATCAAGCATGTCCCTGATTTTTCTCAAATAAAAAAGCAGCATAAACTTGTTAAATAGTGAGAATCTTCACTCTTAAAGAATAAGAGGTCAGGATTCGACCTGCTAATCAAAATTAGGGAAAACTGGACAATTCCAGCCTCTGGTTTGATGATTTAGGACTAGACTATTGCATTTTACTCAATGCATTTATTATAAAGTAACCCATTAAATACATAATGAAGTCAAGTCCTACCATTTCTCTGGGTAATTCTGACTTTGTTTTAATTTCCTTTTTGAGCTGTAATAAAACAAAAAGAAAAGAGCAGCACAAGACGAGCCGTGTTGCTCAGCAATCATCTTATATTATTAGTAAACATTTCAGATATCCATCTGATAATTCACGTTTGCATCCAGCTGATGATAATTTTCTGTAATAATCAGAAAATTGCTCCTTATTTTGTTTGTGCTGTGAATTTGAATTTCTCAACATGGATTCTGCAACCAGACATAATTAATCCACATTTATTAGAATCTCAGTTGAGACAAAAATGCAAAGTAAAGTCACCACAGTGAATTTTTAACTTTAATTGTTTCTCTAAGGGTAAGTTGAGGAGAGTAGCTAATTTCTCTAGCGTTTTTCTAGCTGAACATGAATGTGGTTTTAAGGAGTCTCTAAGTAAAGTCGGCCCGTTATGAATAAATGCTCTCCAAAGGTTGAAGCTGCTTCAGCAATAAGTCATTTTTCACACGTCTTTAGCGGGGGCGCTAGTAGGTGTGAAGACGCCGAGAGTCGTAATCGGTGTGAAACGAGTTCGTGACTCTGAAAGCCCAACACAACCGCTAACAACCAGTTAGGAACAAAAGCATGAATTTATTTATTTTTCTGTTTTTAGCAGCTCATCTGGCTTCAGAAGCCCCACCCCACCCCACCCCCCGCTCACATCTTGAGTTTATTTGCTCTTCGTTTTTGTAGGATTTTTGAGAAATGGGCAAAAGCTTCTCAGACTTTCCCCTCTGAACTCTGACGGGCGCCGACATTTCACCGATTTTTCTCCTTTTTTCTCTGACATGCAAAGAAAGGTTGCAGTGTAGAGACAATCTATATGAGGAAACCTGCACCCCTGTTACCTGTTGTGTATAATGTTTTTTAGAAACTCACTATTTTTGGATTAATTTGTGCTGGTGACAGTTCAGACGTCTGTTTATTATGATGATGATGATGATGATGATATTCTGGAGCTTTTATTTTATGGCTATATTTTTGTGTAGGATAGCTGTTTTCGTTCCACCTCTTTTTAATCTTCCTTATCATAAACATATAGTACTGGTTTCCTTTTTTTGTTTTGAAACAACTTGCTGAAAATTGCACGATCAGTTCTTGTGGTATTAGCAAATGCAATGAAGGAAATACCAGTTAAATGCTGCAGTTTTAATTAAGATATATAGAATATATTTATAAAACGGGAAACAACGGTAATTAGTCATTCATGGAATAAAAAACAAAACATGTAAATGCATGGGACACAGGTAACAGCTAAGCTTATGTTACGTACAGTAATGATAAGGACATGCATCATAAATGAGTTAAAACAGCTCAGAATAATGTAGCATATGAAATACTAAAGATGAAATTTATAGCTAATATATTGTGTCGAGCTGGTCTGCTTTGGGTTTTATTGTAAAGAAGATATTTCTTTTTTTGTTTTTGAGAATGATATACAGTTTGTGTATATTTTCATATACAAAGTATGCACTGATATGTTATTAAAATTCTATACCGCTTTTACAAAAAAAGTGTTTGTTGTACCAAAGTATCCAAGTCCCTTGAAACCTTTATCCTTTTTGCGTATGTTTTACCGTATTTTATATATTAAATAGACAAACTGAGTGAAATGACACCGAATCTGTGGGTTTTATTTTCTGTTCTTGGCAGAAAAGTGTTGCAGCACTTTTATCTCCGGCTGTTTTTCACGGTTTTGGTGAGAACTGCGCCGCTAAATTTAGCTGGTTTCTCGTGACCTTGCTCGGCTCTCGGGAGCAACAACAGGAGCTGATGAAGCGGTTAGCGTCGCGGTGCTGAAAGATGCTCCTCATCATGTCGGCTCATTGAGTTTTTGTCCAGCACAAAGTGCAGAAATATAAATCCAGGGTCTTTTTTCCACTATTTGAATCTAGTAGATTAAAATAGTGGAAATATTTGGATTTCCAAACGTTATTCCCTCACCTCCAACTACAATTCAAGAACAAAGTAAATTAGGACAAAACTATGATTTTTAAATCAAAATCTACTCTCAGAAATGTTAAATGTGACACAAAGAAAGATGTTCCTTCTGTCGTCATGGTAACTAAAGCCACATCTACTCATTGACTTATACTCTAAAGTTCAACTTGGTGCACCCAAGTCTACGTTTGTATCTGTATTAAAACTTTAAATACGTCGGGTGTTTTCAAATGAAGACTGACCCAAATCCTGTTTTTACTTTTCAGTTTTCTTCAATCCAGCCCAGAATAATAATATCCAAACTGGATATTATTATAATAATGAATAATATTCTTTATTTCATTTAATAAGGAAAAAAATACATTTGAAGTTTTGGATCTACAATCCTGTTTCTACAAAAACAATTTGATTTTCTTTAATTAAAATAGTTCATTGTTGAGTATGTAGATGTGTCTTCTTTGAAGAAGACGACTGTCTGGCTTCCTACTGCCGTTGGTGGGTCGTTCATGCATCAGTGCTTAGCCTGGTGGGGGCACAAGTAAAGCCTGGTGGCCCGCCAGGCTTACAATGTACTGGAGGAAACCCCGACATGATTTTCTGGGGTAGCCAGCATTTTTTAAAAGCGGGTGATGGGCCCCTTATGCCCCCCTCTTAGGGTTGCCACTGATTTTATTTTCTTACATAAACAATTTTAAATTGACTGAATTCTCTACAGTAAGAAAAAATGTTGTAACTAAAGTTGTTTTTTTTCTGCTCTTTAAGCTGTTTTTGCACAAAAAAAAAAAAAAAAAAAAAGCTGCTCAGCAAGTTAAATTCAGGTCGTCTGATTTAGCGATACCATGGACGCCCATAGATGGGCATCTGCCTGTTTCCTGTCTAAGTTTTGCCTCTAAACAATTGAAATGTAAAAATTTCTTCACCTCCAAACATTCACTTGAGTGACATAAAAGTTTTAATGTTAAAGAGGCCAGCAGGGCTTCTGGTTACCAGACTATAACATGTTTAATCATCTGAGTCGTTGAGGGTTTATTGGAGTTGCTGCTCAGGTCGTGACACGTCTTGCTATGGAAAAACATGAAGGGAGTTGCTGTAAAAACACACACCACCCCCATGAAGAGAGAAAAAAAAAGGTTATGCTGAAATAAGAGGACATTTTGTATCTTTTCATAATCAATTGATGCCAACTTTGCTTAAATTGTGCTTAAAGTATTTAGATTTTGTTAATTTTATGACCTAATTATAGTACATAAATCAATGGGATTTAATATACGGGAACATAAAACTGACTTTCTGTTGTAATAATTGTCCATAGTTAGTTACAGTCGTGTGGAGGCATGTGTTGCAATGTTTTCAAAATATTTTTACAGACTCAAAGATCTGAGTTACTGATAAGAACAGATTTTTGGTGTGCTGTGGTGGTGCAGGGGTTAAGCACAACCCACATATGGAGGCCGTCGCTGGTTCGATTCCCGGCCTTTGCTCCATGTCTTCCCCCTTCTCTCATTACCCACTTTCCTGTCAATTAACTATCAAATAAAGGCCACTAGAGCCAAAAAAAATTTTTTTTTTATTCAACAGACTTGCAGTCCACATAGACATAAACAAAGACATGATGCACAACATGACAAAAAACTGAGTTCAGATTTTAGCAGGATTATGTTGGTTAAAAATGGATGCCATTTCCAAACATACACTGATTTAGAGTAAACTTAACACCAAAAATATTGCAGAGTATTTTGTTTTTTGCACAAAACAGATTATAAGATAAATATCGATTTCCAGTCATTTAGGATTGGCAGCAGTTTTTGAATATGGAAGCCATCGAAGCTTCGTTTTGTTTTGATTTTTTTACATTAAATCAGACGGACGATCCAATAACCAGTAATTTATTCTGTATTGTCAGTTTTATGCACTAAAACTTCACTGAACTGAATTACTGATGAAATATTGATCCCATCTGCTTCACATCATTCAGGAAAAAGAGACGAGTTTCATTTTTTTTAGCAGATGTTGTGTTATGTTGTAAACGAGAAGCTTTGATCTGGGAAACAATGATTTAACTTTCATTTAATGAATTATGTTAAAAACAGCAGTGTGGAAAAATTAAAACTGCATTCATTTAAAAACAAACATCATAACATTTTGTGAAAAATAAAAATGACCATAAAATACAGACATTTTTTTTTATCGTTTGTGCTTTGAGGGATTGAGGGGAAATCTGTGAAAACAATTTGTTTTATGAATCCAACTTGTTTTGCAAAACATTTAAACAGAAATAAAAACATAAAAATACAAATTTAAAACTTCACTTTTAAATGTAAAAAAGTCAAAAGGAACAAACCACATATTTACAATAATTTAATTCAATAAAAGGTTTAGAAATGTTGATTTGTTTTTCTTTGGACTATTTGATCAAACTTTTAATTTTTCTCTATTTAAATCACACATTTCTCTCACTTGCTCTTTTCTAAATGAAGCTTCTATTTTATGTTTTTATTAATCAAAACTGACATTTTAGCATCAAGTTTATTCAAAATAGACTCATTAAATCCAAAGTTTTCTGACTTCTCATTTAATTCAGACTTTTAAAGTCCACAACCAGACAGTCGCTTGTTTATACATTAAGAACATTTTTTACTTGCATTTGTTCATTTAATTGAATATAAAATAAAAAAAGAGACATATTATAAATTGGCTTTAATTGCACATTGATACTAAGGTTTCATTCAAACACAGACTGAGAGCCTCAGAAGCTTATCTGAGCCAAACAAAACAAACTTAATGTCTTTAATAGTAGATAATTGGCACATAATGAGTAAACACTTTAGAAAATGCTGAGAAAACATGTAAGTTTGGTTGCATATAACAACTAATAACTATATAACTACAGGCAGGGTGATGCAAAGGTTAATACAGGAATGAATAATGAACACTATAATCCTCAGGCTTTTAACTAAATCAGACATATTTGTAGATATTTAGTGAGAAAATAAGATTCGTTTGGCTTCCAACCCGGTAAATTCAGTGGTTTTATTTACAGAGTCATTACAGTTTTCCCAACTAAGCTTGTTTGGTTGGTTTTCCGTTGTAAACAAGCAGCTTAACTCGCCACACGTTCACCGCAGAGACATAAAAGTCTAAATCAGACTCAAACTTAATGATTAAACATACAAAAGGTGTCTGTGCGATTGGCCTGAGTGAGTCATGTTTCCTGAGGTTCCTGAAGGTGTCGCAGCTGCTTTTCTCACCGCGTTTTGGAGACCTTAAAACCACCAGCGTAGCTTGGGCGGAGGATCGGTGCTGGGCGGCGCCACGTCGAACACGGAGCCCGGCCCGACCTCCGAGCAGACGAAGTAGATGTTGGCGCCCAGCATCACCAGGACGGGCAGGAAGGAGAAGCCGAAGCCGAAAGCCCTGATGGTGCTGCCCAGAGCGAGGCAGACCCAGTAGATCAGCCTGCAGAGAGACGAGGATCCATCAGAACCACTTACAGCAACAACAGGAGAAATATCACAATAGAACCTCTAGAGAAACCTGACAACTGAGTTCAGGCTGAAAAATGTCTCCTGGCATTTCTTCAAATTATAGAGTGGATGAATAAATGGATAGTTAGTTAGTTAGTTAGTTAGTTAGTTAGTTAGTTAGTTAGTTAGTTAGTTAGTTAGTTTGCGAGGGAGCAAGTGGACGGATAGACGGAGGACTGGATGGATGGATGGATGGATGGATGGATGTTGGTTAAACGGTTGGTTGGATGAACAGATTCCCTGACTGAATTGTTGATTTCTCTGATTTGATCATTAACCAACTTTACAAGTAAAAGAAAAACATCACATTGTCTTTTCTGATTGTCAGATGTGTTTTTAAACTAAATTACCTCCAAAATGAACTAAGACGTAGCAGAAACTGAACATAAATCACTCCAGCAACTTCCAACCAAGTTGAGCAACAGATCAAACATCTCTGATTCAGATAGTAAAGCTGCAAGTAGGAACTTGTGTTTCCTGCTGAGTCACTGCTGGTTTCATAAACCAGGTTAGGGTTAGTACATTTCCACCTGTGTTTATGAAGAAAAAAAAACACATTGTTGAGCATTACTGGCGGTTGAACTTACAGGAAGTTTAATCCAGTGTGTTGCTGGAAAGTGTTTAGATATTGATCCATCGATCGGTTGAAGGCAGACAAACGAAACATGAACACTTTGCCAAGACTAAGATATGGAGCCGCTTTTCTAAGACAGAGTGAGAAATCTAAGCATCTGGATGATCCAAAGGACAGCTAATATTGTTTTAAAGGTGACTATTATACTTCCTTGAATAGGTTGGGATAGGTCTGTGGGTGAGGTAAAACATGTTTATTACATTTCTTACAAAAAAATTATTCTTAGATAATGAGATTTTAGTCTGCTCAGTTCTTTCTGAATGATCTACTTTAGAGCCTCTTGTCACTTTAAATCCAAATAATCTGCTGCTGGCAACGCCTCCCAATTAAACTTCTACCACGTGAAAATGGCTGCAAGCAGATGTGCAATTATATGACTGTACAACTTTGAAAAGCAGAAGTAGAGCCTCCTGCACAACCAACAAGAACAAGCAAGTGGTTTATAAACACTTGCTGCAACAAAAAAAAACATTTGTCTTTTCCAGAAGTCAATGTAGAGCGCATACAGAAGTAAAACCAGCTGACCAAACGTGCTGGAGCTTTACTCAGGTTGCTAGGTAACGGGTGGAACTCTGCTGGGGTTGCTAGGTGATGGGTGGAACTCTGCTGGGGCTGCTAGGTGATGGGTGGAACTCTGCTGGGGTTGCTAGGTGACAGGTAGTGCCTGCTGATTTGTGACATTACATTCAGGAGGTTTTTGAAACGGCTCTTTTTGCTGGACACCAAAAAATTTGGATGTATTGTTGTTTTTTTTAAACATTTGGGCTGGAAGTACAAAAATATAAAAAATATGAGTTTTGCGTAACAGGCTCCCTTTAAATACAATAATCAGCACAACAATAAAATCCCTTTTTATCCATTTTGCGTAAACACCTACCTGCCAAAAACAAATATTATGGTGAGCAGTGGCACCAGCTTAAGAAGGTCCTGGCTGATGTATGTTGTCATGATGGCAAGCTGCAGGAAGTAGAAGAGGAAGAGATGCAGCGATTCGTTGACGTAGTGCCAGTGAACCATCACTTCCTTGTCCACCAGATCGCCCTGATAGAGCGGCTTCACGGCGCTGAAACGCAGCCGGGCGATTCCCTGGACCAACACACCTGAGCGCACGCACACACACACACACACACACACACACACACACACACACACACACACACACACACGTTACTGGAAATCAGAGCAAAAATCACACAACATATGGGAACTGTGAAGTCTTGCTAGCGCTAAAATGATTAATTAATTATTAACTATACAGACTCCAACAACACAGAGCAGAAATGAATTCAAAAATGTACAAAAAACATTTAAAAAATTGCATTTAAGATGAAAAACATAAAAATGTTCTACCTAGAAGTCATCAAGTCAGTTTTAGCTTCACCTGGTTCAAATTTTGCAAATAAATCTCCTGTTAACCACCTTTTACTATCCAAATATTAATGAGTTTATCCTAAAAATAACCAACAAATAAGTCTTAAACTTCATTAGAAAGCAGAAAGGTTGAGCTTTTCACATGTTAGCTGTAGATGCATCATTTACTACAAATAATCAAGCAAACACTAAAAACATGCTGTTATTATCATGTCTCTGTTCAAACAATCACTTATAATACAAACTTTTTCCATAAAGACAAATGTTAAGAATTAGAAAACAAGGACCGCCATCATTGGAAAAATTTACTCATTGAACACATTTCAGTAGATTCTCACTTGCATTATAAAAAACATAATTATCTTGTGATTATCATTTTTGTTTCTTGCTTTCTTCGCTCTTTTTTTGTCTTTTTTCTGTATTATTCTTCCTTTACATCCCAGATAATTCCTTTATATAATGCAACAAACTTCACTTGGTAACTTTTTAACTCTATTAATTTATCCATTGCATGCTTATATTTAAATGCCTCTTAAAGAAAATGTATTGATTTATTAGTATTGTCACTATTATTACTTGATTGTTGTTTTAATTTCTTTACATGCTGATAATGTCAGTGTTAATTAATTTAGTTCAGCATCACTGCTCACACACTCATTAATATTCATTCATTTTCTCAAAGTACTTTTTGTTTTTTCCTTTTTTATACCGCTGCAACATACAATAAATAACTAGAGAAAATCAAGACACGCCTTTTATGCAAGAAAATGTCTTCTTATTTAATTTATTTGTTTATCTGCATTGACGTATTTCTAATATCATATTAAAAAAGGCCTAAAAATTTGCAGAATCAATATTTGTATTCAATTAATCAAACGATTAACTGTTTACCAAAATAATTGCTAGTTCCCGCCGTAGGTCTTACCCAGGATGATGGGGATGATGGCAAAAAATGAGCAGCGTAGTGTGTAGAGCACTCTGTAGGGGGCGCTGTCGAGCTTGGGTGGGTCAAAGGGCAGCAGCGCGTATCCACCCCACACCAGCAGGGGGAAGCAGAACCCTGCGGCCAGCGTGGCTAGCGCCAGCTGCAGCTTCTCGCTGCACACATCTGAGGATGAGACGCAGTCAGCGGTTATCAGAGAGGAGAAATAAAACATAATAAAAGAAAAACAACTGAAGCTAACAGTTCACAATATTGGTTTAACTATTAAGACATTTATTTTCTGATCAGAAAAGAACAAGCAAACGCCATGGAGAAAGACGTAGAGAGCATGTGGTCCATGTTCTCCCTGGGTTTCCACCCACAGTCACTTCTCTACTTAAAACCCAAATATAAATGTAATTAATTTCCATAATAATGTTTTATTACCTCATGGTGAAGTGAAATCTTTTAAACAACCCAAATAAACTTTTCACTTATCAGACTGATATATTTTAACTCGGGCCACGACTTTAATGCTTTAATTTCGATTACATAGATTTTAACAAGTTAAACATTTTAACACAATTAATTGCTCTTTATTTTTCCTTGAACTTCTGGGGGTTAATTTTTGCTTTAAAAAAAACAATTTATTTCTGATGGAAAGCTGTAAAAGAATATTGTTGTGTGCAACAATATTCTCACAATATTTTCACTCACAGTACTTGTCCTCCTGATCTTCCCACTCGTGGTAAAACTGTGCATCGGGGTTGTGCTCCATGTTCAGCTCCCGCTTCTCCTCCTCCTCCACCTTCTCTTCCTCCCTGTAGTACCGCTCTTCCTCAGGAAGCTCCTTGGTGGTGGGACACACGATCCTGACATGCGGAGTGAAACCCATAGACGGTTTCTCGGACATCCACCCATCGTCCCCCTCGTCTTCATCATCGGCCAGTGAGCCGTCTCCTTTGTTGCTCCTCTGCAGCGCGATCTCGTCGTCCCTCCACCTCTCACCCTCTGGCATGCTCTCCCTCCACTTCGCTTTGCTCCTCACATCTCCGTCCGCTTGGCTTCGCTCCTCTGACAGGTCCTGACTCAACCCAGAGTCCTTCTCCTCGGGCCCTAGCACGTCATCGTCCTGCTCCAGCAGCAGCCTCCTGTGTTTGTCTCCAGACCAGGGTAAAGTGGACGGCTCAAAATGAGCAGATTTGACCATTTCTTCTTCCTCCTCCTCCTCCTCCTCATCTGTGCTCTCCTTCAGCTCCTCTGCGCTGGTGTCACTGTCTTCTTGTTTTTCACCTTCTGCTATTTTAGGTTTTGCATTTGAACCATCAGATAGAAAAACCACCACATCATTCAAATCCACGACTAACCCATCCTGACCAGCCATTCTGAAACTGTCTATTTTGATTTGTTTATTGATTTCTAGCCAATATCCAGTTGAACTGTAAAGATCCTCAGTGTTTGCAGCTACTCCTTTTGCTCAAGGAAGCCATTTTCAGACACAGCAATCCTGGAAATTTCCCTGTGAAGACAACAACAATACACCGTTTTATCCTAACAACCAAAGTTCAATGTTTATCAAGGGTGTGTTGCTCTACATGGCTGATCCTGTCCCCACACAGGACAATCCAGTTTACATAGACGGTTTCTGTTTGTGCAGCTTTGATTCCCCAGGCAGTCAAAGGATATTTCTACTAAATGTCGCTGGATTTGTGCAGAATTATAAAGAAATTAAGGGAGAAAAAACAGATTTATTATCCATCATTCAATAATAATATACTAAATTCAACACAGTGAATTTTGGCTGAATGTATGTTAACTTTAATTAGGTATGGATCATTTGGAGTCAAAATAATCATCGTAGCGACACTCACAGGCATCGTGTTATTTTAAATTAACTGGTTTGTACATAACAATAACACTAATAATAATAAAAATAAACATACAGTTTACTCCGGTTTCTTCCCACAGTTAAAAAACATGACTGTCAGGTTAACTGGCCTCTCCAAATTGCCCCTAGGTGTGAATGTGTGTGTGTGTGTGTGGTTGTGTGTCCTGTGTGTCTCTGTGTTGCCCTGCGACAGACTGGTGACCTGTCCAGGGTGACCCCTCCTCTCGCCCGGAACGTTAGCTGGAGATGGGCACCAGCAACCCTCCTGACCCCACTGAGGGACAAGGGTGTAAGAAAATGGATGGATGGATGGATGGATGGATGGATGGATGGATGGATGGATGGATGGATGGATGGATGGATGGAACATACAGTTTCGTACAGGCAATAAATCGTCACCTATCTTTTATTTCTATTACTATTTAACTCCTTCAGCCTTAACCATTCAACGTAAAACTGTTGGTTTTCGTTTAAAACAGATTAAAAAGATATTATACTTTAAGCTAAAACAACTTATAGCAGTAATACATGTTACACCTTGTATGTGATCTCTAATGTAGCTAGCGCTGTTTAGCTATGCAGGAATGTAGTTTAGCTGAACCTGTTTAGTTGAGCTACATTTGTTTGTTTTACGTAACGACTTTAAACGACATAAAAATATCAAACCTGAATGTTTCCACCAGCCCGGTTTTAGTCGATCCACATCGCCAGAACTTCATCAACCTTGTGATTTTGTTGAAAGTTCCGTCGTTTTGAAATCCAACGTTTATGCCAGAAGTTAACTGGCAGGTGGAAGAAAGTTGTTTTGTCTCAAAGATTGTTCATTGTAGGGAGAGGAATCACTCCGCCGGAGATCCCGATTCCCAAACACGTCCAACGTAACGGTCGATTTTACCTGACGTTTTCGCATTTATCCCGCAGTGTTCGATAAATAAATAAATAATACATTCCTAAACAAATTAATTTTCAAAGAAAGAAAAATAATTTTAATCCGTTTGTATATTATACTATTTTATTTATTTATTTTCTTGTACTTCTGTTTAGTTTCATCCCAAACTTGCAAATAAATATCATTCACATTCCAAATTACGTTCAGCAATCATAATGACAGTAGAGAGAAAAAATATATTACATGTAAAAAGAAAAAGCTGTTTGGTAATCAGAATGCAGATATAATTGCACTTAAGTTAAACACACATTACAAAGAAGACCAGAAACATAGATGGCATTTATTTTTTAAAGAACATGAAACTTTTAAGTCAAGAAAAAACTCACTCAATGTGAAAATGCATTTTTGTCAAAACATGATTTAATGATTACATTTCTATCAAAATTAAGGTTTGGCATCACATTATAATTTAAAATAAAAATAACCGGAGGATGGTTGTTGATTTGTGGGAGGAGTTTAAGAGTAATCAGAGTATTTTTTGAGAAAAGGTGGAGCTGGTTGAGGACAGACAAGTCTGGGTTAGACTGAACTGAACCGGTCGAGCAGGTCGCATTATGTCAAAAAGAAAATTAAACATCGGAATTGGGTCACTTCAGGCTGCAGTGTGAACGCACCCTAAATGACTCGATTGTATGACTCACGATTCCTTTGCATATCATATCAGTCACATTCCTGGATATTTCACGTTTGACTTTGTTAGAAGCTGAAACATTGAAGTGCTTCTCATTGAACCTGAGTTTGAATTTATTTCCGCATCAGGTATCGAGCAACAGGTATGTGTGGTTTTTTTCCGCCATGTTTCCACCCTGAGGGCTCCGCAGTGTCGACTGAAGACACTGGAAAGATTTCACAACTGGAGTCCGATCAGATAAGATGGAGGAGAAACAACATGAGGAACATCAGGTGATGCTGCCAGTAATCCACTAAATAAAACTTTAGAGTCAATAATGTCGGATTGTCTGTTGAAAAAGAGGCAATGTATCATTTTAAATCAACATCTACTAAATGAGTTGGCATTCTTAAAGAACAACCATTCAATTAACATTTTTGGGTTTGAAAATAAGAAATAACATAAAAGTTTTGCAAAAAAAAAAAGGATGAACTATGTGGGAAAATTACATTAAATGACAAGAAAGACATCTAAGAAGAGGTTGCTGGGTCATTCTGTGCATTTATTTCCTGACGAAAAGTTAAAATCCGGATTTGTTGTTGTATTTAAAATAAAAGCTTGTTCTGCATTAATTTAACCCTTGTGAAAAGGTTGCAGATCTCTGATCTAAAATAAGAAAATGTAAAATTTTAAGGAGTTTTACAAGTCAATAATGGCAACAGACTTAAAACCACCAATCCTTGAATTCTAGTTTTCCATTAATTTCTAAATATATAACTTATAGCGGACATTACACAATAAGCTGGTTTTAGAAACCATCAGGCTGAGGAAGCCCACAGAGAGAAGATCGGGAAAAAAGAAAAGTAAGGAAAGACAAAATGTTGAAATAGTTGACAGGAAAATAACCTGGAAAGATAAAAAAGAAAGGAGGGCCAAGCAAGAAAGAAACGAAGACCGCGGGGGAAAAAAAATCTGAAAGGACATAGAATGAAAAAGACGCCAGAAAATGAGGAAGGGAGCCTGGAAGGACAAAATGGACGCAACATTTAGAAAATCTGACATTGAATAAAATCTGAAAATACAAAAAATATTCTAAAATTTTGTTTTTCCAAACTTTTCCAGACCTGGAAAACATTTCACTATAATAAAACTATAATAGACTTGTAAAAACAACTTAAGTAGGACTTATATATATATATTTGAACGTTTTTCACTGTGTAGTGATACATCTGTTCTAGCTCACAATCTTTATCAGGTTTACTCAGGCGCATAGTTCATTAATGACGTCACAAACAGGACTTGAGGGTGTGGAGCCACTAACGACAGAATTATCCTGAGCTTCCATAAGCCATTATTTACTCAAATGTTTACAAAATTAAAAACAAACAGCAGAAAATAAAATGGCCAGATGAACATTTTATTTAAATTCAAACATTTTCTCACAAATTATTAATCTCAAAAAATCCACCTTGAAGCCTAATTCCCTCTTGGATTTAAAAAGTTGTCAATATCACGTACAACGCACAAGTACCCGAAAACACACACATGAATGTTGGTGAAATCATCAATTGATCCCAAAAAAATGTTAAAAATAAAGAATAATAAAAAATAAAAACAATGAGTGCTACACGCCTAACATTAAAAGACAAAACAAACTGTTAATAGATACAAAGAGGAGGAAATCTTCCAGGGCGCAACAGGAAAGCGAGATGTGTTTTTTGTATTTGACTGCTGGAGGAATGCAATTAACAGAGTCAGTAAAATAAAGTACATTCAAAGCTTTGGCACTGAGGCAACAACAGAACATGGAGTCATAGACAACGTCAGCACAAGAAACAACTGAAATGCTTAAAACCAAAGAACTTCATCCCAAAATGAACGTTAAATTATTAGAAACAAAATACCACAAATTGACACTTTCTTTTTTGTTCAATACTTTGTTTTTAAAAACTGTTTTCCACCGTGGGTTTAAGAAATGAAAAGCACATTTTGGCCGATTTACAAGGCAGAAAAACAAGATTCTGAATGGAAAAAAACTAGACCAGCTTCTAGCGCCACCTTCTGGAGGATGTTGAAGGTCTTGAGTTTCATCTCTTAACTGGCGTGGAGGGTTTGTTAAAAACAAGCCAAGAAAGTGACAAGTCAATATATGCATCATGTGCACAGATAAAACTGCTGGAGATCGGAATCGGCCCGATTTTCCATTAATGAGCTCTGATCAGTCACAAAAAAAAAAAAAAAAAGCATCAAAAACAGGAAGTCCCGCCATTTTCAGTCTGTAAAGGCATCAACCATCGACGTATACTTTGACACATTTTGTTTTGAACTGAATACAATTCAGATAAAGGTTAAAGGTCAAATGCTTAAACGGACATAATCTTGTATTTCCTTCATGCGAACGTACAGACATGTTTTTTTTAACAATCCTTAGAGAAAAAAAACAAGACAAATAGTCTGAATCAAACTTCTTCTTTTATAAATATCTCCAATAAAAACAAAACGCTGCAAAAACACAAAATCCTTCCAAGTATTTCTGCTCTAGTTTTCACTACAACCATGTTAACGCTTCGGGGGTCGTCTCCCTCAGCACCGGCTCTGTGTACTGAGTCCACTGATGACCCGACAGGCTCAGAACAAACTGCAACACTGGCGGGTCTCATCAGGGACAACGAACGAGCGAAGCATCAGGTGGTCTGGTGTGATGCAAACCATCTAATCCTGAATGTCAACTAAAGAAATAGTTGTTGATTCAGGAAAAATCGGCCAAGTGACGCACCCTCCTCATCAGCGATGCTGCAGTGGAGCAGGTCAGGAACTTTGACCTGGTCCCTCCAGGCCTCTGGCCCGGTGAAGAGAGCTCAGCAATGTCTGCACTTTTTACGTCGGATGAAATTATAGGCCTGTCGCAATAAACAATAAATCAATTAATCGCATGATAAATGAAACTTATCAACCTCTTTTTATCGGCGTTATCGTTGCTTTTGTGCCTTTTTCTCTTCCTATTGATGACACTGGATGGAAAAGGCTCAACCTGCTGCTCTCCACCGACCCGTCATTTCCTTAGTGTAAGGGAGGAGTGAACTATTGCATCAGGCAGTCAGATATGCCCGTCTTTATCCAACTCTAATGATTATTGAAGGGCAGTATAGTATACTGACTTCATAATCTGAACTCTTTTGGTTGAATGTAGTTTTTATTTCCACTTTGGTTTTATGTTGCGTTTAGCTTTTATTCAACTGCATTTTTTTAACAGAGACCGAGTCCATTTTATTTTTGCTTTTGTTTATCAGTTCCAGTGTTAAATGTTCTTTTGAAAATAAAATTTATTTATTTTTAGAAGGATGTGCTAAAATGACATAATGCATTATCATGTCATTTCCATTGCATCAGTTTAAAATGGTCTTCAAACAATATTATCGTTTATCGCAATAGTTTTTGGGACAATTAATCGCTCAGCAAAATTTGTCATCGTGATGAGAAGAGCAAACCTTCCTGCTCCCATCCTCACCGCTTCCTACAGAGGGGCAATAGAGAGCATACTGACCAGCAGCATCTCTGTCTGACTGGCAGCGTGTGGTGAGGACAGCTGAGTCATCGGGACCGATCGTCCTTCCATCCTTGACGGCGCTCACAGTCACTGCCTGTCCAGAACTCGGTCGATTGTAAGGGACCCTCAGCGTGATTTGCTCTCCCTGCTGCCTGAAAGCTTCAAGTGCAGAACAACCAGATTCCACAACAGCTCCATCCCTCATAAGACTACTAAACTGCCATTAGTTTAACCTTTCATTATATATATTTACATTAAACCTTTTATTATTACTTATTTATTGGAGCCTTGCAACGAATTTCTTTCAATTTGTACATTTTTAAACGTACAATTGAATGACAATAAACTCTACTGTATGTCTAATACACTTGAACTAAGACAAGTCTTAACTTTTTAGCAATTTGTAAGAGCTGGTTTTAAGTAAATAATTTATTAATATTGATTCACTCATAATGAAAAAGAAATGTATTGTTATAAGTCCCAGTGGAAATATTATTTTAATCAATATTAATTAATTATTTACATAAACAATCTCCTATCGTGCTGAAAAGTTACTATTTTTGTCTTGTTTCAAGTCTACTATAGTGTTTGCACTAAAAACTAGACCAGAAATACTTGGTGTGTTTTCGCAGTGAAACGCATCAGATTCTGTCAAAATGTGAATCAGCAGGATCCCAAAAAAAAACCCGAATTTCAGTTTCAGATGACAAAATCCAAATCGGTGCATTTCTATAAGGACAACCTGTCTGTATTGGCTTCCAATTCTCATTCTCTTTAAAAACAACAAGAAAACAATAATAATAGTAAAAACACAATAAAAGAGATGACAATGTTAGAAGTAAAAATGGAGACGCTGCTGAATGCCTAGCCTAGTGAACGGACAGAAGGTTAAAACACATGATCTATGACTCAACGGCAACGACTACAGCGGTCAGACCGGACCGTACATCAAGCCTGCTCGCTGATGTCATAGCTAACGTCCTGAGCCAGGACAGTTTCTCCCGCTTCCTCCCCGCGTATCGACTGCGCCTCTGTCTGCTCCTGTTCGCCTTCGCTAGCTGCCTTGGAGTAGTTGAGCTGCGCGTCTCCTCTGGTGGAGCCTTTCGGGCGGCCCCGCTTCTTCCGGGGGGCGCCGTCGTCTCTGCTCGGGTTAGCCGCTGGGCGGCCTCTTTTCCTCGGCGCTCCGTCGCGCGGGTAGGAAGGAGACGTTAGGCTCTTTCGTAAGTGAGCGCCTTTCTTGGACTTGCGCGGCCGACCGCGGCCTCTACGAGGCGTCGTTGACGCTTCCTCCTCGACTCGGGGGTATTTCCGCGGTCTTCCCAGGGGTTTCCACACTTTGGGCTTCTTCAGCTCCTCAGCAGAAGGCAGAGGATACTTCCGTGGTCTTCCCTGCTTCCTACGCGCTTTAAATGGAGACGGATTATTCTTTGTAGAGCCTTTTGGTCGGCCTCTTCCTCTCTTCACCGGCTGGGGGTCATCTAAGTTCTTCCTCGGTCTTCCTCTTCCTCTGTGAGGTTTCTTTGAGACGGTTTTGGGTACGCCACCGCTGTACTTCACCACGGGCTTCCTGGGCCGACTTGTTGACATATTCAGTGATTTCTCGGCTGTGTGCGCTTCCGCATCCCAGTCACTATGCTCCCGCTCAATCCTCGATTTCTTATTGGGAGAGCCTTTCGGTCGGCCTCTTTTCCGGGGAGCTACGGAGCTGCCTTCGTCTACGTCAGACTTCCGCTTTAAGGGGGCTTTTGGGCGCCCTCGTTTGCGCGGACTTGCACCGCCGTTTACTAAGCCTTCAGCGGCGGGTTTCTTGCCAGACCCCTGTGGTCGTCCTCTTTTCTTTGGAGATTGTTCTGTATTGTTGCTGTTTTTCTGTTTCGTGGACCCTTTCTGTCTCCCTCTGCCCTTGCGTGCTGTAACCGGGTTCTCTGCGTTTTCTTCTCCAGACTCCCGCGGCTCCTTGGGTTGAGGCGTGTTGTTTGAATCACCTGAATCCTGAATCAGGTCTACTGCAAAAAGCGGTTTATTCTTGGAGCTCTTTGGCCTCCCTCTCCCTCTTTTGACCGGAGTTTTATTCACCACGTCGGCCTCCCCTTCACTGCTGGCGGGGTCTTCTTGTTCCGACTTGGCCATTACCACTTCCTCTTCCATTCTGCTTCCTGAAGCTCAGACCTGCTCCGTCAGTCTACTCCTGTAAACCGACAGAAGATACAATCCAAACAATAACTGGTTAATGCTTCTTTCAGCTCCTATTATTTGAGCAGTCGAATACGCTATAAATTACTCTGATGATTAATCAGATAAAAATGACACCCTGCAGATTTTTCATTTAACCAGACAAGTTAGCAATACATTAATATTGCAAACATAGAATTCAATTCCTTTTTTTAAATTAAGAAAATATCTATATTATTGCCTAAAATTACATAAAATTTGTCTGTTTGGGTCACAAATTATGAAAAACCTTTTGGTGAACCAGTGAACCACTGTACTAATAAATGTATAAAAATTTTGCAGACCAATTTTATTTTTTAACTGCTGTTTGTGTCATTAAATTACAAAATATTTTGTCTTTTTTTGTTGCTTCAAAATAATGAATACTGTCAAAAATCTTATATTGCAATAAAAACATTATTTACAAGTAATAAAGAAAATTCAATTGGAAATGATAAATACCCACATCTATTTAAATGTTTTAATACTTTTTTAATTAGAGGAATATATTAGATGACATAATTGTTAAATCTTTTTAAGTTAAAATTAATTATTCTAGTATTTAAGTATTAGCTGTATTAATTAAAATTAATTCAAAATCTATGTGGAATGAAAATAATTCACTTTCACAGAGACTCAACCCAATATTTGCAAAGGTCCAATAAACTCTACTGAAATAAAGATACAAAAAATAAAAAACTTTTGTTTTTAAAGTTTTTTATGAATGAACTTACACTAGTGTCTTTTTCTGAAAATAAAACATTTTATTTGCAACTTTATCAAATATATTAAAATTATACAAAAAAGTTAAATCAGATATTAATATTTATAATACTGAGATATTACATAAATTAAAACTTGAATGGCTTTTGACAAATAATTAAATTTAATTCATATTTTTATAATTACATTAAACACAAGTTCATATTTTAAAAAATATTTACTAATCTAATTTTGGCACCTCTGGTACTCCATATATATCTTATATATAGAATAGTAAATTTATTGCATTGACTTTAATTCAATTTATCAGAACGAGTGAAAGGCGCCCTCTACCGGCAGAACGGCACTTTTAAGGTGGACCTCTAACTAGGAAGCCAAGTTCGGGTTGCTTCTCAAAAGGCTCCGTCTATTTCCTGGATTACAATCTCATAACGGCGGGAAAATGCACAGGCGTCTAAATCAATACAATGCAGTCAACACCACAGAATGAGTGTTGTCTTAATGTTCATTTCCACTATGCACAATAATAAATAAAAAATATGCAACATGCGCTAGAGAGCCCTTAAGACACGGCGCATTTTTAATCAGAGTATTTATTTAAAATTAGAGCCGTAATAAAAGCTTTGACCACAGTCTAGATTATTTCCCAGGTATTAGCCAGCTTCAGAAATCTACCGCTGTAGATAGAGATGTAAAGACGATCAAAGGCTGGAAACACCAGAGTGCATTTCTCATGTTAAACTCCACCCCTGTGAGATTTCAGGTTAATTTTTCGGTAAATATTAATTCAGGAGACATACCGTAAACTGAAAGTGCGTGTTTATTGTTGCTGTGGTGGCTTCTTCTTCTTCTTGAAATTTATTGACGGTTGGCAAAAAACGTTAGGTGAGCATTACCGCCACCAAACGGTAAGGAGTGTGGACCACATGACATAAAATAAAATAAACCAAACAACTATATCCTACTCTAAAACTTACACTGTTTTAAAAAATCAAATATAGCCTGATATTCACAGCTTCCTGCACACATTTGTCAAATTTCATTTTCATACTTCTAAGGTTCCTAATTAACTTGTTTCTCTGAATCCGGTAATTCCTGCAATGCAAAATAACATGTTTTATTGTCTCATCTTCCCCACTGCCACAATTCCCTGTCTGATGTTTTCCTGTCAAAAATGCTCTGATAGCTGTTCCCGGTGGTCCGTCATGTCTGGCGGACTCTGAAAGAAACAAGGGCCACTCATTTTTAGTTCCTAATCGAGTGCTCGAATGTTGTTGCTAACATTAGAATAAGATTCGCACACATTGAATCCTGCTTTATGTAGATAAAATAAAATAGAAACACTATATAGATTGGAAAAACAAAATGAGAGAAAAATAAATAAATAGCAATACCAGGTAATTATTATGTTATATTAAAACTTTTTCCATCAAAAGCTGCTACTTACCTTGTACAGTTCTGATGAAAAATAAAACACATCTATAATGTATGCAAGCGATAAACGGGTTACATGAGTAAGGAACAGGATTGGGATCTCTGGAAAAATTAAAAAATCTTTATCTTTTTTTGCCCCAATAGTCTAATTCCATTCCAGAAGTGTGCACACTCCTTAATAAATACTTTGTTGAAATACTTTCTGATTCAGTTTCAGTAATAAGTCTTCTTTACTTCACACCTACCGTCAATTACATTTTTTTAGTTTATATTAGCTTTATTTATGGAAAATTTACAACATTGCAAAATAAAACGAAATGTTACAAACCAACAATTTGCCAAAAAAAGGAACAGGCTGAAGTCAAATCTTATTCTTATCTCTTTAATCTTACTAATCTGAAATGAAGTAGTCATTACTTTTCTGTTTGCATTCTTTAGTTACGATGTAGCTGCAGAGAGGATCAGAAGAGTCTTACTGTACAAAGGTATCAGTCAGAAGAAGGGCAAATAAAAAAGTTCCACTTTTTTATTTGTGGAACTTTTTTTGTAGAAAAGAATAATGTGCATTATTATTTTCTACAAAACCATTAAAAATTTAAATTTCTGGTTACATAATGTCAATTAATCAAAGTCTGGACTTTGACTAGACCATTCAGGATATTTACTCAGACCAAACTTCAGGTGTTAAACCCATATTTGTTGCCTGTTATACAGAGAAGGTTATACTGGGTTTTTAATTTTTTAATTTGATGACGATTAAATGTTTAATTTAGTTTTCACCAAATGTGCTGCTGATCTTTATGTCCAGAACCTGCTAACAGATTTTGTTGGTTCTTGTAAAATTAAAATACAAAAATACACAGTTTTAAGGCACTAGTTTTCCATGATCAACAGATTATTAAATTTTAGAAAGTTTTGCCCCAAACTTTGATCCTGGAGAAGTCTGGAGTTTCAAATGCCAGAAATGTGGCATTAGGTTTGTGTAATGTCAAATAAGATTTTTATTTCTGGACATTTGAGTCCAAAAATATTAATCTTTATCTTCTTAAACAGCAATCAGGTCTAATTATATTTTTAAAAAATGTAGAAACACAACTCCGAAACTGACTTCCGAGTTTGCTAAAGGGATACTTCAGTTTTTTTTGTTTTTTTTATGATTAAATGGACTAAAATAAATCACTTCTGGTTAAAACATGCAGCACTTGGCATAATGCAATGTTTGTAAACATTGGTTTCTTTATGGCAGCAATAAAAAAACAGTTTTAGGATTTTATTTGTCATTTGAACCAGTTCGACCTGATTTTAAAGTTTAAAGTCAAATAATGTAGTGAAATTCCACTTTTTTGTTTGAGCATGAATTCAGTTAGTAAATCAAAAATAAACAAACAAACAAACAAACAAAGAAAAAATAGATGAACAATCCAATTTCAAAAACACTTTATTAATACCAAACATACATTCAAAGAGTTGATGGTGATGCTGCAGGCAGGAAGGATCTCCAGCAGCAGTCAGTCTTGCAGTTAATCTGAAGAAGCCTCTGACTGAAGTCGGTTGGTGTATGAGTATTAGAACATGCCAACAGCTCAGCAGTAGAAATATTCCACAGCAGCATGTTATGGTGGCTAATCCACCTCATTTGCTTTTGCCGCTCCTCTTTACGTCTCTGTTTTCCCTAATTTAATTCACTGTTTCACGATTTCAACTTTTAACATCTTATGCTGTTAGAATATTTAAAAAGTGCAGCATTTATATGATATAAATTAAGGTTCCACAAATACAGGTCTTCTCAAAATAATAATAAAAAAACATAAGTTTATGTTCTTAATATAATTTAAATAAAGATATAATAAAACACTTAATAGACTTCAAAAGACTACAGTGGAACCAAATTTAAAGAACCTGACTTAAATTATGATTTTAGTGTAACCTGTCTCATAAAGAAAAGGAATTATAACAGTTTGTAGTATAATAGAATATGAATATATTTATTGGCTGCAAATAGACTCACACAAAGAATTAAAATTACATATAAAAACAGGAAAAAGATTAAAAATACTGCACATTACGGACAAAATTTCAACATGAATATTAGATAACAACAGCAGGCTTGTTTTAGACACTTTATTAATCTAAAATGACTGGATGAATTCAGCATGTCGTTATAAACTTCCACAATCTGAATCTCTCTTCACACAGTTTGTAATTTTAGCTGAGCTTATCCCACGTTTGTCCCTCCCGTCTTCACCGAGGAATCCTGTCGGCCGAGACGAGAAGGCCAGAAAAAAGACGGCAAACAACAAGAGGCAGACAGATTATGTTGCACATGGTGGCTGGATAAGGGGGAGGAGAATGAGGTAATGTCAGGGTCAGGAGGAAGAATCTAAGACAAAGAAAAAAGAAATATGCAAATGTGTTAATATGTGAGACAAACAGAGAGAGAGAGAGAAGCTGTCGGTGTGAGACAAGAGAGGCTGAGAGACAATGACAGACGTGGCCGGAGGAAAAGGAAAGGAGCGTTTGAGAAAGACAACCCCTGAGAGACGGCGCGCTGAACTCGCTGCCCCGTCTCACCCCACCGCCTCCTCCCAGCCTGTGTGCTTTACCATGGTTACCAGACAGAGCTCCCAATGCAGCCAGTTAATGTGTTTTTCAGCAGCGAGTGCGAGCTGGGTACTAATGTGTCTCAGTCTGTCTCCTGCACAATCAATGTCAACCGTCCTGGGATGCACAAATACGCACGAGGCACAGAGCCAGGGAGCGCCGAGACGCGCTGGCTGGGTGTCGGGCCGAGTGCTGCA
Source organism: Poecilia reticulata (assembly GCF_904066995.2). Classification (NCBI taxonomy): domain Eukaryota; kingdom Metazoa; phylum Chordata; class Actinopteri; order Cyprinodontiformes; family Poeciliidae; genus Poecilia; species Poecilia reticulata. The sequence goes on from NC_088840.1 coordinate 17,464,902, forward strand.
GAGCCGACCTGGAGGTTCTGACGCAGAGCATTTTCCACGGCGGCTCATTCGGGCCGAGGAAAAAGAGGAGGAAATGTATGTCAAGAAGCTCAGAAATTATGAGATTAAAAAAGTTAACATTTCTGAGTCTGAAAAGTCAAAAATGTTGCTAGAAAAAACACAGAAAGTTTGACATTAATCTATTAATCATTAATCTAAAAAAATCTTCAAAAACATGACAATTTCTGAGTTTGAAAAATTTAAAAATTTTGTGAAAAAAAAAACTCAGAATTTTCTTTTTAGGAAAAATTCTGAAATATTTGAAAATGCAGAAACCTTCTAGAAAAAAACGTGGAAATTTTGAAAAGTCTTTAAAGTCGAAGATTTGTGAGAAAAAAACTCAGAAATTTTTAGATTAATCTACACACTTTCAAAGTTTGAAAAGTTGAAAATGTTCAAAAAACAATACATTTTCCATAGAAAACATGGATATTTCTGAGTTTGAAAAAGTAAAAAATGTTGCTGGAAAAACCACAGAATGTTTAACATTAATCTAAAAAAATTTCTAGAAAAAAATGTGAAAATTTCTGAGTTTGAAAAATAGAATATTTTGGTGAAAAATAAACTCAGAAAATTTTAGATTAATCTCAGAATGTTTTAAGAAAACATCCGAAATTTCTGAAATGTTCTTCTCTTGCAAATTTTGAAGATTTGCAAGAGAAAATGCAGAAACTTTCTAAAAAAAATCTTGGAAATTTCTGAGTTTGAAAAGTCAAAGATTTGTGAGAAAAAAACTCAGTAATTTTTTGATTAATCTACACACTTTTCTAGAAAAACAGATCATTTAAGAGTTTGAAAAGTTGACAATGTTCCAGAAAAAACATGGACATTTTCCATAAAAAAAATATGGATATTTTGCTCAAAAAATACTCAAAAATGTTAAGATGCATCTCAGAAATTTTGGAGTTTGAAGTCAGAAATTTTCTGCTTGAAAGAAACTGTTAACTAAACCAGATGCAAATCATTCAGCTTTGATGCCTTGCAAAGATGTTCACGACCCTTGAACTTTGTCTAATTTTGTCTCATAAGTACCACAGACTAATCTGTAAGTTTATGTGCTAAAAAACACTAAGTAACATAAAATACTGAAGTGTACGGAAAGGGATGTGTGGTTTTTAACCTTATGAAAGGGAGAAAAGGTAAAAAAAAAAACTTGGTTTGTATCTGTAGTTCTAACTCCAGATGTTTTGGTGTTTGTCTTCACTAACTAGAGATTTCTTTTCTTTCCAAGTAGAAACTCAATTGAATTGGATGTAAAGCATCTTTGCACATCAATTTCAACATCTTTTGTTGCAGTATCAAAGTCTCACACTGAAATAAAAAGTTGCATTAATCGTGTGTCAAAATAAGGATATAAATATTTGAATTTCCCAAATTCACTGACAGCAGAGTTATTGGTGTATCTACACAATAATTACTATAAAATAAAAGTAACCAAAGCAAATTTTTATTTCCACCTTACTGTTTGAGGTTGATGTCTGGAAATGTCAGTCAATGACTTAAAACATTAGATTCAATAAATTTAACCACAACCAAATAAAGACAAAACATAATATTACATTTTATTTATGAGTGCATCTAAAACAGTGTTAAAAACTACATTAATCAAATGAGAAACAAATCAAAAGATAACCAAAACGGTACAAATTGCATAAAACTTAACTGAAAAAGTTAATGAAATAAAATAAAAAGACATGAATTGTTGGAAATGGGAAATAAAATAGAGCATTTATGTGCGTTTATTTTAATAAGTCAGGAATTTTCAGAGCAATAAATAAAAAGGTGGAAATGTGACAATTAATATATCAATAACCAAAGATTATCTCAAAACCTTCTGGAGAACATCTGCTTATTTTCATTGTTTTACTATTTTACTCCAAAACAAAAACAGCATAAGGCTTTTCCCACGCTGTGGCTTTACTAAAGATTAATAATAATATGAATGAATGAATCCTGCGTGGCTGAAAACATCGGGGTCACAAACCTTGGCTGCCTTTTTATTGAAACGTGGAGCGACGCGGCGCACAAAGCCAGCCAAAAGCTACTGTCCCCTTCAAAATAAAACGTCCTTCGTCTCAGGTTTCCATGATGACTGAAAACGTTTCCTACAGATTCAGCATCTGACAGGTTGTCTGTCAACATTTTAAAAATATACTCTGAAAAAGGATTTAACATGTTAAATTCTGCTGGAAGCAAATGCATGAAACGTTGTTCCCAAGGACCTCACCTGTGACCTTTTACATCATCACAGGTTAAGGGTCTCAGGGACAATGAAGCACACCGGTGCGACCCACCAAATTTGAGTTTTAACACTTAACTTTCACACTTATGACGCTTTAAATACTAACTGCATCCTGCAGGATGAGAAAAACAAGGTCTAAAATAAGGAACAGTTCCTACGTCACAGAAGCTGGGATGCCGTTTGTCATAGACGCTCTGCAGAACCTGGACCGGATCCCATCCTGCGGAGACAGACGCACTCAGTTAAATTTCGGTTTGTTGCAGTGCCAGTGGATCTACTCAAACGTTCTTCATTTTTAATCCCTTTTTATCGTCTGTTTTAGTGGCATAGCCAACGCCTTTCATTCAGTACAGGTCTGCGGGGGAAAACAGTCAAAGAAAGCGCCCCCTGCTGGCAGACACGTGTTCGAGCGTTTGAAGTAAGCTGAAGATACAAATGGAGATCCGTAGTTTTTATCTGCAAGTTGGAGAAATTAAAGAAAGTAAATTAAGTCAAGATAAAATGTGTATCTTTTTGTAAATATTATCGCCTGTGCTTCATCAGCAGCCAGACAGCGATGCCTTCTTATATTCCTACAGGCCTTATGATCTCATAGGATTATGTAATCACTCCCCCATGACAAAGATGTTCAGCCCTGAACATTTTCTGCAGACAAAACACACGGCACACACATGGGGGGCTCAAATAGCACCGGTCCGTCCAGAGGACACCTGTATCACGTCCCGAGCTCTGGACGCTTGTCTGTGGCCGGGCGCAAAACATGAAGACAAACATGTGACTCGTCCAAAGGGACGTGTAGCGTTCGGTCTGTTATGAATTTACGCTGCGTCTCTTTGTTGTCTCTTTGTCTCTGCTGCACTGAGACGCCCTCCTCTGCCCCAGTTTTATGAGTTCCTCTGCTGTCCTCGCAGGCACAGGAGACAAAGACAGGAGGACGTCAGAGAAACATTCACACGTGGAAACGCTGAATCAGACAGAATGGACATGGAGACGGATGATGGAGGGCGGACACGGTCAGTCGGATTGATCGTCTCAGTTTGTTAAGCGGCCCGATAAGTTATTCTGGACTCACCATTTGCTTTTGCCTGCTGTTCCTGACATGAAAACACACAAAGACACACGTTTACACTCAGGTCCGCACACAACACACTGTTACGATCAGTTATTAATCCACGGGAGAAACAGAAAAAACGACATTTATCCATCTGCTAGGGAAGAAAGCGTTTCATAAAACCTATCCTGCCCCGTCTCCACAGTCTTCTCTGAGCGCAGCGCGCGGCGGCGAATGGGAAAAAGCTTCTTTTTTTTCCCCCTCTCACTACCCCTCCATCCCTCACTCTCCCCTCTTTTTCTTTTTTTTTGTCTCTTCTTCTATCCCTCTCTCTCAGCCGCTGTCCCTGGCTCTGGTGTGTGCCTGTCTCCCTCTGCCAAGTCACATCACTAATTCTCCAGGCGATTAGCGTCCGAACAGTCGATGCCTACGATGCAGGTACACACACACCCACACACACACGCAGGCACACACAAACACACACACACACACGCACGCACGCACGCACGCACGCACGCACACACACACACACACACACACACACACACGCACATGCAGACAGTTGCATTGATTCCATTATCTGGTGCTCTAACGGCACCCACACTTCCACCAACCCCCAACAACCATCACCCTCTCCTTTCATAAATCTGTGTCACCTGCATACAACACACACAAACACACAGAGTTACTTATGCAAGCATGCAGCATCTCCAGCTATTGCTCTTTCTCCTTCTTTTACACCCTCCATCACCCTGTCCCCGCCTCCTTCTCCTCCGTCTCGCTCAACTCTCTGAACCCCCTTTTTACTTTTTTTCTCCAAGGCGTGACGTCCCGTCTCGCCAAGAGAAGAAGAAAAAAAAAAGCGACATTCACATGACGGCATGTGTCTCCATGCGTTCTTGTCTGCATGTGTGTGTGTCTTTGGGCGATACGATGCTCCTGCATCTGGAGGAGAGAGTTTGTCAAGAAGGGGGTTTGCACGCTGGTTCCTGCATCTCAAAGGGAGCGGAGTGTGTGCGTGAAAAAGGCAGCAGAGAGACACGAAAAGCTGTGTGAGGATGAAAGCCAAAGGTGATTAACCTCACGGCCGTTTCTGACCACAGCAGCACAAACAGCCTGCAGTTTATGTCAGCACACAAAGCATCCACCGCGCTTTAATTTGGCAGAAAATATGCCAAATTCCTCAGCTTAAAGTCCCAGCTTAAAATAAAATAAGCGTGAATATAATGGAGGGTAATATAAATACACAATTTACATCAAATTAATCTGGCTGCCTGTTCAGAAACAGCAGGTGTAAAGTGGGTCTGATGTGAAGGCTGAATTTCCCCTGGAGTTGGAAACCTGCCGGGGAGTTGCTTCTTTGTGCAGTGCTCAGCAGAGATCGCTGATATGTGCTTTTCTTTTTTTTTTTCCATCCCTTCCTCGCTGGAGCGCTGCAACGCAATGCGGATACTGGGTGTCTGAGCCACTAGCCAGACACACTGGGGGACAGGGGAGGGGAAGGAGGCGGAGGCAAGTTCAGCCTCGTGCTTCAGGAGACACTGACACTAATGTCTGCTCGTTTAATCAGACATTTGTTTCATTTTTTTAGGTTTTCTGATTCAAAACACGTCTCTAAGGTTTCGCTTAGAGTTGAGAAGGCCTGCTGCAATAAATCAATCGCACGATAAATTAAAATAAGTCAAATCATTTCCAAATGCATGATTTATTGGGGTTTTTTTTTCTCTCTTTCTAACGAAAACTGGATGAGAAAAGTCTTTGGTCTCAACCAGACCTTCTTTTGAAGGACAATTTTGTTACAGTGACTTCATTTTCAATTTTATTTATTTTTTCTTTTGTTTTATTTGGATATTTAAAATATCTTTCAGTTGCAGAGTTAAATGTTCATTAGAATTTATTGTTGATTGATCTTTGAGAATGACTTCTTGCCGTTACCATAATGTAACAATATTACAATATTATCATTTATCGCAATAAATTCTTTGAATGATTCATCGTCTAGCAGAATTGTTAATGTGACAAGAGCTACTGAGCAAAAAATAAAAAGTAGTTTCAATCAAAAGAGCAGAAATGAAACAACCTTTTGGAAAAACTTGTAATTTTTAATAGATATCTACAGCAGGAATTTTAAAAACAGAAGCTCCACTTCTCTTCTATTTTTAGGTTTTGAAAAATAAAAATAAGCAAGTAGTGAATGAATATCTAAAAACATTACTATTACTTTCAGTCTCATTCTGCTGTGGTAAATTCAGACAAAACGTAAGACTACCTCCTGGAGTGACATTAATGAAACAAAGTCGTCATTGACAGATGGCTCTTCATCCCGTTAGACTGCACCAAATAACTAATCAAAGACACTGCAGGGCGAGGTGTCTATTGAAAACTGGATTATCGCGATCTCGAAAGCTAATCAAACCTAATCTAGATTTATTAGATTTACAGTCAGCGCTGAAACTGTTTTGTTGTTTGTGTTTGTGCAAATATAATTACTGAGTTGAAAGCGAATTAGAATAATTTGAAACCTAATAATAGCTGCGGTGTGTGTGGCGCAGGCTGTCAGTTTGTCTGTTTCACTGTTTGCATAACAGATATGCTCCTTTTCTGTATAAAGACGTCAGGAAACAAATTTACAGTAGGTTTAGTTTAAATTTAACCCGGGAATTACTTTAATCTGTGCTTACTGAGACAGATTTCTCTCTGGGTTCAGCAAAAAGTCATTTATATTATAACTTTCTGCCCTTTTTCTCTCTCCGCTCTCTGTACTTACCATATCAAAAGGAGGGTAGACTGAAGGCGTCCATCTGAAGTCTGGGTGACTCCGCAGGGAAAGCTAGAAGGTTGTACAGTTATCTCCAGGCTGTTTATTATGCGAAACCATACAACCAACTACCTCACACTGCAGAGCACCGGAGCAGGGTCAGTGCTGGAGTCTGCCGGCTCTCCGTCTTCTTCTCCACCTCCAGATTCTCTCTATCGTCTTATCAATCATTGCATTTTTTAATCTGTTTTCTAGAAAATGTAAAATGTCATGCTTCCTAGTGATTTGCATCGGGTCTAGAAGTTCAACAATGTGAGAAAAGACAAAAAAAAAACATCCTGCACTGTGTTTTTCTGTGAACTTGTCTCCCTCTTGTGGGAGGACGCAGAACAAAGACACCCCCTTCCCCCTCCAGAGGCCGCAGCAGACCTTCGCTGTCTGGAATACAAAGACGAGCACTTAACCTGCAGTTGCATACTGTAGGCGTCTGCATGACCTACTTCTGCAAGTGGAGCGGCTGGAATCTTCCTTATCCTCAAAGATTTGATTCAGCTCTGTGCTCAGCTTTGTTTCGCTGCCTCTCAGAGGTTCAACTCTTAACTGTGACCTTTTATTGTTTTTGATCAAGTTGGACCTCTACCTAAATAGCAGTGCTGCTGCAGTTTCTCCGATGCATTTTAAATAGAAACTCTTAAACCGTTTTCTTCTCAAGACGGGTGGCAAAAGTGCTCACACGTCTGTATTTTGTGACAATCTCAAACCGCAACGTATTTTAGTCAGAGGTGGGTAGAGTACCCAGAAATAGTACCGAAGTAATAATAGCACTACTTCAACATATTTTTACTCAAGTAAAAGTAAAATATAGCCTTCTAAGGAATTAGCTACTCCAGTAAGAGTAAAAATAAGGCTCGACAAACTGGCTGAAAAACCTATCACGATTTTAAAAACTGATAATTATTGATTCCCTTTTTGTTTTAAATATCTGAAATCTTTGGCAGGATTTGGTTTGGCAGGATTGAAATCCTGCCAAACCACGTAAAAAAGGTTACTGTTTTACTGTGGGTAAAACAGTAACCTTTCCTATTTTACCCACAGTTGTTACTCCACGCTGTTGTTTTTTATTTTTAAGCAGTGAGGCACAGTGGGCAAATTTTTAAACTGCTGCTGTGTCAGTTAGTCCACAGGTTGTTGCTAGGTAACCACAGAATGAGTGAGTTGCTAGGTAACCAAAGAGTGAGTAGTCAGTTGATTCCACCAACTTTGCTTAACTGGCTGTGAGAAATTGAGCGGTGTGGTTCTGAATCAGAGTTCAATGAATATTCTATCAGATGTATTATCTACTGATATTGATCATGTCGCGATATATTTTGTTATTGATTTATTGTCCAGCCCTAAGTAAAAAAAAATAAAAAATCTGGCTAAAAGGCTTTTCAAGTCCAGAGTTACTGATCTGAACATCTTATTTAATATTTATAAATAATGCCATCAGACAGACAAAAATGTTATGTCAAATTCTGGTATTTTAAAGACTAAAACTAAAAAAAAAAAAAAAAAAAAAAAAATTCAAATAGATTACATGATTACAAAATAACCGATTCAGGAAGGACTTTTCCAAATCATAAAAAATAAACAATTAACCTAATTCTTACAGTCAGTAATGCAAATATGTATGCTAAAGCAGAGTGAAGTACTTCAAGTGCCAAATGGAACAGCAGGTGCACAAGCAACAAGTCTCACTTTAGATTAAACTGTAGGTGTGTCTGTATTTCATGCATTTTTTTCTTTATTGGTGAAACTATCTCACTAAAAAGAAGCAGCTATTAAAGTATCCAAACATTTTACTCGCTATAAAAATATTACTGAGGTAAAAGTAAAAAGTATAGTGTAGTAAAACAATTTTTCTCCCAAAAGGTTACTCATTTAAATGTAACTAGTTACTACAAACATTTGAGTTTAGTAGAATTTTATGTGGCATAATTGTTTGGTGGGATGAAAATTTAGATTTTACAAGTTAAAATATGAAAAGTGTGGCATTGTATTTTGCACCTTTGGGTATTCTGGGTAATGTTTCTGACAGCTTTGCAGATCTAAATCCACCCATTGATTTAGCCCATTCCACTACAGCGCTGCACTGCAAAAATTCAAAATCTTACCAAGAATGTTTGGTCTAGATTCAACTGCAAATATCTTAGTACACTTACAGTAAGACAAAACTAACTTACAAGTGACTTTTCAATCAATATTAAGAAATTATTGACTTAAGACAAGCTCTTGTATCATGCTGAAAAGTTACTTGTTTGTTAGTTTTCTCTTATTTAAAGTGTACTAACTAGAGGTGTGCCGATCGATCGGTCACTGATCATAATCGGACGATTTTTGTGAAAAAAAGCATGATCGGTGATCGGCGATCATTGGCTCTTGTTGCCGATACCGATCACCTGCATCTCATTTCGCAGCCTGCCGGTGCAGCTGGTCTCCTCTATCCTTCACACTGCGCAAACGCGCAGCAACAAATCCTAAGCGATGTTGAACTATAACGCACTGAGTGAATGGGGAAGTTTGCGTGTTGCGGCGCAAAATTGAAGCACGTCAAAATGCATCAACACAACAAAGCTAATACGACATAAAAACAATGCCATACTTGACGGAGTTTGGCTACATCGAGGCTCACCGCAGTAAAAAAGACATATGGAGGATCAGATAGCAGGTAAAGCAGCTACAAACACTCACCTGGATTAGCATGACGGTCAGAAAGCTAAACAAATAACCCGCAAAATTATTTAAGTCTTCGAGCTGCGATGTAAGACACTGGTTCTGCTCTCGCCGGTGAACCGCTGCTACGCGCTACAGGTAGTAATATTTCACAGACATAGCGCCGCTTCTGCTCCACCTGGTAGTGACTCTCACACCAAACCTCTGTTTAAAGCTGCAGCATCTAACCTAAAAAAAAAATTTTTACATACGTATTAAAACTTTCGCTGTCCTAACATGAGACAGATAATCTCTAAAGAAATAATCGATCTCCTCCTTGCTCTGCATAATTACTCTGCTCAGTCAGAAACAGCTACTCACAACTAGCAGTAATCAGCTAGCCGCCATGCTACCAGGAAGTTTTCATTCAGTAACTCTGGATTGTTTATTGTAATGGAACCTGTATTTGCCTTTGAATGTTAAGTTTTATACTTGAATTTTTTTGGCAATGTTAAGAGGTTTTATTTTGGCTCTTTGCATTATTTAGCCTCTTCAGAGCCTTCATGTTATCAGTCTGTTAAAGATAGTATTACAGATAGCAGTACAATTTGCAGAATGCCTGTTTTGTTTAGTTTTCTTCTTGGAAAAAGTTATTAAAAACAAGTTTTTGTCTAAATTAAGGTGAATTCATGGTTCCTTTTTCCACATAATGTAACCGGTAGTGTTTATGATAAAATAATAATAATAATAGTTATGCGATCAGTATCGGTGATCAGTGATTGGCCCTCATGGGTGATCGGTATCGGCACATCTCTAGTACTAAGATATTTACACTAGAAACTAGACTAAAAATAATTGGTAAGATTTTGCATTTTTGCAGTACAGAGCTTATTATTGTTGTCCTTTTAGAAGATAAGTATGTTCCTAAGTCTCAAGTGTTTTGGCATCCCTGCAGCATGATGCTGCCACCACCGTGGTTTCCTTTCTCCAAATGTTTCCCAAATACAAAGGTGAAGTTCTAATCATGGTAAAGACCTGTTTCGCTGTGTTTTTTTTGCATCTGAACTAACTTAGATCAGTTCTCTTCTACAGCGTAAGAAACATGATCCTTAAAGCACAGACAGTTATATCTAATGCCTTTTTAAAACTTGAAAAAGGTTGTTTCAAAGTTTTATTTGGCATGGGAAACACGTTTGATACTTTTTTAGCTAGTAATCCACAGGTTTGGTTTAAAACTGTGATTTAAAGTGGAAAATGGGTCAGAAAGTTTTTGGTTTTCAAATGAGCGGGAAAATATGTGTATTTTCCCACTCTAACATGACAAATCATTGATGCAGGATGTTATTTAAAATGTCTGGAAACTCAAATATTTTTCTCTTTGCAATTTTCTTTTTCCATACTTATCCAGGCAAATTCCATATTTTCCCGACTTTTTGAGCATATATAGCAACCCTGTACACAGGAAATTGCAAATAGCATTTATTTTCCAGGTCTCTTGCAACAATTTCTTCTGTGAAGTCCAGATTTGTGCAAGGCTAGTAGATGTCCTGCTGACCTTTTCTCCTATCTCAGCTGTAGATCTCTGCAGCTGCTCCAGAGTTACCATAGGATATATGCTGCTTAAATAATTAATCTCATGCGAGAACTGAGATTAAACTGCACACAGGTTACTCTGTTTAGTAATTAGATCAGTGTTTTTCAACCTTTTCTGAGCCAAGGTACATTGTTTTAATTGAAAAAATCACGAGGCACACCACCAACCAAAAATGTAAACAAAGATACTCTGTAGTCGACTATATTACATATATAGTCATTCTTATCAAATTGTCTTGAATAGGAATCAAATAAACACAAAAATTTATTTTTATCATATTTTACATTTCTTATTTCAAATTGCACTTAACATGTTCACTTCAAAAATACACCTGAAAAGTGTCACAACACTGTGCTCTTAAATTTAAAGAAGTTGTAGAAAACTTCAAAGTGTTTTACAAACTAATCCACAAGTATTCTTATAGCAGGAATACAGAAAATAATTCTTATTCTGAAAGAAGCAATAATATTTGGGAAAGATTTCACTGTTACAATATGAAGAGTTGCCTGTACAAAAAAGGCAACATCTGTATATTTTACCCACCTAGTGTGAAACCTGTGCATGTTTGGATGAAAACAGTTGATTTCCTGGCAGAAATTGAAGAAAGACAAAGCTCTTCCTCCACAACTCTCAGTTTCTCTCTCTGTTTTTAGTTTTTATAGTAGCCAAGCTTGATAAGTTCACTTCACACAGATATGTTGTGGGAAATGGACCCATGTTCTTTCCGACTACTGCTGAGCTTCACTGTCTTTTCCATCACTGTCGTCACAGTTTTGCTAGATACAATGCTCTCACCGCTACCTGTAACATTTATGCGTCACTAATTCTCTTGTTTTAATGTAAAATGCTCTGTACCTACTGCCATCTAGTGGTAAGAAAATTACATGATTATGCCGCTAGTCATTACTACAGCAGATACTCGAAGATGGCATTATTTGCAGATAATTAATTCATTTTCAAAAAATCTTTTAAAACCAATTACCGTATTTTCCGGACTATAGAGCGCACCATACTATAAGCCGCACCTTAACATTTTTTGAAAACAAACAAACAAATAACTGTAAAGCCGCACCGGGCTACAAGCCGCATGGTTCAAAGCTTAGGAAAAACATAGCGGCTTATAGTCCGGAAAATATGGTAGGTGAAATTGGATAATTTCCACGGCACACCTGACGATCACTCACGACACACTAGTGTGCCGCGGCACAGTGGTTGAAAAACACTGAATTAGATGACATCTGAAGAAACTAGTTGCAATAGACTTTATTAAGAGATATCAAGTGAATGGAATATTTTTCTAATTTGATATGTGCCACTTAGTGAAGGTCTATCACAGAAAATCCCAATAAAATTCACTGAAGCTATCCTGATAAATGAGATTAAAGAAAGTTGTCAGATGTTTGAAAATGTGATTTATTTCTGTTGTACCTGCCTGAGAGCTTTTTTATATCCTTTTTGTTTTGTTGGATGTTTTAACTGTTCGGTCATTTGATTCTGACCTAAATGTTATTCATGTACGAATTTGAAAGTATAATTAAAATCCATGCAATCTTGGACTATATAAGTTTGCCTCTACTATTATTAAGAGCATCACAAATGTTTGAATGGTTCTTCTGAAAGTCCAGAATAAAAATAATGTTTAAAAAATTCACAGAAGGTTGTGGTTGTGATAAGACAAAATATGAAAAAGTTTAAGGTGTGTGAATACTTTCGCCAGCACTGTATTAGAAAGATTACTCATCCATTTTGAAGTTGCTATTATTGTATAAGAATGTGACTATTAAATGAAAAGCAACATGTTTTATGCAGCACCCCTGAAACAATTCAGCAACAAAACTCTGAATATTATTAAAGGTTATCTAATGCAAAATGCCACCTGTAGAAATTACAGCTAAACACCACAGACAATGTGAACACATCAGTAAGTCAAATAATGACCAAGTAGATTCTACACTTGGGGTTTTAAATTTCCAGCCTGTTAAATTAGATCAATTTGGCAAACAGAGTGTGTTTCTATGCATCTATACTTTCATCAGATTCCCTGCATGGTGTCATGATGACAGCGGCTCTCAGTGAAAGGAGGCTGCTGGTTTGTACTGTTAAACAAGGTATTTTCAGAGTGCTGCTAAAATTGCCTTGTTCTACATTAGTTTTCAACGTATCAAATAGAATTTAATGACCAAGTAATTGGATGACAGCTTGGAGCAATGGCACCATATAGTCAATCTCTCTTATTATGTTCCATAAATAATGGGGTTCACCCACACATTCGACATCTCGCCGAGGTGATCTCCAGCGAAAGCAGCAAATTGGCTGTTATTAGCCGTCAATGGATGTGTTTTGACACTGCTGCTGTGTGCCTCAAGGACTCATGGATTATTTGATGGCTGCTGCACAGCTGAGCTGCAAGGCCTTCTATTCAGCTTGGTCAATGCACCAAAATACAACTGCAGATGTAGAAGTGGAAGCAGCTTATTGCTGATTCCACATAAGGTAACTCCCTCTATTAGCTGACACGGTTATATGTGCTTGTCACTTTGAATTACACAACACAGCCGGATGCAGTAGCTGATTGGTTTATTTAAAAAATATTTCATAATAAATTAGATAAATGTGACAAAGTAAGGCAACGCCATTTGAATTGGTTTGAGAGTTTCACATATTTGACAAACATTTTTTTGGCTACGTTTCGAACAAAAGCCCCACCTCTCCACTCCCTCCTGCTATTGTAAAAGCCCGCCTCCGCCCACCCTTCACTGCCTCTCTTTGACGCTCCTCTCTGCCCTCTACGCGTCTCTGATTCGTCCTTCATCACCGCACACTTAAAGTTCCCAAATCTTTTGAAACTTTTTTCTTTTTTTTTCTGACAAGCACTACTTGAATCTCCTCCCTTCATCCCCTTGATTCCTCTTCTACCCATTTAAACCTCTCACACCGACTCATTCGCAGTACGGTCACGCATGCATGCGGCATGGTTGTGCCAACACCAGCTCTGTGCCAATGTGCCCAGGCATGTCTAAACAGGAGCCTCTGGTACCAGAAGCCTGGGTGGCCCCGGGGCCCAAAACCCAGCGGCTCCCAGGTCAAATAAGGAGGTTTGGAATTACACTTTAGAAACCAAAAAAAGACAATTCTATTGAATTAAAGCATTAATCTTCAGTATATGGGTTGGAGTATATAAGTGTTATACAATAATCCTGTAAAAGTTTTTTTATGATAAAAATTTAAGTCAAATTCTTCTTGTATTCACAGAATTAAAGTGTTCAATTATTTTTGACAAAAACAACAAACCTACTGAGCAAATTGTTCACTTAAAAAATAAAATAGATCCAATCAAATTAAGTTTATCCAAGTCAATATATTAAGTTTATTAACATATCATGTTAAACAAACATAAAATAAATTTGACAAACTTAATTTGACTACAATTAAAAAATATTTTGTTTAAATTGGAGTTCCATTCTCCTTTTTGTCCATGCAAAAACATCAAACAAAGAATATTGAATAAGTTTCCTTTCCATTTTACGGAAGACAAAACTGACTCTCAGGCCTAATAATAATATTTTCTAATTCTTAGATGAGCTAGTCAATCAGTTTGAGATCAAAATGGTCCAATTATCCCTTGATTGACTGATTGGTGATCAGAAAATCTGAGCCACATCTAAACTAAGAATTTCTATTTACAAATTAACAAACTTTTCTTTGTTTCTGTAGGAATACGATTAAAGTTAGACATATATTATTTGATGAATAATTTTTGTTGGATTCAGAACTATCATCAAGGAACATGGAGCAAAATTTAAATATTTTATGTCCTGTTTAGAAAAATCGGATTTGCAAGTTCAGATTCCAAAGAAAATTGGATATTGGTATCAATCGACCAATAAAAAAACTGATCGAAGCATCTCTACTAATTTACTATTTTCATAGATGAGACATTCCTAATTCTAATAACAAGAACCCTCATTAGACAAAATCATTTAAAAAAGGCTTGAATGACACCCACAAACCGAAACCAGCAATAAAAACTATTTAAAATGCCACACATTATCTCATAAAAATACATTGCAGATGCATAAAAATATGCCTAAAAACATGAAATAGTTTTGATATATTAATTTAATCCTGATTTTTACATTCATAATAATTTAAAACATAATATTCACTTCTATTCACATAGAGAACACACACACGCACGCACGCACGCACGCACGCACGCACGCACGCACGCACGCACGCACACACACACACACACACACACACACACACACACACACACACACACACACACACACACACAGACAGGTCCACACAACCCAATAGCCATTGACAACACTGCCCTAGCAACCACTGGGCATCATGCCAAGCCACTGAAGTTGCCTGGTACTGTGTTCCCATGGTAACAATTTCTGGCTTTGTAAATAAGGTACTAGGAGAGCAAAAAAATACAAGAAAAAAAGGAGGGGTTTGTGATAAATCACACTATAGAATCAAATTAAGAGAGCTAATAATTTATGGTTTGTGAATAATTATCCTGGCCTCGCACCAAACACCATTCTTACTGAAGAGATGCATTAGCACCAGTGGGGATCTCAGGTCTGAACCGTTCCCACACATGGCAGATCCGATTTTTTATTTTTGATTGGGATGAGAGAGGAGCATCTAAATCTTTTTCCATGATCTCCAGCGCGCTCTCACAAAAATTTAGAGCGGGCATAATGTTCAAATGCTGCGGTGAGCTTTGGTGATGGAAGATTCCTCCTTTAGATGTGCTTTCTAAAAATATCAGCTTCATTCTTTATTCTGTCTATCCACAGACTCATATTTTTAGCTCAGCAGCTCACCTTAATTTCACTTATATTTCTCTCTTCATCCCTCCATCCATTCATTTACACAGAAGAGCTTCTATTATAACAGAGATATAATAAATTCTCGGTAAGAAAACAACATTTTATAGATTCCTTTTAACAAAGCAGAGTGAAATCATTTGTTGGAGTTCGTCTTAATGCTTAGGCATCCATGAACCATTCCAACCCAAATTGTGTATGTCTGTGTTACAATTTACTTCTGCAGAGACTTTCTAAATTATCTGTCTTCGTCTGTGTCTAAGTCTCTGTGGACAGATTTTCTCAGCGACGAAGATTAGACTTTTTTCATTGGAGAAATCGCTAAATCAAAAAAAAAAAGTTTTACTTCTACTTACTGAAAAAACAATTTGGGTGAAATATTCTGCAGTGTTGTTTTCAGAGCTCTAGTTTGTTTACTTTGGTTCAAATCTGTTGTTGAGTTTGTTAATTTTTTATGGTGATTCGACTTCTTTTTTAGAAAAACTACAAACCATGTAACAGCATTCAGTATGTTTGCTGGTCAAAAGTGGAAATACAGGAAGCAAATGCTACGTTCTGAGCTAGCACAAAATATGGAGAATTTATTTATATCATTACTGTGTTACTTGGTTCATTTCCAGCCAAATTATCCGAGATTATGTTGTTGTTTGGACATGTTGAAAGTTGCATCAGGCTTTATCTTTTACAAAAAACGCATTGTCTATTAGGTTCCTTACTCTACTGCTTCCCACAATGCAACTGATACCTGGCTACAGGAAGGCAGTTGGCTCAATCTTGCAGCTGTGTCGGATCAGAGTCGGACCACATCCAGACCATAAAAGAACCGCTCTAGTGTTAATTTGAAACCACACTGACACCACCTCCCCCAAATAGCCTCAGTACTTTTGACTAAAGCAAACTGGATCGTTTTAAACTGTGAAAATATCATTAACCGAACAGGATAACTGTTTAAGTTTTCAAACTAAAATATTAAGTTAGTGTCTAACTAATGCAGAAAGGAAAATGGGTAATATGGATTACTAAAGATGCATACCAATTATTTTTTAAAACATTAAAGTTTATACTGCATTAATAATAATAATATTTATAATGCATTTTATTTGTTAGCGCTTTTCAAAACACTGTATACTTTACAACACTAAAAACACAAATTAAACATTAAAAAATGGCTATAAAGACACAAAACCGTGAAATAACTTTAAAAAAAATATATATATATATATAAGTGAGAAAGCTAACTTGAACAGAAGAGTTTTGAGTTGTGCTTTGAAGGTCAGAAGAGAGTTGATATAAAAAGGGATTAAAAAAGGACTTGATAAGAAACAAATGAGAACAACTTTATAAATGTACAATGTGTGTTTTTAACTTATGCAATCATTTAATAATGTAAAACGCTAATTGTTTTAAATATAAGAAACCAGAAAGCAGTCTCTTTGTAACTATGCAAGAAAAAGACTAATTTAAACAATATTACAGCATCTTTAAGAGCTTTAATAAAAATCAGGGAACACGAGAGAGCGACTGATGCAGATAGAAAACATTAATCAGTGACATAAATGTTAGATTACTGATATTCCCAGTAAAACTTTCTGACATGTCAAGCTAATTTCATTCCTTTTCCTTTTAAACATGAAAAAAATATGTTGTAGAAAGCTTTACCTTTAAAGCAGGAAGCAACTCACTGGGAAGGCATCTATCACTGGACATAGCATGTAAGGAGATAAGCATTACTTAGATTAGCTATACAATAAATGATATAAAATAAATTTGAGATTGATCAATACATTTACACACGTTTATTTCTAAGTAATATTAGTGACAATCAAAGAAATAAAATGGATTTTTGATGAAGGAAGATTAAAACATGTCGTGTTCATTAGGAAACTAATTAATAAACTGAATATCGTAAAATGAATGAAGAGAGTAATGCAAACACAGACAAACAACAAAGACAGTTAAAGACACTGGTGATGAATAATGCATAAATAATAACAAAATATATAATCTAACAGGAGTTAGTCAAACAAATGCAATAATTATGACATTGCAACACAATGAAACAATGACAGAAATGTGTGTTTTGTGTAGGCATGTTCTCCTCATACGTATGTTTGGGTTTGTGTGTTCCCGTCAGCATGTACGGCCTCAGGCATCTTATCTAATTTAACATGGAGGACACACAGCCTCACCCCGCCCTCGCTCCTTTCCTCTCCGGCCCTTTGAACTCAAGCCGCTGCTCGAGATGCATTCTGACTGAGCACAGCGTGTCCTGAAAGGAGGTCATAGGGCAACCCAAATAGTCTGGTGTCATGGCAACTTGATGCCATCAACCAAAAATTTGAAGTGACAGGTTAAAACTTGCTGACAAGTTCGGTCAGGGCGAGGACAAAATGGGACAGTTTTCATCAAAAATACGAGGAAGTAGAGCTTCAACAACTCACACTAATAAGTAGTAGATAAATTAATTGTTACATTTATCTTTTTCAACCTATATTTTAGAGTCTACAAGGCAAACCAGTGGACTGTCAAATGTAGACCTTTGATTGAGATATTTAACACTGAGGCTGCGATAAAAACAAAACAAATCAGTTTATACGACTCTTTAGTCCTAAATAAGAAGGGAGAGTAAAAACAAACTAGTTACCATAAAAGAAGATTGACATAGAAAACAGATTTTCTGCTG
This sequence comes from Poecilia reticulata, assembly GCF_904066995.2. NCBI lineage: Eukaryota > Metazoa > Chordata > Actinopteri > Cyprinodontiformes > Poeciliidae > Poecilia > Poecilia reticulata. The sequence goes on from NC_088840.1 coordinate 17,482,807, forward strand.
GTTTCAATAAGTTAAATTGAAGACTTTTTATGACTATTGTGAATCCAGTGATGTATGATAAATAACATTTTTTAAGTTGACTTAATAAACTACTTTCCTACTAAAATTAATAATTCAATTATTTTATTTACTTAGCTTACACATGGTAAATGTAACTATTTCGGGTTTTTTAGGCTCCACTGCATCTCTCCAATGCATGACACTTACACAAAAGTGTCTTTAGTCAGAGGCTTCTTTAGAACTACTGTAATACTGACTGCTACAGGAAATCTTTCCTATCTGCAGCTACAACAACTCTTTGAAGGAACTTGGATAATATGAGTTACAAAATTTAATTTCCCTTTGGATTAATAATGTATTTTTGAATTGAATTACCTAAATTCAACACACTCCTACTGCAGCAAAGTCTGCAGTTGAAAATCCACTTTTAAATACGCTTTTTTCACAGAAGAAGGAGCAGGAAGCTGATAACTAACTTCTAAAAGAAGCTACAATGAATAAGATTAAGAAGCAGATTTATTTTAAGCTGACCTTCAGGAAGACTGAATGTCCAGCACCGAATGTCATCAGACAGGACTGTTTGCTGCCTTGGCTTGGTGTCACAGCCAGTAACATCTAAATGTATCAGCCAGAGTGAAAAATGCCACCAATGCAATCAAAAAAAGAAAAAAAGTCAATGTGATTTAAGATGAATTATGGAAAATGTGGGTAAAATGAGAAACTTCTGTGTGAAATTACTAGCTTTTTTACATTCTGTCCTACAAGACAATGGACTGATTAAATTGACAAAATTAATCTCCATCAGCCTTCAGTCAACCATTGTTTACAGGGAGAGCATTATTTGGATTTTAGTTGTTATTGAATATTTTAGTTATTCACAAGGACACCATAAATAAAACTTAACAGTTAAAACGTTTTCCAGCATTTTAAATGGGCTAAATTAATCCATACAAATATATTTAAAGATATGATTATTATCATATCTTTAAGATATGATTTAAAGATATGATTTTTATCATATCTTATAATATTTAAAGTGGGTGTTTAAAGCAAAGGAATTGCTTTAAACTGAAACTAATACCAACTTAATGACGGCCAATGTTTTTTTTCACGTGAGGAACGATTTAAATGTATATACAGCTCTGGAAAAAGTTAAGAGACCACTGCAAAATTACCAGTTTCTCTAATTTAACTTTTTACAGGTTTATGTTTGAGTAAAATGAACATTGATCTTTTATTCTATAAACTACTGACAAAATGTCTCTGAAATTCCAAGCAAAAATGTAATATTTATTTGCAGAATATGAGAAATGGTTCAAATAACTTTCAGACGTCAAATAATGCAAAGAAGACAAGTTCATATTCACTTATAAACAACAATACTAATGTTTTAACTCAGGTCAGAAATCAACATTTGGTGGAACAACCAGGAGGTTTTCAATGGGGCTCAGTGCAGTGGGCTCTTCATTTTTTCCAGAGATGTATATCCTCTCCCATTCAGGGTGAAATTAACATGACTCAACCAAAACCAAATGTTTCAACAATATTTCTGTTCATTGTTAGTCGTTGCATTTTTCCCAATTTCTAGTAGTATTTACAAAATGCTGTTGAGTTTTGCTTTAACCTTGACTGACTTCGTTCAATATCGAGGCTCTTTTCAGTCAAGACCAATTTTAAAACTTTTAAAACAAGGCCTATTTTAAAACTTTTTTCATATATAAGGCACACCACATTATAAGGCGCATAGAATAAACGCTACAGCTTGGGTTGTTTGTTCCGTACTCTATTATTTCACATCCACATTTGTAAAGAAGTGGTCCCCTAGTACTTTATATAGTAATCTGCCCCAGTCATCGTTTCACTCACGGTGTTGGTGTTGCGATATTGTGCCCAACTGCTTTCTGGGTAACACAGACCAACCGACACGCTGCCGCCGCAGTCTCTGTCTCTCTTCCCCCGCCCCTCCCCCCCTGGCTTTAAATGTATTATCAAACTTTTTTAACAAACCAGCGTTCTGATAACTATCCCAGCATGCACCGCGCACTTCTTCTTCTACTGGGGAAAATGAAGTCGGCGGCTGCTTACCGTAGTTGCTAGACCTGTTGTGGCTCAATATTGGTCCATATATAAGGCGCACCAGGTTATAAGGCGCACTGTTGGCTTTTGAGGAAATTGAAGGTTTTTAGGTGCGCCTTATGATGCGGAAAATACGGTACTGGCACAAATGTCATCTTGATTCATATAGCTCTGCACAATTACCACCAAAATGAACTCCTTTCATTTTTTTTGCTCTAATGACTCTAAGCACATTTGAGCCAACCTGAGAAATGAACTGCAGTCTTAATTGTGTCGCACGCTCGTGGCAGATCTAGACGGCCTGTGTTTTCATCTCGCTGCTAAAGTGTTGGATCAATACAGAATTCGGGTTCCTTTGTATGCCATTAGCTTACTTGAAACCTCTTAAAAGCCATTGTGTTTTCAGCCTCTTGAATCTCCCATGAAGAGTATGTGATTGCAAGTGTTCCTCTCTGACGTGATTGTGCGTTCATGACCTTACATGTATGGTGGGATAGTAAATGCGTTTTTCCTTTAGATGTTTGTGCATGTTCATGTGCAAGGCTTGCCAGAGAGCTGCATCAGAAAGCTTTTGTGTGCGTGGTATGTGTCCTAGCGTCTGCTCAATGCGGCAGAGGGTGGAGTGGCGGATCAATAGAAAACAAATGAATTCAGATCAATATTAAACCAGAGAGTGAAGGAGAGGGAAGGAGAGATTGAAAGCAAGCGAGTGGGGTGATGCACCAAAGAGGAGCACGAGCAGGTTGAGGAGGAGGAGGAGAAGGAGGGATGTTGGTGGGTTGGTTGGACGTGGCGATGTGTTACCAGCAGCTCGGCGATTAACTACACAAAAAACACTCGTTTCTGAAGCCAAAACCTCAGAGCTTTGAGGTCACTGGCAGGTAAAATGGATGGTTAAGCGAGGAAACGCAGAGGGACTACAGCAGCCGTGGACTTGAGACAAAGGGGGCACTGCTGCATTATTGATGGTGGTCTTTAGTGGAGAGTGGGTGTGAAAGACAGTAATTAGTGCTGCTTTTAAATGAGCTTATAATGAATCACTTTATTAGAATCTATTTAAGCAATGTAAATGAAGAATGTTTTCCGATAGTTTTAGATTTTAGTTTATCTTTTATATGATAAAAAGCTTCATGAGAGGATATCATTTCTTCCGGAATTTATTAACTTCATCTCTACAGAACAGCAAATTACTTAGTACAAATTCTGGTTTGTTTAGTCAGAAGCAGCCTGTTGATAAGCGCAGAAGTGTGATCGTGGTTAAAAATAAATAAATAATTATCTCAAATCTCAAAAATAATAACTGAATACAGCAGCTGTAGTTGAGACTACATTTTACATTTTCTTAATGGCTTAAGATTTTCACAGTATAATAGATATATGAAAATATATGCATATTTTTAATTTGAATCAACAAATATGCTCATTGCTGATAGATTAATGTAACTTTTTGCTTATTGCATAGGTTTTAATGTTATTTGTATGATATTTTATTGATATTTTGATCCAAAAAACGTTTGTTTCTAGTATAACAACAAATGCAAACAAAAAAATCCAAACCTCACATTTTTTCTTCATCTTAACCCACCTGTGCAGCAGCAGGTGGGTGAGGGGCAGCACTGTGCTATGCTTCAAAAAAGTTGGAGAAAACTAGAAAACTCTTTAAATGACTTTAAGTCTTAAGAAAGGTAATCGTTGAACAATTAGTGGGTTTAAAAACATAACTTTTTAAATTTTTGATGTAAACTCATGCATACTATCTCATACTTCAAGCTAGTGAAGACTCAATTTTGACCTTTTAGGTTAAGTTGCTGATATTTTCAGCAAATGCAAAATATGTGAACATAAAGAAAACATTCAGACTTGAAAACAGCAAAACTTAGAGGTTAAATCTGTTCACTGCTCAATCTGTAAGAGTGGTACTAAACTTTTGTTGTCTTAATTTTCTACTATACCAGATTCATGTAATTTATACAAGTTTGAAGAATAATCTTAATTATTATTGATGATTTAAACTCAAAAAGCCTGAACTATAAAACAGAAAACTGTTGCCAAAACAGTTAAAAAAAAAGGTATTAGTTTCATTATTCCTAACAGTGATGTTTGTTTACATTTATATTTAGTCAATTAATATGTTATTATTATATGAACTTCTTTAACGTAATCAATACAATTTTATAAAGGTAGGTATTTTATCTGACAAGCATAAATTATAATGTCACAAAAAGGTAAAAGAAAATATACAAATTACGGATTGTTTGCCTTTTTTGATGTTAGAGCTAAAATTGTTAGGTTAAAATTGAAGAAATGTTTCAAAAAATACTTTCGATGTTTTTGCTTTTGGAGAGTGACCTTGAAACAGCAAAATATGTTTGCTGGGTTTTGTGTACCAGCTCCTCTTCTGGCTGTAATATCAAAGCTTCAAGAGTCATTTGGGAGTCGGAACTCAATGTGACTTTGAAGTGATTGTGGCGAAAACAAACACAGGGGAGCTGAGTGCCGAGGACGAGTGCTATCTACCTCAAGTTCAAGGTTCCCTCCGTCCTGACAAGAATTACAATTAGTACTTTAATTCTTCTTTTTTATGCTTTCAAGGTAGATGTTCCTGAATAGCCATATTTGATAATATTTAGTTACACGCCAGGGCAATAGAGAAACAAATAGTAACGAGTACAAAATGAATTTTATCTACAAAATTAAAACTTCACATAAAAAACTTATCTGGTTTTGTAATTCTAAAAGTTATTTGCTTACATTGTAACTAATGTCAATACATTTTAAAATACAGATTTATTCATTACTGACTGGAAAAGCTAAACATTTATAAATTAATATAGTGTCAGTCTGCACATGTTAGGAAATCTTGCAAAAACCTAATATTGGTGAAGTTGTGATTTATGCCTGTTTTCGTCTTTCTTCTCTTTTTCATCTGAGCTTCCTAAACTCTGCTACCATTTTGGACAATATAATTTGTGTCCAGTCTGAATAACTGTAGAACAGGCCAAACATTACATTAGTACCAATGAAATAGCACCTATAAAAGATTAGCCAACAATTACTGCATTCCTAAAAATCCTTCATGATATAAATATTGCTTTTTACTGAGATGGGAGACAGCTACTCCGCCCGATGGTTATTCTGTGACTTTTAGGCATCAAGTCTTGTGCTAGTCTTTAAAAAAGTAATTGATCTACTCAGAATCACATTGTCACTTTTGATAAGACCTGGGATCTTTTTAACTTTACATTATTTATATTTATAACTCAGTGAAGTCCCTTCTGCTTCTGTTCTTATAGTTTTGACTATTTGCTTTCCTGCACCACTGGTGACAAGTTCAGCCGAGTCGACTCCCGCTGGATAAAATATTTTACCTTTTATAAATGTGAATGTGGAACTGTATCTAGCAAATATGTAGATTTGAAACGATTAATTGGATTCATTGAGATGAATTGATTATTGAAATAATCGTCAACTAAATTAGCAGTCAATTAATTGTTAACTGGAGTATATAGACTAATAAAAGGCCATTTGCTAAAGAAACAACATATTCAGAGATGTAATTAAGCAAAAACTGTAAAGAGATATATAAAAACACCTTTGTCTGGAAATATGATTTACCCAAAACTCCTTAAGTGGCATAGTTTTAGTTTCATTTGATCAAATTCACTAAAGGAATGCTATATTGCACATAAGGCAATAAAATGTTTATTTTATTATCTAAAAAGGGAATTGAATTATTTGTTTATTTGTATCTTTTACAATATTTTAACTGTATAAAAAGGCTTAAGAGGTTACATAAAAAACCTATAAATGTGTCAGTTTTTCATCAGAATCATCGATTATTAAATAGTAAAGAGTTACATTTTTCCATATAGATGACTTTTTTAAATAGGTGGGTAATAATTTGTTTTTGTGAATTTATTACATTTTGTATTAAATAAAACTATTACATAGTCATATAAGTATGAAAAATAAAAGGAAAACTGAAAACTATGAAGGAAAAATATCAAATAAATATATGTGTAATTATACCCACTGAAATTGCATCTGTTAAGTCACTGATCAGTTGTTACTGCTTCATATGAATCATTATAAACACTATTTTCTAGCATTCGAAGGATCTAGAAAAACCTCAGTCTTTCTAGATCCATTCTTCTTCTTCCATGAAGAATAATGTCCGATGCAGCAAGTTCAGCAGTCCTTCAAATGCATCACTGTCACTCATATCACCAGTGTTAACTTATCGTTTTTACCTCCGGCAATCTCACTCAGTGAGCAAAGCTGACAGACAGAGGCCATGGATATAAACAAGATTAACTGAGGGAACATGTGAGAAGCTGGAGATAAAAATATCTTTTTATCTACAAAAGGGGCCAGTGCAGAGTGAGAGTCAAGCAACGATTTAACATTTTGATAGTTTCTTTTGCCTATATGTTGGCTGCTAAGACGCTAACATTATGTTTTTGCTATTTTTTTTTAAACACACAGTGAAACGGGAAAGAAGAATATAACGGTATGACACAGAAGACAAGGTGGGAATTAAATTCTGGAGGTTTTACACCTACATATGCTAGAAACACACACACACGCACGCACACGCGCACACACACACACACACACACACACACACACCCCCACACACACACACATATATATATATATATATATATATACAGTATATATATATATATATATATGTGTGTGTTTCTAGCACAATGACAATAAAGGAATTCTGATTCTGATATATATATTCCTCAACTACAACCAGACAGTCTGCTGAACAAAGCAAGAATCATGTCTCACTGCTTTATTTTTCAGCTTTCTCTGCTGTTAAATCTGACACCCCCCACCCGTCTGTCTCTTTTTCTCTCTGTCTCATTGTTTGTCTCTCTCTGTCCCCTTGAGCTGTGTTCTGTGCCGTTCTCTCCTGCTTCTCTCCATCTCCCTGCCTCTAATGTGCTTTGGCGTGTGTTACCCACGGGTGCCTGAGTGCTGCCTCTGCCAGCGTCCCAAAGCCGGGGCAGCGGGGCAGCAAAAGCGGCACGATGCTGTCTGTGACATCATCAGTTGCTTCTATTAGTCACGTCTGACCTCTCCTCGCTGTCTGGGCTTTGGTGGCGAACGCATACAAACAAACACGGTCAGTGAAATGGTATCTAATGAGTCCAAAATGCTGAGTCTGACTTCCTTAAAATAGTTTTACAATTTCACACATAGCTGACACTGAAATTAGTGTAATGTAAACACGGATTTGATTCCAAAAATATTGTATATATGCTGTCTATTTAAACGCCGTCAACAGAAAATTAGAGGACCTGTTTAATTAAAAGACTTTTGCAGAATAAAAATAACACTGCAGAGAGGAAAATAATAACACCCTGATGTGGCTTTCACTCTCTATATATTAAAATGATAATGATCCACATCTGTGTAAAACAAATAAAAGCTCATTTCAACCAGTGAACATGTGTGAGGATCAGATTGTGTCAAATTGGCTCATCTGCCATCGGCGGAAACACTTCAGTACCTGAGGGTCTGTCTGTCGCCCCTGCTGCCAACCAATGAGGAACCAAAGCTAACTCCTCCACCCTGCTGCTACAGCAGACCTCGCTGCAGTGTGTGGGAACATGATGTATAAATCATACATGGCCAGCTGTATGTTACTGTACCGCACTGAAAACAAGCATGGCGGCTTTTCAAAGCATTTCCCTTCCAAAAGCACCTGCAGCACTGAACTCAATACGCAAGACAGACACGAAGGCAGAAAAATATTTAAAAAGTGGAGCTCGGGGTTCAACGACAACAGAATAATGGCGTCTGGTGCAGAAACACCTGAAGGCATGAATTGCGAAAAAGGAAAAACACGGGCGAAGCAAGCAAGCAAGGGGACGGATAAAAGCCAGGAGGGAGGGCGAGAAAAAACGTGAGGCAAAGTAGGACAGCAAAGTAGACAGATTAAATAAAAAGGGACACCAGACACAGAAACAGACAGCGACAGCAAACAAAAGCTGGGAACGACGAAATGCAAAAGATAGAAAGAGGAGAGGAAAGGACAGAATTAGAGTGAGGGTATGCATGCTAAAATAGGTGGCAGACTCTTGTCAGTGCAATGACCTAGTCACAAAGCACTGAGGAATTCTCCCTGATGACCCGAACACATTCCTCTGGTCAGATGTTAACTAACCCATGCAATACTGCCATACTGTACTGCAACGGCTGGCCCACAAATAATGCCTTCAAACCTTCTGGAAAGGCTGTGCATTTTTATAATCAACAGTAGCAGCTCTGAGTGGGCGCTGAGAAATGTATTTGAAAATCTAACTGGTGACCTGGAGTATATTTACAGTGGAAGTTCTACAAATCTCTAAGCAAATACCTTCCACAAGATTTGAAGCATCAGGTGAGCAGCTTGACCTGCTGAATCAACAGCCCCCGCTGCTCGCAGAGGGCCGTGTGCACACGTGTACGAAGGGGCCGTGCAAAAACATTGTGAAAATATCAGGCCAAGAAGGGCTCAATTGTACGGCGGAGGCAGAATGTAGCTCTTATTGTGGTGCTGCTGATCGGGGGGTATGGGGTGACATTAGCACAAAGACAGAAATGTAATGTGAGGCCATCTCCAAAACTAGCTTCAAGGCTAAACCACAGGCCCGGCTTTATGCCTGCAGTCTCTCACTTTTCAGCAACATCTGATAATCGGGACGTGACCACCTGATGACCTTTCCACTTGTTGCTAACCAACATAAGTCATAATCTACAGTTTGTGCCGGACTGACTCCAACAGGCATGCTGCGAAACAGAAAGCTTCCCTGTTTGTTGCTTTCAGACTGGCCCATGGTTAGCACATATCTGTTAGGTTAATCATGACAGAATGACTCAGGGCAGAGTAATTGAATTATGCTGATGGTGCATTGACATTTCGATCGAGCCACAGACTAAAACGGCTGACCAAGTGTTCTAGTCTGCTGAGTGCTATCAGGCAAAACTCGGTTTAAAAAAACAAAAAAACATTTGAATTCACTGAACCTTTCTAAACGCATCCACTCAGCTGGGATAATAAATTAGTAAATTATATTCTTTGAGAAATTAGAGCAAATTGTATAGACTTACCTTGTATAAAACATGTCCAAAAGTTCAGGTCATCTTAAATTCAACCTGAAATAGAAATATATATTATATTAAAGAATATTTTATCCACAGTTTGTTTATTATTTATCACATTAAAGTCAGAAAGTTTAATGTATTTTATCAGGACTTTGTGTGAAAGATTGACACAAAATAGTGATTTTCCTTATATACTCTTCAAAATTTTTTATATGTCTGTATATTTTTACCTTATAAAAAGCATGTCCAAGAGTCCACGTCATCTTAAATTCAACCTGAAATAGAAACATGTTATATTATAGAATGTTTTGTGATTTTTTTCAATTGTTTTTTTACACAAAATTTTTATTTTATCACATTAAAATGAGAAATTTTAATGCATTGTATTGGGCATTTATGTAGAAAACCAATAGAAAATAGTGATTTTTCTTCTTTGTTTACAAAATAATGTGGAAAATTCTAAACATGTTTTTATTAAACCCCTTTCACTCGAATACCTCTAAATAAAATTCAATTGCTTTAAGAGGACACCTAATTAGTAAAACACAGTCCACCTGTGCATACTTTAATAAAACGGTTCTGCGACGGCCTCAGAGGTTTGTTACAAAGAACCCAGATGAACCAAGAGGTTAAAGGTGAACAAAGAGGTTTAAAACACAGTTTGATCATAAAAGTAACCGCATGTTTTGAACGTCTCAAAGAAAACTGATCAGTCCATCATCTGAACCTGGAAAGAATAACAGCAAAGACAAGGTCGTTCATCTAAACCAAATGTCTGAACACCTTTTTTTCCTCAATTTCTTTTTTAAATAAGAAATAATAAATATTTTTGGAACAATAAAAGTCACTGGCTGATCCAATATGTTGTAGAGTTGACCTGAATTCAAATCCAGATAAATAGAAGCTGTAAAACATATAAGATGGCGGCCCTGGGTGTGCTGACATCACTCTGAACTACAGAGAAAAGAAATCCAGATTTTTCAAAAAAAAAATTTTTACCTTTAACAAGGAAATAATCATATAAAAAAATTTAAAAATTGCTGAAATCTCGCTGCAAGAATTTGCAGTTACACCAAAATTTGCACATCATCCTGAACACTCGAAGCCCTGTGATGGCAGCATCATGCTGTGGGTTGATGCTTTCCTTCAGCTTGCACAGGGAAGCTGGTCGAAGCTGATGTGAGGGTCTTAGAGGAAAACATGTTTGATGCGACAAAAGATTTGAGACCAGAGTGGAGGTTCACTGAAGTAGCTTCAGTGACCAAAGCACATTCATGTGACCTAGTCAAAGTCCTGACCTAATTAGAGGACCTGTTTAATTAAAAGACTTTTGCAGAATAAAAATAACACTGCAGAGAGGAAAATAATAACGCCCTGATGTGGCTTTCACTCTCTATATATTAAAATGATCATGATCCACATCTGTGTAAAACAAATAAAAGCAAATTTCAGCCAGTGAACATGTGTGAGGATCAGATTGTGTCAAATTGGCTCATCTGCTATCGGCGGAAACACTTCAGTACCTGAGGGTCTGTCTGTCGCCCCTGCTGCCAACCAATGAGGAACCAAAGCTAACTCCTCCACTCTGCTGCTACGGCAGACCTTGCTGCAGTTGAAAGACATGAAAGTTGAATATTTTAGTCTCTAGATGTGTCAAAATGGTCAAATAAATGTCACCCAAAAGACTTACAGCTGCAACTAAAGCAAAATCTAGCTACTAGGGGGGCTTTATACACATGCATGCCACACTTTTCAGATTTAATTTGGAAAAGAACATTGAATGCCATAATTACAATCTACTTTGTGTTGGTCTATCTCAAAATATCCCAGTGACAAAAATCCAAGGGGTTGAATACTTTTGTACAGCACTGTTTATACATATATATACTATGATTTTTAAAATGTCAGTGGCATTACTGGTCCCAGTGACATACAACCCACATCTTCATTTACAGCAGCACATTTTAGTTGTTCTTATTGAGCTATGAGGACACAAACTGAGCAGCTTTAAGTCAGACCTGCGACGCACAATTGCAGCTTGCATGGGAATTCCTGAGGTCTGTTCAATCCGTTAATGTATGCTGCGGTTGGATGTCATCAATTATGAATGAGAAACACACTAGACTCATAGAAAGCTGCTATAGAAACATGGGAACGAACCCGGGTTGCAGTCTCTTGTACATCTGCAGAAACAAAGGTTATGTAAAATCAGAGTTCTTTGAAATAATACAAGTTGAATATGTATTAATGAACTAGAGAAATTGTAAAGCTTAAACAGGAATGGGGGAGCTAGTTCCTCTGTTTTTCTTTTTGTAGAGATGCTGCAGTATCGCGTTGAGGTTTATTCCCCTTTAAATTCCAGGTATTCAAGAGTGTGTTGACCCTGTCAGCGAGTTCATACCATAAGCAGACCCATATAGCTTCTCCTCCAGAGGCTCAGATCACGAGCCTGCTGAGCTGCCGCCTCGGTTATGTAAGATTACATAACACCAGGCCTGTCTGAGTAACATTTCATAACCTGGGGGTCCCACTATACGGTTAGAAGCGTTGAGTTCCCTCGGATGTAGAATCGAAAAGAGCAAAGAAACGCAGACAGAAATTTGAGCCTTAGAAACAAATAACAGCATTTTGAGGGTTTGGAGGAAGACTGATCTCTCTGTACATGCTTTGAGTTTTGCTGACATGAGAATGGAAGTCAGAAGAAGGCTGACCTAAGGATGCGACTAAACAAAAGCTCCCATAAATTGAAGAGCAGCCTTCTGCCTACAAAGCTCATACAACTGTGTATTAATTAAATGAATGCATAAGAATCGAATTTCCTTACACCGGCTATCATCATTTAAGTAGGGCAGTGACTGTTATCTAACGATCTTGGCATCATTTTCATCTTCTGGAAAGAGAAAAATGACTCGACTGCTTTTGATCCAAAGTAAATTTAGAATTTTAGAAGAACATGCTTTTATGATTCAAGTTATGACGCTTAAATAGCTTAAATGGGGGGGAACAACGATGGCATGTCCAAGATATGAATACCCTTAAACAACGAGGACAACACGTGGATGTCCTCCGCTCAGAACAATGACAAAGAGGAATGGTGGAGTTAGAAAATATCACTGCGCAGAGATAACACCTGGTTGTGTAAATAAAAGAGGAGGCAGAGCACAGAGATGAATAACGGAGGAGATGGGAAGAAAAAAAAAACGGAGGGAGAGAGACGCCTTCGGATTTCTGAGGCAGAAATATTTGACATTATTTTACAACAAAAAGATCATTTAATGTTGTTACAGTATCTAAGCAATATGAAGACTCATTTTAATTGCACTTAGACACATATTTAATAAAAATAACCTGGAACAAATCAACCATAAATTTCCACGGTAATGATGAATCACATGCAGCGATACACGGATAGATTGACGATACCCGGATGAATGGATGGAAGTTTTGTGAGAAAAACCCCCACAAAATATTGGATAAGTGACTAAAACTCTGAGGTAACTATTAAATATTTCTCTCTCACAAATGTAACACCTCATGTGTCCTTTCTGTGCATTTCATCAATAACAACACAGCCCAATAAATCCTGAAATATGAAGGACGGTTCTGTGGATCCACGCATGCGTCGGAGGGAGGACCCTCTGACACTGCCGGGTCCATTAACTCCAAATCCCACCACAGCATATTAACACACATGCACAGACACAAAAATACACATGACTGATACAAATGCACGTACCCCGAATCCTCCACGAGCTAGCCTCCCATTCATGGACCCCTCTGAAACCGGGTGTATTCGGAGAACACAGTGCTCTGCTGAATGTGAACAGAGGTCTGTGTTTGGAGGGGAGAGAACGAGCAAAGACTCAAGATACAGAGGGAGCTGAAGGAGGGAAAAGAGCGAGGGATAGATGAACGGATGGAGGGGGAGAGGCAACTTAATGACTTTTTCTTTTTTTTTTAACAAACGACTACAAAAAAGAGGAGCGTGAGAAGGGATAAAGTATTTAAGAATGGAGAGGAAAAGGACAGGTACATGCTGCATACTTACGAATGAATGAGAGGAAAGATCGGGGAAGTGATGAAGAAAAACCAGAGAGTGAAAGTCTGAGTTTGAGGAAACGTCCAGTTTCTTCTAATTCAGGAGTTTTTTCCCCTCTTTTTTTTTTTTTTTTTTTTTTTTTGATTTTACCAATTCCTATCCGGTCGTCCCTCCTTCCTGAGTCAATCCCCCCCTTTATGGTCCTCTCGTTCCTCTCTTCCTCCTCCTGTTTTTCTTGCCAGTACTGATACTCTTTCTCTCTTTCCCTGTCCTTCATGCTTTCTACCGCAGACCATGCTCTCCATTTCCCCCTCATTCTTTCTTTCTTTCCTTTTTTTTGCCTCTATCTTCTTCACATGTCCACACACACGATTTTCCTTTCTTCAACTCCCAGCTTCCGCTTTTCAATGCACACACGACTTCAGAAAAAGATTACTGCACAGAAAGCGATTTCCCGAACAAAAAAAATAATAAAAATACTGCAGAAGAGAAGCAAAAGAATTAAAAACAAAAAATGTTGACAGGGTAGGACAAGCGGTTTGTGGCATGCAGTCTAATGCGGGGACAATCCACGGCCTACATTTTTTTTCAGGGGCGCCACACATAGTAAGAGTGCGGCGTCTGAGAGGGGGGTGCCTCCGTACATGAAGGGATAACTGAAGGGAAATAACGGCATGCGGAAAGAAAAGTAAAAGGAAGAGGAGAAAAAAAAACCCTAAGCGGATTGCAGTTGGTCTCCAGTGAAAGTGGATAGTAAGGGCGCGTGAGGGAAATGAGTGGGAAGGAGTCCGGGGCGTGTGCATGTGTGAAGAGGTGGGAGGGGAGAGAAAGGAGAGTCAGAGAGAAAGGAGAGAGACTGGAGGTTAATGGAGAAATATCCAATAGGGAGGGATAGAGGAGGAGTGTGGCAGTCTGGAGAGGACCCGGAGAAATGGGGGGGGAAGGAGTAGAAAAATATATATTTATCTACATATATATATATTTTTTTACACACACAAATAAATATTTTGTGCTTTTCTTTTATACCTTCCCATTCTCGAAGGAGTCGGTGTGGGCTTCGTCTCTAGCTCCTGCCGTTCCTGTTCCTGCTTTCCTTTCTGCTCCGGCTCGCCTCTATTCACCCTATTTTCTGCACGTGCACTTGAACTCTAAATCCTGTCTGCTTTCCCCTCCCCTCCGCTCTCCCTCTCTCTAACTGCGCATCTGTGTGTCTCTGCCTCGCTCGCCCTCCCTCATTCCTCGGCAGAGGCTTGAAATAGTGCTAGCAGGCAGGAGAGCGCGAGGGGAGGGAAAAGGAGAGGGCGAGGGGGACAAAAAGGGGAGAGAGATGTTGAGCTGAGAGAGAGGGGGGAGGGGAAGAAGCTTAGACGGGCTGACACAGAGAGCACAGAGTGTGTTTATGGGTGTGTGTCCTGCATGTGAACATGTCTCACGTTCGTACGCATGTTCATCCAACGTTTGATTTAGTTGCAGTTATTTGCGCACTGATAACAGAAATCTAACATATTGCATTTTCAGTACAAAGAAACGGCTGAAATACCTTCAGCACATCGTGCAAGGCTGTAAAATCTGCTTAAACTACTAAAAACTAGGCAAAAACTTTGCAGGAAAAATGTGCTTTGTAGGAGATTTATCACAATATTTTGCAGTATTATTGTGATAAAAATAAAAGTGATGATAAGAACTATTTATTACTTATTGTTTTAAGTGACTGTATTGCTGTGACTTTATGAGAGAGCATTAATAATCCCACAAATAAAAATACCAAAGTTATTTAGGAGAACAGTCATATAAAGAAGTGTCATTTATATCATTAAACTGCTCACAATAACTGCATCTAATCATATTTTCAAATGCTTTAATGTATGTTTATTCTCTTTATTTGAAGATGTAGCAGTTGTTTGCTTAATCAGAAAGTTAAAAAAAATATATGTATGAGATTCTGACTATGAAATAACTTTGAGCAAAAACACCACAGTATTTCCACCAAAAGTTTAAGCAAAAATATGTAAATTTATGTAATTGTCAAAATGCTGCAAAATAATTTAACATTTTAACTATTCAAATATGTATTGTCTGCAATTTGGTTTTGATACATACACAGTTAAAAAGGGAATAGACACCTGTTAAATTTTGAAAACATGAATTGAGCAACATATTTCAGTTTTTTATTTTGCTGTTTTGCTTTTTAAATAACAGGAAAGGGTGGCTTGCTTTAAGTTTTATCACGTATTGTTTATGTTTGCGACTGGCTGTAGTTTTAAACACTTAAATTGTCTAGTGGCTTTCTTTCAGCCAGCCCAGCAGCAGTGCACAGTAACAGGTGAGGACTGGGGGAACTACATTGCTCCCAAAAATATTCAGGCACTCTTAGACTTTCTCTGCTATCTCATTCAAAAAACTATAAACCATGTTAATAACAATTATAACAATTTATAATTTAAAGCCAATTTAAAGCCTAACTTTTCTATTTAAGATTTTATGTCATTAGTTGCCTTTGCTGACATTATATTTTTTTTGTCATTTTGTGTCATCATATCAAATTTTCACTACATTAACTTCTGGGGAAAAAAAACATACAATTTTATATTAATACCTAGAAAAAATATTAGAAATCAATCATGTTCAACATCACCATGGCAGAAGATAGAGAGGGGATCTGGGAGGTTTGTTGCAGATACATGGCTCTGAATATTCTTAGACACTCCTCACACAATCTTAATGAGCTTTTTGAATTATTTCTATTAAAAATATGGAACCATAACATCAGAAGCAGAACCACCAGATTGTTCCACAGTTTCCGCCTCAAGCTGCCTTCTGTTAAGGTTATGCTCTAAATATAGTTATTTTCACGTATAATTTTGTGTTAAAATGTTTTATTGCCTTATTTATTCTTTTTTTTTTTACACCAATCTGTTGAAATATCCCAGAGAAAAATATCTTGTGGTTGCACACTATTAGCTAAAAAGAGAAATTACAGTTTAATTTCTGGTTCAGTGTTTGTCTTTAAGAAACTACCAAGGTCATAAAAATACATTTTTGTAAATTTATTTCACACAGCAGAACACTGAAGCCCAGATCATGAAGCACATTTTCCATATTAAGCTGAATTGTCTCTATGCAATATTTAAACATTTACTTTGTTCAATTTATTATTTAAGTTTTGATTGTTTATAGTTTTTAATTATTTGTATATTACTAAAATAATATATTCTTTATTTATGAAACAGAATATAGCACTAGACTTCTTAGTATTCTTACAGAAGGTATGAACATTTTTATGCATTGCAGATTTATCGGACAGAAAATAAATACAATGAATGCAATGAGAAATGTAGCATAGCTAAATTATGTTGCATATTTTAAAATATAGAGCAGCAAGGTGCAGTAGGTATCTGTTGTTTTTCAGCTAAACATCAATGGACACAAAATGCACAGTGAAGTCAAGTACAGATTTCTCCTCTACTTGGTTTATTTAGCTATTTTTATTGTGTAAAAAGAGTCTGTGCAGCAGTGATAAAAGCAGCAGTTCCGACAAACTATAACTTATATGATACATCTGTTGCTATTTTTTGATTGAGGATTCAGTTCTACACCCTTAAAAGCTGAGACAACTTACACAAACTTTTCTAAACCAACCAAAGAAATCAGAAAATGTGTTTGAAAATGTGTTAGGCACAAATAAAAAAAAAAAACAAACTGCACTATATCTAGCAAAGTGCAGTCCCAACACACTCCTGTCATTTTGTCATCTTGCTATGGATGGACGAAGGTGATATCTGAGCTACTTCAAGAGACAATGTGAAAGAAACGCAGAGGGGACCTTTCTGTGTTTGTTCTGTTTACATTTACTTACTAAAATGTAAAAAAAAAAAAAAAAACTGTTAGCCCTTTGTTTTCTTAAATCTTGGAGGAGATGTTTCAGTAAGTGAGGCCTAGACGTTGCAGTCTGTACCGTCGCTGGACTGGCACAGAAACGGCTGTTAGAGGCTAAACAGCAGGTCAGAGCTGATCGAGCCGAAAACACTCGCTCCACATTTCAGATGTTATCAGGTACGAACGGCTACCACATTATTATTTTAAATGCTAAAATTAACATAGATAGACATATATTATATTCTTTAAAAGCTGTCGCTTTGAAAGACTTTATGCCTCGATGCTTCATCCTTTTGCAGCAACAACATAAAAAACCTGTTCCAGCACACAGTGGATCCTGACATCTACAGACATCTAAAATGTTTGGCGTTTTTAACAATTATTTTTCCCCAATTAGATATACATTTTCAAATCATCTGCCTAAGTTATAAGCCCTAAGCATATTCTCTATTTATAATTACTTATGATTTGCGAAAGTTGTGCTTATAATATGTGTTGTTTCTATTGTTTATTTGTTGGATTGAAAAATATTTTTAGGGGAACTCTGTGACGCTTTTGTAAAGACAGCAAAAAGCGAAACTTTTGGCAAACTCTGGCACATTTACTAAGCTGTTTATTAAAATGTTCTGCTCCTGTTAAATAAACAATTATAATCCTATTAATTGGAAGGGTATATATGCACAAAATAAATACATTTTAGGTAAATATTTGTAGTTTTGCCAATATGTGTATCATATCACCAAAGAAATGAGTTAAAATTATTATTTTTAACAACAGTAATCTCAACTATTAACTTTTAATTACTTTTCAATGTTATACATTTATCCACAAAATGGAAAAATATTCTACAAGCTATTCTAAAATCCCAAATAGCAAAAATACACACAATTATCTAATCTCAAAACAATATATATTTTAATAACATATTATTGTAATTTGAGCACAATTAATTTTAATCAGCACATTAGTTATTGCTCCTTAGTTTTTGTTTGTGTACAAAGCTGTTTATCTCAGCTTTTCACAATAATTTGCATGTACCCAGGCACACAAATTGCAACTAAAGATATAAACTTACACAAGGCGTATTACATAAACTCAGAGATGTAAGGCAGGTGCTCTCACAGTATTGAAAGCACAGCTAAAGTCTGTTTGATGCACATTTTAGGTGCTGTTTAGTATCACCTACAAACTTAATAAACCTGTAGGTTGGTAAATAATCCAATGACTTTAACTTAGAGATATAATGAAGACAGGAATATAAGTAAAAAAGTAAAGGAAAAGAAAAAAAGGAGTGGTTGCAAAGAAAAAGAGCTAAAACCTAGAAGTTTGATTGGCTGGGTTCGTGTACGCTGTATTTTCTCATAAATGTGAATTAGGTATGACATTTGTAATGACGAAAATCCCTAGGAACACTCAGTGCTTATTTCTTTGTTTTTGAAGGGTAGCATTCATCCTGGCAAAGGGAGGCCTGTGACTTAGTCTCAGTCCGAAAAAATGGCCATTGATCAAAGCAAACAGTCCCAAATGAGAAAAGATTCATCTTCTTTAAAATGCTAACTCCCTCTCATGCTTTAAAACTCAAAATAATTTGCTGTAAACTGTCTTTTTGCAGCAAAAACACACAAACTGCAAGTAAATCACCCCTAAAAGGAAGTGCAGCTCCCTTCAACAAGCTAATACAATATAGCAAGTGTATTTCCAGACAGGAAGAGTAACTTTTATTACAAATATTATAGAGTTACTGACCCTCTTGTGTTGTCTTCCTCACTCAGACGACTTCTCCTCTGTTGCCGTCTGTACCGCAGTCCTCAAAAGAGCTCTCGAATCTGTTGGAAAAAAAAGAAAAATAAGAGAAAAGACACAACACTACCCTCTGCTGGAATACAACCGGAATTACTTGATATTTTTTGTATGTAATAGCTTGTTTAAACGTCATTTTTTTAAATCAGTTTGATAAAATAATTCACACATGAATAAAGGGAAATATCAATTTATCCTTAATGTGGTTTAAAAGGAGAGGTTAAGAGTAAAATTAAAGCCTGAAGGTGTGTTGAATGGAGTCATGGTGTCATCCTTTTCTTATGCGGACAGTCTTCTTCCATCCCTCATCATCAGCATCATTTCCTACAGATGCTCCGCCGCGTTAGCTTCGACTAAACGGGGACACTTTCAGACCGGAGAGCCCTACTGGCGTCTTTAAACTATATTATAAAAGTATGATTCTTGGCGTAAAATAATACTTAAAAGACGAATATAGACAGAAGCTTCTCTTTAGCTAGGTTAAGTTAAGCTAGTGGTTAGCAAGAGGACCGTTTCCAACGGCTGCGGCACGCGCCACATCCCAGCCGCGACAGGTCTCTAATGTTAAAACAATTTTATAAGCTCACTTGTGTCTCCATTTGGTTTTTCTAGATGCCCAGCGTGACGGTGAAGGATGTCAACCAGCAGGAGTTTGTTAAGGCATTGTCAGCTTTCCTTAAAAAGTAAGTAAAACAAAGCGTAAAGCCAGACTTTCTGTGTCACTAACTGCCAGTCCGTCACCCAGTCTGATGTATGCTAACTCTAATGACATAACAAGCATTATGGGATGTCTGTTTCTTTGTTTATATATGGGAGGGAATATTAAAAGATATATTTTTAAATAAACAAATTCTTCACTATTATTATTATTATTATTATTATTATTATTATTATTATTATTATTATTATTATTATTATTATTATTATTATTTCCTAAATATTTCTCTCAATGGTTTGTTTACAAATCGAAGAAATTTGTATTTGTAGACTTTATTCTCTTTTTCCTTGTCAAAAAAGTATCCATTCATCCAATTCAATTCAGTTTATTTATGTAATTCACAACTCAAGGTACTTAAATGAAGTTATTTTTATTGTTACGCATACATTCTAATTGATCCTAGTTATCAAACAGTGCAATAAACTCAGGTAATTATTCAAATTAGTTTAAAAAGTTTTCTGTCTAAGGAATCTCACCAGATTGTAGCAACCTGAAAACTTGCAAAAAGTGAAATGATTTGAGCTACAAAGTTTTTTTTTTTAGAAAGTATAGTACAGAATCCATGTTGTTTATATAATCTTTACTGATTCTCAATAAAACAGTATTTGTTAGGTGAAACTTGATTCAATTTTATTAATTTGCTGTTTTTAAGGACATTGTTCAACTATTTAATAAAATATATTTTTTTATTTCTTTAGTTCTTTAGTATACATCTTTTGGACTCCATTATGGTAAACACTCTGTCTTTTGTCTTGTTTGTGAGTAGATTTAGTAACTCTCAGTTGCTTTCCATGCAATTGTCATTGATTTTGCTCTCATTTCCCCTTAATAAACGGTCATCTAGCAGCAATAAAACATAAAATATGGTCTTGTTGTGAACTGTAAAGCATAAATAAAGTATTTTATTTATTTTAGAGGACATTCATCCCCTTTGTTTCTTTGCTGATTAACATAACAATACACATCTATGCAGTACATCACATAATATTTATCCATATTATGCTAAAACAAAATTTCAGATCTGGGAAACTAAAGGTCCCAGAGTGGGTCGACACTGTGAAGCTGGCCAGACACAAGGAGCTAGCTCCCTGCGATGACAACTGGTTTTACACCAGAGCAGGTTGGTTACTGTTCACCCAACTGGACTGGGCCACACGCTGTACCAACTTCAATTTTAATTGATTATTTGGATAATTCATTTTTTCTTCTTTTCTGTGTTGGAGTTCTCATAAAATTACTGCTTCATTATCCTAATATTACAACTGTATTCTTGTAACATTAGGATTTTATGTGGACTTTGGACCTAGAATCCAAAGTCCACATAAATAGAAGGTTGTCAAACAAGATGGCCGCCCTCTTAAGTATGGAAACCCAAGGAGGACATAGGCGGAAAAGAAACAAATCTTCCAAAACTTAAACCTTCAAAACACAAAAATTTGATTAGGTCAATAAGTTCAATTTATCACCCAGAAATTGCTATAAATTGTATTGAAAGCTTTAATAAAATACTCCATCCATCCATATTTAAGTAATATTTTATATGTTTTGTTTTTAATTTTGTCACTTTTGGACCTCCGTTGATGTGTTTAAGTTAGTCCAAATGTGCATTTTGGGGTTTGTAATCAGATCTTAACAGTAACAATATAAATAATTGATTACAATAAAGCAAAACAGAAAGACAATCATTAGTGAAGTTAACTATTTACGCATCCTCTCTTCACTCACTACTAAAGAAATTAAACTTATATTTGTCCAGGTATAATTTTAAATGTGAGGATTTATTTGATATAAATTGGCTTTAACATAATGAGTTGATGTTTAATTTCCCTTTATTTTGCATCCTGACAGTCAGGAAACAGCCAGTACATATTTATTTTATTTTTCCCGCCTCTCTAGCGTCCACAGCCCGCCACCTCTACCTGCGAGGAGGAGTGGGAGTGGGCGCCATGATCAAGATCTATGGAGGCCGCCAGCGGAACGGCGTATGCCCCGCCCACTTCAGCGTGGGCTCCAGGAACGTAGCGAGGAAGGTCCTTCAAGCCCTGGAGGGCCTCAAGATGGTGGAGAAAGACCCCAATGGGTAAGACAGGAAAGAAAAGAAAATCTTGATCAATAGTTTGTCAATCTTTATCAAAGTGTGGATGCTTTTTCACTCATTCTCTGTCCAGTTATTGACTCTTAACAACGGAGCATTAGTGCCAGACTAAGAGTTTTTTTGTTTTTTTTAATTATAACAATAAAGGAATCAGTGTCTAATCTTTAACATTTAATCTTACAGCGGTCGTCGACTTACTCCTCAAGGTCAGAGGGATTTAGACAGAATCGCTGGACAGGTGAGGTTTTCCATGATAAATATATTTTGAATTTTATTCATATGTATAAATGTATGTGCTGCTTTAATGTGTGAAGCAACTTAATTGT
Organism: Poecilia reticulata; assembly: GCF_904066995.2. Classification (NCBI taxonomy): domain Eukaryota; kingdom Metazoa; phylum Chordata; class Actinopteri; order Cyprinodontiformes; family Poeciliidae; genus Poecilia; species Poecilia reticulata. The sequence continues at coordinate 17,504,838 of NC_088840.1, forward strand.
GTAAAAAAAAAGTTTGCTTCTGAGTTTTTACACTGCAAAAACACAAAATCTTACCAGATGTTTTTTTTGTTGTTTCTAGAGGAAATACCTTTTTCAGCAAGACATAGGAGTTGATTTTAAATAAATAATTCATTAATATTGGTGAAAAAGTTCTAGTGATTATTTCACTCATATCAAGACATTTTTCCCATTTTATAAGCAAAATAATCTGCCAATTGAACTATCAGGGTTTTTTTTATTAATATTTATGAATTATTTACTTAAAATCATCTCCTCTATCTTAGTGAAAAGTTACTTTAAGTTAGTTTTGTCTTATCTCAAGGGCACTAAGATATTCCCTGTAGAAACTAACCAAAAAACATCTGGTAAGATTTTGTGTTTTTGCAGTGTATTTTTGATAGTTATTAAGTAAATGATAGAAGTGAAGTCTTGTTTTATCAGGCTTCAGTTAGTTGTTTAAGATCAACTAACTGAAGCCTTTGTGCCCAATTAGCGATTGTGTATTATTGTTAAATTCTGAAATTAAAACACTGTATTTTCAGAAATGTTTTTTTTTGTGCTACATAAAAACCAAAGTGATCATATTTTATTTTATTTGTCTTGTTTTAGAGAAAGATATTTTTCAGAAAAAGATGTAACAACCTGTGGGCGCTCACTTGGCCTGTGGTATTTGCTGCCATGTTGTCTCTAAGAAACTGTTAAACCGTCTTCAGGATGTTCGACACTTTATGTTTATTGCTTTCTTGTCCTTTTGTGTGTTCAGGTCGCCTCTGCAAACAAGAAACAGCGAAGTTTACAAAGCGCCGCCTGAGGAAAGCGTCCAGAGCGCATACGGCGTGTTTATTCACTTTTTATTTGCTTGTCTTTCCATATCAGTCTGGTTCCCACTCTGTCCAAGGACAGCAGACAGAGATGCATGAGTCTGCAGTTCAGCTGAACTTGTGAACCAATATAAAGTATAAACAAGCATTAGCATGTTAAAGTTGTTGCTCTCCACCAAGAAGCTGTGAAAACCGGAAAATAAAACAATTGCAACGGACCCAGAAACATGTTTTACTCTTTCGAACAGCTTTGTCTGCAGAAAATTATGCATATTGTTGATTTAGCTACAGTAAAAGCTGTTCAATACATTTATTTGACCTGTCAGCACAAATACCTGGTGATATGTTTTACTGTGGAAATATTCAAAACATGTTACATTGCATTCTGAGTAAAGATTAAAAAAATTTGTTTTAATTTTGAATAGTCAAAGGAGAAGAATAAAAATAAATAAAAAAACTACAGAAGTAGTGTTTAAATGCAATAAAAAAAACCTGAAGGGAAAAATTTCATGTTAAAAGATTTATCATTGTAGCTTTTTAGTGTATAAAATGCAGTTAAAATAATCTTTTTTTGCAACATGTCATGTTTCAGATCATCTAGTAAAGAATTCATAAGCCTGTCATACACCTGGTTCTTCAGTCAGAGGCATCTACACAGCATCTGTAATACAGACTGCTGCAGGAGACATATGTATAGAAGTTAAATTTAATTAATTTACCTTTTGAACTAATAAAGTAGCATTTGTATTAAATATTTATTGCTTGAACAAAATGCAGACAATAGAACAGAAACTTTGAACAAATTTTTATTTAACATAAATAAAAAAAAATGAAGGTAAAAAAATATGTAACAGGTTTAGAAATTTTTTTATACAACTATTTACAGGATCCATAATCCGCCTGTAAAGTAACTTGTGAAATTGAATTGAAATTTCTAACATAAAGGAGAAAAAAAAACAAAACAATTACAAACCAGTGACTTCATCCGTTCTCTCAATGAGAGCGAACTTGTGTTCATAATAGTAGCTCACGCTTTTTTCTAGTACTGAAAGATTTAACAATGAGGAATCGGCGTTCATGAAACGTTTTTTTATTAAATACAACCTTGCCCTATAAAACCTTAGAGGTAGTACACCTGAGAGAGACGAGAACAGCGTCCTTCCTGTTCATCCACCTCCAGCTGTTTAAAAGCCCAAACGCGTTTCTGTTAGTTGGTTGATTAGACATTTATTGTTCAAATATACAAAAAGACTTAGAAAGGACTGCATGGCAGGATCAGTGAGCCCTGCAACAAGAAAATGCTCCTTCATCAGCCGTAAAATGCACACACAGGGGGAAAAAAAGATAAACAGAAACGTCAGCGGGGTAAAAGCACTCGGATCATCACAAATAAAAGTAGAAACATTTAACTGGCTGCAGGCAGGACGCACTGATGGAGGACTATTAAAACTAACATTCTGGGGATAAATAACAGCAAGACCTAAAACACTGAAGTCCCTGCTCTCTGGAGAAGAGTTAAAATGTAGCTGCTCTACAATGTACACAAGGTGCTTTGGGTGTGACAGGAAGTGGAGCCGTGTCCCGTCTGAGTAGGTCGTGTCAAAGTAAGGTGCTGAATGAATCCTTCTCGTTCTGCCGACGGCTCCGTCTCCCACGGCTGGTGAGCTCCGTCTGCGGGCTAAAGACACCTTGAAAGAGCGTGAAACAAACGCTACAACTGTCCAGGAAAGGCATGAGAAGACAACCTGCCCATGATTTGTTTATAAATTAAACTCCACAGAAGATGGCTTCTTCGTGACAGAGCGGTGATGTGTGTGACTAGAGTTGCTAGTTTAAGTATCGGCGGCACCGCCTGGCGCCACAGTTGCAGTGCAGCTTGTTGTCGTCGTCCTCGATGGGGAACTTGTAGTCGTAGGTGAGCTCCTCGCCGCGGTAGATCTTCCTCAGGGCGAAGATGACGATGTGCTTGCGGCCGTCCACGTTGATGACGCGGGAGTAGCAGTTTGGCTCGCACGAGTGGTTGATGAAGCGAGCGGCGTTGCCCTGCATCGTGGCGTCCACCACGTCAAAGTCGTCGATGCGGAACATGTAGCAGCCGATGCCCTGGAGTGAAACGACAAGTGAGGAAAGTCTGTAATTTCAAAAAGCAAGACGCATTCTGTGTCTTAGTGAGTTAAAATCTAACTGCGGACCACTTCCGGTTCAGGCTTGTGGGAGCTACGTATTTCAATTCTCTATAGAATCTATTTTTGTTCTACAACTCTTAACTTTTCAGGATGTTGAAAAAGTTGCACAAGCAACAAGAAGGAAACTGGAATCCAAAGTCTTAAGTTGCTTCAAGAGTTTGGGGGAAATTCCCAAGCAGCTGGAGTCGGTGGTTAACGGTGTAACAGGAAATTATGATTTAATAATTCAGATGGATTCTGCACCAGCAAAACGTGGCAGCATCTGCTTTAATTACAGCGAGGAAGGCGAATATAAAGAAAATGAGACACATCAATAAACACAAGCTGAACTGATTGCCTCTTTAGAATAAGAAAAACCCCCATAAAAGACAAGAAATTGTTTCTGCTCTGTCGCGTTTTCGGCCATCAGTCTCTCTACATAGGGAGCTTCCTGTCTTCAATCAGCAGCTTTATTCTCTGGACTTGTTTCCATTTGGCAAACGTCATTTGCATCACAGCAGGAGGTGAGACAATTTTAACACGCAGATATGTTCATGATGCAGATATTTATGAATAATTATGAGAACAAAATGCATAAACTCAACTAACAAAACTGTAATTCTCCCTCGATGTGTGAATTTTGAACCGATAATTTTATTTCTACAACAGAGAATTAGGGCCAGGCTAAGAAAAAAAAAAACTAATTACTACAAGAATAAAGTCTTAATATTAAGAGAATAAAAATCAATATGACGCTTAGGAGTATAAAGTTATATGACAGTAAATCATATTACGAGAAAAAAAGTTGAAATAATACAATAATAAAGAATCCTAACAATATGAGAATAAAGTCATATTACCAAAATAAAGTTGTAATGAGGAAAAAAAAAAAGAAAAATCGTAAAGTTATATTAGCGGAATAAAGTCATAATATTACGAAAATAAAGTTGTAATATTAAGAAAAAAATCCATGAGAAATTTTTTTAGAATAAAGTCACAAAATTACCAGAATAATAATATAATAACATGATAATAAAGTGGTAAAATAAATTCACATCACCGTAATAAAGTCGTAATAACATGGGAATAAAGCAATATCACCAGAATAAAGCTGTAACAATGCAATAATAGCCATACAATAAAAAGGCGCAAAAGTACTTTAATAAAGTTTTAATAGGAGGAAAAAAAAGTTAAATAAACGTAATATATCCAGAACAGTTGCAATTTTAGTAGAATGAAGCAGTAGCGTTATAACTTTAAAAATTAAAACTTCGTCTTGTGAAGTTACACCTAGATCATAATTTATCTTTTAACACGTCAACATCAGATTATTATCAGTAGCACGATTTGAAATGATGGTGCAAACAAATATGATTGTTTCAAAGAAAGAATCAAGTCAGATCTTGATAGCCAACGAAGCTTTGATCTCAATAAAACAACTTTTTTCCAACTTTCTTCTGATAAATCTTTATTCTAAGATTATGACTTTAATCTCTTAGTCTGGTCCCGGCACTCGGGGTCAGACTTTAATTTGTCTCAGAGATTCAATTTAAACCTGATTACTTGAACTGAACGTTTGCCAATTACTGCGGTTGCTATTTATATATAAATACAATTTTCCATTTTACGTCAGGGGACAGAATGAGGAAAATGTCTTGCACACCTTGCCGTCGTAATATTTCTCCCGTTTATCGGTCAGGACAGCTCGGATGACGGTGCCGGCGTACTCGATCACCATCTCTCCAGCATCGATGTTCCTCTTGCAGAAAAGTCCACGGCCGTGAATCGGAGATCTACAGTGCAAAGATGGAAGAAAGATTTGTCGTGTTCTAAAAAAACATCAGGAGTTTATTCAGACGTTTCTCCTGTATTTACCTGTAAACGCCCACTGCTTCTTTGGAGATTTTCTCCAGGTGTCTGAACCGCATCGCCATGGGAAGCTCGCTGCTGGTCGCTCGTCTAGACGAGTTAAAGACGAGTTGAGGTCAAAGCCAATCAATAGCAGATGTTTAATGAATAGCAGAGATTTAACCAACTAACCTGGAGGCTTTAAGTGGGAATTCATCATCGTCTTCATCGAACGGGGCGATAAACTCTGGGAGCGGTCTGTGCTGCGAAGCCAGGAAGTTGAACATATCAAACGTTGCTTTCCTGGTTAGAAAAACAAAAACAAAAAGCAAACAAAAGGTAAGTTGCCATTTAAATAAAATAAAAAAAAGACAAATTAAAGCCCCAATGATGTGCTTTTAAAACTAAAAGCTGCTCAGATGTACAGCAACAAGATCCTTCAGAAATTAAAATAATGACACCAATTAATTGATTTGGGTAGACCCAGCCTGTCAGGTAAAAATATTTAAAGTTTGTTTTTCTGCTAGTTTAGGACTCTGTGAAATGTTAAAACGAATGCTCTTCATGTCAGTAGATTTTAAAAAGAAACCGTTCTGGAACCGTCTCTTCTCTAAAACAAACAAAAACACAGAGGTTTGAAATAAAACAGAAATCAGATTTCATTTTAAGCCACTCAGCTCTACCTTCTTCCTTTTCTGGTTTGGAAAACCAAATTATGTGCAAAAATCAAGCAATAAACAAAGTGATATCCTAAAGTTCGATCTTTGATCTGTTAATTAAACTCAAAGCTGATCTGATTAGAGAGAGGAGGTGAACAGAAATGAGTCCAAAATAATATTCATTGTCTGTTTTTAGTTGATGTATATTGTTGAACGTAGCTGTAATAAATATTGTATGTAATTAAAAACAACTTGTTTAATTTAACTAAGGAAGAAGGAAACTGGTAAAATGTCATGTTTTCAAAAGAAATGACAATTTTCTTTAAAGCTGATGAAATAAAGATTTAAATTTGTAATAACTGAGCAATAATAGCTACTTGTTGGATTAAATGTTTGTTTTATTTTGTCTTAATTATTAAGAGCTTTTAGTGTCACTACTACCAAGTTGATCATTGATTTGCCAAGAAACTAATCCCAATTTAATATATTTTGATTGTACAACATATTGACCAAGAAAATAAATGTATTTTTAAGAATATGATATACCAAGAAAATCAAATATATCCTTCAGATTAACCAAGATATTCATCACCAAATTAGATTAAAGTTAAAGTTGCTACATTTGTGATTTTCTGACGCAGCGCACCGTGTGTAAACTTCGGCGCGGGCGCAGCCGCTCGGGTTGAGAGGAAGCTCTTCCTCGGCGTCGTCGCAGCGGTGGAAGCGGAAGCGGTGCCGCTTGCAGTCGGCAGCGCCCTCTAGCTGCTCCAGCAGGAAGGTGACAGCGTCGTGGACGACGCCCAGGACGCGCTGGCCGCTCATCACGCCCAGAGGAAGCTGCTTCAGGTGGAAGTCCGCTCGAGCGTCCAGGACGCCGTCGACCACGGCGCGCCACGCCACTGAGCGGGGAGAAGCAAAACATTTGCTTAAAATTGTAAAGTAGGATTTTAGCAAACATTTTTTTTTAATTGATTATTATGACAATTATTGGGCAGAAAACTATCGTCACATTCTGTGGATTTTTCACAAAAAAAATTTTTATGCAACATTTGAAATACCTTAAAAGACGCAAATGAACAAATAATTAAATTTGCCTAAATTCCAAAAACATAGCATATGTTTAATATACGGTTGATGATTTGCAGCAAAGGATGAATTTGCAGCTAAACAAATACTTTCAATAATCGATTAATAACTGAATAGCAACAAGTTTCTTTTTTACAACATTTGAACCAGATGAAGCTAAAACTGTTGGAAAGTGTTGGGTAGAAAATATTTACAGATAAAGTTTTTATTATAATAAAACTTTATTATAACAAAGTTACAGTTTTGCATTTTATCTTGAATGCAAAACTGTAACTCTCCAGGTGTGTGAATATTGAACCGACAGAAAATGTTGTTTCTAAAACAGAATATTAGGGTCAAGCTAACAAAAAACAATTAAATTACAAGAATAAAGTCAAAATCTCAAGAAAATAAGGTTGGAAGACTGTAAGTTGAAATAATATGGGAATAGTCATAATACAAGAAAATTCTCATGATACGAGTAATAAAGTCATATTACGAGAGTAAAGCTCTAATATCAGAAACTAGTCACAATAAGACAAAAAAATCATAAAAGTAAAATAACAAGACAACACAGTGTTATGATAAAATTCATTTTTGACTTAATTGTTGCTCTAAGTGTGTTGTTCTTTCAGCAAATGGCCTTTTTTGAGTCTGTATACTCCTGTTCAGGGTTACTTAGTTACTAAATTAGTGGACAATTTCAATAATTGATTAATTATGATTAATCCGATTAATCATTTCAGCCTTAAAGTGAAGCAGAAGAACCCGTCCTACCCTCGATGCTGTTTGCCTTGACGCTGAAGCCGTCGTCGCTGGTGATCTCAAACCGCAGGTGAGGCTGATTCATGCAAGTCTTCTTCCTGCATTTGAGCGCAGGAGCGTCGTCTTCCGAGCTGAAACCTGCAGAATCACAAGCAAAGATGGATTCGATTTCACACACACACACTAAACAAAATCACCAAAAGATCCACAAAGAGCCGAGCGACAGACCTGTATAGGGAGCCCACTCAGAAAGCTCTCCATGTCGAGAGCTGACCCACACGTGGGTTCTGCAGCGTGAGGGACCGCCGGGTCGGGACGACGGAGCCGAACTCTCAGCCTGAGGACGCCTGAGGAACCAGGAAGAGACGAGCGGAGGGTGGAAAACAAGATGAAAAACTAAAAGAAAACCTTGTAATATGTCAAAATGCACCTCTGTGGCTGAAAATAATAACTACAAATGATTTGTAACTTATTGAAATTAACTATCTTAGTCTGGTTACGTATAAAATGCACTTTTCAAGCATTTTCAAGGTACGTTTTCCAGCACCACACTTTAGATATAACAATACAAATGAACAAAGAGGACAGTTTCAAATCACGATTATAAGATGTAATTTATTACTGCCAATAATAGTCTTGTCAGAGTATTATAGTTAAACTAAAATATATTTTAAAAATTATGTTTCTCACACTTTACGCATGACTGGTTTGAGAACAAATCACAACTTTAACAACAAGAAAAAAGAAAGGGTAACACTTTATTTGGAGGGGTGTGATGATATACATGATTTTGTAAATAATGACAATTTAATGCAAAGTTGGCATTTTTACTGGACTTTCAATGCAACTTTTAGAGCAACTTTGCATTAAAGGTGTCATTATTTACCGAATGACACTTCATGACAACTGTCATGAACATTCACAAAGACTCGTTCATGTTCATGACAGGTGTTATGTCAGTCTTATGCACACCCCTTCAAATAATGAGTCACCAAAGGAAGAAAAAAAAAATCACCTAATTTTAATAATGTTGCTTAATTTATAAAATATAAGAGGAACTTTAATTCATTTAGCCATTAAGAATAATAAATATCCATCACATTGAAACAATTCAAACAAATCATGTTAAAGTAAATTAACTTCCTGCTCAAACTAAATGATAAACACATAATATACAAGAAAAAAATGTTCTTGCCCAGTTTTCTTTCATTTAGCAAATAGAAGTAAGTGTAGCAACTCTAACTGACCTAAAATAATAAGAAAAAAAAAACGTTTGATTTAACTTCAGACAGTGAAAAAAAAATGTGGATATGTCCTTTTATTGTCTTTAAATGTCTGTTTTCATTTGTAAATAACATTTTCAAATTTAGGCTTTTAACCAAACATTAGATTGCAGTTTATTACAAAACTGTGCAGTTTGAATTTTAGGCACTTTTAAGCATTTTCCAAACCTTGAAATTCAAGCATTTTCAAGGATTTCAAGCACCCATACAACTCCTGCGTAAAACATACATCAGCAATAAGTCAATCCTCGTTTTCTAATCTGCCGAAACAGATTTTTACTGGAAACTTGTAACAGTGTTACCTGAAAGTAGATGGTGCTGGAGGAGGAGGAGGAACGGTGATCTTCATCGGCTCAGGTGCCTTCACCTTGTCCAGATCGATAACGTCGTTTGTTGTCGGCGCTTTCATTCTGACGCCGCCGGGTCTGTTGAGAAAAATCCAACCACATGTTTTACATTTCCTCTAACTTCAATCCTTTGAGAAAACCTCTGAATCGGCTCTTCTTTCTTTCTTCTGACTTTTTGAATCACAATAAGCAATAAATCAATTAATAGGAACATAAATGAGAGGAAACTCAATCATTTCCATTTGAATTATAAATTGTTTTTCTAATTTTTCCTGTCATAACACATTTTTGCAAAATGTGTTATGACAGGAATGTCTTGGATCAATGTCATAAAAGTCAGATACATACCTGAATCAGTATTACAGTTAGAAGTGGCACAAATTTGATTATTTCAGGTTGAAAAGATCAGGAATTGTAAAGAGAGAAATTGTATAAGATATGCAATTATGTATAATGTGGGACATATTTGAATGAGACAATTGGAGGCAGAACTTAATAAACTGTCTTCTTCCTGCTCCTTTTCAAACTAGATATGGGACTTTAGTTTATGTTTATTTTAATGTATATACTTTGCTTCTTATTTTTACTTGTTCAAAATAAAGAATTTATTTCACTCAGATTGCTGTGAAAAAGTTGGCTACGGGTCACATTTGGCCAAAAACTAAAGAAAGAAAAGCGGATTAGCATCTTCTTGCTGTGTGAACGTAGGCTACGGTAAGTCCATTTATTATTTAATGAAGGTAAAATGTTGCCTCTTAACTTTTAATATATTTTTAAAAATCTCTCACCTCGCTTCCTGAATTTCCTCCATTTCACTAGACGGATCCTTCAGGAAGTCAATCCTTGACTTCTTCTTGGATTGCCTCTCCGAAAGCGCAGACGCTCTCTTCACTCTGATTTGGTGGGGTGACGGATCGCCATGGAAACTACTGGGCGACTCTGAACGCCCCACTGATGACTGATCTGACTCCTGAGTGCATGGGAGCTGCGATGGCTGCCGCTGCCTGGCCTTTTGTCTGCGACTGTTGTTGAGGATGATCGGCGCCGGCCGCGGCGCCTCCATTTCCGTGGCCATCGCTCTGTTGATGATCGCCTGGGTGGTGAGGTCCTCCATCCTGGAGAAACTCGCTGGAGTAAAAGTCGGAACGCTAACGGGAACTAAAGGAGCTGGAGAGACGACGTGTTTCACCGGCAGCACTTTGACAATTACTTTTCTCTCTGGGGTTACGTGGTTGACGGGAGGAGAGACGTTCAGATCCGAAGAGCCGGGGGAAGGTTTTAAAATCACGCGCGGGACCGATGGATTTAAACCGCCTCCGCTGTGGAGCATCTTGGCGATTTGGCTAATTCTGCTGTAAGTCGGCGAATTTCCGGCAAGCGTCTGGAAAGTGTTCGATTTGGGGTCTTTGACAAGGATCTGCCCCTGTCGGTTGACGAGCAGCACCTGGCGGACAGTCGTCTGCGGGCTAGGCGAGTTCACCACCGCCGCCGCCTGCTGCGACGCCTCCGGTTTGGAGGTGTCCAATCGGATCGTGATGGATCGCCCTGGAGCGGCGGAGGGCTGTATGGGTAGCGCGTTCAAGCCGTTGATGATGATTGGCGAGGCGACGGGATGCGGGACCGCACACAAAGTGGTGGAAGACGGAGAAACGGAGGCGATGCTGACGGTCTGCCTGACTTGAGGTGCGATGAGGGTGATGTTGGGGTTCAGCTGGAGACACTGTTTGGGCAGCAGAGGCTTGGACATGGAGGCGCCGGACAGCTTCCTCTTTACAACGATAGTTTTCTTCGGCATCGTTTTGGTTTCGGATTTGGGAGAAAAATCTGGATCTTTTAAATCGTCTTTGAACACGTCGGTTGAATCGTTTGATGAAGTTTCGTCTTTGTCAGGAGCTGCGCCCTTGTTTGAGTTGACGACGTGGCCATCTTTAGCTGAAACAAAATGGCCCAACATCGGATCCAGCAGCAGTTCCTGCTGAGACGTTGGACTGTCAGAGGACAGAGGGACCTCCTCTTCCTGCAGGCACAGATCCTCACATGTGGAACTGGGCTCCAAGAAAACGGGAGGAGACAAACTCTCTGGATACTCCGGTTTGGACGTTTGCTTCGGCAGAGAGAAGATGGACTCCAGCCTCTGCAGTGCAACAGTCAGATGTTTCGTAGGTGTACCCTGAACACTGCGAGGTTTATTTTTGTCCTCCATGTCCTCCGTCTCTGACCCGCTGTCCGCCCCGTCTAACTGGGAGATCGACTGAGCTGCAGCGGGTTGATTGGCAGCGTCAGAGCCGCTCGCCGCGTTGCACACCACCGTGCGTGAAATCTTAGAGTAACGTCCGCCGTCTTCATCCTCAGAACTGTTCCCTTGATCGTCTTCACGCATCTCCACATCCCGCGGCCCGACTTCCGCCTGACCGCCGCCCAGATCCACGTTCTCGGCAAGCAGAGCCTCGTCGAACTCCAGCTTGGTGCCCAGCATGGACGCCACGGCTACGTCCGCGTCGCTGTCGAACACGGTGTACGGCAGCTCCTGAGACATCAGCTGAGCCACTTCCTCCTCCAGGTTGTCGGGGGCGAGCGAGATCCCGTTCGTTGTGGCAACAGCGGCGTCTTCTGCCTCAGATGACGCCAGGAAGTCTTGTGGGACCTCCGCCGTCACCGGAGCAGTGATTTTAAAGTTCTGGGTTCCTCTGGGGGACTGGGAGACGCCGCCTTGGCAAGGAGAAAAACCTCCACAGACGCTGGACCTCGGAGGGGAGTTCCACACGGGGGAGGTTGAGTTTTGCCTCGAAAGCGGAGGAGAGGCCGATCCAACGGTCATCGATCTGGGAGGGGAGCTGAAGAGAGCGCACCGGGAGCCGACAGAGCCCCCGGGACGGACGCTCATTGCCACAGACGGGTTGTTTTCTGTCGGCGAGGAGCTGCGGCGGCTCCTGGAGGACAGCCTGCGAGGCCGCCTGGTGTCGTCCAGGTCCCTCAGGGTGAGGATGTGATGAGACTTGTAAGAAGCAACTCCTGAAATCAAAGGCACAAAAACTAAACAGAAGAAAAATATTCTGGTTCCTACAAAAACAAATCTAAATTACAGATTTTTTACAGTCGTTTAAAAACATTCTGGATATTTTAGTGTAAAATATCGGCTTCAGGATGAACTTTTTTTCACACTCGTAGTAGATCTGGTAGATTCAGTTCAACTTAAGACCAAACTAGAAACATTTTTCCATTGTTCGTTTATTTTTTTCCAGATTGAAGACCATACTACCCATAGGTTGAATAGGAACTCAAACTGTTTTAAAAAGTCAGACTGACCAGGAGATGGGAGCGGTCGTGATGATCCTCCTGCTGGTCTTCTGGTCTGTGTGTAACCCGGACTCCTAGGCCCGGGTGTGTTGTGCGTTTTAGAGTTTGGAGACGAGTTTGTGGACTTTACTGGGCTGGAAGAGCAGCTCAAGCGATCTGGAGACTCCACATCTGCTTGTAAATACAACATATTATCGTTATTAAACCACAATAAACTAAAAAACACATGTTATATTGTCAGATGATGTTATAAAAATAAAATCTTTCAGTGTTATTTTGAGACTGGAGCAACCTGCTCACCTCGGTGGCGACTGGGACTGTGGACTATGGTGTGGTTCTCCTCTCTGTCCATCCTCAGGTCTTGTTCCTCACCAGGGAGAGGTGTGCTCACCTCTGTCACCTTACAGGTGTACTTACAGCGTTTTCGGGGGTCCACTGTGCTCCAGTACAACCGAGAACATCTACAGATTGAAGGCAGAGAAACCTGGTTTAGACAAAATACTGCAAGTGAACTTGCAATAATCTCCACACAAATTCACATAATTTTAAACACTGATCCTCTAAAACAAATATCAACTTTGGGGGGAAAAAACCCACTAGATTTTGTAAAAAATATAGAAACTAAATCAATATGATGAACTACAGGAAATGATGGAAAACCCCATAGGAATTTGTAAAAATAGTATTTTAAATACTGGTACCACAACCAGTACAAAAATGCCTCCAAGCTCCCTAAAATATCTAAGTTTGACTTTATATCAGAAATAAGAACTTACTGATAACCAACAGGATAAAGCATCCTCCCGTTTGACGACAGCTCTGACAACACACCGAGTTTCTGGATCTGTAGAGAGCCTAAAAACAAAGCAGAACATTTAGCACAATAATTTAAATACCATTGCAGGATAATTGTTTTAGTAGTCAATTATTTTGATGATTGATCAGATTTTAAAAAGTCACGTTCTGCAGATTTTTTATTTAATCACTCAAGCTTTCTTTATACAATATTAAATATATTAAAAAATTCAAATAAACAATGAAATTCCTTTTTATATATAAGAAAATAAACTTTTTATTGCCTAGAATGCAACATTTCTAGCTATTAAAAATATTTAAATCAACATGTGAAAAGTTCAGCCCTTTCTGCTCGACTTAATGTCAGTACAGTGTATTTTATTATTATGACAAAATTTAAATTAGGTGATTTAACTTTGCAAATATTTCTATCCTGAACCACTAAAGAGTTTTTTTTTCCCTTTACCTTAAATGCAAAATAATGTCATTTTTATCCAGATTAATTAATACCATTACTGTACTTTCAGCAAGTGTAATTTTTTCAGTCTGTGTACTAAATTACTAAATTAGTTGACAATTATTTCAATAATCGATTAATTAGATTAATTGTTTTCAGCCCCATAGCAGTACTTAAAGAAAATACTTGCATTCTGACATCAATATTTTTAAAGGCAGCAATTATAGAACAAAAACCTCTTACAGTTTTGTCCATTTTGTTTATTAGGGATTCCTGTTGGCAGCAAATAATATTCAGTTTGCAAAGAAGAATAAACCAACACACATTTAATCTCACCTATTGTCATGTTTATACTTTCTGGCTCAAGGCCTGTAAGGAACTTTCTTCTCAGATTGATTCCCTCAAAGTCCACATAGACCCGGCGAGGGACCTGGAACCCGCTCCCCGACACCATCTAGAATCAAACAATCACTCATTTTAATTACAAAAGGAGGGAGAATTAAGATGACTTTCTTCCTGTAAATATTAATGAACTGAAAGGAAAATCGACTCTCATCCCCTCCTCACCTTTGCGCTAACAAGATCCCTGTGTTTGTAGCAGTACACCTTCCTGTCCTGCTGGAACACACACTCGTCTGCACGAGCGCACATGAAGTGGTAATTACTCAAGCAGGTGGCAAGGCAGCAGCCCACTGTGGCTCCACACTGTCCACAAAGATCACAGCGCTGGATGAAGAAATATAAACAAAAAAGAGATATTAGAACTGCAATACAATACAGTACGAGCTGTGTTAGCATCTCTGGCATAGAAACCTGAATGAAAAGTGGTCTGGCTGGAGAAATTTATTTTTCTAAGTTCAGATATAGATCAATATAGCAAGAAATAACATCCAGAATCCATCCAAATAATATTCAACATCACACTTTCCTTTTGCAAAATCCACACAAGACTGTAAGAACCAGACCATTATCACCGTATATCAAGGGTCTGCAACCTCAGTCCAGCTAAAAAAAAACTTTTTTTTATAGCTTTAAAGCTTCAAATGTTACATAACTTTTTGTGAAAAGGCAACTAAAAATGTTTTAATAAATATGTAAAATAACATTTTTGGTCATTTTTAATAAAGCCAGTATTTGCTTTCTGTTTTTAGGTTTTAAAACATTTAAGAAATACAAAAAAAATGGCTAAAAGGAAATAATGAGGAAAAAGTAAAATATTACTGATAATTGTGTCATTCTGTTGTGGAAATTTAATTCAGAATTTATTCCATACATAACTAAAAAAAACCAGCTAAAATCTGCATTTTTATGTCAATATATTTTTTTTGAAATTGTTGGTTCTTAGTCAAATTATTACCGTATTTTCCGCACTATAAGGATTATAAGGCGCACCTTCAATGAATAGCCTATTTTAAAACTTTTTTCATAAATAAGGCGCACCGCATTATAAGGCGCATGGAATAGACGCTACCGTTACGATTACCACCCGTCCCGAACCTATACGTGACGTGATTTGTTCCGTTCTCTACAAATATGGATGTGTAATAATAAAGAATTGGTCCCCGAGTACTTTATATAGCAGGCTGCCCCAGTCGTTGTTTCACTCACGGTGTTGGGATATTGTGCCCAACTGCTTTCTGGGTAACACAGGCCAACCGACACGCTGCCGCCGCAGTCCCCCCCCCAGCTTTAAATGTATAGGGGCTGGTCCCTTGGCAACCCTAGTCGAAGCACCCCGGATAAATATCTAAAGCCACTTTGTTGACATAAACAATGTCAACAAAACAGTCCGACTCCGGTCGGCGAGGAGAGCCTTTGGCAACTGGGCCGGGGCGTGGCCGGACGATGGTCACCCTTCTCCTTTCGCGCACAGCATGTTCGTGGAGAACGTGGTGCTAAATGACCTGCAGACGACCTGATTATCAGGTTGGTAGGTAGATAGGACAGTCAAACTTTATTAACAAACCAGTTTTTTGACAACTATCCCAGCATGCACCGCACGCTTCTTCTTCTACGGAGAAAATGAAGTCGGCGGCTGCTTACCGTAGTTGCTAGACCTGTTATGGCTCAATATTGGTCCATATATAAGGCGCACCGGGTTATAAGGCGCACTGTCAGCTTTTGAGGAAATTGAAGGTTTTTAGGTGCGTCTTATAGTGCGGAAAATACGGTAAGTAAGATTGCAGATCCTTGGCATATGTTAACAGTTTGTCCTAATTACCAAGTGGCGCCCCCTTGAGACAGCACTGTGCACTTGAAGAAGAGCGCTGTTCTGCTCGTAGACCTCTGCAGACCACAGGCAGCAGTTGATATGGGCCCATTCATTCTGCCCCAAGTACAGCAGGCGCCCTGCGTCCTGTCAGGACAAAAACACAAGTAAAAGCTAAGGACATTTTCAGCATCTAAGGCAGGAAAAAGATTTCTGTAGAAACTCACGCTGGGAGTAGCGTCTCCATATTGCTGGCACAGAGCACACTGCCTCAAATCCTTCATCTTAGTCGTATCTGGAATAAAAAATTAACACATAAACCAGAGAAAACAAACAGCTAAACGCCTCATTTTAGAGGGGGAACATGATTCTCTACCTTGTGGACACTCGGGGGCACCGATCGTAGAACGAGCGTCCCATGTAGCGACTGATGGCGGCGTGGCGGCGGTCTGAGCCTCCCTGGTGCGGTACGCTCGCTCCATCCACTGAGCGTAGCTGTGCTCCTTTGAAGGAGGAAGCACGGCCTCGGGAAGCATGCCACTGAACAGCAAAAACAATGCAGAGAGCTATGAAACAGCTGCTTTAAAAATAAAATAAAAAAAACGTTAGCTAATATTTGCTGAGTGTGCTCACCTTGGCAACTCTTCAGAAAAGTGGTGGCACGAAGAAAACCAGCTGAAAACCTGTTTCATAACCTGCCATAAAAACAATTTAAGTTTAAATATGAGATGATTTTAAACAAACAGCCTCATGTTTCTGCCATGCAAGCCAAGGATACACAATGAAAACAATCATACGGCTTAAAGATGAATTTTTTCATCCAAGATCTGATCTTTGTCAATTTTTTTTTTTAAATAAAAAGAAAAAACAATTACAAATGACAGAAGATATATAAATAAAAAAGTGCTTTCTGTGTGAATGATGGAGTATTGGGGCCAAGCTAAAAAAATTTTTCCTTAATTACGAGAAAATAGTCATAACATTAGAAGAATAAAGATGCAATTTTACCAGAAAAATATGAGAAAAAGTAGTTTTAATGAAAAAAGTTTCTATAGTTACCAGGATTTGACATGACCAGTTTATTCATTTTGGATAATTACTTTAGAGGTCCTGCTACTACTAATAATTTGATGCTGATGTGTTAAAACTGTAAAACTGACACCAAATTATAACAAGATGCTCAACATTCCTCATTTAAATTTTGTGTCAAATAAAATTACTAAAATTATTGTTGGATTATTTTGACATCATTCTTGAAATTTTTAAATATATAAAACATATTCTAGCTTGGCCAATAATAATCTGTAGTTGATGTGAATTGAAAATCTAAATAAAAAGAAGCTGTATAACTCACTTGTGAAACAAGATGGCCGCCTAAGTGTGTGTGTGTGTGTGTGTGTGTGTGTGTGTGTGTGTGTGTGTGTGTGTGTGGGGGGGGGGGGTGGGGGGGTGTCCAAAAATGAATTCTTCAAAAAGACTAAAATTGATTAATTTGATTGATTAATTGATAGAAATGATTTATTGGTCAGGTCTAAAACAAATTGGTAAAAAGTAAAAAGGATAAAACTAAAATAAGGTAAAAATATTCAGAGAGAGAAGGGAAGAGGAGGGAGCTCACCTGAACGTAGCGCTCTTTGGACCGATTCGTTGGCCTCTGATCCTCAGGAAGAACTTCCTCTTCCTTCTGCCATTTTTTCATCACAGCAGCAACATCACAATGAAACGCTTTCTGAGAGAGAAATGACAAAACAGGAATCAACAAGAATACAAAGCAGAAGACATGAAGATGGAGATGAGAGTTCGACAAAGTTCCTTCATGTCAAAATTCTGTGGTTTTCCAGAAGTAAATTTTTTTAGTCAAATTTAAGAATTTTCTACTCAGTAAAACTTCAGAATGAATTTACTACAGAAACGTCTGCAGATGTCGGCATGTAACAACCAGCAAAAAAAATAATAAACAGAAAGAAGGGAAAGTAGAAAAAGGAAGGAGAGGTGGATGACGAGATAACAGGGAAGATGGAGGGATGATACCGGTAAATGCTCTGATGGGCGAGGAAGAAATAGGTAAGCAGACTGACTGACGGACGGGTAGACAAGGTGACAAGGATGGATGGATGGATGGACAAGCAAAGGACAGAGGGATGGACAAGCAGACAAACGGAAGAATAGACGAGCAAATGGACAGGTGAACAAGCAGAGGAACGGTTGGACAAGAAGGATGGACGAGAATGCAGACAAAAGGATGCAGACGGATGGACAGACAAATTGATGGACAAGCAGACGTACAAATGGACAAGCAGATGGATGGACATGGAGAAGTATGGATGAGAATGCTGATAAAAGGATGCAGACTCATGGACAAGGAAATGGATGGACAAGGAGACAGATGGATGGACAAACGGACGAATGAATCCGAATCTACTCACTATCGTCGTGTATCCGTCCTCTCTGAATTTGTCCTCCACGGCTCTCAGATCACAGACTTGTCTCTCCGTCCTGACGGAGACGTGTCTCTCCTTTGACTCCTGACACTGAAATTCGACAAACGATCTCAGGACATTTTCCAGAAAACAGACAGACAAAAACAAAATGGCTGCATGGAGCCGTTGTCTCTCACCTGGTTGCACAGCAGGAGGTGCTGAGTGCTGCAGGAGGAGAGCAGCTCACTGAGAACCTCCTGCAGACTGGACAGCAGCTTGCTCTGCAGAGCCTCCTTCACGCTGCCTCTGTCAGCGTGGCGCCCCCTGCAGGCTGTGCAGGTGACGTCCACTTTGTCTGGCTGACTGGACATGAGCCCAAAAAGCTCCTCTGTAAACACAAATACGACCAACGTCACTTTTATCCCTAAATTATAAAAGTAATAAATAGAAATTTGAAAGCATCTAGGTTTTTAGGCATTAGTTACAAAACCCACAAATGGTACAAATGTGGATTTTTGTCGAGTAAAAAAAGTAAAACTGTAAGAGGAAATGACAGAAGTTGTAAATTCTCACCTGATATTCCTTCACACCCATAATGGACCCAGTGGCTGCACTCTGAACATCGAATCATCTCAGAGGTTTGGTTTCCCTCATAGCACTTCTGACAGACGGGGCAAAAATTACCTGACATAAACACACACAAAAAATTTTAATAATTATTTTTAATTAATCGTAATAAAAATAAACAAACAAAAGAATCAGCACCAAACTCTTAAAATACTTTGGATAATATATGAAACTGAGAGACTTAAAATCTAAGAAAAGGATGAAAAGAGTTGGAGGGCAACAAATGTTTCATTATTTAAAAAACAAAGAGATTGAATTAAATCTGCTTTGTGGCAAAGACTGTGTTCTTTTGCGGCTTTAAAACTTAAAAAATGACTTGGTAAAAGTGGACACTATATTAGGAAACTGAGACCTGATTTAATTTAAATATTGGCTTTTAAATGAGTCTTTGTTTTACCATCTGTCCTGCTATTGTTCTGAGAATTGGCAGAAGAAGTCATGTTTGTGTTTTTTGTCCCTAGTAATTGTTATATTAAAGCTCAATGAGGATTTCTGTACTTTTATTTTAGTATCGTAAGACAAAGAGAAATGAAAATACATATATTTATATGTATACACTTCATGTATATGTAACTGCAAAGACATCAGCTTGATGTTGTTCCTTTACTGCCATCAATGCGTGCACCTTATTTAAAAGTAAATAGAAAATAAAATATAGGTGTGACTAAGCCTTGATGAGCGGTCCGTGTGTTTCGGAGCGCCCACCTTTCTCACTGAGGCTGGTGCAGTCGGGGCAAAGGTCATGCTCGTGGTTCCAGGCCATATCCCAGGTTTTCCCTGGAGTCACGCCGCAGCTCTTACACCGAATGCACGTCATGCACACCTGCAGCGGAAAAAAACAATATTTACTCATCAGCTTCAGCTTTTCCTCTTTAATACAGTTTGAGGAAGGTGAAGCATTTACCCAGGGGGTTTTGGAGGTCACCGGCTTCGGGTACGTCGGTCCCAAGCAGGATGGGTGGTAGCAGGTTTGGCAGATCCTGCACTGCAAGACGGGCTGAACAAAAACACATCAACTGTAGAGTAATATTCCACTTTTGTTCTTTTTTATGATGCATGAATGATTTACGTCTCTCTTAAAATGCAGAAAAGCTCATTTCAGGTTTGTACACTTTTCCCACAGTAAAATGTAAGAACTTTCAAGCATTTTCAAAGCAAGTTTCCAAACTTTTCCACACTTTAGAGATAAAAACAAATCAAATGAACTAAAAATAGACCATTATATGATATCGTTCATAAGTGTTAATAATAGTTTTGTGATAGTATTCAAAATAAACAAAAAGAACAACATTTTATGTTTTGAAATGTCTCATTTCTGACTAAATGATCAGAGAACAAAACACTAATTTAACCAAAAAAAACCTCAACTTTAATAATTCTGTGCTGCATATAAAATATAAGGAAACCTTTATTTCAAATGCACAGATCAACAAATCCTTCATCTTCCTGCTCGAATAAAATGCTGAAACATAATATACAAAGAAAAATACAAATAAAAACATCTGTAATTCTGGCATTTAGTAAATATAAATAATTTTGGTGTTTCTCAGTGACCTAAAAAGCAGAAAATTTAGTCTGATCTAACTTCAGTATCAACTTTTTCTTTATTTTTATTAGATGTATGAAAATATCTGGTAACATTTTCCAAATGTAGGCATTTAATCAAACATTAGATTTCACCAAACTGTGCATGGATATCAAAAACCTTCAAGGACGTTATACAGAAGTAAAGCAGTTTCCAAACCTTGTGAACATCTGACTGAAATCCAAGCATTTTCAAGGATTTCAAGCACCTGTACGATCCATGTCATTCCAATTCTTAAAGTGACGGCGCCTACCTTCAACCTCTTGCTTCTGCGTCCGCACACGTGGCAGAACTTGCAGCGCCTGCAGCACCAGTTCTCCTTGGCCTCCTCCTTGGGGCGCTCCTCAGGCGTCAGGCAGAAATCATGGAAAGGCTCACAGCAGATCTGGCAGAAGATCATCTGCCAGATGGAAGACATTAAGGTTAAACCAAATTCTTATAAAGATTCTTCTTTGATTTTTAACGCTTTAGCGCATGTGTGTCAAACTCAAGGCCCGGGGGCCAAATCTGGCACGCCGTATCTTTTTGTGTGGCCCTCAAAACTCCAGATGCTAAATTACATCAATCAGTCCCTCTAGCTTTCTGTGATTGTGGAAATTTGCAAAAAAGCAACAGATTCCAGATTTTTCCCACTAACGCATAAATAAGTTTGCTGCAAATTTTTCACAAAAATTGTTGAAGAATTTAGGTGTAGCAGATCACTAACGTTTTATATTTTACGACACCACTGCCTCAGGCTAATATTAAGTTATTAGATCGATTAACAGTCACAATAACGTCATACATAAACGTAAATATTGCAATATTTCTTGAAATATTTCTAAATTAGCTTCACAAAATTAGTGATTTAAATTACAAAAACAAAAAAAAACTCGATCTGGAGTGACTAGTTGATGAGAAAAAAATGAAAGAAGTACTTATATTAATAATGCAGAGACAGCTATTAATAGCTTGTTAATGGGTTTTATCAATACATTCTGGAACGACTGTCGCTTTAAGAACATTCATGATCTTGAATTGTCCCAAAACAAAAATGAGTTTGACACCCATTTAATAAACTTTAGTAAATAAAGTTTATTAGCGGCTGAAGTACCTCATGTTTCCCTTTGCTGGCGCAAAGCAGGCAGACCGGCTGAGGAGTGGTTGGGACGGAGGTGAGAACACTGAGGCCGCCCATGAGCCACACATTCTGGACAGCACAGTCCTCCTGGATGGACGCAGGGCCGAAGGCACAAGCATCACAAAGATGAGTCAAATTTTTAAAATGTTGCTTGTTTTTTAATATGAGCCATCTGTTCACTGACGTGCTGCAGTAACAAAAGTTAGCATTGCGCTCCATGTGTGTTAATGTCACAGCATCTGGAGAAAGAAGAAACATTGCCTTGCAAAAAGTGTTTTCACTTCCTGAACCGTTTCACATCGCAGCCATCAACCTCAATGAGATGAAACTGCACAAAGCAAGTCAGGCTGGGCGATAAATCGATTTCATTATTTAATCAAAATGTTGATTTTTGAAGATTTCATTTTGGTGCCCAACTGAGTATACTGGACTACCTGGTGTGAAAACACAAAAATTCTCCATAAATTTATCTGAACAATCTGCTATGATCACTAATGGTTTTTGTTAACTTCTGAGGCTTTCACAAAGCAGCTAGATGTATAAAAAGCTGGGCTTTATTAGTAAGACCTCTGAATGTAATTCACTGACATTTTTAAAAGGGTAACAGAGTAAAGGGGAACACCATTTTTAAGATTTTTACCTTTACAAGGCAGTTTTTCTTCTTTCATTTACCTCCTGCTCATGTAATAGCTGCAAATCATCTAACTGTAATTTAATCATTAGAATTAGGAAAAGCACTTGACCTAATTTAGCCAAAATAAAAAGGATTTAAAAATGTGAATGCACGTTGTCTGGAGAGCAACGACTCACCTTAAAGTCTACACGGATCTTGTGCTTGTGCTGCAACACGCCCTTTTGGGGAAAGCCGTTAGTTAACCCTGTCTGCGTGTTCACTGATGCACATTCAGGAGGATTCTGGGAACGAAGCACATATTGTGGATCAGTTGTTGGACAGCTTTGCAGCTCGGTCGCTTTTACAGAAGACGCCGCCTTGTCCTCTTCGTGCTGCACCCGATGCGCGTCTTCCTGCTCCTGTTGCTTCTGTAACTTTCTGCCTGGACTAGAAGTCCAGGTAGGATTTGGGAAAGTTTTATCTGCTTTAGCCGAGAAAACGTCCATTAGAGCGCCTGGATGCTTCGCTTCCGACTCAAATCCCTGAGAACACGCCTGAGGCAAAACCTCTGCCACAGCTGTTTGGTGTTGTCGAGTTGGAGGAGGTGCAGGCAAACATAACGGTGGAGATTTCTGTGGAGAGTCTGCAATGGGAGGTGATGGCAACACAGACGCAGGGTGCATTTCAGTTTGCAGCGACCCTGGAGGAGAGTTTGCGCCGTTACGCGGTGGTAGTGAAACCGGAGGCTGCGTTAAAGGCTCCACAAACCGAGGCATCTGCCACGGCAAAGACTGGGAGCCAGTCTTCAGGATGTACGCAGGCAGACGGTACAAGTGTATCTGCAGCTGCTTCTGCAGCGTCGGCACTGGGATCCCGGCACGTCCGGATTCAGGGAAAGTTTCTCTGCGCTGCGTCTCTTCTGCGTTCTCCTGTGCCTGTGGAGGAGGGGACTGCCTAAGCCAACCAGCAAGACGGGTTCCATAGTTACACTATTAATAGTAGCATGCAGCGGCGACGACCAGCGGCAGCGACAGAAGAAAGGGGAACAGGGTGGAGCATAAAGTGTTAGCAAAGAGGAATAAAAGGCAAAGAATAGTTAAGAAAAGGCAGTCAGCAACAATACACATATATCTGGAAAAAAGCTGCTATTTTTAAGGAGATCCTGATCATACTCGACTCCTAATACATGCAGTTGGTGTTTTATTTTACGCCACATCGCCAGCACACTAGGCTGCATTTCTTCAAATCATATCCTGCTTTCCAGTGTAATAATATTATAACGTCACTGCTCTCAACAAACTCAATAAGTGTTTACACACATGCTGGCTTTTGCACAATCACCTGCTCTGTTTTTACTAATTTCTAATAGCATTTCTGCTGTTACTGCACATCTGGTTTTCTGCACTCTTGCATTGTAAATAGTATGTCTTTTGTAACATTGAACACATGCAAATTATGTGCATTTTTGAAAACATGACTTCTGAAACTGCACAGTCTTGTACAGCATATTATTATTATTGTTATTGTTGTTACTGTTAATCATGTTGTTTTTAACATTTTAAGAACATTTTGTGTGAACATTTACAACTGTTGCTGCATTTCCTCTTTGCAGGACAATAAAGGATGTTTCTATTATATTCTAATGCTTTAAAGACTAATAATAAAGCCCTTGAGCATTATTTTACTGTCCTAACATATCTGTTTTTTTTTTCTTTACAATCACAGTAACAGATTTTTCAGTTTAGAATTATATTAATAAAACAGAGACTGCATTGGCTGCTGTGTTGTGCGTTGTATTTAGAAGAGAGCAGCTGAAACACTAGTCTGTAAAAAATTATGACATGAAGTTCAAAGTGAGACACAAGATGAAATTGTTTGAGTCAAACTGTCAACAAGTTGTATCAAAAGAAAGTAAACATGCTAATGCAAAAACAGGATTCAGTAAACGGCTTCAGTTCATAGTTTGTCAATCCTGTCATAATTAGCAATTAATCAATTTGAATTAATCATGTGATGAATTAAAATAAGTTTGATAATTTTCACTCTGATGATTAATATTTTTTGAAGGGCGATTTTGTTTACAGAGACATCATAATCCGTTTAATTAGATAAAGGAGATAAATCTTTTGATTGAAATGTATGGGAAGTTTTTACTTTAGTTTTTTTTTGTGGCTAGGAACATAAAAGCAGTGAAGGAGAATCAAGCAATATAGATTTTAAGAAAAAAATAAATAAAGTGTCATAATCAGGAAGAACCAAATAAAGATAACAGCAAACATGCCAAACATCCCATAACTGTTTGATTAGTTTTGGGGATTCTTAAAACAGGGGGTAAGTGAAAGCAAAAAAGTTTCAGCCAAAAATAGCAGCGTGTTTAAAGAGGGAGTATTAAGCAAAATCGACTTTTTTTAGTTTTATATCATGTTATGATGTTATTCCCTCATCAAAAACAAACCTGAAGGGGAAAAAACGTGAGTTTCTTGTGTTTTCTCTCACAAAGCTCCTTGGAGTTGAAGTTCCCAACCGAGTTCCCGCCCCACAGATAAACCCTCCACCACACCTTTCCCACCCGGCTCCTCCAGACTAGCGGCAGCAGCAATTAGCGAAAACCCAGTGGAACTTTGAATCTCGGCTCATGATGCGAACAGTTGTAAACGACACCAACGGATGGCAGAAGAATTGTTGTGATGAAATGCTGAAGGGGGGGTTCTTAAAGAGACAGAGGCCCATTTCAACAAAAACAGCTATGATGCAAAGTCAAATTTCTTTTAAGTTGTTTTTGATTAATATACATCATTTTCATATCACCTCAAGGTAACAAAGTAACTTTGTGCAATAAAAAAACCCAAAATACCCTCCCTTTAAGTAACTAAGCAAACTTTAATTCAACTTCCAAGTTTCCTCCAATGTATCATAAGCCTGGCGGGCCACTAGGCTTTACTTGTGCCCCCACCAGGCTAAACACTGCTTGTTTATTAGTCTTTTTAAAATAACTGCATTTTTAAGACTTTATGGTTGGTGTCCAGGTTTTAATTTTCCAATCTTTTAATAACGCGTAACTATCGAGTGATATTTTCAAATTTCTTGTGAATTTTAAATATTTTTTTAACTAATAAAACACAATGGGCCATTGGATGAATGACCTAGCGCCCAACCACTGGGCTCTGGAAGTTTTCTGGGGGGAAACCCTGCAATTGTTGGTTAGGTATAGATACTATCAGGCCACCTTTTAAATATAAATGACATTCTCCAGTATTTACCAACTTAAAAAAACACTAAAAGAAGAAACAGTTACTTTAAAACAAAGAAACCTTATGAATTTGTTTTAAGGTCGATTAAAAATAAATAAAACTGCTAAAAGTGCCTTTTTCCAATAAAAGAGAGACAAATTCAAGAATTCAAAGAGGTAAGATTAACAGACAAAAATCATGTTAGTAAATACATCTTTTTATCAAGTTATATGGATTTGAACTGATAAAGTCTCAATAAAAACTTATTTGGAAATCAATAGTTTACATGCAAAATACTTACTTTAAATAGAAAATGAGTAACACTTAATTTTAAGATACAGTTAATTCAAAATAGATTGTGAATATAAAAAAAGAAGAAAAACTGAGTAACAAAGTCCTGGGCAATGTATTATTTGGAAATCATTGCTCTTATCTTAATAGTAAACAGTATTTGCTATTTGGGTGAAAATCTAATTTCACCGTGCAAGAAGAGCCTAAGATGTTAAAAAAGGAAAGCATTTTCCAACAAATACAATTTGGCCCAGTCTTAATTAGGGAGGACGTAGACGTCAAGAAGGACGGTGGTGTTGTCTTTACCTTGTACGATCTCTGTCTTCTGGGGAATCCCCGACGATTCCTGGAGTCAGTCAACTGGTCGTCCTGCTGCAAAACACCATCTAGAGCACAAATAAAGAAAAATACAGCAGAGATGCATGATTAGGAGAAAACTAAAATCAGAATAAAGTTCTATATGAGGGTGGAAGGGACGAGGTTCCCTTATTTTGAGCTCATTCTTGGTTTCTCAAATAGAAAAAATATGTTTTAAAGACTGGCGGAAATTGTTTTCTCATTTCCAATGAATGTTATACAAAAGAAATTTAATTTTCTGAAGTTTAACTAAGAAAACAAAACAGAAATCAGAAATAAAAGTGTAATTGAAGTGTGTTTGAAAATAAAATCATCAATGGGAGTTGATGGCACAAAAGATGCAGAAGAGATGAAGATTATTCTTTTGGTTTAACAAAAAAATACATTTGATACAGATAAAAATCAGCATAAACTACACAATCTGGTCAATTTTAATCCCATTTTTTAATTGCCTTTGAGCAGAACACCACCAACAATAGAACCAGCCGCATTCAGCTTCTATGCACTACAAACGTCCAGAAAACTGCAAAGACGCCAAACCACTGAGTTCCTTCAAACCAAGGCTACAAACCCACCTGCTTAAGTTACTTCTGATTAATAATAACTGGAACATTGATCAATATATTTGATTATTATTTGCTTCATGATTTTGAAGACGGCATTGGACAAAATATAATGTTTTGCAATTGTTTAATATATAATTTTTTTTATTATGTAAAGCTATTTCGGGACATGATGTCACTCAAAATGCTACAACGACTCCCTTTAAATCTGATCTTAAATGTTGACATGTGGTGAAAGCTTTTACAAACTGTGACCATTTACAGTCAGCAGTTTTAGTTTTCAAGAGGTTTACGTTGTTTGTTACCTTGGAGTGACGAAGCAGCTGCGTTCAGATTGCCCGCCTTGTCCTTCTCCATTTCTTCCTCCTCTTCCTCGGATTCGGACTTCAGCAACCTGCTGTAGGACCGCGGCTTGATTTTACGCAGCGACTGCTTCCTGATTCCGAGTGCCGTTGATTCTTCGCCGCCGTTCCCATCACTGCCGGACGCTGAGCCTGAATACAACCTCGACCGGACTGAGAAAAGGAGCATCACGATTCATTTAAATTCAATAATTTAAAAGATTAAATTATTAGAACTCCGCTCCAATCTTATTAAGAAACTTACGTTTTAGTGGTTTTAGCGTGCGGTGAATCTTTGCTTTCACGATTCGGTCGCACTTCCTGTATCTGTGTAAGAAACGGGGAAAACAAAATTAAAAGGCTGAAAGTAAAATTCCTCTGTAGACATCTGTAAATGTGTTGAACTGTAAGAGCAAACTTGCCTTTTTTAACAGGATTGTTTAAAATGTGTTACTGGAAAGGAATAAAGAGTATTTTCATGTTTTATGTAAAACATTTTAAACAAAATTTTAGCTACAAATTAACCATTACAGACCTACGTATAGCAGAAATCACCTCGAACCAAGTTGGAAAGAAAATAACTGACTTGAGCAAAACTAAACTGTAAAAACATCAACACACAAAATGTATTGTTGCAATAGGAGTCTGAGTTGTGAGCCACAAAAGCATCTTTCCTCTTTTTGAAGACTCTCTGGTAAATTATTCCATGCAAAGGCAGCTTCTGTTGATAAAGTCCTTTATGCAATCCTTGCAGATTTCAAACCACTTTTCCTTTTTTTTTTACATTTTGTTCTGTTGCAAACACAAACTTCAGTTCATTTCTTTGAGATTTACCCGTATTTTCCGCACTATACGGCGCACCGGATTATAAGGCATACCTTCAATGAATGGCCCATTTTAAAACTTTTTTCATATACAAGGCGCATAGAATAGACGCTACAGCTTGGGTTGTTTGTTCCGTACTCTATTATTTCACATCCACATTAGTAAAGAAGTGCTTTATATAGTAGGCTGCCCCAGTCATTGTTTCACTCACAGTGTTGGTGTTGCGATATTGTGCCCAACTGCTTTCTGGGTAACACAGACCAATCGACACGCTGCCGCCACAGTCTCCGTCTCTCTTCCCCCGCCCCCTCCCTCCCTGGCTTTAAATGTATTATCAAACTTTATTAACAAACCAACGTTCTGACAACTATCCCAGCATGCACCGCGCACTTCTTCTTCTACGGGGGAAAATGAAGTCGGCGGCTGCTTACCATAGTTGCTAGACCTGTTGTGGCTCAATATTGGTCCATATATAAGGCACACCGGGTTATAAGGCTCACTGTTGGCTTTTGAGGAAATTGAAGGTTTTTAGGTGCGCCTTATAGTGCGGAAAATACGGTTATGTAATAAAGCAACACAAAGAATGGTGGTGGAAGCTCGTTTTTAAAGTTTTAGCAAATAAAAGTCTGAAAAGTGTGCCATACATTTGTGTTCAAGGTACTTTAAGTAAATAAAGACACTGAAAGGTGTCCAAGGTGCAGCCTGCTGAAGGATTTTGGGCAGAACCTCTACCTTCGTCTTTAAAGGTTTTTTTGTTTTTTATAGATAAAGAAACAAGAATCTATTTTAATATCCATCATAATTTGTATAAAAAAAGCCACAATTATTTATCTGGTTTTACTGAAAAATCTTGTAGCCCAAATAGGAAAACAATTAAGCCTAAAAATTTTTAAACTGTGGACACGAGTATTACTTTTTATTTATATTTTGTATCCATTATGATTTACTGATTCATTTCTAAATATGTCTGACTACTTTGTTGATTTTAATAAAATTGTCATTTCTTTAGTTCATTATTGAGAAAATAAATAAAAAAAGAAACAAAAAGTTTTAAAAATGTCGGCAATAATTGGTGATTAAGAAAGTTTGTTTATGTTTGTTTCTGCAGCAACGCAAAGATGGTTTTCACTAGAGGTGTGCCGATCGATCGGCCACCAATCATAATCGACCGATTTCCGTGAAAAAGTGTATGATCGGTGATTGCCGATCACGGTCTCTTGCTGCCGATCACACAAACCGATCACCTGCTTCTCATTTCGCAGCCTGCCTGTGCAGCTGGTCTCCTCTTTCCTTCACACTGCGCAAACGCGCAGCAACAAATCCTAAGCGATGTGGAACTATAACACACTGAGTGAATGGGGAAGTTTGCGTGTTGCGGCGGAACATTGAAGCACGTGGGGTGAAGCACGTCAAAATGCATCAACACGACGAATCTAATATGGCATAAAAACAATGCTATACTTGACGGAGTTTGGCTACATCGAGGCTCACTGCAGTAAAAAGACATATGGAGGATCAGATAGCAGATAAAGCAGCGCACAGCTACAAACACTCACCCGGATTAGCATGACGGTCAGAAAGCTAAACAAATAACCCGCAAAATTATTTAAGTCTTCGAGCTGCGATGTAAGACGCTGGTTCTGCTCTCGCTGTTGAACCGCTGCTACACGCTACAGGTAGTAATATTTGACAGACGGAGCGCCGCTTCTGCTCCACCTGGTAGTGACTCTCACACCGAACCTCTGCTTACAGCTGCAGCAACTAACCTAAAAAAATTTTTTTTACATGCGTATTAAAACTTTCGCTGTCCTAACATGAGACAGATAATCTCTAAAAAAAAAAAAAAAAAAACATTGATCTCCTCCCTGCTCTGCATAATTACTCCTCTCAGTCAGAAACAGGCACTCACAACTAGCAGTAATCAGCTAGCCGCCATGCTACCAGGAAGTTTTCATTCAGTAACTCTGGATTGTTTATTGTAATGGAACCTGTATTTGCCTTTGAATGTTAAGTTTTATACTTTAATTTTTTTGGCAATGTTGAGAGGTTTTATTTTGACTCTTTGCATTATTTAGCCTCTTCAGAGCCTTCATGTTATCAGTCTGTTAAAGATAGTATTACCGATAGCAGTACAATTTGCACAATGCCTGTTTAGTTTTTTTCTTGGAAAAAGTTATTAAAAACAAGTTTTTGTCTAAATTAAGGTGAATTCATGGTTCCTTTTTCCACATAATGTAATCGGTAGTGCTTTTGATAAAAAAAAATTATAATTATATGATCGGTATCGGTGATCGGCCCTCATGCGTGATCGGAATCGGCAAGAAAAAACCTGATCGGCACATCTCTAGTTTTCACTGCTCATATCGGCACATATTAAGGAATATTTGCAGTTTGAACTTTAAAATAGGGAGTTGTTTTAAAGGCTGACTCAAGTACTCAGGTCAACTGTAAACGTTTTGTTGTTATTGTGCAAATCTGATTTAGATTAATGAGGTAGAATGGCTCAAAGTACAAATCTAAAAGAAAATGAGAATTTGTGGCAGGATTTGAAAATTGATATTTATCACATCAGTCTGACATATTTTGCAAATGAAAAAGAAAATCGAAAGCCGTGATGAAAAATAGAGAAAGAACACGAAGATTTGACTATAAGAGGAATAACTCCCAATCAAAAGTTTTATTTTATATGTTGAAAGTTACAATATACAGCTCTAGAAAAAGAGCCCACTGCTCTGAAACCCATTAAAACCTCACAGTTATTCCAAATATTGATCTCTGAGCTCTTCCGGAGTTAAAACATTACAATTGTTAACTCTAAATGAATATAAACTTGTTTTCTTTGCATTATTTGAGGGCTGAAAGCTCTGCATCTTACTTCTTATTTTGACCATTTCTCTTTTTCTGCAAATAAATGCTAAATTTTTGCTTGTGATTTCAGAAACATGTTGTCAGTAGTTCATAGAATAAAAGAACAATGTTCATTTTACTCAAACATATAAAGAGTAAAATCAGAGAAACTGATCATTTCAAGTGATTTCTGATCGTTTTCCAGACCTGTAGACGCTCTAAATGTAAACAAATGTGGAAAAAGCTAATAAAAGTAATATGATAAAAAAAAATATATATATATAGAAAATGTATAATTTTTCTTCCACTTCAAAATTACAAACTACTTTGTGTTGACGTTTGCGATTGAAACATAACAAAACTGTTGAAAAAAAAGCAATGGTCATTTCATATCAGGATTATGAATGCAGGTTAAATAACTTAAACACCCGCTTAGATAATAAATAATTATGCAGAAAATTTAAATAAAATTTCACATTTTAAACGCAAATCAGATGAAAATGCCGTTTCCTTGTTAGTAGGTCACTTCCAATCATGCGGTGAACATGAACCAGAGTGGCAAGACGACTTAAACGCGACTTACATGCAGCACTGCTTCTTGGTGTTGGGCCCGCCGAACTTGGGCTTATCCAGGCAATTGATGCAATCGCCGCAGTCGTCCTCAATGAGGCAGCCTGTGCAGACGCCGCAGCGCCTGGAGCGGACTCCTCCGGGTAAATACTGACTCAGAAACCTCCTCCTTATGAACTTGTGCCCCTTTTTCCTCCTCCTGCGCTGGATGCTTTCCTGAGAGACAGCCCACTGTGCCCTGCCCTGATCAGAGATGTCATCATCATCGTCATCATCATCAGCCACATCTGCAGGTGAGACACAGAGGAGGATGGGGTAAAGAGTTGATACGGAGTCGAGTCGGCTTTAAATGTGTGTTTGGATGTTTAGGGGATGGCAGAGCTTTTCACGCAGCCTGCAGGAGGCGATGACTGGAGCTTCATTACATGCATTGATTAGCCTTTTGTCCGATAAGTAGGCTTCCTGCTGATATGTTTCTACTGGCTGCCTGACGACATAAAGCTCTTTAATGAAGCTGGGTGGCTGGATGAATTGTAAAGTCACCCACAAAATCCTTCAAAACATTTGAGATTTAATCAGAACATCTTAGTTCCCCTTTTTGATAAGCAGTAACTATTTGGACATTAAAAATGAGAAGTGATTCAGAGGTTTGTTGTTTTTAGTAATGCATCTACAGTAACCGTGTGCAAGCATCACTCTTTGCCCTTTCCTCCATATGTGTTCAGTGTACGTTGTACATTTTAAGACCTCCGGTCTCAAGACATCATCAGACGTAGCCTCAGAAAAAAAAAAAAAAAAAAAAAGCATCGGGTCACAAGAGAAACAAAATAAATAAATTAGACTTCAGACAAAACAGAGACAGAAAGAATTGTCCTGATGCTGGTTCGGAGGCTGAGCCACTGCAAATATTTGAATTGTTTTTTTTTTTTTTGTTTTTTTTTTAAAATGAGATACGAGAAGCTGGACTAAAATAAAGATGGCAACATATTCAGATAACAGATTATGTGACCAAACAAGAACTTAATAAAAGAGATGTTCTAGTTTCTCTATTTTATATAAAAACATGCAAGTAGAACTGGATGATAATTCACTTTTATTGGTTTTGAAGATTTCATTTTTGGAAAATCTGGATTCTCCCCCCCCCCCACCAATGCACTCCGTACATTAAAAAAAGTTCAGAGTGATGTCGGAACGTCTGGGGCCGCCATTTTGTTTGTCAAACGTGTTTTACAGCTTCTATTTATTTGGACTTTGAGTCAATCAGGTCGACTTTACGACAGAGTATTAAAGCCAGGCTAGATTTTTTTTATTGTATTATAAGAAAAATGTCATAACAGGAGAATAGAGTAGTAATTTTATGAGAAAACAAATGAAGAATGCCGACCATCTTGTGAAGTTACACTTTGATGATCATCTAAAAATATATTTACTTTAAGATAAAACCATACGAACTGAGCTCATCACTAATCCCTTCTCTCACTAAAACTAATAGTTCTCATAATTTTAAGACATTCTTTTTTTATGCTACTGTGTATTTCCGTAATTAAACATTCTTGTAGCCTGGTGTTAATACTCTGTTGTACAACAGAGTGAAATAAAAGCCACTTTTTGAACATATTTTCTGTCATTTGTAATCTCTTATTTATAAAAGAAATCAGATTATATTTAAGCCTCATTGCCCAGCTCTACATCCAAGACGACAAAATATTAAATTGCTTGTTCTCGTCTTTGTCTGTCTGTCTTGTCTGAAGTCTGATGACTATTTTCCTGAGACTTCTTGTTTGTTTGTTTTTTGTCTCTGATGATGTGTACCTGGGATCGGAGTGAGTCCCAAAATGCACAGCGCCTCAGTGAGTTCATTTGTCAAGCAGCACTTCCTCACCTCATTATGAGTGAAGTTCACTCGACCAGTGTTGGGTAAAGCTTTCCAACAGCGGTGGCTAATCTGTGTGTGACAAAAGATATTTTTGCTGGCAAATATTTTTAGACATTGAACTTTTAAATATTTTTTTTTCCCCTCTGCAAATTAGCTTGGAGAGTCGCTAACAAAACTGTGCTCATCTCGATCATATTTTAAGTTGTATTTAATATTTCAGTAGTTTGTTGTTGTTGTTTTTACACTTAGTATACTGTGTGTTTTCACACACAGTATACTGTATACTTAGTATACTGTGTTTTCACACAGTATACTAAGTGTGGTTTTTCTTTTACACTATACACAAGAAAATATAAATCTGCAAAATCATAAAGCATTTTAATCAACTACACCCACAGACAAAAACTCTCAGAGCAGTAACAGATGTTTGGTACTGAAAAGCAACATAAATGCCTGAACCATACTTGTGTGTGTGGTTGTGCACACTGATCATTTAACTACATACAACACACTCCTTTACTTGGATATTTCTAGTATATTTGTTGAGTTTAGGTCCACCATTTGTTAGCCAAAATGCTGAATTGCGTCAAACAGAAGCATTGTTTTTCCTCCATTTTCTCTTTTACCACAAATTTTATTGAAGAAGCTCAAAATCAAATGGGCAAAACTTCAATAGTTGTGGACTACTTGAGAAATAAATGTTCTCCAAAGCTGCAGAGATTTGAAACTGCAGGTTGTAATACAATATTTCACAGATCTTTAGTTAACTTGACATTTGAGTCCATTCATCTAATTTTAAACTTTAAACACTCCATGCAAACCAACAAAAGCTATTAAACATCAACGATTCAAAAGAACAACATTCTTGCTAACCATGCTGAAATATATATAGCAAAATTGTTGCGTTTAGACATTATCTACTAATAAATGTTTATCTAAATGTCTATTTTTGTTACTAGAGACCATGAAATAGGACCTCAGGTAATTTGGTTCAGATACAAACTAAACCAGGTGATGGAGGTCAGAAATGTCATCATAACACCTAAACCACCTCAGATTTATCTGCAGATAATTAAAAAGTTTGTAACATCACTGATTATTTACCAGTCGCACTAAACATGACATCTAAGGACAAAACTGTACTTTTAAAACATTTGACAGTCTATTATCAACACATAAAATAATACAAATTATTGAACATGATTGATTTTCTTTAAACAGTACAAACAAAATAAAAATAAAACAGCTAAATTCAAGCTTCTGTTTCTTAAATGTATTTAATAAAGTCACTAAAAATGTTTGTTTATTCTAATCTGAGATCGGATTTTATATTAGATGTGAAAAACACCTGCTTATTCAACAGTACGAAAATATAAATTTGGGTGAGTTTAGTTGTTAAATTGCAAAATTACCACCAAAATAACAACTGGAATACCTTTAAATGACCCATCCACATGAACAGAGAACCAAACAACAGGAACATTATGACCAAACTATATTTAGATTATTTGCTACTTAATTTCTCCAGAAAATAGTAGAGCCAGAATCTGGTCAATTTCAGACTGAAAATAATCTACTGCTACAGCAAACATTTGAAGACACTTTCAAAATTAAAACTAAATTTTAAAAATATTGGTTGCAAACCAGAAAGAAAGTCAAAACGTGTAGACAAACATTAACGTCTTTATGTTATCGTTTCATCTAAAAACAAAGGCAGAACTCTTGAGATTCTTAAGTTTAATTTGCCTGAAATAACCTCTTACCAGAACACATAAAGAATATTGATACAAACATTAAAGGCATTTCAACTTTTCATCTTTTATATTTTGCAATCCAATCCCAATGCATAAAAAATATTAATTGCAGCCTTTGTTGTATGTGGTAAAAAGCAGAAAGTGAGGGGATGAGCCGTACCTTCTGCAGCAGGGGAGAAGGTGATGCCCTCCCTCTCGTGAAGCGGTAGAGCACTGAGTCTGGGAATGTCATCCGGCACCAAGGCACGGGGCTGACCCAAAGCCACGGCGGCCGCCCGGCACACATGCTTGATCCTGGGACCGCCGAGCGGCTGCTCCTGCACACAGACTCAAAGGTTAAAAGCTGGGACACAAGCCAACAAATCCAAGCAGAATTAAAACGCAGATTATGCAATCGGTGATGTTGACATTTGTAAATGTGCAAATCCTAGATGTACTTCTAGTTACGATAGTCCTTTACCGACTGTAACAAACCCAGAGAGACAGAATCGAGACTTAAAAAATAAGCAACAATATGAATAGATACAGGAAGTGACACTGCTGATTCTTTGAAAAGTATTTATATTCCTTAG
The DNA here is from genome assembly GCF_904066995.2 of Poecilia reticulata. NCBI lineage: Eukaryota > Metazoa > Chordata > Actinopteri > Cyprinodontiformes > Poeciliidae > Poecilia > Poecilia reticulata. The sequence goes on from NC_088840.1 coordinate 17,540,140, forward strand.
ATGCATTTAAAGATGTCACATCAAGTTCACCTGAAATTTTGTGGTTGTATTGAGTTTTCATATGATAAACCAACACAAAATAGTGCATATCTACAAAACAGAAGGAAACGTAACACATTTCAGTCAAATTTAAAACCTTTTAAGACTTATCAATGAAATTTGAGACTGGTATCCCCAGAGAACTGACCTTTGACCAGTTATCTCGCACTAAATTTGCACACCAATTACAGACACAACAAAGCTAGTCATGCTTGTGTATGTATCAGGGTAAAAGGGGCTGAACATACATACATAGTTAAAAAAAAAAATCCTTATGTGCACTACTTTGCATTGGTCTATAGTACATACCAATAAAATATGTTGAAGTTGTGGAGACAAATGAAAATCCAAGCTGTATGAATATCTGAGAGTCACTGCAACTGATACCACGTGACAGTGTGTATCTGGTGTTAAAACATTACCTGTGGACCATACTCTTTAGGAGAAAGGCCAGCTCTCCTCCTTCTCCTCCTCCTCCTTCCACTCACTGGCACTTGTGATTCCCTTGAGCTCAACTGAAAGTCCAAACAAAGTGGAAACATGCTTTTAGAAACAGGTACAGTAAATTAAACTTTTTTAACTTAAAAAAAAAAGAAGCTGTGTGATTTACCCCCAATATAATCAAACTAAACAAAGAGGGCAAATCAGATAGTGCATGAGCAAATATTTTCACTTCTCGTTTATCAGTTGGGTCAGATGTCAGTGTTAACACTGAACTGTTTTACAGAAAACAAAAGATGTTGGGTTAATATAATACTCTGTCTGTTTTGCCAGTTTTCTCTTTAAATTTTTATTTTTTTTACATTGATTTTCAAAAGCCAGGATTTTTGTTGCTACCTGTGACAGCTTGAGCTGCTTCTGCTGATCAATCTTGATGAGCTGGACTTTGGCTTTCTTCAGCAGGTGCAGCATCCGCTTATTAGCTCCGCTGAGACCGAGCCGATGGCTCGGCCCGCCCACTTCCAGCACATCACAACTGGGCTCCTCTGTCACTGCTGCTTCTTTATGGGACGGAACAAAAAAAATAGATTTTTCACAATTTCGTAGCAGGAAAGGCATCCTTTTATTATGACTGGAGCCTTAGACAACATTTTGTTTTAAAGGGGACCTATAATGCAAAATTAACATTTTGCTTGTTTTTGTACTTCCATTTGGGTTTCTACTGCTTCTAAAAAAACAACCCCGCCATATTTGGCAAAATGTTAATTTTTTTTTTAGTGTCTGGAAAACGAGCTGTTTCAAAAACTACTCCTTGCCCAGCAACCTCAGCGAAGCCCAGCTGGTTCCTTAGCAACCCAGACAAATTCCACCCATTACTTAGCAACCCTAGTGAATCTAGCATATTTGGTTAGCTGGTTTTACTGCCGTGCGCTGTACAATGGCTGCTGGAAAAGTTATGTTGCTTACTTACTATTCAGAAACCACTTGCTGTTTTCTTGTTGGCTGTGCAGGAAGCTCTGCTAATGCTTTTCCAAGGTGAACAGTTGAATAATTGCGTATGTGTTTGCAGCCATTTCTATGTGTAAACGTTGAGTTGGGGGGCGTGGCCAGAAGCAGCTTATTTGGATTTAAAGAGACAAGACGCCCTAAAGCAGCTTGATCTGAAAGGAGCTCAAATAGGCAGCAGAACTGAGCAGAATAAAATCTCATTAACTAAGAATGATTTTGTGCAAAGAAATGTAATGAACATGGTTTTGTGTAACCCATAGACCTATCCTAGCCTGTTCAAGGAAGCATAGTAAGTCACTTTTAAACATCTTTTAGAGGAGGAAATACAGCGGATGGGATACTCACTGTTATTCTCCATGTCTTCTGCTGGAGTTTCCTCAGGAATTTCCACGCCTGCCTTGACCACCACAGACACTTTCCTCACAACTCCTGGAGAGTCCATTTCCTCCATCATAATCTTGGACCGCCGTCTCTTCCTGTTTGGGAAAGTCAAACCGTCGTCCTGGTCTCCATGGTCCTCCTGAAAATCAGACTGGCTTTTCTTTTTCTCTGCCAGTTTTAATGTTAGCTTCTTCAAGTTTTTGTAGATCTCGACGTGACTCGCGCCTGAACTGGGTTTGGATGAGATCCTTGATTCAAGCAACGAGCTGTCCAACACCGACTTGGGGTAGCTGTCTAGCGACTGTGAGCTACCGTCGTAGCCTGATTCGTTGAGGGACAGAGTGGATTTTGTGTCATCCTTCTGCTGACTTTTCAGCCACGTTGACAGTGAGCCCTTTGGAAACGGGATGATTTCCTCGTTAAGGAATCTCTTTGGGGTTTTGATAACGCGGGAAGACCGTCCACTCGTTACAGTCGTACAGCTGTTGTTAGAGCTTTGTGATACCTTTGTCTCGTCCTCCAGTGGCTCCATACTCTGACCCTGCGGTTCGGCACCATCCACAGCTGGAAGCGCCTCTGGCACGTAGGTATAAAACACATGCCGTGTCCGAACCCGACTGATTTTCGGACGCTTTTTAACAGAAGCGTCCGTTGATTGTTTGCGCCTATATCCGAACAAAAATCTGCCTCGATGCCGTCTGTGGGCCCTCTTCACTGAAGTCTCTCCGGCTTTGCTCTGGAGCGACACTCCTGCCTCTTTTTCACTCTGGGCTGCCGCCTCTGGAGACGAACCCAAACCTTTAACCATCCTCATCATCCTCTGACGTTTGTGAAAAGACGTCAAGGAGATGGCGGCGCCCCGGCCCATTTGAAAACCGCTTTTAAGGTTTTCAGATCCTTTTGCCTGAGACGTATCTGAGTCCGCCAACACTTCTCCTTCAGCCTGATCCGTCCAGTGAGAATGTTCTTCATCTCCAACTGGTTCGGATACACTCGACTCAGTTTTATAAGGTTTAGCATTAGTTCCTGATCTGGTTGCTCTTTGCTTCAATGTTCCTTCTCCTGCTGCTGTTTGCTTGTCTACATGTTTGGCTTTTGTGCCTTTGTTGTGCACTTTGATAACCACTTTCGGCAATTGTTTGTCTCTAGTTGGGCTCTCCTTCACATCCGGCCCTTCCTTGGGAATTCTAGGTACAATTTTCCCAATCAGACTTGGTTTTGGGGTCTTGGGAGTAATTTTTCCAATAAGAGGTTTTTCTTCCAGCACCGGATCTGAAACTTGAGGCGGCTTGGCTTGGCTCACCGATCTCTTGGACAAAGAGGTTTTAGATTTTGGTGGACAAACTCTTGAGCTTCCAAAACCAGTAAACTCTTCCTCCTAGAAAATATAAAAAAAACATTATAGTTGGTAGAATAAAGTATTTGGAAATGTTTAGATAAGGACAGATAATCTGTAAACCACCTGTGGTTTTACGACAACAATGGCATCTTAGGTTACAACTAACAATTTATTGATTGTTCTGACGATTAGTCAGATTTTAAAAAATTGCACATAATGCAAGTTTTTCATTTAATCCTTTTTGTGTACAATATTAGAAATAAATAAAATTTGCAAACAAGTCATTTTTAAACAAGATAATATCAGCATACAGCCTTTTTGAGTCTGTACTCCAGTTAACTATTAATTATTAAATTAATAGACAGTTAATTCAATAATCAATTAATCACAATGAATCAAATTTAACACTTCAGCTCTATTTGTAGAATTTGATCAAATGAAACTGGATTTTTTTCTAACATCATATCTGTTTTTACTCTTCTTAGAGATATTCTTATAGATAGGCCTCAGTGGCAGCAGCAGCTGCTGCTTATCAGGTTTTCCTGCATTTGATTAGCTGAAAACACACAGAAAATACATCCTCTAGTCATATCCAAACCGAGTCAGAGACAACAGCTTCTGGATCATTTTTCTACTCTGTTACCCCAGAAACAACCTGAGTAGTTTTTCTTCTAAGTAGCTAATTGTTGGCTTTGATATTAATGAGTTGTATCGTCATTTGTAAGTCACTTTGGGAAAAAGGCAACTGCCAAATGCAAACAAAGATTGCCCCAGCATCAGCAAAATATACATTTACTGTAGACTTTGAAGCTATATGTGAACAGACAGATAATCCTTTACAATAAATAGCATTGAACTCTGTTATCTTTATAAGAAAGATTTTTCATCTTTTTTTTTTAAATAAATTTGTAATATTAATGAATTTTCTTTCTAATAAACTTGTGGAAACCAGAGAAAATGCTTTTGTTCACATTGACTCAACCATCTTTGTAGTTTATTCATATGTTGAATTATAAATATTGTACAGTTTCATAGGCAGTTAATTTGCAGCAGACTTATATATATATAAAAATATAACTTTTTAAACTTACAACTTGTTATTTTATTCAATTTAACACTGTGTCTAAATAACAAGTGTTAATATCACTACACATATAAGGAAACATCATTTTTAAATCCAAATTATAATGCAAAAATATCCTGCATTTGCCAAGCTACTGGTAAAAATCACAACAATTGGAAAATAAAGCAAACATTAAATTACCAGCAGCACTTCACAGTGGTGATATATTTATGTTGGTGTTCAGCTTCAGAAGGTAAAAATGTTCTCAGGTCAGATTTCACTAAAATCTGAGCACGGCTCTGTTGTTTGTCCCTGAAATTACCCGATAAACCACAAATGTGCATGTCACTGAAGATGAGTCAGTTCTCTTCATGATTTGATTTTCAGGTACTCGCCCAACAGAAACTGCATCTCAGCATCTGCAGCCAGGCTCTCTGCTGTTACTCCCCTGTTGCATCAGTGTAGTTTTGACACAGCAACTGAATTTTTTTTTATTTTCCCCATTTGTGACTCAGCAGTACACTAAACGGTTCACACTTTTTCTGCCTGTGCAACATTTAAATTTCAGCCTGCAAGATTTCCACAATTTATTTCTGAAGCAATGCACAATGAAAACGTCAATCGCAGTTCTAGTAAGGATGGATATTTATCTGCAGACAGTTGCAGTTAATAAAAAGACCCCTTAATTAATCCTTAATTACTTTTTTCAGCTGCTCATAATACTTACATTCATCTCAAATGTAAACAATTTTCAGAGTGATCAGAAGTAAAAAAAAAAAAAACTCTTGAATTATCCAGCAACAAAGAACACGGCACAGTATCAGGAGATGTGGAGAGCTGCACATGAGCATCATTACCAGCGAGAGCCATGTGACTATTTCAGTCAACTCCAAAGAGATTGCATCAGTAAAGTCTTTCTGATGTCGGACAGGAAAGACATTAATTTACTGCATCCAACCTGACTGCAGGATTCATGTGTCCATGCAGATGGAAGTCATCTCACCTTCTCTTTTGTATTTTTTAAAAAACTGACAAAGTTTTTTCTGTTCGATACATTTTCCAGTTTCATTAAAGGTCTGACCTTCTGATTATTTTTCCCCCTCAGATTACTAAAACAAATAAAATAAAATATGCTGCAGGTTATTTGATAAAGGTGGTCATTTTGAAATCAACATAAAATGAAGATATAAAATTATTTCATTGCTTTGCTTTTCTGCTTCTTTCTTTCATTATTTGTTTTTGCCCCTTTCTTTGTTTTTTTCTCTCTTTGCTTCTTTGTCTTTTGTATGAATGGAAGTATTTGTTGCCAACCTTAAAATAATTTAGACTAAGAAAGTGAATTGTAGATAATACTGATGCTTGATCAATTGAAACAATTAACATGAGGGAGTTCCTAGATGTGATTTATTCAATAGATAAAGAGAAAAGGTCTGATATGTCAGTATTTGTTCATTTAGAGACAATCAACAAAAATATACCCAACACTAGACTCCTTAAAAGCAACAACAATAACAAAAAAGTTAAAAGTTATGGTAAATATACAATTGGGCAGCTATACATTTAAGGTAATCTTTCTATTTAGTTAACATGTTTTTTCTGACTGGAACATTAATGTTTTACAGAGGCCCAACCAGAGTCCTGGCTTGAATCCAGTACAAAAAAAATCTGTAGAGGGAGCTAATAATTAGGGTGATGGCAAGGAGGTCTCCTAGCCTCAAAGATTTGTAGTCCAATACAAAGACAAATGGTCAAAAATGCGTAGAACAGCAATTACACAAGAGTGTCTATAGGTTACAGAGAATGGTGTAAATAATTTTGAATTAGATAAAGAAAAAAAACTTGTTAGCATTTTTACCAGAATGCATTAAAGTAGCATCTTCAAGACATATTATTTTGACACAAATTGTAAGTTATTACAGCAACTCAAAACACGATTCTCTTGAGAAAACATCAACTTTTCTTTGCAGGCAATTTGATGCCAGAAAAGGATTAACATGAGACCCTTCCCAGCCTTTGTCTGATCATTAACCAACTGCAAACATCCTTCAATTTACTCTGAAATGATCTTAACGTGTTGTAGGACTGGCTTCACAGACTCTATATAAGGTTAATTAAACCTTTGCTTTCCTTCCGCTGCTGCCGACGTTCAGCTGACGTAAAAAAAAAAACGAGCAGTCAGCTGACACAAAAACCAACGTGGAAAGTAACAAAACGTTTAAACAACGACCAAAATCACCGGAGAGCAGCTCTTAGCAAACCCGCGTGGAAAAACCAATATTCACAGGATGCCAAAGAATGGTTGCCACCAACAAAAAGCCTTTACTGCTGTGCTCATACCGCCAAAGTTTCCGCCTTATCTGTTTTTAATGCAAACACTCGGCTGGACGGATATTTATACCTCAGATGCTACTTCCTATACCAGTTCCGCACAGCAGATTAATACATGCAGAATAATCACACAAAAACAATCGCTGGTAATCCCATATGAAACATTCCCTGCAGGCAAACAGCTTCGTGCTACAATGCTATGTGTTATGTTTGTAGCTAGCTAGCTGCACATAAGCTAAACTGTGCTTTATATAACAAACTAACAAATTTGTGTTTTAACATCGCAGGGAGTGCTTATTCTGAATTTAAATCGCACGGTTTTCCATCAAGCCGACTCACCTCCTCGCTATTGCTGGAGTCGAAGCCCACATCCCTCCGCCGACCGTGCTTCTCAGCCACCCCCAGCAGCCGCAGCAGGGACGGATCCTCGCCGAACGCAAGGCCGGTGTTGACGGGCCTCGGCCCGGCTGCGACCAGCTCTCCGTAGTCCGAGCCCAATCTTCCGCGTCTGGTCCGTTTCTCCGAGCGCAGCCTGCTGCGACCCGTTAACGGACGACCTGGGAAGCGAGCCCGGGCCGGCGGTGCCTGAGAACTCAGCCCAGCGGTAGTGGAAGGAGACGATAATCCGCCTCCCGAGGCCGCCATTATATTTACTACAACAACGGAGACAGCGCGCGGGCAGAGGATCACTGCAGCGGTGCGCGAGGCAAGATGGGTCTCCTCGATGCAAAGGCGCGAGATAGGTGCATCATGGGTAGACGAACGTCGCCGGAGCTGCTCGACGTTTGACGACGTGAGCGACTTCGCTTTTAAAATGAGCTGATTTTTGGTGTTTTGTTGTTTTTGTTTTTGATTTTTGTTTTTACTTGTGTGACGAATTTAAAATAATAGTAATAGCATTTGCTTAAATAAAGGCTTAAAACTTGGACTTCTACTAAAAATGCTAACATGTTTGAGCTTTATGTTTTTTTAAATGCAGGTCATGAATTTATTTGTCTATTTATTTATTTATTTATTTATCAAGTTTATCTGATAGAGACAGACACACAATCATATTGACAAACTGTATTATAGTGAGCTAATTTGCAACACTTGTCCCTATGGGTTTTTATAAAAGTATAAAATACTGTAAAAAATAAACAATATAAAAACCTGCATGTTTTCATATAATTTTTTAAGATACTACAGAGAAATTGAATAGTAGTAAAATAATAAAATAATTAAAGGTAATAAAACAATGTAAACAGAGTCATACATAACGATAAAACATTTTAAACATGAATGCATTGCTGTTGACACAGCTAGAGTTTGGTTTGCTTTTTAAACATATTGAAAATAATCACAGACTTTGAATCAATAGTGATTGAATTCCACATTGTGGCAATTAAATTATTTTGAAATGCAACCATCCAGGCTCACTTAACACTGGTCTTAATTGGTCTAAATATCTTATTTGGGCATAGCAGAGAAAAATAATAATAATTTAAGCTTGAACGGGGTAGGCCCCACCCACATTAATACATATTAATATGAAACATTTTGTTATAAATACATTAATTGGATTTTTATTTAGTGAAAGCAAGCGAGAAAGAATATTAGTTAAATTCTTCACATGCACAAGGATTAATATGCCTTTAAACAATTTGGGAAAGCTCAAATTGCTCAAATCAGAAGACAGAGCCCTTAATTTTTGGAGCGATGACCTGGCGATCTGATAAAACTAAAATTGATGTCTTATGTAATGTTTATAGAAAATAAGCCCACAAGCCAAAGAGCACCATACCCATGGTATCATGCTATTAGTTTCAAAAAGGAGAGGCTTACTTTACAAAATAGTTTCCATCATAAGGAATTAACTGATATTAAGGCAAACTCTGAAGTGACACCAACTACTTTGATGCAGAAGCATAAAGACAAAAAACGCGTATCGATGCAGAGTTCTATAATGGAGCCGTTTTTTTAAACATATTTTATTACGGTTATGTTATGAGATACAGTGCCAATGGCACGTTTGCAATTTTTGCTAAAATCAAGTACTTAACTACAAAGTATTTCCCACAACCCAAAGAAGAATCACTTTGCTATTTCACTATCAATACCAAACTTTTAGGATAAACGAAGGCAACATGAACAATGACTTTTGTGAGATTGTTGCTTTGTAAAAATAAATCCTGATTATTTACACACAGAAAGGCAGTTTTTCAGTGTAGGCCATTTTGTTAAACAGGGTTTGTACACTTTTCCAACAATAAAATTCAAGCACTTTTCAGGTATTTTCAAGATAAGCTTTCAAACTTCTCCAGCAAAACAATACAAATGAATTAAAGACAGTTCCAATTCACTATTATATGGCATAATGTTTTGTGATAGTATCCTATATGTAAGGGACTAAATAAACTAAACTAACAAAATTTTATGTTTTGAAAATTCTTTCTCAGACACCCGATTGGTTTGAGAACAAAACACAAATTTAAGAAAATAAATCTCCCAATTTTAAGAACTTTAACACAAATAAAATGCCAAATACTCAATATTTTAATTATTGAGCCATTGTGAGTATAAATATTTAACACATTGGTTTGCTCAAATTAAATGTTCAGACACGACATAAATAATCACTTGACTTTCAGTTAAGGAGTCTTTTCTCCTAAATGTTTATTACAAAACTGTGCAAATACAATAATAAGCACTTTTAAGGTTGTTGTTTTTTTTTACAGAAATGAAGCACTTTCCAAACCTTGAAAACGCCTCAGGGTTTCCCCCAATATATTATAAGCCTGGCCGGCCACCAGGCTTATAATACATTCCTCTACCTTGCACCTAATTGAAATTCAAGAATTTTCAAGGATTTCAAGTACCCGTTCGAACCCTGGTTAAAAGGAAAAAATAAATAACTTTCCTGAAACAATCGGCAATGTGGTGCACAATTCTGCTTCATAAAGTTATTCTAAAATATCATGCTGAAATTCTTCACCAAGCAACATGAATGGCATGATGATACGACACCAAAGGAGGAAATTTTCTCCTCCTGCATCATGTCTTTTCAACAGCCTTCTCTGTCTTAATATGCGAGTTTTGATGGGCCTTTAGAGTACTTTCTCTTGCAAAGCTCTTCCCGCAGGTAAGGCAGGGGTATTCAGGGCTGGGAGCATTCAGAGGACGAGGGCGATGCAGTTCTTTTTTGTGAGCTCGCAAGGCTTCAACTGTGGCAAACATCCAATTACAATCGTCTTCAGGACAGGGAATTTTACACTTCGCAGACGAAGTCGAGTTCTTGTGTTCTTTTGCAACGTCTTCTTGCTTGATTTTCTTATCAACTTTCACCTCTTCGGAAGCAAGCGTAGGTTCACAGGCCCGCTTTTTGCCTCGTGACTCCTCAAGATCGCAGTCAGCAGTTTCCTCCTGATGCTGCAGGAGCTCGTCTTCCGTCTGGAACACAACACCACATTTACAGCACTGAAACATGTCGACATCTTCGGCTGCAGCCTCTTTCTCAGGATGCATTGCGATGCGATGTTTGCGGAGTCGAAAGGGAACGGGGAACCTGGCGCCGCAGTCGACGCAAAGACAACGCCGCTCCCCGCAATCCTTCCGTCTGTGTTGGTTCAGCTGTAGGACGACAACCGATCAGCACAGCCCACAATTTATGGCGAACACGTAAAACATTAGAAGAAGCAGCTTTCCAACCTCGGTAAACGTGCCGAATCTTTCCTGACAGAGGGAGCAGGAAAATGGCTTTTCTTCGGTAAAATGTGTAGGTTGGTGCTGGCTGAGCTCCGCAGTCGTGGAGAAAGAGCTGTTGCACTTGTAGCACATGAACAGCGTATTATTCTGGAAAAGGAAAAAATACTGAGAAAATGCAAATCCTTCCCTTTTCAGACTCAAATTTTCTTAATACTGTCTGTTAGTTTTACTATTTATTTGTGGCATAAAGGTATGCTGTGGTCAGGCTTTAATTATAGAACATGAAACTAGAGTATGCATGCATAGATGAATGAAAACAGACTGATGCTTAAAATAGGCAAGAAATTAATATTAAGCAAATAATCAGGCATCTGAACTTTCTGAACTAACTTTCAAAAGTTTGCTTTAACAGACTAACAAATTTGCAGCTTGTTCAAACTAAACACTGAAAAACGTGACTGTATTGAGCCTTGAAGGTTACTTGTATGGTTAATTTTCCAGCCATAGTTTTTCCTTCTACTTAATTTTTTAACATTATGTTTGGATACAGCACTGAACAGCCAGCTTCCTCGGCTTCTTTACGGAGGATGTCAACAATGGTCTCACTGCTGCCAAGAAAAATTCTATGGGCTGTCCTAAAAGTTGTTAGATGACATCACTGCCTAATTTGCATATTTTATGGGGAGTAGAGGAATATCAAAAGTTGGCAAGACAAAAAGTGATTAAAAATACTCTAAATATGTTTGTGTAATATAAATTATTTTCCTGAATTACACAACATAAATCAGTCTAGCATAATATCAAATATAACTAAAAGAGGCACAGACATTGGAGGAGGTGAATCAGTGACTGAGGCTGTGAATCAATTGCAATGATTTATTGTAGTGCAACAAAAAAAAAACCATTAAGCAACATGATAAATATTAGAATAATGTTTACAGCTTTTACGATGGAGAGCAGGGTCAACGGCAGCTTTACCATTGCCTGATTCAATTACAAAGTTACTTTTTTTATCTGTTCTTTTGTTGGCAGTCCAAAGAAAAGACCTGGAGTTGGTTTTAGTTTTGACAACCTAAAGTTTAAATTACTTTCACCAATATAAGGCTGTATAACTCTGTGCTCTTTCATGGAGTGCCAGCCCTATAGGAAAGAGCAAAGTACTCACACACTGCAATCTAAATGAGAAAGTTACCCAAAACTCAGAAGAAAGTCGCTGCATTTGTCGCTAGTCATTTTTTTTAAGCAAAAGTTGCTGGCGGTTGCTGAAAAGTCACTAAATTTAGCGACAAAGTTGCAAATTTGGCAACAGTGAATGGTCTACTGGACAGGTCACTAGTCCTTACTCCAAATATCTAAACCATAATATCACATTTCTGTACAAACATTAATTTTTTTAATTGGTCTCTTATTTTTGTGACTCATTTTGTGGTTTTATTAGCTATAAGTCCATTTATCAAAATTTACAGAAACAAGTGCTTCAAATAAATCACTTCATGTGTAAAAGACCTGTTTAAGATTTTCACCTTTTGAGTCCAATTACTGAAATAAATTAACTTAACATATTTGTTTACCTACATGCATATGCAGGTAAAAGACTGCAAAAATTTTGGACTAAAGAAGTCATAATCCCTACTCAGGTCTGTTTATATACAAGAGAATCCGTACAACTTTTTTATAACAGTACTATCCCACAAATAATACATCTACAAAATTATAAAACTACGGTAGTAAATGTGTTTTTTTTTTTTTTTTTAATTGGCTTCCCAACAATTTCTTCACTGAAGATTATTTGATACTAATGTTAATTTTTAGATTAATACTTTATTGGGGTAGAAATGTTGATACATTAAACACATTTTTATATGGATTGGAAAGTTTTGAGACATTTTTCAATTTTATGGTTTTCATACCTGCTGTAGTTGACGCTTGTACTCGTCCCGATGGTTCCTTTTGATGTGTCTCTCCTTGGATTTGAGGTCTCTGAAAGTGATCAGGCAATGGAAACACTGCAGACTCTCATGGTGATCTGTAGTGCAGACAGTAAAGTGTTTATTAAAAGTATTCACCCACATTTACATTTTTCCTTGATTATTTGTAATCATTCCTTGCAAATAAAGAATGATTAACTCGACTAGAGTTTGCTAAAATGCATGTGGGAGATCGCTAACTTAATATAAACACTAATTGTAACAGGTGAATATGCAATCACTTACTTTATGTTAATTATTGTTCTTTAATTATCAGTATTTTTGTAGAAATCAATTTTAACTTTGGATTAAAGTCAGTTTAGATATGTATGTCTCTAAGTGAATGAGACAGTAGGAAATTCTTCTTAATTATTTTAATTTTTCTCTGACATTTTACTTCAGTTCATTTCATCTAGGTCTGAACTTTGATTTCTACAACATATCAAAGAATACATTTTAACCACCTCTGCTGAATTTAAGAATACATCTTTGAGGGAATAACACAAAATAAAAACATCAATGGGGCAAGCATTGGGGAAGTCCACCTTAATAACAGGTGTCACTCATGAACAGAGAAACCTGTATATTTTGAATAAGAAGAAGACCAAATGAAGGTTATTAATTCAGCCTAAAATGTTCCAATATTAGGTCATATTCTAAAAGCTTACAAAGAAGACAGAGGAGACTTATGACTGTACATGTTTCTTTGTACTGATAGCACAGTAAATATCAGCTTACAGTACTCCGGGCCACCCACAGAGTCAGATTTGGTCTCTGCAGAAGTGGACTTCATTTCATTTCCAACAACCACTTGCTCTATTTTCATTTCCATCTTGATGCTTTCACCGAGCTCAGATCCACATCAAACTGTAAGCACAAAATTGTCATTAAAAACAACTTAAATACAAAACATCATTAAAAGGACAATTAAACACGTTATAACTGCGTTATATCTCTAAAGTACTCGGGCGTAAACTCTTTAGCATCCACGATTGCGATAAATAGAAAACGTCGTAAAATTATGATAAGCGTTGCACCACGATGGAGGACCACGCAAAGCAGCACGCAGCACAAGCTGCGCCATTTGGTTTCAACTTAAAAAAATTATTGAATTAAAAAACATTTTCTATGCCCGTTGTATAATTTATGCGATGGTTAAATGATCAACCATTCACATAAAACAAATCCAAACTTGCTTTTGCACGGTCTGCAGCGTCCACGGAAACGAAGCCGTTGTTTAGCCCCCGTCACGTGATGTGGGAATAGAAAGTCTCGCGAGATTAGAGATCACCACTACAAAGCTAGAGTAGTGCCACAGACATTATATGGCACTGATCTTTAATACCCAAAAATTGTACTCGAGTAGCATTAGTTCAGCTTATTTTTACCCAAGTAAAAAAACATAAAGTAGCCAGTCAAGAAATTAAGAGTGAAATAATTATTTAGTAAAAAGGATACTTAAGCACTTAGTAACATTTTTAATAAGTAATAGTAGCCAGAACTATTGATGATCAAAACATCAGTCACATTATATTAAAAAAATTACATCAGACTAAAGTATAAAAATATGGGGAATATTGATATTTTAAAGCTCAAATGAAAGTAATTCATATAAATAACATAATTACAAAATAAAATCAGGCAAACATCCATTTTCTGTTCAACATATAACTGATCAAATGTAAACAAAAACCTGCAGGCTAGTGTCTGTGTCTGGTAATTATTTTGGTTAAAACAAACTTGTTCTTCATTCAGAGAAGTTGCTCTTAATGAGCAGAGTATTATTTAACTCAAGTAAGAGTAGAAATACTTCACAATAAAATTACTCAAACAAAAGAGTAAATTAGTACTTTAAGTAATTTTTTTTCCCCCAAAAAGGTTGCTCAGGTTTCATTGTAATTTTCCACAACAGTAACCTTGATGTGCCTGGTGTGTTTCTTGATGCTAGTTGACTGTTGAGAATTGGAACAGCCCTATTCATACTCAGATTAAACTACACAGATTGAATCAATTTACTAGTTAGATTTTTGGAAGCAATTGTTTTCCATAGATTTATTGAGAAGTCAGAAGAGGATGTGTAAAACTGCATGCCACACTTCACAGCTTTCTATTTATGCTCCATGGTGGTCTGTGTCACACACAATCCTCTTAAATGCATTGAAGTTTGTGATTGTTTTGCAACCAAATGTAGAAAAATTACCCTTCCAGCACCATCTTATCCTAAAGACATCATAGTTCCTAAAAAACCATGTTTCTCTCACACTGGAAGGTATACTTGCAGTTCCTAATCTATCTAAAAAATGAGAGCCATATCTTTCATCGGGTACCATCTTGTTGAACCGGCTCTTCTGATGTCTGAATGAAACACTGGAAATCAATTTTGTGATGCAAAACTGGGTCAAAGGTTTTGCATCACAAAACCTTTGATGCAAAAGGTTTTGCATCAAAGGTTGAGCAATATCTGCTCAAACAGATATTGCTCTGTTTGAGCAATATCTTTGCTCAAACAGAAAATAACTCAATATAGTGGTTATAATCAGATTTATGTATTTATACCTTAAATACTTTTCTATTTTAGCAATAGTCCAACTTTGATGATTCCTGTCAACATCAACGTAATCCCCCACAAACCATCTTTAAAGATCCAAAATGTTCTTATATTTTTCAAATTTAAAGATTTTCTTTTAAATCCACTCTTTCAGATTTTGTATTAACATATCCTACAAATATACTATTTCTTTCATAAATCTGATTTATGAAAACTCCTCCTAATATTTGAAAACTCCTACTACTCTTAATTTTTGTGAATTATTAACAAAATAATATTTAAAGTATTTTTATGTGGATAGATCTACTCCATAAGACTGAAATAAAGAATATTAGCATCTCAGTATTAGTTTTCTTTTCCACATAATAAACTCCAAAGTAGAAAAAAACCAAACAATTCAACTCTTAAAATCAACCAATAGTTTCAGGTAATAAGTCTTTATTGGTATTTTCACCGAACACAACAGAAGTGTCACTCGAAGCTTCCTGATGAGGTGAAAAGACAGTACGTCATCCTTAGTTTAAATATTTCTCACAGACATAAGGTTAAGGGCATTTGGAGGCAGAATGAAGAAATCAAAAAGTTGAGAATGAGATTTAAGCCACAGCCTTTTTCTGCTGCTGGTATTCAGCGATTCGGCTTTCCATCACGGGCCTGAAGTGCCGGATTAATCCCTAAAAACACAAAAAAAGAGATTATTTATGTGCAATATCACTTCAATATGCAACATCAAGTCAAAGTGATAAATGACCTCATAACTGAGGAGATTAAGACAGAATATAATGGAGAAAAAACAAAATCAAGGTCATTATTTTTACTGTGGGAGGGAATTAGTGACATCTAGTGGCACAAACTATCAATTACAAACAAGATTGGTCAAATGTCAGAAAAACCATAACAAGTACAGTACTTTAGTTTAAAGTGAATAAAATAAATAAATCACAGATTTACCTTTCCATTCCAGATGTTTACAAACTAAACTTTTAAGAGATCTTAATTAATTTGAATTTAACTTATTTTAAAAACACAAAAAAAGAGGAAAGAAGGAAGAAAAGGAAGAATGAAGGAGGGTAGGAAGTAAAGAAAGAAGGAAGAAAATATGGAAAGAAAGAAGAAAAGAAGGAAGAATGAAAGAAGTAAAAAGCAAAGACGCAATGCTGAAATCCACTAAAACAAGTTCTGGACACTTTAAGACATTTCTCCCAAAATGCAGAGACTCAACAGAACCTCCTGTAACTGGGTTCCACCTCTCACTGTTGGAATGATTTCTCTTCTCTGACATGTCTTTACCTGAACGGGCCACGCTGCACCGTCACCCAGCGCACAGATGGTGTGTCCCTCGATCTGCTTGCTGAGCTCCCAGATCATATCGATCTCCGCCGGCCGCGCGTCGCCGCGGACAAAACGCCACATCATCTTATTCATCCAGTCCACTCCTGCAGAAACCAACCAGAGCATCCACAACAAAACATATTATTTTATTGTTTATGAAAATAAATCCTTAAAAAAAAAACTTAATGAGAAGCATTTACCCTCCCTGCATGGTGTGCACTGGCCACAACTCTCATGTTTGTAGAACTCGATCAGTCGGGCGATGGCTCTGATGATGTCAGTCTGCAAAAGCGACACCAATCAACCAATGACCAATGCTACCGGCGTCTGGTCGCTCTGCAGAGGTGACGGACTCACAGATTTGTCCATGACGATTAGAGCGGCCGTGCCGAGGCCGGTCTGGGCTTGAATGAGGCCGTCGAAATCCATCAGCACCTCTTCACAGACGTTCTTGGGGATGAGGGGAGTTGAGGATCCTCCAGGGATTACAGCCAGCAGGTTATCCCAGCCTCCACGAACGCCACCTACAGCACAGATGTTGCTTTCAATTAAGTTAGGAATAAAAAAAATTTAAAAATGTAGTCGCTTATGTTAAGCCGTTCTAATCTTTGACTTTATGACCCTTGTGCTGAAGGAGAACATGGCAGATGGATTTAGGTCATCTCTTTGTGACCTTTCTACTTAATTAGACTTCCAAAGCAATAGATTTAAAAACTCACATATAGAAAAGACTCCTCCCTGTTTTTCAGACAAAAAAACCCAAAACACTTTTCTGGAGTTTTCAGCAGATTTGGGTAATAACTATAGTTGCACTTACTCAGTTTACTTATGTAACATTTTTAGAAAATATGTACTTTTAGGAGTATTTTCACAACACTGTACTTTTTACTTTTACTTGATTTATTTTATTATGAAGTACTGCTATTCTTATGGTAAAATGTTGGCTTGTTTTAACCAAAAATTCACCAGACAGACACACACCTGCAGTTTTTATGAAAGTTTTATACTGAAATTTTTGGAAAATTGTAGTTTTAAAATAATTTTGTTTACATGAATTACTTTTATTTTGGTCCTTAAAATACCAAAATTTCCACACAACTTTAGATTTTGGTCCAATTAACGTAATTTTAAATGTTAAATGATTAATGTTTTGATCGATTACTCAGTACTTTTTCACTCTTACTTGAGTAATCTCTGTTTTTTATTTTTACTTGAGTAAAAATATGTTTTTGTAGCTCTACTTTTACTTGAGTAAAAGTTCTGGTTACTCTACCTACCTCTGGTTTTCAATTATGTGCAATAAAAAATAGAAAATGTTGACGTTCACCGCCTTTTTAAATATGGAGGCTGCAAATAAACGGACTGAATGAAGGAAGAAACAACAGAGGAAACAGAAAGAAGGCAATTAACAAGGAAGAAAGGAACAAAGGGAATGATATAAGGAAAGAAGAAAGGAGGAAAAGGCACAGCAAATAAAAGAAGTTAGGAAGGGATGAAAGGAAAGCAAAAACGGGGCAAGTGAAAAGAAAAAAGGAAGGGTAAAAGGACGGAAAGACAAAACCAATGAAAGGATGCAGAGCAGAACACATTAAAAGGTGGACACAAAAAGGAGAAAATGTCCCAATTTTTAAAATCAGATTTATCGTCAGAATAATCAAAAAATTAATCAATCAGTAAAATAATTGTTAGTTGCAGCCATACAAAAATGAAGGGAATGAGACAAGAGAGACAGCAAGGACTGAATGAAGGCTAACATTTAGACAATGTAATTAAAGTAATAAAATCTTTATTTTTTCCAGAGTCGGACCTTTAAAGTACTGAAATCAAATGTCAGACTTTCCCAGATGTTTAAAAACCATGCAGGAAATCCATATGGATGTTTACACCCAGATTTAAAAACGAAAGCTGCCACGTTGATGTGTACCTGCATGTCTCTCGATGAGCTCCTTCAGAGGGATGGACATCTCCTCCTCCACAGTGCAGGGGTGGTTCACGTGACCCGAGATGTTGAACAGTTTTGTGCCGGAGTTTCTCTCCCTGCCGAAGCTCAAGAACCACGATCCTCCACGGCGACAGATGGTGGGCGCCACGGACACTGTCTCCACGTTGGCGACGGTCGTTGGGCAACCAAACACACCTTCATCAAGAGGAGGAAACACGCGAGTTGCCAGGAGGAACCCACAGTCGTAACGGATGTCGTTTACTGCCTGAACTCACCAACATCTGCAGGGAACGGAGGCTTGAGACGCGGCTTGCCCTGCTTCCCCTCCAGGGACTCGATGAGGGCGGTTTCCTCTCCGCAGATGTACGCGCCGGCGCCACGCATCACAAACACATCGAAGTCGTAACCAGAGCCGCAGGCGTTCTTTCCAATCAGCCCAGCAGCATACGCCTCATTTATGGCCACCTGAAAGAGAAAGGGGTTCATTTTGATTCACTTATTGAAAAGATTTTAACGTGTTAAAAAAGTTTCATTTAGCTGAAATCGTATTCTGTTTCTGTATTCACATTTCCAGTGCGCCTGTAAATCTGACGCACAATCGCAAACACAAACAACAGCGATGAACAACAAAGTGGCTTTTCTTGACACACTGAAGTGTAAAATTTTTTAAATTGACTTTATTTATTGGAAGCAGTTTCACAAGCAACAAAGCATTGTGACAGAAATTCACCATTTTCCAAATTCTTTTTAACCTCCTCTGTCCCAGTAAATGACAGTTATCAGTATAAAACCAGTCAATATGAACATGCAAACAGCATGGAACACATATAACAAAAAGCCAAATAAAAAAAATTAAGAAAGGTTTTTTAAAAATTATGTTTTTGCTTAAAAAAACGATCTGATGCAGTGGTGTAAAATATGACTGTTTACAAGTTGTGCTGAAAAGAGTTGAAGCTATTCAAGGCCAAATACTGTTTTAATGCAAAACATGTAGCAGCAGAAATGCTGATGTCAGCGTTTCTAAAGGTGTTTTTTTTAATAAGTTACATGAATGATCCTGGATGGTTTTCAATAAAAATGTGATTAATTAAAATTTTTAATCAAGTCCAACCACTAAAAAACAAATAATTTATTTCTGAAATTTGGTAGAAACAGGGAAAATTTGACAAATAATAGAAAGCCATTTATGAAGAATCAATTACATACAGATATGGAAAAAAAGAAACTTAAAATCCTCAGTTTCTCTGATTTTACTCTTTATAGGTCTATGTTTGAGTAAAGGGAACTTTGTTCTTTTATTCTATGAACTACTGACATGTCTCTGAAATTCCAAGCAAAAATTTTGTATTTATTTGCAGAAGCTGAGAAATGACTAAAAGATGCAGTACTTTCAGTCCTCAAATAATGCAAAGAAAACAAGCTCATATTCATTTAGAAACAACAGCACTAATGTTTTAACTCAGGAAGAGTTTAGAAATCAATATTTTGTGGAACAACCAGGAGGTTTTCAATGGAGTTCAGAGCAGTGGTTAATTTTTTCCACAGCTGTAAATGTAATTTATGTCAATACTGATATGTTTGTATATCCTTTTGCCACTTTCCTCTTAAAAAACTTACTATTCATTATTTAGAAAGTTTAACACCAATAGATGTAGTTTTATACGTATTTTTTAATTGGTGCTGTCTGCATTACACAAGAGCTGTTTAATAAACTCTGTCACGGCATCAATGTGCACACGTTCACCTGCAGGTTGGACGACTCGTTGTAAAACTCTCCTCTGATGTAGATGTAAGCAGCACGAGCCCCCATGGCCCGGCCTGCGATCAGGCAGCCCTCCACCAGCTTGTGCGGGTCGTGCCTCATGATCTCTCTGTCCTTGCAGGTACCAGGCTCTCCTTCATCTGCATTCACCACCAGATACTTTGGCCTAACATACAGACACAAAACTGGGTCAAGTCACGTCGGAAAAGCAGCAACGATTATGGAAAGTAGAACCAGTTTCCCATTGGATAAAACTGAACTGTAAGAGCAACAACATGAATGTGAGCAGAAGAACCGAACTAGAAGAGAAGTTAATAGATTAACTGACTGATAAACATTTATGAAATTCTTTGTTTTCATTTCAACTATTGAGGAAATCAATAATTGGTTCAATACTAAATACAAGTGGAACATTTAAAAAAAAAACTTCTAGCTGTATTTAAGGAAAGAAAACTGAACCTTTAGAGAATGGAACTGTGAATAAAGTCTTGAACAAAGTTGAAACGGTTAAGCAGATAAATCATGATTTAATTGATTATTAAAATTATCAACTCATTTTGTAATCAATTAATCTCATGTTACACAAAAAAGGCAACTTTGCTGAGAGAACAACACACTATGAACAGTAATTAAGCCAAAACTGAACAATATATATACCGTACATCTTGTATTTAAGATAAAAAAACAATTAAAAACTTTCTGTAAACACGTTCTACCCAAAACTCCTTAAGTGTCAATGTTTTAGCTTCACCTGGTTCAAATGCTGTAAAATAAATAAATAAATTCAGTTAATCCAAATAAGAATCAAAAAGATCATTTGCTGTACTTACTTTAATTCAATTCCACTTCCCTCTTCAACCTAAACCCAGATTACTAATATAATAATTACTTTCTTGACGCCATTTCTATATTGTTGAAGGCTTTAAAACAAAATATAATGAGGAGATCAGAGGTAAATCTGCCAGGCTCTCTGCACTGACCGGCCGTCGCTGGGCTTGTTCATGAAACTCCACTTCATGCCAGTGGGGAACCCGGCTCCGCCTCTCCCCCGCAGGCCAGAAACCTTGATCTCATTGAGAATCCAGTCGACCCCCTTCAAAAGGATCTCCTTAGTTTTGTACCAGTCGCCACGCTTCAGTGCCCCGTTTAGCCTACCGGGAAGCAAAAAGCAGATAGATATTGTAAATTAGTCCTTTTTCAAAATCATTTTGCTTGCCCGAGTGCACTGAACGAACGTTGTGACGTTCTGGATAAAGCAAGAAAGTAAGTCATGTTACCTCCAGTCATGACGGCCATAAAGATTTGTGAAAATTCTGTCCTCATCTGCCAGTGGGCCAAATTTAGTTTTCTTTGGAGCACTCTGGTTAAAGAAAAACATCATTTTTTTGCATATGCTTTTAAAAAGTTAACGGTTCTATTAGAAACAGTCGATGTACCTGTGCAGTGCTGTTGAATCGACAGAGACTGGTCACGCCTCCTTGGCTGAGAGCAGCCGGAGCGCGGGCCACGGCGCCCACCACCGAACGAGACAAGGACAGCATCCTTCCAGCAGCAAACACAAAGAGCAGCAGCTTTAAAACTTCAGCATCAGAGCTCTCAAGTTATTTTAATTCAACAAGACAGAAATAAACTTTTTTTTTCATCTGAAAACGAAAAAAAAAGAAAAGAAAAAAGCTATTATTGGACAAATATTTTCCATAACACACAGCTCTTCGTGTCAAAAATGGCTGCCAGAACAGAAACGTGAGGATTGAAGTATACTTCTAGTGACAAGAGCAAATATAGTGTTAACATAAAACATCCAACAAATTTATAAGCTATATGTAATTATCACACTGGTAGGATACAAAAATTTCCCCATGTTGCTCGTACACAAACCATTACTGAATGTAAACAAACTTATCTTGCAGAACTTCCTGGACAAACTAAGGTTTCAAATCTACAAAATGTCAAATTATCTTGTAATATTATAAATTGGTCTTTGTCAGTAGTTCTCAAGGCTGTTTGAATGTGTTTCTAAATTTCTTTTTTTGAGTTCGACTGCTCACTTTATATGCAATTTCTGTGGTTGACCTTATCAAAATATTGGGAAAAATGTAGGAAAAATTGGCCTAGTATACCACAAAAGCAGCAAGTTGTGTTGCTTTTGCACATTTGACCAAACCTGTGAAGTTTTTGGTGTATTTAAGTATGCTGTACTAGTGCAGAGTTATCAAATATATTTGAAATTCAGTACATTTATGACCGTGTTTTTAAAAAAGAAATGTTTTAAGTCAATTGAGGGCTGTTTTTCTGTATTTGATCAATGGTTTTATTTTTGAAACAAGCAAAAAAAAAAATTTGAACCTGGGAAAACAAATTATACGTAAAGTATATATTTTATTTAACTCAGATACTTGTTTTATTCAGTTCAATAAAAGCATACTGTGTCGTAATTAGAATCTCAATGTAAAATCCACAAAAATATTAAGTGCCAAAATAAGACACTTATCGATGGTTACATCACGTTAACCTGTACATCCAAAACATCAACTTAAAAAAAACAACTGTGACTTTTAAGAATAATACCACAATTATACGTATTTTGATATTTCAGATTGCCTTGTTATATTTTGTGTTGTTACGTCAGATGTACAAATGTAAACTAAAATGGGAAGAGAAATTGTGATCAAAGTAGTTGAGTTGTTACAATTCATATATATATATATATATATATATATAAACAGGGATTGTGTTGAGCAAACTGACCTCAGCGCTGACATGCTAACTTTAGTTAGCATTCCGGTTAACCTTGCAGTGGAATTAAAGCAGCGGATCCACGGAGCTACATGCTAATTTCACACACATAAGTGCTAACTGGTTAATTTACTGTACATCTACCAGAGGCAGATATCTAACCTGCAGCAGGAGTCAATAATAACCAACAAAAACAATCCGTCTAACTTACCTTCTGTCTACGTTAGAGGTTTACGAAACACAGCTCTACAGGAAGCAGAGTGAGTGACCCGGATATAGTTAATAACAGGTTTGGACCGTAAGAAAAAAATATTTCATAACATCAGTCTGACCCTAAAGAGCACATGTAACCTTACCAAGGTAACGTTACCAAACACAATGTTTGGTAACGTTATTTAATAGTGCCTGGAATATATTTTAACTTATAAGAATGAATGGATTTTTTTAATTTTGTGAATCTTATGTTGTGCTGTATGTGAATTGAAATCAGTAGTGGGAAGTACTTAAGTACACTTTTTGTGCATCTGTACTTTACTTAAGTAGATTTAATCGTGGGTACTTTCGACTTTTACTCAACGACATTTTACTTTCTACTTCAGTACATTTCTACAAAACGCGCTTTTTTTCTCCTTTTTTTCGGTACACTGTGAGGTTCAGGGACTTAACGTGGCACTGTAAAATCCAAGCAATAACGTGACTTATGTCTGTTGTTACCCTGATTGTTTTGGCTTGAATGTTGCATTACTTTAGCTAGCAATAGTAGCTCAGAAAGGAGATTGATTGTTTTCACGGATTATCTGTCTCATAACAAACTGTCACAACATGGTGACAGCTTTAACAAATATGGAGAACACATTTTTTTAAATTAAAGTTATATACTGGGGCTTGAATAAAATGCAACTACATAGCTTTTTTTGAGAAGTCTGGATTGCTTCATGCATATTTTGGATGTTGCCTGTGACTGTTGCTCGTGGGGAGAGACATTTCAGTGATCTAAAACTAACAGAAAAAAACTAAGCACCCTATTTGCATACTGTATGTCGACTGTGTTGCATGTAAAATTTTGTGAGCAGTAGATATTGTACTAGCTATTAGTATTGGACCAAAGAAAGCAATGTATCAAGTATCAAGCTTTTGAAATTGTGACGCTTTTGACATGTCAGATAGACTCAAGAAATTGGAACAGCAGCTGCGTGATGGGAGCCAATTTAATTTTTTGTCAGGGGTTCCCAAAATTTCTGGCAGCGCCCCTTGTTCTCTGCCTGAATTGTCTTCCTTTTTCTCCTCTTTAAACTATGCTGGTGTTCTGTCTATCTGTCATACCCGTGAATCCGGAGTCTTGAACTCACTTCCAGAACATTCTCACAAGATTGGACTTGAGTGATTGATTTGTATTATTCTATCCTGTAGAAAGTGTGAGGGGTGGATCTTGTTTACTTTAATACACTTACAATAAAAAATACAATGTGCTGTCATTCACTAATTGTGCATTTTCATTCATGATTGTGCATTCTCAGATACATACAAAAAAAAATATCTGATAAGGTTTCTCTTCAAAACAAAATTACATTGTAACTGATGCCATTTGTTTCAAATTATACTAACCAGTTTAACTCTCCCTCTCTAAAAGCTTAATGAATAAATAGAAAATAATTACTTCTAATATTCATTATAAACTAATTTACATACATTGATTGTTCTTGATTTTAGAAATTATGGTTGTCTTCAATACTTGATTGCTTTTTTTTTGGTTTTGTTGTATTTTTCTCTTTTCTTCTGCAGCTGTCTTCTAGTATTACTATGAATATATTTTACGTTTTTCAAAAAGAACTGGCACTGTATGAGAACTCTTTACATGGGATGATCAAAGGATCCACAAGGTGGCGGTAAAGCAATAACATGAAAACCGACAATAATAAAACCCCAAAGAAGAAGACAAAGAGGCCTGTATAAGTGGTCTGTTGCGTTGAATGTTTGTGTGTTTCTATGAAAACTATCTTCTGTCCAGTTTTAACGAGTTTATCAAAAAGCTCCTGTTAACTGTTGCTGAAGCAACATTCAGAGTTTAAAGAAATAATCGTCAAGTCAGAGGAAGAGATGGATGATCAGCGCAGACTGCTGGATTTCTCCCGATTAGGTAGGAAACAGCAGCGTTTGGACGAAGGTTGACGTCTGCGCCTTTCTGTATGAGGATCATTTTAGTAAATGTTCTTTTCCTGAATAAATATTTAGTTAACATGTTATTACACAGACATGACAATTACGCTGTGACAATGGCTTATTTATGTAGAGAGAAAATTAAATTTTTTATGCCTCTCCTTTAACTACTGAGACTTACCTCAGAAAACAGGAGAAATGTGACCAATGCAGCGCAAGGTTAGTAAAGCAAACAACATAAAATATTAATAGCGGTGTTAGTAGCTGTAAAATTGTATAATTTTTAATAAATAAATTGTAGTGGCGATTGATTGTCAAACCAAATATTTTATAAAAGTCCAACCAAGACGCCACCGCTACACTGAGGTGATGCTTCGTAAGTAGATAAAAGTTTAATGTCCAAAAAAACTTTAAGTTGATCAGTTTCTCGTTTGACAAGCAAATAACAAAGGTCAAACTTTTCATTAGTGGTGTGTCGAATAATCCAGGATAATTTTTTGAAGCACATAAAACGGAGAACTAACCTAAACTCGAGCACAGTTAAAGTTTTTTTTTGTTTTTTTTTTTGTCATAAAGCATTGTCCCTGGTGGCATAGCAAATAAGCCAATCACAACCCTCTCTCCTGTGTTACGACCAGTCTAGGGGGAGTGGGGGGTCAGGTCGCAACATGAAGGATTCTGTACCTTTAATCAAGTGAATGTTATAGTAATGTATACTCTGTACTCCTAATCAGTTGATGTTCTGTACTTATAATTAAGTGAATGATAATGGTTTATATTATGAAAGGCTGAAGGTTGTACTTTTGAGTTAACCAACAAACAACATGATTATATAAAGTCAGCATGTATTATTAAAAATCATAGATACTGAGGTAAGGGAAAAGAGTACTTCTCACTGAGCAAAAGGCTAGGGACAGAAGGGTGAGTCATCAAATGAGGAAGGAAAGCAAGGGTGCGGCAGAGTTGGAAACAGATGGTCAACGGAAAAAAGGGAACTGCCCCGATGAAAAAGGGAACTGCCCGATGAAGCGAGGAGGCAGGAATGAGTCATTGTAAACTTGAGAAAGAGCCCGGTACTTTCCACAGGCAGCCCTGCCTCGCATGGCATCGGGTAATGACATATTGCGATGGGCAGGTTCCATGAAAACACAGTACATAAATACTGATGTACGGGACAGAACGAGCGTTCTTCGTCCGCAGCGCAGAAGCGGAGTCATCAGAGGAAGCTGTCTGAAGATCAGCAGAGGATTACACCGAGGGACCAAGGGAAACTTATTCCACGACTTCACGCTGCCTAGAAGGGACGAGCTCCACCCGCCACCAACCCTGGTTCCAGATCCGACCGAATCCTCTGCCTCTACTCAACGCTCTCAACCCCGGTGCAGCTGACTTGGAGAAGAGACGGAGGTCTTTCAAAGACAAAGAGTCTGCACGTTTAATGGAAAGCGTGAGTCTTCTCTCCGCTTCTCCTCAGTAAAGAGGACTTTGCTCCGGCTGGACAAAGACTCTGACCAAGGACCGCAAAAGATTACAGCTGCCGAGACCAAAGACCATCGGGTATGAGTTGACCAGCTTCCCCCAAAGCCTCGCTCAGTGAATTTAGTGAAACAGGTTAGGAACGAGAGCAAGGAAAGGAGGTGATTAATCCTAGTTGATTTCATTATATTTTGCTTCTTTTATAACTCTTGGTAATTAATCTGTTGTTACATGCCCCTGCTAAAGCTTGCTTAATAAAATTATAATTCTAAAATTCTAATGAGAATTGTGAACAGTGAGTTTAATTGTGTCAGTCTTAATTATTGTTGGTTCTCCTAAATATGGTAAAGTTAACATACATGATTCTAGAGAATGGATGGCTTTGTGTTTTCCTCTGGTGAGTGTTAAAATAATGACCCTGGGACTTAAATCTAAGTCACTAAATTTAATCTAGCCGTTAACAAGTGCCGTTATTTTAGGAGAGGAGCTACCGTTAACAGGAGTGGTTGTAGGGGTTATGTCGCTGTGAGGGCTACTCAGCGGATTGCCCCTCAACTGTAAAGGGTCATAACTTCTGGATCGTAGGTAGTCAGAGCTAGACGAGTCCTTTCCGACCCCAGTTTAAACAGATAATTCTCCACAAACTATTGCTAGGGTAAGACCCGAGTTTCTGGGGGTTTTCCGGACCTGTTGGACAGAGAACTGGGCCGTAGTGAGTCCAAAGAGTTGTGAGGAGTGGGCGGGACTTACTATTGGGTAGTAACAGACAAAAGTTATTTATCCCGTTTTCTTTTTGATCCAGCCATTGTTTCATACAACCAGATTAATCAGAATTGATGTATCAGAATCACAAACATTTTTTACTTGTTTATTCATTGTAAGGCAAAACTTTTGTTTTGCCTATATCACATATATTGTTGACTTGATGTCACAGTGGAGCATTTGAAGCACCGCGGTGCATCGGCTCATGAGTCCAGTGATTGGATGGAGTTCCTCAAGGCTTCATGAAGCTTCATCTCATCACTACTTTTCATTGTTTCCTCTGCTGCTCTGGTCAAAACCTACAGGCCCAACCCAGTGCATGCTGGTCCGATACCAGTACCTATACTGACGGAAAATGGACCCACAGTTTTTCCTGTTTAACTTAGAAAAGTAAATAACAAAGGAACAAAAACTAAACAACTATTAAGCTACAAATAAACTCATGTTTGTAAATGAAATCCAAAGATACAAAATGGACTAAAATTTTTATATATTTCAGAGTAATACAAATAAATCTTGACATAATGCAACTTACTGTTAAATATCAACAATAATCCCTACTACAATTAATTTTGCGATAAAATATATTTTTTAAATCCATTCATTTGAGAATTCTCCAAATGTCAGCTGGATGTGACGACTGATGTGTATCTCTGTCTACGCTTTTGAATTTTCAAGTTTTTTGTTGTTGTTTGTTTTCTGTTTTAAACGATGAAAGATTTCTCCTACTTACTTCAATAAAGTTAACAATAACTCCTTTTCTCTGTTTTCTTCTCCAGGTTCCCTGCAGTTTAACCAAGAGAGAAGATCCACTCTGGACCAGGAGGAGTTAGAACCTCTGCAGGGAAAACAAGACCAGGAAGAGAAAGAAGATCATCAGATAAAAGTGGAAGAGAAAGAAGTTTACTGCAGTCAGGGTGAAGAACAGATTGAACTAAAACAGGAGACGTATACCTGCATGTTGGTTCCTGTTGATGAGCAAACACACCAAACTGAATCAGAACCAAACAGGAACCAAGTCCTCTTAAAGGAAGCTGCTGAAGATGAGAAGCAAAATCAGGAAAGAAGAAAACCTTTCTCATGTGTCATCTGTAAAAAGTGTTTCGCTTTAAAATCAGTTTTTGATGCTCACATGAGAACTCATACGTTTCAAAATCTGTTTTCATGTGTGAGCTGTGGAAAAAGTTTTAGTCAAAAACAGGAGTTAACTCTGCACATGAGGATTCACACTGGTGAAAAACCGTTTTCATGTGGGAGCTGTGGAAAAAGTTTTAGTCAAAAAAAACATTTAACTCAGCACATGATGATTCACACTGGTGAAAAGCCGTTTTCATGTGGGAGCTGTGGAAAAAGTTTTAGTCGAAAAAAGGAGTTAACTCAGCACATGATGATTCACACTGGTGAAAAGCCGTTTTCATGTGGGAGCTGTGGAAAAAGTTTTAGTCAAAAAAAATATTTAACTCAGCACATGATAATTCACACTGGTGAAAAACCGTTTTCATGTGGGAGCTGTGGAAAAAGTTTTAGTCAAAAAAAAAATTTAACTCGGCACATGATAATTCACACTGGTGAAAAGCCGTTTTCATGTGGGAGCTGTGGAAAAAGTTTTAGTCGAAAAAAGGAGTTAACTCAGCACATGATGATTCACACTGGTGAAAAACCGTTTTCATGTGGGAGCTGTGGAAAAAGTTTTAGTCAAAAAAACCATTTAACTCAGCACATGATAATTCACACTGGTGAAAAGCCGTTTTCATGTGGGAGCTGTGGAAAAAGTTTTAGTCGAAAAAAGGAGTTAACTCAGCACATGATGATTCACACTGGTGAAAAACCGTTTTCATGTGGGAGCTGTGGAAAAAGTTTTAGTCAAAAAAAACATTTAACTCAGCACATGATAATTCACACTGGTGAAAAGCCGTTTTCATGTGGGAGCTGTGGAAAAAGTTTTAGTCAAAAAAAAAATTTAACTCAGCACATGATAATTCACACTGGTGAAAAACCGTTTTCATGTGGGAGCTGTGGAAAAAGTTTTAGTCAAAAAAAAAATTTAACTCAGCACATGATAATTCACACTGGTGAAAAGCCGTTTTCATGTGGGAGCTGTGGAAAAAGTTTTAATCAAAAAAAAAATTTAACTCAGCACATGATGATTCACACTGGTGAAAAACCGTTTTCATGTGGGAGCTGTGGAAAAAGTTTTAGTCAAAAAAACCATTTAACTCAGCACATGATAATTCACACTGGTGAAAAGCCGTTTTCATGTGGGAGCTGTGGAAAAAGTTTTAGTCGAAAAAAGGAGTTAACTCAGCACATGATGATTCACACTGGTGAAAAGCCGTTTTCATGTGGGAGCTGTGGAAAAAGTTTTAGTCGAAAAAAGGAGTTAACTCAGCACATGATGATTCACACTGGTGAAAAACCGTTTTCATGTGGGAGCTGTGGAAAAAGTTTTAGTCGAAAACAGAATTTAACTCAGCACATGATGATTCACACTGGTGAAAAACCGTTTTCATGTGGGAGCTGTGGAAAAAGTTTTATTCAAAAACACCATTTAACTCAGCACATAATGATTCACACTGGTGAAAAGCCGTTTTCATGTGTGAGCTGTGGAAAAAGTTTTAGTCAAAAAAACCATTTAACTCAGCACATGATGATTCACACTGGTGAAAAGCCGTTTTCATGTGGGAGATGTGGAAAAAGTTTTAGGGGAAAACGGGAATTAACTCAGCACATGATGATTCACACTGGTGAAAAGCCGTTTTCTTGTGGGAGCTGTGGAAAAAGTTTTAGTCGAAAAAAGGAGTTAACTCAGCACATGATGATTCACACTGGTGAAAAGCCGTTTTCATGTGGGAGCTGTGGAAAAAGTTTTATTAAAAAACAGCATTTAGCTCGGCACATGATGATTCACACTGGTGAAAAGCCGTTTTCATGTGGGAGCTGTGGAAAAAGTTTTCGTCACAAAGTTAGTTTAACTCACCGCTTGAGGCATCACACAGGTGAAAAGCAGTAGAAGTATTTTCCATACATGTCCTCTGTTGAAGTTCACTATTCTGTTGATCTGGTTTAACACCAGAATGAAAGACTGCAGGGGTTTCATGTCTATAAAGCTGAAAGTTGTTGTATTTGTTAAATCTGATCATTTGTATCTTCACATTTGGATTTTTGGAGATGTGCAACCACGACACATTTTTCTTCAGAGATGCTTGGGGGTTTTTTTCCTGGCATTTTCTGTATCAAAAAACAATACTGATAAACTCTGTTACTGTATTAACATTCTGTTTCTGTACAATGTGAAGAGCAGAGGGCTCAGCACACAGCCCTGAGGAGAGCCATGCTGATAGCTGATAGCTGGAGTGGCTTTGGAGCCCACTGACTATTTCATGCACTAACAGAGTTTGACTGGACATGGACTCCCTTCCAGAACATTCTCACAAGATTGGACTTGAGGGATTGATTTGTATTATTCTATCCTGTATAGAGAAAGAGTGGGTGAGTGTTATTGACCTCAATACACTTATAATAAAAAATACAATGTGCTGTTATGCACTAATTGTGCATTCTCAGATATATCTACATACAACAAAAATCTCTAAGGTTTCTCTTCAAAACAAAATGACCTTGTAAATGATGCTGTCATTTGTTTCAGATTATATTAACCACTTTAACTCTCCCTATGTAAAAGTTTTGTGAATTAATAAGTTTATGGAAAATGTAAGAATGCATGGTTGATTATTATTGTCTTCAATAATTTGGTGTCTTTTGTCTTAGTTGTATTTTTTTTTCTTTTCAGCTGCAGCTGTCTTCTATTATGACTATAAAAAGCTGTTACTTTTTTAGGCGGTGACTCAGTTATATATTACATTTACTCAGTTACATTTAGTTGAAAAAATATATTACAGAGAACTTTTTACTTTTACTTGAGTAATATTATGAATACTGCTTCTCTTCCTTAAATATTTCTGGCTACTTACTACACACTTTGAGTTACTTCACTAAATGAAGAATAAACATGTTTTTACCAAAATGCACAGACACACATACAGTTTATGTTAAAATGAGACTTTTTATCTATACACAAACCTTGCACTAATTTTCTGTGCCTGTTGTATTTGGAGATCAAGCGCTGACTGTAAATATTGGTTTTATACATTTTAACCATAAAAAATTTGATCTAAAAGTCTTTCGTTTTCTTAAAATTGTAATTATGTTACTTTCATATTAGTCTTTAAAATGTCAGAATTTGCTCATAAGTTTATAGTTTTGTTTGTTTGATGACATTTTTAAATGTGAAACAAAACGTAATGATTTGTTACTCAGAACCCAAGCAAATTTTCTTTTTATATAGTGTTTTACTTTTACTTTAATAATTTCTTGGACAGCTTGTGTTTATCATTTATTACATAACCCAAGTCAGTCCCTGGAAAAAGTCCCCCAGAAGACATTTTAATATAAAAATGACCAGAATTACAGGAAAACAAATATCTAAGATTGCACCAACATCAGATCTCTGACGTAGCACTGAATTATTAGCTGCTGTTCAGAAAAACATCTGCATCATCAGCCGTCTGTGATGTGCAGCAATATTTCCTTTCAGTGCTTACACTCTGCACAAAACGCAACGGTTTCAGACGGACATTAATATAAACATAGTGTTTTGGAAAAGTAAACAAATGCTTCTTGAAATTAAAAAAGCAATACAATGTGTACAAATATGAGCTAATGTTCTTTGACGTTCTATGACAGCTGCTTTGGAAAACTCATTATTATGTCTCAGGGTCAGAAATATTTATATTTACTCTGCATAATCAGTGCCAACAAAATATAAACATTTTGGCAGAAACCCAGTCAGAGAAGGTCTAATTACAGCTCTACAAACGTGCAAAGCAATTTGTCCCTCAAATTATATTTTTATACAATTTAAAATATTACCACCACTCTATTAAAGACCAGTGTAACCCAGTGTTAAAAACACAAGTAAAATGAATAGATGTTGATTTAATATCTCATTCCACAACGAGATTAAAAAGTATTTAAGTTAAAAAAAATAATGTTTGTAAATATGTTCTTAAATATTGATAAAAAAAGTGCTAAAAATCTTTTAACCTGTGAAATATCCCTTTAATGATTGCTTTTAGTGACATTTTAAACAACCAATAACTGGCACCGTCTGATTTCACTTCAGCCAATCAGGTTGATTGTCCCGCCCTTTTAACTGCAGCTCTGAGATTTAGCTTCCCGTCTAACTCCCGTGAGAGCTGACGGTTGTTCCGTGAATCCCCTGTAAGATTCTGTTAAATTCTACGAAGAATCCTGGAAATTGGTAAGACAATGTTAAATTAGTATCTCAGAATTCATAATTCAAAATAGTGAATCTGTTTTTTTTAATTAGATCTCCAAAAGCTTCTAACAGCTGACGTCCGGAAAAATCCCTGGTAGTTATATAGCATTGAAGCATCGGTGAGTAATCGCACGCGCTCAGCCGTTGGCCCAGTAAATTCACAAAAAATTGGCTAAATTACCTAATAACTGTTCAAATTTAATAAAAAATAAAATTGTATTATAAATTTTATATCATCATTATTATTGTGTATGTTGTATTTTTTCCATGTAAATTTACTTCTTCTTCTATTAGTACATGTTTTAATATTTTAACGTTGTTAATGTGATGGTGCTGTGATGTGTTCTTATTACTTAGGAACTTTCTGTTCTCTGTAGGTCAGAGCTAATGCGGGTTTCTAATCCACATTTTGAATGTAGATTTAATGTTATAGATGTACTTTGGCACTTTTAGATTGAAATTTGAATTGTTGAATTGCTTTGTTGATATTAGCATCCTGATTTTTAAGATGCTTTACTGTGACCTTCTTCCAGGTCAGGTTTTTTTTTCTTATGGTGCACTTTTGAAACATTGTGCCAGAGACATCAAGATCAACCTTACAAGAACTTGGATGGCGAGCCCCAGCCCAGAGGACCAAGTGAACTGGTAGACAGTGACCCGACTAGTCACCAGCCGTGAAACATAAAAAAAAATATTTCACAGACATATTGGAAAGACTAAACAAACTTTGAAAGAACATTTGACAGACACATAAAAGACTGGGTTAATTTTTTTATTTAATTTTTTTTTTAAAGCGTGCAATTTTTTGTTTATTTGTACAATGTGGATCCACAAATGTTTATATTAAATTCTACTTTTTAAAAATTAAATTCTACTTTTTTATACACATTGTGTGCTCTCCTGTGTTGTTCACACCTAGGCTCCCCCGAATTTAGAATCTCCTGATCAGGCCCAACTTACTTATACTTTTGTAGTGTTGGTATTGCCATCTACTATTAAAAGGTATTTAAAGTAACCCTTCTTGTGGGTTACACCTGTTTTGACCGAAACACTTTAGAAACAAACCTTATTAGCAGGATATTATGCATGTAAACAAGAGGCAGTTGATGAAAAAACCCAAACAATCTCAGTTTTATCTTTTCTCCGCCTGCATTTGCCTCTTCCTGGTGAAAAGTGCTTGACGAGAATCTTAGCAGAATTTAACTTATTCAATCTGGTAAAGTAACAACATACTGAGAGTTTCATTCACTTATTTCTTTTTTTGTGCGTGTGATCATTTAAAAAGACATTATTCTTTGAAACCCAGTGTAACTATAAATCCTTACAATGACAAATGAGAAACATAGGGTGATGTAAAAGTTCACCACCACCTGCAGCTGCGATCTTCCTAGAATGCAACAAATATGTACGGGAAAGAGAGGTATTACTCAGAGAGTTAAGTAGGAATAAAAATACGCTAGATATTAGAGAGTTGTTTCAGAGATCGTCAGAGTATGTAGTTTTTTTGTAGTATTTTTATTTATTTTAGGAGTGTCATGATTGAATGAATTGTTTATGTCCACTAGGTGGCGAGCATGAGCTCATGTGAATGTATAAATGTAGACAATAGAACAATAGAAGCAGAGAGTCTTGTGTGACACACCTGTGAGCAGACCTTAGAAAAGATGCTTCAATAAAAGTATCTGAGCATTACTCAACGTCTGGTCTTTATCAAGCATGGATATAACAAGGAGAACGGGTATTATGGGAAGATTATAAGCATCTGATCCATACTCAAACCTGGAAGGTGGCGGTAATGCGCCTAAAAGTTGTCAACCGCCATAGAAGAAGAGGAAGAAGAAGACGACGACTAAGGACTGCATGTGGTCTGTTGTGTTGAATGTTTGAGTGTTTCTTTGAAAACTATCTGCTGCTGAAGCAACATTCAGAGATTAAAGAAATAATCGTCAAGTCAGAGGAAGAGATGGATGATCAGCGCAGACTGCTGGATTTCTCCCGGACCCCCCCGATAATCTTACACCGATTAGGTAGGAAACAGCAGCGTTTGGACGAAGGTTAATGTCTGGACCTTTCTGTATGAGGATCATTATGTTCTTTTCTTTCCCGTATAAATATTTTGTTAACAGGTAAATGAACGCAGACGTCACAATTACGCTGTGACAATGGCATTTTTATGTAGAGAGAAAATGACATTTTTTAGGCCTCTCCTTTAACTACTGAGACTTACTTCAGAAAACAGGAAAAATGTGACCAATGCAGCGCAAGGTTAGTAAAGCAAGCAATATAAAATATTAATAGCAGTGTTGGTAGCTGTAAAATTGTATTACGATGCAAACCTGAAAAATTAAAAAACAAACTAATAAGCGTCCATATTTAGCTGCACAACGTAATCAAAACTAATAAATCCTCAGCTCTTTTTGAGAGTTTTGCTTGAAGATAAATTGACAATATCTCAGAAAATTAAATGTCTAAGTGAAATAGTTCTGGTATCACAAACTGCAAAAAATATTTCAGAGGTGTAACAACACTGAAGTTACTCAGTAAAGAGTGAACTTAAATATTTACTACTTAGAAAATGCATGTTAAAATCTGAACACTCTTTTGAAAGTGTGCAGCTAAAATTAATTTAACTACTAGCAGGCAAAGCACAGTGTTCGCCTAATATCTGCACCAACAGTAATACAAAAAATAATGCATATTAGAGGCATTAGTTTATAAAAGTCGAGGCAAACCTAAATGTACCATTTTAAAAACAAAAAGCAGTGGGAGGATGTAACTTCATAACCTCTTTCTAAGCAGAATCTCAGAGGGAAAAAAGAGAAATTACGTTGTGTAACGCAAGAACAGATTATAGCAGCCAAGTGGAAAAATTCACTCTAACGTGGATTATAATTATGAAAGAGCAAAGGTAGATGTCATATTTTCGGGAAATACGTGATTTGTACCATTTGTTCTGTGGGGTTTTTATGTGGGTCGGTGCCACTTAAACGGCTGTAAAGCGAAGGTTTTGGACCTTAATCTGACTGACAACTTGTGTGGTTCGGATCGGGCTGAAGCGTTGCTGCTCTCGGCTGTTCTTAAATTACCTGCTCGGTATTTGAGGGTCTCGTCGCTCCGACTGCATGTTAAATGTATTTTTATATAATTGTCATATAAACAAAAACTAAGGAGTTGCCTAAAAATAATTTCATACTCTGTATAACACAAACGCAAACTTGTTCCGAATCGCTGCCTCTGTTCTCAGCCTGTTCCCATAGCAGTGGATTTCCTCCGGCATTATTTTCCTCCAACAAATTATTGCAGTGAACGAAGCACGTACAGCTTCCTTTTAACCTCCGTCTTCCCATTTCTGAAGCTGGAGCTTCAACATCCTCAAGCTTTAAAATAGCAGGCAGCTACAAACCATGTGTTAGCTGTAGTAGCTAAGTTTTGGCTACATTCCGCTGTCGCCTTGATATCAGCAGGAAAATGAAAAAACTAAGCACTGGATGGTACCGGCTAATTACTGGACACAACGGCACACCACAAAACTCGATTGTTGTACCAGTAGCTCACAGATATTTTAAGTTTTGCGTCTTTTTCATGGTACAAGTCTTGCAGCTTTGGCCAAGAACAATAGGAGCAAGCAGGACCAGGAACCAATCTATGTGGCATAAATTCAAACGGAAATACCTCACCACCTCTTGTCATTAGGCGATACAACTGCCACTGTTTTCGGGGCTAGCTGTCAGCGTTGTCAATGACTTCGGGATATGGACTACATATCCCATGATGCTTTATAACTAGTAGAAGAAGAACTTGAAGACAGACGAAGAAAAAAAATATATATTTTTTTTTCGCAGAAAGACTTATGTTAGCTGAATTCCTACACTTTTTCGTATATTATTATGTATGATTCGTTCGTCCTATTTATTCACAAAAGTTCATCTGAATAATTCAGCCGACTCCTTTCGTCTTTGAATTAATCGAATACATAACAGGTATCAGGGATGCCATTGGTTTCGGCACCTTTGCAGCAGCTGAGTCTGGCTTCCACTAGAGCTGCCGTTAGGTGTCCAGAATGTTTCAGAGCTGTCACAACTGGTGCCGATCGATGTTTTGGGGGATGGCAATGCCAGTTTTTGGAAAACGTGTTACTTATATTGCTTGTTTATAATTTTTTTTTTTCAATGGTAATTGTATTGGTTAATTATCCGTTTAACACCTTGAATATTTTTGACTTAATTTAATTGAAGGAAGATGGCCAAAGTAATTGAATCTACCACTAAGTGTCACTACTACAGTGGAACCTGGGAACCCCGTTGGGTTGCCAGATAGGCAAGATGAAAATACGTAGTAGTTGTGTAAAACGTATATTGTAGAAATTAATAAAGTTTGAAAAAGTTTATTTTTTACGTAATGAAATATTATAATTTCTCATGGAGGAATAATATGTTATTTGATCCTGATGTAGTAAATTCACACGTTGACTAAGCATGAATTTTACAGAAGACTTCAAATGATTTCAAAGAGGGATTTTATAATACACAAAGATTTTAGTTCTTGACCATTGAAAACTTAAATGATATGTTATTGCTATTTAAAGTATTTACATATAATGGCCAATAAATATTGACAAATCAATTACTATGCATATACTTTGCATGTTTAAACTTATTGAAACATATCTACCAAATAAAATATGTAAACAGCACAATTTTCATTTAAAAAAGCATTTGTATCTTAAGTATAACCCAAAGTAATTTTTATTTCCAAAAATATGTAACAATCTTGTTCTTAATGCTGCTTAGGATTCCCCCTTTTGTCAAAGGTCTTGAGGTGTACATACTTTGTTTTGTTTTACTTCAGTGTAAAAAATTTTATGGTGGTTTAACTTTAAAGTGAAAGTCCTCCTGCTGCCTTGAAAATGCTATTGAAATGCATTTTGTAGTTCAGATTTTATTCATTGTCTCATCTTTGAATAAGAAAACTTTAAAGACAATGTCCAGAACCAGAAACAAACATGGAGAAGCAACCTTCATTTATGGTGCACAAATCTGGAATGAACTTCACAATTAGTGAAAAATAGCAGATATTAAATTTATTAAATAATAACTGGTTAACAGGCATTTTTGGAAAATTATGATAATGCAAAGTTTTTGGAAAACATGTTATCTTAAAAAAACTCTTAAAGTTATAGTGGCTGCCTGGTCTATTACTTTTTTGGGAACTTATGACATCCTGTGAGCTGTCATGGAACCATGCCGAACATAATGTCACTCTGGAATTGTCAATATCTCATGTTGCCACTGTCACTAATATTAACTAATAAGTCAATATTAGTGAACTTACCCGGTTTAATAATCAATAGCATTATATTAAGGTAATTGTATGAAAATAATTATAATCCGGAACTGACAGGAGCTTGTCAGCACTGACTTACCATGGCCACCTAGTGTCAGTCGTAGTGGCACCTAGTGGTAGCTATTATCAGCTGTTGCAGAAGAGGTCCCATCTGACATGCATTCAGTGCAGGTGTTGTCTTTCTCTGCTAAGTCGGAACACCGGCTGTATATTTAAATATGTATGAGAATTATGTTTTAATTAAGATATATTTATTAATATTCGTTTGAACTAAAGTTATTCATATGCTACATTCTATCTGAGACAGATAGAATGAGGTCACAGCAGCCCGTGGCACCCATGGCCACTTGTGCCACCTTACTTGTGCCACCTTACCCGGTAGTAAGGCGGCACCAGGTAAGGTGGCACAACAGCTCGTGGCCATGGGTGCCACGGGCTGTTGTGACCTCATTCTATCTGTCTCAGATAGAATGTAGCATATGAATAACTTTAGTTCAAACAGATCGAAGTAAGTGTGCCACCTAACCTCAGAGTAAGGTGGCACAAGTGGCACCTTACCCGGAAGCTCGTGGCACAAGTGGCACCTTATGGCAGATGTCAACATGTTTTCACTGAGGCTCTTTATTGGAAGCTGAAATTTGAGACTGTATCCAAAATAGACCAGGACGTATTTGCTTTTTTGAGGGAACACAACACTTAACAGGAAATGCAATACTTTGTGCCACATCCACCGGTGTTTTTTTGAATTATAAATTCATTCATAGTAAATCTAACACTGAAGCTGTCACCAAAGAATATTCTATTCCTATTCTATTGTTTTCCCCAATAAGCATATTTAAATATGCTGAACTATACAATTAAAAAATACTTTAAAAATACAATTGTTTATAAATGTAGCTGTTTGTATAAGGTCTCTAGTAACAAAACAGCGTGTTATGAAAGATTAAATACGCAAATACGTCATTGTGCCTGCCAAACGTATAACGCTGAGTGGAGCGGTCGACCGCTCTAAGATGGCCACCCTAAATCTCGTCAGCGACAATAGGGGAGCGGTCCGTGAGGCGTAAGTGGTGCCAGTATGAGGTCGTGGCAACCCTTGGAAGGTGCCGAAGTCTGTAGAAATCAGTGGCAACACTGACAGCTAGCCCCGAAACAGTGGCAGCCGTGAGTGCCACAGTAGGTGTCACTTCCAGTACCACAGTAGGTGCGCTGTCACATTTTGCGATTACTTTTTCTTTTATGACTACCAAATAAAAAAGGTAAAACATTTCATCAGTGGTGTCTTGAATAATCAAGAATAATTTTTATGAAGAACGAAAAATGAAGAACTCACCCAAACCCGAGCAGTTAGTTTTATTGTTTTGTCAGAAATTGTTGTCTCTGTTGACATAGCGAATAACAAGCCAATCACAACCCTCTCTCCTGTTTTTCCCGTTTTCTTTTTGATCCAGCCATTGTTTCATACAACCAGATTAATCAGAATTTATGTATCAGAATCACATTTTTTTTTGCTTGTTTATTCATTGTAAGGCAAAACTTTGTTTTTCCTATTTCGTATATATATTGTCTACTTGATGTCACAGTGGAGCATTTGAAGCACCGCGGTGCATCGGCTCATGAGTCCAGTGATTGGATGGAGTTCCTCAGGGCTTCATTAAGCTTCATCTCATCACTACTTTTCATTGTTTCCTCTGCTGCTCTGGTCAAAACCTACAGGCCCAATCCAGTGCATGCTGGTCCGATACCAGTACCTATACTGACGGAAAATGGACCCACAGTTCTTCCTGTTTAACTTAGAAAATAAATAACAAAGGAACAAAAACTAAACTATTAACCTAGAAATAAACTCATTTTTGTAAATGAAACCCCAAAGATATAAAGTGGACTAAAATTTATTTTTTATATAATTCAGAGTAATATAAATGACATCTTGACATAATGCTATTTACTGTTAAATATCAACAATAATCACTACGACAATTAATTGTGTGATAAAAAATATTTTTAAATCAGTTTATTTGAGAATTCTCCAAATGTCAGCTGGATGTGACGACTGATCTGCATCTCTGTCTACTCTTTTGAATTTTCAAGTGTTTTTTTGTTGATTTCTGTTTTAAACGATGAAAGATTTCTCCTACTTACTTCAATAAAGTTAACAATAACTCTTTTTCTCTGTTTTCTTCTCCAGGTTCCCTGCAGTGTAACCAAGAGAGAAGATCCTCTCCGGACCAGGAGGAGTTAGAACCTCTGCAGGGAAAACAAGACCAGGAAGAGAAAGAAGATCATCAGATAAAAGTGGAAGAGAAAGAAGTTTACTGTAGTCAGGGTGAAGAACAGATTGTACTAAAACAGGAGACTGATACCTGCATGTTGGTTCCTGTTGATGAGCAAACACACCAAACTGAATCAGAACCAAACAGGAACCAAGTCCTCTTAAAGGAAGCTGCTGAAGCTGAGAAGCAAAATCAGGAAAGAAGAAAACCTTTCTCATGTGTCATCTGTAAAAAGTGTTTCGCTTTAAAATCAGTTTTTGATGCTCACATGAGAACTCATACGTTTCAAAACCTGTTTTCATGTGTGAGCTGTGGAAAAAGTTTTAGTCGAAAACAGAATTTAACTCAGCACATGATGATTCACACTGGTGAAAAGCCGTTTTCATGTGTGAGCTGTGGAAATAGTTTTAGTCAAAAAATGCATTTAACTCAGCACATGATGATTCACACTGGTGAAAAGCCGTTTTCATGTGGGAGCTGTGGAAATAGTTTTAGTCGAAAACACCATTTAACTCAGCACATGATGATTCACAGTGGTGAAAAGCCATTTCATGTAGGAGTTGTGGAAAAAGTTTTATTCAAAAAATGCATTTAACTCAGCACATGATGATTCACACTGGTGAAAAGCCATTTTCGTGTGTAAGCTGTGGAAAAAGTTTTAGGGGAAAACGGGAATTAACTCAGCACATGATGATTCACACTGGTGAAAAGCCATTTTCGTGTGTAAGCTGTGGAAAAAGTTTTAGGGGAAAACGGGAATTAACTCAGCACATGTTGATTCACACTGGTGAAAAACCGTTTTCATGTGTGAGCTGTGGAAAAAGTTTTTGTAACAACGTTAGTTTAACTCATCACTTGATGATTCAC
Organism: Poecilia reticulata; assembly: GCF_904066995.2. Classification (NCBI taxonomy): domain Eukaryota; kingdom Metazoa; phylum Chordata; class Actinopteri; order Cyprinodontiformes; family Poeciliidae; genus Poecilia; species Poecilia reticulata. Next base: position 17,580,926 of record NC_088840.1, read on the forward strand.
ACTGGTGAAAAACCATTTTCGTGTGGAAGCTGTGGAAAAAGTTTTAGGGGAAAACAGAATTTAACTCGGCACATGATGATTCACACTGGTGAAAAGCCGTTTTCATGTGGGAGCTGTGGAAAAAGTTTTGATCGAAAACAGAATTTAACTCAGCACATGATGATTCACACTGGTGAAAAGCCGTTTTCATGTGGGAGCTGTGGAACAAGTTTTAGTGGAAAACGGGATTTAACTCGACACATGATGATTCACACTGGTGAAAAGCCGTTTTCATGTGGGAGCTGTTCAAAATGTTTTCGTCAAAAACAGTTTTTAACTCAGCACATGATGATTCACACAGGTGAAAAGCCGTTTTCATGTGGGAGCTGTGGAAAAAGTTTTCGTCACAAAGTTAGTTTAACTCACCACATGAGGCATCACACAGATGAAAAGCAGTAGAAGTATTTTCCATACATGTCCTCTGTTGAAGTTCACTATTCAGTTGATCTGGTTTAACACTAGACTGAAAGACTGCAAGGGGTTTCATGTCTATAAAGCTGAAAGTTGTTGTATTTGTTAATCTGATCATTTGTATTTTCACATTTGGATTTTTGTAGATGTGCAAACACGACACATTTTTCTTCAGAGATGCTTGGTTTTTTTTTCCTGGCATTTTCTGTATCAAAAAACAATACTGATAAACTCTGTTACTGTATTAACATTCTGTTTCTGTACAATGTGAAGAGCAGAGGCTCAGCACACAGCCCTGAGGAGAGCCATTACTGATGCTGATAGCTGGAGTGGCTTTGGATCCCACTGACTATTTCATGCACTAACAGAGTTTGACCGGACATGGACTCCCTTCCAGAACATTCTCACAAGATTGGACTTGAGGGATTGATTTGTATTATTCTATCCTGTATAGAGAAAGAGTGGGTGGTGTTATTGACCTCAATACACTTATAATAAAAAATACAATGTGCTGTTATGCACTAATTGTGCATTCTCAGATATATCAACATATCACACCTTATAAAATACATTATATTTGCAGACGACATCAGTATCTTCTGTGCTGGAGAAAACATTCAACAACTTTCAGAAGTGGTCAACACAGAAATGGAAAAATTACAGCACTGGCTCAAAAATAATAAAGTAGCTGTAAATTTAGATAAGACTAAATTTATGATATTCGGAAACAATAAAAAACAGGAAAATAATCAAATTAAAATATCAATTGAAAGTGTTTATTTAGAACAAGTACATGAAGGAAAATTCTTGGGTGTCATGTTAGACGATAAATTCAACTGGAAACCACAGATCAGCCTAGTAAAATCTAAAATAGCCAAAAGTGTAGCTGTTCTAAGAAAAATTAGTTTCGTCCTGGACTATAACTCTTTGTTTATTCTATATAATACACTCATTGTACCACAGTTAACATATTGTGTGGAAGTTTGGGGGAATACATACAAAACAAATTTACAGCCATTATACGTCTTACAAAAAAATCAATCCGTATACTACATAAAGTGGGATACTGGGAAAACACAAACCAGTTATTTATCAAATCAAATACACTGAAATTCTGGGACCTGGTCAAATTTAAAACTACACAATTCATGTTTAAGGTCCGAAATCAGAAACTTCCACACAATATACAGGAAATGTTTGACAGAGAGGGTGGTTATGATTTAAGAGGTGAAGGGTATTTTAAAAACAACAGAACAACCAGGAAGAGTTTTTGTTTATCTGTGTGTGGAGTAAATGTTTGGAATGGATTGAATGATGAGATTAAAAAATTACAAATGTAAACCAATTTAAAAAATCGATTAAAGCAGAACTCATTTCAAATATGCTACATAACATGTTTAATAGTTATAATGTAAATTATTAAATAAATAGTACTTAAAATAATTGTACATAGTTAAACATAAGGAAAAATGGAAACAAGTTGTCTCTTGTTGATGTTCTGAAAGTTAATTGATAATACATTGACAAGTATGAAAGGGGCAGGATATTATAAGATGTATCTTCTACCTGCTCCTTTTCGAACAGAAAATATTAAATTGCATGTCACATGGGCAAAATAATTTGTTTTATATTTTATTTCTTAAGTTTGTCTCATTCTATTTTGTTTTCTTGTTCTTTTTTGACTGTTTTTAATGTCTGTTCGAAATAAATAAATAAATGAAATGAAATCAACATACAACAAAAATCTCTAAGGTTTCTCTTCAAAACAAAATGACCTTGTAAATGATGCTGTTATTTGTTTCAGATTATATTAACCACTTTAACTCTCCCTATGTAAAAGTTTTGTGAATTAATAAGTTTATGGAAAATGTAAGAATGCATGGTTGATTATTATTGTCTTCAATAATTTGGTGTCTTTTGTCTTTGTTGTATTTTTTTCTTTACAGCTGCAGCTGTCTTCTATTATGACTATAAAAAGATGTTATGTTTTTAGGCTGTGACTATTACATTTGCTCAGTTACATTTAGTTGAAAAAAAAATACTACAGAGAATTTTTTTTTTTTACCTGAGTAATATTATGAATACTGTTACTCTTTCTTAAATATTTCTGGCTACTTACTACACACTTTGAGTTACTTCACTAAATGAAGATGATAGGTATTTTTCTAGAACCTACATAAAAGAACCACAGACAACGTATATGAATTTTATGACGAAGCTGTTGCAAAAGGAGAAAACTCTGTCAACTGCTCCTCCGAGCCGTTCACAGAGCGTTCTGATGATCTTTGGGTAGAGCTTGTCTTTTATTATCAAACTTCAAAGAGGGAGGATAGGCAAGATAGACAGCAGAGAAAAAACAGCAGAGGTCGTAAAACATTTTACCTAAACACAGCAAAGGTCGTAAAACATTTTACCTAAACAACTAGCAACCCAGTTCCAGATGTGATATCTGATCTACGGTCTGAGCCCGGTTCAAATCTCGGTCAAACTGTTTCACATGAAGATGAGCAGGCAGTTGTGACCTCCAGGTCAGTTCATACACACACTAAAGAAGAGAACACTTTAAACTGACTAACATTAGACTGAATATGAACTAAAGTAACAACAAAATGATAATACCAAAAAAATCTCTATCAGAGGAATAAACATGTTTTTACCAAAATGACACATTGAGTTTATGCTAAAACGAGACTTTTTATCTATACACAAACCTTGTACTAATTTTCATTGCCTGTTGTATTTGGAGATCAAGCGCTGACTGTAAATATTGGTTTTATACATTTTAACCATAAAACATTTGATCTAAAAGTCTTTCTTATTCTTAAAATTGTAATTATGTTACTTTCATATTAGTCTTTAAAATGTCAGAATTTGTTCATAAGTTTATAGTTTTGTTTGTTTGATGACATAATTTTTAAATGAAATAAAACGTAATGATTTGTTACTGAAAAACCAAGCAGATTTCTCTTTATATAGTGTTTTACTCTTACTTTAATAATTCTTGGACAGCTTGTGTTTACCATTTAATACATAACCCAAGTCAGTCCCTGGAAAAAGTCCCCAGAAGACATTTTAATATAAAAATGACCAGAATTACAGGAAAACAAATATCTAAGATTGCACCAACATCAGATCTCTGACGTAGCACTGAATTATTAGCTGCTGTTCAGAAAAACATCTGCATCATCAGCCGTCTGTGATGTACAGCAATATTTCCTTTCAGTGCTTACACTCTTTGCACAAAACGCACGGTTTCAGACGGACATTAATATAAACATAGTGTTTTGGAAATGTAACAAATGCTTCTTGAAATTAAAAAAGCAATGCAATGTGTACAAATATGAGCTAATGTTCTTTGACGTTCTATGACAGCTGCTTTGGAAAACTCATTATTATCTCTCAGGGTCAGAAATATTTATATTTACTCTGCATAATCAGTGCCAACAAAATATAAACATTTGGCAGAAACCCAGTCAGAGAAGGTCTAATTACAGCTCTACAAACGTGCAAAGCAATTTTCTCCCTCAAATTATATTTTTATACAATTTAAAATATTACCACCACTCTATTAAAGACCAGTGTAACCCAGTGTTAAAAACACAAGTAAAATGAATAGATGTTGATTTAATATCTCATTCCACAACGAGATTAAAAAGTATTTAAGTTAAAAAAAATAATAATGTTTGTAAATATGTTCTTAAATATTGATAAAAAAAAGTGCTAAAAATATTTTAAACCTGTGAAATATCCCTTTAATGATTGCTTTTAGTGACATTTTAAACAACCAATAACTGGCACCGTCTGATTTCACTTCAGCCAATCAGGTTGATTGTTCCGCCCTTTTAACTGCAGCTCTGAGATTCAGCTTCGCGTCTAACTCCCGTGAGAGCTGACGGTTGTTCCGTGAATCCCCTGTAAGATTCTGTTAAATTCTACGAAGAATCCTGGAAATTGGTAAGACAATGTTAAATTAGTATCTCAGAATTCATAATTCAAAATAGTGAATCTGTTTTTTAAATTAGATCTCAAAAAGTTTCTAACAGCTGACGTCCGGAAAAATCCCTGGTAGTTATATAGCATTGAAGCATCGGTGAGTAATCGCACGCGCTCAGCCGTTGGCCCAGTAATTTCACAAAAAATTGGCTAAAATACCTAATAACTGTTCAAATTTAATAAAAAATAAAAGTGTATTATAAATTTTATATCATTATTATTGTGTATGTTGTATTTTTTCCATGTAAATTTACTTCTTTTTCTATTAGTACATGTTTAATATTTCAACGTTGTTAATGTGATGGTGCTGTGATGTGTTCTTATTACTTAGGAACTTTCTGTTCTCTGTAGGTCAGAGCTAATGCGGGTTTCTAATCCACATTTTGAATATAGATTTAATGTTATAGATGTACTTTGGCACTTTTAGATTGAAATTTGAATTGTTGAATTGCTTTGTTGATATTAGCATCCTGAGTTTTAAGATGCTTTACTGTGACCTTCTTCCAGGTCAGGTTTTTTTTTTCTTATGGTGCACTTTTGAAACATTGCGCCAGAGACATCAAGATCAACCTTACAAGAACTTGGATGGCGAGCCCCAGCCCAGAGGACCAAGTGAACTGGTAGACAGTGACCCGACTGGTCACCAGCCGTGAAACATAAAAAAAATATTTCACAGACATATTGGAAAGACTAAACAAACTTTGAAAGAACATTTGACAGACACATAAAAGACTGGGTTAATTTTTTATTTAATTTTTTTTTTAAAGCGTGCAATTTTTTGTTTATTTGTACAATGTGGATCCACAAATGTTTATATTAAATTCTACTTTTTTATATACATTGTGTGCTCTCCTGTGTTGTTCACACCTAGGCTCCCCCGAATTTAGAATCTCCTGATCAGGCCCAACTTACTTATACTTTTGTAGTGTTGGTATTGCCATCTACTATTAAAAGGTATTTAAAGTAACCCTTCTTGTGGGTTACACCTGTTTTGACCGAAACACTTTAGAAACAAACCTTATTAGCAGGATCTTATGCATGTAAACAAAGGCAGTTGATGAAAAAACCCAAACAATCTCAGTTTTATCTTTTCTCCGCCTGCATTTGCTTCTCTTCCTGGTGAAAAGTGCTTGACGAGAATCTTAGCAGAATTTAACTTATTCAATCTGGTAAAGTAACAACATACTGAGAATTTTATTCACTTATTTATTTCTTTTTTTGTGCGTGTGATCATTTAAAAAGACATTATTCTTTGAAACCCAGTGTAACTATAAATCCTGACAATGACAAATGAGAAACATAGGGTGATGTAAAAGTTCACCACCACCTGCAGCTGCGATCTTCCTAGAATGCAACAAATATGTACGGGAAAGAGAGAGTTAAGTAGGAATAAAAATACGCTAGATATTAGAGAGTTGTTTCAGAGATCGTCAGAGTATGTAGTTTTTTTGTAGTATTTTTATTTATTTTAGGAGTGTCATGATTGAATGAATTATGTTTATGTCCACTAGGTGGCGAGCATGAGCTCATGTGAATGTATAAATGTAGACAATAGAACAATAGAAGCAGAGAGTCTTGTGTGACACACCTGTGAGCAGACCTTAGAAAAGATGCTTCAATAAAAGTATCTGAGCATTACTCAACGTCTGGTCTTTATCAAGCATGAATATAACAAGGAGAACGGGTATTATGGGAAGATTATAAGCATCTGATCCATACTCAAACCTGGAAGGTGGCGGTAATGCGCCTAAAAGTTGTTTGTCAACCGCCATAGAAGAAGAGGAAGAAGAAGACGACGACTAAGGACTGCATGTGGTCTGTTGTGTTGAATGTTTGAGTGTTTCTTTGAAAACTATCTGCTGCTGAAGCAACATTCAGAGATTAAAGAAATAATCGTCAAGTCAGAGGAAGAGATGGATGATCAGCGCAGACTGCTGGATTTCTCCCGGACCCCCCTATAATCTTACACCGATTAGGTAGGAAACAGCAGCGTTTGGACGAAGGTTAATGTCTGGACCTTTCTGTATGAGGATCATTATGTTCTTTTCTTTCCCGTATAAATATTTTGTTAACAGGTAAATGAACGCAGACGTCACAATTACGCTGTGACAATGGCATTTTATGTAGAGAGAAAATGACATTTTTTATGCCTCTCCTTTAACTACTGAGACTACTTCAGAAAACAGGAAAAATGTGACCAATGCAGCGCAAGGTTAGTAAAGCAAGCAATATAAAATTAATAGCAGTGTGGTAGCTGTAAAATTGTATTACGATGCAAACCTGAAAAATTAAAAAACAAACTAATAAGCGTCCATATTTAGCTGCACAACGTAATCAAACTAATAAACCTCAGCTCTTTTTTGAGAGTTTGCTTGAAGATAAATTGACAATATCTCAGAAAATTTAATGTTTAAGTGAAATAGTTCTGGTATCACAAACTGCAAAAATGTTTCAGAGGTGTAAAAACACTGAAGTTACTCAGTAAAGAGTAACTTAAATATTTACTACTTAGAAAATGCATGTTAAAATCTGAATACTCTTTTGAAGTGTGCAGCTAAAATTAATTTAACTACTAGCAGGCAAAGCACAGTGTCGCCTAATATTTGCACCAACAGTAATACAAAATAATGCATATAAGAGGCATTAGTTTATAAAAGTCGAGGCAAACCTAAATGTACCATTTTAAAACAAAAAGCAGTGGGAGGATGTAACTTCATAACCTCTTCTAAGCAGAATCTCAGAGGGAAAAAAAGAGAAATTACGTTGTGTAACGCAAGAACAGATTATAGCAGCCAAGTGGAAAATTCACTCTAACGTGGATTATAATTATGAAAGAGCAAAGGTAGATGTCATATTTTCGGGAAATACGTGATTTGTACCATTTGTTCTGTGGGTTTTTATGTGGGTCGGGTGCCACTTAAACGGCTGTAAAGCGAAGGTTTTGGACCTTAATCTGACTGACAACTTGTTGGTTCGGATCGGACTGAAGCGTTGCTGCTCTCGGCTGTTCTTAAATTACTTCTCGGTATTTGAGGGGCTCGTCGCTCCGACTGCATGTTAAATGTATTTTTATATAATTGTCATATAAACAAAAAACTAAGGAGTTGCCTAAAAATAATTTCATACTCTGTATAACACAAACGCAAACTTGTTCCGAATCGCTGCCTCTGTTCTCAGCCTGTTCCATAGCAGTGGATTTCCTCCGGCATTATTTTCCTCCAACAAATTATTGCAGTGAACGAAGCACGTACAGCTTCCTTTTAACCTCCGTCTTCCCATTTCTGAACTGGAGCTTCAATCCTCAGATTAAAATAGCAGGCAGCTACAACCATGTGTTAGCGTATAGCTAAGTTTTGGCTACATTCCGCTGTCGCCTTGATATCAGCAGGAAAATGAAAAAACTAAGCACTGGATGGTACCGGCTATTACTGGGCACAACGGCACACCACAAACTCGATTGTGTACAGTAGCTCACAGATATTGTGAGTATGGTACTTCACAATGATGCCAGATGTCTTGGCCATGCTTTGGCCAAGAACAATAGGAGCAAGCAGGACCAGAACCAATCTATGTGGCATAAATTCAACGGAATACCTCACCACCTCTGTCATTAGGCGATACAACTGCCACTGTTTTCGGGGCTAGCTTCAGCGTTATCAATGACTTCGGAAATGGACTACATATCCCATGAGCTTATAACTAGGAGAAGAAGAACTTGAAGACAGAAGAAGAAATAATTTATAGGGTTTTCTTTCGCAGAAAGACTTATGTTAGCTGAATCCTACACTTTTCGTATATATTATGTATGATTCGTTCATCCTATTTATTAACTAAAGTTCATCTGAATAATCCAGCCGACTCCTTTCATCTTTGAATTAATCGAATACGCAACAGGTATCAGGGATGTCATTGGTTTCTTCACCTTTGCAACAACTGAGTCTGGCTTCCACTAGAGCTCCCGTTAGGTGTCTAGAATGTTTCAGAGCTGTCACAACTGGTGCCGATGTTTTGGGATGGCAATGCCAGTTTTTGGAAAACGTGTTACTTATATTGCTTGTTTAAATTTTTTTTTTTTCAATGGTAATTGTATTGGTTAATTATCCGTTTAACACCTTGAATATTTTTGACTTAATTTAATTGAAGGAAGATGGCCAAAGTAATTGAATCTACCACTAAGTGTCACTACTACAGTGGAACCTAGGAACCCCGTTGGGTTGCCAGATAGGCTTTTGGCCAAGATGGAAAATACGTAGTAGTTGTGTAAAACGTATATTGTAGAAATTAATAAAGTTTGAAAAATTTTTTTTTTACGTAGTGAAATATTATAATTTCTCATGGAGGAATAATATGTTATTTGATCCTGATGTAGTAAATTCACGTTGAGTAACATGAATTTTACAGAAGACTTCAAATGATTTCAAAGAGGGATTTTATAATACACAAAGATTTTAGTTCTTGACCATTGAAAACTTAAATGATATGTTATTGCTATTTAAAGTATTTACATATAATGGCCAATAAATATTGACAAATCAATTACTATGCATATACTTTGCATGTTTAAACTTATTGAAACATATCTACCAAATAAAATATGTAAACAGCACAATTTTCATTTAAAAAAGCATTTGTATCTTAAGTATAACCCAAAGTAATTTTTATTTCCAAAAATATGTAACAATCTTGTTCTTAATGCTGCTTAGGATTCCCCCTTTTGTCAAAGGTCTTGAGGTGTACATACTTTGTTTTGTTTTACTTCAGTGTAAAAAATTTATGGTGGTTTAACTTTAAAGTGAAAGTCCTCCTGCTGCCTTGAAAATGCTATTGAAATGCATTTTGTAGTTCAGATTTTATTCATTGTCTCATCTTTGAATAAGAAAACTTTAAAGACAATGTCCAGAACCAGAAACAAACATGGAGAAGCAACCTTCATTTATGGTGCACAAATCTGGAATGAACTTCACAATTAGTGAAAAATAGCAGATATTAAATTTATTAAATAATAACTGGTTAACAGGCATTTTTGGAAAATTATGATAATGCAAAGTTTTTGAAAACATGTTATCTTAAAAAAACTCTTAAAGTTATAGTGGCTGCCTGGTCTATTACTTTTTTGGGAACTTATGACATCCTGTGAGCTGTCATGGAACCATGCCGAACATAATGTCACTCTGGAATTGTCAATATCTCATGTTGCCACTGTCACTAATATTAACTAATAAGTCAATATTAGTGAACTTACCCGGTTTATAATCAATAGCATTATATTAAGGTAATTGTATGAAAATAATTATAATCCGGAACTGACAGGAGCTTGTCAGCACTGACTTACCATGGCCACCTAGTGTCAGTCGTAGTGGCACCTAGTGGTAGCTATTATCAGCTGTTGCAGAAGAGGTCCCATCTGACATGCATTCAGTGCAGGTGTTGTCTTTCTCTGCTAAGTCGGAACACCGGCTGTATATTTAAATATGTATGAGAATTATGTTTTAATTAAGATATTTTATTAATATTCGTTTGGACTAAAGTTATTCTGATGCTACATTCTATCTGAGACAGATAGAATGAGGTCACAGCAGCCCGTGGCACCCATGGCCACTTGTGCCACCTTACTTGTGCCACCTTACCCGGTAGTAAGGCGGCACCAGGTAAGGTGGCACAACAGCTCGGCCATGGGTGCCACGGGCTGTTGTGACCTCATTCTATCTGTCTCAGATAGAATGTAGCATATGAATAACTTTAGTTCAAACAGATAGAAGTAAGTGTGCCACCTAACCTCAGAGTAAGGTGGCACAAGTGGCACCTTACGGCAGATGTCAACATGTTTTCACTGAGGCTCTTTATTGGAAGCTGAAATTTGAGACTGTATCCAAAATAGACCAGGACGTATTTGCTTTTTTGAGGGAACACAACACTTAACAGGAAATGCAATACTTTGTGCCACATCCACCGGTGTTTTTTTTGAATTATAAATTCATTCATAGTAAATCTGACACTGAAGATGTCACCAAAGAATATTCTATTCCTATTCTATTGTTTTCCCCACTAAGCATATTTAAATATGCTGAACTATACAATTAAAAAATACTTTAAAAATACAATTGTTTATAAATGTAGCTGTTTGTATAAGGTTTCTAGTAACAAAACAGCGTGTTATGAAAGATTAAATGCGCAAATACGTCATTGTGCCTGCCAAACGTATATCGTTGAGTGGAGCGGTCGACCGCTCTAAGATGGCCACTCTAAATCTCGTCAGCGACAATAGGGGAGCGGTCCGTGAGGCGTAAGTGGTGCCAGTATGAGGTCGTGGCAACCCTTGAAAGGTGCTGAAGTTTGTAGAAATCTGTAGAAATCAGTGGCAACACTGACAGCCAGCCCCGAAAACAGTGGCACTTGTGACGCATAATGGCAGGTGTCAGCGGAAGTGCCAGTATGAGGTGTCGAAGTCAGCCGAAGTCAGTGGGAACACTGACGGCTAGCTCCGAAAACAGTGGCAGCCGTGAGACCTGCCACTGGAAGTGCCACAGTAGGTGCGGTGTCACGATTTGCGCCTGCTGTTTTTTGTTTGACAAGCAAATAAAAAAGGTCAAACTTTTCATTAGTGGTGTGTCGAATAATCCAGGATCATTTTTATGAAGCACGAAAAATGAAGAACTCACCCAAACCCGAGCAGTTAGTTTTTATTGTTTTGTCATAAATTGTTGTCTCTGTTGACATAGCGAATAACAAGCCAATCACAACCCTCTCTCCTGTTTTTCCCGTTTTCTTTTTGATCCAGCCATTGTTTCATACAACCAGATTAATCAGAATTTATGTATCAGAATCACAAACATTTTTTACTTGTTTATTCATTGTAAGGCTTCATGTTGTTTTGCCTATTTCACATATATTGTCTACTTGATGTCACAGTGGAGCATTTGAAGCACCGCGGTGCATCGGCTCATGAGTCCAGTGATTGGATGGAGTTCCTCAGGGCTTCATGAAGCTTCATCTCATCACTACTTTTCATTGTTTCCTCTGCTGCTCTGGTCAAAACCTACAGGCCCAATCCAGTGCATGCTGGTCCGATACCAGTACCTATACTGACGGAAAATGGACCCACAGTTCTTCCTGTTTAACTTAGAAAAATAAATAACAAAGGAACAAAAACTAAACTATTAACCTAGAAATAAACTCATTTTTGTAAGTGAAACCCCAAAGATATAAAGTGGACTAAAATTTATTTTTTATATAATTCAGAGTAATATAAATGACATCTTGACATAATGCTATTTACTGTTAAATATCAACAATAATCCCTACTACAATTAATTGTGTGATAAAAAATATTTTTTAAATCAGTTTATTTGAGAATTCTCCAAATGTCAGCTGGATGTGACGACTGATCTGCATCTCTGTCTACTCTTTTGAATTTTCAAGTGTTTTTTTGTTGATTTCTGTTTTAAACGATGAAAGATTTCTCCTACTTACTTCAATAAAGTTAACAATAACTCTTTTTCTCTGTTTTCTTCTCCAGGTTCCCTGCAGTGTAACCAAGAGAGAAGATCCTCTCCGGACCAGGAGGAGTTAGAACCTCTGCAGGGAAAACAAGACCAGGAAGAGAAAGAAGATCATCAGATAAAAGTGGAAGAGAAAGAAGTTTACTGCAGTCAGGGTGAAGAACAGATTGAACTAAAACAGGAGACGTATACCTGCATGTTGGTTCCTGTTGATGAGCAAACACACCAAACTGAATCAGAACCAAACAGGAACCAAGTCCTCTTAAAGGAAGCTGCTGAAGCTGAGAAGCAAAATCAGGAAAGAAGAAAACCTTTCTCATGTGTCATCTGTAAAAAGTGTTTCACTTTAAAATCAGTTTTTGATGCTCACATGAGAACTCATACGTTTCAAAACCTGTTTTCATGTGTGAGCTGTGGAAAAAGTTTTAGTCAAAAAAAAGTATTTAACTCGGCACATGATGATTCACACTGGTGAAAAGCCGTTTTCATGTGGGAGCTGTGGAAATAGTTTTAGTCGAAAAGAGAATTTAACTAGACACATGATGATTCACACTGGTGAAAAGCCGTTTTCATGTGGGAGCTGTGGAAATAGTTTTAGTCGAAAAGAGAATTTAACTCTGCACATGATGATTCACACTGGTGAAAATCCGTTTTCATGTGTGAGCTGTGGAAATAGTTTTAGTCGAAAACAGAGTTTAACTCGGCACATGATGATTCACACTGGTGAAAAGCCGTTTTCATGTGGGAGCTGTGGAAATAGTTTTAGTCGAAAAGAGAATTTAACTCAGCACTTGATGATTCACACTGGTGAAAATCCGTTTTCATGTGGGAGTTGTGGAAAAAGTTTTATTCAAAAAATGCATTTAACTCAGCACATGATGATTCACACTGGTGAAAAGCCATTTTCGTGTGTAAGCTGTGGAAAAAGTTTTAGGGGAAAACGGGAATTAACTCAGCACATGATGATTCACACTAGTGAAAAACCGTTTTCATGTGTGAGTTGTGGAAAAAGTTTTTGTAACAACGTTAGTTTAACTCATCACTTGATGATTCACACTGGTGAAAAGCCATTTTCGTGTGGAAGCTGTGGAAAAAGTTTTAGGGGAAAACAGAATTTAACTCTGCACATGATGATTCACACTGGTGAAAAGCCGTTTTCTGTGGGAGCTGTGGAAAAAGTTTTATCGAAAACAGAATTTAACTCAGCACATGATGATTCACACTGGTGAAAAGCCGTTTTCTTGTGGGAGCTGTGGAAAAGTTTTTATCGAAAACAGAATTTAACTCAGCACATGATGATTCACACTGGTGAAAAGCCGTTTTCTGTGGGAGCTGTGGAAAAAGTTTTTATCGAAAACAGAATTTAACTCTGCACATGATGATTCACACTGGTGAAAAGCCGTTTTCATGTGGGAGCTGTGGAAAAAGTTTTGTCACAAAGTTAGTTTAACTCACCACATGAGGCATCACACAGGTGAAAAGCCATAGAAGTATTTTCCATACATGTCCTCTGTTGAAGTTCACTATTCAGTTGATCTGGTTTAACACTAGAATGAAAGACTGCAGGGGTTTCATGTCTATAAAGCTGAAAGTTGTTGTATTTGTTAAATCTGATCATTTGTATTTCACATTTGGATTTTTGGAGATGTGCAAACACGACACATTTTTCTTCAGAGATGCTTGGTTTTTTTTTTCCTGGCATTTTCTGTATCAAAAAACAATACTGATAAACTCTGTTACTGTATTAACATTCTGTTTCTGTACAATGTGAAGAGCAGAGGGCTCAGCACACAGCCCTGAGGAGAGCCATTACTGATGCTGATAGCTGGAGTGGCTTTGGAGCCCACTGACTATTTCATGCACTAACAGAGTTTGACCGGACATGGACTCCCTTCCAGAACATTCTCACAAGATTGGACTTGAGGGATTGATTTGTATTATTCTATCCTGTATAGAGAAAGAGTGGGTGGGTGTTATTGACCTCAATACACTTATAATAAAAAAATACAATGTGCTGTTATGCACTAATTGTGCATTCTCAGATATATCAACATATCACACCTTATAAAATACATTATTTTGCAGACGACATCAGTATCTTCTGTGCTGGAGAAAACATTCAACAACTTTCAGAAGTGGTCAACACAGAAATGGAAAAATTACAGCACTGGCTCAAAAATAATAAAGTAGCTGTAAATTTAGATAAGACTAAATTTATGATATTCGGAAACAATAAAAAACAGGAAAATAATCAAATTAAAATATCAATTGAAAGTGTTTATTTAGAACAAGTACATGAAGGAAAATTCTTGTGTGTCATGTTTGACGACAAATTCAACTGGAAACCACAGATCAGCCTAGTAAAATCTAAAATAGCCAAAAGTGTAGCTGTTATAAGAAAAATTTGTTTCGTCCTGGACTATAACTCTTTGTTTATTCTATATAATACACTCATTGTGCCACAGTTAACATATTGTGTGGACGTTTGGGGGAATACATACAAAACAAATTTACAGCCATTATACGTCTTACAAAAAAAATCAATCCGTATACTACATAAAGTGGGATACTGGGAACACACAAACCAGTTATTTATCAAATCAAATACACTGAAATTCTGGGACCTGGTCAAATTTAAAACTACACAATTCATGTTTAAGGTCCGAAATCAAAAACTTCCACACAATATACAGGAAATGTTTGGTGACAGAGAGGGTGGTTATGATTTAAGAGGTGAAGGGTATTTTAAAAAACAACAGAACAACCAGGAAGAGTTTTTGTTTATCTGTGTGTGGAGTAAATGTTTGGAATGGATTGAATGATGAGATTTAAAAAATTACAAATGTAAACCAATTTAAAAAATCGATTAAAGCAGAACTCATTTCAAAATATGCTACATAACATGTTTAATAGTTTATAATGTAAATGATTATATAAATAGTACTTAAAATAATTGTACATAGTTAAACATAATGAAAAATGGAAACAAGTTGTCTCTTGTTGATGTTCTGAAAGTTAATTGATAATACATTGACAAGTATGAAAGGGGCAGGATATTATAAGATGTATCTTCTACCTGCTCTTTTTCGAACAGAAAATATAAAATTGCATGTCAGATGGGCAAAATAATTTGTTTCACATTTTATTTCTTAAGTTTGTCTCATTCTATTTGGTTTTCTTGTTCTTTTTTTGACTGTTTTTAATGTCTGTTCGAAATAAATAAATAAATGAAATGAAATCAACATACAACAAAAATCTCTAAGGTTTCTCTTCAAAACAAAATGACCTTGTAAATGATGCTGTTATTTGTTTCAGATTATATTAACCACTTTAACTCTCCCTATGTAAAAGTTTTGTGAATTAATAAGTTTATGGAAAATGTAAGAATGCATGGTTGATTATTATTGTCTTCAATAATTTGGTGTCTTTTGTCTTTGTTGTATTTTTTTCTTTACAGCTGCAGCTGTCTTCTATTATGACTATAAAAAGATGTTATGTTTTTAGGCTGTGACTATTACATTTGCTCAGTTACATTTAGTTGAAAAAAAATACTACAGAGAATTTTTTTTTTTACCTGAGTAATATTATGAATACTGTTACTCTTTCTTAAATATTTCTGGCTACTTACTACACACTTTGAGTTACTTCACTAAATGAAGATGATAGGTATTTTTCTAGAACCTACATAAAAGAACCACAGACAACGTATATGAATTTTATGACGAAGCTGTTGCAAAAGGAGAAAACTCTGTCAACTGCTCCAACTGTTCACAGAGCGTTCTGAAGATCTTTGGGTACAGCTTGTCTTTTATTATCAAACTTCAAAGAGGGAGGATAGGCAAGATAGACAGCAAAGGTCGTAAAACAATTTACCTAAACACAGCAAAGGTCGTAAAACAATTTACCTAAACAACTAGCAACCCAGTTCCAGATGTGATCTCTGATCTACGGTCTGAGCCCGGTTCAAATCTCGGTCAAACTGTTTCACATGAAGATGAACAGGCAGTTGTGACCTCCAGGTCAGTTCATACACACACTAAAGAAGAGAACACTTTAAACTGACTAACATTAGACTGAATATGAACTAAAGTAACAACAAAATGATAATACCAAAAAATCTCTATCAGAGGAATAAACATGTTTTTACCAAAATGACACATTGAGTTTATGCTAAAACGAGACTTTTTATCTATACACAAACCTTGTACTAATTTTCATTGCCTGTTGTATTTGGAGATCAAGCGCTGACTGTAAATATTGGTTTTATACATTTTAACCATAAAACATTTGATCTAAAAGTCTTTCTTATTCTTAAAATTGTAATTATGTTACTTTCATATTAGTCTTTAAAATGTCAGAATTTGTTCATAAGTTTATAGTTTTGTTTGTTTGATGACATAATTTTTAAATGAAATAAAACATAATGATTTGTTACTGAAAAACCAAGCAGATTTTCTTTATAGTGTTTTACTTTTACTTTAATAATTTCTTGGACAGCTTGTGTTTACCATTTATTACATAACCCAAGTCAGTCCCTGGAAAAAGTCCCCCAGAAGACATTTTAATATAAAAATGACCAGAATTACAGGAAAACAAATATCTAAGATTGCACCAACATCAGATCTCTGACGTAGCACTGAATTATTAGCTGCTGTTCAGAAAAACATCTGCATCATCAGCCGTCTGTGATGTACAGCAATATTTCCTTTCAGTGCTTACACTCTTTGCACAAAACGCAACGGTTTCAGACGGACATTAATATAAACATAGTGTTTTGGAAATGTAAACAAATGCTTCTTGAAATTAAAAAAGCAATGCAATGTGTACAAATATGAGCTAATGTTCTTTGACGTTCTATGACATCTGCTTTGGAAAACTCATTATTATCTCAGGGTCAGAAATATTTATATTTACTCTGCATAATCAGTGCCAACAAAATATAAACATTTGGCAGAAACCCAGTCAGAGAAGGTCTAATTACAGCTCTACAAACGTGCAAAGCAATTTTCCCTCAAATTATATTTTTATACAATTTAAAATATTACCACCACTCTATTAAAGACCAGTGTAACCCAGTGTTAAAAACACAAGTAAAATGAATAGATGTTGATTTAATATCTCATTCCACAACGAGATTAAAAAGTATTTAAGTTAAAAAAAATAATAATGTTTGTAAATATGTTCTTAAATATTGATAAAAAAGTGCTAAAAATCTTTTAAACCTGTGAAATATCCCTTTAATGATTGCTTTTAGTGACATTTTAAACAACCAATAACTGGCACCGTCTGATTTCACTTCAGCCAATCAGGTTGATTGTTCCGCCCTTTTAACTGCAGCTCTGAGATTTAGCTTCCGTCTAACTCCCGTGAGAGCTGACGGTTGTTCCGTGAATCCCCTGTAAGATTCTGTTAAATTCTACGAAGAATCCTGGAAATTGGTAAGACAATGTTAAATTATTATCTCAGAATTCATAATTCAAAATAGTGAATCTGTTTTTTAAATTAGATCTCCAAAAGCTTCTAACAGCTGACGTCCGGAAAAATCCCTGGTAGTTATATAGCATTGAAGCATCGGTGAGTAATCGCACGCGCTCAGCCGTTGGCCCAGTAAATTCACAAAAAATTGGCTAAAATACCTAATAACTGTTCAAATTTAATAAAAAATAAAAGTGTATTATAAATTTTATATCATTATTATTGTGTATGTTGTATTTTTTCCATGTAAATTTACTTCTTCTTCTATTAGTACATGTTTTAATATTTCAACGTTGTTAATGTGATGGTGCTGTGATGTGTTCTTATTACTTAGGAACTTTCTGTTCTCTGTAGGTCAGAGCTAATGCGGGTTTCTAATCCACATTTTGAATATAGATTTAATGTTATAGATGTACTTTGGCACTTTTAGATTGAAATTTGAATTGTTGAATTGCTTTGTTGATATTAGCATCCTGAGTTTTAAGATGCTTTACTGTGACCTTCTTCCAGGTCAGGTTTTTTTTTCTTATGGTGCACTTTTGAAACATTGCGCCAGAGACATCAAGATCAACCTTACAAGAACTTGGATGGCGAGCCCCAGCCCAGAGGACCAAGTGAACTGGTAGACAGTGACCCGACTGGT
Source organism: Poecilia reticulata (assembly GCF_904066995.2). Taxonomy (NCBI): domain Eukaryota; kingdom Metazoa; phylum Chordata; class Actinopteri; order Cyprinodontiformes; family Poeciliidae; genus Poecilia; species Poecilia reticulata. Next base: position 17,598,986 of record NC_088840.1, read on the forward strand.
CACCAGCCGTGAAACATAAAAAAAATATTTCACAGACATATTGGAAAGACTAAACAAACTTTGAAAGAACATTTGACAGACACATAAAAGACTGGGTTATTTTTTTATTTAATTTTTTTTTAAAGCGCGCAATTTTTGTTTATTTGTACAATGTGGATCCACAAATGTTTATATTAAATTCTACTTTTTTAAAATTAAATTCTACTTTTTTATATACATTGTGTGCTCTCCTGTGTTGTTCACACCTAGGCTCCCCCGAATTTAGAATCTCCTGATCAGGCCCAACTTACTTATACTTTTGTAGTGTTGGTATTGCCATCTACTATTAAAAGGTATTTAAAGTAACCCTTCTTGTGGGTTACACCTGTTTTGACCGAAACACTTTAGAAACAAACCTTATTAGCAGGATCTTATGCATGTAAACAAGAGGCAGTTGATGAAAAAACCCAAACAATCTCAGTTTTATCTTTTTTCCGCCTGCATTTGCCTCTTCCTGGTGAAAAGTGCTTGACGAGAATCTTAGCAGAATTTAACTTATTCAATCTGGTAAAGTAACAACATACTGAGAGTTTCATTCACTTATTTCTTTTTTTGTGCGTGTGATCATTTAAAAAGACATTATTCTTTGAAACCCAGTGTAACTATAAATCCTTACAATGACAAATGAGAAAAAAATTTAAAAGTTCACCACCACCTGCAGCTGCGATCTTCCTAGAATGCAACAAATATGTACGGGAAAGAGAGAGTTAAGTAGGAATAAAAATACGCTAGATATTAGAGAGTTGTTTCAGAGATCGTCAGAGTATGTAGTTTTTTTGTAGTATTTTTATTTATTTTAGGAGTGTCATGATTGAATGAATTGTTTATGTCCACTAGGTGGCGAGCATGAGCTCATGTGAATGTATAAATGTAGAGAATAGAACAATAGAAGCAGAGAGTCTTGTGTGACACACCTGTGAGCAGACCTTAA